>NW_024364270.1:2001498-3315620 GCF_014805655.1 Passer montanus
GGGCCCATCGCCCGCCCCCCCCGCGGTGGCTCGGCGGCGGCGCTGCGGGTCATGCTCGGGCATGTCGGGCCGGGCCGGGCCGGCGCGGAGCTAAGCCCTGACTTGCCTCCTCCTGGCAGCGCTATATAAGGCCCGGCCCGGCCCGGCCCGGCACAGACACGCCGGAGTCCAGCGGGCGGGCTGGGCAGGCACCGAGGTGAGTGGGCCCCGGCCTGCGGCTGCTGCCCGCCCGGCCGGCCGGGTTGTGTCGCGGCGTGCCGCGTTCTGAGGTTGTTCTCCCCTCACCTGCAGGCAAATGTGCAATACCAAGATGTCCTCCCTTACGGATGCCTCCTCTGTCACCGCTTCGGAGCAAGAGGCGCTGGTCAGTAGCTGTTGGGCGCGTGGGTTTGTTGCATGCTTTTTGCAGAGTTTTTAGCGGCTGATTCAGAGCAATCAGTGCGCTTAGGGAGCGGTGGCTGGAGAAAAGCCAGGAAGTCCAGCCGGTGATGGTGGTCTCTCTTTGGTTCTGCAGTAGGCAAATCTTCAGCACACTTGAGAGTGCAGGGTGATGGTATAGGTCTAGAATGTTTCCTGGAAACGTTTCATGGTTTTTTTGCTTTCTTTTAATAAAAAGGATTCTATGATCCGATTTGTAATGGTAAGTATTTCGGGTGGTGATTGTTAACAGATCCTATAGCTGAAGAGCTTTGGAAAATCTCCATTGTACAAAACATACTGTTGGTGAAATAATCTGGAGATTTTCGATTTTCTCCTCTATTGGAATTCGTAAGAAGAGTCTTCGTTTGTGTTTATTTTATTTATGTGTGGCTTTGCATTTCCAGGCTTTCCATAATACAGTGACAACTCTGCTGTTTTGTCCTTAGTTTTCCTGAGGATTGAAGCCTTTTACACCTGAAATGCAAGTTACAAAACTGCATATGTACAGTGATTGTTGAACTGGATTATCTTGTGTAGAAGGATAAAGCTTAAAAGTGTGGATTTGATAATAGAACTTCAGAAAAGTGAAATTGCAGAACAGCAGACTGTTCAAAATTGAATTTTTTCATTTGTGTCTTCCTTTTTTTGTCATCATATTGTGATATTACTGTCTGCTGTCAGATCTGCAAGGCTGCAGAGCATGGAGGAGTCAGGAGGACAGGGCTGGGGAGTAAAAGTGGGCTTAGTTGTGGATTCGGTTTTGAAACTGTGCCTTGCTATGCTTAGCTGTCAGTAGTACTTTAATAAGTTACTGTTTGCTTCCTTTATGAAACTAATGTATATGCCACATGTTCTAAATAATTCAGTTCTTAGGAGGGGGTGAGTGCACAGCTCATTGTGCATGAGCTTAGTTATTTTTTTAATTATGTGTAATTCTTGCAACCAATATCTTGTTAACTCACTGAAACTTATGTTGGTTTTAGCAGATCTTTGGAATGGATTGAAGGGTAGTTCCCCATCTCCACCCTTCCCTCAAACATTTATTGCTTGTCTCATGATATTTTATTCACACTTCCCTGTTTTGTTTTTGGTTTTTTTTTTACTTTCCATGTTTATTTTTTACATTTTATTTTATATAATATATCAGGATAGCTAAATATTAGCCTGGTTTTAGGATGGTTGCAGTGTGGTTAAAGAGGTGACTCTAGAATGCACTGCTCTGGGAGCATCAGTGGCTCCGCAGGCTTTGCTGCTGTGGCAGCGCCTGCAGCTCGTTGTGATCTGCTGCACTGCTGCTGCCTCAGCTCTGTGGGATGGTGCAGTTTGTATGTACGGGGGAAGTGATTTTTCTTGTTTAACTTTTCCTTCCTCTGCCTTGGAAATTGTCAAGGATTGACTGCAGATTAAACTGGCACGGTGACTGGGTGGGAGGCCATTGCAGAGGGAGGAGTGAGTGAAGCATGAAGGAAGGGATGGGGTGTGCTTGTCCCAGCTAAGAAAAGCCTTCAGAGGAAAAGCAGCCCAGCTGGCAAATGCAAAACCAAAACCTCAGAAACTGTCACAGAAAGAGACTAAGAAAGCAGTGAACCAGTGTTTTATGACGTGCACTCTGGACCTAACAGTCACGGAGGTCTGTTTCCATCATCCCTCCCCTTTGGGAGTTGTGGTAATGGTTAAAGGAGTGAAGCCGAGTTCCCCAGGACCCAGCCCTGGACTTGGAACTAATAAACAAATTCTGTAGCTCCATTTAAGGAGTTTGTATTTACCAATGTGTTGAGCTTTAACCCCAGCTGCCAGCTTGGGTAGCACAGAGCACCTTGTTTCCTGCCCCCTAGCCCCCACAGTGGGATGGGGGCATCATGAAAAAAAGGCAAAATCTGTTTGTTTAATAACTGAAGTCAAGTAGAAGAGTAATAGTAAAGAAAAGGGAGACTAGTTAAATCTGAGGAAGACAAATGTTGCACAATGCAATTGGTTACCACCTGCTCATGGATGCCCAGCCCATCCCCAAGCATCAGTGAGCACCTCCTGGCCAACTCTGCTGTTCATAACACTGAGCCTGGCATTCTGTGATATGGAATATCCCCTTGGCCAGTTCAGGTCAGCTGTGCTGGCCATGTTCCCTCATGGCTTGTTGTTCCCTTGTGGCAGAGCGTGGGACACTGAAAAGTCCTTGATTTAGTGTAGCTACCTAGCAACAACAAAAACATCAGTCTGTTGTGAGCATCAAATCAAAAACACAGCACTGTACCAGCTACTAGGAAGAAAATTAACTATCCCAGCTGAAAGGGACAATGAAAGACTGGGGTTTGAGCTAAGGTGTACAGTGTATGAGAAGTTTACTGTGAAGTTTAGTTCATATTATTTGCTTTTAAGTTTGAACTTTGCAAAGTGAAAAACTTGAATGAAGATAGGTTTTAATGCAGTTGTATGTTTGCATATCAGAATAATACAGAAGGAAAAAGACAACTGGTATAAATAAATGTTCTGTTGGTGTATAATTAGTGCATATTATTTTTCTCCTTCCACACACAGGTTAAACCAAAGCCACTGTTGCTGAAATTGTTAAAGTTAGCTGGTGCTGAAAAGGACACTTTTACTATGAAGGAGGTGAGAACTTTTAACCACTAAAGGTAGACTACAGTGAGTACAGATAGATTGTTTTGGGTTAGGAAAATGGGGGGGGGGCAGTGTTTTTTATAGCTTGTCTAGAAATTGAGATAAGACAGTGTTTACTCTCCTGCTGACTCGTAGCTGGGTATTTAGCGAGTTTCTCAAAAATCTGAACAAAAGTTTCTGGTGGTCAGTAGAATAGTAGTGTTCTTCTGGAATGATAGATGAAAATCTGTTAGCTCAAAGAGAGTTTTAGACAGAGTTTGAAGAGTGAATTTCAATGTATTTAATATGCTTTGTCTCTTACTCTTTAAGAAACAACCTGGATATTTAACATCTGTATTTAATTTATTTCACAGGTAATATTCTATATTGGACAATATATTATGTCTAAGCAATTATATGATGAAAAACAGCAGCATATTGTACACTGTGCAAATGATCTCCTGGGGGATTTATTTGGAGTAACAAGCTTTTCAGTAAAAGAACACAGGTAAAAAATGGGATTCTTTTCTGAGAGTCTGGTTGGGAAATAATGAAGAGCATCATGCCTATGTCCCTTTTTTAACTCTTCGCATCTTCAAAGATGGTAAGCTCTCTCTTATGGTTACATGTAGCTAACTTGTATCATCTCTTTCTTTATCCCTATTTAAGGAGGCTATATTCAATGATTTCCAGAAATCTGATAGCAATCAATCAACAAGGTAAGCTAGTTTAGGAGGGTGATTTGTTTGGGAACCAGCAGTAGGGAAAATAGAATTTACATAATGAATCTTGCAGGTAGTGGTCAGATAACAGCGAGCTCTCCATTATTAACTATTTGGCTTTGCTCACTGTAGTCCAGAGCAATCACAAATAGTGAATCAAAGCAAACACTTGTTTCTTTAGGAGGAGAAAAAAATTGAGTAATTTTATTGGACTAGAACCAGAAAAAACACTGAGGAAAAAGGCTACTAAATTACAAACTTAAGTGATTTGCTTGTATTTGTTACTGATAAAGCCCTCAACAACATACAAAGTTTTAATATGAAAAATAAGCTACTTAAACTTATGCCAGCAATAAAATTAGGGCAAAGGCTCTTTTTTATGTATTAAAGTTCTGGTTTAATTTTCACAGCTGAATGTGAAGTACATATAGAACTGGTCATTCTGAGCTATACTCAGCCCTGTTTTAAATGGGCTGTATACTTTTAAAAAGTATCCTTGTGGTGATGCTGTGGATAACCAACCACTTCTTGAATGCAGAGTTGTTATACACAGTCCTGCAGTATAAAAATTGCTCAATACAGCTGTAATTTTTGCCTAATATAGGGTCTGAAACAGAAGTTAAACAATGGAAGCCATTTTGTAAATTTGCCTCTAAATCTCTGTAAAGACACCCTTTGTTTCTGATTTTTCCTAAAGGCAAGTGTTCAGCTGCTGAAGATGGGAAACTTGCTCTCTTTGTCATCCCCATTGTTAAGCTTGCAAACTTAAATTTATCTTCCCGTTCTTTTTTCATGAAAGACTCTTTGTTAATTCAAGATCTGTCTGTTAGTAAGCATAAATCATTAACAACAGCTAATATTTCTTCTGTTGTACATCTTTTTAACTCAGGGTTCCCAAAAGATGAGTAGGAAAAAGCACTTTGGAGAGGAGCAAGTAATTACATTTCCTGCCTATATTCTTTCATATCTGCAGAATCACAGTTTATCCACAGACTTCTTTTGAAGCCATTTATAACAGAATTCTGAGTGCTTTCAGTTGACATTTCTTCTTTCTCCTCACATTTCCACTTCAGTAATGTTACAGGAAAGCTGCTGCACACACCTGACAAAGGAGCAGTGTGTTTTTTCCATTGTTGCAAAATGTCTGGATTTTACGTTTTAATTACAATTTACTTTTTCAGCCTGAAATTTACTTTTTCTGCTGTATTGTATAATGGGTTTTATTTTGGTTCGGTTTCAGACTCTACCCTTGGCAACACACCTGAGGATGATGCCACATCTCAGCCTGAAGAAGACGTTATTAAGGTGCTATTTTCATTTGAATAAATTTTCTGATTTGTACATTCTGTTCAGTTTTGCATTATAGTGTCAGTGGTTTAATGTAGTAAGTTGATTCTTGCATTTTACCTCATACTTATGCTCAGGCTTACTCAGTATTTCTGTTACCAGGAGTCTAGGCAGGAGTTAGAAGAGAACCAGACTTCATCAAGCATGACTTCCCGACCAACTACATCTTCTAGGAGGAGGACACACAGTGAATCTGGTATCTGCAGATTTATGATGCAGAGCTTTCAGTAGCATGGCCACTTAGAGGGAAAAGCTACATTCTCTTGCCTTGCTGACTTGAAAGATGCTGCTGGCAAATACTACTCATGTTTCTCTGCTTATCTAAAACAAAATGTTCAGTCTGAAAGAAAAACACAATTCCTTGCATTGCTCCAGTGTCATGTTACAGTTTGGATGTCTAGAATTGTTAGTAAGATGATGGAATAACTTACTCCATGGCTCTGTTAAACTCTTTGACATCAGCAGGACCTTATCAGTTGTATTATCTTCATGATGAGAGCACTTTTGTTTGTAATCTACTGATACCATCAAATTCATTTCAATTTCCTCTGTAGACAGCCACAAAATTTGAAATTTTGTTTGTTCACTAAAGCCAGTTTTCTTTGGATTTCAACTGTTGGGAGGCATCAAAGGTGTGGTAGTAACACAGGATGATTTTGGATATATTCAGGTACCTCACCATTCATTAGGCACTTGTTAAAACATCTGGTGACCTAAGCATCATATTTGCCTCCCTTTGTTTTTACTGTGGTTATTCAATAACCATGGCAAATACATTTTCAAAACACAAAATGTTTCTTTTGATAAGTAGCAATAACAATCTGGTCAGCATAAACCTGGTTTAGTTTCTCAATGGAAGTGTTCTCTGCAGTTCTGTGTAAATATTATTCTGTGGAATTTCTTACCAGAAAATTACAAACAAGAAAAACATTTCTTATGTTAGTTTGTTCCATCACTTACTGTCTTGCCTCATGACTTGGTGTTTGCTCTTACCTGGGCAGTGATAAGGTTCTGTCACTGCATAGAACATACTTTTATTCACTTGTTCTGGAGCATTTTTCAGTTCCTCAGCTTTCAAGTAGTATTTTTTGTGTCCCTCATAGGCCACTGTTACGTTAAGTCAGTCCCAAACCAGTGCTGCGTTGCTGAGCGGTTTGCACTAAATTAAAAGAACATTTTAATGTTGTAACTTAAACTGATGAAAGGATGGAAAGTCTTGGTTAAACATCACAACCTGTAATATTTAGGCATGACACAGAACACATAAGGTCCTGGGTTGTGCTTACTTATTGTAGGTTTGATTATTAACTCTTGCCTTGCATCCATTTATTAGTTTGTTACAACTTTAAAAGTTCTTTTAATATAGTGTTTTTATATACACTTTTTTTCTAATTTATAGGAAATCTTCCCTTAAAACCACTATTCTTGTTAAATTGGGATAGTAGTGGCTCCTTTGGAGCCCCTTAAATAGTGTATAGAGACCTTGTGGTGATACAGTATCAGTACGGCATGGAGCCATGACAACTAAATGAGGACAACGATGGACAGGAGCAACCTTTGGGCCTGGGGGCACCAAGTTTGGTGGGGCTCTCAGGGCGGAAAAAAGAAAAGAAAGGGGCTGAGCCAAGAAGCACCAAGGGAGAGTAAGAGAAGTCTCAAAGTATGTACAAGTGTTTTGTTCTCCTTTTTTTTTTTTCTTATTTTTTAACAATTCAAGACTTGAAGACTTGTGGATTGTCACAGTGTGATTTTCCAGGCGAGGGAGAAGGTGGGCGACAGAGGGTGGGTGCAAGAGGCACCTGTAGGGAGGTCAGCAGGCTCATACTGAGGCCTGTTGAACCAAAAGTTGTTGACATCTTGGGAGATTTTCACTCCGCTGCAGTGACATGCTGAATTTACAACACATTTTTATATAAAATTGTTTTTTACCAAATGCTCTAGAAGTCAATGGAGCTAAATTTTGACTTACCTACCCCTAAATTGCTGTACCCTCAGTCCTTGCACTGCTGTAGGCGATTGTTCCAAAACACGATGTATTTACAAAGCATTGTCTTTTTGCCTTCTAACCAAGCATGCTTAGTAAGCAGAGCTTGAAGCAATGCTTTCAGAGTTCAACTTTTGCATAGTATGTAATGAAGATTTTCTTGCTAGGGTGCGATAAAAGTTCTAATAGTTTGTTACAAAAATCTTGTTGGGTAAACAGAATTACATATAGTGCAACTATTCACTGATAAATATGTTGAGGTGTCTGAAACTTGAACCTGTGCTTACCTTGCTTAGCACAAGGTGTTCTGTATGCATGTGAACTGGGAGCTAATTGCTCTATCTCCCTACAAATTCTGGGATGGACTCAGAAGCCCTCTGAAAGTGCCTTTCTGTCTATTGCCTGTAGAGGGAGTAAGGACAAGTAAGATTTTAACTGTATTTCTTAAAATTAGGAAGGGTTTAACATGTCATGTGTGGAGTAAAAATTCCTTCAAATTTGCAGTTGTTTTCCATGTGGAGACTGCCATTAATAAGTGTACTGATGGGACAAGGGGGGAAAGGCAGACCCTGAAATATTTGTTTCAGAAATGTTTCACACTGTATGGATATGAGTTACAGTGTCTTTAAAGAAGTGTTAGTGCCTTTTTGCCCCATTTAAAAAAAATGCTGTAATATTTTACTTTATTAGATTTCTTTGTACTAAGTTGTATTTTAAGCTTCTGTTTAGAAAATTCAAAACTGCACATTGCATAGATGTTTTTGAATAATAAAAAAATTCTTGACTATGCCCAGAAAAAAGTCCTTCAGATGATCTGCCCAGTGACAGAAGAAAGCGACACAAGTCAGAGAACATCTCGGTGACATTTGATGAAAGTCTCTCATGGTGTGTAGTCAGTGGTCTGTGCCGTGAAAGAAGCAATAGCAGTGATTCAACAGATTCTCTTTCCATTCCTGTAAGTCAAAATAGAGAAGTAAAACATTTTTGTGGTAGAAATTCTGCAGATGCTACAAGTGCAAACATGCATGTGAAAACACAATGTTTTTAAAAGCAGCAGTGCCTTCAGTGGTGTCTGAGGAAAGAAAAGAGGTTGAAAGAAAAGTTGGTGTGTGGGTGGAGTGGGATTTTTCATAGGTCTGCTGGCAAAGCTGAAGTGAAATTTTTTAGAATATTAATGTTGAATATTTTTTAAAAGCCAAGATCCTCACTACTTGGCACAGTATGGAAAAAAAGTCAGACATATTTTGTGTTTTAAAATAAGTATTTCTTAGAATACTAAGAGACAAAGAGAGTAATAGACATTCCATTAGTTAGGTGTTAGTTCTGGTACAGCTTTGGTGACTGTACCCAGTGGAATGGGTGCTGGGGGTGCATTGTATTAATTTGCCATGCCACTACTTGGAAGTTTTGTATTGTTTTTAGCAAACACCAGGACAAATTTGTGGTTCAATTAAGTCATGAGGATCTGAACTAACAGTATTCCTAGTCACATACTGTGTTCTAAATTGACGGAACTAATACTGTATTTTCAGTCTTCCTGTTTTCTAATTGTTATGCCATGGTCTCAAATTAAACAAAGTTTATGAGAATAGAGAATTTAATTACATGCGGCCAAAATATACTGTCTTCTTGCATCTGTTCTTTCACTTTTTAGAAGGGACTTTCTGAAATAATGACTAGCCTTTCAGCTGCCTGTAGGCTGAGTGCAATTTTTTATTACAGAGCCAGCAAAAGGCTTCCAGACCTAGCTTTATTTTTACCCACCTGTAATTTGTTTGTCTCATAAAAACTGCAGTGTCTTACAGCAGCTGGTCCTTTTTTTCATAGCTAATTATACTGAGTAGTATAGTTTTATCCTGAGACTTGTTTTATCAGTAATCTTATGTATATGGACTGGTGAAGTTGAATGTGTGCTTTATTTTTTTTGTTTTCTTCAGGATCTTGATGCTAGTTCATTAAGTGAAAACTCGGATTGGTTTGACCACGGTTCTGTATCAGACCAGTTCAGTGTCGAGTTTGAAGTTGAGTCTATTTATTCAGAAGATTATAGCCATAATGAAGAAGGGCAGGAGCTCACAGATGAAGATGATGAGGTACTGTCTGCTTTCCTTGTTTGACCCTGGGGGGAGGGGATGAGAAGGAGAAGGAATTTCAATATGAAAAATTCCTGTAAGTTTCCAAGGAGAGCTCTTCAGGTATATTTTCGAACTGCATGTGCTGGTGTCACAATCTGCACCCAGCTGTTCCTTAAATCAAATTAGCTGTCGGTGCCATTGGGCCACCCTTGTACAACCCACCAGCCAGTGATTGCAGTGGTGCTGAGGCTTTCTGCAGGCTCTGAAAAAGGCTGGATAGGAAAATCTGGGGCTTAACTTCTCCCACCAGCTGTTGAAGTCTGTGGCAGCATGTGTACTATAGTCTTTCTGCATTTTTGATTCTAGAAGTACATGTTAAGCTTTGACAACACTTGATACCAAAGGAAACCTTTCTGAGTAGCTCTTTCCAAACGGATATGTCCAAGTTTTTTGCCTCTGTGAATGTAAATGTTTCATAGAGATGCTAAACCGAAGTTTTGGGAGTCTTTATTAGTAGGCAGGAAGACAGAAAAATTGTGATTACTGCAATTCTCAAGAGATTTCTAGAATGTTGGGAATGAAGTGAGACTGTACATGGGGTTTTCTTTCTGGGTTAGTTTTCTGTTATTTTAGAGAGGTTAATCAGCTCATGGCAAGATTGTGCGAGTGCCAGAAGCAGAATTCACCAGGGTCCTGCATGATTGTGGTAGCTGAGAGGCTGAATGGAACTGACTGTACTGATGTACACCAAGTTGTAGCATAGTGCAGAGCTGCACCCTGAGAGAGGATGGTCATTTGGAGAAAGAAGGGCTTGAGGTGTTCCCCTGCTCCAGACAGTAGTTTTGGGAATTGCAGAATGACTGGTGTTCCAAGGGGTCTCTGCAGGGTGTCTTACCCACCTGCCCAGTTTCTGGCAGAGCTGATTGCCCAGGTCCATGTCCAGGTGTCTTGAATATCTCCAGGGATGGAGGCTTCCTAGATGCTCAGGGCAGCCCATGCCAGTGCTCCTTCATTCTCACAGTGAAAGGTGTCTCCTGATATTCAGAGGGAACCTCCTGTGTTTAATTAGTGCTAGTTGCTCCTTGTCCTGCCACTGGACACCACTGACAGCAGCGTGGCTCTGTGTTCTTGGTGCCATCCTTTCAGGTATTTACCCACATTTGTCAGGCACCCCCTGCCCTGAGCCTTCTCCAGGCTGAACATTCCCAGCTCTTTCAGCCTGTCCTCACATGAGAACTCCTCTAATCCATTAATAATCTTAATAGCCCATCCCTCGAGACTCTCCAGTATTTAGCTATCTGAAAATGTTATCAGGTTAAAAATATTTGCATTTTTAGTTAAATGGCAAAAGCTAGTTATACATATATATAATTTTTTTTTTTCAATTTAAACCAGGTTTATCAGCTGACTATTTACCACCAAAAGCTAGTTTTATGTATATATATATATATATATATAATTTTTTTTTTCAATTTAAACCAGGTTTATCAGCTGACTATTTACCAGGATGAAGATAGTGATGCTGATTCATTTGATGAAGATCCAGAGATTTCTCTAGCTGTGAGTAAAAATTTTTCTGGTGAAGCATTGTAAGTTGGATAAACTGGCATAGAATAGATCAAGAAGTATAGATGAGTTCTGTTGCTGTCTCTGATTTTTTTTAGAATTAAATTAACTTTTTCTGTGTTTGAAGGTTCCAATATTTTAATTACTGTGATTATTAAGGAATATGTGATTAGGAATCTTGGGGTTTTTTTAAAATGGTCAATAAACTTCCTAATCCATTTCAAAAAACCCAATCTCACACTAATTTACCGTTTCATTGACTTAATTGAAGGAAATTATTTGGACCCTAAATCTGACTTTCTGCACAAAATGGAAAAAAATTTAAATCTTAGTCATGTACATTTAAAAAACTCTTCCTATAATCAGAATACCTAGTTTTATTGTCCAGCTTGAATGAAGGTATCTGTAACAGAGATGTGAAGGCAAGCCTTTTTTCAGAGCAGTACTGTAAAAGAGGCCTTTACTATATTCTGAGAGACTGTTCTTGAGGAGTGGGAAGAAATTGACAGTCTTGAGGCAAAGTATGGAGATGTTTGTGAAAAAACACTGCATTTTAATTCTAGTGTGTGCTGTCTCCTTAATTATATTTGCTTTTCACATTCGATGCTTGAATTAAAGTTGTTTTGTGGAACTGTGAAGTGTTCCAGTCCTCTGATAGTCTGTAGGACTGAGGGACTTGGTGTGTTAAAGACAGGGCTGGCCACCTTCTGAAAACATACCCATGTTTATGTGTGGAAAATAGAGACCTGTGCATTATTTTTAGGATTTAAAATTGGTCTTATAAGCTTTTGATGTTCCTGATGTTATTCAAGTCATGTGTAAGTTTTGGGTTGGGTTTTGAGGTTTGATTTTTTTTTTTTTTTTTAGATATTATTTCCCCTGCAGCTTGCATTATTTCTAGGAAGGGTCTCTGCCCTTAAAAGCAAAGTGTATTTTTAAGGAAACAGTGGTTTATTTTCGCTCTGGTCCATGAGTCCCTCTGAGGGCTGCGGCACCGCTCTGGTTTTGCCCCTGGTTTTCCTTTCCCCGTGCCCCGGCCCGTTTCCCGCGGGGCGGCCGTGTGCGAGCGCCCTCGCGCGGCCGCGGGGAGCACAGCGGCTCGGCCGCCCGCGGGGAGAGGCTCCCTCGGTCTCCAGGGGCTCCCGTGCACAGGTGCATGGCGCAGCAGAACAAATGATGACCTTCTTCACGAGTTTTTCATGAGGGCCTCTGAAGAACTTTGTGGTCTGGTTTCTGCAGTTTTGTGCATGAAATAATGAATTGTTCTATTCACGAGCCTACAGCAAAATGAAGGAAAGCCAGAGTCCTTTTAAAATAAGAACCATTTTAATCTAGAATTGTAAAATGGGGCCAAAACCACTGAATGGAATTTTAAAATTGTAAACAAGTTGATAGCTCAATATAATAATTATATTGGCAGTAATCAATTGTTTATAATGTCTGAATACTTCAGTTGTAAGTCTTCCAAGTAGCTTAAGCTGTTCCAACCTTTGATTCACTAAAGGATTATTGGAAGTGTCCTGAATGTAATGAAATGAATCCTCCGCTTCCACGACACTGCCACAGATGCTGGGCCCTCCGTGAGGATTGGCTTCCAGATGAAAAGAGTGAGAAATTGGAAAAGAGCAAATTAGAAGCCTCCTTTCCTGCAGAGGCTGGAGAAGGTTTTGATGTTCCTGACTGCAAGAAAACAAAAACGATTGAAGATAAAGAACCAGCTGTGGATGAGAATGAGGATAAAGCAGTACAGCTTTCTGAGTCCCAGGAAAGTGAAGGTTATTCCCAGCCATCAACATCAAGCAGTGTGTTCTGTAGCAGTCAGGAGGACTTCAAGGAACCTGAGAAGAGAGAAATGCAAGACAAAGAGGAAAGCATGGAATCCAGTCTGCCTGTTACCAGCATAGAGCCATGTGTCATATGTCAGAGCAGACCTAAAAATGGCTGCATAGTACACGGCAAAACAGGACACCTCATGTCATGTTTTACCTGTGCAAAAAAGCTCAAGAAGAGGAACAAACCCTGCCCAGTGTGCAGGCAGCCCATACAGATGATTGTACTAACTTATTTTAGTTAGACATGTGTTGACTGGAAAGCAGCAAAAGAAACTTCATAAACTGATTGAGAGAGTAAGAAATTATTTTTGTATGCTTATTGGAAAATTAATATTTTGTGTCTCTTGGTGTTCTGTGTGAAAAATAATTGCTGACATAACTGCACTGGAGTTATTAAGAGGTTTGCATAATACTCTTAAGTCAACTTGGAGATTTTAAATCCCTCTCAGTAGAAGTAACCAGGTTGTCTAAACAACCTGCCTCTCCAAGTGTTTTAATGTTCCATGCAAGTTAGTAACATTTGTTTTATTGAATTGAATACATGCATTAAACACCCAAATTTAATAATTGTTGGAGGAGAGACATGTTGAAGTGTTTATTTCTGCAAATTCCTCATTTAAGAAAATATATGATTATCCAGGTTCCAATTCTTGTTGCTTGGTGAAGACATAAGGCTCAATCAGACCCCTCTGAATAAGTCAATAAAATGAATAAATAGAATCTTTGCTTAAATTCTTTCAACTAACCAAATTCTGTGGGAGATCTTACCAGGAAGTAGGGAAATATGTGGTAAAAATAATTAATACTGTGGAAACAGAAAAGGGTATTGTGTGTCTTATTTTTATAGTGTGAACTGTAGACTTAAGGGCTGTGTGGCCCCTGAGAAGTCATTGATGCAAGCTCAGTCATACAGTTCTCTCTCAGATGTCCTGGGAAGCTCACACTTGTGGGTTTGGAGGTCTGTGCTGCTGCTGCTGATTAATTTAGCGTCATGAAACAAGTCTCAGACAAGATAAATGAAGGATATGCTATGAACTGTCATGTCAGGTAGTATTAGGGGACAGTTTTCTTTTCCTGCACTTGTTTCTAACTTATACATTCAACTGCATTGCTACGTTCACTGTAATAAAAATAGAAAAAAATTCACCTTCATCTGCAGAAACAATTAAGCTGTGCAGTTCCAGTTCACATTCTTTAAGTGCAGTAGTCTTTCCAACTCGCTGTTCTTATCTGTATCACGAGAATTCTGGAAGTCTTTTGCAAGGTGTTTGGCCTACTCAAAGTTGGTTTTGTTGGCCCTGTCCTTTATTGCTTTTAGCTCTTGTCTCCTCAATGTATTTTGTCAAAAACTCGGTGAAACTTACCAGTTCAGTGGCCAGGGAGCCTGCTGCCTGCCTCAGTTCTGGGGGCTGCAAGTATCACGAGAATTCTGAAAGTCTTTTGCAAGTCTTTGGCCTACTCAAAGTTGGTTTTGTTGGCCCTGTCCTTTATTGCTTTTAGCTCTTGTCTCCTCAATGTATTTTGTCAAAAACTCGGTGAAACTTACCAGTTCAGTGGCCAGGGAGCCTGCTGCCTGCCTCAGTTCTGGGGGCTGCAGGCAAGGCAGTGTGAGTGTGGGAACCGGGATTTGGTAAAGATCGCTCAGCTGCCTTTCACGTGGGGTTTCTGTACCCCATGAGTGATATTACTCCTTTGGAAAACTCTGTTACTTGCATATTTTCAGCACATTTATTTTTACATGTGGTTGCTGATTGTCTGACCAATAAGGAATGGCAGATAAACAGGGAGTGCCAAGAGTGGAGATGCAGTCCAAGTGCAGGAACTGTGCTGTGTTACCATCTTACAGGCCAGGGCTCAACTGCTTCCCTACCACCAGCAGTATGAAATGGCTAATGCCTGCGTGCTGGCACAGAGACTCCTGCTGCTCTCCTTGACTGCAGGGCTGCAAATGCCTGGAAGTACCCAGGAAAAGGACAGAAAGACATACAGGAGAGACTCAGTAAATCCTTGGTTGTGACTTGGTTGAAAAGTAGTAACTTTATAGGTAAAGACTGAATTATTGGGATCATTCACATTTTGTTCATACATGTGAGCTATTTCATTGCCAGTAAGAGATACTGGTGTACCCAAACTTCTAACATAGTTCATTTTAAGTAAACAAAATATAAACCCCAGTTGTATTCAAATTCTTACTTGCAAGTTCTTGCCTCCTGCAGTTTGTAAAGGGACATCAGGTAGCTGGAAGTTATTGGAACTTTTTTGATCAGCAGAAACCTTTCATGGTTTTACAGGATTTGGTAATCCTTCAGCCTCAGATGGAGAAGGCCTTTGGGCAGATAGCTAATTTTTTCAAATAGGGATACTAATAGAGGGCTACTTGCCTTACTTTGCACTTCCTATTAATGTTTTTTTTTAATTTTTGATTTGATAAACTTAGGTGCTGTGAGGCTTGCAGAGGCTCTTCATTGCACCTGCAGGTGAGAGAGAACTGTAGATGTGTATATGCAGAAGCATTGATAACATGGGGACTGTACCTGAAAAGTTTCATCTTGTTCTGAAGCTTTGTCCACTGCATTGTCTCCCACGTCCTCCCCTCTCTCAGCATGATGCCTTCCCTGCAGTGGCTGCCCTGGCTGTGTAACTGCAGTGCTGGGGGAGAAGCTGTCCTTATCTGGTTCCTGTTGGGACAAATTGTACCAACCCTCTCTCATTTTCAGTCACATGCCTTCTGTTGCAGAGAACAGCCCTGGAAATACCTTCCACTCACTGCAACAGGGAGGAAATGGGGCATTTTAATTTCTGCATCTGCAAATCACTGTGTCAAGTATTTTGGTTTGAGTTACATTTTATGGCTTAATATTACTCTTAATAACTTCTAGTGCAACTTTAATTTGTTTGGTGTGGGTGCATGCCTTCCAAGTGGAAGTGGTGGATATTGATGCCTGTTCCTGTTGGGGACACTGGCAGGCCAGTGCAAGTGCAGGCCTGTGCCTGGGGGCTGTGTCACAGTGGCTCCCGTGGGGACTCCCCCTGGCTGTGCCCCCACCCTGCCTCCCGGCCTGGCCGTGCTCCATGTGGGCATGAGCAGTGAGCACCCTGCTTGTTATGGCCTTAAACACCTTCCTGGCCTCGGGTAGTGGCACAAGTATCAGTAAAGTTTTGGTACAAAACTTTAGAGATCCTTATTTAATACCGCACACATTTTAATCTTTTAATTTATTGCTGTTTGTAAATATGCTTGTGCTCACAGTTGATGTTTTGAGCTCTAATTTATTGAATTAGTCTACTGCTACATGTGTAGTTATATAAATATACTTATTTAGTAAATCACAGGCACAAGAATAATATTTTAAGAAATGTAGCATTAAAATTCAGAGAAATACTCGCATTATAGTCAGATGGAGAAGGGCTCAGGAAGATTTATGGCTGTTTTCTTTCTTCCTTCCCTTAAAACAACTCCTGCATTGAACCTGAACAAGATTTATTGAATAGAGATGGTGCTGGTCCAACATCAGCATAGTGAAAATATTTTGGTGGTGTTTTGCTTTCCTTTGGAATGCTTTTGCATCCCTCAGTACAGGCAAGGACCTGACTGACTGCCGGGGTGATGGTCTAGGAGATGCAGGATGGTCTAGGAGATGCAGGATGATCTAGGAGAAGGTGATGAGAGGCTTTAAGGTTAATTTGCAAAGGTGGGAATGGCTTTTGCCTTTGGACACATGACCTTGAAGGTTGCAGGGGAGGCCAGATGCCCATGGGATAGGTCTGTAAGTGATTTTCAGTAATTTTCTTAGTCTCTTCCTTCTTGCACATCAGGTAGACAATAGTTACGTACAAATTGTGCAAGAACTTGCATTTATTCTTTTTTAGAAAGTACAATAAACCTACTTGTTTAAATACAAATCTTTAACTATTTACCTATTTGTTAGTATTGACATTTTATCAGTATTGAAATTTGCCTCACACCAGGAGGATTGTGGGCTGTGCCGTCCTGTGCCTCTCCCCTTAGCAGATGATTTAGAAAGCATAAAAGTGCTTCAAAATGCTCACTGCACTGGTGAAAAGCTTACATTCCTTATAAGAGTGTGGTACGATTTTTATCAGAGTTCTGTTTGCTGTACATTTGTTCAAATGTCACTGTCTCTGAAGTGTCTGTGGGTATGAAGATTTTTTTCAGATTTTTTTCTTATTTATGACTAATATGAGGAAGAGAAAATTCCTCATTCTTACAAAGAGTGTCAACAAGAAACAATTTTCTGAAACAGTTATTCTTACAAAATGGAGATTAGAAAATTATTAAGACCCTAATGAAACTGAATAAAGCAAATAAATAGGATGAAGATGGGGTGAAGATTTTTTTCTTCCCGATCTTAATCTAAGGCTGTTGTGTTAGGGCATAACTTTAGGTAGAGTTTATAATTTTAAAGCAGGTAATTTATTCAGCATATTAATTTGTCACACACATGGTGGGGCAGGAGTTATCCCTTGTCCCAAGAAGCTACAGCATTTTGTTGTGCAACATTTGGCTTGAAAAGGGGCATTTGCTGTTGCGGGGCTTCCCTGTGGGGAGGGTTGTCCTGGACAGTTCATGGGACTTGTGGACAGGCAGCGTGGCAGGGAGGGGCAGCCCAGCAGAGCCTGGCTGGAGCATCAGCCCTCTCCTTTCCAGGGGATTCCCTGCCCTGCCCTGCCTTTCCAGCTCCTCCACACCGGAGTCCAAGGCACATCTTGTTCTTTAAAGGTTGCACAAGCAAAGCACAAAACCCAGCCTAAGTTTTTAACAACGAATTGCACTTACTGAACATGAAAAAATTGTTGCTTTTAGCTAAAGTGTGGGGGTTTTGTTAGGGTTTTTTTTAGCACAGATGCACTGAAAGCTTCAAGTGAACGCTTCTTTAGTGGATCTATAGCTGTGTTATACATGTGAAATTTGTCAGTGATACTTAAAAGGTGGTGGCTCCCCTTTTGACTTGAGGCTGTTTTAGCTTAACAGCCTGCTTTTAAAGTACAGTTCTTGGTCTTGAGCCACAGTAGTGGCTGTCAGGATGATGATTACTCAACATCTAATACCAATAGCTTTTCTAAAACCAGAATCTTTGTTGTCTGACTACACATAGCTGGGATGACTGTTGAATAGTGTAGTTCATAGTGAATTTAAATAACTATGCAACATGCTTTCAAGAGCTTGACCTGGTACATTGCTTTCCAGCTACCCAGTGCATGTATGACCACAGTCAGTAACCATTAAAATGCAAGTATCCACTCCAAATGCACACAGTATAGACCCATTTATGAGAGTTTCACGTGTGTTGCTTTTATCTTTCAGTTTTCAGTTTTTCCTTTTCTGATGAAAATTGAGTACTGTGTTCCATTTAAAAGCTTTAAATAAAGATTTGTTTATATACTCCATGGTGCTCTTTTTTTTTCATGTCAATTACTTGATTGTTAGAGTTCTGGTACTTTGTTTTCACACAGATTTTTACTTTTGTGAGCCAGCACACAGGCTCTTTCTGCCCCCACTCAGCTGCTGGACTGCTGACTTCTGTCAGATTTCTTCAGTTTGGGAGGTTTTAACCCAAGGAATCTCTCATTCTTCTTGCTGGAAGTGGCAGGAGCAGTGACAGGATTTAGTGGATAATTACTTCTCTGTGTGGTAAACAACACACAGCAGATCAGAGGGTGAGAAAAGGTAGAAAATGCAAATGGATATGAGGAAGACATTCAAAAACCAGTCTCTTGCACACACAGCCCTCATTGCTTTTGGCACTCTGTTTCAAATTCTAAGTGGATTTGCACACTGAATGTGGCTGTCTGGCAGACAAGTGGCTGATGCCCAAGCTCCACAGCCCAGCTGGTAGGGCTTGGTGTGACAGGCAGCAATGCCTTGGGAAAGATTTTAAAAGGCATTAAAGGATTAACTGAATTCCTGCATTTTTTATTTACTGTATACAAGAAAAGACTGATGTTTCCAAAGATAATCTTTGCTGGTTTACTTTTGAAATTGCTCAAGAAAATTACTGGCAGATAAAGCTTTAACATAAACACAGGAGATGGTACTAACTGGCTTTTCTTGACAATTTTTCTGTTTATTGGGCAGCTTCAAAGGGCCCTAAAAATGACTTGCAACTGGCCAGGCAAAAGGAATCTGCTAATCCTGCCTGCAGTACAGCCTGGCCAGGGGAACACTGAAAGCACCCTCTGTAACTGGAGCTGGCTGGTGCCTTGCTGATGTGCCTGCCAGCTCCTGGCAAGGGTCTTAAACAGTCCCAGCAGTGGAGCAGGGCTGTAGAGCTGTTGAAACAGTATAAAGCCATTGCTAAAACTATTCAAAGAATTCTGAAGTGTATGTGGTTCTGTGCCACATCAAATTCAGTTAAAAATGGACACAGTATAAAGCTGTCAGTGACTCTTTCCACATTGCTTTCAGCAGCTCTGCTGTAGGAGAACAGTTTTCAGAGCCACAAATTCCTCCCTTTTCCCTTCTCCTTCCTGCAGATTATCATCCAGCTTCCACAGCATGGCCCTTTGGTAGATACTCACATTGCATTTTCATCTTCTTGTCTTAAAACATGTCTGTGTTACTGGCCTTTACCTCATTTGAGCCCTGAGCTGTCTCACCTGTCCAGGTAAGAAAGAGCATATATAAGAATGCCATTCTTCATTTATAGCAGTGGCTTTATTGTGAGAAATTAGCATTGAGCTGATGACTTACAGTTGTGTGGCACCTGAGCTGTTGGCTCAGTGAGGAACCTGAGCTTGCATGAAACATTGCAGTACAATTCTCAAGGTTTTTGAATTTGGGAAAAATCTTCAAAATGTATTTGTACTTTCTGCATCAAAATTCTACGGTTATCTCTATAGGGTGTATAAAATGTCTTCAGAGTAAAATATTTACATAGAAAAACATGATAGTCTGTTACAATTAAAAATATGTCTGTTATAAGTAAAGTAAAACATTCAATTGTCAAACCAGTATTTTACAAAATACAGTAAACATCTGAATCTGAGAATTTGGTTTATAAAAACATACTTTCTTATGCATATACAGTTCCTTCTCTGAAAAGCCACATTTGTGCAGGAAGATTTTGCCTTTGTCATTCCTGACTTTATTTGAAAATTGCAAGCATAACGGTCACTAAAACCAAGATATGTAGGGTTGGTTTTACTGCAGCTGAAGCCCGTGTGAGCTCTTGGTAGAGGGGAGTTTTGGGACATGAAGCAACTCTTGAGCTGATCTTATCTGAGACCTCTGGGAAAGAGAAATCCTGTTTCAAAGCACTGAAGTTTCCAGTGTTGTCAGGTATTTCCACTGTCTTCAGCATGGATTTAAATCCTGGTACAGTAGCCTAGGAGCAAACACAAGAGTTCTTGAGCATTGAGTTCAACTGTGAAACAATTAATATTTACACTTTAAATGTACAGGGCAAAATGTTCTAAAGATACATTTGAGAACATGGACTGGGAAAAAGATAAAGGATTTAATGTTACAGCAATAAGACAGTTGCTGTAGAGTCAGAATCCTGCAGTGATGCTTAAGCATAAGCCTTTGGCAGCGTCAGGATGTCCCAGTTCTTTGGACTTCCACAGAGAAACCGTTTTGATACAAGGAAATGACAGTCACCCATGGTGGTGCCAGCCCCTGCTGTGGATCCCGGGCTGCAGCCCCTCAGCAGCTCTGTGGTTTGTTTCAAACACCTCAAGCTCCGTTGCCGTGCTCCAGACTCATCCCAGCTGGCTCCACTAAGGTCCAGGGAGTGCTTATCTCTGGATACTGAGGACTGGAAAAACTCCCTTTCTGCTGACTAATATTTAAATACATAGTTTTTTTAAAGTCTGCTAAAGAGTCTTTACACCTCCTATCTATGACTTGAGCAGCTCAGCTCAGCCACCTCCAAGGCTGCAGGGTCACTGTGCTCAGGAACTCAATGCAGTTGGAAACAATCCTTCAGTAAGGCTGCATACTCACATTGATCACATATGTCCCAGGCAAAAGGAGAAGAAAGTACTCCCCTTGTTCATTTGTTCTGTAGGGGCAGACGTGTGGCCTTCCTTTGGCTTCCACGATGGCGTTGGGAATAGGATTCCCATTCTTATCAGTAACTTGGCCTTTGACACCTATGAAAAAGGGAGAGCAAGGAAAGATAATGAACTGTAACTGGTGAGCCTCCTTCTCTGAGAAAGGCAGACTGTTCTGTTGCTGGATGCACTCAGAGGCTATTTCACCACTTTTCAGCACATCTCATATAATGACTAGACACCTCGGCCTTGCTCAAGGGAATTAAACCAGAAAATCCTTGGCTTTTGTTGTTAATAGTTTATCCTCATGTTAAGTTAGAAGGGAGCATTGTAATCTCCTCTTCCAAATCTCATTTGCTGAAGGTATCATACACACTTACTCTATGTTCTTTACTGAAGGACTTCAAGCTTCACTACAGGTTTGGCAGTTTTTGCACACAAACACAGACACATTCCCCCTTCTTTTGTGATTTAAAATAAGTCAGCCTCTTGTCTAGTATTTCCCAAGGCAGAATACCAACAATATCTGCTTATGAAGTAGTTTCCCTTAATTCCCACACACCATCTTCAAGGCACCACAGGCAGAGATAAAATAGCAGTCAGCTATTTAGGGCAACAAAATGCAAGATAAGCAAAAGGTCTGTGCAAACCCTTCAACTCATTGTAAAGCACCACAGCTTCACTAAGCAGCAGTTCTCTTCCAAATGTGAAGTTGCATCATACCTAGAGAAGCCTTTCAAATTTACAAAATCCAAGCAGCAAAGACCTAAAGACACTAGTGGTGAGGCACATAAACACTTAGAGACCTTTGAAATTATTATTATCCCAAGGCTGCTCAGGAATACAAGGGGAGGGGGGGAGTGCATGGTCAGACAGCCCCAGGGCCAGTCCCTTGCTCCTGCCCCAGCCCATTTTGAGCCCCTTGCACACCTGTAGTAGCCCCTCACCTGACACACTGTAAGTTCTCCTGCCTTGCCCATCCCTGGCTTTGTAGCACTTCCTGTTCAGAAGCTCCCAAGTTAACACCAGATGTCTCCCCTGTGAGCTGTGGCACTGACCCAGGCTGCTGAGGAGCTCCCTCTAAGCTGGTCTCAGTTCTCACTCTAGCCCCACTCACATACCCACCTAGGTGTACTTGTTTGATATATTCAATCAGAGCAACTTTGTTGTCTCTCCAGAACTTTCCCAGCTGGTCTTCTGGAGGATATTTACAGCATGACAGCTCCAGTGTAATTTCAAAACACTGTCCCCAGACATAGTTGTAATCTTGCATTCCACCTTAAAAGTGAAATAAAAGCGTTTTCAGCTGCAAAGAAACACTAAAGGTCAAACTAAAAGACAAGTAGGAGAGTTAAAATGTTGGTAACTTTCATCATACCTGTAAGAAAAGTAATTCAGATAAATTATTCCTCAATGCCACACTTGTGAAAAGTGCCTCCTGTGAAAAACCAACTTAATTATTTACTCTAGTTATTCAAAGAGTGTTGTTTTGTAAAACATACTTCATTTTGGAAATGGTGATGATTGTGGCTGAGAAAGGGTGGGTCTTTGACTTCAATTCATTCAAGCTTTCCCAGCCAAAAAGGGACAGATAGGCTGGCATAGGATTTGCCACTGCCAAAGCCATTCCAAGACCCTTTTAAGTCTTTTAAAACAATGAAAACAACATACACAGTGCACAAGCCCCATATTCTATCTGGCTACACATAAACAATAATGAAAACTTTTATTTCAGCAATTAAACATTAAAAAATGGATGACATATGAATAGAAGATTGCTTTTCTTCCTGAAAGGAGAAGATCTTTATGCCAAGCAGTGTGTGCACATGTGTGTAATATATACAGCTACTGCAGGCCTTAAGTAAAGGCACAGACGCAGGCAGACAGCAGTGACTGCCTCATTCACTTGTGTAATTGCTGGCTGGAGGAGTCTGAAAACACCCAGGTCCTGCTCACAGAGTGAGTGCATGAATGAGTTGACTTGCTTCCCTCATCAGCCCTCTACTCTGACTAAAATCACTGCCCTTTCATCATCAGAGATGGCAGGAGAAAGTGAGAAAACATCTTACCAGGAGCAGCTGAATGAAGTGTCAATGACATTCTTACCTTCCAGCTGGTACCAAGAGTACCCGTTGGTAATGCCTTCTGGGAAGGTTTGCCTGCTGTCACACCCTGTCCCTTTGTACATGCTGGCGTGGTTGGAAGAATAGGTTTTTGCCAGGTGAATAAAGACATCATCATCTGGAGATCTGCTATAGCCTTGCAAAGAGCCAGTAACTGCAGAGTGAAGACAGCCATTGTGCAACTCTCATTACTGGTAAAACACACTGGTAAAACACAGTTTTACATGCAGGATAAACATCTCCCAGAAGGCCACATTAGGCAGTGAATTTTGATGAGATTTATCAAATTCTGCCCATCCCAGCTCAAAAGCTAGAAGAACTTTGCAGGAATACTTATAAATTTTGCTTTGGTACAGCCAACGTTGCTAAACCCAGTCAGTTGTGAGAGAACAGGGTTTGTCACCAGCTTACCTGGGTTACCATTATCAAAGGTGTAACTGGCAACCAGGGCACCCCCATGCAGGTTTGCTGAGAGAACAAACGTTTCACTTTTTATCCAGTCCATTACTGCTCGAGTCTCTGGCTGAATCTTGGCGCTGTTATTTTCAAAGGCATCGGGAAAATTTCTGTTCAGATCTTCTCCATTCTTGTTGTACCTTAGAAAGAGAGAAGACATTCCCATTACTGTTTTGCCTGTGGATGCTTCCACATCACCAGCCTCCCAGCTCTCCAGATGTGTGGTGTGCCAGTATCTTCAGGGAACAGGGAAGATGACCATTTTTCATTTCTCAAGCATTATGTTGATGGAGTTCAGTTTGCTTTCTGGCAGCACTGGAATTTTCATAGGCCACAACAAAACAATTCTAAGTGGAAACAGAATATTGAAATGCACATAGAATGCACACCTACTCATAAGTGAATTGGAAAAAAGAGCCAGATCAGAAGGACTTTGTCCTCTTCCTGTATGTGTTTTTCCTGCTTGTATAGAAGACCAAGGTAACTATTGAATGGCTGTATCCCTTGGGCTCTTCTCACTCTCAACAGACAGAAAAAATTGAGTCAAACACAGGATGCATTTATTCTCCCTGAACCTTAACGCCCAGCCTGTTCAAACACTCTCTTGCTTTTTCTCTCAGAAGGTCAGTACAGGAATGAAGAGGGTATTCACTGTTGACTGTGTTAATTTTTGAGCTCAGTCTGTTAAACTCTGTCTATTTGACACTGAGGGGATAAAAAATACCCACCTCCATACAAGTCCCATCTATTTGCTGAAGAATACATTTTTTCTTAATAAAAATGATGGCCTACACTGGTCGCCTAAAGAAGAACTGAACTACCTAAACTTTCTTTTCACTTGTTTCTGATGTTGCCAAGGCCAGTGATCCAAGAGAACTTCTAGCTCATGGGTTTGCTTTTTCTGCACATTCCAAATCTGCCATTTGGGCGTTTCTTTGCATTCTCTCACTGTCTCTTTCCCTCTTCTAGCTTGTTAAGCTTTTCATCCCCTTTTTGGTCTCTGCAATAGTCACAATAAAGAATGCAAAAGTAGCACAGGATGTAATGCCAAGTTATATTTTCTTCTGTGTAGGTTTCTTTTCCTACCATCACTATTATACCCAAAGAACCTATTATAGCCAGCTCTGCTTGTGTAACTCCTCCTTCTTATTAAACTCAACATGATTTTTAAACACATGGCTAAAGTCCATTCAACAACCTTAGACACACCTTTTTTCATTAAGAAGGGTTACAGGATTCTCCAATTGAAATAAATCCCTGTGGGTGGAATTTTGCTTATTTTCTTGTAGCACTCTAAAGGTGCTACAAAATAGGGAATTGTGCTTGTATTTGCAATCTGGGTCTCCTGCCTAAAAGCTGAGGTCATTACACCATTCTGACCAATATTTTCTGGCCACACCACATATAAACACCAGTCTGACTCAATCTTCCAGAAACTCTATGCCATAAAAGGGCACAGGCAAAAATTAGCCCTAGCACATCCTGTAGACTCTGCTCTCCACCAATTGACTGTGATTCAGTCTTCTGGCTAGCCACGATTACTACTCCCCACCCATTTATTTTACCTCTCCCACCCTCCTAAGCCACCCTTACCTTCCTCGTGTGTAATAACAATCAGGCACTTTGGTAGCTTCAAATCCATCAGGATTCATCGTTGGCATGATATGAATCCGGGTATTATTGAGTAACCGGGTAATAACTGGGTCACGTCCATAGCTGGTCACCAGGAAATCTATCAAATGGAGCAGGATTTCTCTCCCAACAGTCTGTGTAAAGAAACACAGAATTTACTTTAAGTCTGATATGGAAGAAGAAGAGTAAGAAAATAAACAAATAAAGATCCACCGCCTTGAACTTCAGGTTTTTCTTATGGATTTCACAGACACACAAGGCATATGAGAGCACGCTGATCCACACTACTTTTTTATGCTCTCCCCTAAATATATTTAAAGCAACTGAAGAGATGAAAGGAATCACTGGAGGGTTTTCATAAGGATTTTAAACCTAGATCAACCAGACCTTTTTGTATAATGGGAAACTGACTGTGTCAGATGCACTGCTTGAATCTTGCATGGATAAGGAACAGCTATAACAAAAACTAAAGCTGCCTGATAAAGCCACACCATGTGGGCTTGGGAACTCCACTGCATTTTCTCAGTCCCACTGCAGGGTCCCAGCTCTGAGCTGGTGCCTGAGTGACCCCGCACATGAGTGCCAGCACTGTGTGGCACCACTTGGCAGTGGAGTTTCAGAAGGAAGGGAGGACAAGTCTGCCACGTTTTCCAGGATGACACAGAGCAGGATTTTTTTCTTGTTGATCCTCTTTTATGGGAAGTCAGTATTAATACAAGATCAAAGAGACCACATAGATACTTCTGCTACATTGTTTTATTTAAATGTCATGAGGATGTGCACCAAATAAATTGTTAGAAAAGGACATGGAAAGACATTCGGATACAGACTTTAGATCAAGGAGAGGCAGTGGCAGAGAAAAAGCCAAACACATATTTTTGTTCATGTAAGTTTGTGTAAGTCATGAAAGCTAGCTGACATCTCCCTTTAGTCTATCAGATTTTAGGTAAAACAGTATCAAGTACAAGATCCAGAGTTAAGGACAATTCTATTGAACCCCAGAAACCACTGCTGGTGTTCACTGTACCATACTTTCCAGGGGCACTTTCCACAGCGCTGTGACCCATGCCTCAAGGGTGCTTTAGGGTTCCTAAACCCTGTCTGGAAAGGGAACAAACCAAGACTTGCAAGTAGATGAGTTCTAGAGATAACTTATCTCTACTTTATCTCCAAGAACAAAGCCTGGTCTATCACAACAGGATCTAAACCAGCACCTGAGTATGTGAAAACAGACTGCTCTGCAGGTTTGATAAATATACTCTGTGAAATTCAAGAAGGGATGCAACAGAACCTGTCTTGTACAGGCAGCTCTTGAAAAGGGTGATAGACATCTTGGGAACATTATAAGGGTGGGGAAGAAATGAGAGGAGAGGAGAGGACAGGAGAGGAGAGAAATCAGCCAGCTCATGGCCCTGGGCATGAGAGATGAAGTTACCAGACTCAGAATCAGCAAGAATAGCTCTACCACAGAGACAGCTAAACTACAGACAAGATTGGACTGCTGCCTGGAGAACCTGGGAAAGTGCCCTTCTCCTCCTGTACTTCACTTCAGTGCCTGAGCAAAATAAGGCCCAAAGAAAGGGTAGAGAAGCAGGAGCAGAAAGGGGGAAAAAAGAAAAGTAACAAAAAATGTGGTGGAAAGGAACAATGTTTACAAAGAATGAAAGAGTACCTGATTTTCACAGATCATATTATTTGCAATTAAAAGTTAATCCCAGATTTACTTACATGTACAGTATTTTACAAACTATTTTATAGGATTCCTTGTACTCAGGACATTAGGCAATTCAGATTATCATAAGAGTGCTGGCACTTGGGTGATTACACTGTGAGAAAAGAATATACTTATTACCACTGTTTTGGTGTGGTAACAGAGGGGTGGTTTTGTTTTGGTCCAAAGCACCCTGCATTCCTTGGGAAAGCACATCTGGAAGTATCTGAGGGAAAGCTTTAGTTTCTGGGAAAGTTCAAGTTCAAGGTCAAGTTTTGCTCAAGCCCTTGGAAAGCATCTGCTGCTCAGTGAAGCTTTACCCTGTTACTACAGAGGTCAGGAGCGTCTCTGGATAGGAGTTATGAGTTTTATTTTAGAGCTTCAAATAAAGGATCTAGACACAATGAAGATACATTGCTGACAGTAAAGTCGAGGACAGGTTCAGGTTTAATATGAAGACAGAGAGAAGAGCAGGAGATAGCATGTATGTGTTCTGGGGCTTTGAGAGGACATGAACATTTAGCTTTGATTGCAGGATCCCAAAGGAGATGAGATGCCAAAGTAGATTGTGCTATAGTATTTCACACAAAGGGTGACAGAAAAGCAAAGGAAATCCCATTCTCCCACCTCTAGGGATACAATTAGACATTAAGTTTCTCTCTGTGCACTATCAGATGTCAGCTTCCTCCTGTGCCCCAAAGGGAGAAAGTGAGCAGGAAAGGTTTTCAGTGATGCTCAGGGGAAGCCCTGAATGAAGAAGCGTGCGTGTGTCAGGACATGGATCAATGCTGTAGAAAGGGTGCAACTGCTGCTTCTCTACACAAATCCTTTAAACCTCCTGACTCTGCCTGCAGCAGGGCTGCGTCAGCACCCTGCTCAGCTGCCACAGGGATTACTCAAGAAGCCAGAGAGGCAGCCAGTTAGGAGATTAAGGTTAGGTCCAATTGCACCTGTGCTGTAACACTTTACTGCATCAGCCCCGGGTTTAGAACAGTGTTGTTACCACATGATAGAGACCTAATACCAGAGGACTATGGGTGGATGGACTCTGCCCATTTTTATTACTAAAATTCTTTCCTTAAACATGGCCTGGTTTTGAAGCTGAACGATGTTGAAAGAAAGACCCAAACCGTCAGGTAGGACCTGTTTCAGGGCAACACAGCCTTGCCTGGCTCCTTGCTCCAGCCCCGGCTGCTCCACAGGCCGGGTTCAGCATACCAGGCACAACCCCACCTAAGGAAGCACAGTGTGAGCAGTAGGCCAGCCTGGTTTCCCACTGAAATGCCACACTTGCAAGATGTTATTTTTAACACCTGTACTGCACTAATTGTCATGCACGGCTGGGACACACCCCACTGGGGCTGTCCTCCTTGGCTAGAACACACCAGCCTTGCAGTGACTGCTTGTGCCAACAGCTTGGCACACATCCCTGCACTGCTCCAGCAGCAATCTCTGTGGACATCTGAGAAACAGCACATGTGTCACAGGGAAGTGCAGCTCTCTGGCTGATCACTGCAGGAAATGCTTCTGAACCAGTAACTGGACAAACTCCACTGGCTTCAGGATTTACCTGGCTGACATGTGGGCAGCTTTTTCTTTTTCCACTCAGAAGAGTGTGAAGAAAGATAAGGAAAAAAGTAACTGCAGCAAGGCAGTGTTCAAATGTGCTGAAACACACCTCAGCAACGTCCAGCTTTTTACAAAGTCTGCTGTTAGCACTGAGATTTGATTGTTTTGAATTTTGAAATCTCTGGTGCTTCTGACCTTTTTCACATCACATCAGCTAATACTGAAGCTAGGTGGAAAATAGTTCACCATGCAATAAACATTTTTTATAAATTTTTTTTTTTTTCCTAGAGTAAATACTGTTTCCCTGCATATCACTTCAATAATATATCAGACAGGACTGGGACATGGGAATATGGAATTACAATTCCTTATAGCAAGCTGTGCAGTATATGAAGTATTCTTTTTGTGCAATTGGATGATAAAAAACCAGCCTTTTTTCCCCCAGTGGTATTTTGATAGTGTAAATGCAGCTTCCATTAATTTCTTAGAAATAAGAGTAAGAAATTCTACACAAGACTCATTAGTTTATTGTTTGGCATTTTTTTATGACTCTATTATATTGATCATAAATAAATCTACTCCAGCCCTTATTCACTTAAGCCCTAATATTTCAGAAAATCCTGCCGTGGATATGACTATGTCTATGATGACATGGGAAAGAGGGTAGAGTTGCTTTAACTTATTTCACAAGATAAGGCAGCAGATGAGCACATCCTTTCACAGGCTAGTTCAGACCTATCAGCATAGGCTTAGTTGCACACAGTGAAAGAGGAAAAATACTACTATTTAAAATAATATTTTATATTACTATATTATTATATAATTTATACGAGTATTTTATTTATATTATTATAAAAACTATTGTTTATTATAAATAAGCAATTGTATAATTTAATATTATTTGCATTGTTGCTACTTTATATACTGAGAAAATAAAGTGATCAGAAGCGCACACTTTAAAAGAAAAGGGCTGATATCAGAACTGCCATCCTGAGAAAGAGTTTATCTTGTGATGGTCCAGTTACACTACAGCTGCAGAAAGTTAAAGCCACTTACTCAACACATGAAAGGGGGAAAACAGAAACACACAGGAAGTTTACAGCTTGTTCAGATGTGCTTTTCCTTCAAGGGTTTCCCTGCAGTGATACACATGGTTCAGGAAGAGCCTTCCAATTAGATCCTCTTTGTTCAGTTGTACAGAATGCACTTAAGTCACTGGCCCAGAGGGTCCAAATGGTTTTGCTCCATTTATGACTTAGTTATTTGGTTTGTACTAGGGGGTTTGGTTGTGGTCAATATTAAGCAGGAGGAGTTCTTCCCCAGGGAGGAATGTGTGACTTAGAGAAGGCCTTTCAAGTAAAAGCCTGGGACAAGAGAGGCTGCTGTCTAATTCAGGATGGGGGTTACCCCAGAAGATCAGGCAACCTCTCCTGCCCCTTCCCCCTGCAGACTTTATCAACATTTCACAGGTTCATGCATTTTGTGCAGTCAATTACACCATCTTGATTAAAGTTAGCTTAAATCAGTTTTAATTTGGCTCAGGTTAACAAAAAGTACTGCTAAAAATGGTGTCCAACTTCATACAGGCAACATAAAGAGTGGGAGAAGTTTTTTGTTGCCTCTCAGTGGACCTGGGGCAAAAGTTCACTCTATCTGGCAATAGTGAACACAAATTAAAATCTTTTAAATCTTGGCTGGTTATGTCTTAGAGTATCAAGAAAAATAAACTTAAAAAAAATAAATCTTTTCAGTTCTGAAAAAAATACTCCTTTCATGGCATTGTGTACTCAGATTACTTTATTAGAACTTCCCTATTGGGCAGCTTTCCAAATAACCTAGTTTTTCTTCCAGCAGCACGTGTGAACAGCCCACACACATGTAATTCAGGTTCCACCCCAACTTTTATGTTTCTGGAGCAGTGGGCCAGCTGAGTCAAAGTTAAGTGTCATATGTGTGATCATAACAGGTTAGAAGGGCGGCATCAGCAAACTACATTTGAGAACAGAACTTTGTTTTTGTATCTTTTGGGGAAAACAGCACTGAAGCACAAAAGACCTGACTGGATCAATGAAGCCATAATCCCACAATTTCAATTTATGAAAGACTCTGGCAATGCAAGTTGAAACTTGTTGTATAATTAGTGCAAAGCTTATCTGCTTAATATGTTGTAGGAGTAGTTGAATCTATCCCCAGTGACTAGTCCAGCAGAATCTTAGATTATGGGGAAAAAACATTCAAGTTTTCATATGCTTCTCTCTATGAGGAATTAATTTCCTGCCATCTGAAATATATTTATGATCAAATTAAAAAAATCCAAACAGCAACTGTGTTTGTATGTTTGTTTCACCTGTACGTACCAAAAAACCACATACAGCAAAAATCATCATGTGGGTCTGAAAAGGAGGAATAGCTCTATTTCTGGAATGTTCCCTAGGTGTGAGCTCGGTCTGACAAACAACTGGAATGTTGGAGGCCTTAGCCAGGCAGCTCAAGGATCAACCCTGTTCAGACCGTCTGGCTCTGTGTCTGACTTTAAAGGAAAACCTAGCCTCATTTCCTCATGAAGGCAATAAAAACTCAGATCCTAGGCAGTGATCCGAGTTGCCAATCCCCAGCAATTCCCAGCCCTGTGGATGTGCAAACAGTGTGTGTTCCTATGGTCAAAGCTCCCTGTGCATATCCAGCTGGGCAGTGATAATGACAGGGGAGCTTCCTTGTGGAGACTTCAGTATGTGTGGCCTTTCACAGTCCAGCAATATTGGATTTGCAAGCCAGCCCGTTCTGGGTGAGATCATATCCTGCCCTCCACCTCCTCCCCATCAAAGCTGGGTGATTTACAGTCAGAGGTTTGCAATCCCCCCAGCAGTCCACAGGGACTGCAGCCTCCGTTCCTAGATACCTTGGTGACACACACCAGGTTCAAGGCTGCAAACCCTACCTTGGGCACCCAGTAACAAATGTACCCATCTGACACCATGAATCAGCCTCCTCCCACACAGAGTTAAATTCCCAAGCAGTCCAACTCCCAGCAGCGCTTTGAGCAAGGCCAGTGTTGAACAAGGTGAAACTAGTCTAACTTGGGGAAAATTCTTGGTACATAATGTCACAAGTGCCTGTAGGCGAGCCAGTGCTCACACACAGCAGTAACTCTTGACACGTTACCCTTTGCACAGGATACACTTTCTACTGTATCTATCTTTTTCTTAGTTTTGGAAACCTTGCTACTCCTGCTAAATTATTTAACCTTCACATGAAAGACTGCATACAAACATTTTGTGCAGTTTAAACTTATCCTGCAGATGACTAATATAATCAGGTAAAGGCAAAGAATAAAAGAAATGCAAAGCAAAAAAGTACTATTGAAGACAGTGAAGCTTTGATTCTTTCTGATTCAGATTCAAGTACTGCATCAGGTAGGCTCATAATCATAATTTTTCCTTGATCATTAATAAGTGGGCATTCTTCCCAGAGCAAGTCTATTGTTCTGGCATTGCTTTTTCTTTTGTACTCTGTGTTATCTCAGGTGAATCTAGCTGTTCTTAGCTTAAGGTTCCCAAGATAAATTTTCTTCCTACAATAAATAATTTGATGCTTCACAGCAATTATTATTTAATCTTAGGATGTATTTGAAGAGTTCTATCAGTCATATTTCATGCCTAGGCAATAACAATGTACAAGCAAACTACTGCATCAGACTCTGCTGGGAAACTGAAAGCCTCTGGGTTTACTCACTTGGAAAAGACAAAGCTCTCTGCTTAAGAGAGGTCTTGAGTGTAGGATTGTTGGACTCTTCACCATGATGTAAAGTCTCCTAAGGTCCTTCCACCAAAACAAGGGAACTTTATTCTGAAAATTCCTCAATAAATACACCCATATTTTGTCTTCCTTGAGTTATGACATACCTCAATAATAAGAAGCACATGCCTGAGAGAAGCTCACTCTAAACCTCTGGTAAGTGTATTTGGTATAAATGACAGTGCAAAAATTGAAACGTACCTCATCCCCATGCATATTAGCAACATACTTGAACTCTGGAATGCCAATCTTATGATGGGTTGGAAACCTTCCCAGAACAAGAACCCACAGGTCTCTACCTTTAAGAGGGGAAGGGGAAAAGACATTTTTTAAAACGAGTGTAAAATTATACAAGCCTTAGAAGAATAAAAAGAGTTGGTCATGAAGACCATTGTACAAATTCTCATATTTCATTGGTGCCCACTCAGTCCTATATACAACATATCAAAGTAGACTGTGGGGTTCTCTTACTCTATGAATATTTGCAATATTAGCTATAGGAATAAATATGCTTTGCCTTCTGCCCAAGTACAATAATAAACCCTGCAATTTCTAAAGCATTTAACCAGGACTAGAAAAGGCTTTTTTTTTTTTTTTGTAATAAACACTTTTCAAATTAAATTAGCAAATAAGACCACTCTTCTCCCTCCCACCAAATTTTAAACCATAAGGCTTTTCTGAAATATATACAGAAATTTTCATTATCACAAAGAAAGAACATCTGGTTTTGTACTAAAAACAACACAAAAAAGCTAAACACATTCATGCATTACTACTCAGAAAACAGGAGGTACCAGAAAGAGCTGTATCAGAGACATATTTCAAATATATCAGCAGGGAAAGAATTAATAGCTCCAGAAAGAGTATTAATTAGAACCAGTAAAGCTGCACAAGAAGCTGAACTTTTAGGTACCAAAATAAACATACATACATTTTGGAAGTCCACATTTAAGCAGGGGGGAGAGGGAGAGGAGAGGAGATTTTTTGTTATTATTTTTAGTGATAGTGTGGCATTTCAGACCTCATCTGCAAATCTGTGCTTCCCACTAGTCAGCTCAGCGAGGTGGAAAACTCAAGTTTCAGTAGATGGCAGCAATGAAATTGTACCAGTTACTTGATAATAGCAGTGACAGGCTAAAGATTGCTATTGCCAGACCTCCCAAGCGTGGTAGCTGTCCCCAGCTCCACACAGGAACTTCTGGGGCCCACGACCCGTCTGAGAGGAGCCCAGCCACCCCTGCAGGACAGACAGAACACAGGCACTGCTATATGCAGTACTATAAAAAGCCTTACTTCCTAAATCTTTGTGGACCATCAAATCTGCAGTAAACAAACTCCAGAGCGTATCAGCTTCCCATTCCTGAAGGCATGACCACTGTAGTCATGCACATGCCACAGCATTTTTGTTTTCTTTTCCAGCCATGCAACTGACTCACAGCAGCTATACCACAAGGTCATGACTTCAGGAATGGGAGAAAAACTTGAAGAGGACCAAAGCAACACTGCAAGATGCACTGAAACAGTTGTAAGAGAGGTAAAACTGAAGACAGTGGTTGCCAAACTAAATTCTCAGTTAACAGAATCAGAGTCTTAGGATCAAGAAGCACCAAGACAGTGCTGAGAGCTGACAGATTCAACCAAAAGTGATCTCAGTATCCCCTGATCTTACAGCTGCTCTTGAAGACATTGGTGTTCAACCCCTGTAACTGTGCCATGCACAAAGCTGTGAGATGATGCTACTGACTCTTTGATTAATGGACAATGTGAGCAAGCAATCCATACCTTTAAAATAATTTTGTGGCAACTGATTTGGTAAGGAAGCTAGTTATTTGGCCTTGTTGTATGTAGAACCACCGTTTCATAAAAAAAGAAAGATTGACTTCTGTAAGCCTAGACAAGTTGCAGAGTGGAGAACCCAAAGATACTAGCTTTTAATCACATTCTTCTTCAAAAAGGAAAGAAAGAGAACACACAAATCATCTCACCCTAGCCCTTCTCCCTTCCAAAACCTCAAGAGGTCCCCTCAAATCTCAACCTGCAGCTCTGTGAAAATAGATGACGAGCCTTGCTGCAGTAGCATATGCTTGGAACTGAAAATAATCCTAGCAGTGAAAAAACTGTTATTCATAATTAAGTGTGGACAACAGCCTCAACTTACTTTCCAACTCTGCAGTGTGTCATTCTCTCTATAGCTGTATCCTGGGGCAACTTGCAATGAATTACCAAGGAAGTCCTTCCAGGATGCTGCTATGATTCTTTGTCCTTATGCCCTCCAAGCCCTGCTTCCCAGCTGTCATTCCCTCTATTGGAAGGCAAGTTCAGACATCTCTCCTTGGTGTCAGTGGCCATGTGGACTTCTGCACCAAGAGGAACACACCTGCCTACAGCAGCAGCTGCAGCCTTTCTGCCACAGCCCAAACCTAAAGGTGGCTACTGCAAACCTGCAACATGCAGCTCATAACACACACTCAAGTAAAGAGTCCACGTAAAGTGCCCTAGATGTTTCCATCATTTAAGATTTTCTACGAATAACAGCGTACTCTGATATCAAATTAAAAAATAATACTTCCAGTGTCTTGCCATCAGCACTACTCGTTCCTGCTGTTCTCACTGTGGATTGCACTCATGGGAAACACAAGGAAGAGCTAAGTATAGACTAACATTAAGTACTGATGTAAATTGGTCTTTCCTGCATTAGTGTTCAGACTGTTTAGAGTTTGCGTGAGGGCCATCTACATGATAAACACTCCCATGAACTGAGATACCAATTATTTCCTGGCATTTCCAGCTTGTAAGAAGTACTAAACCTTCCATTAACAATTAAAATACATTCCTGGGTCTGCTCAGCCTGCAGTACTGGATAGTGTATCTGTGAGGGATGATGTAAGATTTCTTCCCATACGGCTGTAATTAACTGCATGTAAAAAGATTCAGCATATGGATGGTTTCCTTTAATCAGCAAAGCCTAGATAACTCTGGTTTGGTACCTGAAGGGAACAGCTAAGCTTCCTCTCATGCTTTGAAAAGCCATTTCTCATTGCCAAATTGCCAAACCAAAACTGACGTCAACTAATTAGTGAACTATATTTCAAGTGATGAATATAAACGTGTGTTTCTAACTGTGTGTCTCAGGACAAGCAACAAGACTTGTATTGGAGCAGAGCCAGACCACACAGCTCCTAGTAGAATGAGAAGCCTTTTTAACTTTTTTAAAAGTTTTCCAGCATTGCCACTAGCTTGCAACATAGTGTTGTATTCTAAACAGATGTACAAAACCTGGTAATTAAGGTGAAGAATTGAAACTGATCTCCAGATCTACTGTGAAAGAAATAAAATCAATTTGTAGATGTTAGAATCTTGATTTTGTTCCCTGGTTTTGCTCTGAATTATATTTCTGCTTTTCTTCACTTTGTTCTTTACAGCTTCACTTACGAAAACTCATAATTTCAAAGGAAGTTATGGCTAGGAAATGAAGTGAAATGACTGGGGAAAGGCTCAGACCCACTGTCAGTACCAGCCAGGCTAGGGTACTGAAAGAAAAAGCAATAGACTGACTACAGACCTCCTGGCTTGGCTGTGAGTTGCACACTGGCTTCATGGGTAGGAATTGCAGTAATGCTGATCTGTGTTGGGGCAGCCCTGCCAAGAAAGGTGCAGGACAGAGAGATTAACTCTCATTAGAATGCAAGGTCCCAGAGCAATTCAATCATAGAACCAATCTCAGAATCATTGAACAGCCCAGGTTACAAGGAACCTCAAGAGATCATCTGGTCCAACCCTACGTGGGAAAGGAAACCTAGATAACACTATTCAGCACTTTGTTCAATTGCATCCTTAAAACCTCCAGTGAGGAGGACTCTACCTCATTTCTGGGGAAGTCATTCCAGTGAATGAGTCTCACTGTATCAAAATTTCTTATATTTAGAAAAGGGCACCTCTCACAGTGCAACTTGTACCCATTGCCCCTTGCTTTTCTCCACACTGCTCCTTGCAAAGAGAGAGGAGCCACCCTCTTTATAGCCACTCTTCAAGTACTTGAATTCTGTGATAAGATTCCACCCTAAGCATTCTCTTCTCCAGGCAGATGAACCTCCTCGGGGCAACATTGTCTCCAGCAAAACACTACCACAGCTAATGAAGGTCTTTGAGAGAAATTCCTTTTGCTAAACTACCATCAGCAGCACCCTTGCCCTAAGGTACTCTGATTTGTCATTACCAATTCAAGCTGGAAAATCTAATGCCATTTGGAACTTTTCTTCTGCAAGGGGACTGCCCAAAAACACACACGGCTTGATTCAGATTCTAAGAGAATTTGAAGTACCAGTACATTATTTGCATAACCAGAAATGGTTAATCAGAATGACTGATATTGCAGAAGTAGCCTTACAAACATGAACAAATATGTGATTTTAATCTAGCCAGACTGAGTAAAACACTGCCAAAATAAGCTACATACCTGAAGCTGAAATCAGACAAACATCCATAAGAAACAACTGCACATCAAATTCTTTTGTGAGCATTTATCCTTACTTTCAGGTATACTGATACAGAATGGATTAGCTAACTGAGACAGAATGGATTAGCTAAAGACCTGGCCTGTAGTAGCACTGTAGGCATTAGTAATGAACAAAGTTGATATGCCAAGAAGAGCTAGAACACTAAAAATCAGAAAGTCTTCAAGGTATTTTAAAGAATAAAGAGATACAGATCAATCACATACATCAACCAGGCATGTTTGGCAATATTCAGCATGGTGCTTAGATAAGCAGAAAAAAAGCCAAAAGCACCCAAGGTAACATTTGGCTACAGGTTTATCACACCACAGTCACTATGTGGGGGCCTCTGCTAAATTGAATACTTCTGGCCTCTTCCCACAGATCCCTTATTACAGACTTAAGGCACTCTCTCTCAGCAAAGAGTAAATAGAAATATCAATTTCCCACTATTGAATCAGCTCCTGTCTACTCCAAGAGATTATAGCAGTCACTCTAAATTAGAGACAGCACCATATAAACAGAACTGACAGAATAAACAACGACTCTAAAATACACTAGATACTGTTTATTTGTATCCAAAGCACTTGAGAAGGGAAGGGAGTCAAAACAATTCATGGTTCACATGCTTGCTTATCATCCTAAACGTTCAACTAAATCTTTGGTTGATTGGGATCCATTGCTGCTTTGGACACTTTCACAAGACTTGGATCTTGAGAACAGCAACCCTTTCTTTCCTATGTACATGTGAGTCATCACTGTACCATTTCCAGTTCTCAGAATCAAGTTGAACAGAACTTTTTATACAAAAAACATAAAAATTTGCCAATGCAGAGCACAGTCTCTACAATAGTACCTTACAGGTTACTTTTGAATAAAAATCAAAAAATAAAAATAAACTTGTAAAAGTCAAAGAAAAACAACCAGAGGGAATACTGGTCTTAAATTAAGATAGACTAACCTTATTCAGTATTGCTCACTAATAAGATGAGAACAACACAGACACATTGAAATAGTCTTAGCAGGCTTTTTCTACTATTTATACTGACTGGTTTCATATTTACACCCAGAAATGAAACAGATTGTTTTTCCCTTTTCACTAACTCTTGTCCTATCACCACAGGGTTTTTAAACCTAGTTCTAAAAAGGTGTACAACCCAGAGGGAATACTGGTTTTAAATTAAGATAGACTAACCTTATTCAGTATTGCTCACTAATAAGATCAGAACAACACAGACACATTGAAATAGTCTTAGCAGGCTTTTTCTACTATTTATACTGACTGGTTTCATATTTACACCCAGAAATGAAACAGATTGTTTTTCCCTTTTCACTAACTCTTGTCCTATCACCACAGGGTTTTTAAACCTAGTTCTAAAAAGGTGTAGTTTATTTTCTGAGAAAGCTGTGAAACTGGTATGCATCTACTAATTTTGCATCTAGAAAAGCTATTGTATACATGAAAGTAATAAATATTACCCATTCACAACAGTACCATTGGATTATCATGAATAAAGTGATTGCTTGTAACACAAGCTGGCCATAAGGGACAGGGGTCATTTGTTTTAAAGTGCAATTTATCCATATTCAATAGTTTTGTTTAGCCTAGTCTTTGAGGATTTGAGTTCCTGAAGTACCTCACCAAGAGATTTGCTACACCTATCCCATAAAAATCCTTGTCAGATCTCAGACATTGTGTTTGCCTCAAGAATAGGAAGCTCAAAACCATCCACGTCTCAACACTGACAAGCAGACTCCTACAAATCCAGACACTGAGTAGCTCCCCCCATCCCTTTAACTCAATAAAGGGGGAAAATGGAGACTACATTAATTTTTAAAAAATAATCCAGTCTCTGCCATTATCATCTGTTTCTGGTTTAGTTAATAAGCTACATTAGATGGACCAGCGTTTCCAGATTCTCTCCTAAAACAGGTAAGAAAATGCCTCTGGAAACACTAGCAATTGGCCTTCAGGAAAGGTAACAAAGACACAAGGCAGCAACTAAGGATCAGGCTGTGTTAATACCTACAAGTAGAGCAATTTGGTCCTTAGTCTCTTGAACAAACACGTTATGATGGCCTTTGTTTATTCTTGGGATTTTGAGATCAGCCTAATGCAATTGTGCATCAAAGCAAGTTTTGTATTCTAGGCAAACCATGACCAGGAAAAATGCTTCATCAGAATCCTCCTGGTGGCACATGGCTTGAAGTGCATAGCAGGGAAGGCATCTGTGCCTACCTTATTCCTGTCCTTTTCTCCAGCTGCTCTTTGGAAAGCAGAATAATGGACACAGTAGGACTACATTTCTTACTGAGAACAGAATTTGCTTTTATTTTAGATTTAGGATAAATGTTACTTTTTCAGATGTGCTCAAGCTCTGTTTAAAGCCCCAGGTAACTGGAAACAATGGATGCAGAACACCTAGGCTAGGGACAAACAGGAAATGTAACTCAACTGTCCTAAATCCACGGTGAGCTCAGCATGTTACGCAGCAGCTACAGTAATTTAATTAAGTGACTCTGACTGCCATGGTCTGACCTTTCCCATAACAACAAGTAAGTCCTAGATATCAAACTGCAGAATCATCTGCCTAGAAACATCCTCTACCCTCCTTCTCACATTTGTGCCACAGCACAGCTTGTAAGAGTGAACAGTTTTAGGAGGAGAGTATTCTCTCAGCTGTGAGGGGAAGAAATCTACAGCAAGTCCTATGCATTATCTTTTTCTGTGTCCACTTCTTAAAATTAATCTTCTAATTAACAAAGAGTTCCAAAAGCATAACTTTCTGAAAGTTTAGAAATCACATGCACATTCAGATTTCATTTAAAAAAACCTAAAAACCCAGCCCTAAAACCTATCTAGATCTCTCTTCTACACAAAAACATGTGCAGAACAACTGTCTAATGAACAAATCCTTCATTGTAAGAAGTCTTGCAAACAATTAATTAATGCATTATAAGTAGGTTTCCATGTACTTATGTGAACACAATATGCCATAGCTACACAGAGAAAACCTTTAATTAGGTAGCCCTGAAAATAAGCAAGACTGGTGCAAGAATCTGCAGGCAGAGGTCCTAGGCAGAAAGGCTGGGCAGAAGGGATGCAGGGCACACTGCTGCTCTTCTTTTGTGGGAAGTGAATGGAAAGCTACCAGAAACACTTTTCTACTTAAAAATGTCTCATTGTCTGAAGTGGGTAGGAGGGATGTGTTACTAAGTTCTTCTCAAGTTGAAAGGAGAATGCAGACAAATTGACCATCTGGGTAAAACTGAGGCACAAGATAAGAGTTTTATTTCTTTAAGTAAGTTTGTGATTAGGATTACATTTCATTTACAGGGCTAAAAATGTATGCAAAATGCTCCAGAATGCAGAATCCTACAATGAATGAGGGGGAAAAAAAAACATCCATTTATGTCCATCGTGCACTATTGTTAGTATCCTGAACTCTATATTTTAGTTAGTTTTAAAACTAACAAAACCCTCAAACATAAAATCTCTTACATATTTTACTTCCTCAACACCAGGAAAGGATATGCTAACATCACTGGTGAATTACAATATCCAGTAGTTAATTCTGCCTAATACTAAACAAACACAGAAAACTGCAAAGTCTTGCTGATGGGAAACAGGATAGCTGCAGCCCTAAGACTTTTACTGCTCTGAAAAAAAGTTGACAAATGTATGCTGGAACCAGACAACTACAAAGCAAAAGGTAGAGAGGAAGCAGGAGAACAGAGACTTTTCTCACAAGGCTGATTCTAAATAAATGCTCCTCACGTGAACAGTGTACTACTTCTAAACAGATCAGATCTTTCCATTTTGAAGTTACAACATTAAAACTTCAGTACTAAATAACAGTTTATGTATGAGAAATGTTTGATCTGTCCTTGTAGGATAGGTTCCCCTCACACTTTATTTATTTATTTAGGCTGGGACAGAAATCTCTGATCTAGCATATTCCACAGGAAAAAAACAAATGAACAAACTTTCCTCCAAAGTTTTCTGAAAGAAGTGTATTTAAGTAGGAGAGATCATAGAAGGCAGGACAAAAATGACTGACCAATTCACAGCAAGTGTAAAGAAGAGAAAACTTAAGCAAATAATTTTCTATTCACTGCAAGAGAATAGGAATGCATAGTCAGTGAATACATCTCCAAGAGTAATGTCTAAGGTTATCAATCTTTTAAACATCTGACACTGACCAAACAACATGCTTTTTATAAATGATCCGTGTAAAAAGCATAGTTGTACTGACAGGAAAGAAAAGTTAAGTGTTATCACTTAACAGATAAAATCTTAGTACTTGGCTATTGGAGGACTGATTGCACACAAACTACTTGTGTCACGTCACAGGAGTCAAACTGCTAGAGGATGCAGTCAGATAATATATGAATCTACATTTCAGCATTTAAAGAATTTTTAGTTTCAGTTAGGACAAATAAAAATTAAAGCTAATATAATAATGGTGACTTCTATTTAAATACATGATTTAGAGCAAAGCTCAGTTGGGAGCTGCAGACTTAAGAATACAAGTTAGTACTTCTTGTTTCTAAAGTCATGATTTAGCTTTTACTGGATAAACCATGAAGGAGCCAGTACTCCTTCTCTGTTTTATTTCCCCTTCCCATCACAGTCACTGACATACTGTGCTGCAAATAGACTTTACAAGGCTATTAATATCCAGCTCATCTGTGAACCCAAACACCTTTTCAATAACAAAATGAACATGTAAACCTACTTAGAATCTTGTTAACCTACATTTATATGCCACACATACTGTCAAAGACAAGAACAAAGATGGTTATGAGGAAAGACATGAAAGAGAACAAGTGACCCATAACAGCCAAAAAAATTCAGAAGTGAGAAAGCATGGATAAGAATTTAGCTGTCACAATAAGTTTTAAAATGCCCATTTTTACATGAGACTCTGGACTGGAGCCAAGTAACTTTAGTAAGATTTGCATCATGGGGCCCTCAGAGTGGAAAATGTCTCATTCATTCGTGTTTCTAAAAATGAACTTTGAAAAACCTCAATGCTTTTATCATTTATACACACCATGCTTGTATGAAGAGCCTGTAAGGAAATTTGTGGGGTGGGGATAAGGAGGAGGGAAGGGAAGAAGAAACATTATCAAGGATTGGAGACAGGAGGAAAGTCATCTGCAGCAGTCAAATGGAACAAACCTAAGGTAACAATCTTCTACACAAATATACCTCACATAATATAACCACAGAAAAGATAACTGCAATATAGTCTTCAAAGACAACACACTTGCTATGGATTTTCATCTAGGTAATTTGTTGATTTTTAAGACAAAAAGAAATCTCTCTGTTACCTTTAATTTTTCTTCCTACTTTTAAAAACACTGGAACTGGCATTTAATAATGGGTAACACCAAGAAATTCACCTCCAAGTACAGTGGGCTGTAGAAAACCTTCTCACTCTATTTTTGTGCACTGCCAGAAGCCCTGAGCCAACCCAATAATAATTCCAGTAGAATACAAACATTTTATGGGTAACGTATTTCAGCTTTGTTTTCTCCAGCAGTAAAACTTGTTTTCTAGTACTTTAAACAAAGTAAAAACATCCAGAATATAAAAGCCTGTAATGTAACTTCAATAAAATTTACGATGCACTTTACTATTGATGGTAGCAACTCAGGCTTCTTCCAAACTGTGTCACAATAAACAACTTAAAATGAGTTCCCAGCTACATACACAGACTATTTCTGTGTAATGAGACAAGTACAATACCTGACCTTTTATTAAATATTTTCACCGAAGTGCAGTGAACCTTAAATCAGTGCTCCCCTGTTCACCATAAATGCCTAAAGGTATCAGCCACCCATAAATGCCTAAGGGTATCATATCAATCACACTATCAGAGGAGTCAGGAGGTCTCAGTTGGCCTCTGGCACACCTTGGGCACACATTCCACTGGTGCTGGTGAGGAATGATGGACAGGTAAAGTGCCTAGGTTTCTACTGACTGTGTTATCAGGCACATCTTGCATACAGCACTACCGAGTCCCAACCCCTAGCACGCCCTTTTGCTGAATCACAGCTGCTTATCAGATGGAAACCTGGGCATGCTCATTCCCTCCTGTTTTCCAAGGAGAAAAACACACAAATACAGGCAGGAAGGAGACAAAGTGCTCCAACAGGCACCTTGTCACTGACAAACCTGGCCTGCTGGGAACCCTGCTGAGCACACCTTCCCTGAGGTCCATAGCACAATCCATGCAAGTCACAGCCATGGGCAAGTCCTGCACAAACTATAAAACACAGCAACCATACACACACCCCCTGCACATCTCAGCCTCTCCTGTTTACAGAGCAGGGGTAGCAAAATGCTAATAAGCAAGACTCACTACTTAAAAACAAAACCAAAACATTTGCCCCAAAGTCAGCAAAGTGTTTAAGATTAAGGGACAGAATGTGTCTGTCCAAGGGCAACAGAGAGAGAGAGCAACTGGATGTTGGTGTTTACTAAGCATCAGAATTGGATGACTAAGCCACACAGTTCTCAACCAAAGAAGCTTTCAGGACAGCTCTTTTGCAAGGTATTTCTAGTGGAACAAGAACAAAATCTGGTCTGTTTGTTTTAGTTTTTGTCTCTCCAGTCTCTCCAGATAAAATCTGCCAAAGGGATATTAATATATAAAGTCAACTTTGAAACTTCACTAGGTAAAGACAGGGGTACTTTAACCATACATAACCTTTCCCTCAGTGAGCAGAATCTGGCCTGAGGATGTTTACAACTGTCCCAAAGTTGACTGGAATTCTAAAAATGCAGACTGGCCTCCAGAAAACCTAGATGTAAACCAAGCTGTAATTAGCATGCTATCACTTTATCTCAATCCAGAGTATATCTGAAAAGACCTTTTTAGAGTGTGGATCTACTACAAAATTTACTCCACTCTTCCAATACCTGGCTGGTTTTGTCCTCCTAAGGAGGTCATCAGTTCTGTTAGAATCCTTAAGTTGGCTTCCCACCATCCTCATTTTCTTTTCAAAGAATAGCAACAGCACTGTATCCTGAACAATAAAAAGCCACAGATCAGACACATACATTGACTATTTCCCTTTTGGTAATGCACTCTAAGATTTGCTTGCTGAAGACTCAGTCTGTTTCTCACTGGGGTGGCATTAGGCATGATGGGTTAATAAGATTACACCAAGTCCCATTCTGCCATCCCAGACTGATGCAGCTCTGCAGATTCCTCTATTATTACAGAGTGCACACACTGCTCTGAGGCTGGATATTGGATATATCAGAAAATTGAACTCCTGACAAAAAGCTTTTATAACTTTATTCAACAACACACCTGAAACAATATAAAAGAATTAAGGTATTTTCTGGGCCATCACACATCTCTGCCTACCTGCTGCTAAGACTGTATCAGTTTCTCACAGACCAAACTACCTACAAATCTTGAGGGATGTGAGGATACCTACTAAATTAGATCAAAAGCTAACACTCAGTTTTGTCAGCCAACGTGCTATATCTTTTAAGCTCCTTTCTCCTTTATTTAAGGACAATAGCTTAGCAGATGAGATACATAATTAAATATCATAGCTTCCAAATCAGATCTGGAGACCGAACAAGCCTTTGCCAGTCTAGAACACATTGTTTTCAGTAATTTGGCAGAGGTGCTCCTAGTAATCTAGCAGGGGGAAATTCTGTATGGTGATGTAAACCACCACAAAATAAATTGGGAGTCTTTCCATTTGTTTTCCATTGAGAATCTTGGTACAGATTCTGCTATGCACACTGCTATTACAGTCTACATGCATCAAATAAACACACTATGTAAACCTCACCTCAGATTTATCCATAACAAATCACACTTGACTTTTTGGGTTTTATGCAGAAATGGTTGACTTAGTGAGAAGGAGCAAAGCACCCTATTTCTTTAGTCTTGACCTTAGCAAGGCTTTCAAGAGAATCACAGATTCAGGAATTGCGTGGGACCTCTGGAGGTCATCTGGTCCAACTCCTCTCCTTAAGCAGGGCCACCTACAGCCAGCTGCCCAGGACTGTGTTCAGCCAGCTGTTGAATATCTCCAAGGATGCTCCCAGAGCAGCCTGTTCCAGTGTCTAGTCACCCTCAGGGTGTCTTTGCAAACAAGCTGGGAACATATGGATCAGAGGAATACACTACAGTAAGGTCAGAAGCTGACTGGACTGAACAACTGGTGGTTCAAGGGACAGCAAATTATTAGCAGCATTCCTCAAGGGTCAGTTCTGGGGCTGATGCTGTTTAATATCTTCATCAGGGCCAGGGCTGCCATTCAGAGGGCCCCTAGTAAGCTGAAGGAATTTCCTGAGAGCAAACTCATGGAATTTGACCAAGATAAATGCAAAACCATACATGGGGTTCTTTTGTTCCTGCACCTGGAACAAAAAGGCCCCATGTATGGATTATCAACAAGAAAATAACCCCATGCAGGTACAGACTGCAAACTGGCTGGGCTGCAGCTGTGCAGCCAAAGGGCTGCAAGGTGGCTCTTGAGAATCTGTAGAACTTCCACCCTTGCAGATATTCAGAAATACAGTGGAGAGGGCCCTAAGCATCATAATTAACTTTCAAGTGAGCCTGGCTTTGAACAGGAGCTCAGACTAGATAGCCTCCAGACCTACATTACCTTATGATCTGCCTGGAGCAGGTGAGGCTTCTGACATGAATAGTGTTTAAATACTTCTCTTAAAGAACTACATATGATCACTTTCTGAAGTGGTAATACACAGGTCCCTACCACCCTCCACAACTTCTAAGAGTTGGATTTTTATACCCTTGCAGAGCTCTGAATCTACATACACCAACCAAAAGTCAAGTTTTTACTTCACATTCTTCATAATCCAAGTCTAGATAGCAGTATAAAATACTAGATTATGAGATAAAATTGGAGTAAAACACAGATTAACAAATAACATGGGAACAATAGCCATTCATGATAATAGTAAAATAATGTCTGTCGATTTTATAGATGTTACTTAGATCCATGGGATATTGTATTCATCATAAAGAATTTTCATATCAGGATTATCAACCTACTACATCACATTGGTCTCAGTTTTAGAGTACTTAAATTAATTTCTGTTTCTCATTATCAAGAAGCAGATTTTGCTACCATGGTTTAGCTACTTGGCAGGAGGACAACACTAGTAAACCCATACAGCCATGTGCATGCAAAGACAGTCTTGCTTGCAGCAGCTTAACTGAGAATAGAGGAACAGAACTTCAACCCCTGGACCAAAATTGAAACTTCATTTTCACCAGAATTCTATAACCACTGTTGTCATAAAACTTTCTTTTAGTATGAGGAAAAAAACCACCCAAATTAGACCCTAATTCAGTATCGTCCCCAGCCATATTCCAGGTGACTCTGAAGGCTCATTTCTCCACAAAGGTAGAAATCTCTTAACACTGAGATAAAAATGAAAGAATAGAGGAGCACTACACATTTTTCACTGCCATTCTGCTTTACATGGCACTGAGAATAGTAACGAGGAGAGCCCACACAATTCTCTTCTCAGAGTTTGGCAAAGCAGAAAGCAATATATCAAAATCTGAATGATGTTTCAGTGCATTGCTCAATCACAACCAAGAGATGATGATTTTCCAGTTTTCATGCTGATGGAACTCAGACAAGTTGAACATCTCATGTTATCAGCTTTCAGGTATCTAGATATGTAAAAGCCAAAGTTCCAATCTCTCAGGCTGGATGAAAGGTTTTTGCCTACCCGCACAAAGATAAGCTAGCTGAGTTTCTGGCAGAAAAGTCATGATCTATTCCTATCATCAAAATGTTAGCTAAGTTCTCTAAAGGTATGAAAATAAGGATGTGGATAATTGCTAGTTTGCACTGGAGGGAACTGTACTTACAGGAACTAACTTCTTGCATGGATGAATAACATAATCCAATCTAATTCTGTCTTTGATGAAACCAAAACCAACATAGCTGAAATAACTTTAAGATTCCTTGTCTACTTTGAGATACATGGTAAAACAAGTGAGAAGGCATGAAAATGTGTTCATGATCATCTATCAAGAAGAATATGGATTTTTATTTTTTTAACCACAAGCGTGGATTTGATAATAGATGCTACAAATGTCTCCTTCCAGTGGTACAAAATGGGATTAGAGGAACAGATGATGTTTCTAAAGAATGATTTTTCTATCTAGTTTTATAGCTCTTCTCAGAGTGATTTAGTTTATTGAACTGAAATCTAATAAAGCAGTTTGGGGTTTTTTTAATTTGTTTGTTTTCTTAGAATTAAACAGATGTGCATTAAAGTCCATATGCAAATAAACACTAATCTTTTAAATCTCTTTTGAAAAATTAGCCGCTTCTCCCCAAATTTATGGTAAGAAAGTAGCAATCATAGAGAGATAAATTAAAATATCAATATAAAGTCAGAAAGGTGATTACTGATTTCAGTACATTTTCCTGTAACATTTGAGACTGAAATCCTATTCTTCATCTACAGCACAGGACCTTGTATCAGAAGGTATTTTTAACACAGCCACAAGTTAGGAAACATACTTCTTTAATTATAGTCCCACCCAGAACGGGCACTTGGCAAAGGGGTCCCACATATTCTACGCTCCATAAAGACAGCCCTGTTTCTGAAATTGCCACTCAGGACGTTTCCAACTCTCAGAAACAAGAGTTGGAAGAGCTTTTACCCTGATGACACGTATGATGCTTCAGCCACAGTGTGTTATTGACGCTTAAGCAAGAGGAAGACGAAACTTCACAGAGGTTTGTTAGAGCAGCCCCGCCGCCAGCAAGCGCCCACGAAACGCCACCTTTACCCACACCTAGCCCGATTTCATGAAACAAAAAGCCTTCCCTCCCCTCGTCCAGCGCGCTCACCTTCCACGGAGCGGCCGATGCTGTGCAAGTGGCTGAGGGAGGGGTACGCGGCGTGCACCCCGCGCAGGTACCGCTCCAGCTCCTCGGCGTGGTGGTACTTAAAGTCCAGCGCGGCCGCCGCAGAAGCCAGGCAGAGGATGAGGATGGGGATGCCCACCGCGTCCTGGGAACAAACACATGAAGCTCCCTCCGCGGGCTGCTCGCCGTGCGGTGGCGGCGCCGGGGCAGCGGCCAGCCCGCGGAGAGCCCGCTCGCCCTCCCTCCGTCCCTCCCTCCTCCTGTCCCTCTGTCCCCGTCTCTCCCGCCCTGCCGTGCCATGCCGGAGCAGGTGCTGCCGCCGTACCGCGGCCGCCATCCCCCGCGGGCCGCGCCCGGCCTGAGTGACGCGGCCTCCATCCACTCAGCGCCCCCGGCCCGCCCAGGGGCCGCGGCCCCGGCCCGAGCCCGGGCGGACAGCCCGCCCTCGTCCCTCGTCCCCTCCCTCCTTCCCGCCCCGCAGGAGGGTCCCACCTGCGCGGGCACGGCTCCGCTGCTCCTCGGCCCCTGCTGGGTTTTCCTCGTCTTTCTTACCGGAGGGAGTGAGCCGTGTCTGTAGGGATTAAAAAACCCCGAACAACGAAGTGGGGAGGGGTGCGAGCGCTCACGTTTTGACTTTTGGTGTTGTTTTAATTCATAAGAGGGGTTTTGCAATAAAAACCAAGCTTTCCTCGGCACCTGTGCGGTCGTGGCGTGTGATGAGGACGGCAGCACCCGGGGGGCCCGGAGACAAAGCCTGATGCCCGAGCCGTGAGAGAATTTATCCGCAAATCCAACTAAATCTCCACCTAGTGCTATTTTTGCTTTGGCTTTTTTGTTTAGAGATGAGGTTTTAATTGGCTTGTGTTTGCTTACTAAAAGGACTGGATTCTATCTACAGAATTAAGTGCTTTTCTTGGTTCTGCACTAACCACATTGCCTTGGGTGTATCTTGGTCTTGGGATTCACCACAAAGGCTTTTTCATCACCTTTTGTTGTCTTGAAGATTTAAAAGAGCTAAGTGAAAGAAAGTTAAGCTGGCTTCCAGCAACAAAAATTAGGATAGTGTCTGCATTTATTTTAAAATATGAATGTGGATATAACTGAGCATTAGAATGCAGCTGCTTGTAAATTCTGTATAATTTTACTGAGAAAAAAGTTATAACTGCCAGTGGGATTTCATCTGCTTTCTTCTGAAATTTACTATGCTGGTTAATGTCAGAAAAGGAAATTAACCTAGGAGCCAATCTCAAATAACAAGTCCTGTATTCCAAATAGAAGATACTGTATTGAACAAGAGTTCTTGTCAAACAAAAAGTTGCTGTTAAATTTAAAAGTACCTTTTTTCTTTTGCCAGGAAGTTTTAAGAAAAAAAGGTTGAAACTATATTTTAATGCAACTATCTGTAGTATAACAATCTAACAGAGGCACATATACCTAAAAATGCAAAATGTCCACATCCAGACCCCTCTTAGATCATGGGAAGGACTTCTGAATCATATATAACATACAACAAGGGATGTATGCAAATTATGAGGCTACTTGATTAAAAGAGATGCATAATATTATATTTCTGTTGGATTGGGTTCTTTCCAGTATAGTATTCTGAGGGAGGAGACAGACCCAGAGCCTTTCTCCCATACACTGACTCCACCTCATTTTAACTCTTATAACTTGACAAGACCTTCTCTCTCTTTTTCACAAAACAAAATTCTTGCAAGACTTAAATATGGATGTCTTTTACATTCTGTAATAAAAATAAAGTTAATAGCTGATTTTGGTTATAGTTACCTACTATGTGAAATGAAAGAAACTATGGGGTTACACTGCAAACACGTCTCCAGAGAAGCAGGAGGAAGAAGTTGAGTATGTGAGCTTCATATTTGAATTTATTTGTCTAGAATATACATATTTATAGGCTCCTTGAATGATGGTCTGGACACACCACTTGAGTCAGCAGGGAAGAAAATACACTCAGGTGGTAATCCCACATAAACATACCTGGAAACCTTCCCAAGATAATCACATGAAATCAGAGAACTCTGACTTCAAGACAGAGTAGGGTGTTGGCAACACAGTAAAAATCACAAGGGGTGTAAAAACTTAACCTCACTGAAATAACTGAAGTCACCTTTGATGTTGGGTAATCATGCAGTGTTATCTCATTTGGAAATTACACCACCCTCCAATGTAGCCAGCACAGTCATGGTTAAATGAGAGCATTACTGCATATAGGAGTGTTCAAAATGATAGATTGTTTCTGTGCCAGGTGCTTGCAAGTTAAGACAAGCCAGCCTCTTTGGCAATATTTGAGTTACATGTGACAGAATCAAAAAACTTTTTTTTTTTTTTTTTTTTCCCCAGCCTGCACAAAATGCAAAGATAAACTTGAATCACTTTTCACAACGTCAGTTCAAGCCAGCCTGGGCTAGTAATATTCTAAACGCAGTTGTGGGTAGAAGTCAGTCCCAAAGATCAAATCCCGCATGGAGCTGAGCCGGCAGTAAATGTCCCGTTAGCATCAGCAGCTCGGCATCGGGGACTGCGTGTCCGAAAATGACCGCAGCTGTTCTCAGAGCGGGCAGTGACCCCTGTGAGGAAGTGACACACACAGAGAAGCCACCTCCTCGTGCTGTAAGAAGCATTATCCTCCTCTCAGCGTCATTCCGGACCGTCCATTCAGAAGCATCCAACAGGTAATTATTTAGGGTAGCGCCTGAGCGTGGGATTTGCGGAGAAAATCCCGCAAGTCTTTATGCGAGCTTGGCACCCGCGGTGTCGCAGGGAGCTGGCGGGGCTCACGGCAGTGGCCCTCTAGTGACAGGCACAGAAATTCTGCCACAAGCAACAGGTACCGGCAGCTCCTCTCGCACGGAGCTCGGCAGCGCCCCAGACTGACGCTTCACCGGCGCAGGTGAGATAGGCAGCGGCAGCAAGGGATCTTCTGGGAAATTTGGAGAGCCATTCACAGAGGAGGCCTTGGAATTTGAAATCTTAATCAGTGTTTTGTCATCTTTCATGCAGGATTCCTGCACTTTGCAAAGATCAGTAAGAAAAAATAGGTGCATCACATTATAAGTGAAGTGTCAAAATATTTTTAGCTAGAAATTCAAAAAGACGTCACTAACAAAGATTAAGTTTTTCAGAATCACCATTGCTATTGAAACTCTCATCTGAAATCATATCATAGGAATACAGACTACACCTGCATGTTCTTTACACTGATGTAACATTAAGGACCTGACAATCAGATTTCTCTGGGAGCAAATCTCAAGATAAAGGCTTTCTCAAGTGAGATGGACCAGAAAAGTGAGTTCAATACAAGTGATGACACAGACACATGAACTTGATAAAACAGCACAGTTCTGGATTAGCATAAACCCAGATACAAATCACCTGAATAAACATCAATGAAGACATTCTGGTGTATAATATCTGCACTGGTGAATTAAGAGGCTGATGTTAGTATGATGAAAGATAGACTGCCTGTAAGAAAGAGCACTAAAACATCAGGGATCTCTCAAACATTCACCAACTGATTAGTTGTCTCTACCACGCTGACAGTTCTCAGCATATTTGGTTCATAAATCTCCTCCCCTCCATCCCAGCGTAAGAATTACCCCTGGAGAAGAAAGAGATGCCCTGCTGTGTCTCGTAATCTGCAATTAGAAAACGATCCCAAGGGGAACTATTAGCAGCTGGTACCGTTTAGAGCTGTCCAGACAGCCCTGATTCAGCTGCAGAATCTGGAACCACAACCAGCTGCCTGACAGTCCTCTCACTCATCCCGTCTTGCAAACAGCACGGTCTGCATGCAGCAGAGATTTTCAGCTACTGTATGAAATGTGCTGTCATGTGCTATGGTAGAACAGGTCTGTTCTGCTCCACACGGGCTTGAAAAATGGAAACATGATCTCATTCAAGACAAAGGTCTTGAGTGTTGTGTCTTGGGAATTGTAATACAATTGTAGCATTTTCCAGCTTTATCTGCCTCCTCTTAAATTGACTTATACTTTTCCTTTCAACAGTCCACACAGAATTAGATGTAATTTGAAAATAAATTATCCTTGGAACGGCAGAACCTAATTTTGCACCTGAGGCATTATGTGTCCCTGGGCAGGCAAGAGCATGGTACTAAGAACAGGGAAAGCCAGAAAGGTTGAGTGGCACAGATGCACCTCAGGGAAGTAAAGAAAAAGAAGGAAGATGAGGAATGTCCACAGAGGTGAGAGTGGCCTGGGAGGTGGAAACATTACAGATACTGTGGTTGAGAAAAAGCAATTGGGAAGATTTGGCAGGTGAGTTCATATGGAAAAGGACTGAGAGTAGTCTTTCTGCTCACTAACGTCTTGCTAATCTGACCTCAAGGTTACGAAATTTGAAGGATTTAAGATGTTGACATAGCATCTTGTCAGGTCTGCTAATTTGTATATGAAATGCATTGCAGCTAATACCATGGAATTTACAGAGATTTTTCATAGCTGATTTCGTGTTGATATTAAGCAATATTTTTGAGCAATCTGAAAATTATCCCAAGAACTGGACTCATTTGAGGTATTTGGAAAATTTGTCAAGCTTTGAAATAGCATTTTGCCATTTTTGCTAATTGCCTTCTAATCAAAATATGTTTTAATTGCCATTGTCAAGAACAATGCAACACTCTTACTCATAATGATGGCAAGTCTGTCTCCTAAAATCAAAATTCCTCCAGGACATTTAGCATATCTGTTTCAAGTAAACAATGGTGCCATTTCTTGAACAGGAAATTAAGATAATTTTTAGAAAATTTCGTTGTGTAATAAAACAATCCTTTATTTCTCTGCACTGATTTATGCATAATGGGCCTCTACACAGACAACTGAGTAAACAGCGTGCACTGAAATCTCCTATCAGTGAAAGTACATGTTACCATGTTTTGCATTAACCTCTTTCTTTTGGGAAAGAAATGAAAGGGAGCTTTCCAGATATACTGTAGCTATAGATTTGCTGATTGGCAGTTTAAAAATGAATGTTTAGTGGTGCAATAAACAAGATGCCACTTGTTTGACCACAGTGAAAGCAGATGGCAAGGCTTCTTGGGTTAATCTGTACTGGCTGTGCACTGGTCAGACTGTCATTTATTAAGCCATATGGCTCTGTGTAGGCACCATTTCTCTGAAGATAGGGTATGTTTTTGTTGCCAGCTTAAAGTAACCTAAAACAGAGCTGTGTCTGAGAGAGGCCACCCTGCTGCCTCCTTTTTGCCAGTGTGAGCACTGGAGCAGCCGTGGTCAGCAGGACAGGGGAGCTGGTGCCCCTGGAGGCTTACCCAGACACACACATACACCACTGAACGAATCCCTGTTTTCACCTGGCTCAGCTGCCCCGTCCATACAGGCACTGGCCTTTGCTGGGGGAGCAGAAGAGCCAGAGGGCTCCTGGAGAGGGAGAGTTCACTTGGAGTGACCTGCTGGCTCAGGGGGGGTACATATGGGATGCTACAGGGTGAAAGAAGGTCTCTTTGGAAGAATAAACTGAGCTTATGAGAGAGAGACTGTTGTGCTCTGCCTCTCTTCTGGCAATGGCTTGTTCCTAGAGACACGTGAAGTGCTGTTGCTCTTCTCCCCCACTAATGACGTGGGAATATTAATGCTGAATGTAACTATAGATTAATTAGTGCTTGTCAAACAGTCTAGTAATGCCAATTGAAATGAAATTTGAGAAAGAGAGCCCTCTAACAGGTATGGAAACCTCTGATACCATTGCCTGTTTAGTACAGAAAATGATGATAATAGATTAATAGATCCTCCAACCACATGAGCCTTCCAAGACAACTGTCATGACATAAACCTTATTAATGTTATCTTGAGACAGACAGTATTTACAGACACAACAGCCTGCATAAAAGAGCACTGGAAATAATATCTTTTATTCACAAATGCTTCTAAGTGAAAGAAAAGCTGCTCCCATGGTGGCTATGGAAGGTAGCTAAAGAGCAGACACAACCTGTACAGCAAGGATCTTTCAATACTCAGTATTAGAAGGTAATTTATTTGAGGTCATGAATATCTTAATCAGAAAAACCAAAATCAGGATGAAGAAAATTGTTTTGCTGACAGCAAAGAATGTTTTTCCCTGCTAGTTCATCTTTTACAGAATTATTAGAAAACTATAAAAGTAGGCAAGGTTTGATATGAAGCGAGAAAGACCAGGTAAGCCTTAATTTTGTCTTGGTTCACTGAATTTGTATATAATTAAACTTCCAGTGTTATTTATTTGCAAATACTTTTAAGTGCTTTCTTGCTTTAGAATGCTTTGTACTTAAACTAGATAATGAAAAAATTTTTTTTTACAACAACTAAAAGTAATCCCTCAAAGTAACCCCTCAGCAACCTTTCCTGCCAAATCCACAGACAGAGAAGATACATGGGATAAGGTACACTTTAGCATTCTTGGCACATCTTTGGTATGGATATTTCAAAACAACATACATTGCAGCAGGCTTGAGCAGAGTCATCAGGCACCAAACCAACATCCGAGCAAGCCCCAGGCTGGAACAATTTCCTGTACCAGATACAGAAGGAGACAAATCTTCAGTCAGGTTCAATATCTCCATTTTTATTTTGCTAGTATATGTCTGTGTAAATACAATATAAAATTCTCCACTGGGAATGAGGATTTCCAGTTTTTGAGAAAAAGTAGCCTCATCTCATTTGCATTAGTAATCCTTGTTGGCAGTCTCACACACAGGAAGCCTGAAAATACACAAGAAAAACATCAATTCCCCAGAGACCCTGAAGGAGATATCTAAATTAAGATAACTTGAAAGATATCCTCATTTCAAGGCATGTATTCAAATCCCCACAACAGATAGCAAGGCTGAATATTGCACAAACTGCATTGATTGACAAAACCTTCTTGGTAGTTGATTGTTTTTCATATAATTTTAATTATTGTTCATCCTGCAGGGTTTTTAATGGTTATCTATGGAGCCTTGATCTGCTCTCTTCATTATACTGAGAGTAGCTTTTTTGAGCCTCTCCTTTGGGTGACTGCTCCCATGCAAACCTAACTTCATGGGAGTCTGTCCTTGATATGATTGAACTGTTGAGAGAAGTATTTGATATTTAAAACTATATTGTTACTGGCTGATACTTCAAATTCCATAGTTTGTATACTACAAACATTTCCATAGATTGCCATGGATATAGACATTTGATTATTAAAAAATTTACATTTCCCATGTTTGCCTTCTTTGAACATTAATTATTTCACCTTGTCCTAATCTTCATAGATCTGTTATGATTCAGGATTTGGCATTATTGCAAAGTAACCATCACATTTACAAATATATTACAATATAAGCCTAATATGATTGCTTGTTTACAGACTTGTGGTACACATCTTAGATTCATGGTGGCAGACAGATGTTTTGTAGGACTGGACTGGTAGCCAGTTCTCATGTGAACTGAAGAGAGTTCTTGTTTTAACTATAATTTTAAAGACTGGACTAAATTTAAAGGAGAATCTGAGTCAACAGAACTTGCATCTTCTTCTGATCCTATGATGTGAGTTATAGTAACTTAAATTCAATTTTAAAATTGTTCTTTGTTCCCTTAGATTCACAATTTTTGAGATTGGACCTTTAAATTTGGCCTTGTAGCCTAAATGTAACCAAAATATGTGATCACTTTACCCAACTTCTGTCTTTGTCTTTAAACAAATAACTATTTCTTTTCACTGCATATGAAGTGAAAACACAAAATATATTTTTCCTTGTGTAAATTTATATCTAGGACATGTTTCCTTATAAAAGGACCAAAATTTATTTCTTCCTCTCCAGACAGTGTTGTCCTAATTACTCTTGGTAATTCTGGTACTTTTGTCTAGATCTAGAATTACAAAGGAGATTTCTATCTTTATGTGTTGTCCAGCCTTTACCCAGCTGTAAATAGAGAATCTGAGCCAGTAAATCACACAACCATATGTTCAACAGCTTTAAACTTATGCCAAGGTTGTCTTGATTTCAATCACAGTTAAGATGATGTGTACTGTCTTGTAGGAGATGGAATAGGCTTGGGAGCTTTCTTAGTTGGGGCATCTACTGTTCTGGAAATATCTGCCTTCTGTAGAGTTTACATAGCTTTCTATAAAAACAGAGATGATCCATGGATGCAGGCATCTGTAATTTCTGTTGTGTTTTCTTTTAATGATTTGGGCTCACAATTTTGATCATCATTATTTTCTCCCATCCTCTTTTGAAGCAAAATTTTGGTGAGTTGCTAGGCCAACAGAGATTTATGAACTTTTGGTGTCTCATAGGAACATTTGATCTGATTAAAATATGATACCATAGTTTTAAAGATTTTTTTCCGTTCTTTATGTTCTATTCAGAACTGATTAACATGGAAAAAAAATCTTGGTCCAGTCTCTTTTGAGAATTAAATAACTGGGTATGATTTTTCTTCTGCTCCATTCAAGATTCTAGACTCAGTTATGCATTGTTCTATGTTGTCATTTATGTATATAGAGTAATGGAAGAATGTGCAAAAGTAATAAATCAGCATTTTTTTTGTGCATTTGGCAGTGATCTATTGATTGGGCTGCAGAGAATATGTCTACTATTATTTGGCATTCTGCAACGACCATGCCCAAGTAGTAGCTGGTGCAGTGCTGTGGTTTGGATTTAGTATGAGAATATTTTTGATTCCACAACGATGTTCTAACTGTTTCTGAGTAGTGCCTACCTTACTTAAGTCAAGGATTTTTCAGCTTTCCATGCTCTAGGGCCATTGAGGAGGTGCACAAGGAGCCAGAGGGAGCATGGCCAGGACAGCTGACCTGAGCTGGTCCAAGGGGCATTCCATACCACAGAATGTGTGCTTCAGAATATGGGGTGGGGGGAATTTGGACCAGCAGGGCTGATCACTGCTGGGGGCCTGGCTGGGCACTGCTCAGTGGGTGCTGAGAAATTGCATTGTGCATCACTTGTCTTTCTTGGGATTTATTCCTCTCCCACTTCTTGTCTTCCTTTTCATCACCATCATCATCATCATCTTTTACTCCATTGCAATTGCTGAACTGTTCCATCAATGCACAAGTCTTACCTTTTTATCTATTCTCCTCTTCTTCCCACTGTGAGGGACATACTCCATGGGGGAGACACCTCCTTTCTCCTCCAGGCTAGTTACTGCAGCTCTTGCAAATTTCAAACATCCTTGGGATGTTCAAACCAGCATGGTTTTTTGGGATCACCTTCTAGGGAAGGGGGCATTGACAAGGTGATTGCAAAGGGCCTCAGCCTTTGGGAAGTGATCCCTGTGGAGTGTGAAGGAAAACCCAGGAAAAAGCTGCATGGACACTTTAGTTTTCAATGATACTTTTTTAGTGAAGGGACTTTTAATCTAATTTTCCACATGAAAAAATCCAAAACAAGGAACAGGTATTCTGTTCTGTGAAGTGTCACCCTCTAATGACATAGTTCATGACTAATTACCTAAGCTCCTTGTTGTTACTTACTCCTTATTTGCAAAGAAAGCAGTTGGTCAAATTCAAGTTTCCATAAATGAAAGCAAGAGCCTTCAAGTTCCTGAGATACATATATATATACTTATGAAAGGTCTGACCTAAATTGAAACAGATCATAAGTTTCATAAAGGAGATACTTGGAGTAGAAAGTATTTATTTTAAATACTAGAATATAAGGAATGACTGGATGTGGAGAAATTACATTATCAGGACACTAAAATAAAAATACTTAATTATTAGTGAAGGAAAAATATTAGAATATTAGAATCCAAGGAAAATATACTAATTTTTTTTATAAGTCATGGAGTTCAGACCCTGAGGCTAAATGCATTCTTGGAATTGGCTATCTTGACTCATCTTTTTCTCTGTAAAAAAGGAAAAACTCAATAAATCCTACTTCAAAAAGACTAAAAAAATGGAACCTTAGATTAATCTCTATTTAAAACATTCAGGCTGTGCATGATGTAAATTGACAGATTTTACAAATAATAAAGGCAGAACAAAAGAGCCTTTCATTAAAATTTCCTGTAACAAGCTCTCCTATCACAGAGTGATACTGTCACTTCATTACACTTAGAAAAGACTTTAAATTGAATCATCAAATAAACTGCTTATCCTGCCAGTGCAAGGTTGCTCCAGGGCACGGAAGCAACCTTGTTTCACCTTTGGCTCATTCAACCTGTAGATTTAAGCAAAGATCAGAATTGCTCTGTTTGCTTACAACACATGTTTTAGGAACATTTCAAAATGATCTGCCCAATGCTTTGGGAAAATGAGACACTAAATTCTAATACACAAGAAGCTATGGTGACTCCGTGGTTACATCCTGCAAACAAACACAGAAAAAGACAGTATGTTTACTACAGCCCTGCATGGAGTGCTGAAAATACTGCTTTTTTGTCTAAACTGCTGTGTAGTCAATTTGGTCTTTTCTTACAGACACTCTGAACTTTATTCTGTAATAAATGCTGTAGCTCTGCTGATGCTACTGTAGCTCCACAAATGGCAAGGTAAGGCAAAGAAAGAAAAATGCAGACAGAGGACTTAAAATGTGTGAATATATTATTCAGGAGGATTTATTAATTTTAAAATATTGTTACAGTTGCCAAAAAGTGTTGTTAAATTGCCCAGTAGTACAGGATAAGGTCCTAACACAAAAGGTTAAGGTGGCCCTTCAAATTTCCTGTGGAACAGATTGTTGAATCTGCTTTTATGTCATGCTAAGACTGCTGAAGATAACTTGGGAACACCAGGCTCTTGCAAGCTATGGTGCAAATAATTCTGAATAATGAACACATTGAGTGAAGAGTCACACGACAGCTGTCCCTCATCAAAAAATAATAATCTCTGTCTCTGGTGGCTTGTGGGCTGCCTCAAGCTGATCCTAGGTACTGCACATCTTTGTAACGACGAGGATTCTCTAGACAGCCTTTTGGACAAATTTCCTGAGAAGACTGACACATCAGCCTCTCCTACCCTTCACTAGCAGCCTTTTCAAAATCACCCTGTTTTGCAGGGGTATTTATCTATGTTGTGAAAGATTTAATATTGCCTGTAAGCCACCAACACAGCACTATGGCCTTCTGGTACGAGCTGTTACTGTGTTAGTCCTCTGTGCTGACAGAAATAAGCTACAGTAGGGCTTTTGTCCTGGGACGTACATCACTCCAAGCCAATCTTGTCCTTTCACTGATGCTATCTGGACTGCTCTGAGGTCTGGGACACTGCAGTTTTGTTTCCATTTCTCTGACTATATGCTTTGTGATGCTGTTTCCCACCATCACTGCCTTTCCATTCTGGTACACATGAATTTGGCCTTAGAATATTTTTTTTCAGTTGAAGGGAAATTTCTACAAAATCCATCGTGTTGCATCACAAACTTGCTGCTCAAGCAAGGTGGATCAGAGAAGTGTGTGACTCCGAGAGAAGCCACTGCAAGGACAAACCATGACACCTGGCTCACGGTCCCCTGTGTGACAGCAGGCAGCATTTCCAACATTACACACACAGTATTAGTAAGGACAGCCAGAGCTTCCCCTTCTGGTAGTCTGCAAACTGTAAGCCTTGTCACCCACAAGAACAGAAAGGATATTGCATACATCATTTCAGATAAAAGCTTCTGATCAGGGCTGAGCACAGGATCTCCTAGGAGTTATCTGCTGTCTCCTCGGTGCTGTCTTGCAGTGACAGCTACTGTCCTGTGGATGGCCCGTAATGCAGAGCTAAGGTGCACCAAAATCAGCTACTCGTCTTGCCAAGCATTTCACTTTTATCATCAAAACAACTTGCACGGTTAACAAAGTCATTATTGCAATTAAAATAAAAGAAAAACTCCATTTGAAAATGCCTGCAGCTGTGGGAAGCCAGAATTAGGAGAGATTCCAGGGATTCCCACCACAGCTGCAATATGAGTAATTTGTGATTTCTGGAAAGCTGATGAAGCCAGTAAAGGTAGGATGTTTTAGCATGTCCCTCAGTACTTGAGCAGGTACTTAAAGGCATTAGCTTAAAGTTAACAAACAACTGCCTTTACCTTAGAAGTTCAAAGGTAATTTCTATCGTAACTGTAATCATGATCCTTCATAGAGATTATACTACAAATACAGATATTTTTGTCACTTTTTTTGTTGCAAAGATTGACATACACTACTCATCCACTTCTAAACAATTTGTGAAGCCACATATGATCAAGTTAAAATACAAGCAATCAGCTGGCAGCTGTAGGTACGGGACTTGACAGATATTCTACACTGATTTGCAATTTAAGACAGCAATATCTGGATAGTAAAACCATCCAGAAAGTTTTCTCTTGCTCTAATTTATCTTGGTAAAAGATAAAAACCAAGGTTAAAACAGTACCTATTTTGAGTTTCCACACCCTAAGTGAGCAAGTCAGTTCACAGTTGTATGACTCCAATGGCAACATACTTTTCTTCTAATATTGTTGTACATTTCTAACAACCGCTAGGCTCTTTTAGCCAAAAAAAAAAAAGAGAGAGAAATAAAACAAGAAACCAAACCAACCAAGCAACCAAAACCCAAAAAACTCTCCAAAACATACAGCCTGTGTGTTTTGGCTTTGATCATATAGTTTCTTCCCATAAACATTTTAAAATATCCCCACTATTGCCCTGTACAAAGTGACTTTCTTTTCTAACCTCAGTGCTGCAAAACTACACATGATGCTACACCAAGTACTTTTTACCATAATAAGCACTTCTATAATTGACTGATTCACCTTTTCTTTTTCATAGTGCTATCCCCAAGGTTCTCTCAGCTCTTAACCATTTCAGTATCAACAGCTCTTATTTGGGTTCTCATTTTCAATGTCTCTCTTTCTTTCCACTGCCTATTGTGCAACTGATGTACACATTTCTCTCAGATCTCATTTTATGCATGTATTCACACATTTAATTGAAAATATAGAAAAGATTTTCATAACACTGCTGTCATTAAGCTGGAACAATTTTTTTATTGTGATAGCTCTCAGATTTGCTTACTTTGAACCCCTCATTTTAATTGTCTAAAGTTGCTAAAAAATTTTGTGCTCTCTTTTTCTTCCAAAAGTTTTGGAAGCCATGTTACAGGTTCCATGAATGCAAAAATAAATCAGCAAATGAAGAGATTAAAAAAAAAAAGACTCCAATAAAAGTAAATAGTTATCTTTCTTTCATCTACCTCTTTTTTCTTCCTTTTTTTTTTTTCCCCCCGAGATCAGAATAGATGTATTGTATCCAGATTTCTTCATCATGCTGCTGGATAAGTCAATATCTGGCAGCTAATAATAAAAAAGATCCTAATATGCAGCAGCTTCCAAGAACTTCTTGTTCACTTTTCACCCCAAAACTCCACTAGAATGGTGAACACTTAACAGTGATTAAATTTTTACTGTGAATGCCTCAGGCAGACTCTTTGTATAAGAGTCTGTATAGATAATTCCTTTCTCTGGAGGTTTTCTTTTACATGGTCATATTTCTTCAAACTGATATAGCTTTCCATATTCCTGTTGGTAGTTTCTCACATGTTTTCTCTCTTGTGCCTTTTATTCCAAGAATAGAGAATAGAAAATTAATGTTCTTGTCCTGAAAGGTCTGTGTGTTTAGTGGAAGACACAGCAGCCTGGTCAGCTCAGGAGCAAGCCTGATCTTTCATATGAACAACTTGTACTGATCTCTAGCTGATTGCTACCTAGCTGTCACCTGGGAACTCAAAGTTTCTAGTTTATTCCAGCAGCAGCAAGGGCATACAAGGGAAACAGAGTTCTAAAATTCACAGTCTCCATAAATTAAGAAAGATGTATTTTTAATATATAATTGGAATGCTGAAGATCTTTTTATGTGTATATATAGCTAAAGAGATATACTTTAATTTAATAAAAACCCTCAAACCCTTATGTTTTGACTTTTGAAGCTAATTCTATCCCCATCCAGTTAAGATATTTTATTATTAATTGCCTCCCTCTCAAACTTTCAAAGACACATGCAACATTTGATACAATGCCTGGAATTTACTGGCTTGGTGAAGAACAAGGACTCACCCAGTTCAGAGCTAATGGCTTTCTCTGCTCTCTTGATAGCATCTGGCATCTTCTTCCAATAAATCTTTCTCTTCTATCTTTTTGTCACAACACACACAGTTATGAGGAACATACGATATCATTTTAATTGATACATCTCCAGTTTGAAAAGTTCTGACAGCAGGCATAACTGTGAAACTGTTCCCTGGAAATAAATTTCACAGCCTGAAAGTGTTCCCTGGAGATAAATTATAACTGATAAATTAATTAAGATTTCCAGTCTTACTGGCATGATGAGCAGCATTCAGGAAAAAATAAAAAAGGGATTTGCAATCAGGTTTAAAAACCAAGAACAAAGTCAGGGCCTGTTGTTGTTCAGTGAACCATTGCAGGTCTGGATTACAGCAGTTCTGTGTGTTGATGTTGGAGTCATGAGAATGTTGCCCATGCAACTTTATCCAGCCAGTCACGACTATAGATTATTTATCCTTTTTAAATGAGACACAGATGAAATGCATTCTTAGAGAAACCAACTTGATGAAGAAGACATAAATAATTTAAATGGTCTAATGTGATGATCCTTCTGGTTTTATTTGGAAATATGCCATGAACTGTGCTTCTGTGATCACACATCTCTTTGGTTTCCAGAGCTCTTCATTCCAAAGTCACGGAGGCTGACCCACAAAGACTGTGGAGGCTGTTTCTGCTCTGCCTTACCAGCAGTACCTGGGTGGGCTTCACTTGCTTTGGTTGGTACAGGAGTTTTCCTGGTGATCTCCCTGTAGTGTACATACAGCTGTGCTACGGATACAGTCATGGTAATCTAGTTCATGGGGTTTTTCCTCTGAAATGCCTGACATGACTCTGGTGGTTCATCAGCAAAACTGAGGTCAAGAGAGTTTTCTCTAAATGATAATGTATAGGAAATTATATGATCACATAGTAAAACCTGCCTTTAGGCTGCTGCTACACTTGGCAGCTGAAGAAAAATAAAGGCACCTTCTGTTCAATGTGCAGCTGGGACTCCACGTGGGCTGTGTGGCCTTAAGAGACGCATTCTGCCACGGTCAGAAGTCTCTGGATACCCATTTACCTCCAGAGATTTCAGTTAAAGTCTCCAAACCAGAACAGCTGGTGCCCCAATATTTAAAAATACCATCAACAAGAAGGATGAGGAGTCAGCATTTCAAACAAGATGGCTGCCAACAAGAGCAGCAAGGCCCAGCTGAAAAAAATTACTGTAGTCACTTTGGAAATTAAAATCACAGTGTCCAACAATGCTGTTAGATGTTACTTCAATTAGTTCTTCTTGGCAACACTACTGGGACTGACGAATGAACCTCAAGGGGGATATTTGTGGTGGAAAATTAAGTACAAGAGATCCCTGCCCAGATCCAGAAAAGTCTCCAGACAGATATATCCTCTGAACTAGCCAAATCCTGCAGCCCACAAGGAAAGACAAACTCTTGAAGCTCGCCTTCCTGTTCCTTACAGAGGTGCTCAGATGCCTGTAGGTGGTGAACTCAAATCAGGAAAAGCTTTGCACCTGGCTCCAATTGCAAATACCATGTACTGATATTTACACACCTCAAATTATGAGAGCAAAAAAATACAATTCAGTCAAAAGAATTCTTTTGGAGATGCCACATTAAAAATAATAATTTATTTTAATTTAGCAAAAAAACATACTATGGGACTATAATCACCCCTTTAAAAAGTAGGAAATCTGCCAGGTGGCAAGGACATAAACTTCTTAATGAAGTTTCCAGTTCAGCTCTACTTTCAGATCAGTGAGAAGCTGCATCTCTTCCAAAAGCTACTGGTTTCTAGTCTTTAACTTTCAACAGCTCACCTTCTGGAAACAGGAGAGTTACTTCTATTTTCAGTAAGACATCATGAAAAGATGTTAAATGATAGCTCCAGCAGTCGAGTGGAAGAAGAGATCAGCACATGATGATTCACACCATCTGTACAATCACCCACTAACCTATTTCTATTCTTCAAGTGCCTGAACCTTCCTACCTCCCCTTTCTTCCTCCCTTCTTTCTTCCCACATGCTCTTCCCTCCCACGGTTTCCACCACCAAGCCCTCCCTTTGATTTAATCCCTTATTCTCTAAGCTCCTTTGCTCAGTTTCAGGCACCACATGAATCCAAACCTCCCATGCATGAACCTGGAGTGAAAAGTCTGTAATAAAGAATCAATCACTGGACTTAATTGTCTGTGCTTTTTGCTGCAAAAGTTTACAATTTGTCCTAGAAGTTATATTTTTCCCCTGATAGTTGAACCTTTGCTTTGCATGGCAGAAGGAAAGAGGCTGCCTGTTTATGAGGAATGTGGAAGGAGGACTCTGATGAAGCCTCCCACCCCCCAGCACATAACATCTCACTGAGAACACAAGGATGTTGATGAGGGTGTTCAGTCTAGAAAATGATAAATCACAGAGATGACATATTGGCCAGACACACCCTCAGTGTGAGAGCATGCCTGGAAAGTGTGGATGTGCTTGCACAGTGTGCTCAGCACCCTGTGGTGCAGGAAACATCCGAGGATAGCAAAATTGCTGATGGAAAGAGGGAGTGCTGCCCAGGTGGGCATCCACCTCCAGTAACTGCTCCCAGAAAGCTGTTTGTGGTTTAATCAGTGCCACAGCAAGTGGCTTTTACCAGTGCTGCCTTCTTTGACGTGCAAGACTCTGATATCCTTCCCCCCTAGCCAGCAGGTCCAGCCATGCTGTTGTGTTTGTCACAGAGAGTGCAAGGAGCAGAGGATGGGGCACACTCTGATATGCTTTCTGTCTCCTTAGAGCCCCTTCCAGTTGCCTCCAATTGGTGCTGGTGCCCACCCCCCACCCTCCCACACCCCCTCAGTGTCCCTCTTCCCAGCCTTCTCCAGCCATCCCACTGCTGCCGGTGGCAAGTCTCAGCCACTGTCTGGAAAACAGCAGCTGGTGAGAGCTGGTCCCTCTCCAGTATCACAGGAGTTGCCTCTAGGGCAGGTTCCCTTCCCACTCTGGCCTTATTATGGCTCCTGCATTGCTCATGTGCAGCCAACAGACAGACAAGTTGCATCCTGCCCACAAAGCCAGGCTCCGTCTGGGTATTCTCTTAGGCATCAGAAATTATTAATTCTTATATTCACAGGGACACAGACTCAATAAGTCACAGATTAGTGGTTAGGCCGTCTCTAAAAGAGATGTGAAATAGGAGTTTGTTAACGCTCCCAGGCAAAGGAGAGAACTGCAACTCAACTCTGGGGCAATCCTGTGAAAAAGGGCGATGGTGTCACCATGATTTAAGTGGAAAGAGTAGCCAAGACTGTGTCTACTGGTGCATGAGAGAGGAGGCTTTGAGAGCAGAGCACCAGACACAGCTCAGCACAGAAACTGTCATTTCTGAATTCTGGTGAGGCACAAGCAGTTCATGCATGAGACAGAAAACAAATTGCTGAGCCCTGTCAAAATTGAAGTGTTTCTGCAAATGCCCAGAGGCTGAACCTTCAGAACCTTTGAAAAGCCAAGGATTCAGAGGCCTCCCAGCTGAGGTAATTTCTGAGCCCTGGTCTGAAGGGTAACAATTTCGGGTGCGGGAGTTTGATATTCACAGGTCCACTGTGAATATCAAAGTTCTTCATGTGATCTGGTGATCTTCCAGCCTTAGGAACAGATGTGATCTTCAGTAGATGATGGTTCCGATTTGAAAAATCCAGGGCAAAGACAACACCATGTTGCTTTGATTTTTTGAGATTTTCCAAACCTTCTGATGTTTACATTCTTGTAATGAACTTTCTCACACTCTTTATGTAAATAACTTATTGTTTTGCATTCTTTTATGGAAGAGGAGAAATTTGATGTACTGTTGGTTTGTCCAGTGTCATTGGAGAGGTGGCACTTTCACCCTCCAATCCACTGTCACTTTTGGAAATCTATAAAGGTTGGAGTCAGAAATTAAAAAGTCCCTTTTTTACCTTAAAAGAGCAGCGTGTCCATGTCATGTTATTGCATGTCCTATAGTGACAACACCACGTTGAACTTATCTCAATTTCAATTGAAAGAATATGTTCCTACCACAGAAATTAGGTACATTTTGGGACATACTTTGGCTTTGGTCCTCGGTTCTATGTTGAAACTCTACTTCTGTGAAGTACCTTAAAAGAGCAGCATGTCCATGTCATGTATGTCCTATAGTGACAACACCACGTTGAACTTATCTCAATTTCAATTGACAGAATATGTTTCTACCACAGAAATTAGGTACATTTTGGGACATACTTTGGCTTTGGTCCTCGGTTCTATGTTGAAACTCTACTTCTGTGAAGAATAGTGGAATTGTTTAAGATTTCTGGACACTCTTTGGAGTGTATAGTATTTAGCAACACACAGTTGAGTAAATTAAGATGAAAACTTGAATTAGAGTTGCCTAGGTCTATAGTTAGGATTAATATAATTACAAGTAAATGGGACATGCTGATCTCTCACACAGAGTCCTTACAAACACAGTGAATATAGATGCGTAAGTGAAACACCACCACATATTTCTAGTAAAATTATTTGTTTAAAATTGCAGTGCTTGGGTATTGCAACTCAGTGATGAGCATGTCCCACATCTATACAATTTTGGAGTGTTCAAAATTAAACAGCAATGTTGAATTTATGGAGTTCTATTTTCGGCTCAGGCTGCCAAAGTTGCCACAATTTCCAAGGTTTAAATGCAGTACACATACGTTTACAACCTCTCCAAGAGTCTACCAAAAGTCATCAGTCACCAAATAATTTCATTCAGTTCTGAAAATCCAGTCAGTAGATGAAGAGATATAGGGGTGTCTTACTGCATGGGTGTTTGGTAAGGGATTGCAAGTTAAGGGGTGTGGAAAGGTGAACTGTTTTCTAGGGAGTAATGCAGCGCACTTGCAAATTGACGGGATTTTTCTGATGACTTTCCTTTGCTCTCAGCTACCCTTAGGAAGGCGTTCAGGAAGGACTTTTCTTCCTGAACCATTGAGACTGGCACCAACAGATCCAAACATTTGAGCATGAGTTTCTGGACACTGTTTTGCTGCCCTTTCACAAGGACAAACTAATTTGTAAGATGAAAACATGATCAAAATTTTGGTGTCAGTTGCTTTCTCTAAACAAAAGATGCTAAGCAATATAGCTGAAAACTGTGCTGAACTTTTGCTCTGCTTAGAAAAAATAAGATGCTTGGATGGATGGATGGATGGGTAGACAGATGCACTAAACATTTCACCCCATACTTGAAAGCTAATGAAAAACACATTTTGTGGCTTTGACAAATTAACAGAGCAGAGCAACCTAGTTTTATATCTTATTTCCTGTTTTCCTAGTGCGTTTTGGCTTGGAAAGCAAACCGACTTGTGCACAGATGAATAATGTGTTTAGATTTAGATTTGGCCAGAAAAGGAAGTCACGGAAGACCTTTTTACTTGGATGGAAATAATGTATGTTACTCTGATGTTACTCTATGGGATTCAGCTCTGTTGCTGCCTTCATAGCTGATTGCAATGTGCTAATGTGCTAGTGCCAAATCTCAAATGGCTCTGTGAAGTCAGTGGGAGTTTTGACTAAGTCAAATCTAAATGACATCTGAAGAAGGGTTTTAGGATTTGCTTTCACAAGATCTTCACTTGCACCCTAAAACCTTTACACCCTGAAAAAAAAAGTGTTTTGGAAGAATCCTTAACACTCTGTAGCTGAGATGGTTTCTGGAGCATGGACAGGCACTCAGGAAAACAGCTGTAGGACTGGTTTCCAGTAACCCCACCAAACCACAGTGCAAAGGGCATTTCAAGGACAGACTAGAGCTGTAGCTCACAGCACTGATATCAGGCAAGCTCTCAGGGTAAGCAGGGCAGCATGCAGAACACTGTCCATGTCAGACCCATCCATCTTCTCATGACTTAGGAAAGAGGGATGGTCTGTACAGCAGGATCAGTAATTCAGTGTTTCCAAACAAAATCATCAGCTTCATTCTCAGCTGAGATTCCTGTTAATAAAAAGCAGAAATTCATGCCCTAGCTTTTGTGGGTTTAATTATCATCCTCCTGTAGAAGGTATTGATCTGAGGAAATAAAACTCCTGAGCCTGGCTCTTACCAGGGCTCTTTTACAGTGTCAAAACCCTGTTCATCAGTATAAAACCAAGTTCATAGTTTTATGGAATTATACAATGGTCTCAGTTGCTATTCATATTATTTTTAAGTAGTTGCATTTTTCAAAATGTTTCAGGCCTATGTAGCCAGAAAATGTGAGCTATATGGATCTAAACTAGCATACCAACAAAAAGAGCTTTTACTATTTTTAATCCCTCTATTTTTAAACTACTCCCGTGAATCATTACGTTCTGGGGTCTCTGGGGTTTTGAAGGGTTGCGATTCACATCACTTCCCAGCTCCAGAGGGTAAGAACTGTTCAGTGTTCTCCACTCCTTGAAATTTCCATTAAGTATAAAGATTAGCATGAGACTGCTATGACAGCTTTGTAATCAGAACTTCCTTTCATGAGAAGCTGGCTGGAGCCACAGATGTTTCTTGTATTACATTTCATAAAATACTCACCTGAATGTACACATTATAGCCTTTTTTAGACATTAATCTGATTTGGGAGTTGGCCAGCTGGACATTTTTGAGGCACTTTGTTTAACCAGCAGTCCTCTGCCTTCTCTTCATCCTTCCACAAGTATATATACTTATACACACACAGAACGACTCAAAGACACCATTCAGGAACCCTGGTATGAATATTTTGGAGTATCCACATGAAGCCTTGTATGCTTCAGACCTTCAGTGTGTCTTTCTGAGAACAATACTGGCTCACTGGCATGCACACTGTGGTCATTTGACCCTGACTAGGTGCCAGGTGCCCACTGAAGCCTCTCCATCCCTACCCTCCCCAGGCTAGTGGGTAGAGATAAGGGAGAGATCCTTTACTCATTACTGTCACAGGCAAAACGCTTGAATTTTTGTAATTTATTAAATTTACTAACAGTCAAATCAGAGCGGGATAATGAGAAACAGGCTGCAGTTCTTTGTGAACTGTGTGTTCCCCATGGGTTCACAGCCTCTTTTGGGCATCCACTGCTCTGGTGTGGGGTGGTCCACAGGCTGCAGGTGCATCTCTGTTCCACCATGGCCCTCCCTGGGCTGCAGGGGCACAGCCTTTCTCACCAAGGGCTGCACCACAGGCTGCAGGGTGCCTATTCTGTGCCTGGAGCACCTCTTCCCCCTCCTTCTTCTCTGACCTTGGTGTCTGCAGAGCTGTTTCTCTCATGTATTCAGACTCCTCTGTGCTCTGACTAGAATGGGTCCTGTGCAGTTACTCCTTTCCCCTCCTTGGCCAGCAGTGAGTCCATCCTGGAGTGGGCTGACATTGACCCTCTTGGGCATGGAGGGAGCTTCTGGCAGCTCCTTAAAGAAATCACCCCTGTAGCCCCCCTGCTACCAAAACATTGCCTCACAAATGCCATGCACACCAGTATATGCACACACATTTTTCACTTTGGGGGAAGTCAAACAACAGAACAGATTTTCCAGAGATGCTGGGCAGTCTCCACCTTTCAAACTTTTCAAGACCCAGTGGAACAACCCCTGAGTAACCTTTCATGAACTCATGGCTCATGTTGCTTGGAGCAGCCCCTGGGCTGCAGACTTCCTGATATGTCTTCCAGTTTCAGTTATTGAGTAATCCTGGGATTCTAGGACTATGTAGTGGATAGTTACAGATATAAAATATTTCTTTTCAGTGGCCTTGGGGATAAATATTAAGTAACCTTTGGGGATAAATATTAAATAACCTATGCACTGCAACATTATTAGTCCTGGTTGTGTAAACCCATGAAATCCATCCAATATCCTTGTTTTCCTTGAAGTTACAGTATTAATTTTAACTACTCCAACTAACAATGCACAGAGTTTAAATATTTTTACAAAGTATCTTTGAAAATACACATTAAAGTTATCATTCCTCCCTACCCACCCTGGAATGCATAGGGAAAACATTCCAGTTTCTTCAGTTATCACAATTGCAAGCTCCCAGTACATAGGACTAAGAGTACTTTTAGAGTAGGGGTGTACCTGTTCACACCCAGAAGGGCAGAAGTGCAGGCTATAAACCAAAAGGAAACCTCAACAGACAAAAGAATGATGAATGCAGGAGAGGAGAACAAACATCTGGTGATATCTTCCCACACTCAGTTCAATACTGTTTGTTGTCTTGAGAGACTCTGCTGCCAGCCCTACACACAGCATACAAATCCCACTGATTCCTTTACAAAGCATTCCATGCCTCCTGGAACATGTTTGCTGTATTACCTATTGATCTCAGGTTAATAGTGCATCCTTCTTGTGCTCCTTTCCACTGCCCTACAAGGACAGGATTTTTCTAGCCCCTCAGTTTACAGCTGCTCAGAGTTCACACCCTTTTCATCCTCTCTCTCATGAGCTTTTGCAGTGCCCTTTCCAGAAAAAATAAACTTTCAGATTGCTCAGTGATTAGAGAGATTATCCACATTAAGCATTCCCCTTGTGAGCATGAGCACAACAAAAGCTCATTTGAGAAACTCAAGCACTGTGCTCTAACTGGGAGAGGTATTGCCTATATCCTGCAGAAGTGGCCTTTTTATTTCCCGGTTAGATTTAATCAACCATTTGTGTCTATCATCTCACCAAGAAGCTCTTTTGCTTCCTGAGGTTTGCATGAATTTCAAAAGCTGCTGCTGAATCACCAGAAGGATTGTATTAGTTTCTAGGGATTTTTTAGATTCTCTATCTGCTTATCTCATGCTTAGCTTATTTTGAGATCCAACAATTAAAAGCTGGCACCTAAATTTTATGTTAGTAAAGCATTATCTAAAATATCTGAAAGCAAACAGAAAGGTCTGTTGTTTCTTTAGGATATTCCTCCCTGATGTTCCTCCTACTTTCATCCACACAGACACTAAAATGACACAATATAAGATAGAACCTGAAGAAATGTTCATTTACTTGGAGATTTGACTCCAGTGCAGAGAACTATGTAAGTCATAAATCTTTTTTTACATAATCACCCCCCTTTTCCAGCCAAGTTTCCTTTTGTCCCAACAAATCATCTACAGGACACAGTTTGATCCAATATTTTGTTTCTAAGATAAATATTTTGGTATTTTCTCTCTTTTCAGAAAATACAGGCAATGAGTTGTTTTCAATTAGCGATAAAGAGTTTGCTGAGGATTTGGGAGATGCTTTAGAAGTTGGGTAAAAAAACAGTTGAAAACTCTGACAGCTTTGGCACAGTACCAAGCATTAGAAAAACAAAAACCCCATGTGATCGCCCATTACTGCCATCTCCAAATGAAAGTGTTACATTGAAGCCTTCCCTCCTACTTCCTTAAGCTCTTCTGTTAAGTGAATGTGCTTCATTTGGCATATGGCTGTTAAATTCATCCTAGCAGGTGTAACATCAACATGCCTACAAGAAAACAGTAAGCTACTGAGTACTTAAATGTTGAATTTCCCATAACAATTAAAGAAAAAATTAACAAAAAATGCCAGTAACTCCCATGTCAGTCATGCTCAATATTGTCACATATCAGGTAATATGTGAAATAAAAGAATTATTATAAAATTACTATTTATGGTAAGGACACTAAAAACAATATAAAACCTTAAGAATTTCTCCTACTTTACAAAAAAAATCCTAGATTAAGAAACATCTTTGAGTGCATATGAAAATATGTTCCCCATAATAGGAAAGAGAACAATTATCATTTTGATCTGTGGGTCACTTTTCCTTGATCATATAGGCAAAAATTGTCACTAAATATCAGATTATAACTGAGCCAGAGTGTACAGCAGCTCAGTACACAAATTTAACTCTTAAAAAACATTTTAAAACATGAAGCTTTAATTTTATTCCAGTTTTGCATAGGTGTTCCATTCCTGAAAAAAAAGTATAAACGACAAATTTTTTCCAGCCTCAAATGAAGAGAAAGCTGAAGATGTAAGAGCAGAGAGAGGCACTCTTTTCATTAATTTCTTTTTTAAGAAGTAAACTGTAAGTTTTAAACTGTAAGAAGTAAAATGCAAGTTTTGAGGGGCTAGAAAATATATGTGCAAATAATGTGCTTAAATAGTGATATAATCAATTTAAAATTAATTTTCCCATAAGCAGAATTGTTATTCTGAGTCACCCCAGAATCTGCAAGGGGTCAAAAGCAGAGAGTTACACTGCCTACCCATATGGAGTTGGTACTGAAGAATTTTTTTCAAGTCTTTTCATAACCTCACAGGACTTGTGGAAGAAAGAAAAAAACTTAATATAAGTTCTGGCAAAGTAGAATCAGAGATTCAGTACATACATGGTAAGCTTGTTTTAGTTTGTAAATCTGTTATGGTCAGATGAAAAGAATAATTCTGACTAAAAAATTAATATGACCACTATTATAAAAATCTATTTTCAAGATTAGTTTTTTGATTATATATATAAATGGCTTATAGTAAACTATAAATGTTCAGAGTTAAAACAGTACCCTGGATCTAAGGATTTCTATACTATATAAGGATTTCTGTATATATAAGGATTTCTATATATATAAGGATTTCTATACTATTTCTATATAGTTTAATGATGTAACTATACCATCTAATAAACAAGTTACATATGTAATGTTTCAGTGAAATATATTTTAAAAATTATAGCAGCCCAAGAAGAACATTCACACTGTTTGAATTAAGGCATCCATTTCAGGAGCCCCCTGTTAATGGAGTGAGTAAGGTTTCTCTGTAGGTTAATTAACCTAATCATGCTTAGAACCTATTACCTATTTACTTTTAAATAATTATACAAAGATTTTAAATACGAAGTATATGACACCTGTGAAACTACAGTGGACATATTTTCCTTCAAGATTTTCATTGCAGTTTTTTATTTTAAAATAGTCCTTGGTAACTACTCTTTTTGGAATAAAATCCATGCCTGCAGTTTGCACTTATCTAGTTTCACTCTTTTACTGTTTCAACTATTTATCTTCTCCAGGCTCTGTTGTTTACAGTGTCAAATTATGTCTCAATTATGAATAGTTGCTCATTTGAAGTTTCCTTTTGATTGTTAATGCATCAAGGTAAGAAAAAATAAATTAGTCTTAAGAAAAAAACACATTATGAATAACAGTTCTGAGGACTTTCCTTCTTTGCATGGAAGCGTGCTCTCCACTTTCATTCTGGCAATCTGGTGTACCCCAGTGCAAATGAATCACAGAAGATTTAGCTTTTGGAAAGGCTTTGTGAGTCTTTGCCAAATTAATAGTATTCCTAAGACTGCAACATGTTGTTCTCTCTGATTTTCAGATTTAGCTGTTGTTGTCTTAAAATTCTTTTTGTTATACTAGAAAAAAACACGTCCTTGCATTACGGGAAGTACTACCAGCAGCATAATTGTTTGATGAACACAGACATACAGACGCCAACAAAATATGGTAAAAAATACTACAGTCCTTTCTGCATTTCTTTTTGAACACTAGGAAAAAAACTTACACCTCAAGATCTGGTTTTATCTTGGCTCTGTATTAGTGAAGAAACAAAGGGCCATAGAAAACTAAAATTATCTTGAAGAAAGTGATGACCCTGATGGAATGTAGTAGCTGCCACACTGTATTTCTGTATACACTGGACAATAAAATGATACATCATGGGAAGATTTACATCTCTTATGCTTTCTTGTGGAATTCGTCCTCTGCCCTTTGGAGAGCTTAAGCTTGCCTTTTAAATTTAATATCAAGCTAGAGAATTTATTTATTTACAGCTCTATATAGGATTTTTCTCAATACACCAGAAAAAAGTTCAGTAACAAGAAAGAGGTTTAGCAACAGCCACAAATGCCTTAGGTTGGTCTAACAATCTTTATTTTGGATATCAAACATTAAGGCTTTTCCAAAGTATATATGGCTTAACAGCAACCATCACTTTAGACCGAGCCTTCATTCTGTAAAACACCTGTATAACCTGAATAATAGTGCAGAGGAAAGTGCACTGTTGTCTTCAAATAGGATATGCAGAACCAAAATGTGCTCTATGTATATCTGAGATAAAGACACATTCCATATATAATGCAAGTCTCCTCTCTAACACAGTCCCTGTGTGAATGAGGTGAAGTTATCTGGTCTCCTCTTTGATTTTCCATTCAGAAATATGAATAACATTGCTATCCTACCTCCTGGCATATTATGAAAGCCCAATCAGTAAACAATTTTGGGGTGCTCTAATATTAGGAATACAGAGTCAGATACAACTCTAGATCAGGTAAGTCCTATTAAAGTGTAAATACCAAGTGCTTGCAGTATCTTTTCAGGATGTTATCCTCACAATTTCCAGCAAGACATGACTTTCAGTTAGTAATCACAAGATAGCAAGTTCAGCTCATCATGTTGTATGTGGCTGGTAACAGTCCAAAATTGTAACAGAAGTTAATAATGAAAACAAGATGCATGTGTTTTCAGGTGAAATACTAAAAGTAACAAAAAACCTCTCTGAGTTGAGAAATGCAAGCAGATGGAAAAAACTATTATGTAAATGCATGATTCAGAGTTTTCCTAAGGAAACAATTTGACCTGAAAAATCTAAAACCAGGATTCGGCCACAACAGATGCATGCCAAAAGCCTGATCCTTACTCCTTGTTGGAGTGCTCTTTCAAATTGCTTAAAGAATACTGTTTAGAGGTTTGTGAGATCCCCAGTCCAGATGACTTACACATTTGACTTAAGCTACAGTGCCATCTACCGTAGTAACAGACACAGAGAGTCCAGATCTATTCTAAAATTTCCCTCTCCTGAGTTAATTTTTCATTTATATTCCACTGTAACTATAATCAAATCAATCTATGAGCTTACAAGCACTCAAAGTTATAGCATATATGAATATAAATGGAAGGACATTCAGAGTTAAAAGAGCAAAGTTAGAATACAGTTTTAGGACAGACATATAAACTATAATGAAGACTTTTTGAGGGTGTGTAAATCTTGCTTCAGAGTTTAGCATGGCCAAACAGAAGGCTTTTTTTTCTGTACTCCACTGAATGTACTTTCTGCTAATCTTAAATACTTCCCTACCAAAAGAGAGGCCACAAAGTCAAATTTTGTGCCTATCTGCCAGAGCAGGAATGAAAAGTTGTAGATTTCCATACACAGGAATCCCAGTGCTCCATACACTGAGCCTACATGAAATATCCCAGTACATTAACATTGCAATCACAAAGCCAGAACTGGGCATGGAAACCTTGTCATTTTGTAGATAACTGGAACACACTGAAAGGACAGATGTTAGTCTGAGAGAGTTCCTTTGATTCAAGCAAGATAAAGGCAGAGAGAGAGCAGTTTTCAGAGATCTTTCAGGCATGTTGGTATCATGACTGGGACATAACCAGTTCTTAGGACAGGTGCAGTACACACACAGCTCATGATTTTGCTGCCCATGTTCCTTGTGCTGCTGTAGTCTGGACAGCCCTGCAGAGTAATCAATGATATGCAATCATCTAATTTTTCTACATGTTTGTTAAATCAGAGGTAATTATGTTCCAGAGGATATAATTCTCTCATGCAAATGTATAAATACATCTCTTATGCAAATGTATAAATACATCACATATTAGAATGAAATAAAAGATGCTAGCACTATTTCTGTATCAGGCTTTAGTTTTCTAGATGCAAAGAAAGAAACCATGACCCTGAAAAGTGAGGTTTTGTAGGATATGATTTCTGTTCATACTCTAGACCACATCCACTAATTTACTGAACCTGTAGCCAAATGGTATTTCATATTTTCTCAACACCTTTTTCTTCCAAATAAAGTCAGGAGAATTCACATCCAAAATGCACCTGGTTGCATTACCAAACATCAAATTTAATACAAAACTATACTGCTTTGTGTGTTACACTGATGGGGCTCCCTTCTCTTCGTTCTCCACTTCTTCAAACCAGCCTGCCCTTCCTGCTGATTCCTCAGACCTTTTGGCAGCTGACAGATGCACTGCAAAGGCTGCAGAAGATTTACAGCTGGTTAATTCCCTCTTTCCACTGAACTGCATTGTGCACCCTGCTCCTTTTCACTTGTATTGTGAATGTAAATGTTGGAAGTTTTACTGAGCAATGGAAAACAGACCTCAATAAAACACATGAGGCTGTAGTTCACTCAGAGGTCATCTCATATAAAGACTGATGCAAGTTGGTTGTGTCTCAGATGGGGCTTCCCCAAAGGATTTAATTCCATATCAGCTGCTTTGACACTGGGCTTTTTAATAAGGTAGTGTGAAATATGTTACTGCTTGAAGGCACTGCTGTTTGAAAGTCCTCTGTTCAACATGTTTATAGCACATACACCTGGAGCAAAAAGAAAAATAATTTTTCACTGGCTATAGCACCAGAACTTCTGGGAAAAAAGTCAAAAAAAAACTTCGACAAAACAGACAAGCTAAAGTGCTAAGCAAGGCCTTATTTTCACCATTGTTTGGAACCATAAACCAGAATCACCACTGAGAGAAGTCGCCCTGCCCTTTCCAGACCCTTGTGTATGCAGGTCCCACTACTCCCATCTAGTCACACAAAGGATCCTAAAGCCTCATGTCAGCTTTATTCTTTTTACCCTTTTGAGTCAGATCACTGCTGTGACCCAGTTCACCACGGACTACACAAGTTAGGAGTTTACTGCTAATTAAGAGAGTGCCAAGCAGTGGAGAGGGACTTGCAGCTACTTTCTTTACAGCTGGTCCCCTCCGCAGAATGTCTCCTTCCTCCCCACAAATCTGGGGCCTTGAACAGTTCACACATAGTACCATTGTGGCCCCAAGTCATAACTGCTCTTTTGTCTGTTTTTCCTCAGTTCAAAGATGCTTGCAGAATGTCTCCTTCCTCCCCACAAATCCCTGGCCCTCGAACAGTTCACACATAGTACCATTGTGGCCCCAAGTCATAACTGCTCTTTTGTCTGTTTTTCCTCAGTTCAAAGATGCTGAAAGAATGGGATGGCCATGTTGCAGCTTACCGGGAGAGGTTTTCTACTGCATGAAACAGTGAGCATGTGTGGCACGCTCTGCGATAACATGGGCAGGGAGGGCATTGATAATGGGATCGAGGTACCCAGAATTAACAAAGTCTTATCTGTCCTACCCAGTCAGGGGTGTTCAGGATTAAACTGTATTGTGAGCCAGCCAATGCACACAGGGAAGGAGCAGGCAGAGGAGGAGGGGTTGCAGAAGGCCAGCTTCCCTTCCTCCAGTGGCAGTCTCCACTTGAGCTCTAGGAGGACTTCAGCTGCTCTTGGAAGGGAGCTGTGAATCCTGTAGCAATAAACTTATCTTAAAGAAAGGGTATGTAATTCCAAGGAATTAAAAACTGCTGAGTTGGCTTTGGGAAATTAAAAGATGGGTGAGCACTGGTGAGCATCAGCTCAGAACATAAATCACTTAGTTTCAGTAAACCAGGGCTCTGTCTCCCTGCTCAGGGCAGAGCAATTGAGTCTCTGTCATAGATGAATTCCTGCCAGCTAAAAGCTGTTGCAGTTCATCTGTGCAAAATTATATGCTGGTGATACTGAATCTTTAAATGTTCAACCTTGGGGCAGAGAATATTATTTGGGGTGTGTGGCAGTAGACAGCAACCTTACTGCCTCTACTAAAAAAAATATATATCTTCAGAGCCATTCATTTTTAGTTGCCATAGAAACAACCATTAGAGCCATTTTATATCTGGCTGACAAACCCCACATTTTCTGATATGTCTTGCTTTATTTTCTCTTTCTTTTTTTTTTTTAATCTTTTCATGCCTGATTTTTAATTCAATGCAAAATGTCTGACAGAGACATAACTCCTACCTGAAACACAGATACAATTTCTTTTATATTTGTCTGTGCATTTCTCCATTGCTCCTAATATATATGTGCTCAGTTCATAATAAAATGATATATTTCTACTTGAAAATAAAGAACTGGAATAAAGACACATATAAAACAATATTACAATTATAGATACTGTTTTTTTTCTTGCAATAAAGTATCAGATTAATATTAGGATGAGATCTTTCTTGTAATAGATTCCCAAGAGTTTGCTCCTCTTCAGTTATCCTAAATGGATTCCAGGCACAAACCAGGAGTTTATATTTAGTTACTTGCATTTTAAATCAGTCAAATTACACTTTTTTTTGGTGAATGTTATCATTGATTGATGTGTTCTTCCACCAATTCTGAAATTTTATAGGTTTTTTTTTTTGCTTTAGTAATGATATCTTGTGATCTCACACCTGCAGGAAGAGAAAAACAATATTTTTTTAAATGTCCATTGATTTTGAGCAACTCAAGTATAAAAACATGCTAAACTTCACCAGTGTTTCCTGAGTACTGCTGATACTGCAATGACTGACATTCTAGATGCCCCATTCTCCCAAATTCAATAGGTGCTTTTGGAAATTTGAGCTCAAATGTCTCCTATGGATTAAAATAAATGTCCTGGTACTCTTAACTAACTTACAGAGAGAGAGTTAATGAATAAATCATAACACTTGTAAATTATAGAATTAATTCAAAGTGTTGGGAAAATGCTAAGTATTTATGAATGTATTTTGTGTCTTTTCTGTAACTCAAAATGAATTTGGGCTAATTCAGAATGACACCCTCTATGCCAGAAGTTAATTATTACATATGCAAATTTTTTATTCCTAAGATACCCTTAAAATTCCTAAAGAAATAACCTTGTTGAGAATAAGGAATACTTTTCTGCCACTAAGCCATTCATAGCAAAATGATGTTCTATTCAGTCCCATGAAAACAATGGTGAAGCAGTCCTTGAGAATGGCCTGGGAAACCATAACTTTGCTGTATGACATACAAGTATTCTGACAGAAAACCTGGTGGTGTCAGCTCAACAGCGCACATGGCTTTCATCGATTCATATTCTGCTTATTTCCTTCCCTTTGTGGTGTTTAAATCTAAACCTCTGCCTTGTAACAGCTGTTATCAGTGCACACATAATTGTTTTATGGTGCTCCTCCTCTGGGGTGAGTCCCTGATCTGTAGAGCAGAAAGAAGCTGCCGTGGGACTTACAATGGTTATTTATTCTGCAGTATCCTGAAGACCAAACCCCCTGGCTATCTGTGCAGCTTCATGTCCCTGGCACTCTTAGGGATTCTTGGAAGGAAAACCCGATCCTTTGTTCCTCTCTGCTGTCTCTGCAGGCAGGATGGTCCCTAGGAAAGCTGCAGATGAGAGTGATCCCTGTTCCCTACAGCTGTTCTGCAAAGGTACCTGGCACAGCCCATCCTGCTGCACCTCCTGCCATACCCCAGCACAGCCACTCCTGAAAATGTCAGTGGTACAAATGGGACAGCCTCTTCTCAAATCCTGGTGCCACAAATGAGACACTCAGCTCTTCTGGTGCAATCCCAGCAGTGGGACAGGGCTGGAACGTGCTGTCCCATCCCTACAGCAGGAGTGAGGAGCTGACAGAGGGCACAGGCAGGGGCATGTCCTCTGTGACCCTTGCAAAGTGCACACGTGAACATCGCTCCGCAGAGCTGCAGAGCCCTGGACCAGGGCCAGAGGGAGAATGCTGGCCTGCTCTTTGAATAAGATACATTGCTTTCCAGTTCCAGACTCATTCTGCTTATTTATAACACAGTAATGACAGATAATATCCCTCCTCCCCTCCTGAAATCTGGAAGTTTAAAAAAGACCAAATCTGAATATTATGGAGTAGGGTTCTCTTCTCTGAAACTCTATCCCTGAATAACTGACCTTGACAAAGAGGAAGCCTGGAGAACAGACTTGTGCCAGCCTGTGCTCAAAGCACTCAGGCATGCACAATGCATGAGTGAGCAGTGAAGATTTTATCCAAATTCAGAGTGACTCCTGGTCTCAGAAGTGAACAGAAACTATGTAACAAAGTTATCCTTGTGCTTAAATTCTTTGGAATATCAAAGAACATCCTAAAGTGGTCTTCGTGGTGCTGTTCCTTTATTGGTATATGCATATAGCCAATTTAGAGAAAGAAAGATCTGTTTAATGCAGTTAGCAAGTTTAGGAGGTTTCAATCAATTTGGAAGAGAGTTGAACTGCAGAAGAGAAAAACAGATTAGTAACAGTCTTAAAGGTAAAAAAGAATTTTAGAGACAGATTTTTAAACAAGGGAATGCAAAGCTATCAAAAAATAGGATGTAATATTAGTCTGGAAATTCAATTTCATACTTTTTCCGAAGGTAACTGAGCCCTCTGATTAGCAGCTCATATGAAAGTGGATTCAAATGAGGCAATTGAATTTATTATCACCTTTTCCACTATATTTACCTTCTCTAATAAACTTTTCTGCCTTGAGGGTTAGAATATGCATACCATTTGCAAATCATATCCTGATTAACCATAATTTTCAACCTGGCTCTGAACCAGAGAGTGAACAGTTGAACCAGGAGAATCAGCAGATTGACAGGCACTTATACAGGGGAAAAAAGATGGAGCACAATGCTCACATGTATGATCCCAAAACAATTGAATACCTATAAAAAGACAACTCTGAGCAAGCAATGAATAATGCCAGCTATTTTCCTACAATAGCTCTGTCAGTAGGAGTTCTTGTAGATGCCCTTTGGATGCAGTTTTATATTACACTTAATCCAATCTAACTGTGAGCTGCAACCAAAAGATGAGGTAATATTCCCTCTTTCCCAGCACAGGCTGTTGCTACCTTTGTTAGGAACACAAATGTCTCTTTTCATGTCAGCCTGCAGTTACACAAGAGTTAACAAAACCTGAAATTTCGGCCTCTGAAAGCAAATATGCAGATTTGTGCCTATTTGCCGTCTCATTTAGAATATAACATTTTTTTCCCACTTTTTGTCTGTGGAGTTTTATAAACTAAGGCATTTCAGTGGAAAACCCCAATTTCTTACAGGTTGGAGTGTACAGACTATCACCATTTGGATATTATACTGAGAGAAAAACAGTAAAAGGCCTGCAGAGTGGCTCCAAGAGGATTTGGAAGGATCAAAGCCTTCAGGACTACAAGTAAAGAAACAAAACATATTCATTGCAGCTGGACTGACATAGCTAGGATATGAGTTTATATAACAAAACATACATTGCATTTCTCAAGCTGAGGTCTCCTCTGATTTTGAGTACTATCCTGATTAACACAGCACTTTTATATAGCTTATCTTTTGACTTTGTTGCCTATAACATTACTGCATGAACAGTTCGTGTTGATATTGAAATAAAAGTCCATTTGAAAATTCCTGCACCATTCTCAGTCTTGATTACTCAGGCAAATTATACATAAATTTATTTTTCAAAATACATATTTTTGTCATGTTGATATTGGCAAAAATAGGTTAATGTTTAAAAAGCACTATTATATTGAAACTGGTTCTGCCACTCTTAACTAAAGCAATATATTTAAATATTTTTGAGATAATCACATACAATACAAGGGCTGGGAAAATAGTTCTCCTCCCCTTTGTCTTGCAGCAGAAACATCCTAATAGAAAATTATCTGAAATGCTTTGAAGAGAAAGGCATGGAGAGTTCTGCTGGCTAACAAGATGTGTGCCACAAGATCCTCAGAGAACCAGCTGCTGCTTTTATGTTCAAAATGAGGATTATATCTGAATTTGCATCATTAACAGCACAAGAGACCAAAGGAACAATATATAAATAAATAGGCTTTTGTGTATCCATGAGAAAGAGGGACTTGTAGGCTGCCTTCTTGTGTAGAACTGCTACAGTCCCTTTCCCCCTTCTTTTGCTATTAAGGGAGCTCCAGCTGTCATCATCAAATGACAGAACATCCCACAGTGTGAAAGAAGAACTGCAGAAGACACCAGTTCATCTGCTGCCATTTGTTCCTGTGGTGGGCTAAGGCTTTGGAAGGTGTGCAATTACTTCATGAGTAGTGGCTCCTGCTGCTCCAAACAAAACTTATGAGGACACTTCTCCAAGACCATGTTGTACTCCGAAGAATTCTTTCTCTTATGATCACATTTCTGTTTCCAGCCCTGCTTCACCTCAGCCTCCTGAATTTTATGGGGTGAAGGACAGCAACATTTTGTATAAATAATTTAAATGTGTACAATACATAAAGCATTAATATTTTCACTGGAGTAGATCAACTCCGAACTTGCTCCCTTGAGGCACAGTAATTCACAAAGAAGCTATTGATGACCACAAGAAAGAGGAAGAACATATTTAGTAAGTCTACTCATGGAAAGAATGAAAACACAACAGAAAATAAATAGAACAGCTTGCATAATATTTAGTCTCCTACACTGCCTACAGAATTTGCTTAGTAATATGCAAACAAGAACAAAAATTATCATAATCTTCTCTGTAAATGACTGTAGACAATAAACCTAGCAAATCAAACTATTAAAAAAAGGCTCCAAAGTGGAAAAGCCCCCTGAGCATGAAACAGCATATGGGGGTCCATGGGCTTCACTGATCATCCTTCATTATTGCAATGAGCAAAGCAGAGGCTGATGTCTTTTCCTGCCTCTTCAAAGGCCCCAGATGAGATCATTCAAATGCCAGTGGTAATCCCTGAGGTGGTTTTGAGTTGATGATGATGACTTTTTCATTCATATTTTATTTCCTCACCCTTAAAACTATCTATGGATAATACTCAGATGCATATAAAACATTCAATTGCACAAGACCTACTATCTGCTGTTATTTTTAATCTGATCATTAGAATAGCAAGGCTTAGGTTTTCTTGAGTTCAGCAACTTTATTTAGCATGGCCAGAAGTGGTAACTGTCACAGTGCTTCACTTTATTCTCTACAAGACCAGTTACTAAATCAGCTCACCATTAGGCAAGTATGCGAGCCCAATCAGATCTCAATACTTTAACAGTATCTGTACAGACTGTGAGAATTCCAGAAGAGTGGATTCTCCTTGCAAAACCAATCAATCATTTCATTTACCAGCAACTTGTGCATTCATAGATGTGAACACGTATTTTTAACCTGTGATCAAACCTAGTAGTGTAAATCATAACCGCAACCAACACCAGAAGTTCAATTAAGATGTCTTGCTTGTTTGCTCCTAACTACCACCTCTAAAACACTTTTTTTCCCCAGGTGATACTCTGAACTTTACCAAAGGCCTCACAGTCTGCTAGTTTGTTTAACCAGGAAGCTCCAGTAAAAAACCCTTAAATACAGTATTTCTGTCTTCTGGAATTAACAGCAGGAATGACACAAGATCTGCAATTCATAAATTCATCATGTCACAAGTTGGAAAAGAACACCAGGAATAACCCAAGCATCTCCAGACCTGAAATATATCTAGACTGTCAGCAGGTATGCTCCACAACATATCCCTTGTTTTGGATCTCTGATTTTTTAGCTAAGTTTTGGTCTTTTCATATTTCTTTTCCATGGGCACTTCAGTGTGGGATTGCAAGATAGACAGGGATGATCTGCACACGGGTCCAGGACCCAAGATGAAGCCAGTACACTTTGGAAGCTGATCCACACACTGTGAAGTACTCCCAGTCATGAAACAGGAAACTTGAGTCAAACTAAAAATAACATTTTTATTCATTGCAGTGATGTTTTTATATTATTTTAATTCAGTCTGAGAAGCACAGGCTTCTTATTGTCAGCTTGTGGTAAAGTAAAAAAAGCAGGTTTATTTTTGGATGTGGAACATAATGTACAAAGCAGAACATAACCTATTATGTAGAGCATTATGTGCACTGTGCTTCATACATCAGGAGATGTTGTTTCTAAAAATCACCTGGAGCTTAAACATGGATCCGGGTAACACAACATTCATTCAAAGTTAATTTGAAGCAGCCTTGCAACCCTAACAGTTCTGAATGTACAACAAAAAAACAAACAAAAAAAACCTAACACCGAAAACAAGAACACCGCTTGATGTGACACTAATTATCTTCGCTCTGTGATGTTCAAAAGAGAGCTCTGCAGCAGCACAGCAGAGCCCTGCCTAAATGCAGGGTGGCGTGCGCCTGTTTTGCGTTCTTTCCGCGCACTTCACCGCGCTGCGGAGCCCAGCGCAAAGCCGCTGCTTTGAAGGCGCAGCGCGGTGCTCCTTTTCCAGCCGGTAATTACGGTGCCTGGCTGCTGGGCTCCCGGCACACCGGGCACACACGGCACACAGAACACCCGCAGCCCGCCGTGCCGGGCCGGGCTCAGCCGTGAGGCGGCGCCCGGGGCGGGGCGGGGCGGGAGGAGCGGCCCGGCGCCCCCCGCGCCGCCGCGGAAGTGACGCCGCGCTCCGCCTCCCCGCTCCCTCCCCCTCCCGGCGGCGGCTCGGGAGCCGGGCGCGGCTGGCGGCGGCCCCGGGTGGGACCATGGCGGACGGCGTGGACCACATCGACATCTACGCCGACGTGGGCGAGGAGTTCAACCAGGTACGCGCGGCCGGCGGGCGCGGCCTCTCCGCCGCGCTCCCCTCCCTCGCCCGCCTTCGCAGCCGCGCCGCCTGCAGGCCCTCAGCGCGGCGGCCGCGCCGCCAGAGGCGCTGCTGCCGGCGGGCTGGGCGCGCCGGGGCCCAGCGCTTCCTTCTGCCTTCGCTCGCTTTCTCGCTTCTTACCGGCCTTCCTCCCCCTCTGCCTGCCCTCCTCAGGGGCCGCTCCAGAGGGCTCTCCCGCGCCGGCCCGGCGGACGGGACCCTCCCGGATGCGGCGGCAGAGCGGCCCCTTCCCGCCGGCGGCGCGGGGGAAGCGCTGCCATTGTTCGCAGATGAATCAAAAAGCCGCCGAGCGGTGGCTGCTCCTCGGCCGCGCTGTGCGGGGGAGGCGGAACTAGTGCGGCTTTATTCTGCTGCACTGGAGAAAGTACCCAGCGTTTTGCATTTTATTTTTTGATTGTTTGTTTTTCTTGTTATCTTCCGTTTTAAAAAGTGGCGTAAGTCCTTTTTGGAGTACGAGTTTTTATTTTGTTGAGGAAATACAGGTGAAATAAACAGTTTCTCTGGATTATAAGTAGTCCCCCTTTCTACTTTTTTTTTTTTTTTTTTTTGCCCCTCATCTTTACCAAATAGCCGCGTGCCAGCTTTGCTACGGAAACGCGGTGTTTGTACCAGTTTTGCACGCCATCTGTCCCGTTAGCCAGTGCTGCACCTCTCCAGGTTGAGTTGCCCCAGATTGCTTTGTTCGTGCCCCAGAGCGTAAATAACCGGGAACGAGTGCACTTCCACGCACCTACGGGCACAGCTGTATGCCTGCTTGCCCTGCAGAGAACGGGGAAATAAGTAATGGCTTTGGAATTCTCAGGTAATATGTAACTTTCTCAGCAACTTGTGGCTTTCTCAGTAGACTATTTCTTCTGATATCGATTAATACAGTAATTGTAAGTATTAATAATCTCATAAAGGTGAGATTATTAATCTCTGTGAAATTAATTATTAATACTGTGAAAGAATGCCATACTAAAAGGAGATGATGAAAAGCACTGATTTGCTCTTAGTTTGTCTGCATGTGAAGGTTTCTCCCGTACAGTTGAAGACCCACTCTATATGAGTTCAAACAGGAATGAACCCTAGGACAGACGCCTTTCAGCAGAAGAGCACATTTTTTCAGATTCTATGATAACTTGAATTTGGTTTAATAGATTCTAGATAAAACCTACAACAAAGCAGATTTTTCAGGGAAAGAACCCTCACTTGAATCTGGTATTGTTTGTGTAAATTCAGGTGTGCAGAAGCCCTCAGAGTAGAATAGTTACATGCTGTAAGTACAGTGTAAAGACATAGTGGTGGAACAAAAGTGATGGGGATGATCTGTTTCACTCACACGGCCCTGCTCTACTCAGGTCATCATTACTGTTGATATTCTCTATAACCATGGTGGTATGAATGAAGAGAGTCTTCTGATAATTAGTTTAGCTTGATCCAGCAGGCAGGGAACTCTTTTGCTTTTTTCACTGTATTCACCCTCTTGGGTTTGCATTTCTGCAGTCTGTTGTTCCAGTTCATAAATCTTGCACAATATAGGGCAGAAAGGTGAGAAGAGGCTAGTGCCCTTTTTCCATCGGCTTGAATTTGGGGGTTTTGTTTGCTTGTTTTAGAGGATTTTCTTCTGTGTTTTTGTCTGTGTCACACACCCCCAAAAAATTGCTGTTCTTTTCCAGATTGAATTTCTGTGACTTTCTCTTTAAAGTAATATTGTTGAACTGAGCAAGTCTTGAGACCATATAAAAGTTTTACTGTGACAGATTGATGCCTCTGCATTTTGTCATTTCCTTCTGTCATATGTGAAAGAAGGTGACTTGTATTAGTTTTTGCCTCTTAATTCTGACATCATTGAGAAAAGATGTGTAGAAACTTATTCCTGAAATGCTGTTCCTGATTTGAAACTGACAGCTTAAATGTATAAGATAGAACATAGTTCTGTGGATGTGTGAAGATAACAATTAAAAAATGCTTTAGGGAGAAAGTAATTTGCATTATTAATTTATATAGAGAGCATTTTACACATACCATATTTGTAAAATAAACTGTCTTTATCAGTTGAACAAACTTGGTTTTGGATTTTGTTGCTCTACAGTAATGCGATTTACTAATTTTTTTAAATTGGAATATAGAAACCTTTTCCACTGGTTTTGGCAGTAACAAGGACTGAAAAATGTACTGTGGAGCTTGCTGTTCTTATGTATGCAGTACATAACTGTATTGATACCCAAGCTGGGACAAGACAGGTGTTTGCATCTGGAGTTAACCCTTCATTTAGGACTTGTGACTGGATAAACTTCCCTTGGTTGTTTTGTCTCGTTCTACACCTCAAGGTACTCATCCTTGAGGCTATTCCGGGATTTTTTTAATGCCTTTTTTCCAAGTAGGTGGAGGGTAAGGTTCTGCTTGATTAGTACTAAATGAACCATAGGTTATAAAGGTGAAATAAAGACCACGGAGCCAGGGGTTTGCAAGCTGGCTAAGATGGATGATAGCCGTAAACAGTCTTGGGTTGTATTTGGTGTTGGTTGCAATGAGCTGACTAACTTGATATCAAATGTTTTGAGTGAAAATGCATATTTCCTATTCCAGCTGAATCGTCTGTCAGTGTTGCTTCTTACTCTTTTATTAACTTATTGTTCATCAAAATAATATTTTTTGTCCTTGGGCTACCAGCTTTAATCAATTTGGCTCTGACCGGTTACATTTTTGTTTGAATTGTGGTCTCTTTTTTTTCTCTTTTTCTTGGAGAACTTGGTTGAGTAATTTTTCATTTTTTTCTTCTAAGCTGACTTTCCCATCCAGCGGTCTTATCTATTTATTTAAAGTCTCATTTTGAGATGATAGCCTCATAAATGTAGTACTTCCTGCATGCATTGCTTGTGCCCTGTTAGAAATAGGTATTGCATGGAATATTTTACCTTAAGCATCTCCATACATGTTGTTACACATCTTGCTCTTCAGGAGAGGGAGATCTCTGATGCTTGTTAGAACTGTTACCTGCATACCCATAGCTGGGGATGACATTCTCTCGAGGGCAAAGACCCTCAGTAAGTTTGGGGTGCTTTAGGATATATTAGGGTTTGGTTTTATACACAAAACCCTAGAACATTGCTGTCTGGTACAGAGATAATAAGGAGCTTGTGTAGGAGGCTGGTTTGGGTTTGACTTTGGGTCTGGCTGCCTGCCAGTTTGGCCAACAAACTGGGTTGTTTTTTTATGGTCATGGAAATTTGACCATCGAGGTCCCTGGTGCTCTGATCAGCTTTGCATTTTTGTGCTTGGAAGGTTTTTTTTTTCCACATGTTCCCATGCATGTAGTTAAACAGTAAAAACTTTTATTGTAGACATGTAAAAATCTTTCTGATCAGAAAGAGGATGCAGAAGAATTTAGGCATATCATATTTTAATGCTGTGGAAAAGGTGCTCGCTTTGTTTATGCTCTTAGCGAGTAAACTTGGGTAGTTGCATTGTGGATCTGTCTAAACATGCTTGTAGTGTTCTGTTTTGATGTTTAAATGCTAACAAATTAGGGATGAAAGACTTTTCACTTTGTATTTTGTAACAGGATAATAAAACTGATTTAGATGGAATAAGCAGTTAAGAGGCTAATTATCTGAAAACTACAGTGTCTTAGGAATGTGTTAGTTACTGTCTTCAGATCTGTAACACAAAGGCAATTTTTTGTGTGTGATAAATAATAAAAGCTAGCATTTAGTGGCCAGTTAAAGCCAGTTATTAAGAACAGGCTTTATATCACAAAGACAGGTGTTTTTTCATGAGAGGGGATGGGCACATTGTGGTATAATAGATTTCTACTCAGTAGGACTGTCCTGGTCAGAAAAAAACATAAGCTGGCAGACCTGCATGTGTTATAAAATATGTCCACAATGTGTGATGTCATATGCATTTTGTCAGTTCTGCTGAAAGGAGCCCTGGGAAGCCATAACTTCTGTATATTGGTTAGTACCAAACTCCAGAATAACTTCTTACCTTATCAGACCTTCTTGTCTGGCACCTCTTCACTATGTTTTAATGTGAACAGTGATACTAAGTATGTTTAGTTTGTATTTTTGACTACTTGTGAATGTTTTGTTATTCTTTGTAACTCTGTAATTACTTTGTAATTTTTAGTTACAAGGGATCAGGTCGCTTAAATTTTAATGCTGTGCCGTTTGTAGAACCAAGAGCATTTGGGCCTGCAGAGGAAATGTGAATTCTATGGTCTAACAAACTTGTCCACTTCTGCCATGGGCAGTTTGTGATCTTAGAAGTATCAAAGACCACCTTTTTTGTTAATGTTCCAGTTTGTGTGTTCAGACAGTTAATCAAGACCAGAAAGATTTTTGTTTATGTGTTTAACTTGTTATTCTTCAGACCTATAAATTTATTTTTTAAACTGAGGATACTAACATGTGTTTACAGTTTTTGACCACAAATATGGTAACTTCAGTGAAAAAAACAGTAAGGGGGAAGCTGGGTTGTTTAGTTGTTTGGGTTTTTTTTTCCCAAGAAGCAACAGTAAATATTTTTCATGAAACTTTATTTAGCTTGCTGGATTTTTAAATATGTTTTTCGAGGTGTAAGTTAGTTAATTTAACTCTTAAATTGGACAAAGTTCTGCAGAAGAGGCAAGTCTAACAGATGTATGGACAGCTTAAAGAAATTTTACATAACAACAAAAGCCATTTCCAAAACAGCACTCAGTAAATGAAGTAAGTGGTTCTCTGCAGCTCAGAGGAGCATGACCACTAAGTTCCAAATAACAAATAGCATGTTAAGTTTGTCCCTTCTGGACATGAAGTTCGTTGAGTTCATGACTTTCATATGGGAATGTTTCACCCAATACCACCTATTAGCACAGAACATGGAATTTCAGTCCTGATTTTATGATGAAGTATTTCAGACTGTGGTCTAGTTAAAACATGGACTTTGGAAATGCATTGCTGTCTGATTTGGTTTTAGACGGGGCCAGAACAACAGTGCTCACTTTGTTTCTTAGCATGTTTATCTGCAAGATTGTGAGTTACAGTAATTGAGAAGAAATAATTTCTCTTCAGGCTTGATGTCCTTTTTGTAACTGAGGAAGTTGGAAGAGGTCAAAACTGGTTCCTGATACAGGCAGAGCATTTGTTTAACTAGCTAAGACTAGAAAAGTAACACTTCCTGTACTTTTTCCCCTTCTGCATCTGGGAAGGAAGGGTGTGTTTAGGTAAGTTTCCGCAGAACACGTATGAAGGAGAAAGAGTTGTTGGATCTTGTGCAACATCCACCAGGACACCTCTCTTCTGTTTACCCTTGGAGCTGCTGGTTTAGCTCATTCTTAATCATTGAAGCACAGACCTTGCTGACAGATTGGTAACTGAATGAATTCCATGCTGGATGCAAAACCAGCACAATGTGAGAAGAAATTCTAGTGAACAGCATCAGATTTTCTCTTGTGTCTTTCTTTATTTCAAGTAAGACACTGGTGCTATTGGGCCCTGCTGCCCTCTCAATTACATGGAGACTCTGCTGCCTTAATAATTCTCTCTCGACTGATGAAGACCTGAAAGCCTGTGTGATACAAACGATCTGTTTCAGAGGAGTTTGTTGTCACAGCAGAGCTGTGGACTGCTGCCCACTCTGGTGTTTTGGCAAGGTTGACTTCAGAGAAATAGGTTAGTGTACATATATCTGCTGTAAGTTTGGTGATTGTGTTTTTGCATGTCTACCAAGACTAAATTCTACTTCCCTGAAGTCATCATTCATATACATAAATGACTAGAGTTACTGTATGTTTAGCTGAGGATTTCCTTAATTGCCTTGTGACATCAACCTTAATCTAGCTGTTAGATGTCATGTTTAGGCCTGTCTCAGGCAGTTCTGTGTACCTGATTTCATTAGCTATGATGATATGAGGAATCAAACTGAGAACTGGATAGACTAGGTAAAATATGAAACCCTTAATTTAATTGTGATAAGCTTACCTTTAGAAAGAGGTTTTTCTGTAAGTTTATTGGGACAATGCAGTTTACTGAGGATTAAATGTACTTTATTAATAATGCCAAAATTCAGTTTACCTGTTTTTTGGGTTTTTTAAAAAAATTAAATTATTTCCCTGTATGAGCAGTAGTTGATAATATTTTTATATTTTCAAGACAGTGAATCTTTTGATCATGGTTGTGGATGTCTTGGGTTTACAGCAAACACTGCCACCTTTGGAGCCTGTGTTTTGTGGAGTCCAGCTTGGTTCTCTGTAGCTGCCATATATGGTACCTTGAACTATTCTGTCTAAGATGCTTTTGTGAGATTCTGCATACAAATTCTTAGTGGATGCTGAAATATCTCTGATACCAAAACCTGGCAGAGGCAGTTTCTGTTCTGGAGCAGGGTATGAGAGTACAGGGAGCTGGGGAAGTTGGCTCAGAGGGGCAGTTGCTGCTTGTGGATGGACTGGACATTGGTCAGCGGGTGGTGAGCATCAGTGGTTATGCATCACTTGACTGGCTTGTGCATTATTTAATCTCTTTGTTCTGTTTTTTATGGTTTTTTTTTTCATAATCACCATTATTCTTTTTATATTTTACTTTATTTCAGTTATTTAACAGTCGTAGTCTCAACCCACGGGTTTTACCTTTTCACAGATTCTCTTCTCCTGTTCCACAGGGTTTGGGGGGGTGGAGTGAGCAAATGCCTGTGTGGTACTTAGCTACCAACTGGAGTTAAAGCACAATAGCCCTTTTTTGATCAACTATCACGGGGCTTGACAGGTTGAGAAAACAACAAATCTGACTAGAACATGCTAGAATAAAATTGCTTTAAGCATGTGTTAATTAGTTTAATAGTCGCTGGACACAGTGTTGATTTTATGCTCTCAACTCTCAAGCAGTTGTTCTCCTTGTTCTCAGAGCTCCATCGTTTAACTCTGTGCTTCCAGCATGTGCTCCCCATTGTGTTGTTTTTCACTTGTGGGAGTTGGTCTAAGGTTGTTGTGTTGTGTTTTAACATAAGCAGTCTGGTCTAGTGGAAGGTATTCCTGCCCACAGCAGGGGGCTTGTAACTAGATGATCTTTAAGGTTTCTTCTAACTCAAGGCATTTGATGATCCTGTAAGCACTGGCATATGGTATAACAGGATTGCTGGTTGTGAAAGTAATCTGTTACTTGTACTCAGCTCTGCTGTCATCTTTGTACTTTGCAATGATCTATTGTAAACTATTAATGATTACACCTTTTACCTTTCATCCTCTGAGAGTTAACCTGTGGAGGAGACATGATCCTACATATTCCCCTTCTCTGCCAGGCTAATGACAATAGCTCTTGAAAATTTTGAATATCCTTGGGATATTGAAACATGGCCCTATTGCCAGGAATCAAGATTGTGTGCCAGGTCTTGTTTAGGATTAGACAAATATTTGCAGCTACTCAAACCCTGTGACAGGCACTGTGGCTGCTCAGGCCTTTGTGGCAGGTGCTCAGACCCTTGTGACTGGTGATGCAGCTCACCCAGAGCACCAGCCCCTGCTGGTATCAGTCACCCCTTCTCATCAGAAGAAATGGACACAAGAGCTTGTTTAGCAAAGGAGAACAAAGCAGGGCCATCACAAGAGCAGGAGGAAGAGGTGGAACAAGAGGGAACCACTCAATCCCTATCCCTGAGAGGGCTTTGGGGTGATTTCAGCCACCACCCAGGTGAGCAGGTGATCACCTGACTGCTTGGGTGCTGGGGAACAGGGCTAGGAGCTTGGAATTAGAGGGTAGAGAAACCAAGCAGCTGGGATCACCTTGTAAGGAAGGGGCATTGACAAGGTGATTGCAAAGGGCCTCAGCCTTTGGGAAGTGATCCCTGTGGAGTGTGAAGGAAAGACATCCCTTCAAGGAAGATGCTCCATGTCACCCAGGGCCACCACAGTGGTATCCAGTACCTTTGTTATGACCCAGACAGTGTGCAGTCACCCACAGACCCAGAAGAATTCCAGTGCATGTGACCCTTGTGGCAGAAACTTGTCCAAGCATGCCATTTTCATATGCTGGGTTTGCAGGAGTGTATGGATCCTGTGGCCTGGCATGTCAGGCCCACAAGAGTGGAAGGCTCTAGTGCACAGGGTACCCCAATGCCATCCAGCTCTGCAGGAGAAGAACCTACTTCTATTTCTGAGGGGGGGGAACCCAACAGCTGACTGAACTGGAGACTGAAGCGAGCTGGACTGGGAATGTGTGGAAGGAGAACCCTTTGTCTCTGGCCCAAAGGTTCTGTGCATCCCTGGCATAGACTGCCTTAGGAGAGGGTATTTCAAGGACCCAAAAGGTTCAGTACCACTGCCTTGGAGGTGGAGAAGTTAAGCAGCTGCCTGCCTTGCCTGTTCTCTCAGAGGACACTTCTGTTGGGCTTGCTGAAGGTCAGAGAACAGGTGCTGGTTGCTACCATGGCATTGCAGCAGCAGCAGCATTGCACCAACCGAGACTCCATGATTCCCATTCACAAGCTGATTTATCAACTGGAGAATCAAGCAGTGATCAGCAGGACCATATGGCCAGTGTGAAAGTGTAACAGAGAACCACAGTGAACTATGGTGGCCTGAATGAAGTCACACTGTGGCTGAGTGCTGCTGCCCTGGACATGCTGGAACTCCAGTACGAGCTGCAGTCAAAAACTGCCAAGTGGTTTGCCACAAATGACATTGCTAATGTGTTTCAATAGCTTTGGCAGGCCACAATTTACTTTCACTTAAAGGAATGTCCAGTAGATCTGGAATCCAGTGCCCCAGGGGTGGAAACACAGCACTGGCAATTCTATGGACTGATCCAGACTGCATTGGAACAGGGTGAAGCTCTGGAACACCTGCAATACATTGATAATATCATCATGTGGGCCCATACAGCAGCAGAAGTTTTTGAGAAAGGGAAGAAAATAGTCCAAATTATTCCAGAAACTGATTTTACCCTAAAACATGTTGTCAGACGCCAGTGGATGTGATCAACAAAACAGCAGCAGTGTCTCCACCAACTAGTAAGAAACAAACACAAGCTTTCTTAGGTGTTGTGAGTTTTTGGAGAATGCACATATTCCAGATTGCAATCTAATTGTAAGCCCTCTCTATCAAATGACCTGGAAGAAGAATGATTTCAAATGAGGCCCTGAGCAACAACAAGCTTTTGAACAAATTAAATGGGATGTAGTTCATGCAGCAGCCCTCAGGCCAGTCTGGGCAGGGCAAGATGTAAAAATGTGCTCTATACTGCAGCAGGGCAAATGGCCCTAGCTGCAGTGTCTGGCAGAAAGCACCAGGAGAGACTCCAGCCCTCTGTTATGGAACTGGGGAGTCAGAGTATCTGAGGCTTCCTATACTCCTGCTGAAAGAGATACTGCAGTCTCATCAAGGAGCTGCTTTGGAAGGGATTGGTGCTGAAGCACAGCTCCTCCAGCTCCCCAGCAACTGCCAGTGCTGGGCTGGATGCTCAAAGGGACTTCTACACATGATGCAGCTGGTGCTACATGAAATAAGTGGGTTGCAGTGACCATATAATAAGCTCAAATAGGAAACCCCAGTTGCCCAAGAATCTTGGGAATTATCATGGACTACCTAAAAGACAAAGATTTCAGAATGTCACCAGAGGAGGAAATAACACATGCTGAAGGGTCCCTATTATATAATAAACTACAAGAAAATGAGATGCAATAATACCTAGTTTATCAATGGGTCCTGCTGTATTATAGGAAAGCACCATGCCCAGTACATAAACTAGTGGGAGTTGGGTGGAAGAGGCTGATCAGTTTATTTTATTTTGGTTTGAAAACGGTTCTTATCCCACAAGTTTTACCTTTTTCTGATTTTTCTCATCTGTCCAGTGGAGTGTTTGGGGAGAGAGAAGTGAGTGAGCAACTGTGTGGTACTTAATTGCAATCTGGGATTAAAGCACAACACTTCTACATTCTAATGTATACAATTCTGGGAGTAGGGTTTGTGGATTTTTTCATTTCTGCTAATATTACAAGGGCGAAAGTACTGGAATGGAAAACAGTGGCCAGAAGTATTTTTTTCCACATAAGTTTAGAATGCAGTAGGTGTCATAAGAATTTTATATGTTTTGATGTGGAGGAAGCTGGTGCTTAGCTTTTCAACAGGGATGTTGTGTAGGTGGTCGATCAGACTTGCTGTGTCTGTGGAACATGGCAATTAGCACAACTTTTGCTTCAATAAGTTTTAAGAGTAATATTAATTATAATCAAGATGTCTTTTTTATTTCAGGAGGCTGAATATGGTGGGCATGATCAGATTGATTTGTATGATGATGTAATTTCTCCATCTGCAAATAATGGAGATGCTCCAGAGGATCGTGATTACATGGATTCTCTTCCGCCATCTGTTGGGGATGATGTAGGTAAAGGAGCTGCACCAAATGTTGTCTATACCTATACTGGAAAGAGAATTGCCTTGTACATTGGAAATCTCACTTGGGTAAGTGTCTTACTGCTGTTTAGTTGTAGACAGGAATTTTAATTATAGACATAACTGCTTGTAAAACTTTTTTGCTTTAAAATGTTTTATATGAAATGTTATGTGTATCAAAACCCAGTTGTTTTTATTGTTGGTTTGATTTCCTTTAATTTTCATTTGTGGTTGTGGGGTCATTTTTCCTTTTACCTGAAATTCAGAGAGCCTGTCTGGAGCTGTTGTGATGTCTTAAAAATCAAGAAAATCTTCAGTAAATATAAACTTAAGAATTTCTGTCATGTTTTAAGTGTTATGAAAGGATATTTATGCTAGCTACTATGTTCTTAAAGTTTTCAGAGAACCAAATGAAAGAAGAGAACAAGTTTAAACTGTTAAATACTTCATGCCTGTAAACACTTTAAGGTTACTAAACAAGCGAAATTTGTAGTAAACTCTTGCTGAAGGTTTTATTTTAAAAGGAGATTGCTCTGGGATTTTCTTGAAATTACTTTTCACATTTTTCCAGGGCCTTTTCCATCTGCAGTGACTCTTTCAGCATAACAGTTTTCAGGTATTTGTCTTGAGGCTTATTTCTCTGTCCAAGAAGAACAAGTTTATGATAACTGACTGAACTGTAGTTGCCCTTAGGAAAATTACTTTTATTAGAATGCAAGTATTTTAAAAACCAATTGCAGTAAAGCAAACAGTGCAAGAGCTGGTCAGTAGCTGAATTAAGTCGAGCTTTTATCTGGTTGCATGAAATCAAGTTCTTCAGGGCCCACATATGCAAAATTCTATTTTAAAATATAAATTAAAAAATTTAATTTTTTTTTCATTTCTGATAATTTCTTACTGTAGGTGTTTTTTTTCATTAGTTATTACAGTACTTCAGGAACTAATAGGTAAGTAAAGGACCTGACTGTTGACTTAAGTTGTCCCATCTTGAAGTACATGAATGGAATCAGTAAAATGTGCGTGAATTAGCTGAACTAATTGTTGAATTGTAAAATGAAAATGACTGCTCCAAAAGTCAGAATATATTGACAGTCTGAATAAAATATTCCTCTGGATCAGTTTTGCACACACACGCACACTCACTCAAAAATCCATGGAAAATTTAGTTGCCCTTTGCCTGGTGTTTTAGATAAGCTCTCATCGTTGAATATTAAAAATATTTTTCAGTGGACAACAGATGAAGACTTAACTGAAGCAGTTCACTCACTGGGGGTAAATGACATTTTGGAGATTAAATTTTTTGAAAATCGTGCTAATGGCCAGTCTAAAGGGTAAGAACTTGTTTTTTTCTATATGTGGACTGAAGTTTGGGGGGGAAGGCGTTCTCAATTTTCATAATTGTCAATCTTTGGACTGCTCATCCTAGCTTATTGATCCAAAAATGATTTGGCGTATAATTTTATACTAATGACTTAAGTTTCAGGTATAAATTTTTGTGATGGTAATGTGTATCCCATTATTTTGTGAGTTAAAGCTTGTTGGTGATCTTAATATAGGACTATTCCTAGATTTTTAGTTGGTGTGTTGGTGATGCTTGTTTTTCTTCAGTGTAAATGCTGTTTCCCCAACCTTCATGATTAAATCTTTTCTTTACATCTTTATTTTCTATTAGCTGTTTAAAGTAAGTGCTTGAGCCCATTTTTCACTGACAGCCTAAATTTCACTGCATGAATGTGCCTTTCTGTCTCTTTGGCAGCAATGAGCACAGTGTATGAGTGTATGCTTAATAACTTAATCATATGAATTAATTATGTAGTCTGTTGATACTCTGCCAAAAAGCTGCCTTTGTTGGGATAAATTTTGATGCATCCTGTACTTGCAGTTTTGTTTCCTTTTTTTATGTCCTAGGACAAGTTATTTCATCTGTTCTGAAAACTGGACTAAGACCTGTGAGACATTGTTGGTGTCTAGTTGTCAAGTATTCCTTTGCTTACTGTGTGTAATCTTTTTCATGAGATGTCAGGATGTCAAAAAATGAAGAAAAGGTGGTGTAACTGTTTTTGTTTCCTTTCAGGTTTGCCCTTGTGGGTGTGGGATCGGAAGCATCCTCCAAAAAGCTGATGGATTTGTTGCCTAAAAGAGAATTGCACGGGCAGAATCCTGTTGTAACTCCGTGTAATAAACAGTTTCTGAGTCAATTTGAAATGCAGTCAAGGAAAAGTAAGCTCTTCTTAAGTGCTGTTTTGGAAAAGCAGAAAAAGTAGAATGGCAGGTTTTTAGCTCAGCGTCTTATAATTTCTGTGCAGTTTAAAATAGCCATAAAATACTTAAGAGTCCAGGTGAATGAACTTCTATCTTTGTTTAAAGAAATCACTTCATACATTGAAGAGCTGCTGCATTCTGAAAGAAGGTTGCAGCTTTGTGCAGCTCTTGTCTTAACAGCTGTGGATGCTTTCTTAATTTCCTGTGGATGTAATTAAAAAAAAAAGGCACAAGAGTGTTTAGAAATTTAACATGTGTAGACAAACTGGACTAATTCTAATGTGTGGACAGTCTGTATTTATGATAGAAGGGGGAAGAGAGGTTCCGTGTTGTACTTTAGCACCATGTCTTGTGTTTCTCAGTGTGGTGTTGGGCTTCATGGAAGGAAGGACTGGCAGTCTCTCCAGAACCTCTTCCTTTAGTATGAGGCATAGTATTTTAGCAAAGAATGTTTCCCTTCCCAAATGCATTGGGTTTGGGTACAGGGAGCAAGTTGGTGCTCATAAGGTCACACTTTAGCACTGTATAAAACTTTAAGTCGAGTGTTGAGATGCTTCAACCTATTTTGATCTGTGTAATGACACTTTTGCTTTTCCATTGCAGCCACACAGTCTGGCCAGATGTCTGGGGAAGGTAAAGCTGGTCCCCCAGGAGGAAGCTCACGAGCAGCATTTCCACCTAGTAATAGAGGTCGGGGCCGTTTCCCAGGTGCCATTCCAGGTGGAGACAGATTCCCTGGACCGGCAGGGCCAGGAGGGCCACCACCACCTTTCCCAGGTAAAATTATGCATGTAGGGAGTTACAGTTTTACATGTGTTTCAATGTGGCATACTTATTTGGGAAATGATAAAGATCAAGGCAATTCAGTAATGAGCCATAAATCAGTGTTCACAGCTAGATTATAGGACTTGACTGTTCGTTTGTTGATATTCAACAGGAAGTTGGACCTAGTAAATTTGATAGCAAGGCAAGAGGGTTTTTATACTGTGTCAATACACATATTTAAATATGAAAAAAATTAAAATAGATCATATTAGCAAGTAGATTTGGCTTTAGTGTAGTGTATTGCTGTATGTGCTGAGAATTGCCTGTGTTGTGGAGTGTAAAGTAACTAATTTCCTTATTGTAGTACAAGTTTGCACGTGATCATAAATTCAGCTTTGATTCATGCCCACTGACTGGTCAATTAGTAGGCAGTTAAAACACCAGAAATTTGAAGAGGAGGTCTTCATGTTGAGTTAGTTATCTGATACAGAAGAAATATGTTAAACAGTTGGGTTTGCACTGCAGTGAAGTTCTTTTTTCAGCTGACATATTTTTTAGTAAATGTCATTCAGTAATAGATTGTCTACCAACAGTCTAAGGGACATAGTCAAATAGAAAAAACAGATGAGAATCTAAAGGAATGTTTGGATACTGCACTTGCATTACTTTCTCCAGTACAGCTTCTCCCATATTTTTAATATATATTTTATCTTAAGCCTCATATCAATGACTAGCTGCAGTAAGATGTAATGTTTTCTAGCTTTTGTAATCTTCTTGTGGGTTTTGGAAACAACAGCAGATGATTCAGTGATTTGAGGAGTGGAGTTGTCAGTGTTCAAGATAATGTTGTTCTTTTTAGATATCTCTAGATATCTAGTATCAATAGATACAGATAAGCTAAAAATTTTCTAAGCTACTGGACCCAGAGCAGGAACATCTATGTCTTGTACATGTTGCACAGTGTTCAGGGAGGGAGGGTTGGTTTCTTTTTTGTCATTGGTTTTTTGGAATAAAAAATTGAAGAAATTTAAATAATATTATTTCTTTGTATTTATTCACTCAATTTTATTTGTTTGTTGTTTTTTTTGTTTGTTTGTTTTTATTTTAGCTGGACAAACTCCCCCACGTCCACCCTTAGGTCCTCCTGGCCCACCAGGTCCACCAGGCCCTCCACCACCTGGTCAGGTCCTCCCACCTCCATTAGCTGGACCTCCTAATCGTGGTGATCGTCCACCACCACCAGTTCTGTTTCCAGGACAGCCTTTTGGTCAGCCTCCACTTGGGCCACTTCCTCCAGGCCCTCCACCACCAGTTCCAGGCTATGGGCCACCACCAGGTCCACCACCACCTCAGCAGGGTCCACCTCCACCTCCGGGTCCATTTCCCCCTCGTCCACCTGGCCCTCTTGGGCCGCCCCTGACTCTTGCTCCTCCTCCACATCTCCCTGGGCCACCGCCAGGTGCTCCACCACCAGCACCACATGTGAATCCAGCTTTCTTCCCCCCACCTGCCAATAGTGGCATCCCCACTTCAGACAGCCGTGGCCCACCTCCGACAGATCCATATGGCCGACCTCCTCCATATGACAGAGGTGACTATGGGCCACCTGGAAGGTGAGTTCTTTTTGTCTAATGTGTTTGGGTAGCAGATTTTACTCCTTGTTGAAAGCATTTGATTTTTTTCCCTTTTAATGCATATGTTAGGAACAATTAGAAGTAGGGCCAGAAGGGATCCCACCGATCTTGTAGTTTGCCCCTTTTAACTTCTCCAAGGGATTAAATCTGAGAAACATATTGGCAGCAGGAGGAAAATCCTGAAATGCAACACTAGTAATCTCACTTCCCTTTTCAGCTCTGAACTGTTTGTCTTCGCTGTATTTGGCAGTGTCATCATTCCATGTGTTCTACATGTAAACTTACATATCATTTCTTATGCAGCAGCTTCTGGTTGTGCTTGTGTCTTAACTTGAAATTCTGACTTTAACTGTATCATGGTGCTTTGCAGGCTTCCTTTTAAGAATGCTCTGGAGTTTTCTTTTTTGAATACGTGCATATGTTGAGGTCATACCATTTTCATCTTCCAGCAGTGTTGCTTGTCCCTTTTTTCTTCAGGATTTAATTAAAATTTGGTGTTTGTCTTAAAAGCCAGGTGTGAATTTACTGCAAGACTTTTACCTTCCTTTCCTATCAAGATGTTTCTGCTCATTTGGTGCAATCTTGCTGTGTTTGTAGCAGTGGCTTTTCCTGTGGTTAATCCTATCTGTGACACAGTTCTTAAGTCCCTGACTGGACTTGTCAAGTTTTTCACATCTTGGTTGAAACATCTTTTTCATCTGTGATTTCAAGCATCTCTGTCTTGCTGCTGTTTCTTGATTTTCACCATATTTCTATTTGTCAAATTTTTTGGCATTAATTGTAAGAGACGATTTTACATAGTTAGATTTGAATTTTTCAGTAGTAATTTTACTGCTAGCATGAGACACACTTTTCTGGCTTAAAATGTTTCCTGCAAAGATACTGTGCTTTGATTCTTTTTTTACCACAAAGTTTAAAACTCCCCAAGCATTTGTATACATGTGATGTTCATACAAAAAAAACCTATAGAAATTCAAGCATTTGGCTTAATTGCCTGAAATATAAGACTATAAGGTGTTGGGTGTTTTTTGATGGACTAAATCAAGGTTGTCTGCAGTTTATAGAATGTCTGGGGAGGGAAGGAGTGGGAATAGGACAGTATAACTTACTGTCCAGTATTTTCATTAATAATGTTGAAGCTATCATCCATAACTATTTAAATTGTCATTAATTATATATCATAGGCGTTTCACTGGAAATAACATGTCCATAAGAGAAAAATTACATATTCCATTCTATGGGAGGCACACGAAAAATAATACTCAAAACTCAGGGAGGTATGAATTTTTAGACATTTCCTCTTATGCTAAACTGGCTATAGGATCTTGTTCCACTTCTTGCAATTAAGAGGATAGCATTGCTTATTATTCTGCATTTTCTTTCTACCAGAAGAACTAACACTGTTCTAGAAATATCAAGCAGTGGGCCAGTTTGACAGTCTCAGCATTTATCTCTTAACACATTTCTCCAAATTTTCTATGTGACAGAGAGACTGGCTAATAGGACACTGCAAAACTTTTGGGAAAATTTAGGTTTACTTCTGTTACTTTGCAAACCCTGTATAGGTAGCTGATAATTGAAGTGTAATGAGTATGAGGATTCTGCTTTATTGCTTCCTCCTTACTGTGACTAGTAGGGAGATTAAATTGGAGTACCTTGAACTTGACCAGAAATTTAAAAGAAAAAAAAAATTGCTGTAAAATGCTGACATATTATTCAGAAAATTGAGTGTTTTAAAGATGATCACTATATTTGTTTTTCAAAAGTTTCAGCATTCTGGTCTTAGTTAAGATCTGGGAAACAGGATCATATAGTTCTGATTCCAGTACTGTTATGAAAATTTTCTCTAATTTTGCTCAAAGCTGCATTGCCTATGTACATGTATTTCCACATCCATTCAGTTGGGAATATCTATTTATGTACTTTCAAGGATTTTACGAAAATTGTAAATATTTGTCAAGCACAATATTAAGTGCTGCTCAATGTTTGAAATAGATGGGATGAACAAAAAAAAGTCTTATTTATACAGCAATGTCTTAATTGTTTCTTTGGGGTTTTTGTTTGTTTGGTTTGTTGGGGTTTTCTTGGGTTTTTTTTTTTAAGCTTTCAGGATTTTATATTGTAACGATGGTCCTTAACAAAAACCAAAACCAAACCCAGATCCTGCTTTCTTTTCTGTTTGTCACTGCTTAAAGTTGCAAACTTGGACTGTTGAAATTGCAATGATAGCTTCTGAAGTTCTCCTTAACCTTTTAAATACTAGTATTATTGCTTGCAGAGAAATGGATGCTGCAAGGACACCTCTAAGTGAAGCAGAATTTGAAGAAATCATGAATAGAAATAGGGCAATCTCAAGCAGTGCCATTTCAAGAGCTGTATCAGATGCCAGCGCTGGTTAGTAAAACTCAATTAATGTTTGTTACTCTACCCAACTGAAAAGAATTTGTTTGGTTTTTTTTTTTAATTAGGAATCTGAAAGGCCTGAAGCCACATGTTTCTGTTAGAATGCTGGATTTAGGTACAACTTATGACTGATTTTGTACTGTGCTTCAGTTAGTTTCTAAGAAAACCTGAGTACTGATCTGGACAGTATTTTAATATTTGGTGCTACATTAAATTGTCTAGATGGCTGTTTAAAAGAAGATACTCAAAATGGTAATACTGTTACAGATAAAAATCTGTGTTTTAATTTGCATAATTTTCTGATCCTGATCTTACATCATTTCAGGGGACTATGGAAGTGCTATAGAGACCTTGGTAACTGCGATTTCCTTAATCAAACAGTCCAAAGTATCTGCAGATGATCGCTGCAAAGTACTTATTAGCTCTCTTCAGGACTGCCTTCATGGAATTGAGTCCAAGTCTTATGGGTCTGGATCCAGGTAAAACTTTCCTCTTCCATCTGCTCTTACTTAAAAAAGACAAGGTGTGGTGCGGCACTACTTTGCAGGAAGAAACTAAAGCTTGTAAGAAGTCAGTGATCTGCTGAGTTGCACAGGAAATATATGAAGGAACCAAATAAGGCTTTCCTGAACCTAGGAAAGTTGCCTTTTAATTAACCCTCTTTTCAAAATTGACCTGATTAGCTTCAATTTAACTCTTAGTTTTATTTAGTGATTTTGGCCCGTATTTTCCATGTGCAGATTAGCAGCCATGTTGTAGTGATCGTTTGATATGTGGTGTATTTCCCCCGGCTGATTTCAGTCATCCTCCATTCTGAGTATGTACTTTGACTTTTCCTTGCTACATTAGAAAGTGGGAGCCCCTTACTACCTGTAACTGAGTTCTTAGCCACCACTGGTTGTACCAGGCATCTTTAATGTTATATACAAAAATATACCTGCATCACAATGGTCAGATCTTTCCCTCATGCCCATTTTAGATCAAATTCATACTCATAAGCCGAGTATAAAACTGGCATGGGGATGGACAAGTATTTTGAAGAAAAAGTTAATGAAGTAATTTCTTTTAGAAGACGTGAGCGATCCAGAGAGAGGGACCACAGTAGGTCACGAGAAAAAAGTAGGCGGCACAAATCACGTAGTAGAGACCGTCACGATGACTATTACCGGGAAAGGAGCCGTGAGAGAGAGAGGCACCGCGATCGTGACAGAGATCGTGACAGAGAACGAGACAGAGAGAGAGAATATCGTCACCGCTAAAGAAGGTGAGCCTTTCTGTCCTGTTCTTGAATGTTACTGACTTACGAAAGTAACCACTCTAGGTTTGAGATTGTTTGTACCATTCATGTCTGTAGTTAAATGATCCTGCAGTATGTACTGAATCACTTTCTTCTTGCAGCACCTGACATGAAAATAGGTAAGTAGTAGCAGGTAATTAACTCATCTTGGGAGGGAGCAAGTATTTGTGCAATTATCTTCTGCAATCTGCATGCCACTTCCCTTATTTTGGCTGATAATTGTGTTCCCAGTTTTTATGAAATGTGATTGAATGGCTTCTTAAAAAGGCGATAAGTCAGACTGTTCTCTTTGTAATCTTGGAAGATTATATGAATTTTACAGTTTTATTTCTTAATTGTATTTAAAAATACTAATTTTGTATTTTAAATTCTACTTCTGTAAAGACTGTAGCATTTAGCCCTTCATAGATTGTGTGTGGATTATTTCAATGTCCATACAGTTATTGTCCTTGCACAGGTACGGTGGTGATTTTGTGGGTTTTGTTGTTTTGTTTTGTGTTGCTTTTGATTTATTTTTTCCTGGTGAGTTTTAGTCAAATTCAGGAAATATGACCAGATTTTGCTCTTTATTTTATGAAATGTGACCTGTCAGTATCTTCTGCCTTCTAGCTAAATCCAGGTATTAACCTTCAGTAAAATTTATTACCAGTTGCTGCCAACCACCCTGATTTTTCAGTCTGTCCCCCTTCTGGTAGTAAAGTAATTTTCTGAAGACTAGTAAACAAATATGTAACACTAGAATTGATTCTTTTCTGGTTGTTCACAAACTAACATGCTCTTTTATTTCATGTATCTGAAGTCTTGTATGCAATGTCTAGACAGTTAGAGTAGCACGCTAAACAATGATTTTTTTCAATGTACTGCTTTAATAGACATAAAAATGTTGACATTATATAATGTACTGTTTGTGGGGTTGGGAATTAAAGCCACCCATGATTCCTTACATTTCACAACTGAAAAAACCAACCCTTCCTAGTAGTGACTCTCTAGTGGTCTTTACTTTTCTTTGAAGAACTTCCACTACATCTGCACTGAAATTGAAGCTCATAGACGTGCCTGTCTGTCCAGCTTCCATTTCTTACATTTAACCTCAGATTTAGTTTCCAGATTTGCATGTGTTTTTTATTCATGGGAGTTCATTTCTAGATGTTACAGAGCAAAACTTAAAAAGTCAAATAAAACATAGTATAGTCCTAAGTGAGAAGTTCTGTATGTGTTAAATGTTAGTTTTTCAGTCAGGCAATTTGTGTCACTGATACTCCTCTGGGAGAGAACAAATTAGTATTATGATATGCTCTAGTGTGTTGAGAATTAAGTGGGTTGTTGTCTCAGGTTCATATACAAGCAGGGGACACAAAAAGAAATAACAGACCTAGAGAAGGGGAGACAAAGGCTTAAGTAGGAAGGTGAAACATGGCAGCTGAAATAATGTTGGCAGTATATTTCTGTTAGTGCCACTTTTTGCCATTAGAAAGGGATCGGTAGAAATATTTCTGAAATTTAGTAAAAATATCAACTCTGGTTTTTAATTGTAAAATAAGAGAATGTAAAAATACAAATATAACAAAGTAAATGTAATTTCTTTTGTTGAACTGGGTTTTTGCCTTTTATGATACCTGCATATTTTTGATATTTGTGAATAGTTGTTACTAATAGAGGTAATCATTGAGCTGAGTAAAGAATGCATTTCCAGAGCATTTTACTTCTGGTGGAGATGAGCAAACCATACTAAAAATGTTTAATAGCCTGGAGTGAAAGATAGGCTTTTTTTTAACCCTTGGCATAGTTTACTAATCTAGCTTTGATTTTTGTGTATTTAGTGTTCTGCACGTAGATACAGATTTTCTGTGCCAAGTACAGATTTCCTACTCCCTTACCCCAAGAATATGTCAAAGAGCATTAGGTTGCATTTTTAAATTTTTCATTTATAATTTCTGCATTTATAATTTCTGAAGCACAATTTGCACTGAGGCTATGATTTCAGTCTCAGTTCAGGTGGGTTTTATATTTGCAAGATCCTTCAGCTTTGTTGTGTGCTGGGATTTCTCTTTTCTTTTAATGGAGTGACTTGGTAAAATTCCCTTGTGCAAAGAAAATAGGTCCTAAGAACTTGATTTAAATGGCAAATTTAGTATACTATATGTAAATTAAAGCATTTGGTATTTTTTTAAGTTAAGTTGTAAACACTTTGTCTTGTTGCTGTCTTAATGAAGAAGATCTTTATTGTAGTTTTGTTTTTATCTATTTATACACACACACATAAAAGAAACAGAGTTATCTCCTGGTTTGTATGTTTCATTTTCACCAAGATGTGTGTTCCCATACATTTTTTGTTTCATTTTTTACATTGAATAATATTCATAAACTGATTTAACACTCAGTCATTTAATAAATATCAACAGTGCTGAAACGAGTTATTCCACATATTACTGTGTTTTGCCAGAAAACATGAAGTTACCTCTGTGCCTGCACCCTATGAATGGCACCTATATTTCTCCTTATTGTGTACCTATAGTCATGACTGTGATACTGTACTGGCATTTTTTCCAAAGTGTTACACGTCTAGTTCAGAAGGATTCTAAGGGTCCATTGTGAAAACTTTTGTGAACAGTGAAATTCTGTTTGTTCTGTATTACATTTATAGAGATGGGTTAAATTGGAATCACTTACAAAATATGTTTATAACAGCAAAACTTTTTAAAGTTTAGTTGTACCATATCAGGTATTTACACTTCTGTTTGTACACTTCATGATTTAAAATCAAATTGTTGCAAGATTTTTGTCCCTTCACTTGAGTAAGACTTCATGTACATTGACAATCCATTCTCCTGAATTACTATAAACTGAATGCTTCCTTGGAACATCTTGCCTTTGCTCATAGAAAGCCTGTAAATATAAAATATAACAATGGGTTTAAGACAAGTGTCTAACCTGTATTAGTCAAAAAAACTGAGAACACAATAGATTGACATTTAGAAAAATTAATGTGTACAAACAGAATAGTAATGTAACCTCATCAGCATGAGTCCTGACTTGTTAGGCAGGATTTTTTAACTGATAATTAGTAATGTATTTCTAGGTGATACATTGTCCCAATCTTAATCTGTCTGAATTTCTATAACTGCTGAATGTTAAGTTTTCCATTTTATGTTTTTGTTATTGGGTTGATTGATTATTTCCTATTTAAACTGGATTTGGATTGAATTGCAAAGACAAAACCATAACATTGTAACAGTTGATATGTATGTAGACTTTGTACTCCGTATTTCATGTTTATTCTCTGATTTTTCTGCTCTCAAACCACTGTAAGCAAAATTGAAGTTTGAGGCTCATATGCTTCTTCAAAAACTGCTCTTAGATCACTCTGAAATTACTTTCAGCTTTAGAGTGATTCAAGAAGTAATATGGTTGGAATTTTTTGTGTCAGTAGGAGGGGAAATGGTACTGATGGTTTACATAGTATTAATTATATTTTTGCTTCTCTAAGTTGGAATGGTCCTGTAACTGTGCTAATAACCACAAGTGAAGTAAAATTAGCCTTTTAAGAAAACTTGTAATGAATTGGCAAATGCTTGCTTTTAATAGGCTATTTTAATAATAAGCTTCTAGTTAATATTAAGTGAATTGTGGTAACATTGTTCAAGACCTGGGTATATATACCTGTCTAGAATTATATCAGGTCTTAGTTTTAAGCTTGTTACAACATTTATATTGCTTACCTAACATTTTTTTAACTGTGTGTTTTGTGTGGGACTGGCACTATTCTTCTGTATTTAGCATTCACCAGAGAAATAATGCTTTGTGCATCTGATTCAGTATTTGCAATCCAGCATAGCATGAATAGAGGCAAGCAGTGCCACTGCTTTATGCGCTTCTTAAAATCTGTTTTGACCATTACTCTGGTGCTTTGCAGAAACAGAGTTTGTCTGTTAATGTTCAGTGATGAATCTGATTTTCTTGAGGGTGAAACAGGGATTTAAAAAATGAACATAATATCTTATGCTACTTATTTTCAAATGAATAACTTTTATTACTTTTTTCCCATTAATATGTTGCTGTAATTTTACTGACTTCTGAGGTGTCTGCAGACACATTTATATTTTTTTGTTCCTCATATTCTAGGCTTCTTTATTTGTGTATTCAATAGTTTTGACAAATTTGATCTGTGTGAAAAGTTCCCCAAGAAACTTGTAGGCATATGAAACACAGAAGTGAAAATGTTGGTTTGAATCAACGTTCTTCAAAGAATGACAAAATGCACATTTTTACTTTTGCTCATTGTGGTTTGAGAACTAAGATTTCTTTTTACCAAAAACAATTTAAAAAAAGAGACACATGAGACATCTTAATTTTTATGTTTACCTGTGGCAGCTCGATCTACCTTTTTGTCTCTCGCTCGTATATGAATGTGCAAAATACTTGCCAGTAATTAATATCTTTTGAACTTGTAAACTAAAGATTGACTTTTCTGAACGTGCCTCTCTGTTCATCAGTTAGTTTTGATGAACAGACAGGCCAGGGTAATAGAAGAAAGATACCTGACAAATTAAGTTAGTTTAGGAGGTTTTTCCCCCATGTAAAATTATTTATAAAGAGTCATGAAATTGTTGTTGTCTTGATCTTAAATTATACATTAAGACTGAACAAAGACAGCAGGTAAGTACGCTCATAATAGGAGGGGGGAACAGGCAGCAGATGTGAGAAGATGCTAGTGCTGGTAAAATAGTCCATATGTGTGTAGTGAACAGAACAGAACCACATGAGTATCTGTGCTTACATGCTGAAAGACAAATAGAAAGACAAGCTTGAAATACTTTATTTCTCACTATGTTACAGCTAAAATATCAGAATATTTGGGGTATTTTGTGATGTTCTGCAATGTAGGTTAAATTAAAAAGAAATTTTTGGCTTTTAAGCTGGTGCTTTCTGTGGGATTTTTGGTTTGTGTATTCCTTTTTCTTCATGTATAGAATACAATAAAGGAGAACTACATGAAATAATTCATAGGAGCATCTAGGATATAACTAATGTATCTTGTGCATTTTACTGAAATGTGAACATGTGAGATTGAAATTCAATCTCTGAAAATAAACTACAATGGTAAAACTTGATGGGTATATGTATATACAGCTTTAAAATTGCTGTAGAATTTTCAAAATTTTAAAGGCTGTTTAAAGCTTTTATGTAAATCTTTTGATAATTGGAATTAAGGGAAAAATTAGAGCTTCTATTGCAAGATGCTTTTGATACATATATATAAGAAATCTACTGGGGTTTTGTTGTAAGAATGTGTTTTTGTGGGTAAAAAAGTTGCATCTTGCATAAATATAGACATGTTTGATCACTCAAGTTCTAGGATTTCATTTGTGAAATGTTCTGGCATAAACTCCTAACTTCTAAACTACAAAATTTCAATTCAACACTTAAGTCTGAAATTTGGATAGAGTTGGTAAATTTTGGTAGAAATGCTGAGAAACTGATTGCTGTCTGGTGTTAAATCATACAAATCTAACACATGCTTGGGACAGATAGCTTATGTATGAGCTTGAGGCAGATGGAAAGATGCCAAGAAATACTAGAGATTTAATTTTTTAAAAAGTTTTTTGTTGCTTCAATATTCTACTTGCTTGTAGAATACTGAAAAAAGCTGAACATGCAGGTATAATCCATACAGATTTATTTATTTTCGAGCCACAAGGGTTTCAAATTTTGCCAAGATATAGTGGCAGAATATATGGAACTGAAATGTACTCCACTTTGGATTTTAGTTGGTCATGTTTTAAAAAATGAAGGCTCAGTGTGGTGCTGACCATCTTAAGAGCTCTATAACAAAAAGCATTAATCCTAAATTCACTTTATTGTGCATTCTTTAGAGTTCCTGTAGATCCATTAGTACAGATACAGCAAATTATTCCCAGGAACTGAAGCTTTCTTATGGTAGTATTAAATCATATATAGGGCACTTTGGATCTGTTAACTGTTGCCACAGACATAATCAAGATCCATCATTCTGGCTGCAGCAATTGTGTGTTGAGAGCAAATTCTGATGTGCAGTGTCACAGCTGTCAAGTACTGACTTTCTCCACGAGAAAACTGAGATTCTCTCCTGTCTGTGCTAACTTAGCTTACAGCTCCAAACATGTTGTTCTTGTGGAGGTAGCACCTTGTCACTTTGCTAGTAATTAATTTCAAAAATACATAACTCCCATGGAAACACTGGCCTCTGGGGAAGGAACTTCCCCAAAATTAGTTGTTGATGCATTCAGGAGTGAGAACAAGACCTGTGAATAAGAGAAGAAATTTCACTCACTGATTTGGATTAGTTTATGTGCATACTGTAGTGTATAGGTTACACTTGGTTATACTTTGGAATTTTTAAAAGTTACTGTTAACAGTCACTTTGAGGAAATGAAGAAGAAGAAAAATTGCTTACTTAGTTTTCCCAGCTTTGAAATTATTGTACTAGTAGAAGACTATTTGACAGCTGTGTATTGTTGCACGTTCATGAACTTGCTTCTCTAAATGTCTTGGTTTTCAACTGAATAATTTAATGTGTTGGGTTTTTAAAACAACTTGATTGAAACTATTTTGAAATTATTGAATGTTGAAACTGTGAATTATTAATGAAATTAAGATAGCTAATTGTTTTGTAATGGAATTCAACTGAAATCCAGTGTATGGAATTATACCATCCCCAAGTATTTTGTGAACTCTTGCAGTAATTAACTTTGAATTGTGTGGTTCCCTGATTTGCCAAAATAGAGGAGAGCAGGAAGTAGGACTCGGGGTTTTTCAAGGGCAAGTAGGTGAGGAAATCTGCAAATCTACATTGTATTAGTTGAAAAGAGGGTTCTTGTGCATAACTGCAAGTATGTATTTTTAGATGTGAACCCCATTCAGCTTGCCACTAGTCTTTTCAAGTACTGGTGTCAGATTCTGTGTGCTTTTAAATGTTACTGAGCTGTGAGCCATCCACTTCATTATATAATCAATTAATTACTTAAATGTCAAACCAGCTTAAAACTTATGTAAGTGGGCAGGTAAAAATGTAAAAATCTAATTGTGGTAAAATTACTTTAAATTCTTGTTCAGTTACTCTTGCAGAATGCATACTTTAGGAAGTGTTTTATATAAATTTGGCAGTTGGTCACAGAAGCAGTAGTTATTTCTTTATCATCAATACTTTAACTGTGAAGTTTATATTCTTTCAACTTTGTTGTACAACAACATTAATCTTATTTTTAATTACTGTATTAGAAAACAACTTCAGTGAGTAGCTACTGCTTCTGGGTGTTTTATGTTAGTTAACATCATGGTGAAGTAGATGCACGAGTTGTGTATGTATAGATAAGCCAACAATTTTCTGTGTGTTTTGGGGACTAGCAAAATCTACATCACAAATTTTGACACATTACAGCTGAAGGAAGAGGAACAGCGTGCAAGACAAGATACATTCTTCAAGGAAAGATGCTTGTCCGGCAGTTTGCTTCATGTGATTGAACTGAGCCTGTAAGGATTCATGGATAATATGAACAGGAATAGATCTGAATAAAGCAAATCTGCATACATGGTAACCAGTAGCTCTTTTACTTTTTTATGTTGCTTAACTGTTTTATTTGAGGGAAACCTGTGTGATTTAAACCTTATAGCTTTTGCAACTTTATTACTGGTTATATACATTTGGCAATTATAATGTGCAAGCAATTGAAAAAAAGTCAAGTAAATGCTTGTTTTTATAGTAGTTTGTTCATGTTAAACTGTTCATATAATGTCTGTACACAGCACCACTGATTACAGTAGATGTAGTGTTGTAATAAACTGTTTAATGGGGCTGATGTGTAAAGCTGTTCAAGTTATTTGATGTTTACACCTCAGGGAAAGTCATGTGTTCAGCAATATTTAAGGATAATGTTACAATGAAAACATTGATGCTGTCTTCAGAAACATCGCAATAGTTCTTGCCTATGCCTCAACCTAATCTTGGATTCAGCGAGTTAAACATACTAATGTTGCGCTCTCCCACTCAATTTTGATACAAAAATAGGTGGTTATGAGAAACCTTTAATTCTGTTTTGCTTTTTAGCAGTGTTTACCTAGGTGGCTTGTGAATTTGCTAATTGACTTATAAAACTGTAAAAACTGCAGCTCTCTGTGGTCAGTTGTTCTGAGGAGAGATAGTCCCAGGTCTGTGATTTTTAGCACACTGAAAATTTTATCTCATACAGCCTTGATCCTGATTGACACTACAGTTAATATAAACTTAAACTGTTCATATGAACTTAAACTGCCCATAATAAGGGGTAGAAAGGTTAGGTTTAAGACACCCAAAATCCTGCAGTTGTTTACAGTTTTATAGTAATAGTGCTTGTGTGTGTTCCCTGTCCACCCCCAAGGCCGTAGCAGTCTGTACATAGTTGTATATTAGAAATGCCAGAACAAACAAGATGTTACCATTTTTATAACTTCATGGGTTTGGTATTTTCTTAATACTTTGGGGTTTATTCACACGTGCTTATAAAAGAGAAGGTCCATTTGTATGTCCTTGTTCACCAGTGGGCAATATTTAAAATGTCTCAGCAAAAAATGGCACTGATTAAATTTGTCAGATGAGGTTTTGTAAATTTACCTAAAAACAAATTATTGGAGCACTCAGTGAAAGTAGGCGTCAAATTAAAGAATTTGTTTTAAATTTCATCAAGTGTGAAATGCCAGCAAACAAATTTCATAAAAGCTGCAAAAGCTTCATTTCCATCAGCCTTGCACAAAGGCTCACTTTTAGTCTATTGTAAAGTGTTATGTAACAGACACACTCTTGGAGTTGTCACTCGTTCAAATAGCTGCACTTAATGTTTTAAGTTAAGTTTCAAGACCTCAGATGGCTTTAAGAGGCAACTCTTAGAAGCCTCTTGATTTCTTTTTTACCAATTTTGAAGATTTTACAGCTGACTTAAAATGTTACCCTGTTCAGGAAAGCATTTAAATCTGTTTTTTTTCCAGAGCATATAAAGCATGTGCTTACATTTAATAGATTTCAGGAAATGTAAACATATGCTTTAAGTGTTGCATATGTGAGTGATTTTTATGCTTTACTGAGTTGGGACCAGTAGCTTGTGCAACTGCAAAAGTTTTGCATAAGCCTGAAATGCTCTAATATTTTTGGCACCTACTATTGAACCAGGTTTCCTGCAGCCAGGTTGAAGCTTTTGGACTTGGCTACAGCTTCAGACTCGCCCCTTTTTCTTTTTTTCTTAAATTGTGTACCTCAGTTCCTCATGCATGGGATCACTGGTGTTTATTGAACTATTTGCTTCTGAGAAGATATTTCACGTGTTTGTTTAATCCTGTTTGAAAATGAAAACTGCCTTTAAAAATTTTGTAAAACTGAAAGTTGTATCAAGCAAGTCATGAATCACTTCTTGCTTTCTTTGTGAATAGGTATTGGTTACAAACAGTACTGTTGTAACTTCTTTTTTTTACTTAAAAACATTGTTTACTACTGTGTGTAATGAGTTTAAGGAAGAAATTACCTGCCTATAGCAGTTAAATGGGGAATAGCTAATACTGGAAAAGCAGCAGGTAAGTAATGTTCCATTGCGTAGATATATTAAATTTTAAAATAAAGTAACGTTACAAGCATTTTATGTAGGAACTGATATTTTAGTCCACATTGAAATAGATTTGAGACTGTTGCTCTTTTTACATAGATTGTCATTTCTCACTTACATATTTCCATTGCTGGCAATGGAAATAGCAGGGAGAGAATAGCAGAGGGTAAATAACATAAGTTAAACAGAGTGGCCATTGTGACCTGAGAAATGAGATCCCTGTATGAAGCCCATTATTTCTGCCTGTTCTCCAGATTCTTAGTTTTAACCGATAAATGTACTGTGTTGCAATTTAGGTAATATTCTCATTGTTGTGCGCTTCCTTTGTTAATTTTTTTTTTATATAAAACAAAAAAATATTCAGAAAAATCCAAAGACCCTGATAAGCACCAAAAAGGAATATGCCTAATGTACATCATGTGTAACTGGATCTGTAGTAGAATTTTTACCAAGTCTTCGTTTACTAAAGGTTCCTTCAATTTCCTGTACCTGTGCAGGAAATGGCAGTTTGGAAACTTGCTGACTGGTGGTGATGCCATGATGGCTACTGCTGTTTAATATTCATTCAGTTGTATTTCATTTCCTTTTGCTGATGAAAGGATTAAATAATCTGTGAAGAAATACTTAAATTTTTTCAAATATTGAGTTTATAAGTAACATTGAAAATATTATCTTAAGGCTATGTCCTTTATCTTGAAAGACAAAACTAACAAGTAGTGACTTAGGGGTGGTCGTGCTTTACCAACAGAACTTGTTTTGGTGATTTGTTTTTTAGAAGTAGAGGGTGGTTTTTTTAAAGTAAAATTTTTACAGGACTATACATTTTGACAGGTCAAAGTACTTAAGAAGAACATAGCATTTTGGAAACTGTACAGTCTTCTTTTTTTCCCTTTCTGTGCCAATATTTTTTGTTCTGATGACATTTTGGAAAATGTTTGTCAGAACTTCAGATTTTTATTTACAGTGTGGCTTATAAGCTTGGATAGCTGTTGTTTTTTGTGTTAAACAAGATATTTTTATTAAATTTAGACTTTAGCTTTTTTCTTTATGGACTGAGTATTTTGTGGTTTTGTTTCTTTGAAATTGGTGAGGCTTAGTTTTTCTAACTGTATTTTTTTACCTGATTGTTTAGTTGCATACCCAAACCCTTGTAAATGTTTTTTTCCTAGTTGTGTGTGGATAATTGGAGATTTCAGTGTTGTATATACTTGTCATCTGTGTTTCTAGTAAAATACATGGCATTCTTTGTAGAAATACTTAATTCCTGATTTTCTTTCCTTATCCACTTGCTCTTTCTGTACAGGTTAAACAGACATTGCTCCCATTTCTATTTATAGAATTTTATACATAGCCTGTTAAAATTGTCTTTGGTTCTTGTGTGAACTGAGATACAGCCTTAAATTTCCTAATATAATGCTCGTTAAGATATTGTCAGTCATGTAGATTTAAATCTAAAACATGCACGTTTAGGACTGGTACTCTGCAGAGATCTGAAACACTAAATTGCTTCTGTATTGAAATGCAAACCCTTCAAGATTTTAGAGAAGGAAAGTGCAGGTCAATGTCCACATAAAAATACGAACTAATTTCCAAAATAAGAATTGTAACACAGAAAAGAAGCAATGTGGATTCAGTTGAGATTCATATTATTTTGGTAATTGACTGCACAGGTGTTGAATATAATGGTTGCAGCATGCTGATGAATCATGACATTTATGCAGAAATACTGTCTCTTGCAATTATGATGCCTTGCAATTAATACTTCAGCTTGGGATGTATGGGGGTGTTGAGTTGGGGTTTTTTTTTAATTTTGTAGTTGTTTTGCCTTCCTCCCTTTTCTTTCCCATACCCTATTAAGGTCTGACATCCCATGTATTTTTAGATTTCGATTTACCTATAGAGGATAAATTTACTAAGGAGCAGTTTGGGATATAGAAGCTCATCACTTTGATGTTCTTGTGGGATTTGTTTTCCCCCGTGTTGGAAGAAATACAATAAAGCTCCTTATTCCATTTATGTATGATACATTTGTTAATTTATGAACCCATTCTGTAGCCCCAGTGATTGCAATGGGTTCTGGGATGATGCATATGTCTGTGCTTAAATCTTCAAAATACACTAGTTTTACACAAGTCTCTTGAAAATAGTAAACATATACCTTTGATCCTGATGGAATGGAGCATTTAGGTTGTAAAAATTCCTATCTATTCATACCATGTAATGTGATTTTTACATGATTTCAGAAATAACACTTTAGAGTATATTCAATAGACTTCAGCCTCACCCTCTTGTACACAATATTTTGTAATAGAAAATATTTTAAACTGTGCATATTATCACATTATGAAACAGACATTCCTTTGATCTTCAGATGGAAGAAAATGAGGAATGTGTGTGCTTTTATAAATATAAGTGGTTGCAAATTCATATTCCTTACTACTGCAGTTGTCCTTTTTTAAAATAATAAAGAAAGGAAAAAAAAAAGCCAATGTTTTGAAGGTGAAATACATTCCTATTTGGTAAACTGTAACATTTTTATGATGAATACCAGCACTGCTGACTTTCTAAACAAAAGGCTGTGTTGTCTTCCTGTACCATTCCATTTCCTGGTTCCCGCTTTGCACAAGGATATATGAGTAAATATTCAAGAAATGGTTTGAAATACAGGAGGGGGGTTGTCCAAGTTGGAATGCAGAATTGCAATGCAAAATGTAGGGAAATGGATGCCTGTCAGAATGCCTGACTCCAAAGGATTTTATATATATAGTAAACAGTTCCCTGATGCTGGCAGGCCAAAGAGTCTGTGAATACTGCAGTTTTTGGAGACCTCTATTTCTCCACAAGGTAAGCTGGTATCCTAGCAAATGTGGATTTCAATACATTTTCAGCAGAGGTACTTAAATAATCTGTAAATTTAGGGATAATTTCATTTTTTTAGATGTTATACTTGAAATATTGCACAACTTTTAGCTTTCATAGGTTTCTTTTTTTCAGCCTTTAGGAGACTGTTAAGCAATTTGCTGTCCAACTTTTGTGTTGGTCTTAAACTGCAATAGTAGTTAACCTTGTATTGAAGAAATAAAGACCATTTTTATATAAAAAAATACTTTTGTCTGTCTTCATTTCAACTTGTCTAATTTCTTTGCAATTCTCATTATTTCCAGACTTCTCAAATTTTCAGACATTAAAACTTGGAGGGTGGACATTCTAAGATAGTTACAGCTAGATTCTGTGCTGTAATTACTTCTGAATCTAGAGCTAGATCCATTGTACCATCCTAGATTACTGGTGCTGTTGGCTCCACCGTTGGTCTGTGATGAGCCTCTGCTTTTGACAATGGTATGACTATGTGAGAATGCTGGTGTTCCTTTCAAAAAAAGTTATAGTTTCCAAAAAAGTCTAAAGTTTAATCTAATTGGAAGAACACAACATTCATGACTGTATTTAAACCCAATGGGTAACTACAAATCTCTGTAGAGGAAACAAAATGCTCATTAGAAAATTAACCTGAATTTCTTGGGGTAGCAGAATGGAAATAACAGTAATGGAAATAACATTTACTTGCTCTAAAGGGCTCAGACATTATTTGTCCACATAGTAAACAACAGAATAGCAAAGCCAACTTGGTTTCATTGACCAGGCTACAACACACATTGAAAATTCAGACAGAGATGGAAATGGTGTTGGGCTGTGGCTGGTGGGGTTTAGGGGACTCCAGGCTTTCTTCTGGGTTAAGAGCAGAGTGGGAAATCATTGTGAACTCTTGATTTTGAAAGTGTCTTCCTGCAATTTTCCTCCAGGTTAGGGTGTTCAGCAGTTCCAATTGCTGAAATGTGAGACAAGTGTAAAGCATCCTGTCCCCCCAAAACATGGGATGTATACTCTAAGATAAACACAGTGAGGATTCAGTAGTACGTGGATGAATTCGTTTTGGAGGTGTTCAAGCATAGGTCAACTAACAAGGATGCAGGATTATCAAGGTATGCTTTGAAATGGTATTGGAGAATGGGGAAGGTAATCTAACAAGTATGGGCTTTGTTTTCTTCCTTGAGAGTTCCCTAGGGAAAATATTATCCTTTGAGTTGCAGACATGGAAATAATTTGATAATGCTTACTCAGAAAATGTTCTTGCTTAATTCTGCCTGTTAGAACCTTGCCTCCAACCTCTTTCAGGATCTTCATAACTGCTGCAGATTGAAAGGCCCAGAGGCCTATATGAGCTGTAGAGAGAGATCCTGGTAGGAGTACAGGCTTCAGATTATTGTCCTTGCTTGTTTCTCTCTGGCTGGAGAGTCCCCAGTGCTTAGCAATGTGGAAGTTGGCGCACAAGCCTCATCTTTGCCACCTCAGCAGAGAGAGCTAACTCTTCCCATTTATTATGTCCTCTGACAGTTGGAAACAAGATAAAAATGCCAAAAACCCAAAGTCACCCACACCAGGATAAACCTGTTCCTGAACATGGCTGCAGTTGGCTGAGTAACCTCACTGTATGGCCCTTATTATTGACTGTTAGTTATTTGGGAGGAGAGGGAGGTGGAAGGCATTTGTGAGGTTTGGCAGGGGAGCCTAAAACGGTCCTGTAAGCCTTCTGTTGTTACACTAATGGCAATCGAAGGGAGACTATCTGACTGTAGAAACTTTTTCTGTGAGTTGCTGTGCACAGCTGCTGAGGGGCAGTGGGACAGCTGAGTTCTCCAGCGGTTTTTACAGGAACAAATCTTCCTTTTGCTGCTGCGCCTTTTCAGCACCAGCCTCACTGAAAGCACTACTGAAGTTTCTTCTCTTGTGAAGCTGGCATTTTGCTTTATTTACTGTCAATACAGGAGTCACTGATCAGAGAGAGGCTTTAGTTTTAAAGATTTGTCTCTATGGAAGTGAGACATCTTGCACCTTCAGGGAAGCAGGCACTGAGCAAGGAGTTGGAAGTGTCTTTTTTAACCCTTGTTTGGGCTGGAAAGAGATGCTCAGGTTTGGAGTATTAGTGCTGTTCTCTGCCTTTTAATTTTCTCCTGGTTCATCATTCAGACAATTTCACAATACTGCACCTTGTCCAGGAAAATTGGTAAGCTGCAAAAGAGAGGAGCAGCAGAAAGCAAATCAAACAGCCAAATAAGCAGAGCAAAGTCTATGAAGCTAGAAAAGGTAAGTTTGTCCAATGCAGACTGAGTGAAGGAAGACAGAGGTATGTGTGCAGTTTATGATCACAAAGATGCCTTTTTTACAAACATTATTACATAAAGTTCAGGTGCAGGCACCTGAGTGTCTGTACCCCGAATTTCAGGACTATATACAAATCACGAGACACAAGGTGAGGAAAAACTGGTTTAATAATTTTGGGGCCAGGACCTCTGTTTTGCATTGAGATTTAGCTGAGTCCCCTGGAAGGCCTGCAGTATCCTGTTCCTAGATAAAAAGTAGTCATTTGAGAAAGGAGTTTTGCCCAGTTAGCATTTTTGTAAAGATCACCTCCTGGTCAGCATAGCATATTTGTTAAAGGAATGTAGTCTGCACACTCAACACTTCTGACAGTGGGTAGCACATCCTAAAATTCTTAAAGCGTGACACGACTTTCTGAATCTATCTTGACTAACAACAGAGATTGCTCCTGACATAGTGAAGAATTTACGATTTAATGCACATTCATGTTCTATGAGTATAGGTAAGGCTGCAGCTGCTCAGGAGACTTTGTTACATGAAGTCCTGATGGACAGATGAACTGGTTCATCTGAATGTCCTGATGGACAGATGAACTGGAACTGCATAAGGAGGAAAACTTACCTGTCACATTGGATTTTTAGCTATTTTATCTCTTGGAAGATACAAAAGCAAGTGATAGCTTCTGTAAAGTGTAAGTAAATGGCTGGGAAAGGGGAGAAGATAAGCCTGCTCTGTGTCCAGGAAAAATAACTTGCTGGTAGATGTACAAAAGAGACAACAGAGAGACCAAAGTGAGAGTGAGGTGGGAATATATTTCCTTTCTTAGCCTGGGGGAGAAAGGAGGGATTTGTGAAAGGTGCAGAAGCAGAGCTGTGGAGTGACAGCTGGGGAATGAAGCACATTTGTCAAGGATGTTGCAAGCTTGAGAGATGCTGTGTTGTCCTTTGGATGAGGGAGGGAGAAGTGCTGGTGCAGTTAAGCTCTTCTGCTGAACAGATTTTTAATGACTTAAGTTTAAGCCTGAAGTGAATCAGAGAAGTGGTGTAACATAATGTGTAATATAGAAAACACAGGCAGATCAGCTCATGCTCTTAATGCTGAAACATAAAAGTGTATGGTGTTCAAGGAACTGATCAAAAATTTGCTAGCTTTTTTCTCCATTCTTTCTGTTCCTTGAGAGACAGTGTGAAAAACAAATGCAGCCTAGTAGAAACAGAGCTCTTTGCTGCAGATAGAAGATTGCTATTGTTTGTGGAATCCCTTTGCTAGGATTCTTCTGGGAAGCTGAGTAGCCTCAGAGAAAAAGGAAAACAGTATTATCTCATTTGCTTGTCCTGTGTTTTGCTGCTTTGGAATGTGGTTGGAAATTGTTTATCCAACAAGTGATTGTTTAATTGGTTTCATGTGAATTGTTTTGACTTAATGGCCAGTTGGGGCTAAGCTGTGTCGAGGCTCTAGAAAGAGTCACAAGTTTTCATTAGTGTCCTTTAGCCTTCTGTCTGTATCCTTTCTGTATTCTTTAGAATAGTTTAGTATAGCTTAGTATAGTTTTCTTTAATATAATATAGTATCATAAAATAATAAATTAGCCTTCTAAAAACACAGTCAGATGCATCATTCCTTGCTTTGTCTGGGAACCCCGCAAATACAAGAGCTATTCCTTTCAATTAATTCAGTGTGAACCTGTTTGTGCATCTCTTGTGAACAATTTGCAGAAAATTTTTAGCACTTTGCTTCCCATCAGACTGCTGGAAGTCTTGTAAATCCTGTGCACTTGGTGTAAGTGGGAAGTAAAATTAATTTCTTCTGAAACAAGGCTTCTCAGCTTTACAGAAAGGACCCAGTATAAACAGATGGTTTGAAAAATTATATATTGCTGAACATTTTTTTCAAAACTACCTTCATCTACTTAGCACTGACAGTCATTGGGTAGATTTTTTGTTTTATCCTGCATCTTAGTGGTGAAGATAGGCTCCTAGGTGTCCTGTAAGCGTACATTTAAAATGGTGTAAATGTGATCAAGGAGTGATCTTTCTGCCATCTAGTGGCACAAAAAAACCCCACTCCAATTAATAATTTCATTAATTGTGTCTGCATTGTCAGCAGAACCAGGTGTAATAATCCTCAACTGCCCTAAATTTAAGAAGATAGCAGTCACTTTTTACTCCCCTTTTCCACAAAATAAACAACCTGTATTTTCCTTGCCTTGCCTTGCCTTCATGAAAGAATCTAAATCCCTATTTTTTGCCTTTTGAGTGTGCTGCTCTCAAATTCCTGTATATGTTTCCCTATATGATACACTGGTACTAAGGCTTAGAAACCTTTCTTTGATGCTAAAGAACTGGAAAAAGATATTGTTCACACAAGGAGATAAAATGTTGCCTGTAATGGACTGCATCTCAGACCCTTCAGGAGATGGGTGGGTTCCCCTGTGGAAGAGGCAGCATTTGCCTCTGAAGGAGCAGTGAGCTCTGTGGAGCTGCTGCATTTCAGAATGGTTACTCTTAGACTTAAAACTGATTTCTGAGGCTTGCTGGTGTCCCATTTCCCTGTTAGCCATTTACTTATTTGACAGGCAGCTACCCTTGCCACCTTTTACAGTCTGCAGACTGTGCTTTGGTGGGAGGGGATAAAAACAGACCATTCATGCCAAACAGAATCCTTATTCAAGGGTCAAATTGTAAGGAACTTGGGCTCCCACCTCAGAAAGTTAATTGGAGCCTATATGTAATTAAAACTGCAGTTCTCACTTTCCTGAAAGTGATTTAGCCTGGATTATTTGCAAGATGAAGGTTCATGGCCCCTACTTTCTCCAAGACCTGCAGTGTAAAGGTACTGAAAATGGTGAATAGTGTAGAATGGCTAACAGAACCCTGCAGAAGAAACTGTTGAATATAATGTCTAAATTGTTTGGTGGGTTCTTTTTTTGAGTACATAAAGTGCTTTTAATAAAAAGAGTCAGAGAAGGCCAGTGTTTTATTAGCAGCTCTAAAAAGCTGTACTTTGAGCTTCTCTATGTAAGTATAAATTCTCCATAAGATTAAAACTATCTTCTTGCTGGCTTCCATCTCAGCAGGAGTCCGGGAAAATTTTCTTGGTGTTAATTTCACAGTCGTAACAGTATGATACTTCAGAAAACTAACTTACCTTGTCATATAGGATTCCTTCTGTGCCCTCTTAATTCCTAGTTATCCCCTGCCTGTTCCATTTAGTTAAGTATCATATTTTAAAATTAGTTTTATGCCTTTTACTCAAAAATAATTTAGAAATAAAATTTAAACCTCTCTGAGGAGCAGCCAGCTCCTAGTATGTGGCTCTTTCCTTTCACAACAGTGGCATATGAAAAAACTTCACCTAAGCTGCACACTTGGACACAGGCTGGGCTCAACAGTTACAGCATGGTGGCAGATCATGTGCAGCAGCTCCCAGAAACAGGTTGGAAGAAGCAGATTTCAGCACTTACATTCTTCAGGGTGCTGCCAGCCCTTTGCTATAGCCAGGAACCTGCCTAACGTGGTCTAGTTCAAACAATCCCATCCATTTCCAGTCTTTCCTATGTCATCTTGTTATGCAGATTCTTCTCATTCCACATGTTCCAAAACCAAAAGTTTTCCCTCCATAGCCACAATCTGACTCTGAAATTCAGTGACTATCTTGGAGCTTTCTGCATTTGAGATGACTTCCTTTATTTCAGTTGGCACAGAGTACACATCCAGTGCCAGTTTCTCCAGTTCTGCCACTTCTTTTATTAAATGTGCTTCCATCTTGGTAATAACATTCAAGCCTGTGAATATTTAGATAATAAATCCATTAGCCATTCTTTTGGTGAACAAACCTTTGTATCAGGTTTAAAAAAGGAATTTAATTATTTTTCAATCAACCCCTATCTCTGTGATTTGCCATACTTATAGGCAAAACAGTTTGGGAATGCTGTGGGTGTGTTTTAGCCTTCCATTGCAAGATCACATAAGAAAGCAAAACAGCAAGAAAGACTGGAAAATGCTGCCTGAGATATGAAGCTCAGTCTTGTCCTGGGGCAGGCAACTGCATTAACTTCTTCCATGATTTTCTTAAAACCTCATAGAGTCTGTGTGGGGTATTTGTTCCTGCACTTCTTACAGGATGAGTATCCTGCTCCTCCCATGCTCCAGGGGTTACAAAAGAAAATTGCTGCCCGAGTTGTTTCTTGGCTAGATTATATTAAATCTCTTTTTTTTGTGTGCTGATACTGCTTGCCCTCTTGTTATTTCCCTTCCATATTACTTAACCCCTGTAGTAGTGTGCCCCCTAAGGACAAGAGTGGCAAAGCTAGCTTTTGTCCCCCAAAAAAGGAAAGAAACCCAGAAGTTTCTCTCAACGATTAGGTGAAAAGCCACCTCACAGGACCTCAGAGACTTCACCAAAAACTCGAGGTCATCTAATTAGATAGAAGCCAAAAAGTCCTGCCTGGCCCATCAGGTAGAAAAGAAGAGAACAAAAGGACTAAGGTGCTTTTGTGAGCACAGGAGCAGACCTCTCTACCTGGCTCAAGTTTTTCTGTTTGTTATTTTGCCTTTTATTAAACCTTTTTTGTTTCTAACACTGCAGCAGAAGCCATCCTGCTTATTATATGCCCCCAAAAGGTAATAGCTAAGCTGTCCTTGGGTGTGTTAGGTTTCCTTTTGAGGGCTTATGAGAACTGGCCCAAGAAAAAGAAACCAAACAAACCCCCTCAGGCATTTGCAACATCTAGTTAATACTTTCTCTACCTTTATTTTTACAAATGTGTTTAAGGAGGCTCTGGCCTTCCTTAGGGCACATGGTGTTTACACCAGTTTGCCCTGTTCTTGTGTATTTGCCTTTCATTTATTTTTTTTTTCCATAACAGAAGATAATACTAGATATTAAGACATTTTCTACTATGAGGGTGGTGAAGTAGTGGAATGGGTTGCCCAGAAAGTTCTGGATGCCCCAGCCCTGGAAGTGTTCAAGACCAAGGTGCATGTGACTGAGCAGCCTGGTCTGGTGGAAGGTGTCCCTGCCCACAGCAGGGGTGAGGGTGAGAACTAGATGTCTTTAAGGCTCCTCCCAACCCAACCCATTTTATTACAGACTCTTTTAACAGAAAGACTTTTCTGAGAGAGTGCACTCTTTTCCACATGGGGTCTTAACAGGGTTTGTATGATAGCTTCTGATGAAGTTTTTGATGCTCTTAAGTCCTGTTCTCTGACAGATTAACAAAAGTTGGTTACACCTCTGTCTTCAAAACCCAAAGCAGAAATGTTTGAGCCCACCTGCCCCAAAGGGCGATCTGTAGAGTAGTCATGAGCGCATCGGAGGAAAAGGTTTCTTTAGATCAGGAACTGCACCATTCACTTCTTGTTTATCTTGTTATTGGAATAAAGAGTCTTCCACAGAAGCCAATTATTAATTAGAAGTTAGATTAACCTTAGAAAATTTTTCTGTGAAGACAGAGCTTGACCACTTGTAAAAGATTGCCAGTCTTGCCAAGTTGCTTTAATAAAAACAGCCATAACATTTCAGACTGAACAGTGCTGTTCACACAAGGAAGAGGGTAGGAAATTTTTACATTTTGGGAGAGGGTTAAGCATGATGTTCACTGTCTTGTCTGCCAGGAGTCCCAGCCCGTCACAGGCATTGGACAGCCAAGGGAGGTGGGGGGATGCTCTGGAAAATGGCTTGCAGGCAGGGTCTGGCTGCAGCTCCCTAGAGGAGTCCACAAAGTTCTCCTGTCCATCACAGGGACAGACAGAGCCGGGCTGACCAGAGGGTGCGGCTGAGTTGCTCCAGCTCCCCAAAGAAACCCGGTCAGACTGATCTCAGAGCTGGGCTCAGCCCGCAGGAGGCTCCGGGAGGCCTCAGAGCGGATTTCCACTGCCTACGGGGGCCCCTGACAGAGCTGGAGAGGGACTGCTTGCAAAGGCATGTAGTGACAGGCCGAGGGGGAACGGCTTTAAAACTGAAACAGGACCGATTTTAAATTGATACTTGGAAGAAATTCTTCCCTGTGAGGGTGCTGAGGCACAGGTTGCCAGAGCAGCCGTGGCTGCCCCATCACCGGCAGCGTTCCAAGGCCAGGCTGCATGCGGCTTTGAGCACGCCGGTGTAGTGGAAGGTGTCCCTGTGCCGGGCGCCCTTCGCGGTCGCTCCCTGGACGCGCGCTCCGCGCGGCGCAGGCCGGGCCCGCCGCCCCGCTCCGCTCCGCTCCGCCCCGCCCCGGCCGGCTGCGGCGGGCTGCGAGTGCGGGGCCGGCGCGGCGCCCCCGGGCAATATGTTCAAGAGAATGGCAGAGTTCGGGCCTGACTCCGGCGGCAGGGTGAAGGTACGGCCGCCGGCCGGGCTCGGGCCGCGGGGGCGGCGCCGTACGGCAGCGCCTCTCTGAAGGCGCCCTGTCCGCTCGTGTTCCTTTTCTTTAAGGGCGTTACCATCGTGAAGCCGATCGTGTACGGGAACGTCGCGCGGTATTTTGGGAAGAAGCGAGAGGAGGATGGTCACACTCACCAGTGGACGGTGTACGTGAAGCCGTACCGGAACGAGGTACAGCGGAGCCGAAAGGCTGCTCCGGCTTGGAACAGGCGGGCTGGGAAACCAGGGAACTGCCATCCCTGGAAATGAGCAGAACGCCTGTGGATGTGGCACCTGGGGTCGTGGCTGAGCGGTGGCCTTGGGTTAAGGGCTGGACTCCGTGATGTTAGAGGTCTCTTCCAGCCGAGCAGCGCCGGGACGTGGGGTTTGAAAAGCCGGGATTAGAGGAGAGGGCAGGAGGGTCTTGGGCTGTAAGCCGAGAAAACACAGGCTGGTGGGTTTCCAGAAAGGAAAGCCATGGCAAAGGTATGCTTCCGTTTATGGTTTTTGGAGTGATCTTTGCAGTGTAGGGGAACACTGGAGAACATTCATGGGCATGAAGTACTAACAGACCTGTGTGCAAGAGCTGAGTTTTGGATTTACCGCTTTGCTTTCCTTCTGGGCTTCAAGTCAGAAGAAGTACTATTTAAAATCAGAAGTAATGTAGTCGCAGAGGATAGATGACTGAATAGTAGCTTGGTGTGCTGAATAATCAGAAATAACAATGTTTCTGTTTCAGGACATGTCTGCATATGTGAAAAAAATTCAATTCAAGTTGCATGAAAGCTACGGTAATCCTTTAAGAGGTGGGTTTTGCATTTTGGCAGTTGTCCCTATAACTGGGCTTTTGTTCTGGCTTTATCATGGGATTAACACTTCTATGTTGCCTATTGCAGTTGTTACCAAACCACCATATGAAATCACCGAAACAGGCTGGGGTGAATTTGAAATAATCATTAAGATATTTTTCATTGATCCAAATGAACGACCTGTAAGTACATTGAACTTTTAACAAAGCTTAAATCAGTAATTATGGCAGCCTACAGCTCTAGGAAATTGCTGGTCAAAATAAGTCTCATTGGCCATGGAAGTAATAAAAGTCTCTTCTTGTAGAAAATTATTTTAAGGATTGGTTATATTTTCCTCTTTCTGTGCTACACTCCTGCTATTTATGACTGCTTGTCCTGTGCTTGGCTTCTCTGACATTTACTAATATGTGACCACATATAACACCTTACCTGGGCTGAGCACACATTGAGGATTTATCTTCCACATAGCTTCCAAGTTCTAGGATATTTGAATATTTTAATTTTTATTTTTTCTGTCATATCAAAATCAGTCAAAAAGCAGCAGGGCTACTACGCTAGCATAAGTCTCTACCTACCGGGTTAAAACAACTCTGTAGTTGCATAAAGTACTGAAACTGATTTCTTTCTTCCATTCCTGTGTTTCAGACATATCTTGTAGGTTTGTTTATTCAGGTTTAGTAGGAAACTTGATTACTCTATTTTAGGGGAAAAGGATGTTTATTTCTGGAAGGATTGAGTTCCTTCTGTCACATGAACAATCCTTTATCTAATCCATTTTTTTTGAATGAGAGTGAAACTGAATTTCGTGTTTTTCTTGAATACATGGCAATTGGTAACAATGGGTTTCCTGTGCTGTTGGGCTCGGTAGCATCCTGACATGTATTAATTCCGTTCACAGCTTGACCAAGCTGTCCTAAGGCTGGTTGGGTGTTTTTTCTTTGCTGCTGTTCTTGAAAGGCTGTTTGGGAGCCTGTCATGTTCTTCCTTTTCAGGAAGTACCCAGGGTAGTCAGGTACTGCTGTTCCACCACAGCTCCTGGGTCTGTTTGTGGAAGGGGACAAGTGTGGGCTGTGTGTGCTCTTCCCAGGCCACGGGCCAGGTGGTCAGTGGCTCCTCGGGGCTGCACAGAGGGCTTCCAGTCCTCTCCCCACCCTGCCATTTGCAGTGCAGGCACGGAAGAGTAACCCCAGAAAGAGAGATTTCAGTGAAAAGTAATCCACAGCTTCCCTGTTGCTTCGTTTTCTCAAGAACAGAGAATAAGGTCACAGAAAGCACTTTCTAACTGATTAATTGAGAAAGTCAATTTGAATGAAATTGCCTGTTGGGAAATGTTTCAGAAAAGGTGGTATTAGTATTTTTTATATACCAGTCCTAAATCACTTTCCCAGACATTTTTGAAGTCTCAAGAGGCCCTTAGATAGTTGGCACGTTTTAACCGTTAATGTTAAATTCAACGTAATTCTACTGAAGCTATATGACATTTATATTTGCATTCCTAAAATTTTTTTAAATCAAATGCAGTTATATTGTAGGAACAAATACTACTTGTTGATATCTAGAACAAGATTTCTATTTCACTGCAAATTTTAAGCTAATAAAATTCTGTCTTTTGCATAGGTAACTTTGTATCACTTGCTGAAGCTTTTTCAGTCGGATACCAATGCCATCCTGGGGAAGAAAACTGTAGTTTCTGAATTCTATGATGAAATGGTATGAACATTCTTAATGTAATCCTCACTTTATTTGGAGAGTATTAGTGATACCGTGTATTTTTCTCCTTCATTAGATATTTCAAGATCCTACTGCAATGATGCAGCAGCTGTTAACAACGTCTCGTCAACTAACACTAGGTGCTTATAAACATGAAACAGAGTGTAAGTTGAAAATTAAAGTATTTTAAGCTTTAGAAATAACAGTAGTTGGATTTGCCTTTAATGTGTTTTTTTTTGGGGGGGGGGCTGTAACAGTACAATGGATTTGGATGTTGCAAAAAAGTGGTAATTTTGCATTAAATTTAGCTTTTGCAAGGGTATTAATGCTTACCTGAAAACTTCTAAGATTTTCTTATCCCTATGGCTGCTAAAAAAAAGGATTTAGGAATTACTTGGTATGAAGAGTGATGAACTACACCTAGTCTGACATCTTTGAAATGAATTAAAACAGAGGATAAAGGAAGGCCCCCCTGTGGTACAGTTCTGTTCAGCACTGCAAGCAAAGGTCACACTTGAAGGCCTGAAGTACTGAACAGTTAGTGATGTTTAAGTCAAAGCAGCAACCCTTTGTGGGTAAAGAGTTGTGTCTGAAAGCTCTTTTTCCCTTCTACTTCTTTAACTGCAGGTAATTTCGTGACATACTTCTTAATTACAGCATAATGGTTTTTTGACCTTTTCATCCAAATATAAGCAAAAATATTAAGGGAACTAAGGAAACTAAATTAAAGATCCATTGGTTCATAAATTGTAATGCATTTAATGATTATTTTTTCTGATCTTCTCTATTTCATCTGTTACTTGCTTTCTGAGAGTAGAAGATGTAGTATTTATTAAGCCAAAATCCTGCCCTATTAATTAAAACCTTAATCCAGTGTAATCCACCTCACATGACCTTATGTTCACCTGACAACAAATGTCATGTATCTTTTGGCCAGCAGACACCTAGAGCTAAGAGTGGTGAGTGATTATATTTGAAGCTCTTCAAAGTTAGGGTTCCTATTTGCCTTATGTCTGCTTGGCTCTGTGGATGTGTGAGCTACTTGTAATTCCTGTCTTAGTTCAGCCAGTCTTGAGGTGGATTTTTCTTATTGTTGCATGTTACAGCTTTTGTTTAGAAAATGTTTAATAATATGATGGATAAAAACATCCAAATTTAAATTTTTTTCATTTAAATGTTTTGGGTATTTCTCCAGACAATAGGTAGAAACTTTCAGTGTGGTTTTTTTGTATAAATGCTTCCTTAAAATGTGCTAATGAAGCAGATAATATTTGCCACTGCCCACAGTTATGTAATGTATGGGATATGAGTGATCTCTGCAGCCTTCATAGACTTGTTGCCTTTACCATCTCTGTCTTAAAACTTGTGCATGAAAAAGTAGTAAAAAATAGGTACTTGATGTCAGATATTCATTAAAGTAGGGCGGCATAACCAAAACTTTCAGATCCATAGGATTAAACTCCAGTGAGACATAGAAGATGATGACAGTACTTGGAGAAGGAGCCACAGAATGGTGGAGGCTTGAAACGACCTCTGGATGCATCATGTCCACCCCCTGCCCTAGCAGGGCCACCTACAGCTGGTTCCCCAGGACTGTATCCAGATGGCTTCTAAATTTATCCAATGATGGGGATTCCACAACCTTTCTGGCCATCCTGTGCCACCGCTTGGTCACTTTCACAGCAAAAGTTTCCTGATGTTCACAGGGAACTTCCCATGTTTCAGTTTCTGCCTGTGGCCTCGTGTGCTGTCACTGGGCACCACATAATCATAGTTGTCTGTAATTTCCCATGTATTTGCTGTCACCATGTCAGATTTTATTTTCTTCACCTAATCTTTAAAAAAAATTTAGAAAATTAATTTATGAATTGTGTAGCTCTCTGCAAAACTGGTGGGCTGAGGGCTGAATGAGGCTGCAAAACAAGCTTCTTTTTTTTTTAAAATCCAGATTCTTATGTGGATACCATTTTGATTACAACCATTGATTGTAAGGCTAACAGTAACAGATTTTTTTTGAGGACAAATGCTATCCTATTTACTGATCAATTGGAAAAAAAAGGCAAACTTCATGGCATTTAAAATATTTTTTTTCTTTTTCACTGCCACAGTTGCAGATCTTGAAGTAAAAACCAGGGAGAAGCTCGAAGCTGCCAAAAAGAAGACTAGTTTTGAAATTGCTGAGCTTAAAGAAAGACTAAAAGCAAGTCGTGAAACCATCAACTGTTTAAAGAGTGAAATCAGAAAACTTGAAGAAGATGATCAGTCTAAAGATATGTGACAAGTGCTGACTTGAGTGTATACTGAAAATGGAAAGACTTCAGTCATGGAATTGTATGAGTTCTCTTCAGTTCTGTAACTGAGACTATGAGAATTTCACTGGCAAGTGATTGAAGTTTGTGGCAATCAACTCCATAAATGGAAGAAAAAAGAAAGAATGTATCCTTGTTTTATAGTTAAAATCTGTGGGTACTTAACAGTTTTTTTTCAAGTGGAAGTGGTCTTGAAGACCAGACTGCTTTTTCTTTGAAAACTGCATTTGAGTCATGTATGAAAACTTTGTATTATGTCTTGTATTAGTTCAATGTGATTTTACAAAATGCTGGTGTTTACTTTTTTTACTTTTTTTTTTTCTACTGATTGTTTAGACATGCATCTTTAAAGCTAAAAATAAAATATGCAGTTTTTTATTTTAATGGTTTTTGTCTCTGTCCAGCTGTGGGCTTCAAGAACAACTGTAAGTATGCTGCTGTGAGTAGTATACTCTGATTACAGGCAGAGGTTGAAATACAAAGGTATGCAAGCTATTTAGGTCTGGTTACAGTGATTTTTGGCATGTCTCTCTGTTATCAACACAATGAAAACAGTTTCTGAAAACAGAATTTTAAATAACTTGTGTGAGTTTCTAGCCCCAAAGCTGCTTTAACACATAAAAATGCATCAATGCTACAGACTATGCTCAGAAGCAGCAAATTATTCCAGTACTGTGTTGTAGGATTTTGTTTCATATTTGTACTGTACTACAGTCACTTCAAATATTGTCTCTGCCACTTCTTCCTCCTCTCACTCTTGCCCTGCTCCAGCCTGGTGTCCCTCCCACAAGAGACATTCTTCCATGAATTCCTCCAGTGGGAGAGCTTCTCACAGGCTACATTTCTTCACTCAGCATGAAGTCCCTCTTGGGGTCACAAGTCCTGCCTGCAAACCTGCACCAGTGTGGGCTCCTTTCCAAGGGGCCACAGGAGCCAGTTCCTGTGTGGAATGCAGGCTTCCCACGGGATCACAGTCTCCTTTGGGCATCCCTTTGCTCTGCTCCAGCTCCTGGAGCATCTCCTTCCTCCCTGTCCACGGTGCCTGCAGAGCTGTTCCTCACATATTCTCACTCCCCTCCCTGCTCCTGTTCCCCCTGCCCAAGCAGTTTTTTTTTTCCTTTTTAAATCAGCAACCTGTTGGGCTGAGCCTTGGCCAGTGGCAGGTCCATCCTGGAGCCGTCTGGCATTGGCTCTGGTGGCCACAGGGGAAGCTTCTGGCAGCTTCTCACAGAAGCCCCCCCTAGAGCCCCCTCACTACCAAAGCCTTGCCACATAACTCTTAAAGTCACTTGCAAGTGTTCCCCTGAAAACTCAGTACATGACTTCATCAAGCCTTTAAGAACAAAGCACTCATTTCATCATGTTTGAAACAACTGATGATTGATGGGCTTTTACATGGCTTGGTAAAGTGAAAGTTTAATCACTCAGTATATATGTAGGGTTTTCATTAAGAACAGCAACTTGGCATAATTGGTTTATGGTATTATGAACACACATAGGTTGAGGAACAGCTTGTACTGTGGTATCCACATAGATCCTTTCTACTAATGCAGAACATCCAAATTTGTCAGTTTTTGGTTACCTAAGTGCTTTGGTTTCTTTATTCAGTAGCCAATTTTTTTCTAAGCAGCAGCTGAAGAATGCCATTTTCAGAGCTGTGCACTAAGACTTGCATGAGCCACAGTATGTTGTGCATGCTGAAACAAAAATGGGAATGGAAAGCATAATTTTTGGTGTATACAACAATATTATTTTCATATTTGTCAGTTGAAATAATAGTAATGATGACCAGCTCAAATTGAATATTAAAGAGGTTCTGCAGGAGCTGTGACTAACATGAACAGGTCTGCTGAAACAGACTTGAAGAGACCAAAAAATAATGGAGATATAACTTTTGAATCCAACTTCTTTGTGGGAGCCTGAAATATTTTTTTTTGCATCCAATAAACAGTGGATATCCAATATCCTAGTGTCCTAGGATACAGGAGCAATGATCTTGGCTCCACTGCTAGTAGCCATCAGCATGCTAAACCACTGATATTTTGTTTGCATCCAATAAATAGCCTAGAGTCCTAGGATACAAGAGCAATGATCTTGGCTCCACTGCTAGTAGCCATCAGCATGCTAAACCACTGATGTAATTTCTGTTTGGAACTAGTGGTCTTTTTATCTTCAGTTTTTCTTTCAACTTTTTGTATTTTTTTTCTTCTCCTTTGCACTCTGCAAAGATCCTAGAAGAGTCATTAAACTTCTCTCTCAATAATAAGAAAATAGTCCTAATTTGCTAACACAGCTGTCTGCTAAGTAGTCACTGTCAATAGACAACAGGAAGAACACCTGCTTTACAAAGTTCCACGTTAGGATCTGTGTTTTCATTAGAAAACACTTTTTTCAGGTGCTGAGAAAGCAACTGAGCCCTGTATTAGACAGTAACTGAATTCTGGGAGAAGTTAATGACAATTAATCATAGACTTGGTCATAGAGTATCCTGAGCTGGATGGGACCCACAAGGATGGAGTCCAGCTCCTGGCTGTGCACAGGCCATCCTCAGGAACTGCATGGATCTCAGCTAATTGAGAGGTTATGTTTGTCCCCATGTGCTCTGCAGTTAAAAGTTACTGATGCAAGCACCTGAGAGTGTGTGTGTACACAGTACATTTACAGTGTTGATCTTCTAGTGCGTATCATTTTCAAAGTCATTGGAACTGAAATGGAGTGGGGCACCTCAGGACACAGTTGCATTTGACTTCCATCACCTTGAAGAAAAAGACAAACCCAAATGCTACATTTGGCTTCATTTTTGGCAGCCCTACTAAGATGCAATTCCAGAAAAATAGCTTCAGTTTGTGCTTGCCAGGGTGCAAACTTAAATGCTGTTTATATTACTGAGACTGACCTTAGACTGTGGCTTCATCCAGAGATATCATTGGGAAACACAACTGTATTTAAATCTTGCTTTGCAGAGGAAGAGAAGAACATCTCACTGTGCTATAGGTACAGTTTGATATCACTGAATTGCACAGTGATTTGTTCAATTGCCTGCACTAAAGCTTTAGCAGCCACTTGAAGTAACCTTTTGCTAGGTAAAGATAAACATGGTTTATCTCAGTTTACATTATTATTGTTTTGAATTTTACCAGTGAGCATCAATATCAAGTATGCAAAACTATTAGTGTCACTGCCACTTCCATTATAAAGACTTGGGTATTGTAAATGTTTTAGATAAGACAAATTAATACTCATCACAGTAATTTCAGACAATGACTCTTTACTCAGTAGCCAGTATTATACATCACTAGTCCTTTTCTTACCTAGCTCCATCTCATATAACTCAGTTCTTTCCTTTGGGTTTGGCACACTGTAGTTTACAGTCAGACTGTGAAGTACTAGAAGGCTGTTGCTCAGGATGTTTCTCACCAGAAGTGAGAAACTGCCTGGAGCTGGAAGCAACATTAAAGCACTGTCTTCATTTTCTTTCTAGACAGATCCATTATCTGACAGGAGATGTGTAGATACACTTAAAGAATTTTTGTAGTCAGCAGAGATGGAGCTGGAAGCAACATTAAAGCACTGTCTTCATTTTCTTTCTAGACAGATGCTGGTAATAATACCAACCTTTCACTGCTTATGCATTTCATCCATATAAAATACATCCATGTGTGTTTGTGTCCCAATGAGAATACAGATTTAAGAGCATTTCAGGTTGTTTTTTCACATGGTGTTTTCCAACACCAGGTGGCAGGTATGCCCAAAATATTCTCCACTCTCTACAGCAGCTGAATTATTGGGATTTTGGTAGATCTGTGATATCTTTGGTTAATCTCATTTGCTTTGAGACTTGGTCATCTGATGAGAAGACCTGTATTTGTTTCTGTAGAGGTGACCAAATGATCTCTTGCATGTTAAAGAACTGTTCAGCAGCCTTGTCAACAAACCAAGTGTGCCATGCCAGGAAACACAAAATAAAGCATGAGCGTTTAGAATTTCTCTCCATTTGGGAAGGGAAGGAGCTTTCAAAATACAAATCTCTGGGGTTGCTTTTAGTTGTTATCATTTTTTTTCCTTTTTCAGGCCAAGATTGTGTGACAATATGAGTGCACAAAACATAACTCAGGTACTCTACTGCACTGCATACTTTGCTTGCACTCAATTGCAGGTCCAAAATGTCAGGATTTTACACCAGTAAAAGTAATTCTTTTGTTGTTTTATCAACTTGATGTTGATAAATCTAATAAACTTCTTTGACTACTTACTGCTTAATGAATACTACAAATTAACCTTTTGCTTTCAAGTGTGTTGGAACTTCTAATTTTCCTGCATACTGCAGGGAAGAACAATTTCACTTAAGAGGGGGAAAAAAAGAGAATTAGGGTGGCAGGAAAGAATAGCAGCAATGAGAAATTAATGTTATATATATTTAGTTGGGATTTATGTAACATTCGCTTACAATACATTCATACTATTTCCATTTAAAAATGTTTTAAGCTAGCATATGAAGTTTCTAGTGAAAGTAAGTTCATGTAAGTTTCTAGTGAAACTCTTGCCTTCGCAAATAGCTAATACATATCCAAAATTAAAATTTGCATCTTGATTTTCATAGGAAAAATATCTTGAATGTCAGTGATTAGGCCACAAAGACAACTTCCCTAACATTGCAATATACATTATTTGTCCTACTCTGCCTCTAATAATGACTGCATTTTTAAGGTGTTCATTTGTTATATTAGGTGTTCATTCCCCCACACTTGTGGGGAATTCTGCTCTTGAATGTCAGTGATTAGGCCACAAAAAGAACTTCCCTAACATCGCAATATACAGTATTTGTCCTACTCTGCCCCAATAATGACTGCATTTTTAAGGTGTTCATTTGTTATATTAGGTGTTCATTCCCCCACACTTGTGGGGAATTCTGTACTTTAGGACAGAAAACCAATTTTATCTGATTTACTACTGGCTTCTGCTTTGCAAGCACTTTCACCTGAAGGGACCAATACCTTATTTTCTTCTTAATATCTTAATTCTGCAATGTCAGGCAAATCTCACTTTTTTTTCAGTCCACAAACCAGCTTTTTTCAAATTGAACATTTTATGTAACCTCTGATCTAGAATGTTAAAAAATATGTTTTTAAAATAAGAATTAATCCAGGTTATTTTTGTTTTAATTACTGTCCTGAGTAGAGTGATTACTGTGTTCCACCTAAAGCTCTATTCAGGTCCCAATCCACCTGAACTCTGAGCAGAAAAAAAGGAGAATGTTGAGCAGTTATGTTTGGGGAGCTTGCAGTTAACTTTTGATGTTATTTCCTGGTTTCTTTATGGAAGATTATATAGTAGGTAAAGCATTTACTTGGTAAGCTAAATATTCCTGAGGAAAACTGCATCAGGCAGTTTTAGTTTTTCACCATGAGATCATGAGAGTACTCCTGTGCTGCTGCTCTCAGTGAGCTGTGGACAGTCAGCTCTGCAGGACTTCTCTAAGACTGGCAGGGAACAGGCAAGAAAAAGCATAACCTCATGTAGTGATTAGGGCATTAGAGAAAACAAATTGAGTGCTTTTTTTCAAGCTGAAAAACCCACCATCTCAGGAAAGAGTTGCATCCTTAGTAAATACATAAGTCTAAATTAGATGGAATAATTTTCCCGCTACCTTTGGAAGTTATACAACTTTTTAGTGATTGTAGAATAAATATGTATATAAATATATTGGACAACTGGAACTGGTATTTTTTCTTCTTTCTACAGGTTAAGTATATTTGCATGGTGAAGAAAGACACAGGACTAAACTAGACAGACTGAACTCTAGCACCCACTACAGAGTGTTTAAAATGATCCAAGCACCTGCTGCTCTGCAAAGCTTTGTGGTTGCTCTGAATCTTCTTTGTATAGTCCTTACGAGCAACAGCCAGGAGGTGCAGTGTTGGATGAAGTGTTGGATGAAGATGGGCATGGCCTGGGATCAGGACACAGAATCGTGGCCCATGTCAGAGGGCATGACTGGTTGGTGTGCACTCAGCTGCCAGGCCTGCAAGTCACCAACCACAAGGCTGCTCCTCTTGGGTGGAGTAAGAGTATTCTGTACTCTTGGAGCTTCTCATCACTGATGGGTCTGCTGGTCCTGCCTCCCAAGAGATTCCTCGACATGATTTAGTAGTCAGGAGTCTACAATTTCAAATAGCAAACACAGTCTAGCTGAATTTTAACTAAACTGTGTTGTGAGTTTTGCTTGGTTTTTATTAGTAAGTAAGAAATTAGTCCTAATGCCTGTGCATTTTGCTGAGAATAAAGATGCTTTTCTAAGTCTGTGAATTCTTTCTAATATTCTTTTTCCCCTCAGGGATAAAAGACAGAAGCAAAATCATTATTTTTTGGAAAGGCTGACACAATATGTGTATTTTAAAACAGAAAAGCAGTAAAACTCTTCATGGATTCACTGTCTGAAAATACTTTGTTGATAGTTTAATCTGACTCCATATGGTACTAAATGCTTGCAATTGCTCTGCCTCTGTGTTTGGAGATGGAAATGCTTGGTCCTTCATTAAATAAACCTGATCTTCAATCCCTGTGAATTGAATGAATTTCATTCAGACCTCTGGTGAATGAAGATAATAAATCAGTAAATGAAAAAGCCACATTTTAATAGTAGAAAGGACACTTTAATAATGTTTTATATTTCATGATAAGTTAAAACTTCACAGGTATTAAGCTAAGGCTTTTGGAAATCCAAAGATACCCTATGCACAAATTTAGACACAAATTTAAACAAACCACTTGTCAGTCTGTCACCTAGCCATTGCTACTGCATGCCCTCTTGTTGACTTTGCAGTAAAAATATTTTTTGCACTTTATTTTACACATTTTCCAAAAGATTTGCCCCTCTATAAGCTCCATCATTCTCCTCAGTTCTATGATACAGCTACTTCACCACTCAAGGAATACTAGAGAAATGATCTATAGGACAAAAAGCAGTGTAACTTGATTTTGCTGCTGCTGTTACTTCCTGAGCTTTATCTGACACTGTAGAGTGCTAGCTTCAGTCTCACTTAAATCTAGAGACAGTTTGTGTGAGAAATCTGAATGCATTGTGACCATTGAATAGATGTGCACTCCAGCCTGTTGAACTTGGTTAGCAGCCATTATATACCTGCATCACTTCTCTGGCCTTGTGTAAAAATGCCCCTAAGAAACCAAAACTCTGGGGCTGAACCTCTATCCTAGTATCCCTGATACAAAAAATAAAATTTGCTGATCTACTGTATTTTAATAATAATGTTTTGTAAATGCCATGTAATGCTAAATCATTGATGTTTCACATAAGATTCTTGTTATCATTACAGCTTTGTTTGGAATTTCTGTCTAAAAAACCCCACCACCACATAAATCAACTCAGTTATTTGGGTTCATTCTGATCTCTTTGCTGCTCCATAGTCATACCTGGTTTTTTGAGGACTGACTGTGGTTTACTCTACTGGGGTTAGAATTGCATCCAAGTTAACTTCAGTGAAGACACTTTGTAATTGTGAAGCAGAACTGGATTTGAAATAACATTCTCATGATCAAAGATTCCAAGAAGCTTTTGTAGTAATTGGAGAATAACAACTATATAAAATGTGTTTGCTTCTCATATTTAAATGAAGCATAAAGATAAAATGCATGACAGGCATATTAAATGAACACACAGATAATTTATCAGATAAGACCAAAGCAATTGAGTGGGATTTTAATTTAGGCATTTGACTGACTTTGTGAAAAAAGAAATGTTTTTGAAGTAATGCTGGCCTTGTTCCACAATCTCTGAAAGGTTCACTCAGTTGTAGATTGCTCCACTGGGCTCTTCCCTTCACTGATGATATATTATTATTTATATTGTATCCTGAGAATACTGCACATGTAAAATGCACAGGCAGAGTTCCAGCCTGAAGGCCTGCAATCTGAATGGGCCATATAGGATGGATGGTATAATAAATTGCAGTTCTTTACTCAAAATGTAAGCAATGTCTTTCAGCTCTAAAATTATACCCTTCATCCACTTTGATCTGAAGAAGCATTCAGTGCAGCTCAGCTCTCATCCTGTGGCAGCACAAGCCAGTCTGACCTTTGTGGGTAAGAGAAGCAACTGCTGTCCATGAATTCACCATCTTTAACAAATCAGACTTATTTTAAAAGAAGTAGTATTCCAGGAAGTCACTTGCATGAAAAATGTTGTTATGGCTTTAAAAAAAGAGAGATTGAAAAAGAGCAAAAATACTCTGAAAATCTACCCTTTGTAGCAAAAAGGCTGCTTGAGAGTTGAAGTGGGTACACGTTTGACACAGAATTAAGTAGCCTTGGGGAAAAAAAAAACCAACCAAACAAAAAACAACAAACCAACAACTTAAGAACAAAAACTCTAAGCATCTTGCTTCATACCTTGACAAAATAATCCTGCACCCACCAATTTTGAAAGCAGAACAAAACCCCCAAATACTTCAGGCTGCTTCACAGTGGGCTGATCAGTGGGTCTCATTTAAAACCAGAATATGCTCTGCCCTGAGCTCTGACACAGCAGCTAATTGGACATGTCAGGAAAGGCCAAGAGTGTGACAGAGAGAGAAGGAAAAGCCCATCAAAAGAGCATCTATGGTCCACAGTTACCAGTTTGGCTCTCCTGACATAATGAAACTCTCTGTCATGAGGGGCAGAAGTTTTCTTAGCAGTGCAATGAACTGCACCAAGAGGCAGGCTCATAAACTTCACCTTTTCTCACTTCATCTTGAAGGCCTGTTTCTTTGGGGTTCTTTGATGTAAACACAAGACTTTTTTAAAAAAATGCTTTATTAAAGCAAAAACTGTTCTGTCATCTTTCCCTCCTCCTGCAAGCAGTGAAGCAGTGGGGAATAACTAACACAACTGGGCAAATCTCTATTAATAGAGTTAGTTAGTCCCACCTGAACCAAACTGCTTCAGGAAAAGTCTTATGAGCAAGGCTTCCTTGGTCTCCATCCTTCAGACTCTTCCCCGTACTTGTTTCTGCATGAGGGAATAATGTTGGTATATATTTTGATTTTGTCCCTAAATTGCCTTAAAATGTAAGCTATTATATGCTACTGAAGGGAAATCTAATTATTTCTGCTTGCAATAATTATTGCTTAAAATATCATTACATTAACAACTTTGCTTTTATTTCCCTTGTTTCAAGCAATTATGTAGTTTGCTTCCACTGGCTTATGTGTGAACTTAGGCAGTCCTAAAAGAGAGAAATAATATGCTGGTTGCAAAATGAGGCAGTGTAAAAACAGCTTTACATTTCATTACCAATAATTCTGCTTTGTCACAAGTCACCTTTTCTTCTTCTATGCCTCTTCTGAGGGAACATGCCCAAAGTTATTTCCACAGACTTTTACATTGGCTGTCTCAACTCTAACTTTAAAAGTTATTTTCTGAAGGGCTTGGAGTGGTTCATCACTTTGGATGGCCCATTACCTTCACTTGAGGGTTTCTGCCCACATGGTTCTTTTTTTTCTGAAGAAGCCCACTCCTAATATGATGGGGAGAAATTAAAAAAAAAAAAACCAAACAAAAAACAAAAAAACCCACACCTGCCATTTATGCTTTTCCCCTCTTAAAACATCAGGGTACGATCAGTACTTCAGCAACAGCCTCAAAAACCGAGCCTTTCCCTAAGTAGGGCTGAGATCCTTCCAGGGGAGGGTAGGTGATACCTTTCAGAGTGCTCCAATTTGCACCTGTCTGTATAAATCCGAATGCTTGATTATCTACTCATCTACTCATGTCCAGATGTGATTTTGGAGTCTGTGGGATAACGGCACATGAATGAGGGAGAGTGAAGCCTGCTCTACCAGTGCTCAGAAGAGCTGACCCTGCACTTCCTTTGACCACTGCTTTCACTAACAAATTATGATTAAGAGGCAGAAGCGTAATCCTGCCACTGTGAGCTTGGGTTCCCTCTGTAGATTTACTGCTGAGTAGGCAGAATTGTTTTGGAAGACAGAGAGTGTGTTTTACTGTTTCTCAACATGATAATTTGACTTCTTCAGAGAAGCTTTTATGTTTTTCCTGAAGTACTATATCCATCCCAGAGAAACTGCACATCACTATGAGTCCAATTTATGTCACTATTTATAAAAAAAAGTTAACTTGAAGTAATGTATTTTATTTTTTCTACTCCAGACAGGAAACTTGGGATTAAAACAATCACCACTGTATCTGATTTTACTAAATCAGTTCTATCACTGCTAGGAGAAAAAAATTCAGGTTGCAACTTTAAGTGTTCCTTTAAACTTCTTCCTGCGCATAGCAAAGGGCAATTTTCTAGGAAAAGCCATGGTATCACTCTCATTGCACAGGACACACTAATTTCTGTGTAAGAGAAAGGAGTTTCAGGAAGGCAGATACACAGCTCTGGTATGTAATGTAGATTAGAAGTTAACATTGGAGACTATTTTCATGTCCCTTAGCTATGCAAATGACCAAGTAGAGCAGCGATTATCTGCCTGTGACCATGCAGGTCTTTCCACTACTGCTAAGGATAGCTTTTTGAGAAGGTACCTGCTGCCCCTAAAGGCACCGGGTTGCCTGAGGGTCATTTCAACAATCTTTGAACATGAAAAAAGTCTATTCAAATGTAGTCCTGGAACCTGAAATGCTTCATTCACCCATTCATGAAAAGCTGTCTGTAAGCTGATGCAAAATACATACAGTCAGAGCTATTCTAGTAAGAGTTTACATCCATTTGCCAAATTTCTTCCCTCACTGTCTCAGATCCTACACGTTACCATGTTATCACCAGGCTTTCTGCTACTGCCCTGCATTTACTGATTGGAAACTACAGCAGGACATATTGTAACAATGCAGACCCAAGAAGAAAGTTGTGTTTTCTCTCCAGTAGTCACCATTCATAACTTATAATATACACTGTGAAAAGACTGAAAAAAACCCCCCATTGATTGATTTAAATCTGCTTTAATTTTTGACCAAAGGCAAAAACTCCACACACTGGTGCTTAATCATACTTTACATCAAGTACAAGCATGCAGTTTTCCATACAAATTCCATAAGGTGTTTAATCTGCTATTGCAAAAATACTTATTTGCATACAATCACACCCTGCTGTGGTTTTAAATGTTTTCTGAGAATACATTTTTGAGACTATTATCTTAACCTCACTGCCTTTCTACCCACATACAGACTAACAAACATGCAAACCCTTTAATTTTTATTCAGGCCTGACTGTAATTAAGTTGAAGTACATTTGTTCTTTAAAACTACAGGACTCAGCTTATTCCATAAGTATTGCTGATGAACACACGGTTGTTAAGTTGCTGAGCTGTGGCAGGACTTTCAGGTAACAAAGAAAAGTTCTTATTACAGGAGAAAACAGTGATGGGCAGTTTTGAGTGTTGCTGTAGTCTGAATTGTTTGCTCATGCCATGCGTTCCAGGTGTTGAACAGAAGCAGTCAGCCACAAACAGCATTATCTCACCTTTCAAAGATCTTAGCCCAAGTAGTAAGAAGCATTGACCCTAGTTAGACATATCAGGGTGAAGAACATCTTTTTACTGACTTTCTTTCTGGAGACAGGCTTGATCCAGAGAATGTGTACCTACACAAACACATCATGTCACATGGAAGCACATGCTGTGCCAGGTTAACTCTTCCCCAGTACCACTCCTGCTATAGCTGTACCCTGACAATCAATTCCTCTTGTTGACATTTTACAAAGTATTTTAATACTTTGTCAAGCCAGTAGACAGAAAGCACCACAGCTGACTCTTGCTTTGTTCATGCCAAATCCAAAGGGTCTTAGCCCCACAATGTTCTTGAATTGAGTTTTAATATGTAGTTGTTAACCTGGAGCAAATACATTCCACTTCTGTCACCAATATGCCATCTGAAATAATGTATACTTAGGGCACAAGCACATAATAAGATAAGATCCCATCTTAAGATGGGATCCTGAAGAAGCCAGAAGCCATAGGTTGCAATGGGCCTCTGGAGGCACTTAGGACAAGCCAGTGCCCAAAGTGGGGCCAGTCAGCCCAGATTGCTCAGGAACATGTCTAGTCAAAATGGGTATCTCCCTGGAAGGAGGTCACATGCCTCTCTTGGCAACATCTTATGATATAGGATCACCTTCATGATAGAAAGAAAGACAGAAAGAGACAGAAAGAGAGATAGACTGAAAAAGAGAAAGAGAGCAAGAAAGAGAAACACACAAATCTCTGAATCTAAGCAGAACTTAGCAGGATGCGTCCATTCCCTCTCACTTATCACTGTGCACCTCTGAGAAGAATCTGGCACATTTTTCCATGAGGGCAACAGCAGTAAGCAGTAAGTTCTTCCTGTAGCTGCCTCCTTGAAGCAATACACCATTTTTCCAGCCCCCTGACCATCTCAGTGTCTCTGTCCTATATCAGCTGCCAAATGGCCATACTGCACAGGGCTACACAAGTATCCCTAACTCGCTTCTGGACTTAATGACCAGAACTAAACAGTCAAGGGTAGAAAGAACAGGTCAGGAACAGCACTCCTTTTTGATATATATTCAGCTTTTTGTAAATCATTGGCTAGGGAAAACCAGAACCAAAGGCCACTGTATTCCATTCAATTTACTAGCTACTAATGCACTGCTTTGCTTTTATTTCCTTTATCTGTTTTGCCTGCATTACTCTACATTTAGACCAAATCTCCACTTCTAGTCCAACACCCATGCAGTTCAGCAGAAGGAGATCCTTTTGAAACTCCTTGCTGTCAGCTTTGTAGTGGACTACTGCACAGGATTTTGCATCAGCAGCAAACTGTGCTGCTGCTTTCACTCAAGTCTTTTCCAAGACCATTTCTGAGTATGCTAACTAGTGCAGGTCCCTGCATGAATCCCTGTGGGAGTACAATCTACTCTCCCACATTGTAAAAAATGACTATTTATTGCTACCTTGTTAACCCTTCTCTTTCAGCTAGTTACTAATTCACAGGAGAGGCTTCCTTCCTAGCCTGTGACAGCCAGTACTGTTTAGCAGCACTGCTGAGAGACCGTGCCAGAGGCTCTTTTGAAATCACTACAATGAATGTATCACCCTGGTTTATCAGTTTGTTGATTTTGTCAAAGAACTTCATAATTATGACAAAGCTCCTCTATCTACGAAAACCCATGTTGATTTTTCCACAGTCTGACGTATTTGTCTGTATGCAAAAGCCTCACCCCACCTCTCTGTCACTGGTTAGCTTCTGTGACCTGAGACAAGTCTTGCTGCCTATTCAAACAAGAGGGCTCAGATGCTGAAAATGAACACTTATGTTCCTTAAATCTGAAATTACTGTCTCAAAAATTCTCACTCAGTTGTTTTCCAGTTATGAAGGTGCTTACATTCCATACATTCTTTCCTCAGTAATGTTCCCAAAACATCTCTGACTGCTTTCACATGTACCTCCCAGCAAGCTAACTCTACTCCTAAAAGTCCAGCCCACATGATCAATTAAACAATTTCAGTGGATTGATTTCAGAGCTGAAGGAAGCTGTAATAACTGTATGATGGCTGTAGCACACCCAGAGTATGTGGAAATACAAATTTATAAGTTCACAGGTTGAGGATGAAATGAACTCCACCTTGCCCACAGGTGAATTTCAGGCTTTCTAATCACTGAACCACAGGAAAAGGACAGGATGGCTTCCTCCAGACTTTTATGGACATTCTGTATAAAAGGTGTCTAGCAAAAAAAGTACACTGACATGAACTCCAAGTGGAGCAAGCAGCTCCTTCCAACTGTTATTTTGAGGATTTTGAGGGACACTTTTAAATTTTGCATCTGTATGTGCCTGTCTGTTCTGCCTCTGCACTGAAACACTGAAACACTTGCTGTGTTGGCACAATGGAGTGTTTGTCAGTGTCCTGGTTATGAACTTCAGTGTGGACTTAACATTCCTGAATTAGCACTGTCATGGCTGAGGCAAAGGTGCACAGTCCACCCACAAGTTTTCCAATAGCAGTTGTAATACTGGCTCATGGGGGACAACTGACACAGGCCCAGCATTTGCCAAGATTATTTAGCACTATTCCCCAGTCACTGTGACTTCAGTCACATAGATGGCATTTCACGGTGGAAAGTTTAGCCAGCATCTTTTTCAGAGTGGATCCCAAGTGATCCTGTTTGTCCACTTGCTTCCCTCACAAACCACATAGACAGAGAACCAGATGCAATTGAATTCACCCAGCACCAAGATTATTCAGTGTTTACTCCCACAAATCTGAGCTGTGCAGTACCAAGTCCTGCTGCAGACCTAACCCACATTTCCTTGTCAGCAAAATGAAGCTCTATTGCTTCTCTTGCCAAAGAAGCACAGGCATAACTCCACTAATGATAATGAAGTATCAACTAACACAATGACAAATGCCCTGAGAATATCTAAGTATTTACTCACTAAATGAATAAGGCAAAGGGCACTTGTTGCATGCAGAGATTTAAAATAACCAGCTGTTTGTTCCTGTGAGAGGCCTCCATTCTGTCCCCTAAAAGTCACAAAATATAAAAATGCCATATGATAGGGAACCTAATTCTATCATATTTGGTGCCCACAAGGAAGTAAAAAACACAGCTGCACAAGTTGCCTAATTTTTGAAAGTCTGCCATTGTGATGGTGTTCTTTGGACACTGTTTTGTACATAGCACATAGCCAAGTGTACACAGTTCTGAGGCCCTTAATTAGATTTATATCCCACTTGTTTATTACAAGTGTAATAACCTGGAAAGAGACGTGTACATTCAACAAACTGATGGTTCTCCGGGGAAACAATCACCAAGAAGTTACAGGAACTGCATATGACAGCCCTTTTTAGGAAAATGAAACCTGTTCAATTTGGTTACACAGAACATTAACTTCTGAGAAGAAATGAATTAGTATATGTACTTGTGAGGCCCAAAAAGCAGCTTCACTTGCAATGATGCTTTTCAGGCTCTCAATATTCAAAGGATAAAGGACCAAATATCTAGCATCTCTAAGAATAAAACACATAATACCTCAGACAGCAAGCTCGGAGGAGATACCTAAGTTTAAAATACATATTTGCAACTCATTGTATTATCTTTAGAAGTTTACTGACCGACTGTCACAACTACCCTGTCCTTCACAGAATATTACTTAGAACACATGGATCCTTTAACCTTGTCAGCGGTTTATTGGTACAAGGACAAGACAATTTATAAAACTGAGGAAAACCAAATTACAATACAAACAGCCATCAGAAGAATTCCTGAATGAACAGGTCTGCTCCACTTTTCCCTGTGAGAGCAGAAAGTTTGTCATATTCCAGCAGTCATTTCAGGAAAAATTTCACTATGTGAATTAAAATGTCCAGCCGGAAGACACCTTTATTTACTATTGAATTTATACTTTCTTTTTCACTTTTAAGTGAAATCACAACTAATGACAATACTCAGTGAAGCAGTAAACTACTAGTTTAAACTAGCTCAACCTTGACTTCCTACTGAAAAAACCCCAAATATTAACTGTACTGTGGAGGTGTGCTTTCATAAGAAGGGCAGGATCTGGCTATAAGTAGCTGCTGTATGACCCTTACTGTATGCAGGGGGTTTGTTTGGTTGTGAAAACAAAAACTTCTTCATGTGATATACAAAGGGTTATTCTACTTAACATGCTACACATGAGGGGATGCAGCATGTGACATGACTGGAGTTATTCTGTTCAGCTAGCACACTAAGTCCACTTTTATCCCTTTGTGAATTTTGTCCAGCTTCTGAAATGTTTTCATAGTCTGAATGTGTGCATTTTAATTTTTAAAAAGAAGGGTTTGTTAGTGTCAAATGGATTTTGGAAAGTGTGGGTCAGAATACAATTACTGTAGGTAGCAGAGAAAGTGCACAAGCTTCTGCATTGCATTTCAACCAGAAACCTGCTTCCACAGCAGTCATAAACCAGGAAAGAGTGTTTATAGTACAGCCCTCACCTATAGCTGTGTTAGGTGGCACCTACAGGAATGTCAAAGGCCTTCTGTATTACAAAACAAAGTGACTGCAAACTCCTCTGATTTTTCATGAGGCTGTTGCTACGATTTTATTTTTAAGAGAAACTGTATATGCTCCTATGTTTACTGCAAGAGTAGAAGTTATAGTTGAAACATTAAGGATCTGAGTCCATATTCATCTCCAAAAACACATCCAGGCTTTGTGCTGGTGTAGACATATCTCATACTGGTCAGAAAAGACTTATCCTCAGAGACAGGATAAGACATGAAATACAAAATGTTCCAAAGTTCATGAACAAAAGAGGTATAAGTCTCCACTTCATGGCTTTGAGAAGTTTGTTGCCATCAATCTCTGAACAGCACATGAAAGGAAACTGCAGAAACAGAATGCAGAATCTGGCATTCTATTCCCCAAGAGTCCTGTTTTTGTCAGGTCCAGATATTAAGAAAGAATACAAAATAAATAAGAAAACAGAAAACTGTTAATCAGACTCAATAAGGTTGGAAAAGACCTCTAAGATCACGGAGTCCAACCTGTAACCAATCACCACCATGTCGAGCAGACTACAGCACGAAGTGCAGTCACTTCTTGAACTCCAGCACTGGTGACCCCACCACCTTCCCCGGCCAGCCCATTCCAATGGTTAGTAACACTTTCCTTGAAGAAATTCCTCCTGATGTCCAACCTGAACCTCCCCTGGTGGAGCTTAAGGCCAATTTCTCTTGTCCTTCTGCCAGGTGCATGGGAAAAGAGGATGACTCCCACCTTACTACAGCCTCTTTTCATGTAGTTGTGGAGAACAATAAGGTGTCCCCTGAGTCTCCTTTTTTCCAGGCCAAACAACCTCAGCTCCTTCAGCTGCCCTCGTATGACTTACCCTCTAGACCATTGCCCAGTTCTGTTGCCCTTCTCTGGACACACTCCAGCACCTCAAGCCTTTCCTGCAGTGAGGGGCTCAGAACAGGCACAGGACTTGAGCTGAGGCCTCACCAGTGCAGGGGAAAAATCTGTACAGGGGAAAAAAATCTGTTGTTAAAATGTGTGTGACTGGACCGTGCTCCTGCTTACAGAACTGAATACTGCCTGAATCAACACAGGCCAAGGGCAAAAGCACTTGATCTGCAGAGTCCAAATTTCATTATAAAAGGCACCAAAACATCTCAGGTATCATCTTGTAAGAATTCAGGATCTGGAACAAGAGTGGTCTATGAATCAACACTGAAATACCTTAGGACAGTGCAATAAGAATTTCTGGAAATGCAATCTATTCATGTATCTGATGCAGTTCAAATTTATTCCCTCTTAAAATACTAAGAATATTTTCAAAATACTTGTATGACCTAATTTTTTAATTCTGTTGCCTCAGAAAAGCCATGCATTTAGCACACCTTGTAGTGGTTGTATAATACCATATAAAGAAATACTGAAGCAAACAATTTGAAAAGTTTAGTTACCAAATAATAATTGTATAAATTTTATCTACAGATGAAATATTTATGGAAAAGCTTTAAAGATGGTGACAACATCTGATTTTTAAAAAGAGAGAATGTGAGCTATAGTGAAACAACACAGAAGGCTTTTGACTTCAAAGTTGACATAAAGAAAGTTCAGTAAGATCTAATAGAAATGAAGATGCCGTCAAAGGACTTAAAGCAATAAAAATTCATATTTTACAGAAGTCTGTAAGCAGCTATGTAATCTTTGAAAGACTTGTAATTGATGCAGCATCTGGACAGAGCTGCAATAATCTCTTTTTGGGATGCTAGAAATTATTCTAGATAGCAGCAGCAGCAAACATGCCATGGATCCAAAACATCTATGTAGTGCGAATGAGAAGGAGCAACAACAGAACAGAAATTCCCACCAGGAATTTCACAATTGCAACACAGCAAGATCTCCAGAAGCAAGAAAATGCCCTGGGGAAAGATCTATAACAGCCACAAAGTGCAGCTCCAGTATCTAAATATTGAATTGGTCTGACAGTAAATCTGAGTGAGCTGGGTCAGGTAACACTCAGGTAAACAGTAAGGATGACCAGTTTCACACATGAACAAACACAGCACTTCACCTCTGACGAAGATGTAGAACTTGACTGTCAAAGAGACACAGTACTATCCTAATTTAATACAAATCCTGACATAATTTAAGTGCAGCCATTTAAATGAACTGGTGAAGGCATAGTGAAGGCTAGAGGGAGGAGAAAATAAATAAACGACCCAGAAGAAGAGACGCATCAAAACCTTGTTCCTTGTTCATCCAGACACTGTTGAAAAGACTAGGGAAAAAATTGCAAGGCACAATACTCAGTTGAATGTGCACTCACAGATCGGGATCAACAACTGCATCTGAACAGACTTTAAGGCAAGTTCTGTGACCGGAAGGTCACAAGGAATCCTGCAGATGTTTAAGAACAGCCCACTGCTTTGTAGCCCATGTTTATGGCATACGAGCACATACCGTATGTTAGATGACAGTCTTTGCTACATGACTTCACCTATTACATGACTCAGACATAGGAAAATCCCACTTGCTCTGCTTTATCCATCTAGTCCTCTGGGTCCTGACTCACACGCACAGGAGCCAACAGCTGTGGTGGTACAAATGCTAAATCACAGTTGTGCTCTGTCCACCCTTTTCCTTCCAGGTATTATATATACTATATCACCTTTCTAGCATGTTCATCTGAAAAAAATTTCTGCATGTACTTCAGCTTTTTCAGCTGATTCTCACATAACCTACAGATTAGATGAATCTTAGGATAGTGGAGTACTGTGATCCATTTGCTTTCAACATTTCTGCTACAAAGCAGTAACTGTCCAGGGAAGGGAAGAAAGTGAGCAACAGTGACAGCAACATTTTCTATTCTCCTTATTATGAGCTGATTGAAATAGAGTCAAAAGAGGAGGTGCACAACTCCTGAGAAAGTCAGAGACATAGACAGACCTGTTCTGAGAAACAACTGGGTGCAAGGCATTGTTTGGTGAAGAGGTCAGAAGTTCGATTTCAGCCAAAGGAGGTGGATAGCATGAAGAGACAAAGCTGAATTTTATGCAGGCTGCTGGCTGCTCAGAGTGAGCAATGTGTATGTTGGGACAAAACCTACACATTCAGGATTCATTGTACATCACAGTGTCCTCTGGTCCAGGACCTGTCACACTTATCGGTCTGTAAAGAGGGATACAGATACAGTGACACGGAGATAGCGAGAGCGAGATCCAGCCTGTGGGTTTTTTCCACTGGCACAGGAGTGTTAAGCGTTTCCACAAACCCGCACAGGTGTGGCACCTCCTCCGGTCCTCGTTTCCCGCATCAGCTGTGCAGTATCTTTGTTTGTAATGTGCACAGCGCCAGCCTTTGCGCTCAGTCCCATGTAACACCTTACTAACAGAGCCCAACTCCCACAGCTGTGGGTGAGGAGTCACCGCGGCAGCGCCCAAAGGAACAGCGAGACACCGAGTGCTACAACAGCGAGCGCAAACCGAGCCAATTCTTCCCCGAGCTGTGCGTGCAAATACAGCTTTATTTATTTATTTATTTATTTTAAACCTGAGGAACCAGTAAGACACGCTTCGCGGCCGCCTCCCCCCGGCGCCCCCGCGCCGCTGCCGGCGCAGCCCCGCGGCCGCCCGGGTGCCCCGGAAGGCGATCGTGCCGCGCTCCGGAAGCGGAGCCGGGCAGGGTCCGGCCCAGAGCGCGGCCCTGTCGCTGCCGCGGTCGGAGGCGCAGCTGTGCCCCGGCCCGACGCGGGGCCGCCGTCTCGCCCGTCACAGGCGGCCCGGCGCGGCGGCCAGCGCGGGGCTCATGGCCCAGGTGGGTGCTGCTCCTCGCCCCCTCCCCCGGCTCCTTCCCGCGGGGTGCCTGGCCGGCTGCGCTGCCGCCCCCTCCCGCTCTCAGTGGAGCCCCCGGGCCCCGGAGCAGCCCCTTGTCTGGCTCCTCCCCGGAGCCGGGCTGGGACGTGCCCCGGGTAGGACCCGCTTCTCCTTCCCGCGGGTCCGGGCGCGGAGCTCGGTGGCGGCCGGGCCCCCGCGGGCACGGGGGGCTCCGGCCCGGGGCTGCTCCTGGGCCGGGAAGGCCGGGCACGGAGGGGGATCGCTGCCTTACTCTGGGGCTGGGGCTGGGGCGGGGGTGGACGAGCGGAGCGCGAGTTTAGAAACAAAAGACGAGGCGATAAATTGTCCCTGCTGTGGCTGTGTGGAGGCACGTCTGGCGCGGGGAGCGGTCCCGGCTGCCTGGCCGCCTCCTCGTTGCTCGGCGTGTCTGGTGGTTGTGTCTCATCTCGTGTCACCTGTCAAGCCCTCGCACCTTCCTCTAGGCCAGCTGCGTCCGTCACATGCCTGCCAAGACGAGCACGTTTGCTATTCCACGTCTGTGAGCAAACCCGGGGGCGTCCGAGGTGCGGACCCCGAGAGTAATGGAGAGCTCTGTGGGGTCAGCGGGGTGGGAGCCGCAGGCAGAGCCCGCCAGGGGAGGGGGCCCTGCCGGCCCTTGGAGGGGTGCTGTGCCTATGAATGAAAGCCATACCGAGCTCTCTTCCTCGTCGTTTTAAAGTGCCCTTCCTGTGACATATCGCTGCACGTAAACGCAGCAAGGATAGATCTGAAGACACACAGACATCAAAAGGTGTCTCAGCACTGATTTGGCTTGAGTGCTCATCTAAACTTGAAATTTGGAAAGAAAAATGCATGTTTATTTTATCTTCCAGGTCGCTGCATCTTGGTCAAAGTCATTGCATAAGATGTGATAACTATAATTAGAAATCACTAGGATGTTGTTTGATTGTGAGTTGAAAGTAATGCCATTATTGCAATGAAGAAATAGAGTAGAAATCAAGATATATTTTAGTAATTTTTTTGAAAAAATTGCCAACTGTGCTTCGATACTAATATTTTTAATAAGCATTTTATTTGTGACTTTTAAATATTTCTGGATTTTTTTTTTCTCTTTAAGGCCTAGTGACAAAGTGATGTTTAGTATAATGAGCAAAAAGAGTTCTCTGAGTAAATCTTTAATGGTGGTAACATTAGCAGTAATTCCATATCATGAACCTGTCATTTAATCTGTTCTGCTGATTCTACAGTGTATTTGTATTTGGCAAAATGAAAAACTAATTTTTAAAGACTTATTGCTCTGTTAAAAGTGGCTTGGTATTAAGATATAAAGGTTCAGATCCACTACGCATTCTGTTTTTTTGTTGAAATCAGTAGAACAGCCAGGGAAATTCATTGTGTTTTCCTTGGGCATTTCAACAGCACAAAAAGCCTGTATCAGTATAAATCACCAGTTCAGGTCCAAGTGCTGATAAAGGGAGTGAAATTAAGAACCTTATTCGTTGACAGAGAGTCCCTGAGTTTATTTACTTCCATGCCAAGAATGCTTTGAAAATGCTGGTTGAAACACTGTGCCAGTGGTTGTATGAATGTATAAATAGCTTTTCAGGGTTTTGCTCACTTTGCAGTTCAGTGTCTTCTCTCCAGTGCTGGTGGTGAATTGTAGTAAAAATGAACGGTTCTTATTTCTCTAGAATTTTTATAGGCAGAGTACTTTGGAACATTTTTTTGTCGTACAAGAAATTTCTGTTAAAGACAAGATCAGTTATCTTATAAAATGCTGCTGTAGGCAGGTGGTAGTCTGTGGAAGAATCTAGAGACTTTCATTAATTGGAAAAATCTAATGTATGGCACTTGGGAGGACTGGTTTTCAGGAAAAAGCATCTGATTCTGCACTTCAGTTCTTGAACTGTAATGTTGCTAGGTCTTATCTTTTGAGCTGATATGATTATATTTTCTTTAACTGGATGAACATAGACATACATTTACTTTGTGTGAAAATAGTTCTCTGCTAAATTTAACCATTCAGTTATAAATCCCATTGTTTATAAGCTAAAAAGATTGTTAACAGTCTGTACTCCTATTTATGATACTTTGTTGTTCAAAAGTTAGCTTGAAAGTAGTTACATCCATGTTTATTCGGTGTCTGATATGCCCTCATTGAAATTGATTTTGTTCGTTTCTGTGATCACTGGGACTTGTAGTTTAAGCAAAACAACTTTTTGAATAATGGATGAAATTCACTTCTGTGTAGAGAGGTTTGTTAGGTGGCTTTAATTACCATAACCATTTAAATTCCTTGAAAGTACTAAATTGTGATTAAGATAATACTTAACATGACTGCAGTTGTTTTTTCCATGTATGTTCTTCTTATGCAAATATCTGAGGTCACTTAATCAGTGATGTTTAAAACAATTATCTGGTAAAACTATCATTTAATTAAAGAAACTAAATCTCCCTCTTTTTTTGTATTGAATATGAAGGGTAAAAGTGGTTAATGTAGTGAACTGGCCTCACTTCTTGCTTCTTGTGCCCAAGTAGACTATGGCTGCTTAGGCTCCTGCAAAGATTGGAATAAAGTTTAATCTTAGGAAAAAAATGATTAAAATAGTCACATTCAGCTGTGCAGGCAAGTTGAAATTTAAAATGTGGTGGTGGTGTCTGAATGTTTCCACAGCATTCCAAGCTGATAAAAATTTGACCTCCCACCTTCCCAGCTCCTTTCGTCTCTTCCTTCCTTGTGCTGGTAGGGATTGCCCTGGGAACTGGTTCTCGAACCTGTACTGGCTGAAAATTAGCAACCTTTTTTTTTTCTTGGTAGAATTATTTTTCAGTTGACTTGGCACCCTGAGCCGACTCACGGGGCAGTTGCACAGCTGTCAGAGGAGTGGGATCCCAGAGAGGAAGGGCAGGAGTGGCACAGCACAGGCCCGAGCCTGGGGCTGGTGCAGACACATCTGTTGGTGCTGCAGGACTCCAGCCTTCAGCCCACTGCTCTGCTTTGCATTGGCATACAGCTGGCACAGGCCAGCTCCACCATCGAAAAACATGGTCCTGTTTGCTTCCCCCTGCTCTGCTGCTTCCTCCTTTGTGCAGGAAACACATCTATGGTTATGTGGTGAGCTGGGCTGAGGGTTGAACTAACCTGGGGGAGGGGCAGGCAGGGAAGGGTTCGCTTGGAGCTGGATCAGTTTGCTGCACAAACATTTGTGCTGGCGCAGAGATGGGGATGGAAGCGAGCAGTAAGGGGAGCAGGGTGTGTCTGTTTCTTTTGGTGACAGTGACACATGATGCCAGTTTAAAGTATATTTGATACTGGCCTAATTCTGTGAAGTTAAGATGGTACAGCATTTAGGGTTTCAAGACATCATTTGGTTATGGTCTCTGGGAATATTTACATCTAAGACCCCTTAAAACAGGGTAGTGTGTGTCTGATTTGATTCTGTGCTTTGAAGGAATTTGGCCTTTTGTATAGTAACTAATTAAAAAAAAATTATTTGGTGCCTATTGTTTCATATAACTGGTGTTCATCAAATTGCTGCACAAAAGAATTTGTTTGGCATGTATATTGAATTTTTTAATTTAAAAGACTTAGTTAAGGAAAGTTAGTGATTGGAGTGCCCACTAAGAAAATGGCAGTGTATTTTGCAGTAACAGGTAGCTAAAGAGACAGATCTATGAAAATTATTAGGCTGATGTAAGATACACATTATAACTTCACACAAATTCTGGGGAGGCAGTCTGTGACTTCTCTTCCTAAGTAACTATAATGGTTAGTGGTTTTCAAAATCTGTCTTGTTCAGCCTGTCATAGAGGTTGTAGTTAATATTTCAGGATATGGATAGGCATTGATTTTTATCTTTTCTTTTTCTCCCCTGATATCTGTGAAAATTGTGGATACAGTGCCCCCCCCATCCATTTGTCTCTCCTTCTCTGCCATGGATTACCATGTGTAATAATCCTTTCCACCAGAGAATCCATATGCAGTGTTACATACTTTAGGCATAATCAGCCATTAAGTGGACAATATTAGCTCAGCATACTTTCACTGGTCAGTTGCCTTGATTAATTTTTCCCATAGTGGATAAGTGTGCTCTTACATGATTCACTCTGTGCCAGTCTGTAGGGGTGGTAGTCTCTCTTTGCTCAGGGGTGATGAGTAACTGAGCAGTAGGTACTGCTGGAAGAGATGACCTATCTGCAGCTCTTAAGTAACATTTTCTGTAAAAATGTAACGGGTTTTATTTTTGTCTGCTACTGTTTTTTCATCAAAACTATTTGAGGAACTGTTGGCTGAAAACTGCTGTTCAGAGATGTGTAATTTCATGTAGGGCATGCAGATGGTTTTTTGGTTGTGTATGAGTTGTAGAACAGCAGTCGTAATAGACTTTCAGTTTTCTATTCTTAAACATCATCTTTTGTTGTTGGCCCTTCTGTGTAGTCAGTGCTAGATGTGATGGTTCTTTTTAAACTTGAACTGGTGATTAACAGGTGTGTGGTGCTTTCTCATATAAGTATGTGTGCATACAAATGTTTGAGTATGTGTGTCATGTATTCTCCAACTATAGTGTACTTTTCAAAGCTTCATCTTCACTGCATCTGGCAGGGTGGCAACACTCATGATGGCAAATTTAGTTCACTCTTTATTGAGTTCCTTCTTCCTGCAACCATGGGATTCTACACAATTTCAGTTTTCCCCTCAAGCTTCAAATGACAACAGAAATAATTACCTCTTGGCTTAAATAAAAAGAACTAATAACTTATTTCTGATGTTTATACAATAAAAATTCATGATTATTGCATGCTTGGGACTGACTATATGCATTCTTTTCTAATTAGTGGAAATGGCATTGTGATTACTGAATGTTTCCTTCTCATGTCTTAGAGTACTTTAATTTCATGTTTTATTTTGTTCTTTTCCTAAAATGCTTTTACGTCCATATGCGAGGTAGTGAGATGAGAAGCTCCTTGTCACAGGAGTGATATGCAATCTGGCACTGACTTCTCAGGCAGTCCAGGGTAATCCCTGAACTTTTTGCTTGAATCTCAGTCAACAAAGTAATACTAATATCTGTGTTAGGCAGTGTGTTCCTCTCAGATACTGCAAATGTAAAATCATTGTGTTGCATGGCATTGCAATCATACCTGACTGTGCTGGATGGCCTCTATTTACTTCAGCTTCTAGAATCAGCCGGTTACTAGACCTGCTCTTTCTTCTCACAGAACTGGGGATTTTTTTTTAATTTTGTTATTGTTTGGTTTTGGGTTTTTTTGGGTTTTTTTTTTTTGGAATAGATGTTTAGGTTCTGTTTTGGCTGTAGACAGAAACATCGCTGTGTTGGTACGCTTTTGGACCAGAATTTAAAAACTACCCCAAATGTAGGTTTTAAACTTATGGAAAAGATGCTCAAGTAAATCTTGCTATTCAGCTGTTTCTTGTATGTGTGCTTGTTACTTTTCTGTTGAGAAAAAGCTAGTTCACAAGTACTGTATTAATTGTCTGTGCTTGTAGCAAATGTGAAATACTATGGGCAGTTGGCGTATCTGAGATAGTGATAGTTTTCCTGTATGTGTGCCCAAGTCAGGATAGACTAGAGCCCCATGTTGTCAGTCTGAAGAACTGACGCTTTGCTTGGCTTTTGTTCATAGTGGTTTTGGTCCTGGCAGGGTTGAGGTGCTGCTGCTGTCATTCACACAGTGGTGATGGTTACTGTAAACCCCTGATCCAAACTGGGTGCTGCTGACTCAATGGTGAAAAGTTGCTTTAATTTCCTGCCTTTCGAAGGGTAAAATAAACTCTCTATCCCATATACCAAGATTCCTGTGTTTTTAATGCAAGATACAGATCTTTGATCTCTCATGAGAGCTGCAGTTTAAAATAGTGTGTTGATATTTTCACTGCTCTCCTGTCTGCCAAAGAAGTTAAACTGCATACTGGTTTGTATCTGCTGGGATTGCACACCTTGACACAGATGGAGCATTTGTCTTTCATGAAGATTTTCTTCAATGCTTTGCTCAGGGATATTACCTTCTTGTGTGATAGTATGACACCTGGCACAATGTGCAGTTGGGGACATTTCATTCTTACCATTATTTATTGGGCAAATGTGATTGCAATAATGCTGCTCTCTGAGAATCAGAAAATACCATAATTTGGAAGAGACCCAGTTGTGTGGACATTGGATAGATATTCATCAGCACAGTACTAGATGAATTTCTGAGATGAAACATCTATATTTCATTACTTGCAAGATGTTTGACGGGTGGAGAGTTGACTGATTTTGCCATGCTTTAGGATAGTGAGACGTTTTTTCCCTAATGGAGATGTTGAAGCAGTTGCTTTAAAGAGGGAATTCTCACTGTTTCCTTTTTTTCTCCTGTAGAAATGCAAACTTGAGTTTGTATTTAAACTTGAGGTGAGAAATGAATGATCTAGTGCTGTGTTCAATCTTGGTAGCAATGTATCAATCTTATGCTGAGCTGGTCTGAAGTGACAGCAGTAGCTTTTTGCTTGGCAGCATGGCAGAGCAGAACTGAGTTGACTATGCAGCAGTTATCCTTCAGACATGGCTACATTTTTCAGTCTGTTTATGAGTATCAGCAAACACTTTGTGCATACTTTTGCCATGCGTTGAATGCTTCTATTTTCCTTTAATTTAGCTGAAAACTAGTAATGGAATTCCTGAGGTTTTGAATGGAATAGCTCTTGGCAAGCCTAGGGTTTTGAAACCCAAGGCAAATTAAGATACCAAGCAAACACAGGGAGGGCTACTTCTTCAGGGAAGTATGTTAAGATTCTTCTGACATCTCAGCTTTTGTTGTAGGGCTTGTTATTTATTTTTTTAATCTCTTTGAATTTCTCCTTTAAAGCACAGTTGTTGTTTTTCTTTTAAGAAAATCTTACTGAAACATAAGGGGACCTTTTTTTCCCCTTGATGTCACTCAAAAAGTTTAGCCTTTTCAGGCAACCATTACAAGCAGAGGGTATTAGACTACTTTGTAGCTATCTGTATTTTTCAGTAACTCCACACTGATTAAAACGTGTAGTTAGAACACAAATTTTAGTTTAAATAAAAGAAAGTCTTGCTTTTAAATCACCACAAAAATTGTAACTGAAGGTAGTTCTGTTGTGCATCTGTCAGTTGGTACAATAACACAATTAAAAATTATTTAAATTTTCAAAGTGTTGTTGGGCTTTTTATAAAACACGTAACTAAGCTGTTTTAGGTTTGTGGAAATGAGAGGACGTATGATGTAGGGAAACTTGCCTGGCTGTCACAACCTTGACCCTCTCCTGCCTTTGTGGTGCTGCTTGCTGCAAGCATCTTCCCACTTCTGTCCCCTCTTCCCACTGACCCAAAGTGTGCAACATTCGTAGAAATCTCTGCATCTCCTATATTTAGGTTGCTGTAAACTTTGTAGAGTTTCGTGGCTCTTGATGTGTCTTCATTCAGTCCTTAATTTCATTTAAGTGTTTTCAATCACCATAAATATTTTGAGTGTTTCAGAGCTCTTTTATCTTCTCCTTTAAACTTAACTCATTTGCCTGCCGTTTGCAGTGTGCTGACAGTGTAATAATCCTCCCTCACCCAGGGAGGGCAATTTGGGAATAGCCCTTTCTTCTTCTTCTCCTTCTCCTTGAGTCCACAGTCATGTTTTATTAATGTACTCCTTCCTTGTCCAAATAACATTTTCAAGACCACATTTTCTTTTTCTGTCTTTACAAATGAAGTTTCTATATCTGCCATCTGGAGTACTTCAAGTACCTTCTCCCTCTGCTGATATTCCTGTCTCTGCAATCTGTTCAAAATACAGCTGCTACCATTTTTCAGTAGTCTGTTACTTTCCTCATCTAGCTAAAGCTCACTTACTGTCTTTGAATTCAAAGACCCATGTCTCATATTTCTGCATCATAGTCTTTTTCCTTGCTACTTTTGGCACTTGAATATTTTTTTCTTCCCCCTTCCCCCACCCCATGTCTTTACACGTGTTTCATGTCATATACTTTGATTTACAAAACTTCTGAGATGTTATATATCTTAATACTAGTTCAAGAGACAGTGACTGCACCTCTGACCTTTCTTCTTGGATATTAGAGTTTCCTGTTGTCTCTTTGCTTACACAGATAAACAACACTTTAAACAATGTAAGGGGACAGGGATACATGTTACCTGTAGATCTTTTCTTATAGGTACTCAGGAAATGTATATTGCTGTATGTTTTTAAAATCTGATTTATTTGTCCAGTGATTTTACTTTGGAGTGAAGTGCACCAGTGGCCTGCTTTAAAATGTGTTGTGTGAATAAATACACTGTCATATTTTGTGGACATTTAGTATCAGATGTGATTTCAGTTAGTAAATATTGTTTTCTGTACTTTACAGGTTTCTTTGGTGAGGCAGATGTAATCTGCAGCTTTTATTGAAATAATACAAGAATTGAATTAAACTGGCAATCAGAGCAGTATTAACTGCTATGTCATTTACTTGATTTAGTGTAGAACTAATGCTAATATTAACAGAGGTAATAGGTTTTTTTGTTATTAAGGAAAGCCAAGTCACTCTTAAATATTTTTTTCATGTTTCCTGAAACTTTGGTCGCAAGGTTTCTGTGGCTTGTGTTTTGCATTTTGTTTGTGACTTTTTTGGGGGTTTTCTTTGGAGAAAGGTAAACTTCTGTGGCTACGTGTAATTTGAGGCTTTTTGGCTGGTAACATCATGAAAAAGTAAACTAATTATAATAGATAAAGTAATGAATTTTAATGTATGGCTTGCTGTATGTGTCTTAGAAATGTTTTAGGATAGTATAGTTAAGTCGCTGTGAATCTCTTCTGTGCCATGGCAGCTGCCTTATGTTTTCTTCTCTTAAAATCTGCTGAGTAGGCTTTCATAGCTTGAAATAGAGAATGTAGTGTATGTGTTGCTCGTCAATTCGTATTGCCAAAATGTAAAAGGACTAGGGTAGTGGTAGTTAGTGTTAATTCTCTCAGGTTAATACTAAAGTAAGCTGGATATTTCCTGTCAGGCCATACAGTATTTGTGCAGTCACACTGGACAGTCTTAAATTCTTAAATAATTGTCCCCTACTTTAGGCTACAAAATTTAATTGGCAGATATTCAGATCTCAGTATGAATTTGAATGCTTGCCTTCTTATCTCTCTGATAGCCATCTCTTTGTTCATTTGCTGTACAGGTTTTAGGTGATGGTATTCAGTTCCTGAGAGAGCTTCCACTGTGCTTGCAGCTTTGCTGGGAAGGATGCCATTATGTTAATTTTTGCTGTTAAAAGGTATTTAGTTAAGACTTTTTAGATCTTAAAAAGAACAAACCAGCTAATATTAAATCCAGTCCAATAAACTGTTCTCTAAGTTTGAGCTTTGTGGTATTTATTACTTATATATATAATATATAACATATATGTATATATACCTGTACACACATATATATAAAATATACAATACTTATATACAATACTGATATATAATATATAATAATACTTATATACTTATTTTTTACTTATATAATAAGTATTATATTAACAATATTGTTGTCTGTGTATTTAGAGAAATTCTGAGCAATATATGCCAATTGCTCAGTCCTGCTACTCCATTCCTAAAAATTGCTGGACTAGAAAAGAATGTGTAGGGGAAATGAAAAAGGGAAGGTGCTACACAGACCTCAGACAAGCTATTTTATTTTTTTGTATTTTCTTTCCTCTTCCTTTTTTTTTTTTAGTAGAGAGGTGAACCTTTCTTGTGCAGTACTTATATTCTCCCTCCCTAAGTTCCAGAGTTTTTTCTGATAACAGAGCTTTGGAGAGCATTTCCAGCTTGTCCTGTGGCTCTTTAGTTCTAGAGCAATGTGTGTGTTGTCTCGGAGGTACAACATATGCCAGAAACTTAGTTAAGCTTCTAGTTGCTGTAGGACTCTTTGGGTTTAAGTGTACATTATGACTCTTATTTTTAGTTACTTATGGCCACTTAGGGTCTTGAAATATTTCTACTGGTAAAGTGCAACAAAGTGCTCTTCAAAATCTAAAGTTCAAGTTATTTGTCTTGGATTTTTTCTGCCTTCAGTGTTATGTTTATCATCTGACCTTCACAATTGTGTTTTCTTTTATAACGATTTTTGTCCCTAAGTGTCAGTACATTCACTTAATAAATATTTATTTCTTTCTGCTTTAGAGTTTGTTACTCTGTTCAGTCCCTATTCACTAGTGCCATAGAGCACAACTTCATGTATGTCTGCTAAGTTTAAATTTGTTTCTCTTGAAGAATTTGTATTTCTTATTTCAGCTGTAGTATAGAATTCTGTTTGTTAAATGGATGTAACTTACTAATTGTAAATGGTATGGTTTTAAAACAGTTTCATACCAAAGTGAAAAGCAGTTTAACGTTGTCAGTAGTATCAAATTAAAGCTACCTCTCTGAAGGTTTGATTGTGCCATTACCATATCAGTTTAGCTTTACTGGTTATAAGCTCTCCATAGGAGGGACCTTTTTTGAAGTTGTAGGATGATGTCTGAAGAGAAGAAACATGTTCAGCTGAGGCCTTGAGGACAGGCTAAAGTAGTTAATGATAAGTGGTATACTCTGAGGAAAGCTCCAAATAAATGATTAAATGTTGACTACCAGGAGATGCTTTATGCTGATAAGCAGAGATGGAATCAGTTGTTGTGTGACGTGTCAGACAGCTCTTGCATTGATGACTGGATGCAGTGGTACTATTTCACTGGTGCTAAAGTGAGCAGTGCATTGAGGAGGCTGCACTGGATTCTTATCAGTAGTGTCCTATCATACTCTATTAGTGAGCTTTTAAAGTAGCTACACTTCAGCTTTACTCTGTATGAAATATTATTTATTGAGTGTGCTGTACCAGGGAAATGTACCTTCCATAATCATGACTTCAAACAAGGAAGTATCACAGAATACTTCTGATGATGGAATAATAAAGTCTTGCAGTGGTGAACAGTAGAAGTGGTTTTTTTATGTATACTTTGAACAGTAGATGCTGTGGTCTGACAGCAGTTTCTGAGAGATCTTGGTTGACATTCATTGCAAAGGCTTTCTATGAATTAATTCCAATACCAGAGTATTTCAGTGGAATTACATTGCTGATTACCTTCCAGTGCGAATGAACTGTTTTGAAGTGTAGGAAATTTTGTAACTATATAGTGACAGGTAAAAGTAACATAAAACTAGGAAGAATAAGGAGTGTTGTCTTTGAAATACAAGTCTAGAGTTGTGAATAAAATGCAAATAAAATTATAACAAAAAATGTTTCATGTTAAATTTTGTATTTTAAAAGCTACTTGCTGAGCTGCTGATAGGCTAATGCTAATAATAAAATTTAAATAAACTTTTTTTGGGCTTCAAAACTGTATTTATGAATATACTGCTCTTAAGTTAGTGGTGAAAGTAAAACCATTGTTAAATGGAAATTTGGCAAAAATCACAGCAATCTAGAAGCTGGATTTCATTTGGTCATTGCTAAATACTGTATAATTTGGAACTAAGGACTGCCTTTTTTTAATATTTTAATAGAAACATTTTATTTCCAAGTCTTGAAAGTTTTGTACTGGTGCAGATGCACAGTGAGTAGATCATTCCCCCTTTCTCTAACTACATTTTGAATTTGTTTGAATAGCACGTTTGTGCCCAACAGCTGTACACTTGGGTGAAGTGGTAACAGTTAAGCTGGATATCAGTAGGTTTGCAGTAGGTTTGGGTTTTTAAGTCAGAAATGGTGGTGGCATATCTGGGGGGAGGTAGTGTACTTTTTTCTATAATTTGTTTTGCAATCCTCTTGCACACACATGATTAAACGATTTGTAGATGAGTTTACAGTATGGCCTTATGGTATATTTTTGTTTGTTTGCTTTAAGAGGCCATGGTGTAAACTGCAACAGTTTAGCAGCTGATTTGTGAGTGGCTCAGTGTTTGTCTCCTGAATAAGATGGGGATTTTGGTGGCGGGCTGGCACTTAGTGAGTACAGTGAATTTATGGATGCCTTTTGGTGATGGTGGTTGCTACTTCCCAGAACTTCATTTTATTTCTAAGAAAACTGTAAATGCTTCTCTATGAAGTGTGTGCATTCACAGGCACACACATTAGACCTGTGACTAATGTAATGAATTGTGCTGGTGGGTTTTCTGGTGCATTGCTGCTTTTCATATGGATTTTAAGCATTATTTATAAATCTATTTTAGTACTTTTTTCAACTAACAAAGCTATTAGATGTTCTTCAACTAAGGTCATATTTCACAATTGATGGCATAAGTCTATAGTAGTGACTTGGCAGAGATTTTAAACACTTAAAAATGTAATGAAACTTCTGATAAGTGTCCACTTTAGAAGATTCCCTAGGGAAACTCTCAAATGAGTCATGTACAGTACCACACAAGTAGCAGACTGAGTTCTTAGAATCCTGTGATTGCTTCTGGTTCCCTAGGCTATCTGATGACCATCAAGGAAGCCTAGATTTGCTAGAGGTTAAAGAACTCAGCTCTTGCTACAATACATAGTAAGTTACAAAAATGGCATTAACATACCCATACAAATTAGTGCTATCCAGTTTGGTCGTAGTTCAGTGAATATAATGGACAAAATGTATTGCCTCAGCAGTCAAATATTAATGCAGTTTAGGCTGAATAACAGAAAAATTACCCCGCTGGGTTTAATTGATCCAGGCTACTGTTGTATGGTTGTTAGAAAGGGCAAAGTTAACTCGTGGTCCTGTTTGAAGGTGTCATAGGGCTGCCTGCAAAAATCACTGCTGCAGCAGGACAATTTATATCAGCCTGCAACACTAGGCAGGTTTCAGAATTTGACAGCAGCCCTCCTTGCATCATACTGCAGGCTTTTACTTGCTGGCACAGCAGAAGCAAGGTATGAATATAGTATTTTTATGGTTTTCTAACTGCTTCTTTTCCCTTCTACACTACATTTTGCATCCTTCTCACTTGAGATGTTACAGGTGTATATAGGATGACTGAAATAATGTAAATGAAAACTCCCCCTTGTTAAACAGTATTGACTTCCAACTAAACTGAACAGTTTTATTCTGCTGTAGTTTAGGGGGTAATGTACAGAAATTGAGCTGCATATTCAGATAGTCAACATAAATGGGTTGGAATTTGTGAAGGAGTGTAGGGATGTTAGTTTACTAATACTGAAAATGTTCAGTCAGGTAATTTACTTGGAGTTGTACAGTGGTATCAAAGCACGTATGTTTACAAACTCAGTAATAATTCACTTCTTTTAATGATCAGCTATTAGAGAGAATACATCCAATTCAGATGTAGAACTGGGCTTGTGAAAACTTGCAGTGTTTTGCACAGGTGAGCAGCCTAAAGGTTGGTGGGTTAAACCAGAAGTTGTAGGAGCTGGGCAAGATAAGGTAAGGCAGTGAATCAGCAGAGGGAATTGTATGGAAACTGATAAAGGAAGGGGACTTGAAATCAGTTAGGAAGAAGCTTGATTTTTGGGAATTTTGTGTACTTGCTTTAATTTATCTTAATCTTGCCTGTTACATACAGAATTTGAATTATGGTGTTTTACTGTCTTAACATTAGCTAATTATCATGTTTCTTAGTTCTAAATCACTTTCAAAATCCCTGCAATATTTTTAGGCAGGGATAAGTGGCTTCTGTGCTTTTGGGTGTCTTCCAGTGTGTACAAAGGGGTTGCAGTAAGTGGATAGTGTATCTGGGATTAAAGTACACTGTAAGTAGCATAATGATTATTTCACACTGCTTCTGTATCTAAACTTCCATCAGTTCCTTTCTATTTCTGTTCTAGAAAATAATGTAAGTTTTGCAGATTTTATTGTTGGGTTGCAGTTACTGTAACATACACTTGTTGATTGATTTCATTATTTATTGATGGTAATATGTTGCTCTGACAGAAACTTGTGATTTGTTTGCTTGTACAGTGTTAGATGCACCATTTTAATTTGCTTTTGAATTTTTATATTAACTGAAAAGTAGAGAGGGAAAGAATAGGAATCATGGTTTATCTTGGATATCCAAACTTGCTTTGGGACATTACTGCCAAAGGCAATTACTCTTAGTGATTATTATGTTTACGAAGTTGTTGTATTTTCTCAAACCACAGTTCTTGTAAAAGGATAATTAAATTAAAGCTTGGGCTATTCTTTGCAGATTCTGTGCCAGTGCCAAAATATTTTCAGACAATACATAGTTATAAATTCAAAGATATCTTTTTAACTTGAAAGTTAAAAGCCAAGTAGTGTAAGTTTTTAAACTGATATTCAGTAAACTAGGACAGTAGTAAGTGTAAGGTGAAAGCAAATAATTTATGTTGCAACTGTCATTAGAAATCAGATGTGAAATGTGAAAGCTTAAACTTTCTTCTTGCTCTGAATTAATTTTTCTCCTCTTTATCTTTTGCAGATGGGAAGACAAAAATCTTTCAGTTTGTAGCTATGCTTGCTGAATACTTTAGTGATCAGGTTTAGAAAATGACAAACTTCTAAAGGTTTCATGCTGAGTGTTTATGTAAAGTATAATTTAAAAGCTGATATTCTCTGATATTGAGAAATGATTGGAATGACTTCTATCAATCAGCTGAAACAGTTTAACTGTCAGGAGCTTAATCTTAACCTGTACACTTAAATGAGGTTTTGTGTTCTTATTTTAAACAAAATGCAAAATTAAGTGCACTTCTGTAAGAAAACAAACTCTGTACTGGCTAAATTGTCACTAATCCTGATCTTATATATTTAGGAATTTTTGAAGCTGTATTTGTGCAGAATTTTTGACACACTGCAATGTAAATGGAAGTTAGAAATAGCATTATTAGAAGTTGTAGAATACAAGAAGTTGTGTGTATAAGTCTAGATTTAATAACCCATATCAATACAATTTATGATGTTGCAACTGAAATACTGTACTTTTTATGTATAAAACTCTTCCCAACTTTTAAGCAGATTTACACTTTGCACATAACTTTGCCTTTTTATGAACTTAGCTTTGCATAACCTATGTTAAAAGAAAGCAGTTTTAGAGGCTACAGATTTATTCCTTTTCCCTTAGATTTTCTGTAGGGTTCTGTAGAAGTGATATACAGGTTCATTTTAGCAAATTCCGGTGGTATCGTCTTAGATTTATAATGAAGCTTTATTTTCATGAGGACTTTAGGATGGTTGAAGTGTGACCAGCTCTGAAAAAAGAAGGATCTGATTTCTCCTTAGGCATCATGGTCCAGCCTTCCTGTTGTTGGCACTGGTCAGTGTGGTCATTTGATTTGCAAGACCAGTGCAGTAGTTGGGATTGAAGCTTGTCTGGCTAACTAGAATAAGTGGCCAGAGCAGGGGAAAGATCATGTCTTTCAGCTGCTTCACCTTTAAATTAGCTGAGGGGAACACAAAATAGCATTCTGAGAAAGAAAAGCAGTTGATTTAATACGTCCCACCTCACAATGACTTTTTAATTTACAAAAGGAAAGCTTCACACTACTTGGTAAAAATACAGGTATTTTCTATACATGTGAGGAAATGATACACCCTTGTTAGAAACTGACTTTGTATTACCTCAGAAACATAGAATTGATTTTGAAAGAGATGAGTTTTGTTATTACCTCTTACTTCTTATTATGTCAATTCTAGGAGACATAACTGCTGTAGAGAAAATTACAAATTTTAAAAATAATTGGTTTTGGCATTTTTGGGCTTCAGTGTCAACATACAAAGAAGAACAAGTGGAGTAGGACACAAGTATGTAAATATTAGTATTGAGTCATTTGGACTTCCCTGTGATTTCATAACAGCAGTAAGAAATGAGGTTGGTTTTTTTTTTCAGGCAAGCAAGCAGAGGTTGGCAGTGTAAAAATTTGTGGAGCAGCCCAACTTAATCTTTAGTGAGTGTTATACAACTGTTTGCCAGTATTCACTGTTTTGGCCTTTTTTTTTTAAAGTTGTACAGTCATCTTAAGTTACTCCCTTTTCGTAACTAAAATCAAACACTCTTGTTAAAGTGCTTATAATGAAAATTATATTCAGTAGACTACAACTGAATTTTTTCTGTTTGTGGATTTTTTTATGTCCTTCTTTCCTACCTCCCATTCATTCCTGTATCACATGTACTTAAATATGGCTTCTGGGACACATTTAATGTCATGTGTGGGATTTTCTTGTTTTAATTATGAAAGAGAATATTTAAAAGAAACTCAAAACTTCTAGAACTTCAGCTTTAATCTTGAGTACAAGGTCAAAAGAGCTTTCACAGTTTCAACTGTTTGAAAGCTGTCTGGCTGTAATGTTCAAATCTTTGTCATTAAAGATGGCCCTTGTTAACATGAGCTTATAGAAGTAGAAAGGGCACACTTTTTTTTAAATCTTTTTGTTTCCTTTTCATGTTATATACTTGTTGCTACCTGCAAAGTAATTGGACTTTTGGGTACATTCTGCCTAGATTAGTATTGTCCTTGGATGTGCAGAATATATTAAAATTCAAAATTATTTGGGATTTCTCTTGACTTTTAAATTCAGAATTATTGAAATATTACTACAAGAAACTTAAATTTTCAATATTAACTTGTAGCTTTACTGACTGTGAGCGGTTATTAGACACAGCTGTTCACTTATTTTCTGTTCTTCCCAGAAACACTCTATCTATCCTGGTTGCATGAAAACACCAGAAACCCCAGGTTTCTGGGGTTGCAGTGAATCAGCAGGAACCTTGTGGTGTTAATTAGATGCTATTAACAACATCTGGCTTTGCTATTTGTACTCCTGTCTTTTTCTGGATAGACTAAATAAGCAAGACCACTTCAGTATTTTGAATTTGGAAGCATCACTTTCTGGTAATTGAAGATGTGGCTTTTAAGGAATGACTTGGAAAATACTTTAAAGAATAAATTTAAGGGATGACTTGGAAAATACATTTAAATTTTAATTTCATCCTTTAATGGTTCATATTGTGTATGTATGTAAGTTTTTATGGGAAAATGCAGAATGTGATATACATGGCTGTGCTATTGTTGATTTGTCTGGTTGTTTTTAAATGGTGACTTGAGGGGACCATCTCTTAGTGCAAACTGATAATCTTTCTCTTAGTTCTTACGGATCTGGTACAACTTTCTGGGGATCCATGCTGATATTTACAGGTAGGAGGATTTATCTAGCTAGCACAGGCAGCAGTAGCAGTAGTGAGATAGAGGCACAGGCAGGCAGTTGGTGCCTTGAAGTTTATAGAAAGCCCAGAGGCTATTCCTTTTTGTGGAGTGAAGACCAACAAGCTATTTCAGAGTTAGGAGAGCAAATACTGAATTTATGTATGGTGAGACCATATATATATATGTCTCACCAAACATAAATAAGGTGTAGCTGTAGCTTCTTAGGAAGCTTTGTTTAAGCCAAGTTTACTGACAAACTGTACACTTACCCTTTTAAAAGCCTGTACCCATCAAATGTGTGTTTGGCGTCTTCACGGTTTAGGGTTAGAAGGTTATAAGCAGTACAATATCAGGAAATACCCCTGTAAGTGTAGAATTGCACATGAAACCCCCTCATAACTTGTACACAAATTAAGGATGAAGTGCTAGGCACTTAAACTGTATTATAAGCATAACAGTGTTTTAAGATAGTTGAAATGAATCTGCTCATTGCAGATGAGCAGAATATTTTCATTGCATGGGAATGCAGACAAAAGCAAGATAGCTGTGCCATAAAATGGGGATACCAGTTTAGATTGGTAGAGGTGTTCCTGCCAAGGAACTGATGCTGGACTTGAGAGCTTTTCTGTGTGTTACACTGTGCATAATGATCACCTGCAATCACATCTCCTGTGATAGCTGCAGTAGGGCAGGTATTACCAACTGTTTTTTAGAGGACATTCTAAATGGGTAATACAGGCATGCAAAGCAAGAAAACTACATTATATAAGTGGTTGTAGATTGACAGCAATGGTGGTAGCAAATTCCTGAGTACGAGCTGAACAAAGAAAATGGAGGAAGAGGCAGATAACTGAGACAAGGTTTCCTGAGAGGAGAGGGTGCAAGGAATTGAGATGAGGACTGTAACAGAAAGAAAACCTCTCAACAACGTAGGAAAGACCATCAGTGAGCTGTACAGAGATTCTCTCTGGTGTGCTGGAAACAGAAGGTCCTGGCCTTAGTTGCCTGTGGTCCTGCCACCTGGCTCCATCTGATGCTGTCTCCACTGGACAGAATAACTGGCAGTGTGGTGATTATTACTGATCACCCTGCTGATTTACTAAACCCCCCCTAGGTTGGTGCAAAAGAGTCAGTTGTTATTTTCAGGGTTTGCCAACAGAGGTGTACATGGAGATGAAATGCTATAGAAAACACAGGAAAAAGTAGCTGAGGTAGACAGAAAAGGAACAAACACTATGTTCAGTAATCACGTTTTATGAATCAATTGTCATATAAAAATCTTACCTGAACTCTCTGCTGTTGTTAAAACCTCCTCTTGGAGAGTCCAGTGACATTTTCTTCTTTAATGAGTAGGTGAAAGTCATTATAAAATTTACCAAAGAAAGTAATTATAAAAGATTAACAGTACCAGTTACATTAATGAAACCTTAAAGTTTACAGTTCAGACTTTGTAGCTTTGCTACATAGCAAACATTGTAATTTTTCTATCCAAACATCTACATACTTTCAAAGTATTGGTGTTTATTGGTTTTATTTCCATGGTTCCATTTTTTAAGATCTTCAGTAATTCTGTCATTCATGTATTTCTGTCATTTATGTCAGTCCCATGGTCTTATGCTAGAATTTAGTTCTTGCCAGGAATATATTTCAGCACAAAGTTCAAATGTAGTTTTTATTCTGAAACTTCTTTTGAAAATCAATAAGTATTGGAGAAAGGGATTTTTTCTTGTTTGGTTGCATTTTTTAATGCCAGTGTTTATTATAAGTTGCTTAAGACTAGCATGCACGAACCTATCTGGACTCCTTTGTGTTCTGTAAGATACTACTTCTCACCCATTTATTGCAACCTGTTAACTTTCTGCCCAATTATGTATTCCAGAAAGTTTTTTAACCTTGATCTTTGAGCTCTTCAAGACATCAAAGCTCCTTCAGTTTTCTTGTCATCTTATTGCAGACATTAATTACCATGTATTTATTCTGTGTTTAATTATTTGGTAGTTTTGATTATTAATGGGTTTAAAAGGTTTTTTCATTTTCAAACATTCTATCAAGTTATCTCATCTTGAAATGTAAACTTTTTTCCATGTAGCCAGTAATTTCTGTGTGTAAATATTTATTAGCTGTAACTTCTAATCCTAGAGCTTGTTTAAGATAAAACAGCTCAGGAATCTGGTAATATCCCATGTCTCTTATATACAAGAGAGCACCTCAAAAATAACTGCATTTCTTCATAAAATAAAATACATGGGTATCAGGTGGCAGGGTGTTCAGCAGAAATTACTTTTAAATTACTGTATTTTGTTATGGTAACTAGTAAAAGCCAGTCTCTTCTGTGGACAGTGGTAGTTCAGTTTAGCTGGTTTAGACTTTTTGTGTTTCATTCCTTGGACTTCCCTGAGCAGTTCAAATGTGCTGTAGGGAGTGAGAAGATGCTGTAATTGCTTTCTACTTTACAGGATTTTGAATATTAACAGTGGTAAGAAGCAATTTCCCTTATTTCAAAAAAAAGCTGGTAAAATATATAGTTCACTGCAGAAATGCTAATAAGCTGGAGCAGAGAAATTTAACAGAGGAAATCAGTACTTTATGTATGTTTCTGCTTTGAGTTTTCACCTAGAGAGTAAATCTAGAAGGGGCTTAGTAAGTCAGTTATCTGTTGGATTTGGTTTTTAACTTGCATTCCTCTCTGCTTGAAGTCTAGTTTAAGATGTTGAGTCATGTATAAATACTACATTTAAAATATGAATCTAGTTCTTAGAATTGAGCAAATTAGAATAGATTTTGTTTTCTTTCCACTCCTTTCTAAGTAAGTGCCAGCAAGCTTTATGGGTTTGTTATTTAAATGGGATTTGTGCCAAGTCATATTATATTTCATGTTTTTAAACAAGTAGTGCTGGTTTGCTAGAGACTGCAGAGTTTTTACCCACAAAGGGCTGTACTTTCAGCATCTGCAAATGACTGGCTTTTGTGTCCTTTTTGGGCAGACTTCTAATACTCTGAAACAGAAAATTGGCTGATTGAACTATCTAACTAAACTTATCTGTCCTGTTCTGGAAAATTGTTGTATTGGAGTGGTATTCATTTTGTTTGTTGTAACTGCTTTAAAATTAAGCTCCAAGTCCCATGGATTGGTCAGAACCATAACTTTCTTTTAATTATTCTGTTTAAAAGAATGTGCCTAAATCCGAATTCTTCTTTATTCTGTCCTTTCTTTCGGGTTTTCTGTGACTTTTCATTGACAGTAAGATGTGACTGATTACTTAACTGGAACATGGAATAAGTAACTACAAAGATGTATCTGTAGGTAGGGTTTCAAAGAACATTTCTCTTTGTGGTGCTGTTGGTGTAAACAGTGCCAGCCCCTGACTTGTGTTTGAGTGTTCATGTGGTGAACCTGATCAGGAAGCTGGTCCAGGTTAAAAAAAATAGCTGAGCAAGGAAAACAATGAGCAGTTGTGAGTTATGAGTGACCTGCTGATGTTTGGAATTGATGGGTAACTGAAAAAAATATTTCTAGAAAGGAAAGCCTGAGACAGCTGGAATTCAGGTGGTTATGGGATTTTATTATTTTGTATTTTATTTCTCAGTAGCAATAAATGGTATTTGACATACATTTAGGTAGAGATGTATTAGCTGGAGGAGGAACATAAGTCAGTTTATCCCATTGCAATTCTCCATTGCTTTCTGCAAAGAGCTGCTTGAACTGCAGGGGAGAAGAAGAGGGATGGGAAGATGAAATGAACCTTGAGATTGCAAGCTTCATTTTGAGGATTGCTGGTTTGGGAGATGGTGGCTAACTTATGAATAGGGACTCTTCATAAAGGAGACAACTCGTCTGCTTTAGCCAATACTGCCTCAGACTCCACAGCTCACATGGAGGTCTGCAGGATTTGCAGAGCTTCAGTATTCCGTTTGTTTTGGTTTCTTGCTTGCAAGGCCTTTTTGAAGTTTAATAATAAAAAATTCACAACAGAGCTACTGTTTGGACCTTATAAGCTAGTGATCTCTGCCAAGGGGTACTACTTCACTATTAAATAGCACACTGGCATACAGTATCACAGAATGTGATCAGTTTGAATAGTGATTTGTGAAAGAGAAAATTATATAAATATGAAGAATTAATGTAGAGTACTCTACACATGCTGGTCCCCCTAGCTTCAAATGTATGTGGAAGTTAATCAGAAAAAAAGCACAAACTGTGTAGCTGTGGAGGGTAAATTTTGAAGGCTTCAGTCCCAAGTAAAGACAAGACCCTGTTGTATAATTGATAGCATTTTCAAAGTGTGCTGTGGGTGCTGTTTTGATGTAGTCATGGTTAGTAATGGTAGTAAAGTTTTGACATCTTCAGCAGTTTGTAGAAATAATTCTTTATGAGAGAAAATGGGCATTCAATATAGCCCATCAGATGCTAACAAAATGGATGGGCAAGGGCAAGCTTGTTCATGCTAGCTATAAATCAAATCAGTTTATTTTCCATATGCAGAAGGGTTTGGCGTTTTAGTGTGGTATTTAAACTACATCAACCTCTTTCTTATTATCTAGAACTTACAGAATTCACAGCACAAAAGATTGAGTCACAAAATAGTACAGAAACATGTAGAGATCACCACTGAATGCAGTTGTAGAGAAACAAAACATCTGTATGCTACAGTGTTTGAGGGCTACAGTGTTTCAGGTGATATTTGACACTCTGCAGTGCTTGGAATTCCCCATGGCCAAGGAGAAGAGAAGGTGTGTGAAGTCTGTCTGAAGCTGAAACTTAAGGCTACTGTGCCTGTGCTGGGAAAGTTCAGGGCACTTCTTTAAGCCTTTCACTTAGGAGGTTTTTTTTTTCTTTTTTAACCTAGTTGTGTCACTCTTGCTTATTCAGTCTTCATAGGTACTTATAAATCCAAATCTTGGATATGACTGCTTTGTGAGAGCATGTAGTGCACGCCTTCTGGCATCACAGTTGTTGATTAGAAAACATGCATATGTTATGAAAATTAAAATCCTAAAAGGTAATTTTTTATCCTTAAATATCTGCCACTTGTGATGATAGGAGATAATTTCAGTGCAAGAAAGAGAACATGATTTTTCTGTGTAGTCAAATGTACCAGTACTTCTAAATGTCATGTGACACACAGTGTCAACTAAAAACAACCTTTCTTCAAAATGGGCACCTTCACTGTGCAAAAACAGTCTTTCAGTCTAAATACATGGGACAGTAAAGTGCCTGAAGATTAAGCTGCAGTAATGTCTTGGGAGGAGTTAAATTTTTCATAAAAAAGAAGAAAATCAGATCGGTTTTTTCTCTCCCTTTTCCCACCATCTCAAATCCTGTCATCCCAGGCCATGCTCTTCCAGGAAATAGAGTTGGTAATAGAAATTTGAAAAGGTGACCCAGGGAAAAAAAAATAATTTTTTAAATAGTAGCAAATAATGAGGTCCACAGCTGATGGTATTGAAGAATTCTAAATAGTGGCTACATTTGCAAGCCATATGTTCATTCTTATATTACAATTCATTATGTTGAAAAGTAAAATAGAGCAAATGGTTACTCATGCTAACTTTGTAGTGAAACCAGTGATTCTATGACAGTTATTTTACCATAAGAATCAGAGATTTAGTTTTGTCTTTTTAGGAAGAATGGCATAACAAAATTCAGTACAAGATCTTGTGGCAGGGCAAGGTGATATTTGTTTCTCTGATTTTCAAGTTACCTGAGATGCCATGCACATCCTAATAATCAGAATTTTAATGAGTTGGTGTAGTCCAAAGCACAGACAGACATCTACGCAATCAAGTTACCATGATTTAGCAAATCAGCCACATTAACTAAATGTTTTTGTGCTCTTCTTCACTGTGAATGCAAAGAAAATAAATTTAATTTAAACCTGCTTTTTGGCAGCTGCAGTTCAGTGGTGACAAAAGATACCCTCAGACAGTGGATTTTGCTTCAATGACCAATCTGCATAGTTTTGATTTAGAGGTGTTGAGATTTAGAGCTGTTGTTAATTTTTCCCTTTTATGTAATGATTTGGGGCCTTACAGGGTAGGTAAGTTTAAATGATTATTGGAGTGTCTCCTTAAAGTGGGAAGAAAAAAATGTACAAGAAGCACATGAGGAGATATGTAAACAGAACTAAGAAAATTGTGAGCCTTTCAAAAGTGATGGGAAGAGTTCTGTGTGGAAAACAGAAAAATGGTAATTAAAGAAGGCAAGCTATTTTTTAATAGCTTTAATGAGATCTTGGGAGGATTCGGTTGTCAGTTTTCCAAGAAATAAAAACCATATATAAAAGCTTGATGTTCAGGTAAGGCCAGATTCCCTGTATCCAAGTGCTAAGAACTTGCTGATAGTGGAAGCAATGGTTAGATGAAGAAGGGCACATATTTAGAATACATACTAAGATGATATACAAACTGTGTTTGTTTATTTATTTATTTAAATAAAACACAGTGGCATGGTTTCAGTTTTGATAACTTCTTACTGATTCTGCTTAATATTTCAGTAAGAAAGATCTCATAGGCTTTCCAGAGTAGTTTCTATTAATGTATTAGAAAATTGTGTGTAAAACATGTCAAAAACATGAAAGCAGAACTTAGCCCTTCCTGAAATGTTTGAACAAACAATATTTCAAGGATTAAAATATTGCAAAATATAAACTCAATGCCATTTACTTAATGACAAGATTTGGCACTTTACTGGCTTTTGAAAACTTGGCAAGAGCATCAGGCCTTGTACGAGGCATTTGTGGTTAAATATTGGAGAACTGACTCACTATTTAAACAATTTCAAGTCAGGCTTCCTTTTCAAGAATTAAGCTAGATTCTCTCTTCTTCCTTGGCCCCATTACTTAATTATTGTAGCCTTCCACTATATTTTCCCATCTCCTTGCCTTACTCCTTGATCCTGTATCCAAAAAGGATTTCCATAGCACAGCTCTTAAAACTTCAGTCCCATTTTTGCTGGTTTATTGTTGTGTAAAAATGATGCTTTCAGTATATGCTATTTCTTAGAGGACATTTTAAAAGAGATTCAGATTTTCCAAGAATAAAATAATTTATAATGCTTGCTTGTTTAACGTAATGTCATGGTTTGGAGTTTGATGTTCTGCTATTTCTTTTAAAAGGATGCAGTTAATCTGGCAGACATTCACAGGAAACAATATGGTGGTGTGGACCTGGAGAAATTGTTTCACTAAGAAATTGAAAAATATTTGCATGTGTGTAAGTTGTTTTAGAAATGATACCAAGTAAAACATAAGTCTTGTTTCTCTGGAAGTTTAGTGTAAGAGGATAATTTTTTGGAGAGCGATTAAAGAGTAGAACAAGTAACGAATTCCCACATCCTCAGAGGGACTAATGGGGATGGTGAAGCAAACAGCGTTTGCTCCTGTTCAAGGCTCACGTTCATTAAAGACCTAGAGTTTTCAAAATGCACTGAGGTAAAAATTTGAAACTCCATTTAAAGCTGTATGTGTATGTGTGTCTGTGTGCACTTGTTGAACAGAACAGTTGTACCAACCTAGTACCTGAAAGGAAATGTGTGATTACCCTTTATATTGCATTGGGACAGGCCAAAGTATGGGGGTATCACATCTGAGGATAAGGGGATGCAGTTCTTAGAATGTCATGCTAGAGCAAAGTGGAGAGGTGTAGGATTGGTGTTACGTATTTTGGTCTTAAATGCCATGAAGTATTTAGGGTTGGCACAACATTGCTGCCTGCTGCAGTTCTCTCTGCTCATCTTAGCTGAGCTACTTGACCTGGTCTTTAATCTTCACTTCTGTGGTAAGTGTGGTAAATATAAAAGCTTTTCTGTCAGAACGAGCATGTGTTTTTTTAAAGGAATTACTGTTGAACAGTGTTCCTGCAAATGTTTAACTATCTCACCTAAATTTGAGCATTTTGCTGAAATGATCACTTTTAAGGAGAACTGTAGAGAATTAATTTAATAGTAGCCTACCATTTCAAATTTTTACATAATGACTCTTCAAGATCAGTTGCTAGTTCTGAATTTAAACAAACAAGGCTCCAATGTTTCATTTTATTGCATTTTAGTTTTATTCAATTATATTGGCTATTTTTATATGGCACTAATAAACATGAAATAAAAAGTTGTTGTTCATTTTGAATCCAAATATATGAAAACATATACAGCAAAACAGGCCAAGTTGTGAGGTGATCTGAGTGTTAAAAAGCAAGAGTAAGGAAAAAAAAGTCTCCTCAGAGTTTGAGGAGCAGGCAGTTGGCAGCAGCAGAAGGTGCCAGCAAAGGAATGCTGCTGAGAGGGCGAGTTCTGGTGTGATCCTGCATCAGCCTCCTCAGGGTGTGTTCAAAGAGGCTCTGAGGGCACTGCACTGAAATGGCAAGCTGGTCTGCTCAAGCTGGTGTGTGGTTGCAATAATTTTGTTTTCATTGGAGCCAGAAAGCTTTTACAGTTTAGTTTGGGTTATGTCAGTTTTGTTGTTTTGTTTTTGTTTTTTTCCTTTGGACAGGGCTAAAGAGAGAAAGGGTGTACATTTATTGCTGTGTTTTAATCATAAGTCTGACAACATGCTCATTTAATAAAAATATTGAGTGAAAACTCCACCTGTTAGCATAAGCAAAGTTATAAACTAGATTCTGCAGCTTCACCTCAACCCTTAGTACTTTGTTTTCCCTAATTGCAGCCAGCGGCACCAAACTATTTCTCAGCATGTTTAGTTTCTTCTTGGATCTCCTTCATTGTAGTTTTTAACTCTGCTATGGTTTGTTAGTACTGCTTTTTTCATCCTTCTAAGGTAGTGAGGCACCTTCAATATTAATTTTCTTAGTAATCGTTGCCAAGTGGATGAAGGGCAAGGACTGTGTCTGACCCTGGTTCAGTTTGCTTTACTATCAAAGCGCCTTCTGCCCAAAACGTGTTTGCTTCTTGGGTGTGAGTTGTTGTTACGTTGTTGTGGGTCAGACTGTGCAAGGCAGGAGCCTTCCAGAGCACCTGAAAGAAGATGAGTAGGTTTGAATGATGGTGGTAGGTGTGGGCAGGCAAGGAGAGCATTTTGTGCTTCTTTTGCTGTATTTCTCATGGGGTTTCTCCCTGTTCTTCTGAACACTCACATGCCATTAAATCCCTGTGTTTCCATGGGACAGCATTCCAGCTTTGGCACCTCTTTTGTCTGTTGTGACTCCAAACATTCAAGTCAGTCTTTGCTGATGTACAGATTTTACTTTTTTTCTTTTTGGTAATTATAAAGCAAAGAAGCTCTTTTTTTGACCATTGGGAAATAAAGCTCTTGGATTTTAAGGCCACACTCCATGATTACTAGCTTTATTTTATTGCTTCATCTCTTATGTGCATGTGAGGTCTGGTACGTGGGAGTCCCATGTACCAGAAACATTTTGTTTTCCAATTGAAAAACTTGGCTTCATGACAGTGAAGGTATGCTAGCCAAAATAAACAGAAGGTCAAAGTATAGGTTATTTTAAGTCTGAGTAGGATACCAGGATTCTTAAATTATGTAGAATTTGCCAGCATGAATTACATCACAACTCTGAAGACATAGGATATATCACATTAGGTACAGAGGTTATCCATTTCATCTGTTGCACTAGCCAGTTGTGAAATGGGCAGTTTTCAGCTACCAGCAAAATTCAAGACTGACTGCAGTACCATTCAGCATCCTTCACCTATATTTTGAAATTAATAGCATGCCAATAAAACAGTCACTGTCTTGCTAAATAACATTTTTCTTACATGTGAAATTGGTTTCTCTTATTTGTCTTCTGTCTTACACTTTCATACAAAGTTTATTTTGTGTGGAAAGCTAAAAGGTGCTTTGCTGTATTGACTACTCTGGTTAATGAGGATAGGGTGTAATGAGTTACTTAGAAATTTTCTATGTATAACCTGAAATGTTCAGGTTTATACTCTGTTTAATCTCTGAGGCAACACTTTCCAGGTGAAATTATCACCTGCTTAGTTAAACCATTGGCATCAAAAAGTGCTCAGAAACAGAGAAAATGAGTTAGAATGTATCTGTAGGGATTTGGTTGTGATTTCTTCAAGTATTTCCTATTTGCCTGTGAGATTGCAGGATGGGCAGGTGTACTGAAGCTCACTGTAATACTAAATTTGGGGTACTTCTCTGAATCCCTCTGGAAATGTCAACATGCAGATTCTTGAGGGCCAGGAATTTTGAACTTTGGCAGGAAGTTATCCAAATTAGTTTTGCTCTTTCAGTGTGTTCTATTGTCTAGCACATTATTTGTGATATTTACTCCTAGTGTCTAGTTTAGGTGCAATTTAGACATCCAACATTTGGACTCTGTTTCTTACACACTAAATGGAAAGACATAGCAGAGGACCTAGCGCTGTGGCAAGCTAGTGCTCTGCAAGGCCACTTTGGAAAGACCGTGCAAAAATGGGTTAACACACGAAGCACCCTTGCTTCTCCCGCCTTTTCTGAGGTGTGCTGTGGTTTGGGGTTTTTCTCTCCCTGATTTTTAGGAGGTTTGTGAGAGAAACTTATCTGTACGGAAAATATCTCCTGAAGTTAATGTTCGATTCTGCAACCAGAGCACGCAGAACTAAGTTAAAGCCAGCTTTTACATCAGCTTTGCAGCCATGACCTGAGTTAAATGGGGTGACTACTGTGGCCTTTCTTGTGCAAGGGGAATACACACCTTGTTTGGATCATTCCCAGCCTGGAGAGACTGCAGAATTGCACATGTTAGAATATCTGCAAGCTTTTGACTGTGTAGTTCTTTTTAAAGTAGCCACTCCTGTTTACACTGATGCCTTGTCTTCCTTGACTTCTGAGAGATTAGCTAACTTGTTGGCCCTGCTTAATCTGTGAGGGTAAGAGCCACATTTTACTTCACAAAGCCGAGTAATAAATCTTAGTGAAGTTACAGCAGTTCCTACCTTTCACTCCCATTAACAAGGTTTCGATGAGTGTTGGTCCTGGTTTGCCTTGCCTGGGATGTTTTCCCTTGCCATGCAGTAATGAATGAGTTAGGGACAAGCAGAAGATACTCTCCATCCCTTTCACCCTCCTTGCAGGACTGCACCCAACCATCACTGATGCTTTGTGAGTGGGAACTTACAGCTACTAAATTTGACATTGTAGACATAACTTAGGGTTGTGACTTGGAAATGTCTGCTTTTTCTTGTATGTTTAAGTTTGGGTAAATATTTTGCAATCTGGGAAAATTTTAAAAAGTCCCGAACTGAATAAACAGCCAACTTGTGATTGGAAGGAGCTGTTTGGAGAATTTTGTTATTGCTTTACATTTAAAAGAAATGAGGTGCTGCAAGTTTGTGTGCTTTCTTTAATCCATTATAAAACTCTGTTTAGATTGTTTAAGAATCATTCTTAGGTAACTGAAATAGGCTACTCTGCTTTAGGTAGCCAAACCATGTAAAAGGTTTAAAACTGCTAGAAAAATACCAAGGTAAAGACCAGTGCAAACATACTTGCATTAGGATAGCTGGCCTATGAACATTTTAATTTTAATTATTTTTCTAATGAGTACCTCCTAAGATTTCACCAGAGTGGGTGGGTCAGGTTTTCTGCTTCTTCTTTCTATTCACCTGTTCTGAAAATTTTAGCAGGGAATTTGGTAAACTTCAATCCCAGTAGTTAGTAAAATGGCTAATTTTTCTGAAAACTGGGTGGATGTGGCTAAGGCTGTGATTCTGCCGCCAGCTGGCTCTGGTACTTGCTAGACTCTCTGCTAGCTGGTTTGGTACACTAAGCCAGCAGAAATCTAACCTGACCAAAATCACAGTTTAATAATACCAGCTAGATTGGGTAGGGACATCCCATAACCAAAGCGTGGCCTTGCAGAGGGATAGGTACACAACTGTATGCAAAAGTACATCTCTGTCAAGCAGTTCAATAAATTTACCTTGTGGTACCTTGTGAAATCTAGAGTTTAGTTTCAAGTTAAATATAAGTTGTTACTTATTTCCTTTTTTTGATGTCTTATTGCAGAGCACTCAGAAATTTACGCTGAGGTGATATCATCCGTATATGTTACTCAGAATGGCTTTAATCGGTCACACTTGAAGTATCAGTTTGTCCAGTATCCTGTTTCTGACAGTAAATAGTAAATTCTGAGAGCCAGTAGTAAATATATAGGGAAGGGAGTAGTAAGAAGGAACATTTTTTGATCATTCCTTAACACCTTTTTACGTATCTGCACCTTAGAGACTTTTTGAGTAAGATATGATATTGTTGAGTTTTAAAGTTCTTTGTGGAGCTTGCATTTGTCCAGTTTATTTTCTGAATCTTTGACATTTTGGAACTCATTCTTACAAGACATTGCAGATCACAAAGCTTAGCTACAGACCATCTGCAAAAAAGAACTTTATGTGTTTGAACCCCCCTTAATAATGTCAACTGCTGTTCCCTAATGGTTGCATTTGGAAAATAGTTGTGCTTTATTTGTTCTGTCTTTGTCATCTATAATTCTGTACTCATGCTCTGTGTGCTCCTTTTTTCAGGCTGAGTTGTCTAAGTAGCATATTTCTGCTTTTACCCTGTCTTTTTTGAGAGGGGAGGCCTGATGGCATACATTACTACATCTGTGTGTATGCTATGGATTCATACAATAGAATTGCATTTTTGGTTTGGTACGTTTAAGTGTTTCCAAACAGTTATGTTTCATTTGCTTTATGATAGCTGTCCAGCTAGAATTTGCGTTGGACTGCATGACTGTGTGACTGATCTTTCCAAACAGATAATGCTCCTTTGCTAGGAGTGTTATTTTTGCATTTGCTAGTGTTGAGTTTCTGGTAATCTCTTGCACAATTTCTTCACAAGTAAGAGGGTTCTGCAACTGATACAGTCATGCCTAGGACCTGGGATGAAATTAGGACTACATTACAGGTGATATTATGCAAGAATCAGAGTTCTTTGGTTTGCCAAGATGATTTTAATCCAAGGGCAATACAGGGGACAGCAGATGAATACAAAGAATTGCAACAAAAAATGTATAAGCAAAGCTGCAGTGGTCTCAAAGAAGTTTGCATAGACATAAAGTATTATTCTGAGAAATTAGCCCTTCTCTTGAGTTTAATAAGCAGCATCAAAGGAAACATCAAGTGCTTGTTTGGCAATTTTACAAACTGAGAACAGAGACTGCCAGCTGTTAGCATGATGGAAGTAGCAGTTAGCTTTAAGTGTTAAATGTGAGTGCATAGCTAGTGTGAGAGTAATCCAGGGGGTGGGGAAGTAAAAGCAAGCAATTTATGGTTAATGTCATGGAGCAAGAATCATGAGGGAAGCAGAGAAAGGGTGATGTGTTAGCCATACAAGTCAGCATTTGTGTATGTTCAGTAGGATAAGCAAGAGAGAGTTAAATAGAGTGAGTTGTGCATGTTCCTCTGTTTGTCTGCTGTGGTTTGGTTTGGTTTGGGTTGGTATGCACTGAGGATAACGGGAGCTTCACATCTGTCATTTCCACACTGAACTGGGTATGCAGTGAGAAAAGAATGAATGGAGTCCCCAGTGTGACAGGCTACATTGCAGAAAGGAGTGCCAGATGATTTTCTTCCATAGCATTGAAATGGCAGGGCAACTCAGAGGTCAGTCTTACCTAAAACATCATGAAGACCTTGCTTGACATAATACTCACAAAATAATTATAAACAAAAGCATGTATTTTTGTTAGTTTGCTAACTGGCATCTTAAAAACAAGAAAAAATAAGTTATTTTAATTTACCCTTCTAGTTCTAGGTCCAATGATTAGTTCTGTGACAAGACAGCATGACACTTTGAGTATGACAGAAGCCCTGGTGCTGCAGCAGAGGCTGGGAATATTAATGGCCAAATCTAGGTGAGTGATTTTTGATTCTGCCAGTTCCCTAGCTGTTTAATTTCTTCCTCATAGCCTTGATTCACATTTGTCCTTTGAAGCTGCATTTCAGTTCTTGGTTTTCTGAAATATTGATATTAGAGCATATTTGAGACAAAATAACAAGCTTGTATGATTATTGATTATATACCCTTTGTTGTTCCTGAGGTTCAGAGGCTGTGCTTCAAACATCTTGATATACACAATATACTACAGCTTTCTTCTTGCAACTCTAGTGATTTTTTTTCTCCAAAGTGCTTTGCATTTTAAGTTCTGGGGTTTTTTAAAAGTTTTTTTTAAAGAAGCAGGCATCTGTAGTCAACAGACTTGGTCAGTTATTTCATGCTGAATGCATAGAAAGTCTGATACTAACAGCATGCAGCTATGTAGTTCTGTTTGCAGCACAAAAAACATTTGAGGAGGTCTAAGTCTGGGCTTTATTAAATGCTTGCATTTGTGCCCAAAGACTGCTTGAGGCATATGCAACTACGTTGTATGGACCAGAGTATTGGCTGTGAGTCTGCTCTGGGGCTACTGTCACCTCTTGCTCTTCATAGCAGGGCATTTTCAGGCTAAAGTAGTAGCAGGCTGACAAGAACATCTGAGCATTACTGTAGTGAAGCGCTGAGGGGTGCCAGGGTAGGAAACCAGAATCAGGTGTTATCACCTGTGTCTGCCTTTCTGAATAGAAGAGGAAGAACTACTACTACTACAACTACTGCTACTACTACTATAAAAATTTTAAAACTTCACAGCGCAAAGGAAAAAAAAAAAGGTCGTGTATAGCATAGCTTCTCTCTGCAGCAGTAGAAGCAAGCATGCAACACCCAGTTTAATTTTGAGTTGGGAAAAAAATCTTTGTCAATATAATGCATGTTTTCATGTTATGGCCAGAAATGACATTAAAGAATTGATTATTTTGATTAGGTGTCTGGTATTTTGCCTCTTTATCAATGGATTAATTGGAGCAGCGTTGTTACCTCTGTAGGGGATTCTTGGTGGCTGATTTATACAGTCTCTAGAGTAGGAGTATCTCTTTAGAGTGGCTTTTCTGATGGAAAAAAAAGTGGAAGAGTTAGCTGCATCTTATCCCTTAGCAGACTAAAGAGCTACATGCATGCTACTGCTGCATACTAATGCAAATGCCTGTCTAGAAACCAAGTCATGGTTTTCTTAAGATGATGGCATTGGATTTTTTGACTCTAGTCAGGAAAACTTAGCCCATACCATCTTCTTTCTTCTTGATTTCTAATGTTATATCTCTTGTTGACTTAATAACTCTCTTCCAGGATTTTGCACCATTTTTCACTTGTGTAGTGGAAATTTTAGTTCTTATCCAATATAAAGATTATGTGAATGGGTTAAGTTTTTCTTTTCTCAGACTTTCTTGCATTTAAGAACAGAGACAACCCCTTTTTCATGGTGGCAGAGCATGAAACAGCAAGTTGTGAAACTTCTGTGAACATTTTATTAAACTGTTTTGTGAAAGTTTTGCCATACACACAGAAATCTTTAAATGAAAAGACCAAAAATATCAAGGTAGTTTTTTTGTTTCATTACTTTAGCTATGCTATTCAGTGTTACTTGAGTATTTTACTGTTTTAACACGAATGTGTAACACAATTTAATCCAAATGGAACTTAATAGAAATAAGAAAACCCCAAGTTTTAAAACATTTGTGTTGAATGTGTTTTTTTTTTAGAAATATAAAACCCCAAGTTCTAAAATATTTGTGTTGAATGTGGTTTTTTTTTCCTTCCCTTGTTTTGATTACATAGTTTGATATACACTGCCACATGGGAAATACTCTAAATGGGAAGCACAGAGCCTCAGTGCATGGCTGCCAGCAGAGGGCTGCCTGCAGGCCTGGAAGCCCTCCCGGAGCCCCTGGAGCTGCCAAAGCCAGGGCAGCCTTTCAGGACTGCCATATGGGCTCTTTGTGTTGCCTGTGCCTGGGAACCTGCTACAGCCCAGGGCTTCTCGGGGTGCCTCTGGTGCTGTGCTCCTGAGCCAGGGAGTGCTCATTTAGACTGAACTGGAATCCACATAGCTGCCATGTGTAAAAGCCTGGTTTAGGAAATTAAAATCTCACACAATGAGTGGCTGGGTTTTGTTTTCCCAAGCTGCTACCATGGGAATTAAGGTGACAAATCAAATGAGACTGTTTGGTAGTAACCTCAAGTTGAGTTATTGGTAGGACTTTAACAGCTCAGTGTTGCCACTCCTTACTGTCAAATCCAAATTAACTATCATATTTGTAGTATCTACGTTGACTTTTTTATTCAGTGTCATTGGAAGATTCATTATGAAGAATTGTATGTCAGACTAATTCGCACTGGGTTGTTTGTTGATGTTACTTCATTTTTATTTCAACTAAATGATCATTTTGTTGGTTGTTTTTTTTCTCTTTAGAGATCAGATGGTCTTCTAAAGAAGTCATGGGTAGCTGTTGTAGCTGTCCAGATAAAGAAACTGTCCCAGATAACCACCGAAACAAGTTTAAGGTATGCATCTGGTGTGATGTGCTGTGTTGCTTTCTTACAGACTAAGTCTGTGATTAAAAAAAAAGGTAATGAAAATAGAGTGCAAATTTCTGAACAGTTGAAACACTGCAGAGTTGCAGGTGCTGTGGCTACAGGTTTCTCTTGTGCCTTTGAGAGACCCTCTCTTCTCAGCAGTCCCTAGACAGGGTAGGCTTTTTAGAACAGTTTTGATCTTCAGGACAAAGAAGGAGCCTGTGATTTTCATCCATCTCCATTTCAGTTGGTAGAGCCCAAGTAAGGGGTGTTGCTTGTGGAAGATAAAGAAGGTTACATTGGGAAAGGAGTCCTTAGCATAAGGGAATAAATAGCTTTTGGGGAAATCTGATTATAAACCTGAATGTGGGGTCATCAACAGAAAATTTTAGGATGGCTGATTTTACTTGAAGATTGCCACTGATTATACATTTTGAAAACTTTTGTCCTTTATGTGGAGAAATTTTATTTCTGAGTGCTTTTTTGTCTCAAAAATCTCTGGAATTTATAAGCCTGCGAACACTCGTTCATGTGCTTGACTTGCTAAGCATGAGCAGCTGAAGTCAGTGTCTGTAAGTCAACATACCTTTGCATAGGTCACACAAGTCAGATTTGCTTCTGTGCTCCAAACTGTCTGAGTTGACAAAAGAATGTAATGCTTCCACAGTGAAAATTGATTCATGTGTTGCCTTAGGGCAACAATGAAATGAGCTTTAAAGCCATGGGAATTTCTGGAAATGTTTAATATTATCAGTTAAGAAAGCTGAAGGATAAAATATTTTTCTGTTTTCTTGTTCTTTATGCACCACTTTGTGTAACTAGTTCCTATTTTTCTCCTTGTAGAATTTCTCTATTGTTTGTTTAGCGGGGGGGTGGGGGAGGGAGAGATGAAGGAATGTGATCTGCAAAATGAGGAAAATGGGCATGAGCCTCACAGGCAGATGAAACGATTCCTAATTCTTTTCAATTGACTAGATTTCAAGTTGAAAATGTATTTTTAAGGAGTAGCATTAATTTTGTAGGGATTTTTTTGGTAGCTTTTTTATTGATTAAGAAAGAATCCTACTAAAAGCAGCATTGTGAGGTAAAATAGAGGGGAAAGATACATTGTCCAAATTCTGTAAAGAATGCAGATGACCTCAAAACTGACTTAAAAGCAGAAAGAGTAAGAGTTTAGCTTTATACACATCTTTTCACACAAGATAACTATAAAGTATTTGAAATATTTGTTGACTTAAAAAAGGCAGCAAAATGCCTAAAACTGTTGGGGGATTCAGCACAGTGCAAGGCTATACATGTATGTGAAGGAAGCTTTATCTTGGAGCCACTTACCCTTTCTCATTCCTTTTTCCCAACTGTAAGCAGGGTTATATGACAAAGCAAATATTTTTTTTTTAGAAATTGGGCTCTGAAAGATTCCATTATCTGAGGTATGCCTTATCCTTGTGGGAACACTAGAATATGTACATAAAGCCAGTTTAAAAAATATTTAACTTACAAATCTCTTCTACTTTAAATTTCTCATCAGATTTTACAGTAATGTGAGGCAGCCTCATTTGTATTGTTTTTAAATAAGTATTATTTAAATTTTTTAAATTCTGGGTTAGGGTAGCACAGAAACGAGTTTGTTAAGTTCTTTTTTTGTTTTTTTTTAAACATTCACTTCAAGGATTTTAACTAATGCAATAGCACAGATGGAGTCTACCAGCCAGGCATTAAGACTGTTAAAAGTGGCGTTGTTTCTCAAAAGAGTAATTACCTAATGCTTTTTAATTTCTTTTGTATAGGTTATTAATGTGGATGATGATGGTAATGAACTGGGTTCTGGCATAATGGAACTTACAGACACAGAACTAGTTTTGTACACCCGTAAAAGGGACTCTGTAAAATGGCACTACCTCTGTCTCCGTCGCTATGGCTATGACTCAAATCTTTTCTCTTTTGAAAGTGGTCGAAGGTGTCAAACTGGACAAGGTATGTGGAAATGTTGTATATAAAGCTTTTTGGAAATGTATTTGATGGTGGAAGATATTTGCCAGTCCTTTGGCAAGAGTTATAAAGGCTATAGTTCTGTATGTGAATGTGGTGTATGGAGAGAGAATTCCTTATGAGGAACTACTTCTGATAGAATGAGGATTTGAGTTGCACATAGTTTTTGGCATTTGTAGGTCCAGAGGACTTCAAGCTTCTGTGTGAGTATTCTTTTGGTCAACTTAGGATGTGGTTTTCACAGGGAAATTCTCCTGCCTCAGAGGTTGACTTAACTTTCTGGGGGTGGCAGTAGAATCAGAAACTGTGGAGGAATCTCCTCAGAATTCAACGAATTCTCATTTTTTAAAGTTTTAAAAGCCTGGAGCACTGATATAAACAGGATGTCCCCAACTTATTATTGCCTTCAGTAATGTACTTGTATTTCATCCTCTTCCTAAAGCAAATACCACTTTCATTAATATCAATTACATAATTCTCAAATTTTGACGTCTTTGTATGAGGTGTGTATACTTCAGCTGTGCTTAGTTATTTTTTGAATGGCTTTCGTAGGAAAAAGATGGTTACCTTTCCAGTACCCAGACCATGCCTTGGCCAAGGTTGGCTCCCTGTGAGAGTATTCAGGTGTTTCTCTCTTCCCTGCAGCAGACCCTGAGGGAACAGCTGTTTCTGTTGAGCTCTCAGCTTTGTTTTGCATCTTCCTACTGTGAAATAGCTGTGTGTGGTTGGAATTCTTATGCATTCATATGTTGTGAAGTTAAGTTCCAATGTTCTTCTGGATTTTTGGCATTTACCAGTGTTCTTATCAATAATTTTAGACACTACGAAATCATAGTTGGGTTTTTTTTTTAATTTCACTGTTAAAATTCAGAAAGATGGAAGAATTGGATCACATATAAACGTAGTCAATGTTCATTGTCCAAGCAGAGGTAAAGGAAGACAAGTTGTTTTTTTTTAAAGTGAATTTAAAAGGCACTCTCAGTTCATCTCCTAATGAGAAATGGAGATGTTTTCAAACATTGAAGTATACTCCATACTAAACTAAATTTTCATAATTCTTAAAGTAATAAACTTTGTTTTGAAGATAATCACTTTAATGGGTTTTGCAGTTGAATTTACTGTTTCTTCTGAACATTGAAAACAGATACTAATAATACTTAATTGAAATACTAATTTGAGGATTGTTCTCTACAATCTAGAGTCTGCAAAATCTTACACCAAGTCTAATTGACTTCTCTGCTTTCCTTCTAATTTTTCCTTTTTTCTTATAAACAAGATTAAGCAGGCTGTGTAAGCAGCAACCCTTTCCTTCCTCTTTGTTTCTTGCCTTCCTTATGTAATACTAAAATACTGTGAATATTGGGAAAAAAAAGAAATCTGGCAGAAAGTGTTCTCTGCTGCCCTTTTGCAATGGAACATTGTTCCTGAGACCTACAGTGGGTTTTGTGGGCACAATTGCAAAACTTCACTTCATGGGATGACCAAGAAGTTTTTCATTTGAGAATTCCCTGAATACTGCCCAGCAACTTCTTGCATTAGTCAGGATTCTTGTTTCTGTTTTTCCTTTAATATCAAGTTATTTCTGTTGTTACGTTGTGAGAAGCAATGATGGTGAAACATTGAGTTTGTGCTAGGTATTAAAAACCTTGCAGACATGTCTTGGGAGCACATCTAACAGATAATTCAGGATATAAAACCTGGAGAAGTTGCTATGTCACCATGTTGTGTGACAGATCATATTGTATTTAATATGAATGTATTTAAAGGCAGCTGAATTTCTCAGAAACATACTGGGAGCTTTTTAAAGTTTGTGAACCTAGATTTTTAAAAATTCTGGGTTTTGTCCATTAAGATTCAAATATCCAATGTGAATGTTCAGAATTGTACAAAATATTAAACGTGGACTATTGTACATGGCTGGATTAGGGGTCAGGGACATACAGTAGGAGAAATTCTATAGCTGCAGTGTTGCAGACATGAAGCTTATTCAGTGCAGCAGCTGCATATTGATATCTAAGCATCCTCATGGCCCATTTGTGTATTCCCAGCTGGGGTTGTGTGAACTTCTGCCATGTGAAGCATTTCTGCTGGTTCTAATCTGTCACAGCTTTGCATCCCTAAATAAAGATATGATGATAATAATTGCCAGCATGTTCACATTACAGAAGTGGCTATATATAGGTAGGTAGTTTTCAGTAAAGACTGTTTTGAGATTGTAATACTCACTTTAAAAAATGAGCACCTGCACCCACGTTTAACAAGCATGTCAACTTTAACTTCATGCTTTCAATGGAAGAATAATCCAAAGCTGCGACTTTGCTGGTGAGGGTAAGTTGGGACACTCCCTGCTGTTCAAAGGCAAAGTGGCACAATACACACACAAAATACACGGTATTGCTGCTAACTTTGTGCTCTGTGTCTATCCTTTAGCCTAAAGCAATTAGTTTGTTTCTGTCTGTTTCACACAGTTTGTCTTCCTAGCTCTTCATTTTAGTCTTCTTAAAGAAACTAAACTTCTACCCAGTGTTTAAATCCTTTTCTGTTGTGCAGGTATCTTATTTTTATGGTAGTTTAATAGAAATCTGATTTAGGAAATACAGCTGTGTAGCACCACCATAGTTTCATTTAATGTTTTTTAAATACATATTTATTTAACAGGTATCCTTTATATTAGCTAAAACCAAAAAAACCAACTTTATTTTTCCCCTCATTTAGCACTCAAAACTTAGTTTTGCTCCTAACTGAACCAGTTTTCTGTTCTAATTTAACATTTGGTGCATGGGTTTATTCTTCTATTAGATAACCACTTTAAAGGTTGTCATAGTAATTTTGTGTGTTTTGGTGCAATAAAAATTTCATAACATTTTTGCTTCTTTAACAGGTATTCATTATGTGGATTCCAGTTCTGTTTCTTGGAAGTTATATATATTGTAAGGCATGTGTCTGAGTTACAGGATTTTGATTTTTTTTTTGATGTATTTATAGGAATCTTTGCCTTTAAGTGCGCTCGGGCAGAAGAGCTATTTAACATGCTACAAGAGATAATGCAGAATAATAGCATAAATGTGGTAGAAGAGCCAGTAGTAGAAAGGAATAATCATCAAACTGAGTTGGAAGTACCAAGAACCCCTCGAACACCTACCAGTAAGTATGGTTCTACTGTCAGATGACATACCTGAGTGTAATGTAGTGCTTAGGCAAAAATAGCATTTGATTTTAATTTAATTTTCAAGTAATTAAAAAGAAGGCTAATTTAAAGCTGAGAGGCTAATTACTAGTAATGCATTCTCTCGAGGTACTTGCTGAGGATTATCTTCAAGAAGTAAATTTTGGGTACTTAGTTGTTGCATAAGAACACTTATGAATGCACCTATTGAATGGCTTTATGATATGCTTTACCTGTAGCATTTCAGAAAAATGTTAATGTTGAGAAATATTTTTATTAGGGGAAAAAAAAGTATAAATCACATGTGCAGTTTGGTTGAAATCTTTCTTTTGCTATGGCTAGGTGAATGGATGAGTGAAGTATTTACCTAAAATTTTCTGATATTTTTGAAATCTCAGGCAGATGGCTTGATATTTGAATCTGGGAATTTCAGTTTATTCAGATGATTTCAGAGAAATGGAAGCTTAGATAAAGGAGTCTCTTGTTTGTCAGGGGAGATATTAATGGGGGAAAGAGAAGTTGGAGGGATTTTACTAGGTGTGTGATACACCTAGTTTTCAGTGGTTGCTTTACAAATGTGTTCTGGTTAAATACTGGGATGCTGTTCTGTTTTCCATTTCTTTCCTCCAAGCAAAGTTGAGCTTTGTGAATATTTAATATTGTTTTACATATTTTACTTTCTCTTTTGAAAATTAAACTTAAGATACTTTATATCTGATTCATATACAGTAAAATGTTCTATTTTAATATGGTTTTGTCTGATTGAATCAGCTCCTGGATTCAATGCACAAAGTTTACCCAACGGCTATCCCAGATACCCATCTTTTGGAGATGCTTCATCACACCCTTCCAGCAGACATCCTTCTGTCGGCAGCGCACGCCTCCCCTCTGTTGGTGAAGAATCAACACATCCTTTACTGGTAGCAGAGGAGCAAGTGGGTGTTTTTTTCCCTTTGTACCACTGAGGTTCTACATTACTTCAGATTTTTCTAATGATTGTTCTGTAGGCTTTCACTTGTGTTTCTGTATCAGGTGTAATGTATTCCTAAAGTATTTTAACTGCCTCAGAAAAGTGTTTGCCTTGCCTCTTTAAAATGATACTTTGTAAAATGGCTTGCTGAGGAATTTATATTTTATATAAAAATAAATATACAGAAAGTATGTGTTTGCAGTATACTCTTTTCAAAAATTTCAGTAGCTATTTTTAAACATGAGTAATTTTACATTATAATGAGAGATCCTGGTCAAAAAGCTTCTTTATATGTAAGTCTTCTATTTGCCAAATAGAAGTCATGGAATAATTTACGTTAGAAAGGACCTCCAGTCCTCTATATCAAAAAGGAGTCAAGAGCTTGACAGAGAGATTGGCAAGCTTACATGGCTGCTGCTGTAAAATACTACTTTAGCTGTTTGAGTATCCAGACATAGAATTAAAATTTAGAGAAGGAATCCAGTTTTTCCCATTCAGCCTTGTATTGATCCACTGTGGAAATTGGAGGGATATAACCTCAGAGGGTATCTCTGCCTTTCTTAGTGACATACAGTGCCAACTCCTGCTTCTTTTTAATTCTGAGTGCCACACTTCATATGGAATTGTATATTTTTCTACAAGTTCCTGTTCTTAGGAAGCTGTTGGCTCTTGAAGAAAGAATGGGTAGTTCTTCCTGTGGACTGAATCTCTCTTTTTGTTCCTGGAGTAGTACAAAGCAAGAGACCAAGGGTTTTCTTAGGTCTCTCTGTCGTTTTCTTTTTGGTTGGGTGTTTTTTTCCCTTGTAGGGACAGTAGGTTTCCTTGCAGTGTGGAAGTTACAAACATAAACTTAGCCAAAGTAATTGTTGGTCACTGGTAAGGGACAACAAAGTAGAGCTCTGTGTGATCTCTGTAGTGATCTGCCCGGGTAAAGTTATGAGCTAAGTTGGAGCAGCCCAAGGTGGCCTTGATTAGAGCCAAACTCTAGAACTACAGCACAACTTAGATAAAACATCAAATAAAAATAATTATCAGTGTAAGATACAAATTCTCTTTTTTCACTAGAGGATCATTAACATAAATAATAACAAAATTTCAGGGAAAAAACCTAAAACTGACTACAGTTCAACAAAATCAAGAGAGGTGACTTTTGCTCTTAAACACCTGCCAGCACAAGTTTTGCTTTTCAGATATTTTGGTTAGAAAGAATAAGTGGGGAGTTAAGAAGCTAATACATTTGGTGGGGAGAAGGCACAATAGTGTTTGAACTTCTTTTTTTTTCTTTCTTTCCCTTTTAGGTGCACACTTACGTAAACACTACTGGAGTACAAGAGGAAAGAAAGAATCGATCAAGTGTGCATGTGCCACTGGAATCAAAGCTTTCAAACACTGAAACAGCTAAAGTGAAAGAAGATCAGACGTGTACTGATGACAGAGATGCTCAGGTTCTCCTGGAGCCTGAAGGAGTGAAGTTTGTTTTAGGACCAACACCTGTTCAAAGGCAGTTAATGGAAAGAGAGAAACTGGAACAACTTGGGAGAGATCAAGTTAGTGGCAGCAGCACAAACAACACTGAATGGGACACTGGGTATGACAGTGATGAACGTAGAGAGACACCATCTGGTAATAAATTGGTGTATGAAAATATCAATAGATTATCAATCCCCAGTGCCTCAGGGGTCAGGAGAGGTCGCTTGACATCAACCAGTACCTCAGACACCCAGAACATTAACAACTCTGCTCAGAGGAGAACTGCGCTGCTGAACTACGAGAATTTGCCATCCTTGCCTCCTGTTTGGGAAGCCCGGAAGCTGAGCAGAGATGAAGATGACAGTTTAGGACCAAAGACCCCGTCTCTGAATGGCTACCACAATAACCTAGATCTAATGCATAACTATGTCAATACAGAGAATGTAACAGTACCAGCAAGTGCTCATAAAGTAGAATTTACACGACGTCGGGACTGTACCCCAACAGTCTTTAACTTTGACATTAGGCGTCCCAGTTTAGAACACAGGCAGCTCAACTATATACAGGTTGACTTGGAAGGTGGTAGTGACTCTGACAACCCTCAGACTCCAAAAACCCCCACCACTCCACTTCCGCAAACTCCAACCAGGCGCACAGAGCTGTATGCTGTGATAGACATTGAAAGAACTGCTGCTATGTCAAGCTTGCAAAAAGCACTGCCCCGAGATGATGGTACTTCTAGGAAAACTAGACATAACAGTACTGACCTGCCTATGTGAGCCTGGGGAGCATTGAATCATTTGCACCTTTTGTGAAGTTTATAAAATTGAAGATGCGAGTACTTTGCATTTCTTAACACTAACGCCTTTTATAGACTAATAGAACTTTTTCTGCATACTTCATGTACTTGTCTTACTAAAGGGAATTAATGTAGAGCAAGTATTCATTTTAGGTAACACTATTTCATTCTACCGTAGAAGTAATTACTGCATAGCAGCATCACCGCCTTTCACAGTGCCTCTTTAATTGATTAGAGTCTGAGTGACATGCCAGTTTTGAATTTATAAATATTCTGGTCTGGTGCCTATACTCATTAATGGCATTTATAACACTTTTTAAAGCCTCTTGATATGTGCATTATTAGCAGGTAAACTTAATCTTTCAGTATAAATATCTGACGTTCATTCCTCATTGAAGTGGTTCCTCCAGAATGAATTGTGTGTAATATGTTAATTCACTCAGTTTGACATACACAGGATATATTGGTTCATCTCAAGGAATATAAACACCACACCTTTTTTGTCTGTGGGCAAGAAGGCCTCTAATTCCTGACAGTTTTCTTAACTTGTGTAATATTTGAGAGGTCCCATTGATGGTCGTTGATCACAGCTATAAACACATCAAAAACCAACCTTAAGCTCCTTCTGTTGGAATAGAATTCCAAGTGACATATCAAATTCCCTCTGAAATCTGACAAAATTTTTATCTCATTAGAGTTTTGGGGTTTTTTGTGAAGGAATTCACAGGTGGGCTGTATGAATTAAGGCTCTCTTGTCATTTCTTAGTTCAGTGTGCCTTCTTTTCTTTGCATTTGTGTGTTTCCTTTTTATTTGTTCCATAATGTCTTGTTTTAAAAGTCAAAATTTTGTACATAGCTTTAATTGTTCAGGATCATCTATGTATTTGTCTTACTCTCTGCATTTGACAAAGCAAGACTCTTGAAGGTCAAATGGTTGTCTTCGTCCAGTGTTCTACTTCTTTATGCCTGACAGAAATATCCCAGCTCTCCAACAGCATGCATTATTGCACAACTGGAAAGGTTTATTATGCAGTTATTGTCTTCCTCTAAAGCATCAAACACAGGTTACGTGGGAGGCAGGGTACTGGACTTGGTAGATCTTTATAGGAAGTTGTACGTTCTAGCAATGTGCATCCATAGGTGATAGTGTACTTAATTTAAAAAGATACGTAGTAAATTATCTGAAGGTAGTATTATCTATGAGCATACTTGTTTTCCTTTTGCAGTTGGTGAATTTGGTTCCAATGATGGCTGCTCAGTGTTACAGGTACATCCAGGTAGAATGTTGTTTGTTGAATATGCCAGAGGCACCCTTAGACTTTTTTTTTTCTGTTTTGTTTATTAATACTCTGAATAATCTTAGAATTCTGGCAGTATTGCAGGTGCACCTTGGTACTAGCAGCAGAAGAGATTGCTCTTGAGCCTGTGATTGCAAAGGAACTGACACTTGTGTGAACTGGTATGATGTTAAAATAACCCTTGAACTGTGAGGAAAAACATGCAAGAAAAGCCATTTGGAGATCTGAAAATGCATTAAGGGTCTCCATGCAATATTTGAATTGAAGTTTTATAAAAAACCAAACTAAAATGATTTTCTGTCTTTTAAATTGGTGTGTATTTCTGTTCCTACAACTTTTTTCTTTGGTCTTCTCTAATTTAGTAGTGAAGCAGTAGTAAGTAGCAGCATCTGAAATATATGTCTCTTGCCATACCAATAGGTGGCATCAGGCCACCTTTTCACTCTGGCTTTCATTAGCAGTACCATACAGTTCTTTACAGACTGTATGGTACTGAAATACCAGATGGACAAAGAACATAATGTGCTGAAGTAAAAGATGGGAGTCATTGAGACCACTGTGAGGAACTTAAAAGAGGTTTTTTATAAAAAGCCTTATTAATTATTTCATGGTCAACTTCTGCATACTCTTGTGATAGACTCGCTGACTTGTGAGGAGACCTTGGTACTCAAGAAAGTAAAGACTACCTATAGCTAGCTATTTTAAAGGTTGTGGCCAGGTGGGGTGTTGGTCTCTTCTCCCAGTCAGCCAGCAACAGGACAAGAGGACATAGGCTTAAGCTGTGCTAGGTAGATGTTAGCAAGAAATTCTTCACAGAAAGGCTGATGAGGCATTGGAATGTGCTGCCCAGCGAGGTGGTGGAGTCCCTGGAGGTGTTCAAGGAAAGACTGGGCATGGCAGTTGGTGCCATGGTCTTGTTGACAAGGTGGTGTTCGGTCACAGGTTGGCTTCAGTGGTCTCAGAGGTCTTTTCCAAGCCTGCTGATTCTGTGATTCTGTAACTGCTCCCTCACATCTTTGCCATTGCCTCACCTAATGGACCTCCTGGTCTGTACTGAGGAGAAATTACCATGTATTGCAAAATACTCACCGGGTTAATAATATTGGTGTGATTCTTGTTATTAGCATATGGCTCACTTGAATTTGTGAGCTGCATGTTTTGAGGCAAACCTGTTTGATCTAGCTAGCTGCTTAGCAATATATGGTCCTCATCTGTATAGTTTGGACTAATTAACTGCACCCTTAAAACACACCTGTGAGGCAGGGAAGTAATAATATTCTTAACTACTAAATAGGGAAGCAGAGGCTTTGGGTAGATCCTAAGTAACCTGCTTAAATTTCAACAACCAGCCATATCCCTCCTTAGTTCCAGTGCACTGTCCTATGCATTTATTCTAAATAGTCTCAGATACAAAGAATGGTCTGAGCAAATTTTTTACATTGTTGCAAGTTTCACAATGTTTTCTTAGCTCTGGTCCCCAGAATTGAGAACATACTGAAATTTCAACTATCGGTAGCCTTAATTATATTAAGAAGTCTGATGACATATTTTCCAGGACTACTTTTTTAACCTGTTATGTTTCACAGGTGGGATAATGCTTTCTCCTTTTGTGTACGCTGCAAACATGCTGGGTAGTCCCTGTCACCCACACTACTCATCTTTAGCATTCCTTATTTTCTGCCCCTTGAAGTAGATGCAGTTGCAATGCACTTTACCCTTTGAGACTTGGTAAATATTTTTTCAATTCAGTCTCTTTTAAAGGCTGTGATGTTAGATTTAGTGTCTGTAATCTAGGATTCAGTTTTCAACTGAAATCTCTCCATGGTATTTAGATCATATTTATTTTGGACCCACAGGTGTATAGACTGAGAAACTAGAAATATGTAACCATTTTCTTTAGTAAATGTGGCATGTTAAGTTTACATAAACTAGGTCCTGTAAAAATGGTAGTATCTCCATCCAATTCTACTTTTCATCCATAATATGCAGTTGGTTGCTGCCCTTCAAACACATTTGACAAGGGGAAACCTTTAACTGTAGGTATTCCTTTAGTGCAATGATTTGGGAAAGACATACATTACTGTATCTTTTAAACAAGGAAATGGAGTTGTTCAAGAACACAAAAAAGTGACCAAAAGTACATGATATTGTGCTAGAAATACAGGGAATGAGAATTTATTCCATTGTTCTATCAGGAAAATAATATTTTCCTCAAAATCATGTCAGAAGGAGGACCAATTGTTTTAATTTTTGTGGTGTTTTTTGCTAAGTTCCTAAAACAATATTGAAAAAGACCATTCTGAAAACCATGACACTCATTAGAACATCTTTTGTTTCCCCCAGTAAGTATGTGTGCATTCAGCAGGGGTTGAATCTGATGATGTGCATTGAAGCACTATTGCTATTAAAGTCTTCAGAGCTTTTATAGAAAATATAAGTGTTGAAGTAGAAATTTCATGTAATAAATTGATGAAATGTCCTTCCCCCCCACCACCCCCCCACCCAATGTTTGGATATTTGTGCGTGTTTGCACCTCTGACTAGGGCTTGGGTGTAAAAAGGATCATGGAAATGTGTAAATTGTATGAAGTCCAAACCAATGCCAAAACAGGGCTGCTTTTTATAGGTGACAGATCAGCAGCTGATTTTGCTGGTTTTGTAACACTGTGTATTGGCTCAAAATCTGGCTGTTCTTGTTTTTGTTTTGTATTTACCCACTTCTCAATGAGTGAGATTCAAGAGAGAGCAGATTGTTCTTATTCCCTGTCGGTGAAGTAAGAGTGGAAATTCTGATTCATGTCAGTTTGAGCATACAGTGATGCATCTGATTTGGAAGTCTGTTTTTAAGCAGTATTCCTCACTTCATGTAAGGTTAGACCAATGGTGAAATTCCATTTCTGCAAGGTACTAATTTATTTAATGGCTACAAATAAGATGAAACCAATGGAGTAGGAAGTAGCAGTGACTTAAATCTGAAATTCTCCTATTTCCCCTAAAGGAGTCTGGTCCTTCATTGTGATAGATAGAGTTAGGTATTTTTGGAATTTAATGACATGATCTTTCCCATCTCTTCCTTGAGGTAGCAATTCATGCATTTGTATTTGACAGTATTTACTTAATGTAAACCTAAGTTCATTTATTATATCTTTATTTTTAATTAATATACACTCCAAGAAAAAAAAATCCAGAAGAAATTCCACCACAAAAAACTGCGTTAAGATGGAGTCAGGTTTTCTGATGTCCTTCTTACAGAAGATTATAAAATAAGGAAATCATGTTGAGGTTCTTTCACTATCTTTAGGAATTACTTCCTCTTTGGGACAAGATGAGTGAATAAGAAATAAAAAAAAAGCAACTTAGCATCTGCAACTCTGACCATGTATACATTATTTCTTGTGCTGTGCTGTAAGGTATGTGAGTAAGTCTGTCAGATGTCTTATGAGGATATTTCCTAACACGGTGTTTACTCCAGATTAACGCAGTATTTTGTTTGGAAGTATGTAGGTGTACAGGTAGAAATAGAATATGAGAAATAAGATTGATGAAACAAGTGTTGGACATTTCTATATTTTTATACATTATGAAGGGCATTTTTGAAATTTTTCTTGCAGTTTTAGTGATTATTTAGTGTGGTAATATACATATATTGTGACAATGTTTTCCACTATATCCATTACTTTGGTGTAATTCTATTTTATGTAGCAAATATGTGTATATAGAAAGGAGATTATGTAAAAACTATGATTGAAAAAATAGGCTCAAGCCCTTCAGAACAGGGACCGTCTTCCTCTGTGTCTACAAAGTACTAAATGCCTTGGGGTCCCAGCCAGAGCTCCTGTCTGAGACCTGTAGTGACTGAATTGCCAAGTGAGGAGTGTGGGGGAAGCAGCTGCCTGCTTTCCACGAGAAGCCTTAGTAGGAAAGGTGCCGTGAAGCTCCCCCTGCCAGTCCTGGTGCTGGGGCTGTGCCGTGCACGGCTGTTCCCAGCCCTGCCTGCCAAGAGACCCAGAGAGCCCAGAGTGTCCTTTGCTCCGCTCCTTCCCCTGGCAGTTGGAAAGGAAGTCTGACAAGGAGCTTTGATGTCATCAGGAAATTTTCCTTGTTAGCGAGGTGACCCTTCCAGAGCTTGTTTGGTCTGCATGCAGTGTCCTTTGAAGACGAAGAAATTATTCCTGTTGACTTCAAGGGCCACTGGATGTGCTCCTGCAAGATCAAGTACTGCTGGCGTAACAGCTCTGTTACACCTGAGGACCTGCTTGGTCAAGTTCTTCAGGAATGGTCTGAAAAGATGTAAAAATATAAATATATTTAACTACATGTACTGAAAACCAAATCCTATTTGTTGTGGTCAGAGTTCAGATAATAATGGGAATTTTGATTTCTTAGTCATAGTTGCATATATATTGCTTTAACTGTTGTGTATGAAAGAGGAAGTGATTCTAAAATGTGTGAAAGATCAGGATTACACCTGTTTTTTAATGTTAATGTTATTTGGGAATGGATGTCAGTGAATTTAACTCCATAATAATGCAGGTTTTTTTGCATTGGAATATGTGTGTATATCATACACCTACATTTTATATATAATATATTATATATTTGGTACTAACTTTGTATTTTGAAATTTTGCCAAATCGCAAACACGGATGTTCTCACTTGTAAGACTTTGGTACTTAATAACTGAATGTATAAGAAATGCTCTGGTATGAGAGGAAAGAGTGTTGTATGGTGTCCCACAGTCCAGATGGCTCGACCAGCAGGCACGTTGCCCTTTCCACGTCTGGCTTCATTGCAGCATCACCTTTGGTCTCCTGGAAAGCAGTCTGTGTGCCAGCCACACCGCAGGCCGGCTGCGCGCCGCGCCGCAGCTGGCTGGCAGCTCAGACACAGCAGTCACCAGTGTGCCACACATGCATTTATTAAATGCAGAAATAGACATTTCTACAAAGGCCAAACTCTTATGTTGTATGTTCCTTTCTTGTCATTACATTGTATCATATTGTAAGATTATTGTATGTCCTAATTTGCATTATAAAATGTTTTTTTCCTACTTAAAGGCATAAATATAGCAACTTTGTATAAAGGTAGCTTTCTAGATTTTTATTTCTTTTATATAAAAAGTCTAAACAGTGGGAGTACCATTGCCAAATTGTTTATAAAATTTCAAGTAATTTTCCCTGTTCAGTGAATTTGTTTTTACAAACATTCCGTATTTCTTATACTATGCAGAAAGAGTGTATTTTTATGCCATTCCACATTAATCTTAAAAAAAATTAATTTCACTTCTTTTAAGCTGTTGTTATAGAGAAAGCTTACCAAATGTGCATTTTTTAAAAAAAATGTGTTATGTACACTTTCCCCCTTACCAGTGCCAACTTCATTTGGAAAAAAAAATTGTAGCATGGCAATAAACTATTGATTTTACATTAAAAGTTGTCTGTGGGTTACTTCAGTAGTTTGCAGTGTTAGTGTCACTGTATTGTGTTTTGTTTGTATAATCTTTTTTGCTTTTCTTTAAATCATTGCTTCCTGTACCTCTCTGTGCCCTCCTCCCTGCCTCCCTATTCCACTCACTACTCAGTAGTAAAAAAGCTCCCAAAACTGATCATGGTGATCTGAAGTCTGTAAATTCATCTCCAAGATCATTTCTGCTGGTTTTCTGTCACACCTTTGCTTAGCAATGGTCAAAAGCCCCTTAAACCCAATTCACTGGTTTGCTGTAGTTTTTCTGTCACTATTGGATCTTTCAAAGGCCATCACTTGAGTTTTCTGTCACACCTTTGCTTAGCAAAAGCCCCTTAAACCCAATTTACTGGTTTGCTGTAGTTTTTCTGTCACTATTGGATCTTTCAAAGGCCATCACTTGGATAAGTCTGAAGCACTTCAAAATATTTTTTCTCCCAACTCACCACAGTAGCAGCAAACATGAATTAAAATGAATTATTACTTCAGTACATATCTTTATGGAAGCTGTGATTCTGAGAGAAACTGTTTACATTGTTTTAGTTGTATTATTTTCCCTAGCCAAAACTTAAATAGTTTTTGGTGTAACTATGACGAAAACTAAAGATATTTAAATTAAATTAGTAGTCTAGTTTCAGAACTGGGTTGTGGAGGGAAGTGCATCTAACCGAAGAAAACAGGATGAAAGGCCTGACATACTCAAGAACTTATACTATTGACAAAATTAGCAATACAGGTGTGAGCTGGCAGAGTTTTAGTCATGTTCTTTTTTGCTCTCTCCATTGGGATGGATTTCTGTCTCTTGCCAGTTTGAATCTAAAACAACTTTCCATATATCCCAAGAGTTTAGCACCTAGCAGCAAGAAGAGAGGTACCTGCTGGAACTAATTCCGGAAGATGAGTCATACAAAATGATACAGGTTGGTGGGGTTGGTGTGTGGGTTTTTTGGTTTTCTTTCTTTTTGGTTTGTTTGTTTTTTGGTTTTTGGTGTTTTTTTTGGGTTTGTTTGGGTTTTTTTTGTTGTTGTTGTTTTTTTTTTTTTTTTTAATGACCAGGTAATGGGCTTTTTGTGTAGAGGACAAGCAGTGACAAAGTGACAAAGCAAGGTTTGAGTGTTGTGTCAGACTGGCAGAGCTGCCAGGGGAACAGTCACCAATTGTTCTGCGTTGAATTGCGGTGCATGGAGCGGGATTGCGCTGGGAATCTCCAACTGGAGCCGTGCCCTAAGGGCAGCCACCGGGGATGGGCTGGCAAGCGCACTGGAGGCCACAAGCACTAACTACAAATGCTTTTGGTCTGCCTGAGAACTGACCTCCGGGAATATCAGAGAACCGTGGAATCACAAAATAGCTTTGAGTTGGAAGGGACCTTAACAATCATCCAGCTCCAAACCCCTGGGCAGGGACACCTCCCACTCGACCAGGCTGCTCAGAGTCCCATCCAACCCGGCCCTGGGCACTGCCAGGGACGGGGCACGCTGTTGCCGGCCTCTCTGCCCCGCGTAAGGAATTCCTTCCTCCCCGGCCCGCGGCGGCGCTGAGGGCGCGGCCGGCCGGCGCTCCCAGCGGGCGGCGCGCGGGCGGGGCTGCGCTCCACGCGGGCGGGCGCGCCAGGCCTGGAGGCCGCGCCCTGCGTTCACCCGCGCTCTGCCGCCGGCGGCTGCGGGCGGCGGGGAGGCCCCGAAGGTTCTGGAGCCGGGGCGGGGCACTCCGAGAGCGCTGGTGCCTGTGCTCGGGTGTTTGATCCTTCGTCATTTAAGGCCTTTGGGTGCCCTGCAGATGTTGGTCCTTAAAAGCGGGTATTGGTTACCGCTATGATTAATTTGCATTGATATGAAAAAAAAAAAAAAAAAAGGGGGCGAGTTCGGCTCGGGTATGAAAACGCTAAAGGCTCGGTGTGGCCGGTAAGCAGCCTTCTCTTGGTTCTGCTGGAGTGTGTGCCCTCGGGCTGTAGGAGGCCCGGGCTGGGCAGGGCGCGGCGCTCGCAGCCGTGCGGGATGCGCTGCTCGGGCTGCGCTCCGGCTGGCCGTCCCTCACGGGCTGCTGCTTATTAAATATACCTGTTATCACAGCAACATGGGGTATGGAATAGTTCTGTTAATAAAAACATTGTTTAAGTTGTTAGGGTCAAAGATTTGCTTTTAAAACACATGCTTTCATTGAAGCTAGAACAATATTCTTACATTAACTGTGTTTTAGGCATCCATTTCCCTTGCTCCTGTGAACATTTTCAAGGCAGGTGCAGATGAAGGTAGCCTTCTCTTGGTTCTGCTGGAGTGTGTGCCCTCGGGCTGTAGGAGGCCCGGGCTGGGCAGGGCGCGGCGCTCGCGGCCGTGCGGGATGCGCTGCTCGGGCTGCGCTCCGGCTGGCCGTCCCTCACGGGCTGCTGCTTATTAAATATACCTGTTATCGCAGCAACATGGGGTATGGAATAGTTCTGTTAATAAAAACATTGTTTAAGTTGTTAGGGTCAAAGATTTGCTTTTAAAACACATGCATTCATTGAAGCTAGAACAATATTCTTACATTAACTGTGTTTTAGGCATCCATTTCCCTTGCTCCTGTGAACATTTTCAAGGCAGGTGCAGATGAAGAGAAGGCAGAAACAGCTCGGTTGGTAAGTTTAATTTTCTAAGAAACCGGTACTCCTTGAGGTAATTAAACTTTGTCTTTTCTACTACTAAAATACTTTCACTATATTGCGATATGGAGCTTCCGTCTCTAACTGGCTTTTCTTCTTGCCTGTCTGGGAACAGAAGGGAGTTTTGTTTATACTAAAAATTAGAGAAACTCATCATTGTCAAAACCAAAGTACCTCTACTGGAGCTCAGAAGATTGGTGTTTATTGGGTGGCATTTCTTCTGGCTTCGAGACAGACTTATGGTTTCTGGGAGATTTACGTATATTTGATCTGGTTATCAAAATTTAGCAGTTAGGAAACTCACCTTAAATTCAGTTAAGCCACCATTGAAAGAGGTGGAAGGGTTGGTTAAAATGTGGAAAGCTATGGGATAGTCTATAATTCTTGTACTAGAGTAGAAATAACTTGTTCCCTGAGGTATGCTTATTTTCATTTCAGTCATCCTTTGTTGGTGCCATTGCCATTGGTGACCTGGTCAAGAGCACCCTGGGGCCTAAAGGCATGGTAAGACAGCAGCAGGCTCTCAGGAGCCATGCCCATTAATTTGGCTTTAATAGTCGCAGTGTCTTTTCAAGCAGTACACTAAATCTCACATCTTGTAGGACAAGATTCTTTTAAGTACCGGGAGAGACAGCTCTGTCACAGTTACCAATGATGGTGCAACCATCCTGAAAGCTATTGGAGTTGACAACCCAGCTGCCAAGGTCTTGGTTGGTGAGTTCTTTAAGGCTTGATATTTATTAATTTGTAACTCTATTGTGGTGTTTTTATTTGTTCTTAGAAAAGTGCTCTTGAAATACTGTGAAAAATTGAAGGGAGGAGGAGCAGAAATCCTGAAGTAAGAAGGGCAGGGTACTGTGGCATTCTGCAAAAGTAAAATTGTGGTGTGTGCTGCTCTTCAAAAGTGTTTTTTTATCTTCTTTTCTCTTAGCTCTGCTTTGTCCCAGGAGTCAGAAGGGACAAAAGATAGCTGTATACTCCTCGTTTTGCAGTGGGAAGATTCAGAACAGAAATCTGGGCAGCAGCAGAAGTTCTGTCTGTTCTGTCTCCCAGATTTAAATCTCTGTCACTCAGTGAGCACTGTACTTCTGTACAGAGTTGACTGTTTTGAGTGACTGTTCTACTGTTCTACCCTGAACTGTTGGGTGTCAGGGTTCCTAACGATTTTGTTTGCTGTGTCCCAGTTTATCAGCAGTTCATGCAGCAGTCCTGGTTATGTGAGTGACTGTTCTACTGTGCCAGTGGTCCACTACCTGAACTGTTGGGTGTCAGGTTTCCTGACAGATTTTGTGTTTGCTGTGTCCCAGTTTATCAGCAGTTCATGCAGCAGTCCTGGTTATTGTAGTCTCTGGTCCTGTATCTGTGCCTTAGAGCTTCTATTCAGCTGTTCTTTTGATAACCATCATCAGGATGGGGAGCAGAGGGGAGGATCCTGACCATCACCAGGCTGAAACTGGTGTCTAGGTTGCGAGTGAAGAGCATGAGTTTGAGGGATGGCAAATTTAATTTGCATCTCCTGTTTTCCTGTTTTGGTTTTTTTTTAGAGTTCCCTCTTTACACAAAGAGTAAGATTGTTTTTGTTGTCGAAATTAATGTATGAGAAAAATAGCATTGATGCTGTGTTTTCCTTCTTCAGATATGTCAAAGGTTCAAGATGATGAAGTTGGTGATGGAACTACATCTGTCACAGTGTTGGCAGCTGAACTGCTGAGGGTGATGCATTCTGTTTTTTCAGATGTTTGTCAAGGCACTTCTGTAGTGCCACCAGTAGGAGGTGTATTATCCCGAGTTTGTGAAAGGGCTCCCAAAGCATAGAAAGGAATAGCTTGCTCTCTTGCTGTTGAAATTGGTAGGGGGGAAAAAACCAACCCTTAGGTATTGCATCATCATTTTTTGGATATTATTTTACATTATTGGTCCTTACATTATTTTTATAAACTCTCAGGTATTTTAAGTCAATTCTTACAGCTCACTTCCTGGCTATTGCACTGAGCAGTGTGCAGCACTGCTTAGTTGTGAGGCTCAGTCCTCTGAAATCTGTTTCCATAGAAAAAGAATTCCTGCTAAATTCTGTTCTTTGCTCGAGATGTGAATTCATACTGTTTCTTTCAACTCTGTATGGATTTTATGCTTATGGAAAAATTTACACTGCAATACTCTAAACCTGAAATTCTATGAAAGAGATTTGAGAAATGAGTAATTCTTCCTTGCAGAGCTGTGTCAGAAAGTCTGATCATCTCAGGTCCAGTAACTGGAATCAAGAGCATCTTAAGGAATGTCAGCTTGCCAAGTTTCATAGAAAAATGAAGATAGCTTTTTTCAACTACACTTTAAGTTGCATCCATAAATGAACATGTATTTTCTAGTTAGTGTAACTATACTTTTTTGAGGGAAATAATTATTGATTTCATTAAAATAGGAGGCAGAATTACTGATTGCGAGGAAGATTCATCCTCAGACCATCATTGCAGGCTGGAGGGCAGCCACAAAGGCTTCAAGAGAGGCACTTCTGAAAGCAGCTGTGGATCATGGGTTAGTAGTGTCCATTTGCTGTAACTCTTGGTAAAAAACTACTCAAGATCAAAACACCAAATTGCAGTCCATTGGTAAATTCTTCACTGTTATTAAAGCAGTATGAAGCCTGAGTTCCTGAATTTTAACTGTGTATTTAATACTGTGCATTTTTTCAAACGAGTTAAAGAAGCTTCAAAATTAGTTATGTGCAGAAACGAAATACAAGCTGTAATTTGCTCCATGGCACACAGATCTGAGCTGTTATTTCAGATTTTGTACTCACATTTTAAATATAACTATTTCCCATGCACAGCACTTTGAGAGTACAAACTTTCTAAAGCTGAATGCAAAAATTCTCCTAACAAAACTTGTATTTCAAATAGAAGGTTGTGTTCTGGGACAGAGGAGGGATTCTGTGCAGCATTCCTCAGAAGAAAAGATGGCACATGTAGATTCAGGCTAGAAGAAGTGGGCAAAGATTCATGGTGATAGCTAGTGGTGGTTAAGGCTTTCAGACTTTCCACTTGAACTGAACTGTCTTTATTTTAGTAATGATGAAGTGAAGTTCCGTGAAGACTTGATGAACATTGCGGGAACAACTCTTTCATCAAAATTGCTTACTCACCATAAGGATCACTTTGTCAAGCTGGCTGTGGAAGCTGTTCTTAGGTTGAAAGGTTCTGGTAATTTGGAGGCTATCCATGTTATTAAGAAACTTGGTGGAAGTTTGGCTGATTCCTACTTAGATGAAGGTAAGTCTTTGAGTGTTGGCTGTCTATGCACGTGAGAAATAAAGCTGCTAAAGGTTACACATCTATGTAAATTTGTTATAGGAAACACTGTTACATTATTACTAAATTGAATACTAAAGATGGGGGATTTTGTAATAACTAGTAATTGCTTTGCTTTTAATTCAAAGTTTTACAAGACCTTTCTGTTACTACAGGCTTTTTGCTTGACAAGAAGATTGGTGTAAATCAGCCAAAAAGAATTGAAAATGCAAAGATTCTTATTGCAAATACTGGTATGGATACAGACAAGATTAAGGTATGTGACAGAACTGCTGTTGAGAAACTGTGTTTTTGTAAATGGAATTTTGAGACTGAGCTTTTTTCTCTTTGATTTAGATTTTTGGCTCTCGTGTTAGAGTGGACTCCACAGCAAAAGTGGCAGAAATAGAACAGGCAGAAAAAGAAAAAATGAAGGAGAAAGTGGATCGTATTCTTAAACATGGGATAAATTGCTTTATTAACAGGTACGTATTTCTTGGGAAAAAGGGAGAGTTAGGTTACTTTCCATGTTGTTCTAGTTCACTCTGCTAGAACAGGCAGTTCAGTGTCCAGCAGGCACTGAGGATCAAAGGACTTAGACCTTAAAGCATAAACACAGGCTGCCTGTGCTAATTGTGACAGTGTTTCTTCAGAGAAAGGATATTTCAAAAAACATTATAGTTTGATTTTTTTTCCTTAGCTTTGCATGTTTACTTGCCACTGTGTTTTCTTCTGTGTTGTGTAACATTCCATGTGTGGCAGATGCCTCATCCATTGACTCCTTTAGTAGCTTTCAGAAATCTGTCCTGTGTCCGTGCTACTGAGAATCTGGTGTCTTTTGTTACTGTGTTATTTTTAAAGGTTTGTTCTGTATGTGATGGTGAGATGTGTTTTAATTTTAGACAGCTGATCTACAACTACCCTGAACATCTCTTTGGAGCTGCTGGTGTCATGGCTATTGAACATGCAGACTTTGCTGGTGTCGAACGTCTGGCTCTTGTCACAGGTGTGCATTTTGTTGTATGAAACTTGGAGGGGCACATTATTTGTTTCATCATTGGTAAACATGAAACTTACTTAAACGTACTGCTTCAGCATCTGTGAATAAAGGATTGTAATGCAAAACATGGGATATAATGTAGCAATTTATTGCCAGTTAGTAATTTTCTTTCATATTTTAAAAATATTTTCAGGTAAGTTCTTGCTTGGTAAGATTTTGATACATTTGTTTTCTAAGGAAAAGATGAAACTTAGCCACAGAAAGAAAAACTCTTACAAGTTAATACTAACAGTTCTTGATTCTGTGATAACAATTGTTTAAATGGCTGTTGTTTGACTGTAATGATAGAGAAGACTAAAGAGTCACCCTTTGTTAAAAATGTGGGCCTGAGTTGTTGACTTGAGGTGGATCTCAAATAACCTGAACAACCTGGATATTTTAAGTAGTGGTCAGCATAAATGTGATTCTAGTAACTAATGAAAATGAAACCTCTGGAATGCTACAGATAATTCTCTTTGCTGAAGTCATAGATAGGTAACTGGGACATCAGAGTTGATTTTGAAAGTGATCAGGAGGATGAATTTGCTTTGCAGGCGAAAGAAAAAGACACTGACTTGCTTATCTTAGCAAAACTGATGTAGCAATTGTGTGTAGCTGTCAGTAGGCACATTGACACAGGCAAGTACGTGATTGAGAGGAACATGGCTTACATCTGAAACAAATTGAAAGCAGACTTTCTATGCAGAGCAGATGGCCCTTATCAGACCACACTGGCTTGAATAGTATAGCTGAAAAATGGACAAGTTTTTAATATACACAAACTCTCTGCTACGAGTCTTGGTTTTCTTGTGGTGCTGCAACTACACAGTGCTGCAAGCTACTGTGGGATAATTGGGCACACATGGGGAATGCTTACATGTAAGGAGTTTTCTAATAGGAAGAGGAAAGAACTGGAACAAGAACTAGAACAATGTCATATTCAAAGACATTTTGGTCTTTGTGATGCTTGCTTTGTTTATGATATGGCAGTTTACAGATTGTGCACAGTATTGCTGCAACAGCATGGAATGAGAGTTGGGGCGCAGGAGAATGGTGGCCACTGGTTCTCAGCCATCATCAGGCAGGAAAAATGAATGCTGTCACAAGCTCAAGTTTTAAAGCATAAGAGACTTCATTTAGTATTTTACAAATACTTAATCAGTAAACACTGTGAAAACTTGAAACATACTGACATTTTAATACTAGCAAAGATGTTTATTCTGTTATCAGACACAACTCACAAGCATTTTAGTCCTTGTGATGTGAAACAAAACATTGGTGTTGTAAGGATTTCTCAGCATTGGTTAAAGGTTTCTGTACCACATGCTGACATGAGAAAGTCTTGGCTTATCAGTATTGTTAATTTAAATTTATTTTGGGGCAATTATGAAGACCATTTTTTTCACACCCACCCCCCGCTGCCCTTGGTTAGACCTTGCTTGAAAGGATGTTTTCATTGTAAGCTCTGATTTCTTTATGATCTTACACTTGTAGGTGGTGAAATTGCTTCAACCTTTGATCATCCTGAGCTAGTAAAACTAGGAAGCTGCAAGCTTATTGAAGAAGTCATGATTGGAGAAGATAAACTCATTCATTTCTCTGGAGTAGCAATGGGTAAGTGTTTTATCACTAGCAATGTATTGTGACATTTGTGTTAACCCTCTGCTAATGCTGTTCAGTTTCCAGTGAGGCGTAGGAATTCTGTAATGATTTATATAACTGTTTCTATAAAGGCCTTGCTTTTCAGTAAAAGTCCTGTTCAATTTCAGGGTTGAAACTGTGGATGTTTCATGTTATGTAAATAAATATATAATAATTTTTAAGGATAGGAACCAAGGTGTCTGCTTTGAGAGATGGCAGTTGACAAGAAAAGTACCAATATGTCATACTTAAAGAGCTTGTTCTAGTAAATGCCAATGCTCTAATTTTTCAAGGAGTTCTGAAGTGATACTCATTTTCTGTTAAGTTAAATAAGGTGTTGTGGAACCAAAGCAGTAGCACTGTGCACATAATTTCATTCTGTCTTTGAAATGTCATCATGCTTCCTTTTGCTCCCAAAATTAATACAGAACTTGACTGCAGCAATAGCAAAACCATTGTAAATTGTTGTGATAGCCCATTTTTCTGTCCTGGTTTCTCCTTTTAATCATTTTACATTTGTGCTTTCTAGGTGAAGCTTGCACCATAGTTTTGCGTGGAGCCACACAGCAGATTCTAGATGAAGCAGAAAGGTCTCTGCATGATGCTCTGTGTGTCCTGGCCCAGACTGTGAAGGACACAAGAACTGTGTATGGTGGAGGTGAATATCAGATTCTTTGTACATGTCACACATTTCCTATTACTGAAGGTTAGCTGTGTAACATCTGTGTGTCTTCAATGAATAGGTTGTTCAGAGATGCTGATGGCTAATGCTGTTGCAGAACTTGCTGTCAGAACACCTGGCAAAGAGTCTGTTGCAATGGAGTCCTTTGCTAAGGCTTTACGAATGGTAGGTTTATATAATCATATTGCTGAGACAAAGTTCCATGGAGTTTACTAACTTGTGACATCAGATATTTGCTTCACTTTAAAAATTTTGGTTGTCCAGACTAAAAAAGTAAAGTTTAGCAACACAGCTTGGATAAACAAAGGGGGAAATTGTTTTTTTGTCTTAGGAAAAAAGTACTGGTATTTCAATAATTCTGCATGTTGCAGAATTGTAAATGTTTGTATGCTGACTCTCCTCTAATTGTTTCTTGCTCACCTTACCTGCTAGTTAAACATGCTGCAGAAATAGTACAGAAAAATCTCATCTTATATAGTTGACAGCTGATTTAGAAAAGAGCAACCCTTCTGTTCCATTGATGCTCTAGTGCTCTTTGGGTGTATTCATACTCTAGTACTAGCTACAAGTTTCTGGTCTTGCATTGGAGATTGCATCTTAGTAGGAAATGCGAGTGTTGCAAGAAACATTAATAGAATTGTGATAACAGGCTGTCAGTTTGACAGAAAAATTGAATTAGGGACAGCTTTTCTCCCAAGAAAGTTAAATTCAAGAGCATGGTAATACTTGGCATTACCTCTTCAGTCAGCACATGCAGGTTTGCACTGCTGTCACGGAAACAGTGAACAGAATGGTCAGGTAGTTAATGCTTACCAGCAGACTTGTGCTTTTAAATGAAAACATTTCTCCAGTTGTAGTCTGAAATGATAAAGTTACAAGATTCTTTTTTACTTCTCTCCATGTAAAATGAGTGTACAAATCTGCTAACATGCTTCTGTGCTCTTAGGTACTTTCTTACAGTAGAGTCTTGAAATTCTTAGAAAGGTAGTTTGGGTTTTTTACTTCTTACAGAAAAAGATCATCTGGCATGTTTCTGAAGCATCTTATTTAAATTTAGTTGTAAACTAATAACATCAAAGTGTGTTTCATGCTGGCTAACGATCAGTCGCTATGTTAATTAAAAACAACCTGTTTTTATCCCCTTAGATCCCAACAATAATAGCTGATAATGCTGGCTATGACAGTGCTGATTTGGTTGCTCAGCTCAGAGCTGCTCATAGTGAAGGGAAGACTACTTATGGACTGGGTAAGGGGACCAGTTTTACTTCTGTGTTTGAATTGCTGTTTGGCCAGGTCCTCTAGGCTCATTAAGGTTGCTCATGTATGTCTGTCACATATATTCAGCAGGGAGAACTGAGTATGTTGATTTGTTTGTTTTGCATAGAACTTGGTGTACAGCACTACATTCCTTTTCTGTTCTACCAAGCTTTTGAAAATAGAGTGAAAATCTTTGTTTCTTAAATGGATGATTTTCACCTAAAAACCACTTCCCTTACACTGAGTCTAGTTATAGAAAGCTTAAAAAGAAAAACATTGTTTTAAAACCAGCAACCAGCTAAAAACCCAGAAGAACTAAACATCCTTCCCTTTGCCCCTTTCTCCCCACCCCCACAAAAAAACCCAACCGAGCAACAACCACAGAGTTGTGGAGAAGAACCCTGAAGTTAATGTACCTAAGGACATAGTGCAAAGAGTCCTTTTGGGATCTTGTCTCCTCATCACAGTGTATAAAGTTTTTATCATCAACTGTTTCTATGTAATTGCAACATTAGGCTTAAATCAGCAGTCTTGAGGTAGAAGACTTTATTTATTATCCTAACTGTCAGTATAGTTCATTTGAGCAGGTGAGTTGCTATGCTCTCAGCTTCTTGTGATTTCCTTAAAAAACTGCTGAGTTAAAAAAAACAAAACCAAAAAACTACCTCTTGATGTATTTCTTCTTCCAGATATGAAAGAGGGTGTCATTGGGGACATGTCACTTTTGGGAGTAACAGAAAGTTTCCAGGTCAAGAGACAAGTTTTGCTGAGTGCAGCTGAAGCAGCAGAAATGATTCTTCGTGTAGATGACATCATTAAAGCAGCCCCAAGGTATGATCAGAGTATCTGCATGGTCATTCACAGTGGTGTACAGTAAACCTCCTTCTGTGGAAGAATTAGGTGCAGAAAAGTCTTGGCCTACAAATTCTTTACTTGAAGGGGAACCTGACATGTGACATGCCGATGTTATATTAGATAATCTTACTGCATTAGCAGTGTCATCAGACCTTTAGAGCCATCAGCAAACTTAAATTACTGTGCCTGAGTAATGCCTAGTTAATCCTAGGTCACTAAACATTTGCACAAGTGGCTGACCAAAATGTATGGGATCATGCTTTTTCTTTTGGCAAGAATTATAGTGAAATGTCCAGCTGCTTCTGAGAGAATCTGCAGCTAAAACAGAAACATGTTTCTTAAAAGGTTTGAGAAGAATTGCCACTCATAGGCAGGCCTGTGGGCCTGCTACCAGGTAGTTTTTACTGCTTTTTGAATCAAAAGATTTTTTTTTTAGCGTGGTCATGGGTGGTGTGTTAGCTTTGAGGTGGTACTGTTTTTTGTGCTGTGAGATAAAGCTGTCACTGAACGCAAAATACTAACTAAAGATTAAAAATAAGGGTGGGTGAGGAGGGGCTGGTGGACATCAGCATGGTGGGAATTTTCTGATTTTTCTTTTTCTCCCCAGAAAACGTGTGCCAGACCATCGCCCCTGTTAAATTTTCTTCAGTACCTGAGGATGTGTGGACCAGATCTCACCTAGTAATTTTTTTAATGGTCTAGTTTTTGTGAGGTTATGGAAGAGAAGCTTGAGACAAACAGATCTCCATCAATGGCACTGTCTTCAGTTGGTTTTTACTTACTGGAGCTTTTATGTGTTGTGTGGAAGAATTCACTTTCAGGGGTGTATAAACCAGGGGTTTTATACAACTCTATTCATTCTGTTCCTTCCAGGTTCCACATAAAGTACACAGAAATAAAAAAAATAAAAATAAATAACTCAATTTCCCCAAAGTTGTATTTCTTTCTGTAGAACCAGGAAGGGCAGATCCACGAGGACAGCTGTGGTGCACATCCTCAGGCTCATCCTCACTTTGGGGGTGACTAAGCCCTTGTGGCTTGCTGGTTCATGTGGACCTGCTGTGTTAGTATGAGAGGTGTATTCCAGTCCTGGCTACATGGGTTTTGAGTTTGGGTGCTGGAAACAGGCTCTGAAGTTAGGTGGTATATTACTATTTTGTTGTTGTTGTTGTTTTGTTTTGATGATGGAAGAGAGAGAGTGGGCAAGGAACCTCAGTCAGTGCCCAGAACTACAACCAAATGATCTTACAGCCTTTTCACACCACAAATTTAACATTTTGCTCAGGGGAGTTGAGAGGAACGTGCAGGTAGGGAGAGAGAACAACATTCTGGACCAAACAGTCTGAGTGTTGATCTGTAAAGTATTGGGCTGACTTTACAAACACTTATAATTGTGGACACTTAGCAGAAAATATGCCAGGCTCCATAACATTCATTTCCTGCCCTCTCTGCCCCACCCCTTTCACATCTGTTAAATCCTGTCTTTATATTCACTTTCCTATTCTATTAGTTGCTGCAGAGGCAGCATGTTTCTTGACTGGATGGGTATCTTTGTGCCTAGGTTGGAAGGAAGCCTGTGATGCCTGCAGCGGTCTGCATGCAGATCTGTGAGGACTAAGCACAGACAAGCAGGGGCCCTGTCTGTGTGGGAGCCCAGAATGGTGCCAGGCCTTGTGACCTTTTTTTGCCCTTGCAAGTGTACAAACACCAGGGCAAGTCTGCCAAAGCAGAATGATTAAGTTGAAGTAAGCAAGTATGTGTGCAAAGGTTTTTCTCCCTTAGATTTCTTAAAAGGAAGGGAATCTGCTTACAGATTCCTCCCCTTAACTCTTAACAGAGACTCTTCAGCTCTCCAGAAGTGACAGTGCTGTATGGAGAGGGCTGAGTGAAACACAGACCATTGACAAGCCAGTGAAAGCATGCTCTTCTCTATCCCCTTAGATAAATACAGTACCAGCTTAGTTCTGTTGGATATAAAATATTGACCTTGGAGATTAAAATAGCACCCCTAACTCACATCCTGCTTTCATTTTTGTAGGAAGAAATTGTTGGAACAAGACTAGATAAAGAATTTGCTGTTAATTCCAAAGAAGCATTTTTTAACTTGGCAACATGCTAGTATACTTTTATTTAATTTCACTAGGAGCACACTACATGAGTGCCAGCCAGATGCAAATTTGGACTTCATTTTACAAGACAAGTGCTAGCAGAGTCTATATATTTCCAGATAATTTTTCAAGCATGTAGATGACATTAAACTGATGCCAGTCACAAACTGGCATGGAATCAAACCTTTTCTGTGAAGTCAACTGCTGCTTCTGCAGGCTGTGCTGGTGAGACAGTTCTACTTGAAGAGTGTGCCACCAAGGGCTTTCCACCCTTGTTAAACAACCTGTCACCTAATTCAACCATGCTATGGTGTCTAAAATGTCACTTTGAGCCAGATTTCTGTTACTCAATTAAAGCAAAGCTTAGGAAGAAAGTGCATTTTTAAGGGGATCTGAATTGGTCCAAGTTGCAAGCTTGAGAAATACCCAGCGGAAATCATCTGAGAAAAGTTTGCCTCATCAGGTTATGTGCAAGTTTATCGTGACAGCTCCCAGCCCTGGATTTTTTTCATGCAAGTTTACCTCTGCAGCTCTTGTGGCTTTTCCTTTTTAGTCAGGCTTTGATTTTCTTCTTTGCTTCTATATGAAAACTTGTCCTGTACAGCTGCCCTCAGAGGCAGTGTTGTCAGTAACAAAACACAGCAGCAAAGCCTACAGCTTTCCTCACCAACATCTGGATGCTGCTCAGCAGTGACAAAACAGTTGTCACAAATTTTGCTGGAAGAAAGAGGAAAGCCCCCTGTACATATGTGCTGTTTCCTTGATAGTGCAGCTGGGACTCTGCTACCACTTCCCACTCAGCAGACAGGGAAACCTTCAAGGTATTGCTGTATTTCAGATAAAGCAATTTGAGACCAGTGCTGTGGGTTGCTTTAGAGCTGTGGCTCAGCAGTGATCACCTTGAACAGTGGCTTCCAGCTGAGCTGGGACACCTCAGCAAGGTGGAAGGGAGAAGAGTGAGCCTACAGGTGAGGAGCAGCTAGTCCTTATGTGCTCCATGCAATCCACACATGGCGAACATCTAAATTAAGTCTTATCTCTATTGAGAACTGTGCATAGTCCCAGCATGGCAGGAGCAGGAGAGGGAAGTCTGTTCTAGGGAGAGTGCTGGGTGCTGCACAAAGACAGACAGGTGTCTGTACAGGAGTTTTGCTGTCGCGTTGTCTCCAAGCTGGTGCACGTACTCCTAATGATTGTCAGGCAGTGGTGCTCCCTGGACACCAGCAAGCAAGGGAGAGGTAGAGGTTGGGCAGCGGTGGGAGTGCGCTGCCACCTTGGCCAAAAGGGGCAGCTGAGTGTCAGCAGGGCTCGGCTTCTGGCTCGGTCTTGGCGGCAGGAGGTAGCAATGGTTTCTCGTCGAGCGTGATTTCTATCACTGCCCCGGATCGCTTGCGGGGCTCGGGGCTCTCCTCTGACCACCTGCCCACCCTGCGCACCCCTTTGGCCACCTTGGGTGCATTCCTGCAGGGGTTGTGGTCGTAGATCACCAGCTTCAGGCCGGGAAGGTGAGCAAGGCTGGGGAAGAAGCGGATGGAGTTGCGATCCACGTCGATCACCTCCAGGAAGGGCATGTCCAGGAGCACGGGAGGGAACTCGGACAGCAGGTTTCCTGACAGCCAGATGGTGCGCAGCTCCTGCAGGCACTGCAGCTGGGGAGGGAGGCTGCGCAGGGCGTTGGAGCCGGCGTGCAGCGTCTTGAGCAGGCTGAGCTCGCACACCACCTCAGGCAGGTACTGCAGGCAGTTGGACTCGATCCAGAGCGTCTTGAGGTTCTGCAGGAGCCGGAGCTCGAGGGGCAGGCTGCAGAGCTTGTTGTTGCCCAGGTAGAGGATGCACAGCTGCTTCAGCGTGCACACAACTAGGGGCAGTGCTTTGAAGTTGTTGAAGTCCAGTGCCAAGATCTGCAGGTTTTGCAGCTGCTCCAGCTCGGGGGGCAGATGGTTCAGGTTGTTGTCACTCAGGTACAGCTTTACCAGTTCCCGGAAAGAGCAAATGTGCACAGGCAGCCGCCTCATCTGCCTGCCACTCAGATCGACCATTTTATCCACTGGCATCTCTTCTAGATCTTCTAGGAGGTACTTCTGGCACTTGTTAGAGGGCACAAAAGCAAGTATGGCTTTCAGGCTGTTGCCCATCTCAGAATTTTGTTTTAGGATGGCTGGGACTGCGAGGGACAGGAGGCTGCCTTGGTCTCCTGCTGCACACTGGCCTGTTGGTAACTTGTTCTTCCCAATATAAGGCTCTGTTTACATGGCACCAGCCATTAATCTCAAGGGCTCTGAAATGCTTCTGATAACTGAATGAGTGTTTGGTGACGGGGATTATGGACAGGACGACTCAGGGCCCAGGTCTCCCTCTCTCACCCACACTCCTACTTGCTCGCCCTCCCCCTGAAAACATTCCTTCTTTCCTCCTCTTGCACACTGTAAATGTTCTCTGATTTTGCCCCATACAAAATTAGGGTCATGCCAATGCCTCAGCCCCTCACTTGCTGCAGCTGTGCTGTCTGTGTAGCTAATGCAGGCAGCAAGGATCGGCTTGGGAAAGTAAACACCACAGCAGACCAAAGTTTTAAGCTCAGATGTTTAACTTTCATGAAACTTCCAGCAGAAATGTCGGATATAATCAAATTGTTGTTTAAAATACCTGTCAAGACTTGACTGACTTTCAAAATGAGTGACACTTTCAGGGATGTATTTTGAAAGGTGCCAAATACTTGGATTTCAGAGTGTAACTTGCCACCCAGTACTTATCTTAAAGCTTTAACACAAATACTTGGCAAACTGCTATCTTGAGCGGTTCTACTGTTTATGTTCTTAATGTAATGGTCTTTATTATAGCCTCTGGCACTCTTGATTGTGTAGGGCCTTTTTCATTACAGTTTTCTTCTTGTCTGTAGGGCCTTTTTAATTTCATTGTTTTACTCCTTGTCTGAATCCCAAGGTAATATGCTATCACAAATTGCCAAGGTTGTTCTCCCTCCACTTTCCAACTGTGCTGCTGCAGTTTCTGTGTCTGTACCAAAACCTGTCAAGAAACTCCCATGGATTCCTTCAAGATTCTCACTTGTTATGAGTGAAATAAGTCTGATTTTGAAAAGTTATGGCTATTTAGATGTGACAGTGTTCTAGTTGCATCATGATCCATTTTGCTAGTCAGTTCTAATTTCTAGGAGTATTCCTATGTATACAGGAACATCTGCATAGTTTGACTTGTTGAGCTTCTGCTATTTCAGACTTTCCTGGGGACTCATATTTGTCCCTACCCATGTCAGGGAGGTTGGAACTACATGATCTTTAAGATTCCTTTCTACCCAACCCTTTCTGTGGTTGTCCTGCATCTGTGTTGGCCATAGCTCTACCATGAACTTTGGATGTGAAAACTGGCAGAGCGTTTTAAGGTAAAATAGCCTTTTCACCACCTGGCTCTTTGCTTTGATATCTGCAGCCCATTGCTGTTATTTCCCACACTTACTGTAATTTAGGGAGAATACGTTCTTTGAACAATCTGCAATTGTTTTTTGGGTATTAGGTGCTGTACTACCAAAATCCGTGACTGCTGAGAGCCATGCACCCTTGAAAGACGAAAGGCAGAGCAAACAATATTGAGGAAAAGGCAGCACTTAAGGTGGCCTCTGGATTTCTTGGTCAAATCTAGTTATATAGAGCTCTCTACTACCACTTGCTTTCAAATGTAAAGCAGCTCTTAGCTGAGTATAGGCTACAGGCTGTTTATGAGTCTTTTCCCCACAAGATGAGTGGCTGTGCCATGCAGCAGTGATGCTATAAAGTCATGGAGGAGAAGAACAATAGAGAGGACACCTGGGAAACAGTATTGCAGCAGGACAGAGAGCAGTGACTGCTGAGACCTGAGTACCACAAAAGTTTTGGATGGAGAAGCTGGGCAGAGTATTAAGCCTGGAGAACAAAGACAATGTCACAGTAATCTGTGGTGGTGCTGTGGAATAGAGGGCCTGAAAGTTTCCTCTCTGATGGTGGGACGTGCTGTGCATGGCATCCCAGAAGCAAGAAACCAGCTTGCACTGCATGAGCATCTCCTTTTAGACACTTCTTTACTGCTTTGATACTCTGTCCCCTGTCATAGGACCACTGTGGGGTATGTGTCAGCAGGCTGTTGTATTTGTTTTTAATTTCTAAACAGCCGTGGCACCTTTTGAAGGCGAGGGTGCCTCCCCTTAAGGCGCTGTAGACCACAGGTGTGGAAAACCAAATGCATTTGGCATAATTAATAATGAATATACATCCACAGCAAAGTCTTGTCTTTTAGACAAATTTTTTCAGATAACCTACTAATCATAACAACACAAGAACATAGCTAAGACTATATTAATGGTACAGTTTAGGCATATTTTTTCTCAATAATCCATAAGTAGACAAATAACTTAGCAAAGTACTTTACGTCTGCAGATACAGATATGGATTTTTTTTTTCCTACTTGAATTATTTCTCCTTAATGGAACTTTTAAACTGCAGATAACTATTTCTTAGGGATCCTCTGCACTGTAGTTTAATGATTATTCCAGCTTATCAAAAAAGGTCACAATGACCTTTTGTTGCTGCATTTTGTACCTCTGTTAGTTAAATTAATGTCTGCTTGGAACATAGAGTGAGATCAGAGAATGTGGGAAAGAATAACCTCTGTGTGTGGATTAATAAAGGACTACACTTGCAGTAAAATGAACAGTCGCATTCTTTCTGAGAATTGGCCACTCAGTGGAGGCACTAAGGCAAAGGCAGTCCTCACAGCAGACCCAGGCCGTGTTTTGAAAGCTTTATGTCTTCAAAGTCACCGTGGTGCCCTCCAACAGGAACATTATCGACTTCCCAGAAGCATTTGTAGCATTTGAGGAAAAGTTCAAGTGATAAAGGCACTCAGCAGAGGCATTGTCTTGCTCTTGTCAAAGCGACACTGCCCTACCCAAGGGCATGACATCTGCTCTGTTGTGCATCAAGTGACAGGTGGGGGCTCCTTGAGAAGTGCCTTTTCTTTCTAGATTTCACAAATGGCTGCATCTTTGCTCACCATTCCCATTTCCAGCACCCAGATCTTGCAGCTCAGTGGCTGGGATGACTGTGGGACAGGAAATGTGATAGTTTGCTGATAACTTGAGTAAAACCTTTGAGTTCAGGAGAAATGGGGAATATTACTCAGAGATAAATAACTGAAAAAATCAGAATAAAATAAAAACCAATATAAAATATGCATTTTTGAGTTTTTATTATTTTTTGAAACAAGATATTATAATAGAGATGCTGGTGCTTTTTCAGATCCAAACTCTGCCTGCAGCTGTGTGATGACACCACTTGCAGTTTTTGCTGTGTTTTTTTAGCCCTTACAATTTTGGAGGTATGTTGGAAAAAGCAAACTGTATTTCAAAATCTAGGGGAACTAATAAATAGATCTCTAAACTTATTGATATATGGCTCTCAACCCCTCCCCAATCAGTCTGACATAGCAAGGGAAGTGACTTAAAGGAGCAATTTTTGTTTGCTTTGTATTTATTTGCAGTCTGTGATGGGCACTTAGACGCCTTCTTGATCTAGGGGAACCAATAAATAGATCTCTAAACTTATTGATTTAAGGCTCTCAACCCCTCCTCAATCAGTCTGACATAGCAAGGTAAGTGACTTAAAGGAGCAATTTTTGTTTTCTTTGTATTTATTTGCAGTCTGTGATGGGCACTTAGACGCCTTCTTGGCTCACAAATGCTGTGTGACTGGGTTTTTCTCCTGTTTCTTCTTGACATTCCTGCTGGAGCAAAGATGACAACTCCTGCCTCCTCTGTGTCCTTTGACATTTGCTCCTGGCTGTGCTGTTGCACATCTGCTCTCTTTGGGAGAATTCTTTAGTTCTAGTTCACCTTTGCATAGTGAGAAGTTTATTTTAAATACATGGTGTGTTGCAAAGATAAGAAAAGTGGTTGCTCTTTCCCCAGCATCCTACCATACAAACCTTTTGAACAAAAATGGCTGATTATTCAAAGTTAGCTTTAATATATGCTAGGCTGCAGTATGTGGTTGCTTACTGCTCTTTCTTGTGCAGAGGAAAGATTCAAAAGGTCTTGTAAGTAAACTGCAGACTCAGTGCTCTGCTTCCTCCTGGGCAGCTGATGGGGGCTGTGCTCTGCCAAATCAGCTTCTTTTTGACACCATTATTTCTCTGCAGGCTTGACTTGAACACACGTGCAGGGGTGGGAGCCACTAACTGCAGGAAACTTGCAGGAAAATAAATCCAAGAGAGCTCTTCCAAATGTCTTGCTGAAATGTGTGCAAAATTATTGCTGGTTTTTACTGTATGTTGCAGTATTGTACTGCTGTGTTTTTTACTTTGAAGATCCATCTTATGTCGTGGCAGTCACATTTATGTTTAGACTGGAGCTCTCCTATAGATAGAGAATTAAATTTCAGCTGTTAGGGGGCGACTTGTCGCAAGCCCACCAAAAGTCTTCTCAGCCCTGCTGAAATGTCTCCAGGCAAAAGGGAAATGGATATATATTACGTCCTCTTTCTCTGCATTGAACACTTCTGAGCAACATCTCACTAAAGCAAGCTTCCTCTTTCTCATTCTAGCAGGAGCCAGGCTCACCCCATATATCATATTTATGTGAAAGACATTAAGGATTGTTAGTTAAATGTCTGTTTGGTCTAGACTGTGCCTTGGTTATCTGTGCCTGAGTAGCTCCACTGGACACCATTATTTGCTCAAACCAGCGGTTAGTCTGAGAGTAAATGAATCTGTTTTCTGCCAAAGCACTGACCTCCTGTGATTGATTGACCTGGCGAGTGGCCCTCAGCTGACAACAGGCCATAAAAAAGGGACTTCTGAGTAAAGGAGTGTCATTAGACTCTGAACCTCTTGGAGCCATGCGGGCAATACTGTTGGCTGTGGTTTACATCCCGCTCATCGTGGCTGTGGAACGGTAAGGAAACTCATCTGGCTTCACTGGCACACATCTCAGCTGGCTTCATGGGATGACCTGTGCCTGTTGCTACTTGAGGTCTCAAAAAAGAAACCTTTTTTTTTAAAAAAAATGGAGTATATGACAGTTCTAGAAAGGACAATCAGTTTGTTTTTTTTGTTTATTTTATTTGCATAGAATCCCCTTGATTCGATTCAAATCTATCAAGAAACAGCTGAAGGAAAAGGGAGAATTAGAGGAATTTTGGAGGAATCACCACCCTGATGTTTTTGCCCGGAGGTATCTGCATTGTTTCCCCGCAGATATTGCTTTATCAGTAGGAACTGCTTCAGAAAGGCTGTATGATTACATGCATGTAAGTACAGTTTTGGTAATGCAATCATTAGGACTCATCCATCGTTCTACTGGAGGCAGGGGGTTTTTCCCAGCACATTTGAACAATGAAATTATAGGGCTTGTGGTGTCTTGTTGCTTTGTGCTATAAATATTAGACCATAAAAAACCAGGTTGCAATCTGCAAAATAAAGCATGTCTAGATCTAGGATAACGTGGGACCTGAGTAGAAAGCTGATGCAGAGTAGCAGTGGTAGTCCTGTGACAAGTTTTACTTTTGTATAGATCTGTATTGGACTCGGTTGGGTCCCCAAAGAAATATGGGACGTTTGCCTGCATCAGTCTTGGCGAACTACAGGGTTTTTCACAGCAGAATCTGATTGCTTCATTTAGTCATATTCTATTTAGCAGATACTTGGATGCTTTATGTGTTGTAAAAAAATCCTCCAAATCTCATTTATTTGATCAGGTTGAGTCACAAATCAGTGATGATAAAGACTTAAGTAGAGTTTTTTATTTTTCTATTTTTACCTCTGGAGTGTAATGTGTATTAAGTATTGGAGACTGACCTGGGAGGATTTACCATCTAAACTGAAAAAGGAAAAAAAAAATTAATTTCTCTGTATCTCAGGCAAGTCAGCAGGTTTATCATTTTGTAAGCTGTCTTTCTTGGTTTTAGAATTTTGTCCGTTTGGATGGTCTCTGTTTTCTGTTTTATTGGTTTTTCTGCTATGCTTATCTGAAGGGAAACTAAGCTGCAGAAATGTTGTGAAATCTTCACCTGAACAGGGAATGGAATCGAAGGGAAGGCCAAATTAATTCAGCAAGAACTTACTGAGACTTGAGGGCCGTAAAGAAATAAGTATGTGAAGAACAAAGGACACTGAAACACTTCAACCTGCTCTAAAGCTTATTTCAAAGAGGGATAAATGAAAATCTCAAAACAACAAAGCAAAACCCACTTCCCCAGCATATTCAGGTAGCACCAGGAATGGTTTTATTGCAGTGTGTATGTTTTTTGGTTTTGTTTCATTTTTTTTTTAATTAACATCACTTAGGTTTGTTTAATGCAGGAAGAAATAGAATCCCACTGTATAGTTGGATGTTCTCTTAAATGGCATGCTTGCTTGCCTTTTCAAGATTATTTAATTCAGACTATATATTCTGGGGTCAGAAACGTCAGTTTATTAATTAACGAGTATGCACTTGAAGGTACATATTCAAATACTTGTATTGCTGAAAAAAGTTTGGCACTAGCTATTGCTTTTCTATCTGTGGTTGAATTCCAGAAATACTTCTTCCTAAAAATAGGTCTCTTAATGCTGAAGTGCTCTTCCAGGGCCAGATAGGAGCACTTAGACACTTGTATTCGGGATGTGGATAAGCACTTCACTCCAGCATTCACGTGTTCACAGATTATCTCAGTCTCAATTGGTATCCAGGGATGGTCAGTGGTTTCATCTGCTGGATGAACTTTGTCCAGTACATCAGGAACAGTTTGTGCAACACAATAGTTTTTGACTTGCTATAATAACTGCTAATTACAAAGGAAAAAGGGCAGCCACATAAGGCAGTGTTTGTGCCACTGGTCAGAGCCCTCTGAAGCTGGCAGAGGCAGGTTGTCCTGACTTTGCAACACTGTTTTCCTATTGACATCAGCAAGGACCAGCCTGAAGGTCTGTGTGGGCATGTGAAACTTTCATCTTGAGGATGACCTTGCCACCTCTGAAGCCAGTGCAAGAGGGTTTGTTGACTCCATAGGGAACATCTAAGAAATTGTGCCTGGCAGGCTGTTTGGGTCCAATCTGGCTAGCTACGGACCCCAGCCCACACGATCTTACACAGGACAAAAGGCAAAAGATGAAGAGAGCTCTTCCCCACATGGGGACTTTTATTTCCCAGATAGGAGACACCAGATCGCCCAGATGGAAATAAAGAGGCTGTGGCCTTCTCCCGGGAGGATTTTGAGCTGAGGGGAAGGGGGGAAACAGCTCATGGGATACCAGTGAGGAGGGGCGAGAGGAGAGGCAAACCGGGGAGAGACCACCACATTGACACTCAGGGGGAAAGGGGAAGACCGTGTGGTGATAGGATACAAATCATGTGAACAGTGCAAATTACCAAAAGTGCAGTGCAAATAACTAAACAACTAAATAACTAAACAACTAAATAACTAAACAACTAAATTTAGTGCAATACCACAGGAACCCAACTGAACGTTTGCTTAAAAGGCTTTTAAAATGGCACACTGTTGTTCATTCAGCTGGAGTAAAACCTGCTGCTCGAAGCCGCTGGTGGAACCAGACACGCTTCCTGTGGTGCGCATTCCCGTTTAGATGGAATGGCACAGACGCCGCTGCGGGGCCTGTGGGATGCTCCCAGTCAGGGCTGCTCCTCAGGGCAGAGCTGGCTGGAGGCCGCCCGGGGCTGAGGGCCGTGTTCCTCCCCCAGGCGCAGTACTACGGCGTTGTGAGCGTGGGGACCCCGCCCCAGAGGTTCACCGTCGTGTTCGACACCGGCTCCTCCAACTTCTGGGTCCCGTCCGCCTACTGCATCAGCGAGGCCTGCAGTAAGAAATGGTGTTCTCCCTGACGCTTCTCTTGTCTTGGGGCCAGAGAGCTTGCTCCTTTCCCAAGAAGCTTGTGTGTAGCAGGGATGTGCAAGGTGGGGATTTGGAGCATCCCTCAGGGCTGCTGCCCTCTCCCCAGTTTGCTCCTCTGTCCCTCATGTCACTGCAGCCAGGGCAGGCACCAGCTGCACCTGCCCAGAGTCCCTCTGCACCTTGAGGTCAAAGGTGTGAAAATAGACCTGGGCGCCGTAACAACAGAGGTGGAAATGCCCATTTCTGTTCTATTTTTTTCTCTAAAATGCAAAATCATCTCTCAGGTACAGAAAAACTGGGGTGTCTGCAGGCAAACTGAGGTGCCTGCAGTACTTCTTCAACAGTTTTCTCTTGAGAGAAACAAAAATCTGGTTCTCCTACATCTCATCTCGTTCTGCACTGGGGAGTGGGTGGGTTGCCAGGACCTCCCCTCAGTGTAGAGGTGTCATTTTTTTGTGTAGGGGTGCACCAGAAATTTAAGTCCTTCAAGTCAGATTCATATGAGCACGGAGGGGAAGCCTTCTCCCTGCAGTATGGCTCAGGACAGATGCTGGGCATTGCTGGCAAAGACACACTGCAGGTGAGTGTCCACCCAAAATGGGTATCAGCCTCCACATCAACTGTTTGCAGGGCACTTCAGATACTGGCCTTGCCCTGGAAAACTTTGCCTGGTTTAGACAAGGGCAGGGTGAGGTCCCACCGAGCTGAGTGCTGGGAGGTGTGGGTTCTGCTCCAGCTTTGGGCTACCAACACAAATGCCTCACATTTCAATTTTCACTTCTACTTCTTGGATCCTCTTCTGGGCTTATGAAGAAGCAGCCACATAATTAAGGCATTCTAAGGAATTGGTGCTGCCTACCTGCCAAATGAGCATGTGCTGTGTTGATGCAAGTCACACAAAAATAGCCAGGCTTTATAAGCTGAATGAATCCATTGATATGGATCAGAAACATGGCTCATTTCTTGTTATTGGTGGTGTCATTACTTTCAGTTGTGGTTGTTCTTTGTTTGGTTGTTTGTTGCCTTCTTTTTTTACCAAACAGATAAGTAACATCTCCATCAAGGGACAGGACTTCGGCGAGTCTGTGTTTGAGCCAGGAGCAACTTTTGTCCTTGCCCACTTTGATGGTGTACTGGGCTTAGGCTACCCCTCCTTAGCAGTGGGCAATGCTCTGCCTGTGTTTGACAGCATCATGAACCAGAACCTGGTAGAGGAGCCAGTCTTCTCTTTCTATCTGAAAAGGTCTGTCTTTAAAATGACACTGCTAAAAAATAAGTAAATATTTTTAACTGTTGATAGAAACAACTGTATGCATCTGTATAAAGCTTCAACCCTTGAAAAAAAAAAATTCCCCCATTTTAAAAATTCTTTCTGTTGTTTTCTTTGTTTTCAATTTGACATTTAAGATTATGGCATGAAAAGAAAAAATGTTATGGGGAGGATCATGACTTTTTGGACAGAGATTTATTCTTGTTGGAGCTGGTCATAAATAAAAGTTCCCAGCTCAGACTCACCATGTCAGTTGCCAGAGGTTTCCCTCTTGCCCATGCAGATGAGCAGAAGTGCTGTGCTACACCCAAATAGCCACATTTCAGAAAAATACTGTTCCCTAATCTGGACCCAGCTGCAGTTCCACCTATTTCTTTATAGTTTCCTCTGAGCTGAGAGTAGCAACTGGCTCAGCCTGCTCCCCATGCCTACCTTGGTGTCAACATTAAGTCTTCTCAGAGGTTGTTTGGAGGGTCTGAGTTGGAACACATACAGTGATAATTTAGTAATAATCCCTTTCAGTCATCCATATGGCTGAATTTACAAAGGGCCTAAATCCTGTGATTTGACTTTTGCTTTTTAAGTGTAATCTCATTGGTGCATACTGGCACACTCCCATGTCTGTGTTAAACTTTTCTGCTTTCAGAGGAGACGACACTGAGAATGGCGGTGAGTTGATTCTGGGGGGAATAGACCATTCTCTCTACAAAGGTTCAATCCACTGGGTCCCAGTCACTGAGAAAAGCTATTGGCAAATACACATGAACAAGTATGTATGTATGCATGTATGTATGTGTGTATGTATAAAAAACTGGTGAAATTCACCTGTCTAGCTAAGCCCCCAGAGACAGGAACACCTGGTGACACAGGGGCAGGAGGGCTCAGCTGCAGTGTTCTAGCCCTGTGCTCCTCAAAGAGGGGTTCACCAGGATAAGACTGGGGCTTGTTAGTTCTCTAAATCTGCTGTGACATGGGTGGCTGGTATCTGGGAGAGCATGTTAGTATGCTTTAATATCATACACCCGTGGTCTAGATGGGTCTTGGTAGATTGTTCAGTTAAGAGGTTAAGGCGCCCAGGAAGAGAATCCAGCTCTGGATCCTGCTTTCATCTGCCCTGCTAACTTTGGTCAAAGTAGCCAGGGTTCCTTTGTCCCACCTCTAGCACACTGCCTAAATTGATGAGAACACATTCCTGGGAGTGAGGACAAATTCATCAGTAGGAAGCACATGATTAGAGTTGTAGGAGTCTCGAGAGGGAAAAGTGGGTCCACAGACATTCCCTTCTTTAGCAAATCCTGGCTAGTTTTAATCTATTAAGTTTTAATCTAAGCTAGTTTTGATCATAGACACACAGAATCATTAGGGTTGGAAAAGATCTTTAAGATCACTAAGTACAACTGTCAACCCAGCACCACTACCAAGTACATCACTAAACATGTCCTCCAGAGCCACATTCACATCTTTTGAACACTTTCAAGGATGGTGACCCTACCACTTCCCTGGGCAGCCTGTTCCAAAGCTTTGCAACACTTTTTGTGAAGAAATTTTTCCTAATATCCAATCTAAATCTACCCTGGTGCAACCTGAGGCCTTTTCCTCTTGTCCTGTCACTTGTTGTCTGGGATTAACTTCAGTCAATACTCTGGTACTTTAGCTAGCAATAATACAGTGTTTTGGTCACAGTGTATATGCCATTTGCTTAAAGCTTCTTTTTCTTTTTTCATTTGCAGCATAAAGATCCAGGGCCGGGTGGCATTTTGCTCCCACGGCTGCGAGGCCATCGTTGACTCAGGCACTTCTCTTATCACCGGCCCCTCTTCACAAATCAGGCGATTGCAGGCATATATCGGGGCAAGTCCATCAAATACTGGAGAGGTAAAAACTGCTAGAAAGGGAGAGAAACTGGTGTAAAGAGTTGGAAAATAACAGGAATGATGGTTTAGACAGGTGCCAGAGAAAGCCTTATTTCCAGGACAGCACTAAGCTCTGAGCCAAGCTGCTTTTGACCTATATGCCTTGTCCCAGTCCTTTTCCCAAATGTTCACTTCATCTTCTATACTGGTGTGTAAGGAAATAATGGGAACATCTGTTTGAGGAATTGATCTGTACTTTGCATGAGAAATAATTTTCTTTTGGAAGCTCAGAGGATTTTTGAGGTCACCAGCTCTAGATGTTGGGTCTCCCAAGCCAGGAGGGATTTGGTGCTGATGGCCAGCATCAGATTTAAAGGGAATGGTATTTTAATGACAGCCCCACAGTGGCTTCACTGACAGGGCCTCTCACTGTCAGCTTGCTGTGGAGCAGTTGGTGACATGCCAGAGCTCCTGGGAGGGATGCACATCAGTGTCACTTACAATGCTGGCTCCTTCCAGGGTACAGGACAAGGTTTGCTGGCTCTTAATCTTCCTCCTGAACCTTAGTCCACTGACCCTTTGCTGGTTTTTCTTTCTTGTCTGCTGCTGTCTTCTGCATCTCCCTTGCTGACACTCCTCACCACTCCTTCCTGTCCTTCCTCCAGCAAAAGAGCAGTTTTCTTTACCATGCCTATTGCTGGCCCTTGGCTGACTCCCACAGGGCACCAGCACATTGCTATGGCTCCAGTGCTCGAGCAAAGTTGAGCTTTTGTTAACAAGGCATGTGTGGCTTTTGTTAACTTTGCACTTCACAGAATATTCTGAATTGGAAGGGACCCACAAGGATCATCAAGTCCGACACAGCTCCAGTGCTCAAGCAAAGTTGAGCTTTTGTTAACTTTGTTAACAAGCCATGTGTGGCTTTTGTTAACTTTGCATTTCACAGAATATTCTGAATTGGAAGGGACTCATAAGGATCATCAAGTCTGACTCTCAGGAGAATGGCCTGTACAGGGATCAAACCCACAGCCTTGGTGTTCTTAGCACCATGTTCTAACCAACTGAGCTAATCTCAGTTTGTCTTCATCCTGACCCAAAGCTACTCTTGGAAGAAAATTAAGAGTATTGCAAGTGCCCAGTGCACTGGACAAAGAGCAAAGACAAAAGTGGACTCTTAATTCACTTTCATTTGTAAGAGGAGAACTTACAGTGACCTCTGTGTAACTCCTGAGGCTCCTGATTCTTTCTCAATCAAACCTTTAATCTTGAATTTGTTCAAATTGTTAGATACATGCCAAAGAGTATGCTCTCATAACAAGTTGATTTTACAATGGTTCATGCTAATGTACATAGATAAAATACATATTTCCAATGTACTTATACCAGCCTAATACAAACAAGGAATGGGTCATTTCTGTGTAGGTTCATGTATACACCACTGCTGACCTAAGAACATTCATCTGGCATCTCAGATTTCACAAAAAAGCATCCTGAAAATGAGAGTTTCTGTGACTGATTTTTAGCAATCATAGACAGGCTGCACATATTGACTCAAATTTATCCCAGTAAAAGTAAGTGTATCCATCCTGGGTTTTACCAGAACTTTTACCTCTTTTCAGCAAGGATTGATTTGTTCTGGATGTACTATTCTGTAGTAGCTATGTAAAAGAATTATGTCTTGCTTCTTGAATCCTACAAATCATTTTACTAGCTTTTTGTACCCTTGTCCCATGACTTGTTTTTTCTAATGGTATGACAGTTGGTAAGTGCACACAAGATGTAGGGTTATGTTTTCATAAAATAGATTTAAAAACAGCAAAGAGCAGATTTTTCCTTCTAGGAAGCCTCTAAAAATGACTTAAAACACTACAGTTTACAGCAAAGGTTCCTCTGGGACTTGGAACATTCTGCAGTTCCGTTTCCCACACCAGTTGTTCCATGAAATAACTAGAAAGGCCAGGAAATTATCTTCTCCATTACTGTAACTGGATATATTATTTATGTACATTAATGACCATTCCAGAGTTTAGTCCTTCTACTCTTTAAATCCCACTCCAGGGCAAAGTATAAGCATGAAGTGCTGTGCTCCTCACTAGCTTTTTTTCCCCTGAATTGATGGTATTATAGGAGGACCTGGGGTGAACTGCACCCATAGGGTGCTCCATCTGTGGCTGGAGCAGCTCCCTCTGCCCTGTCAAGGCCAGAGCTTTGGAGAACTTTTGCTGAGCAGACCTTGCTGATGTTGGCTGGCTGGGGCTCACATGCTTACTTTTGCCTTTGAGTTGCACAGGGAGGATATCAGAGCCCCTTCACCTCCTTTCTTTTGGGACTTGCAAGGATTTTCATCAGCCCTCTGGGCTGCTGGGTGGTTTGACCGAGTCCGGGGAATCTGGAGGGCACTGTTAGGCTGTAAGCCAGCCTGGTGCCGTTTCTCTGTAGTAAATTCACTGTTACCTACTCCAAAAGCCTTGAATTCAGAGAGCAGCACTTGCAGAAAGACAAAGCGATCCCGTCTCAGTCAGTGCATTGTTTCCAGTTTCTCGTAGACTGCAGAAGACTGTCGAGCTTGCCTCACGTTAGCTTCACGATCGGACACCGCGAGTACAAGCTGGCAGCAGAGCACTACATCATAAAGGTGTGTGTCTGCAGCTTCCCTGCTCCTCACTCCCCGGGCTGGGCATGGAGCAGGCTGCTGCAGGCACATGTGCTTTCCCTTCCAGGAGTCTATTGATGACCAAACCTTCTGCATGAGCGGCTTTCAGTCTCTCGACATCCCCACTCGCACGGGCTCGCTCTGGATTTTAGGAGATGTCTTCATGTCTGCATTTTACTGTATTTTTGACCGTGGGAACGACAGAGTGGGATTTGCAAAAGCTGTTCACAGAAAGGATTACTACTGAGCTGTAATAGCATTTATTCTGTCTTAAGTTAATGTAATGATCTTCAACACATGTGTGAAGAAGAGCTTTTACTGCAACTCTGAACCTAAATAACACTGTGTTGTTCCTCTATAAGTTTTAAGGACTTTGCAGTGATCCTTGTCTCAGATGATATAATTTGGATAGATATGTTTACATCGGTGAAACAATTTTTCCTGAGTAACTCATGGAACTACAGTAACTCAGTAACTACACCTCTCAGGATAAAGCAGCAGAGCAGCGCAGCGCTCAGATTTGCAAAAGATCAAGAAGAATAAAAATGCTGAACTGTGTCAGGCTGAAAAGATAGCAGTTGTGTGTGAGGGAAAACTAATCCTAATCCTGCCTGGTCTGGCTATCTTTTTTTCTTCTTGTGTGCTAGTTTCCACCTCATTTCCTACAGCTTTCCTTTCCATCATTATTTTCCATGGTTTGGGTTTTGTTCAACTTCGTTTCCTGAGTGCCATGGAAATCCTCTTTAAATTAGCTTGCTCCAACCAGCTTATATAAAAGGGAATTTGACTGATGCCTGTGTGGCCACTAATTTCAACTATTGTTCCTTGCACCACCTCTCAAACCTGCTTTTTCCCTGGGATTAATTATACCTTGGTAATTCTCCTTTTTTGTGTCTTGGCATTTGACGTCCATGCCTTAGGTCAGGTGCCGGATTTAGTGCCTGACTCCTCTCCCCCTCGGCTGTGTGAGCAGCTGGAGCAGCATCCATTCACATCAGAAACCCAGACTGCAGCCCATGCAAAGGGATACCAGTGTTCCTCCGCCTCAGATGAGTCATGGGACCCGTGCACCAGCACTACACATCTACTGCCCCTTGCTCAGCCACTTGTCAGCAGTAGCAGGAGTTTCAGATGAAACAGCCACAGGCAGCTGTGCTGATTTGGCAGAAGATTCACCTAAATTCTACCCATTGGGTTATTTGTTTGGATTGCTAAAGCTGGTACTACCCCCATACACATGAATAAAACTTAACCAAACAAAAGCTGCTTTATCTTAGTGGCATTTCTGTTACATTTTATGTTTCTTTACAGTGCTGAGAAGAAGGGGAGTTGAGGGTAGAACGACAAGTGAAAATTCAGGTTGCTCTTTGTCCTGGAGGAAAAAAAAATGTGTTGGCATGTTGGGGCTGCTTGTATCTTTCTAAAGCCTGCAAATGTCTGCAGTCCCAGCCATGTGCACTGGGCACCTCCCCAGCAGGGCAGAGCCATGGGCAGATGGAGACTGGCCCCATGGTGGCATTGCTGGACAGAGGTTGGTGGCCCCCAGGCACTTGCTACTGCTGTCTGGATGTGCCTGGCACAGACCAGAGGCAATATCCATTGCTGGCCTTGGTGACATCACAATCACAGCCCCTTAGATTTTAAGTTTTCAGTTGCAAGACTCAATAAGTATTACAAAGACAGAATGGTTTTCCTGTAGGTATCTCTTAAATACTGATCTTGCCTTCCAATATGAAATAATCTTTGTCCCTGGTGCCTGTTTCCATGGCTCTATTTGCAGCCACATTGTGTTACACATTTGGCATCCAGGCCATCACCCTCTAGCAAAGGAGACTCTGCTGCCAGCTGTCTCTTTCTGCATATGAGACTGGGCTGTGTGAACCTACCCTGTTTCAGGCCAATCTTGCCTTGATTCCCTTTTGTCCATGTCACTCTTAAAGAATGGATTGACCATGAGCTAAGTTATTTGTCTAGAAAATGTCATTTGTTTGGTCATGAGCCAAGACAAACAAACATCTCTAAAGGCCCATTCCTCATTTAAGAGCAGCAGGGTATTTTTGTTTTCTCTACTGTGCAGCGTACTTAACACTCTGGTACATTTCATTATATATACAATATGTATATGTTCCTCAAATATGAGTTTGCAGTCAGAGTTAGAGATCTGTTATTTACAACAGAAGATTTTAAGGGTATTGGGACATGTTCCCACAGCCAGTCAGTCCCAGCACTGACATCCTGGATCTATAAATTTCAGCACAGAGTAGAAACACATCCTAGAAACAGGTGGAAAGTCAGGCAGCATGCACAGGGACTAACCCTCTCTTTGTTCTGATATATCTGATCTTGCTCGAGATTAACACCATCTGATGGGAACAAACTGCTGCTCTGACCTACTTGTCTATCCTGGCCCTGTTCTATCCTTGTCCAACTTTGCCAGCTTCTGTAAGTGCCTTGCTGTTCCTGGTAGACATCAAGTTGATTTGCATGATAGGTCAAACCCTTGCCAGAAGTGCTTCTTGAGAGTTCAGTAAAACCAGGAGGATGGTGTGTCTCAAAGTGCCTTTATTCATGCAATAATTCAACATTGCTTATACGTGTGAACATGAGTTGTGGATTGTTGGATTTGCTGAAATACTCCATTTAGCATGCTAAGGCAAATAGTTTACTGAGAGAAGTATGCAAGAGAGCACATAATCCCAAAAGATAATTTAATACAGATCAGGGTACACTGGTGTTTGCCAAAGTGAGATAGACTAAATGACGAGAGGAAATTTTTCTGGTAAGTCACCCCAGCACTAGCTTCTTTAGAAGCAATGAACAGAATACTGCAGCTAACCTGGAGCTGGCCCACTGTGTGAAATGCTGGTGTACTACAGATTGAATTGCGTGACTTCAGAGCTGTAATTCCTAATTTAGCATGCATCTACATGTGTAAGGGACACCTATGTGGGGCTTAACTGAAGCTCTTACCTACCTAATGGCTGCTGTGAGGCCACCCTGAGCCTCCATCAACACTGTTGCAGGGCCAGGGAGTGCTGGCAGAGCGAGTGGGAGAGGTAGCATGGCCACCCTGAGCCTCCATCAAATAATGAACACTGTTGCTGGCCCAGGGAGTGCTGGCAGAGCGAGTGGGAGAGGTAGCAAAACTATTTCTGATTAGCTGTATAATGTTGTGGTGGACAGCAGCAGTGTGCATCCTGGGCAGCAGCCAGGCTGAGATGATGAGCAGAGCTCGATGATGATGAGAAGCTGGGAAGGCTTGTCACACTTAGCAGTGCTGGGGTGAAACAAACTGATGTCTGGGTTGGGGACAAAGAGCATTTTGGTCCAATACCTTAAGCCCTGGTGGAAGCTGTGTGAAGGATTAGAGGGAGCAGGTATGGTGGGACAGGACTCCCAGTGCAGATTTGTGGTGGACACTTGAGAGTCATCTCTAATTTCTGGCTCAAGTTCCCTTACAGTGTGAAGCACAGCTCTTCGAGCTGATGTACTGTAAGGAGAGAGGTAGATTATGGGCCAGACTGCCTTCACAGCTGCTGAAAACCCTTCCTATACATGCCTGCCTGGCAGGGGTATGGCCAAACTCCCCAGAAACTTGTACTGCTCTCCTGACAAAAGTGCAGCAGTTACTTTGACTTTGTTTCTAGTTGTGTGACTGGAGCTGTCTGGCTGTCCTTAAAATTTATTGTTTGTATTTAAAATTAGCCATTTATTTAAGTTAAGCACATTGATAAATTAAGTTCCTTGACAGTTGCAGATGCAATTAGATTGAGAAACATTTAATTGAAAAGTGTGGCTTCAGCTACAAGAAAAAGGGAATCAGGAGGAAAACTTCCAGAAGTTGCAAAAGATCCATTCAGAAAATTGGACTGCTAGGCTAAGACGCTGTTTATTTCTGTATAATTTCACTCTGCAGAGTTTTTCATTTTGTTGGTCAAACCCAAACATAGCAACCTGAATTGCCTGAAGACTTCTTGTGGAGTAGCAAGTGTGAGGTTGCACCAGTATGCCTGACTCCAAACTGTGATCAAATTTCAATAAGCTGCTGTCAGACACTAGTGTCACCTCATCTCATGGTGTGAAGAAGTCCTTCCATAGGTGCCTGGCAAATCTGTGCTTGGCTTTCCTGCATAAATGGAATTCACATAATATGAGTTTAAACAGTGTTTCCTTGGGCCAAGTGTCCTCTGCTTCCTAAACAGACAGGATACATGTGTTGTTGTCTAGTGTCTTTGGAGGGTTTGAAAGCGTGGTGCTGCTCAGACCGTGCCAATATACACCAGCAGGAGCCAATTTCCAGGCTGAAATAAAGCTGGAAGAAGTACAAGTGGGGAGGGCAGTTGATTTTTGTTCAAAGCCTACCCAGATGAGATAGGGTCCTGCTGTATGTGACACCAGCTAGAAGGGCTCCTCACCTAAGTGGCCTTAGGAGCAGGAGCAGGCAGGTCTGTTCATTCCCTTCTCAGGATCAGGGAGTCCTAAAGTCTCCCAGGAGCCACTGGTGTTACCAGTTACCATGGCAGAGAGGCTGGTTTGTTTTTTGAAGTGCAATCTTCTGAGCAAGAGAGCTGGGTGAATTTTCTGCCCATGCAGTCCATACTGCTTTTGCTGGTTGTTGCAGACTCTTAACTTTTGGTCCCCCCTCTCTGTTCTTTCAGTCCCTGAGCTACCTTGTCTCTCCCTTGTCTGTCCTCTACTCACTGACGGGAGAATGCTGGCAATATGCTCCAGACTGCACTTTTGTAAATATGGGTGAGAGCTAAACCCAAGGAGCTGTGGCTGCTTTCCCGGCCTACTTTCAGACTTCTTTTGCAGGAGTGATAGCTGAAAGTCCAGGTCACTATCAGCAGGTTTAGGGAGGTGGCTTGGTCATCCCTGGAGTAGCAGGAGACACCAGTGCTGACTCAGGTTTGGGTCAATTAAGAAGTGGTACATCTAGTTAGCATGGGAATGGGGGAGAGGTTTAGGAAGTGGAGACCAGTTTTGGTAGGAGTCATGGGTCACTTTGTTGTTTGCCTGGGATGCCTACAGCCTGTGCACTTCCAGCTGAAGATCTCCACAAGAGTGGAGCCCTAGGCTTAGTTGCACCTGCAGCTCCATCACCTCTTGAGAGAGTGCTGCAGCCCTGTCATCCCTAGGGAAGCTGCCAGGGAGCCTCATTTTACAATAAACTGTCACTGGGTATGCCACATATGTGCTCCAAGGCTCAGACATCCCATGCCCAGCTCATCAGCTATTTTGCATCTACCTTTAGTTAAAGTGAAATTAAACATTAAATCCTTTTATTTATTCTACTCTTTAGTGGCATAGTTTTATCAGGAGTGGGGCAGAATTCTGTCCTACACAAATGTGGGGCCTGAGAGATGATGGGCAGAATTTCTCCAGGCTGAAAAAGGACCAGACCCTCATCTTGCCTTTGAGCCACTTGAGTAGAACCCAAAACTGTTGGTAGATCTCACAGGGATGTCATGGACCTTAAGCTGATGGAGCAGACAAAGGCAGCATTTTTCAAGTGGTCCTCCAGACAGTGAGAGATGATGGGCTGAATCTCTCCAGGCTGAAAAAGGACCGGACCTTCATCTTGCCTTTGAGCCACTTGAGTAGAACCCAAAACTGTTGGTAGATCTCACAGGGATGTCATGGACCTTAAGCTGATGGAGCAGACAAAGGCAGCAGAGTTCAGTGTATATCCAAAGCAGACAGAACCATACCCACTCTTCTGATAACCTTAGTGTTTCCTCTAGTTTTTCCTACACAGCTCACTGCCATATACATACTGAGGTTCCCAGTACTCCCTGTAAGTGTATTTCCCACAGGGTCACAGATTTCAAGCCAGTGACCAAGTGGCTTAAAATATGTCAACACAATGCCTCCTATTTAGGTGCCCAACTCCTCTGTTGGATCTTGTTCATGACTTGTCTGAGTACTGAGTCTGCCCTTCCGCACATTCAGCAAATTTGTGTGATAACCATGATTAAGGGAAGACAAGAAGTTCAGTCAAACCCAGAGGAAGAATGGTCAAAGTTTTCTTTCACTCTCCTCATTAGAAAATTCTACTATGGCTGTTTCTTTACTGTCCAGGTTTTCCCATAAGTCCTGCATCTCAAATGTTTGTGGAGCACAAGCAGAAGTGCCATTTTTTCCATCACTGAATGTCCTTTCCTGTGAAGTTGTCTCAGAATCTGTGGAAGATGGTGCAGCATCAGCATTTGATGCTGTACTAGGACTATGGAAGCTTGGTAAACTCCATCGCTGGAGGTTTCTCTCATGATCTGTTATGAGACCAGCTATGTTACTAACCTGGGGCTCGTGTTTGGGCTCTCCTATCACACTAGGAAGTGACTGATGCACCTCTGAACTTGAGAGGTATGGAGTCATTTCTGGGGGGAAAAAGTGTTGGTTCAGAAGAGCCACATTTGCCTCAGCTATGATCCTTTGGAGCTTCTCTTCTGGCATGCTTGCGGAGCGCTCTGCTGGCAGGTCTGGTTTGTCCACCACATCAGGTTCAATCTCCTGGGCTTCAGAAACTATGACCTCAGGAACTGGCCTGGTTGCCTCAGATGAGGTGTCACTGTCACCAAAATGTGCCTCGTTCCTTGAGGTTTCTGTTATGGGTCCTAGCTCTCGGCTACCATGAAGTCTGTTACTTCTGGAAACTCCTTCATGTTTCTTCTTGAAGCTTAAGGTAGAGTGCCTCCCTCTTGTGTGCATTTCCTGCAGCCGTCTGATGTGCCCTTTTTCATCTGCTGGGAAAAACACCGAATTCTCACTCGTCTGCCGACTGTAGCGCTGGTGAGTGGGGTATGAAGGACTCTCATGGACGCTGAGAAACCTCTTGACTCTTCTCAAAACCGAGTACTGTCTCTGGTGTTTCTCCTCTTCCCAAGGCCACTCTTCCCCATAGAGAAATTCAGTATCAGCCAGCCTGCCAAGTAAAGCCAGGTAGTACATGTCACTTAAATGCAGGAAGCATCTATACACATTTATCCCTCTGTCTCAGACATAGGAACCCAAGACATAGGAACCAAGGCCCTAGTGTGTCCCTAAAGAGAAGGAAGAAAAGCATGAGGGTGCCAGGAAGGAGTGTCTGTGCCTTTGAATCAGTCAGATCCCACAAAGAACTCTCCACATCCAGATGTCGCTTCTCCTATGGACCAGGCTGGGAGGGCATCCAGCCAGGCATCTGGCACCCTTTCTTATTTGAGCTGCAGCCTTCTGAGGCATCTCCACATGGTTAGGCTTGTGCTCAGGGTGAGGGAAAGGGGAGAAAGAAACCCTACTCAGTGCTGTAGTTACTTTTTCAGGAGAATCCTTCAGGCAAAAATAGCAACAGTGAAAAAGCTACTGCTGGAAACAGAGGACAACAGTTTCAAAAAATGTTGAAATTACTCAGATGGCCAAATTTCACTTACTTCTGGGGCGTGACAGTGTGTCTGAAGGTCTCACCTGTACCTGGTAGTCTTCTCCTGCACAGCCTCGGTGCTTCATGAGAACAGCTATTGCTGCACATGCCAGTGAATTCAGCACACGTCACTGACAGCGCAGTCTGGGCAAGCCAAGCTGGCCCAGTTACCTGTCCTAAGGACAGGAATGGCAGAGGGGCTTGGGCCAAACCTGAGGCACAGAGCATGGGCACAACACTATCCTGGAGGGACAGAGGAACTTCATCCAGCATTTGTGAAGATCATAGAATACATAAATATAGTTTATGTTGGAAGGGACCTTTAACAGCAGCTAATCCATCCTCCCTGTGCTGAGCAGGGACACCTTCAACTAGATCAGGCTGCTCATGGCCCCATCCAGCCTGGCCTGCAATGTCTACAGGAATGGGACACCTACCACCTCTTTAGGCAACTTGTTTCAGATGTTAGCTTGAGGTGACTGGAGAAGACTTTGGGTTTTGGCTCAGGTTTTATACATTTGCTTTGGACTTGGAAGAATTTTTAGAGCTTGTTTTTGAAGTTTGTGTAAGAGTAATCCATAATTTTTAGAGATATGAACAGAGAATCAGTTCACATGAGAAGATAATTAATAAAAAGTCAACACATCAGAGCTGTTTGCATTCCACAGGGGCTATCAGGGAGCTATTTCTCATTTTTTCCTTCCTTAATTTTTTGTGTGAAGTAATTTTTTATTAAAAAATTGTTTGCAGACTTAATGATGTTTCTTCTTTGCCACCTTTCCGCCCTAGAAATTACCTTAAAATAAATTATATTCTATGAAATTTTCTTTAGTTTTTTTTACTTCCTTCTTTTCTTTTTGCCATTTTATAGTTATGGTTTTTTTTTCAGAAGGAAATAACTTCTGAAATGGCTGTGTGTGATAAACCATTGTCCTTTGCAGTAGAATGCATGCAAAAATGAAAAAAAAAAAAAAAGAACAAAAATGAGAAAACCACAATTTTGAGGCCAAATGAGGCAAAAAATTAAAGACATTTTATTTTGATAAAGGTGGGAGATGATGGGAAAAATGTAAATATCTTGAGATAATTTTAAAAGTAAAAAATGTCTGTAAAGTTTTTAAAAAGGTTTTCAGATGGGAACATCTACTTGGCTGGTATTTTCTCAGGCATGATGGCATTTATTCTTATTGACCTGTCTGTATTACAGCATGTCACAAGTATTTAAACTAACAGCTCCTAAGCTAACTGGCCTGTCACTGATTCCTCATATAGATCCTGACAACAGGGGGCAATCCCATACCCTCTATTCTTTTTAACTGTTGTGCTTTGTTGATCTCTGCAAATAAATCCTCTTCATACCTTCACAAAATCTGGCCTTCTCAACTTCCATGCCAGGGTTATTAGTTAATGAAAAGTCATAAAACATTTAAGATGATTTCTTGTTGATCTTCACAAAAATCTGGACTGATTTCAACTGTTTTCTGCTAACTAAATGAACAAAGGGATAGCTGTTTTGCTAATCGGGGATGCATGAAGAAGCTGTAGCAAAGCAAGTATTATTAAGATAAGTCAGTCACTGTCTTCAGTACCATCCTGTGCTCAGAGACTATCAACAAATGTGTTCAGAGACTATCAACAAACCCTCCCTGCAAACACGCTCTATTTACTGATTACACAGTTTAAGATATGCGTGCACAACTTGGATGAACACATGGACCACTGGAGACATCCTCCCACCAACACCAGCCTGTCCACTCCCTCCTAATTTCTTTGCCCATTTCCATCTTCTCCGCTGGAAGTATCATCAGAGCCCCCATCCCTGCACTGACTGTCTGCCAGTCAGTGCAGACTGTCGGGGTGTGACCTGTCTGATGGCATTCAGGACCCTTAGTGCCACTCACCCCATTTCAATAGTCGATCCAAGGAAGGAAGGAATACAGTAATCAGCAGCTGCTTTTGTGTAGGGTGGGCGGGCAGAGGTATCATTCCAGTAAATATCTTTCTCCATCCTTGGCAAGTTCATGTGCATCTCATCCACAGCCAGAAGTGAAACCTTAAATTTTTTTTGCATAAATCATGTCACTTTCAACATAGCAGAGTATATGAAATAATCTGCTTTATACTCCCTGGGTCAACATTTCCTTCAGAAACCCTTTAACATGAGCTGTGTATGATGGCTTGGGCATTAGGAAGAGACTCAGTATTACAAAATAAACCCCCCCATATCTGCCCATACTCATGAAAGAATAAATTTTATCATAACTTGAATCTTCTGTACTGCAAGGATATTTGTGCCAGATTGAAGTCCTTCCCACACATATAATGAGTTAGATGTGATCCTTCGTGTGCTATGGAAAATCTGCTTAAAGTATTACACATGTGCTCCTTGAAGTGTCCAGAGGTCAAGAACCTCTCTGATACGTTTCATTGCCAGGAGGGGTGAGATAGAGCATACCATTTAAATAAAATGCAGTACTACACCAAATCAAGTATCTGAACATCCTTCTAATAAATTTTACACAACAGGCTCTAGGGCACAGTAGCGTGAGTATCCTGACATGGTGCTAACCTAGAGAGTATCTTTGTCCATGTGAAGTCCTTTCCTATTATTGCACATACCTGCACGGCTTACTCTGGTTACTTTGCTTAAATTGGTGGTTGTTTGGCCCTTGCTCTCCCTAACTCCTGGGTGCTGCTTTCCTGGAGTGGAGTGTGACACCAGCTCAGCCAGCCCTGTGCTTGGCTCTATGCAAGGGGAGCAGCATGGTGCTGTGGGACCTCCTCATGTCTCTGAGCTCCTTGACAGCACAACAGCCAGGGCTCTTTGGGAATCAGGGGAACTGGAATAAAACTGTACCCTTGTCACCTCACAGGCCGTGCAACTGGGGACACTGGCTCCTGTGCTGACCACAGATACGGGGTGGGTGACAGCATCCCAACATGAGTCATGGTACTGGCCCTGCTTATTAGTTCAGGGCCCTGCTTAGTGTTTTTGCTATTTTTGCTGCCTTTCTTTTTAAAGGAAGGTTCATATGCAATATTTTAATCTCGAGACTTTCAGATTAGCAAAATATGTTCTTATCTATGTGGGAATGAATTTTGGATTTTGCAGGATTGACCTACATTACATGTTTTTCCAGGCATAGAGTGGTTTTATAATTTTAAGGTCAGCAGTTTGCATGTTTAGTCAGGCATTGTAAATGCCAAATACCAAAATCAAGATGAATTAGCTTGTGAAAACAAACTCTGTGGATCACAGCCACAGGTGGTCCTTCAGGGAAAGAATATGTTTTGCTAGCACTTGTTGCCCTGATTTTTTCCTCAATTTAAGACATAGTATTAGATGTAATGATAACCTATGGTAAAGTAAAGCTGGAAGTAGAAATAACAACAGCAACCTGTAAATTTCTATCGATGCACCAGTTAGTTTCAAAATCATCATCATCTTCTCCAAAGGGATTAATGAGTTGTTCAGCGACCTGGAAAGAAAACGAGACAGTGAAAAGAGGTTGGCATGCCATGTCAGGACCACTGCTGCAGAGAAAGTAGGATTGGATTTTTCTCTCTCTCCCTGCCTGTCACTTGCAATCATGGCTTGAGCTCCTGTGTGATTGCTCTGCCAGCCTAGCGAAGGAACAGCTTGCTTTCACTGTAGATTCATATCTCTGTGCCTCGCTGGTGCTGTCAATCACAATTGTCAGTGCTGGCCTGCTGGGAACAGAGACATGTCTGGGCCAAGGTAATTGTCACATCCAATAGTCATTACCTTTCCTTACTGTTGTCTTTGGCTCATTTGAATGAATGGTTTAGCAGCTAGAGGCTCTGTTATTGCACTCTTGTCTGCAATAGTCCACCAGCCCATGGGGTCAGTATTCCCAAGCCTTGCAGCTGGAGTCTGCTGGAGGGAGTAGAGCTCATCTCTCCACCTCAGCCCTCAGCCCCTACTTCTTTATCAGCATTAGCCCCAATGGCAACCTTCCATGGCTTTTGAGGAAAAGCAGCGTACAAAAAAAACATGACTCAAGTCAACTCTGCATCATGCTAGCCAAATCCCAGAGACAGAACCTGAGTATGGTTCTTTAATTCAGCCTGCTGACTTGGGTTTCTGTACCTGAAGTGGCTGAAACTGCAGGGCAGAAGCTCATCCTGTGGAGGACACAACCAAACTATGAGCTCAGACACATTTGTGGTGAGGTACCTTAGCCTGGGAAGTAGTCTGGAGAGGTACCCTTTCTGGCTCCCCATATCCAGTGAAAAAACCCACAGAGACTGCCCCCCACCCCTGTGGTCACTAAAGTACATTGGGTGGAGAGTAAGCACAGAACTGCTGATGGAAGAAAAAAAAAGTTTAAATAAAAAAAAAAATTAGGAATTTCAGACTGCTTCTCAGTTCTCTAGTTTCTTGGTACACTGACATGAAGTACCCTCACCCTCTACGCTTTTCTCCTTCTGTTTATCTTTTTAAGCCCTGGATTTAGAGCTCATCACATTCTTGATAACCCTTCCAAGCCTTCCTTGTGATCACCAGGGCCATACACAGGAGCAGCAGCCAGGTCCTTGATTTAATGTGGGTATGGGTAAAGCAACTGTATGATTAAACAGTCCTGTTCATTAACCTCACTATGGACAGCTATGATCTAAATAACTTACAGATGTAAAGCAGTTGCTCCCTGCATATTTGTCCTATGTGCCTCTAGGCTGTACCTGTGGATAAGCACTTGCTGACTCTCTGAGGGCACTAGCTCCCAGGCCAGCACTGGCACACGACAAAAGAACTGCTGAGTAGATTAACACTACAAAAACACCTGTGAGGTGGCAGCAATGAAGGGAGACAGGGGTCACCTCTGCTCATACTCGTTCACATGGTATTAAATTCTGGGTGCAGCTATGAAAGTGCTGCAAAAGGGAGGAACCAGAACACAGTCTGTGTTGTGGCTCTCCAGGGGAAGACATGGATCAGCTTCGTGTAAGCCAGTGGACCACCACCAAAAATTCCACCATAAAACCTATCACGTGAGCTTAAAAAAGTGAGGACTGGGACAGAGCAAATAGTGATGGTGGCTTTTTTTTGGCTGACCTGGTTCTGGCAGGTGAGACATGACTTTATTCTCCAGAAAGGAGTGTAGCGATGGACAACTAAACTCTGCCTTTGGACAGTTCATCTGTCCCTGTAAAGAAAATGGGGATTTAGAAGTGCCTCATGTAAAGGGGAACTTTGGCCCTGTATTATAGGTATTTCAGATCAGGCTTGAGGCCAAGGAATGAGCTCAGTTTACCCATTATTTCTGAGGAATTGCCAAGTTACTGGAAGTCAATACCTCAGGGCCCTTTTTGCTGCCTGGCAGCCAAAAGTCCAACACTCTCAGCAGGAAAGTGGCTGTAACCTTCAAGACAAAAATATCCTGACTTGGGGCACTGGAGGTTTGGACAAACCCCCAGCCTGAGGAAACTCTGCTGATATTAAATTAACTTTATTAACTTTCAAAAACTTCTTCTCCTCTCTTTAATTTCCTTATGCAGAATATTTTTCAGTTACAATGGCATCTCATACCTGCCACAGCCAGGAGATGGCTGGAAGCTCGAGCCTAACTATAGGGGGAGATTCTATAAACATCCTTGGGTGATGAAGAAGGAAAACCCATTTCCCCAGGGGCACCAGCAGGGCAGCCAAGAGGAACAGCTTACAGTTTTTATCCCTCTAGTATAATGGGCAGACACTGCCTACAGATAAAGCCTCACTTTTCTGCAGAAGTTGCTACCTTCACTGTACCACCCTCCCTTCCTCTCTCTCCCACTCCCATCCAGGCTGGTCCCTATGCAGCAAAATCCTTTTCCCCCTCATTTCCTAGGACACAACACTAGAGGAGCTTGTCCTGCATGCACTTTACTTTTCCTCACAAGCTGCCAGCTTGGTGTGCTGCCTTCTCTACTCTGCCCTTCGGAGCTGGCTGTGGGAAGGCGTGTCTACAGCTAACCATGTTCAATTTATATTCTAACACAAAAGTTATATTCTAACAGAAAAGTTAGCTCTATGTTTCCATCCATGATTAATAAACACGAAAGGAAATCTAATGTACATGGACCCCAATGAAACTTTTTTCCAGCAAGTCTGTTTCAGAGGAGAGAATCACCTTGAGGTATGTGGCTTAATTACTCAGCTATCAGATTGATTGTGGTAGATTAGCCAGCAGTCATCAACAGGCTGATGGGCAGCATCCAATTCCTCTACTACTCTTCTTCTTAATGAACATTTTTATGCAGTGGAGTTCTAGCCAACATTGTCTGTCACTCTTTCATAGCCCTCTGGAACTGGGGACCTTTAAGTGCCTGCATCTGATGAGGTTAACAGCAGTATCATTCATATATATCTCTTTCAGCTGATGCAGCCATAGTTCCCCATTGCAGAATGGAGTGGGAGAAAGGGTTTTTTAATCTCTTTTCTGTCACTTAATAGCTCAAATCCTGAGACCTTAGGGAGTTGTGGCATTGGTGCTACTAAAATGGGCTTTCAGATTCGTGACCATTTCTTACCATACAGTCTGTCAGGTGGAATTAAAAATGCATTGCATGATATCTCCATATGACCATAGAACACTTCACACTGAATTCACCTCTGGGTAACTTCAGGATTCACTGGAGATTTTACATGTGTGTCACAGATCTGACACCTTGACCCACCCCCAAGGAGGGTTCCCCCATCACCTGTGCAGAAAGCCCGTTTACCTTGAGCCATCCTGCATAGAAGAAGAACTGCAGCAGTGTGAAGATTGGAATGTAAATATCTAAGTCATGTCCCTGGTACCCTTGGTCAGTATCCAAAAATTGACGCCCTATCAGGCAGGCAAAGAAAAAGGTATAGACTGCGAGAGTAACAACCTGCAAGGAACAGAGCTTCATTGAAATAATGAACCGATACAGTCTTATGTGTAAGGCAACCCATAGAATTTATAAATCTCTAGGAGGTATGGCAAATTCAGAGACCACAGGAGTAATTAAGGCCAGGAAGGACACTCAGGAAGCAGAAAAGCATTTCAGTGCTTCCCTCCCCTCTTCCAAATGATGCAAGATCTTCAAAACATCTCTGCATTAAATATGCCTTAAATAGTTAGCCAGGCCTCCATGATGCTGTGCAAGTGAACCAGTGCTCAGTATCTCAGAGGCTCAGGTTGGGGCTATGAATGTTTTTTGCCATGAATGCTTGGCACCAACCCCCCTTTTATGGAAATTGTGTTTTGAACTTTCTACAGAATAATAGCTCAGTACCTGGGTATAGACCAGTGGAATTCCAACCCAGTCATAACCAAACAAAAGGCTACACCAAGACCGGTACTTATTCATCTCCTAAAAGGGAAAAAAAAACCAACAAACCCAACCAGCAAGAAAACACAACAAAACAAAATTGCATGAGATACAATTCTGCATTGAAAAAATTTTTTGCAGTTCATTTTTGCACATATAAAAGGACAGGGAGAAAAGAAAGTATAGTATATATAAATTGATACTATAACTGTACTCAGCACTCCATTTGAATATTGACTTGGTTTATGCAGTAGGAGTGCTTAGTATACTTTCTATTTCTTCACAATTCATCTTCTGCTTCTGTTTTATTCACAGTTTAGTAATACATGAAAGAGAATATATTACATCATAGAAAGGATATTTTACCACATAATGAAATATTCAGGGAGATTATCTTCTCTGAAGCTGATAATAAAATCTTCAAAATGTCAAATTATTCTCATGTCTCATATTTTCTAGCAACAGGACAAGTATGAATTTAGAGTGATGTTACAATAATTTTTTACTCATCAATTTTTTGCTTCTTGCAATACCTTCTTAGTCATATTAAAAAGAATCCAGGTGAATGCTGCTGTGTGTTTAAATGTGCATTGGTACACAAAGAAAAGGGGGATAAATCCTGAGTAAGGTCATTTAGATGACACAGGAGATCTGTGCATACTAAATAAAACTAATCATGTAAGTGAAAAGCAACACAGCGATTTCAGATTAGTTTTTTGTAGATTTCCTTTTTCTACTTACATTCATCAGTGTCTGCAGATCCACACTGTCTCGAATTCTTCCCTCCTTTCGTGCCTTTGATGCCAAATTTCCAAACCAGACAAATGGGACCCAGTATTTCAGGTGCGGAGACTTAAGGTCATCAAAAAGTTTTCTTTCATATTTTGTCATAAAACCTATTTACAAAAAAAAAAAAAACAACCTTAATATATTTTATGCTTTCAGTACTACTGATTCTATACATTTGAAATATATTTTTATCTGTTTATGTAATATTTGCATAGAACTCTGCTAAACACAACTTATACATTTAACTAGTAACCTCCTCTTAAAAAAAAATCCCGGACACATCTTGCTTGAAATAACTTCTTTTTCTATTAATTACCTATGCTAAATTCCTCTTTACCAATATACGCAATAATTACCAAAAAAAACCAAAACAACCTTAATTTATTTATGCTTTCAGTACTACTGATTCTGTACATTTGAAATATGTTTTTATCTGTTTATGTAATATTTGCATAGAACTCTGCTAAACACAACTTATACATTTAACTAGTAACCTCCTCTTAAAAAAAAATCCCGGACACATCTTGCTTGAAATAACTTCTTTTTCTATTAATTACCTATGCTAAATTCCTCTTTACCAATATAGGCAATAATTTGCTATTACTGTGTTCTTATATCTAACTGCTGACAGATGGTAGAAACAGAGAATACTAAGAATTGTACGAATTACTCTCTACTCTCTAGTTTCATATTCTGCTTTCAGAAAAATAAGGAACTGGACATATCAGTCAAGAAACATTTTTCACCAATGATGGCTTTCAGAAGCATTTTGACATATTGTAAGGGCAGTTATATGACCTGATTCTGATAATTTTTTGTTATATCTGAAAAGCAGTGAGCAAGCAACAGAGGATACAAGTGCATGCACGAAACAAAGCCCAATAGAGTGTGTGCCTTCTGCCAGTGAACTAGTTCCCTGACAGATTGTTTGATGTTTTCTTTGGGGTTATGAAAGCATGCAAAGAGATGAAGAGGGAGTCATGCACAGAAATCCCGCTGCTAAGGGGACACAGGGCCAGGTGACATGCTGTGGGGCTGTCAGCTGAAGATGCTCTCTGCCTGGCAATTTGCCTTGCTGGGGAGCTGGGAAGGTATTAGGTTTCCTGAAGAGCTCTCCTGCCTTGTGAAGCCCTGCTTCCCCCTGCTGCAAGCCAGTCCAAGGTCACATAACCAGGGAGCCAGGGCTGCGTGTGACAAATCCTGCACCAGAGCCAGTCTCTGCCTGGGACTGGCAAGGGAGCAGCTGGCTTTTGGAGCAACACCTCCACCCCTCTGGGGAAGAAAGGTCTGCTCTGCTGTCCTCCTTCCACCCAGGCTTTGGCAAAAACAACCTCAGAAAATTCACATTTTCCTTTGTCCAAATTCTGGATTTTCTGGTATTGGAGCAATTGTCATGTTTGGCGGATTTAGTTTTTGCTCCGGTATGTGACAACTATCGTGTGGGTATAAAGCTTCTTTTGTTGTATTGACATTAGCTCTGAAATAAGACAAAATTAGTAACATGACAGCCCCAAAATACCCAAAATAGCCAACCAATTACAAGTTTGAATCCTGAAAATTCAGTAAGAGAATTGACAGTAGACTCCAATGAGTAAGAATATGTCCATTATGGCTATCATTGCTAATGGCACATGACACAGCAATCGAATAAATATATAGAAACTCAGTTGTGTTGCATAGAAATGTGAATTAAATTAATGGAGATTTGCTAAACACAGTGATCTTGAATATTCTGTTGCTGAGGAAAATGTCACTATTGTACAGTTGGAACAAGCCTACACAGGAGGTATGAAATACTGCAACTGCTGAGAAGGAAGGCAAGGACAGGACAGAAAAAACTGTGGAAGAGGAAATATTCAGCAGCAAGAGAAAGTATTCATGCAGTATCATAAAATTTCAGAACAGAATAAGATAAAGCTTTTGAAAGTTCCCTGGGCATTTTGCAGCCTCTTCTCATAATCAACTTCACAGAAATAATCAGGCAACCAGACAAATTAACCTGCTAGTCATGGTTCCTGACTCCTAAAAGTCAGTCTTTCAGGCTGCCTTTAAAACTAAAGGCCAGCCAGCCTGCTTATTACAGGACAGGAAAAGATGTTTCTGTCAGGCTGAAACAGACAGACAGAAAAACAAAGAAATGAGTCTGGAATAAACACTGGATGCAAGTCACTTGGAGGCTCTGGAAAGACTCAGCCTGCAGGGGTCACAAAGAACAGCAAGGACCAGTTCAGCTTTCCACTGAAACTGGGCACCTTCTGTTCAGAAAGATCAACAAAGTCTGATTTTTTTTAATGATTAAGCTCAAACTGGCATTGAAGTGTTTGTATTAATATTTTTTAATAATGACTAGTATTATTATTGCAGAAAGTATTAATTCTGGATTGCTTTTACTGCTGGCATTACAGACAACATACAGTTCAGAATAGCTCACTGTTATTGCAGTGGTAAGGAAACACTTTATAATCCATTAAATATAAGGGAGGATATAAAATGTCAATTATTAAAATTGCGCGGTTTCTAAATATGGTCATGCTATTTTTATTTAGGAGTATTCAAAGAATTAACCAAGAAACTCTATAAACAAGAATACTGGTTTTGTCAAGCACTAGAAGACTGAAGTAGCTCCAGAAAATGGGAAATATTTGTCAAGCATCGTGCCAGGATCATGAAAAGGATGATCTAAGGAATGACAGGGCACTGAATCCCTGTGAAAGTATCAGAAGAGTGACATGGAGTGCAATCAATAAACAATCAAAGGATTCTAATGCGAACAGTGTCAGCCAAAGAGATATTACAGGAAAATTATTGATGAGAACACAAGCCTGGCTGGGACAAAATCACTCATGAGTGATTCAAAGTGTATTCAGTTCTCCTGTCAAAACTCAATGGTTTGAGACAAGATTGATTCAGGTTATTCACATGAAATATTTTTAATACTAGTGGTTAGAGAAGAAGGAACATGATCAAGTAGATAAAGTTTAATTTTCTGCTTCTGTGTTATGTGGGAGAGGGTTAATTTAGCTGCTTCCTTCCAGTAGAGGATTTGGGACTGCAGTCTTCAGCCACCCATAGATATTCTTGTTGCTGAGCTCACACCTCATGTTTCTCTTCAGTGTTTCCCATCAGCTCTTTTGGGGTGCTCTCTGCTCAGCTGCTCACCCATTACTCTGTTTTTTAACAGAGTTGTTTTCTTGAGGACACAACTTCCCCCTTGCACCTTGCAGCCAATGTGCTTGCTGTGCTCAGGACAGCTGCTAGGCATGTGACACTCACAGCATGTGTGCGCCAGCAGTCAGCATCACAAAGGAGCGAATCCACATGGAACTACTGTCCTACAGTTCCACAAAGAGCGTTAAAACATGAAAAAGAGTCAGAAGGAAGGTCCAGCACTCAAAACTGCAACCTATAGGAAGAGCCTACAGCTCGTGAAGATCCTGAGTTTCATTCAAGCCTTTATGCAGTCTACTAACAAGTAACTATTGAGGGGAAAAGTATATTTTCTTCTAATTAAAAAGAGAAGAACCCAAACCTATTACAAAAACCAGTGAATAGAAGATAGCAGTGTGCAAGTTCAGACTGAGAATAAGATGTCACTCTTCAACAGCAAGTTTACTGTTGTGATTATCTGGTCACCTAGGATGCAGTGTAGTCTCCAGTATATCCATCTGAATTTTAAATCTGGGCTGATTGCATTCCTCGAAGGTATTACAGCTCAGTCAGAAATTGCAGCATGATAAAGGATGCTGCTAGAAAGCTTTTGTGCCTTGTGTTGTGGATGAGTCAGACTAGATCATTGTAGCACTGTTCTTAAATTTAAAATCTATGAATTTAAGCAGTTCATTTGCTGAAAAGAGAAGTGTGTAGCAATAGTTATCTCATGGCAGTTCACAGTTTGATAGCAAAATGCAAAATCGTCATAAGTTGTTTCAATGATGACTGTGCTGTATCAGATTTGTGCTGCTCACATTCATATTAAATGCCTCCCTCCCATGCACTCTGATATGCAATGCCACAGGGAGCTAGGGAGGGGATGATTGCAGAGTATTGTCCAAGTCACTGGATGTTAACAGGAGCAAAATATACCCTGAAAATCTCGGTACTGCATCAATAAAAACTCTGCAGCACAATATGCATTAAAACCTACAAAAAAAAAGTACTGAAATCCAGAGCTGGCTACACTGTCTATACTCTTATACAGTTTACAGTAGAAGATTTTTCACTGTTAAAAAAATCAACAATCAAAACTTGCTTTCCAGTCTACAATTTTGGTACAATGCTGTGACATTCTGTCTCTTTGGAACAGATTGTCTTTAGCAATAGGGAGGCAGAGCTGGATTAGCTGCCTGGAAATGTTGTAATTTTCCAGTGTATAATAGAAGCAGATTGCTGGGGACAGTGAAAGAAGCTTCCTTGACCTCTCACTGACTCAGGTAAACAGTTTTGTTGCACAGCACAAAGAAGAGAGCTTTACAATTCAATGAATCCTACATAAATGGTTTGAGGTTTTTTTCAGGAAGATTGGTGCATTCTGCCCGGCATTTTTTTTTAATATCTAAAGCTTCTCACACATAGTTGAAATGTGTATATGTATATTACACTGCATATTTTAACTTGCTACAACTTTGCTTACTAATCTCTGCCAAAGGAATAATTTTGAGAAAGTCAAGACATTCAGTAGAAAACTTGACTTCTATTTGGAACAGATCCCCATATCTTTGCATTGCTGTTCTACCTCTGGCACTGACCATGCCAGTCAGAAGGCACAGTGCCACACCTTGCCTTTAAATACTGAGCAGTCAGTCCCTGATAGACAATCAAAGTGTTACACAGCTGAACTCTCTTCACCATCATTACACTCACTGTGTTATTGAAAGAAACAGAAAATGAAGTCATGTTTAATACTTAGTTATCCTTGAAAAACTAAGTTTAAAGTAAGTTTTCAAAACAAAGAAAAAACCCTTGGGGCTGAGGAATTTCTTGAGTAAATCACAACACTTAAAATGTGCAATCTATTAAAATTGCACATTTTTAATAGATTACACATTTCTACTTAAATAAAAATTGAGATAAAGCTGTACTTGTGAAGCACCTGCAGAGATCAGTCCCTGATACACCAGACCAGGTTATATCCCAGACGCTGGGGCAATAACATATAACAAGTCACCATTCCTGCATCATACGGTATTGCAACTTTGGGGTTTGTTTTGTTCTTTAGAGAATGTTGTACTTGCTCCATATGCCTGAGTGTTTAAGGCAGGCCTATTGCCTCCATGGGGTCTGAAAGCAGATTCACATAAGACTGTCAAACTTGTTTGATTTCTGTAGTGTTGCTAAAGACTTTAAGAACATTAGAGATGCACTCTTAAGGTTATAACATTTAATTCAATAACAAAAAGGTGATTTCTTTGAGGTGGTTTAGTACGAGGCACACATGGGGCCACAGGAAAGAAAAAATGAGGCTGGTTCCTTCTCTCCCCGAGCCCCAACCTCCGAGAGAAAAGAAAATAATTTTGGGGAGGCAAAGTGCAGTACCTGCTCCAACCACATGGTCCATGGTGGGGAACCTTTTGTACACAGCGGTGCTGACAGAGCGAAAGATCAGCAGAGAGGTTAAATTCACATAGCGCATGAGAGTCCTCCTTAACAGGCGCCCGTACTCATCCCTGCCCTGCACGCAGCTGGAGATGAGCAGCATCAGACGATCTGGCCAAGGCAAGTTCACAAACTGGTTCCACCAGCGATTCACCACCAAAGTTACATAGAAACCTGAGGGTTAGAAGGAAAAAACAAGTCCAGGTCTTATCAGGATTTCAGTTACTTTTTTAAAAAAAATTTCAGAGTGTTGTTCATATCATTAAGCTACATTTCCCAGAATAAATGCAATAAGCCATGTCAAAACCAGGATACAATAAATACTAATTATTTAATGGGCATTGCAGTGTAATATTCTAGCTGATTATCTCATACCCATGAAATTCCAAATTTCCTCTTCTGTAGTAAAACTTAGGGTGAATTTATTTCATTGGGAGATCAGGTACAAGGTATCAGTGTAAGTGGGCATGATCTAGATATACAGAAACCTTTCTTGTTAGTATATTAAAACATGCGCATAAATGTTGATGTGACAAAAACAACTTGAACTTGAGAAGGCCTGTTGGAAGCACGTGATTATTGTGAACCTCTAACCTCCCACATGCCCCTCAGCTCTGAAATGCTTCCATGCACCAACATTCACAAAATGCCTGAACAGAGATATAGCTGAAGAATAATTTAACATTTAACCGGTACTTACCAAGAACAAAAGTTACTGGGATTTGTTCAGCATATCTGTCACAGTAAATTGATAATTTTTCAAAGAAGCGTTTTTGGCTACCTGTAAGAAAAAATCTGCAGCAAAAATAAAATGTATCTGTTCTTCCATAATATTCTGGCACTAGCTACTAAGTGCAAACACGTATAAATAATCAGATATATACACTGGGGAGCAATCTTGGCTACTGCCTTCAAGCAAGTTCTTAAAGGTAAAGGTCTGAACACTGCTGGCAAGTATTAAAGAAGCTGGAGGAAACAATAGTATTATTCCCTGGTTTTTGTAGTTTTCTCAGCACTAATTTGAATGGCACTACTATTGGATCAATATGTTTGGAGAATCAGTTTGCTGTCCCAAAGATGACAGCAAGCTCTAAGTCTGCAAGTAGAGCTTAGTCTCCTTTTCCGGAGCGGTACTTCATGGAAATGCTCAGGCCTGCTTGAATTGCAAAAGGTTAACAATCAAATTCCTCTGATTTTAAAATGTTGCATTGTTGCACCATTTTAAAAAAATTCTTACTCCTATGAATTTTTTATTTTCCACAAGGTTAAAATACAACTGTATTTTGCAATCAGGAAAATATTCACCAAATGTTAAAAATTCTTACTCCTATGAATTTTTTCTTTTCCACAAGATTAAAATACAACTGTATTTTGCAATCAGGAAAATATTCACCAAATGATAGCAAATGGGCCATGGTAGTAACTTCTGCCCACGGGAAAAAGTATCTCATGAAATACAACAAGCTTCAGTATAATTTTTTTTTATTTGTATAGGTAAGTATTACAGTTATTCTTTGATTTCTTATAAAAGGAACATATTACAAATATTTGGTGGGTTGTGCTTACAATTGTGTAATAAACTGGAGCACATATAGAAAGCTTTCTACATGGTGGTATGTTTACCATAGTCATCAATTGCCTGACAATTCAATAAACCTAGATTAATTTAAATAACTGTGAGACTTTGGTGTTCCTTGACATATTAATGCTGTAATTTTTTTTCTTTGTTTACAGGTATAGATTACTGAGCAAAAAATAGTGATTAATCAGAGGAAAACTGAAGCTCATTTTCTCCTTGCTTCCAAAAAAGCAGAGATCTAATTAGAGATCACGGTTAGAACTGAACCATAATTTTGATACTTCTATGTAATGTACTTCATCAATTAAAAGTTTCACTGTACTAATTGATGCATTGCATCTGTCATACGGTGTTTAATTCACACCTTGATGGAAAAACCAATTCTTCTTTTAATGTGTTCCTCCCAGGTGCTGGGTGACACACAGACAATAACCATGTCTGGCTTCCATGCACTTTTACTTGGTTCTTTGTAAGTTTTAAAATCAAGTTTGCATGCCTTCCTAGCTTGAAGCAAAACTTTGTTTTTCCTGGCTATGTAACTTCACTCCAAAATGATTACCTCTCAGTGTTGTTAAATTCCCACTGAGCAACCAAAGACAGAGTTCTGCAGGGAGGACAAAAGGTCTGTACCTTTGATCTAAAGCAGGGAGGCATGCTCACAACCGACAGCTCAATGTCAGAATGACAAAAGCTGTATAACTTAGGCTTGCTCTGAGTTTTTATTTAGTCTGACTTCAGTAGGATGGTTGCTCAATGCTAGCTAAAAGTACAATGAGCTGAATATGACAAACAGTATTGACACTCTACATTTCCTCTAGAACCATAAAGTAAACATGGAAAGGTAAGCACATTGGAAAATGTCCAAGGAAAAGACAGTAAAGAGTAACAAGGAAAAGACAGTAAAGAGTAACCTCCCCCCATCATTCATCAGCCTAACACTAGGAAGTCTGAAACTTCAGCATAACATTTAATGAGATGTGAATTGGAAAGAGTGTACCTGTATAATACACTTATCGCTGTGTAAAGAGTAGCAAAAACAATAAATTCTCTGTACAGCAATTTGTAGATGCTGCCTTTCCACCTTAGGAGTAATCTGTGAAATCCAAAGAAAGTGGCATTTGCTACTTTGCTGGAATAAGTGACTGTCATCGTCGTGGTAGGCTGGGCCTAGAAACAGTAGAAGAGAAGCAGGACACCAACAATATTTTAAACAGCATATATCCTAACCTGAATGTATCCTTGTATAGACAGATACACGGATATACATGTAAATTTAAATATATAAAATATGTGTACATAAATACATGGTGTTTGTATTCATATATCTATAAAGAGGGAAAAATAGAAATCTTGCAGTTACAAGCTCTGTTGAGACCTGCAGATTGACTGATGCAAGGCTGTATTTGGGCTTTATGTCAATGACCACCCAAACCCAGCAGTTAGCACTGAATTTGGCCACCTTTCTGGGTGGCAGTGGCAGGGACATATTACACCTCTGCAGTCTCTGCTTACACTCAGTTTGCTCCACTCTAGTGTGAGCAAAGAACAGGAAACAAATTTTCTTGACTTTTTTTTCAAAAAATTTCAGCTTCTTGGTAACAGCAGTAAAGCTAAATTCCACAAATGCATGTACATCCCCAGCCAGTATTTTTAGTTGGCTGTGGTAAGTATAATAATTGAAAAAACAAATGAGGTTTGGAGACTGCCTCTTTCATTAAGAGTTACAACAGCAGCTGAAATCAGCTGGGGAATGATGTTATTTCTTTCCTTGGCAGCTAGATTTACTCCTCAATATTTCAGCATTGCAGGGCCATGCAAAACAGCCCTAGGGCTCCTCAGGTAGGTAGTGTGAGACACAGTGTAATTAAAGTACAACTGAAAATACACAGGTAAATACTTTGTGCTGGGTTTGGTACTCGCTTACCCAGTGCAGGGAGATGCTGCAGGAACTTTCATATACTTACAAAACAAATCCTAGATCCAAATGTGAATGAAAGCAGTTTCATACAACATGCAAGAAAGAGACTAATTAAGACAAGAAAAAAATCTCAAGAAAGTTACTGTGTATCACAAATATTATTCTTGATGCCACTGCAGCAAATTTATTGGGGGGTGGGGGAGAAAAATCTGTACTAGTTAATAGATGACAAATATTTTGTGCATCTTGGCTATGTCTCTGATGCAGAGCATAATGTAAGTCATTAAAATTCACCTGTAAAAGTGCCAGTTTTGATTTTAGTCACCAAGGGAATCAGCAGGGAAAAGACACCATAAGCCTTGTATTGCTGACAGGCTGTCTCCTTTCCTTTGTAGAATGACTGCTTGACATTTTGCCAGCATGGTCTAAAGATTATTTTTTGTGTTGCCTTTTTTATTTATTTCTTTTTTTTAAAAAAAAAGGCATAGATTTCGGTCATTAGAATCCAGATCATACTTTTTCTTTTCCTGAGCCTTGGCACAGACTTTTAAATTTTTTGTTGTCATTGTTGTATTCCAAGAAGTTCAATGCAAGAGCCAACTTGTCTGACTGGCATGCATGGAAATGCAGTCCTGTCTGCAAAAAATCTTGTGGTCAGGATGCAATGCTTAAGAAAATGGAGGCAAAGATGTCCATTGTCCAGCAAAAGTGGGACTTTATGAAAAATGAAAGAAATCTGTGGCTGGGCTATAGGGGAGGAATGGGGTAAAAAAAAAGCTTAAAAATATACTGTGCTTCCTGAAACTATTGTAGGAGCCTTTAGATCTTCCCCATTGATGTGTGGAGTATGTGTTCAAGCCATGCCACCAATAAGTGTGTCTCTATCTCCCCATTAATATCCACTTTGTAATGGAAATTGCCAGTGGGAAATCTCCAGCAGGGACTTAGATCTAGAAAAGATGTCTGATAATGGGAGGGCTTGTAGCTTGGCAAGAACCCAGACCCTCAGCACAACACAGGGCCACAGCGAGAGAATGAAGTTAGACAAATGCAGGATGAAATGAAACATAAACTGCTAACTGTGGGGGCAGCCAAATAACTGAACAGGGGACTGGATAGACCCTCTTGTTTAGGATCTTTAAGCTGAGGGCAAATTGTAGGGCAGAAGATGACCCTCAGGAAGAATTCACATAACTGAGACAGGGAGGGGTGAGGGGTTCTGCTGGTCTCTCCTGGTATCTGGGCATCTGTTGTGGGCCACAGAGGAAAAAAGATTCCTTGCAACACCCTTGGAGATTCTGGATCTCTACAGGAAGGCAGCCATCAGTGTCAAAAACTTGACTTGGTTTCTGCATTAGAGGTTCAGGAAGGATTCCTTCCTCCCAGCTATCAGAAAGTGGGAAGTGCCAAAAACTGGTCAGCAGCTAAGCTGGACAAAGTGGGTCTACCTTCTCTATAGACCTGAAGAAATCCTGTTGTGCAAGGCCTGGTAGATTGGCTTTGGCCACAAATGCAGTGTTGTAGCGATAACAGGAATCAGGATTAAGAATATTTCCCCATGCATTAGACTGGTAAAATATTTTTATCCACCAAATTCTATTTGTCTGCCTGTAGCAACTATATTTCATTTAATCACATTCCAGCCATCTCTTAGCACCTTACTCAATGCCCTTGACTGAATAGAAATTCTTGGAAGACACTGGATGGTCCTGCTTATTCTTTCTGCCTCTGAAATGGGGCAAAGAAAAGTGGGACTGTTGCAGGAATTTTAGGCTTTGGTGCCTTGATTTCCTTGCCTTTCCTTGCCTATCGCACTCTCTGTTTTATCCTCCTGCTAATCAGGAGGATAAACATTTATCATTGGGTTCATATAGGGACCTCAGGATAATATAATACTCTGTTTTATCCTCCTGCTAAGCAAATGCTTTCCTTAACATTTATCATTGGGTTCATATAGGGACCTCAGGATAATATAATTCAAAGTCTTAATACACATTAGGTCAGATTAGGTGATTACAGAACAATTTTGACTATTCAAAGCTATGAAAGACAGCTATGTATTTGTCTGGTTAGATTTCTCAACACAGCAAACACAAATTTAAATCTGCATTTGTTTTTTTTGTTTTTTTTTTTTTTTTTTTTTTTTTTTTTTTTTTTTTTTTTTTTTTTTTTTCTCTGAGAACAACTACAGCCCTTTAGGTATGGCCTCCCCTTGCAATGGGAAGTTTTGGAGTAAAGCCTTGCGCTGACTCTGACTCTTGCACAGTGGTCCCAGGCCCTTGGTTCATGGGCAGCATGTTGGCAGAGAGTTCTTCCTACATTACTTATGGCCACAGGAAATTAAAAAGCTAAAACTGAGATGGACAGGAAGAGCAAAGCATAACGATGCCCCCCAGCACATTCCTTCCTAAGCACTCTTTTGGCCAGGGCTGAAGAAGGACAGAGTACGTTAGATCAGATACCACAGGCACCAGTGTCTCGAAAAACATTTCTAATTATCATGCTGCCCTTAAATTAATCAGCAAATATAGGGCTAGGCTTTTTGCTGGTATGGATTTGTGAGTTTTGAGAACATAACACAAGTTATGCCCATTTGATGCCTGTAGAGACCTTGACTCATATTTATGATAATGCTTTTTTTTTTACTCAGTGTTTATTTACTTTCTGAAACTTTCTCAAGCACAGACTGAAATGTGAGTTATATATTCTTCCACATTTGCAAAGATCATCAGAAGACCTTAGGCATAAACAGCTAAAAATATAAGTGCGTCCTCTCTGTTAATATTGAACCCAATTGTAAATGGGATTTTTGCCTGGCTGAGAATTTCAGGATGCATTAGGATTCAGAGAGAAACCACAGTACAAAATAACAGCCATCAATGTTTCCTAACTGACCATGAAAAGCTTTTTACAGAATATATAAATAAATAATACCTCTATGCAGACTTACCCCTTGTCATTGTTCACCTTATTTTTTAGTTTTCGGCATAGAAGAGAAAGTGAGTGAGAGAGATTTGAGTTAAGCCAACTATAAAAACATATTAAGCTTACGCTGTATCCACTGACCTGCTATTTTGATTCAGCAATCCAAGCCCGAAGGCAAATCCTGGACCCTTCCTCTTTCTCAGACGTCCTAAATCAAGTCCCCTTCAGATCTGCAAAAATCACCTTGCTCTTCCCTTAACCTGAAGCAAGGGGTTGCTGCTGCTGAGCCCTAGGAGGAGTGGACTGACAAGAACAGGGGTTAAAATGTCTTTCCACTTCTGGAAGTCTGTTTTTGCCAAGTACTCTGTCCTGTCAGTTACACAGGGAACAAACGCAAGCAGCAGCAGCAGCAGCAGCTGCTGATCTTGCTCTTTTCTAGTCTATAATTATAACGCCACTTGCCATCGGAAGGACCTCTTTCATTTGAATGAAGAATCTTGCAATGGTTTTGGCTGGCACACACAGGATTTTTTTGCATTTTATTTCCTCCAAAATGGCATGGGCAAGAAGGGAGCATTTTGTTCTGAGACTTGTCTTGAAAATTGATATGTCTCTAACATGGTCCTGTGAAGACACATCAATGAACAGCACTGATTAACTACATCTGAATAGGAAGACCAGAGACAACCCCACCAAACCTGAAAATGTTCCCCAGCTGCACCTTGGTCCCACCCTGGAGCACAGCATTTGCTGCATTTCTGCTTTGCTGATTTGATTTGGGAAATCAGGTCTCTGGGGCATGCTGTAGAAATCCCTCAAAACAGGCAGAGCTGCTGGTACCAAAAGCCTCAGTGGACCTATTCACAACTGTATATTTCAGCACGTGAAAATCCTTCTGCAACTGGATGTTTTATGTAGGACTTCTTTCCCTTTTCCTCTTTGTAAAATGAGATGAACTCTGTCTTTTATGACCTATGGCATTAAGAGTGAGCTGTAAAAGGTGATAGACTGTGAAAGCCCAGGAGATATCATATAATGTGGTCATAAACTTCCGCAGAGAATGAAATAATGTGACTGTGAAATAAATGAAAAAAAAAATATGCAGGGGAAAAGAATAAGCAAAATTTATAGATTTAATTCATTTTATGATGAAAGGTTTTCCCCCCTGCCTTAGTCGCATTAAGCTATTTGAAGCATTTTATTTAATTAAAACTCTCCCAGAAAGAATGGAAGTTTCTGCCATTGTTTACTTTCTTCTTGTTGTTAATGGCCGAAGAAAGACACTTTGATGTCAAAGCAGGCGAGATATTAGACTGTGGCATGTGTGTGTCAGGCAGTGGCCTGTGGCGAAAGATGACAAATCATTTTAGCATTCAGTGACTTGGCATGGAGAAACATACTGCCTGATCCTATTACAGAGACTGTCCTGTGCAAGGAAAATTCTTAACAACAGGGATATTTTAAGGTCACTGGGAAAATAATTACTTAGACCTAAAACATTTTTCTTTGCTGAGCATAATAGTTTGCTGGTCTTACAGAGCAGTAAATAATAGCACCTCTATGTGTCAGTGGGTATCAGGTGGTTTTCCTGGCGGCTCTTCAGTATTCCTGCAGATTGGAGTAGCTGAGATTGCTCTACTGGCTCTGAGCTCTTTTGCAGAAGACATGAGATTTAGAGCTCCTGTGTTTTCAGAGGTAGAAATAAATACAGGTTTCCATCTGTGTAGCTCCATCGGGACTGGTTCTGTAGGAAGTACTCCTTTTTTTATCACTAAGGTGTCCCTATTTCCTTGTCAGATATTTCCAAAGATAGGCAATATTTTTACCTCTCTTCCTCTGTGTCCCTCTAGGGAAATGTAGTTTCATCTACAAAAATAGTTTTCAGAAGTTCCTTTCTATATGCAGTTCTACTAATGATCACTGATAATGGTGTATTTTGCATTCATTTTCTCTGGATGTTTGAACACATAGAAGAAACAAAAACATTTTAACACTGTGTAACTAGATAGGTTTCTGCTAGTATGATCCATGGATGTATAACAAGACAGCTGAGCGTAACAGATAGAAATCCACCAAATAAAAGTTATTTAATATATTTATGTTTTCAACTTCTCTTTTCTCTTGAATTTTGAGCCCATTTATACTGGAAGATTTCTGGAAGAGACATTAATACGTATCATGTGCTAGCGAAGCTTCAAGCAAGCACTTCAGTATCTGTAACAACACCACATAATACCGATATCCAAAGAAATGCCATAAAAATAGGCTAAAATATGGTCTGAGCAACATGAAAGAATTTTCTTATTGAAGGGAAGTGAATAATTTAAGTGTTGTGAAGAGAGCAGCATTAAAGAATCCACTGTCAGATTTTCTCAAATGAGAATATATTGAGTTTTGCTACACTTTTCTACTTACTGTCACTTGCTGCTGGAATTCTTGTCTTAAATAAATCAGTAAATTAACATAAAATGTCCTCTGCCCATAGAATGACTGTGTAGAGACTTGCTGTTCTATCTTACAGTCTCTTTCATGAGAGAAATTGCAATAATTAAAAGTTAATCTAGTGGGAGAGATACCACTGTACTTAGCATCAGTCAATGTGGGTTATGGAAATATACTTTAAAGGAAGCTCTTTTATCTCCTGAAGTCACATGGTAGAATACTTGAGAGGATTACAAATGAGTTTGTCTGCAGGATAAAGCCGGCTGTCCTGACAGATTAATTCTGAGTACTGTAAAACTGCAATCAAAAATACTACGCTTTGCAACTGCCTTGTAATGAAATAAACATCATTTGTTATGCAGCAGCGCTGAGTTTGCTATTAGAAATATCATTACTGTGACTCTTATCAGCTTCAACAACCCTTTTATTGGCAAAAGCATAGACACACAATGTTACCATGGGACTTATCAGAGAGAAGATGAGATCAACAATGCATCCAGGAATAAGGTGTCCAGGAATTGGATTCAAAAGCCAGTGCCTGGATTGACTGGGAGAGCTTTCTCATGACTTAAGACTTATGTCTCCAAAGTGTTCCATATCATGTTCATCTGAAACAATCTGGGTAGGTTATTTAATACATGCCAGCACAGTTTAAGTGAAAGCTAAATGGTTAAAAGGCAATCACAGAAGGAGAGGTGCTTGATCTTGCTCTATGAATTGGCTTTTCTGGAGTGTCAGTGTACTTTGCAATATAACCAGAGTTTCAAAACTTCTTGGACATTAGCAAATGTTAGGCATTAGACAATTTCTTTACTTACCTAAAAATGCAGTGGATTGCACAGCCATTTGCATAATCATTCTTTTTTTTTTTTTTTTTTGCATGCTGATGCTGCAAACTGTAATTTCTTTTTAATGAAGAAGTTATGTTAACAGAATTTTGTATTGTTCTGGACATTGAAGAGTACTGATAGTTGCTAGTCTGTGCTTCATAATATATACTTAATAATAATATATCTCTTGCATTTCTCAGGGGGTTAAATTAGAGAAAGACAAATATTTTATACCATTTAAATGTTTATTTTGCACCACAAATATTCACCTAGTATATTCATATTAGAGTTAATAATGCATTGTTGTTTGCACAATAGGAATTTTTGTGCTCTTAGTCAAGATTTTTGATGTATCACTGGATAAGCTGGATAAACTCATGCTCTTTATGGCTCAATGGCCTAGGTTTTCAGTGAGGGATCTTGCATCTCAGAATAGCAAATGATGACCCATGTGCCCTGCATGGAAATATAATAATTACAACAACAACAATAATAATAAAAATAGTATGTAAAAATAGACAATACACATAACACTATAACTGAGCCATGCTGTTTCTCTCATTTTACAAGGACAGCTTTGCTTATTTGGAGAAATTCTTCATAGGATTATAATTTGGTTTGTGTTTATGAAAATCCACCAAGAATGATGATCCAGATTAGTGCACTATTTAAGATAATAACACCGTGCAGTGATGACTGATAGAAAACTGTGGATCAATTCACCCTATATAACACTGCTAGAGGTCTGATTAAACTGCGTGGCAGCTGGTTGGAGAAAGTACACCCTTCATTTCCTCTATTCAAATTAAAGGGGACCTCAACCCAAAATTTAGAGTCATAGTACCTGCAAATGCAAATGGGACTTGTAAGGATGGAGGATTTTCTTGAGCTGTCTCTTGGGCAGAGAGATTTGTTAGAGTATCTGCTTGTATGAGAGACAAAGGGAAAGATAAGACAGAAAAGATTCCAAGAACAAGAAAGCAACTGAGAAAAGCATTTCCAGGGAAATGTGTCTAGAAAAGGTGAGTTCTTTTGTGTTACTTATTGTCTGGAAAGAATCTGGAATTGTTGTTGCTGTATTTGTGAGAATAGGATTATTGATGTTTGTGAGATGGCTAACCATCATAAATTTCTTTTTGTAATGGGAACAACTCACATGAGTTTTATCTTATTTAACTAGTTTTATTTCAAAGAACTCTAATAATACATTCTGGTGTTCAAAGCAGCAGTAATACATACATGAAAAGGATAAAACCGAGAACTTTACTTCATCGGCCAGGTGGTCCTGCTAGTCCTGAGTTAAAGTGAACTCTGGCTTTCCTCTCTCGCACAGTTCAATGCCACACATTTCCCTCAGAACTTCATTTGTTCTTTTTAGATGTTGCCTAAGAGGGAAAAACCAGAAAGAGTGTAAAAAGATCAAGTAGCATGGAGGAAAAAGAATAGCATGTTTAGTGAACCAACCGAGATAAACAACTAACCTTTTTCTATGGACAGCAAGCCTGATAATTTCCACCTGAATTTCAACAAATCCTCTCCTTCTCTGCTCTCTGCAACTTTTCACTTAGAAAAACTGCCTGAACAGCACTTAAAGCCTCGTTGTTCCCCCAGAGATGGGGTTCCATCAGTTTGCCAAGAGCAGATGAAACAAGCCATCTGCTTGCTGTGCTGCTGCTGAGCCAGTGCCGGGCCCAGAACATGCACGGGCATTGAATGGTGCTAGCAGGGGAATTTATCCTTCACTCTCCTCTGGGTAAATCCATGCTTTGACTATTTTAATGAGGTGACAGAAAATGTTTCCTACCACGGTGAGTGTGAGAGAACATTTCCAATCAAGGTAACAGAGATGTATATGATACTGGAGATTAGACTCCTGGGAGGCCTAGCACTTTTAAGGTCACTTTGGGAAGTGTAACAGTAATCCCTTTCTTTTGTGCAACTGAAACTGCTCTGGTTTCAACACTGCTTAAGCATTTTTTTACCATCTACTGAGTAAAGAAGTCAGATTACTTTTCAGAAATGCCTCTCTGCTGCACTGAACTTGCACAGCCTACTGCTTAAGCATTTTTTACCATCTACTTTACCATGAGTAAAGAAGTCAGATTACTTTTCAGAAATGCCTCTCTGCTGCACTGAACTTGCACAGCCTTGGCATCATGGGTGTGCTGAGCTTGAGAAGACAGAAGACAAGGAGAAGAAAAGGCCACTCTAAACTGGGACACATGCCTATGCCCAGTCTAAACAGAAGGTGAATAAAACAGTACTTCTGTCACACAGGGAAATGGTTGGTACCTGTAGAAACTTCTCCATAAGATCAGCTTCACCCCATAGAGCAAAACTCAGCAATAACTGGCAGGCTTGACTGAAGTCTGATTTTGAATCTCTGTGTTGTTGAGCAAAAATAAAGAAAAAACAGCCCATTAAAGCCACATATTCCATTTTCATAGCAACTTCAATCTGAAAGAATGAAGACCTTTGAAAAATTATTTAAATGTTATCACGTATGTATGTATTATGGAGAAGGAGGAAGAAGTTTCATGAATTTCATTTAGAGATGGAAAAATTAAGGTACAGGGAAGGTACCAAGGTCCAAAGCAGACTTGTGAATAAAACACAGGATTCCTGAATTCTCCCCTGGTGCCTTTCACTGGTTTTATTTTCAGTACTGGTGGAGCTGTTTTTGGAGTCTCATCAAGTAAAAGAATCCTTCAGTTTTAACAACAGGTTTGTTGGGGCTACAGAGTTTGTTTGGATTTTTGGAAAGGTAACTTTAATGTGAAATGTTTATCTTCTAGTTTCTGAGTTCAGGTTTGGTATCTCTGCTGTCTTCCAACTAGGGATGAACACATTGTGCTATTTTTAATCACACTCTGAATCCGTCCCTGGCTTGCTTCTAAAGATAAACGAAGCCACTTGTCAGTCCTTACATAAGTTGGTAAGCCCATTTCAGTTGTTATGTTTCTTCTATTTAGTATCGCTGCGTTTAGAAGCACCTTCAAAAAAAATGCAGAGGCATTATTATTTCATATGCAACAGCAGAATCCGTCTAGTTGGGCAGCTTGTTTGCAGAATCAGTCTTATGGTGAAAGCGGGCAATTGTAATTTAACGTGCTTGAAGGGGAAATTTCTTTTTAATCCTTGTCTTCTTAACAGTTAATGAAGAATTTATGTTTTTATTAATTTGTACATTCCTTGGTTAGGCTATGTTCTGTGTTCCTTAACAGTGTTGTTTTGTTTTTTTTTTAATCAGTAAAGAATGTGCCATTGTTTTAATATTGTGTCAGTGAGTTCTGCCAGTTGTGTATAGATATCTGCTGTGTATAAAAGAATGTATTTATTTATCAAATTTATATTTTTTAGTATTCAAGCCTTGACTTCCAATTAATGAATACAGGGATTTAATGAGTATTTTCTTTTTAGACATAATTTTAAGCTCTTGTTTCGGACATTAATTTAGTGCATGGACAATGGAGGTGATAACATTGGTGACAGAGGTGAGGACTATAAAGCTGTTTGAGATTTTGGTGCTGCATCATATTTGTTACATGATTTGAGCACATAATTTCAAGACAAATAGGAAAGAATCAATATATGTGATACAGATAGAGTTTGTTAAGGCTTTTGAAATTCCCTCCTGTGACATCTCATGAGAAAGGGAGGGGCATGCTGTCCAGCATAAACTACTGTAGAAACAATACAAGATGGGTACAAAAACCCCACTCTAACCATGTTTATAGAAGGTCAATTTTTCAAGAGGAACATCTCAGCTCAGAGGATCATTCTGGATCTGATAACATGCAGTATTTTAATTAATGACTTGGCTGATGGAATAGACAGTGCACTTTTCAAATCTGCAAGATGTGAAGGGTCTTAAACATTTTTTCTTCAGAACAAGATTAGAATTCAGTAAGAATCAATGGACATAGAAGAAAATTCACAAATGAGGTTATACACAAACTGGAGAAGGACTGGTTAAGCAGTGTTCTGCTGCCATAAGAGAAAAAGCAAAGGATCTTTGGTGGGATGTATAAGCAGATGTGTGATATTTTAAAGCCAGTGCTCATCAGACCCCAGCTGGAGTGCTGTGCCTGGAATTGAGCACTGTTATGATAAAGACCCACAGGAAGAAACCCAGCGAGAACAATAAAAGCAATTGGAGGTCTAAAAAACATCACCTTTGAGGAAAGGTTAAAATAATTGTTTATTCTTTAATTCTTTGATGAAATTGAGGATATAGATGGTGCTATCAAATGCCCTGAATTCTCCTTCCTGTATTCACTGAGATAAGCTCATTACCTCTTCTACACTGCAGCACAGGAGATGAGGTTAGACTTTGGAAGATATTTGTAACTCCAAGGTTAGTTCAGCACTGGAATGTACTGCTTAGGGAGGCTGTTCTGTCTTTCACCATTGGAAGTTTTGAGAAAGAGCAGTTAATATCAATCCTGCTTATTTTCTGTTATTCTGGGCCTTTTTATAGTGGGTAGATTTGAAAAATAACACAGATCTCACCAGTTTTAACATTCTATTAGTTGGACAGGGAGGGCAGCATAGAGAGAAGTTTTAGGGCTCCAATCAGCTGGAAGCTTATTTATGCCAACGTACCAATTGGATTTGCTTCCAAAATGGTTAGCTAAACACTGAAGAATTATGCCTGAGTGGGGAACTACATTTCCCAGTACTGCTAGCACTGGTTCAGCTTAGCTAGTAGAAAGGGGGGTGTGTGTGGAATTTCTAAAATGAATAAGACTCAAAGTCTCTGTATCTTTTTTTGTATATAGTGGATCATTCTTTGGGGTTTTTTTCACTGTACTATGGGGTTTCAATACATGTGTGACTGCTATTAATAGACTTATCCTTTGGCTTTCTTGAGTTTATTGTTCTGTAACATCTTGACAAAAAGGGAGGTAATAAGTACAGTTCATTCAATATTAAAAAATAATAAAATAAACAAGTAAGAAGTACCATAGGCAAGTAGAAAGTGGTATTTCAAATTTTATTTGCTTTATTTATCCATGACATTGCTGGGACATCCTCCCCTACTAAACACTTAAATATCTTCTACAAGGAGAACAACCATCTCTTTCTTTAACTCATCCCAAGCTGGCATTTGCACTTCTGTGTGGAGATGAGAAAATTTAACTAAACTCAGATCAAAGAAAAATGGCACACTTGTTTTTTCTGAAGTCCTGCAGCAATCCTTGCCTTCAACAGAGAGCCCTGCCACGATTGCTGCAGGACTACCTTCTGCAAAACAGAAGCCCTTTGTCCCTTCAGTTTTCTCCTCCCTGAAACAGGTTTCTGAGGTTGAGTGGACTGTAACTATTAGGGAAGGAAACAAGCACGTTTGAAGATACAGTCTCTCAGACAGATGGTTCAAATGTGACAGAAGACATTGACAGACAGAGCTGCAGCTCAGGGGGACCCTGTGCAGTGCAGGAACTGTTTGCAGTGATTTTTATCACACCTTCCATCAATATGACTGGAGAGAAGCTACACAAGTCAAGACTCAGTTTTTAGTATATAGATTGCTCCAGCCAGGTCTGTGCCAAGATACCTATTCAGTGCTCTTTCTAGCTGGAGAATGGGAATTTCTGATCTGGGGCATTTGACCATGCTACAGAGCTCAAAACAAAAAACTAAGCTGTACTGTCTTGTGTGAGTCTGTCTTGGATGATCCTTCCTTGGATAAGCCTGGACCTACGTTCCAGGTGTAGGTCTGCACACAGGTCACACATCTCCAGTACTGTCACACCTCTCCAGTGCTGCTTCCTGCTCCTCCTGACAAGACTTCCTGAAGGGATCCTGGCTTGACTTGACATCTCACCTTGGGTGATGGTCACCAGTGCATGGCAAAGCTTGTTGCTGTCACCACTGGCTCTGCTCCGGGCTGTGCCCTCGTTGGTGACCTTGGCTCTCAGTTCACGATGCCTGGAGGAGTAGCTCTGCCCTGACACTGATGTGCAGCTCAGGAAGGAGCCAAGGGCTGGATAAAAATACTTTTTTCAAATATATTTTTCTTTTGCCCCAGCCTCACGCAAAAGACTTCTCTTATTTATGACTCCAGATTTAATTCAATTTATTTATTCAAATTATTTTAGCTTTTAATTTTAACCATGTAAATTATACTTTCTGTGGTTTGTTGCTGCCTGAGTCTTTAAAGTATTACACACAGCAAAATACAGGAGTACTTTGGCAAAATAAATCTGTTGGTGATTAATTTTAGCAGTCAAATGTCTTTGGAACTGTATTGTTTTTATTTCTTGAAATGCAAGATGTCTAATCTGGTTAAGACAGAATGTCATGCCAAGCACAGTCATTGTACAGGATTAAGAACTATAGGATTACAAATCCTAATTATAGACTCTTGTTGGTTTACTATGTCTTAATAGGTTGTTTTCATCCTATGATTCCCCTTGTCATCTCTTTTGCAATCTTGTTTTTAATAAATTTGTGATGCATCTTCTAATTTGTCTAACTTGTATTCTGATAGTACTGCCTGGATTCTATCTCATGTCAATATTAGCAAATTAAATAATTTAAAGTTCAAGGTCCTTATACTGAAACTCTCTGCTCTTTTGGGGTTTTATAACAAACTTCAAGTTATACTGCTGTTTGAATATTCCACTTCTGGCACTTTGGTTTCTTGGTTTTCAGATTGCTTCCAGAAAAGCTTTCTGTAGCCATTTTTGTGCCTGAACCCCACTGTAGTCAATGCAGATTTACATACTGGAAAATAATTTAGAAGATATTAGTATTTATAGGTACTGTATTTTTACTTTGTGAGGAATGGCATTGATACATTTATCTTTGGACATCATCTTTGTCATATTCTTTTGCTGTCAATGAACTTTTTACTTGGTGGATGCCATGGGGAATGTGCCACAGAGAACATTGTTTGTCTGTGGCTATGTCCTGCAGGACTGGCCAAACAGGATTCTTTCACATTCACATCTGAAAGATAATTAAAGTTTCAATCATTGACTGGAATGCGGCCTAGATTCCTTAACTGATGAATGGGACAAGGTCTTGTTTACCTTAGTTTTTTGCTCAAGTTCCTCATCATGCAGCACACGATTCAGTTCAGCTGCACTAACAGCAAGGAAAGTACATGGTCCAGCTAACACTGCCGTCATTTGAAGCATATTTTTTGGCACTGTAATCAGACCAGTGCTGACATGGAGTCTTATTTATAGCAGCTTTATAACATTTTGCCTATCACCTTTAAGACACAGGACACTCAGAGCAGTACAGACCGGGACTGCAAGTGCACCAAGTACCACGCTTGTGTCAGGGCGGCAGTGGGGACGGCTTGGGGCAAGCCCAGGTGAGACGTGGTAGTGATTGCTCTTAATCAAACTACTGGAGCTGGAAAAACACCTCTCCTTAGCAAGTGAGGCCTTTTATATGTGGCCTCATTTCAGAAATTTTGTGTGTGCAGTTCAGTCTTTAATTATGAAATTATAAATACATTAGGGAGGCTTGGAAACTGATTTGGAGCAGTGCATGCCCCATGAATGAAAATTGCTGGATAACCACCTGGCATATTTTTCATGTTCTCATTGTCAATTGCGCAATCCCGTGCCTCTGTTACCGCATACCACTAAACACAGTTATTAACTTCCTTGTGTTTTTCGGGGCAGCAGACCACTCAGAGTGTAGCAGCGCTGTGCTCGCCGGTCCCTGAAGAGGAGCAGCGCTCGGTGTCGGGCTCTGTGCCCGGTGTCGAGCTCTGTGCCCGGTGTCGGGCTCAGGCCCCGCGGGCCGGGCCCGTCCTTCCCCGCTCCCCTCACGGAGCTCACCGCCGCCCCGCCGCTAGGGGGCGGCAGCGGGCCCGCGCACACCTGCCCCCCCGCCCGCTGCGGGCGCTGCGCCGCGNGCCCCAGCCCCAGCCCCGGCCCCGCCAGTGGGAGCGCGGGTGGCTGCTCGGGCTGTGGCTCCCCGCTAGTGCTGCTGCACCTGCTCGCCGACGCGTCTCCGGGAGCCTGTGGCCAGGCGGGCGGAGCAGGCACCGCCGGGGAGCGCTGCCCCGAGCCGGGGCGCCGTGACCGGGCGCGGGCTGGCTGTGGCGGCTGCGGAATTGCCCGGAAGAACGTGGGGACAGGTGACGGCCCGGGCCGTGCCGCTGTGCCCGCCCGCGGCGGGAGGGCGTCCTCGGGTCCGTCGGGGCTTGCGTGGGCACAGAAGGGGCAGTCGGCGGCAGGGATGCCCTGTCCCCGAGTCCAGCCGCGTCGAAGGCAAAACTGGGCAAAAGTAGTTCTCAGGGATCACCCCGGGAAGTGCCGGGAGCACCTGCCCTGGGGGCGGACAAAGAGCCATGGCATCGCCGGGGCCGGCGGGTCGGAGCTGCCTGCCCCCAGGCAGCGGCTGAGCCGGGCCGAGGGGAAGGGCGCCCGGCGGCGGTGACCGAGACCGGGAGAGGAGGGACGCAGCGAGAAGGAGCTGAGCTGAGCTGAGCTGGTGCTGGACGCTCCGCCTCCGCGCACGGAGCTCTCGGCCGGCGGGGCGGCAGTGCGGGTCAGGGGAGAGCGCCAGAGGGGCAGAGAGAGGAGCGGGGGCCGGGCCGGGCACGGCCGCTTGTGGGGTCGCAGATTTCGCCGCCCTCGAGGGGTGCAGAGCAGCGTGGGCAGGGACGGGAGTGGCGTTCTGCGCTGTGGGACAGTGGGGCTGCCCGCGCCTGTAGCTTTTGTGGTTGCTTTGTGGTCTGTCGAGCAATATTGGGGGCCGTACTTAGTCGCCGGTAAGTGGTCTTGTAAGCTGAAGTAGTTAAGTAGCATATTTGGCTTTGCCTTGATTTCTAATGTAGTTATGTTGGACAGTAAGGCTCAGAAAGTAAATTTTGGTACAAGTTGATTTTAAGCGGTGAGCTATACAGAAATTTGTGCTGCTAGAGTGCTGATGCTCCAGTAATTCCCCGAGGCTCGCAGGGCTTTGGAAGTGGGAGAACAGAATGACCAAAGCCTTGGTGACACCCTCAGAGTTTGTCTTGCTGACAAAAAGCTACAGTGTTTTCATGAGTTTGAAAGTGTTGTCTGTTTTGTTCACAGATGATATACTAAATTTTATGTTGCGTGCTTTGTTTGCTACATTTCTTTTTAAGCATATTCTTAGGAAGTCTCAAACACAGTTATCTAAATAGATAAAATAATTAATATTGTATAGACTTGGTGTAACTGGAATTATCAGCTTCTCTTTCAAAGCAGATGTAAGGTTATTCAGACTAGAAGTATGTATTGGCAGCTACCATCTGTTCAAATATTTGTATTCCTCACTGTAGGGCAAAACCTGAAATCTTGTTGCTTTAATAGTTTTATTGTTGTTTTTTTGTTTCTATTATAGATCTGTTTAATGAGATTTTGGAAGGGTTAAAGTTTGGCCTTCTGTATTTGTCTCTTGGCAGTCATTCATCCGTTGTGCTTGGTTAATGTTACCTAGTGAGCAAAGAAGGATAAATAATTTACTGTTCTCATTATGCTTTTAATAAATAACAAATGGGAGGGCACCTCACAGCTGCGACTGGAATATCCGTCTTGTTATGCTATATTTAAAAGAGGATTTTTTTTTCTATAGGAGAACAGAACGGTCACAAGAAGCATTTTGATTATAGACTGCAGCTTTCTTCATAGCTGTTATTGATTTGGTTTAAAAATTCATGTAAAATACCAAATGAGATGGTCACTCACTGTTCCACTTAGGTTTATGGATTTTCTCAGAAAGGAGATGCGTACTTTGGATTTTTATTTTTAAGACCCTTTTTAATATGGCATGTAAAATATTGTCTTACTGTAACCTGTCAAGACTTGTATTAGAGACTTTATTAGCACTAATACACTAACCATTTTTTAATAAATTAAGAAAATATTTCTTTAAATGCATTTGCAGGTACAATGTCAGGAAATTCATGGTCATTTTACTGAAGTTTAAGTTTAATTACTGAATATTTTCAGTGTTAGAGAGGGTCTTTGGGTCCAAGTCTTGGCAAGAATGACACTACAGTCATTGTGATCAGGTTTAAACCTGAGATGGGCTTGTGAAATAGTTTCCAAGATAAGACAGAACAGTACTCTGCTTTAAGAAGAACATGAACTGCAAAGAGAATCATATTTTCATCTTAATTAACTTGGTTTGAGGTCTTTTTTAACAGAGCAGCATTCTTTGAATGTTTGTTTACAATGAAAGTTTGTGGTATTCTTTGCCTTTGCAAAGCACTGACTTTTCACTAGTGAGAGGTGTACTATCTAGCAGACTCTAAACCATGTTTATTTATAAGTTTCACAAGCACTTCATAAATATAGGTCATTGAATCTTGTGTGCTGCTTGTTTCTGTAAGACACACTTGTTGTCTGTATGTATATTTTTCTAGTCAAAGATATACCTAAAAGAAAGGTTTTGAAAGAGATTTTTTTATCATCAGTTCAGCAAAACTTTATGAAGTTTTGTTACTTCATAAAATCCTGCTATCAAGTAGACTGTTTCTTTTAAAACAGTGCAAAATAGTGTTTTCAAAGCATAAAGTGAGAGTAAAAATAGACCCACATCATAGTATTATATGACAACACTAGAGGGAATGGAAAAATATTCTCACTTTAAGCCAAGAGTGTTTGTGCTAGCTGTTAAATTCTGTAAACTTGCTGAACTTACACCTTACTTTCCATTTACTGTCTTGCCTAATTTATCATTTGCTGGTAAATACATTGTGTGAGGTCAAAATAAAATAAAAGTAGAATATGTAAAGACAGGAGTAGTCCTGTGCTTTCTTTTCTCTCATATCTTACTGGCTCAAAAAAAACCAAACCAAAACCAAAAAACCTCATGCTTTGTTTTGGGTTTCTGGAGAAGAAATTTCTATCACAATTGCAAGGTTTTAGGACTGGGAAATATTTTTTGCAAACCTTAAAGGAATTCCTATGCCAAATATTGACTTGTGTTCATGCAATCAACTGGCAATGACAATGGTATTTAAACTTGCTTGAAATCTCTGGCTAAGCTTAAATATAAAAACAATTTAGGAAGAAAATCTACCACACTTTACCTGTGTCTACATCTCTTCAATACCTTATACTAGGTAGATGTAATTGAATTAGTTTTGAACTTGAAATTATTGCCCGTATATCCCTTACAACAATTTAAATTTTAAACCACCTATTTATTATTTAAATTTTAAACCACCTACTTAACTGAACTGCTTCTTTAAAAGGTGTTCATTAATCCACTATTGTTAATTCCCTGCTGAGTTCTGTAGAGTTTAAAACATAATACATTCCAGGCTCTGTAATGCCACATATTTCAATTTTTTTTCCCCTGAACCGACTGAGAAGAATGCAGGCCCAGTGGTGGGCTGATGGCAGTCGTTTTGAGGAAAAATCCGCTTCCCAGACCCCTCCCAAATCAGCTGATCACATGTTGGGCTCTGTTGAAGTCTTTGAGACTCAGTTACATATTAAAGGGCTGCTGCTTGGAGGTTAAACCACAGTGGCTAATGGGCACATTCTTTTGATAAATACTAACTAGAATTTGCTCTGGTGAAAATGTTTAGAGGTGTTAACTTTCTTCCTTAAGGGATTTTTTTTTTTCATACTCGAGCAGGTAGCCATTCTATTATGATTGTACTCTTTTACTGTTAAAGTTGAAAATGAGATGACTGATGTGTGAAATGTTTGGTGTTGGCATTGCTTTTAAATGGACTGTAGCAGTCAGGAGGTTGTTCAGAGTTATCTCGGAGTGTCTGGTATTCAAAAGCAATCTGCAAAAGACAGACTCCAGAGTTTGTAGTAGGTGGTTTTCAACAATTTTTTTTTTTCAGGAAACAAACCTTAATAAATTACTGCCTTCAGGGAGCTTTTTAATATTTACTTATTGAGTGCTTTGGTTTTGACAAGTAGTTAAGCCTCTCTTAGAGTTATGGCAGAAAAATTAGTTAAGACTTTTGATTTGACTGCTGTTAAAAATGTTTGTGGTTCTCAATTTCTGTTAGAAGCTTTAGGAAGTGTTAAACCAACTGTTGTTAAACTGGTTTCTTTGCAGTACATTTTAGTTTACCATTAGACAAAATAACAGATTTGAGCACAGTTTCCTCATGAAGTTGTGGTTAGTCAGCAGTGCAGGTGTGGCAGCGAAGAGGTAATAAAAAGTGACAGCTCCCTCCAAATTTGCATTATTTCTAGATGAAAGCATAAGGAAATGAATTGTTTTGTTGTTTCATCCTGACTTATTGAAGTACTTGACATTTTTGGTTTGATGCTAATTGCATAGTATCAACTAAGAAAAAAATAATCACATTTAGTAGGCACTAATGTGATTCCAAGCCTTCACCATATATTTATGTGGTAGAAGAAATACTAAGAAAATTAATTATTTTTTTTAACATGTGTACTGCCCTGAAATGTCAGAATATCAGCTTTTTTTCACAGTAGCAGAATTACTACTAAAGAGTGCTGTGTCAACAGTGTGTGGTTTTTTGCACACAGGCAGCTTGGCTCCTGGTGAAGCTCTCAGCTTACATTTGCTTCATGTTCCTTCACAGCAAGGCTGTTCATTGCTGCCTTTGTCAATAATATGAATCCTTCCTGCCAGCCTTAAGGAAGCCTCTAATCTTTAATGACCCTGAAATTTAATGTGAATTTTTAATCCTTCTCCTTTTGGTTACTGCTGCTTTGAAGAATTCTTTCCCGAGAAAGGTTATAATTTTACAATCACCTGGCTTTTTGGCCATATGTTTGGTTTCATTGATGTCTAATGTGTCTTTGTAATGGTGTTGGTGAGTCTTGAAACTGAGATACTTAATATGGGCTCCTTTCTCTTGTCTGGGTGGTGTACCCAGCTTCTGCTGCTCACTGCCTAGTGAGAAGTAATCTTAGGAAAGAAAAAAGTTGTGACTGGAAAGTGTTTTACACAGATGGTTTGCTTATGAGTGCCCATTTGACAGGCTATGGGAAATATATAGCTGAGGGACTTTATTTTCAGCTCTTCTAGGAATAACTTGTATAACTTTCTAAACTTTTTAACTTCCTGTATCAGAAAGAGCTTGGGTTTTGATAGCTGAGAAGTTATGCATGGATTTATTTACTGTTTAAGCTGAGGTCAATATTTAACGTATAAGCCGAGTGAGTCTTGTCTAATCTTTTTGGTTTGGCCTTTTTCTCTCTTTTTTTTTTTTTTTTTTGGTTAAAAATATGGCAGGATATAGGCAGATTAGGTGGAAAAGCTGTATAAAAGAGTTGAGTGGGACCATGTAGGTAGGACAGATTCCTCCCATCCATCCCCTGAACTGTATTATTTTGCCAGGGTAAATTGATGTGATGGTCCAGAGGGACAGCTACAAGTGCATTTGAATATTTGAAAGATAATAAGTAGGCTTTGAATTGTTTTTTTTCTGTGTGAGCCAGCATGGCCTTCTGAGCTTCAGAATGTAGAGGAATTTGTGTCTGTTATCACAGATACATGGAATGGATCATCTTGTAACTTGTTGCTTACTCTGTGTTCTTAAAATATTTGCTCCAAACAGACAGCCCTAATATTTGTACAGAAATAGTAAAATAAATGAAAAAAAACAATAAATAAGCTTTTCTTGAGCCTTTTCTTTTATTCTTGTAAAAAGGCTAAGTAGTATTTTCTTAAAAAACAGTTTTTGGAAAAAAAAACCTTGCATAGCAAAGTTCAGCCAGTGGTGCTGGTGATATGAAGTTCAATTATATCTCTACTGAATATCAAGGCAGACTGTGAGTTTTAAGAGTAACTAGCAATGACTAGCATCTTTCAGACTTGAAATAGAAACCAGTCAACAGCAGGGAGTGTGTGGCAGAAGTGTGTTCCTGTTTTGGTCTCAGGTGGGTCTCTGTTTCTGCTTCTGTTGTGTGGATTTGGTGCACTTTCCTAGGTGCTGTAGAAAAGAGAAGGCATCCAGGCAGCCCTTCTGCATCTGTGTTCAGAGCCTGTGTCTTTTGTTAGTTGTGAAGACTGGAATCCAAAGAATTGGGAATTTTAAGTGGTGGGTTGGTATTATTGCCAGTGTAGTGGTGCTGGGTATGGCTGGCTTGGTGGCCACTGAAGAGGAGAGTGGTGGGAACAAAGAAAGGGAAACTGTTTGTGTAGATGTGACCCTGACTTTGAGATTGTGACATGGATATTTTTCCACTGGTGCAATGAACTATAAAGATGACAGTCTTTTAGCTTATTAAATGTAAAACAATTATGTAATAATTGCATTGTAGAGCTGAAAACATTCTTGAAATTGAACTTTGAAGAAATGTCCTGTAGCTGTGTCAGTTCCTTCATTTTAATTTGTCTACTTAAGAGGCTTTATCATCATGTAGAGCATGTTATTATAAGGCTTCTAATAGTTAAGAATTGTAGGGAAAACAAACAGCAATATTTGCCAAAGTTACTTAAACTCAAAAATAAGCTTTTCATCGTTGTTATAGGAAAGCTTCAAAGCCCAAAGTGTTTTTCTGTGTAAATCATATTTGTGCAACTGCTCTTGATAGTTCAAAATAAAACAATGCATAAAATTTTCTGCAGAAAAGGAACTCGAAAAAAACCCATTCCTTTTTGTTCATTTAAGGTCCTTTTTGTCCCTTAAGTTTCTTAGAGGGGGTCAGTTTTTTATTTTCTTTTTTTTCCTTTCCTTTTTTCTTTTTTTTGAGCAATTAATATAATCTTGCTGTCAGAATGGTTGAATTTCTCCCATGTGTACCTGCTGATGTGGCAAAGAGAATACTCTGTGTTTCACGCTGGTGTATACACACCACAATCCTTGAGATGCAGAACAGTTTTGGGTAATGTTTGAGTTTATGGTGACCAGAAAGTCTTAATTTAACTAAAACATTACTTCATATGTAATTTTGGGATTCTGTTCTTGATGTCTTCCTGTGTGTTTTGTGAAGTATCTAGTGAAGTGGATGTACATGTAAGTTGATGGCATCCTCTCTTCATGGTTATGACCATCATCTTTCTGTATCTTCTTCCTGCCTTGTCTTTTCAAATGTAGGATCCAAGCAACTTTCTCTGTAAAATACAATGTATTATTTTGTTTAGATTTTTTTTTATACATTAGGTAACTTTTGGAGCACTTTCTCTCTTCTGTATTTATGTGATGTGGAAAAGGTGGGGTTTTTTTTTTTTGCAGTGAATAATCAGTGCTAAGTAATTCCTTCACAAATTTCTTCATACTCCTTCCAACATACAGTTTTGAATTATGCAAAGATTTTTGTCATCTCTGAGAAATTGTTGGAAAGTAGGACTTGTAAAAATCATGTGTTGTACATGTTTTCCGTTGATTTTATGAAAAGCATATGTAATTAAAAAAAATCAAAGATTGTCGGTGAAATTGCCAATTCATAGTACTTTTTACCTATGATATATTCTTGGTATACTTGTTCACAGTTGTCATGTTCACTTAATCATGTGATGTATTAAATACATACCATCATACTTCATGAAAAATCTTATTAGCAAAGTCTGTAATTTCAGTTAACTGTTAAAAGATCAGATGAGTAATTGAGCCAAAACCACTATGGACTGTAATTTATTTAAAGGTTCACTGATTTCTGTCCTAGATTATTTGCTTCATTGAGATGAAAAGTGGAAGTTTTAGGTTTAGAAAATTTTTTTTTTCTTCACTGTTTCCCAGGTCTACCCCTCTTTCATGAATGAAATATATTTGTTTTGATATGAAACGGATTATATTAAGAATAACATTGTTTTATGATGTAGAGTATGTTCTTGATTTCATCATCCCATTTAGATGCAGAGTCTGCTGTTAGATCTTCTGGACTCAGCAGTACAATGGGTGGGAAAAAACATTTTTGGTGGTTGAAGTTCATACTTTTGCTGGAGTAGTCCACAGTTTCTATTCTATCACAAAGTGTGCTGAACATATTTGAGTGGTTTTAAAATTCAAATAGCTGTCAGATATATGTAAGTATTTCCTGTTTGCTTTCTGATAATGTGATTATTTCATTTAGGGATTCATATAATGAGGCTTTTATTATGGCCAGTGACCCCTTGGAAGGCTTTCATGAAGTGAACCTCGCTTCGCCTACTACGCCAGATCTTCTTGGAGTAAATGAGCCAGGGACTCAGGAACAAACTACCTCACCCAGTGTCATCTACCGACCACATCCTTCTGTTGTGTCCACACCAATCCAGCCCAATGCATTAAATGTTTCTGACCTTCCCACACAACCTGTTTATTCATCTCCCAGACAACTGAATTGTGAAGTATCAGGCATCAGGTAAATGCCAAGTGTCTTTTTATTTACATTGTTGATGTTTGTTGCAAGTAAACAATTTGCTTCATTAAAGATACAAAGTTGCAATATTAAATTGTATCCATAATTACATATTCAACATCACTATTGCCATTTCGAAAATACTTATTCTTAATGCATTATATTAAAAAAATTATATTGCTTTCTTTACAGCATCAGTGTTACCGACACAGTACTTGGTTCTACCTCTGGACCCCAGAGTGGGGCATTCAATCACAGTAATGCCAGGAAGGAGAGCAATAACGTGGAGAGAGAGCTTTTGCAGGGTACTACAGTAGCAGATGTTGCTGAAGGAAATGAAGATATTTTTGGGTTGAGTACAGACAGTTTATCTCACTTACGGAGCCCATCTGTACTGGAAGTAAGAGAAAAGGGCTATGAGCGATTGAAAGAAGAACTTGCAAAAGCTCAGAGGGTAAGGTTCGTTGTCTTGTTTCCTCCCTCTTTTTCTCTCTTCAAAGTGTTTCTAATATTGCAGAATGATAGATAGGCCAGAAGGTGCATTTGAAGTCTGCTCATTTTGTATGGATTTATTATGATGTAATTGTTTTATGTAAAATTTTCTAAGTGCAGTGCTGATGTCTTAGAATTATTCTTTGATAATGTTTTTTTTTTCTAGTGCTGCTGCTACTTAACCATGGAAGTTTTTGCTGCAATATCTGGTTAAACGCTATTCTTGAAATGTAGGCTTTCCTTCATTCTGATATTTGAGAATAGGAGTAATTCACTGTCATTCTGTTGTTACTGAATAAGTATTTATAGACACTGATTATATACTTTTCTAGTCTTCTTTCCTCTAGAGTTTAAAGGTGTAGCATGTGTAATGGAATTTATAAATGCTTTAGAAACAGAAGTGCTTCATAGGGGAATGCTTGCATAGGAAAGAAGCAGTAAAAATGCCTCTGATGTTCTTTAGAGTACTGTTACACTACACTTCAAATTGAATATGGATACCTTTGAAGACACTGTGTCTCAATTCATTAATATTTGTAAAGCGCTTTGTCTTGTTTGGATGGATGGTGCTATATAAATGCAAAACCATTATTTATCATTTTAACATTTCTCTGTTCTTAAGTTTTTGAGTAGATTTTGTGCTATTTGTATCTGTGCCCTTCTTCTCCTCTAGGTGACCCCATTCTTGTTTAGGTTTAAGCTCATCTTGTGTTTGATCTTGCTACCCTCTGTTTGTTACCTTATCTTGTTGGATGCAGTCATCATTACTGTCATAGCAAACCTTAACTATGGATTCAGACATTGCTTTTTCTGTTGTTGTATTGCTGAGTAGTGGCTTCCTTTGCTAATGTGTGTGTTTGCTTAGCTTTTGACCACTGAAAGAAAACATTAACCCGAGATAAACTTGAGGACCTTGCATGTGAATATATAATCCTAGCAGTTAAACTTGGAGCCCTAGAAAATAAGAACAAATTAACATCCAACCTTTAGAAAAGCTCTTCTTTACAGTATATGAAATTACAGCTTATGTACTTGAAAACCACAACTTGGATCTGCTACTGATGGTTTGGAATGATCTAAAAATCTTATTCCAATGTATACCACTTTGTCTCTTAAAGATGGAAATGTTTCCTATTTCACTCTAAAATTCATTAAGGCTGTTCTTAAGGAACTGGAATGAAGGCTGCTAGGACATACTTAACTGCATGTTTTATGTTTTCAAACTCTTTGTGTGGTCTTAACAGAAGCAATTCAGCACTAACTTGAGAGTGTTGGTGTCAGAGTTCTTGCTAATTCCCAACTCTTCATGTGATTCTTACCAGTGTTATACTGCAGAGGTAACTTGCTTTGCTTGTCTTTCTGAACTTGCACTGTTTCAGAGTTGCTTAGTCATGGCAGGGGTCTGTACAGACTGTACAACCATAAACCTATTCCTTCCATTATACCCACTTTCTTCCTCTTCCTGCATGAGGACTACGTTTTCCTATCCCTAACTCATCTCTGGTATCTTTCCTCCAAAACGCATGGCTGTTCACATGCTGCTGTATCCTCTCTGTGATAGTCTTATGTCATGCAATCTTTAAACTTCTGTTTCCAAGCACACTCACTTCTGTTGATGAGTGCTCAGTTCAAACCCTCCAGGGATGTAATGAGTAGGTAGTGTCTTTGTATAACTGGTTGTCTTTTGTGTAATGGCTTTAAATTCTCTGTAATTCTCTGTGCTATTTACTAGTTAGAAAAATGAGAATTATGATTTGCACTTGAAGCTTATTGAGCCTGGAAGCTTTACAGGCTACAGAGAGTGAACAAAGCAAATGCAAATTTCCTATTTTGCATTTTTCATTTGTTCCAAATTTCCTGCTCAAACTGTGTGCTATTGTACTATACATTAAAGGTTGTTTTGAATTTGTTGCAGTTGTGATCAGAAAGGGAACTAGAAAGGAAAATGAAACTTTAAAGTTTAAAGATCCACTGATTTTTTTGACTTTGCTTGGAGTGCAGCTTTTTTTAAAGTGCTGTCAGATTTTTTTATATTAGATAATGCATGTGTGCCATGTATTTGTTAGACATTTCAATATGGTTCCTGAATAAATTATTCAGTAATAGAATAAGTGTTATTTTTTTTCCTGCTTTGTGTGTGCCTTGGATTTCTTAGGACTATAGACTTGTTAAAATGAAAGGCATTGCTGGCAAGATTGTTTAAAAAAGTCTTTCAAAAGTTTGTGTTTTGATGAGAGAGAAATACACTTTCTGCTTCAATCTAGATCAGTTGCAGCATCAAATCATGTCGTAAGATTTGGAGGAAGGCTGGGTCAGAGGTCAACAGCAGTGCTGAATTCTGTACTAATGGGGCATTTGCGATCTTATATTTGCCTTAAAATGCTCCCTTAATTAAAATGACAGATTTTGTTTTTCAATCTCTGAGTCCATTCAGATAATTTTTTGCTTATTTTTTCACTGGAGTCATAATTTCTGTCTGTATTCTAAAGGTGGAGATGAGTAGTGTTTGCTTTAGATCATCTGAACGCTTCTTGTTTCACTAATCTTCTAAAGCAGCATCAGGGAAATTGAGGAGGTGTTAAAAGTGATTGTAATGCCTGGGACCTTATGTCCTCATGTCTCTGTGCATTTGTATTTTCTCTGCCACGTTTGCATTGAGCTCTGTCGCTGTGGTTATTGACCGTAGGTGAACCACATGTAGATAGCCTCCCAGAAAATAGTGCTGGTGTTTTGATACATCACTGTGTACATTTGATACATCATATTTCTTGATACACAAATTTAGTGGAGTCCTTGTGAGGGAATACCTTTTACTTTTCCTCAGAGTTAACCACCATACTGCATGTGTTTTGGTTAGCTTACCTGTAGTTTCTGAGCTTTAGCATTTCATAGTCATGCTTTTCTTGAATTTTTGTGTGATTTGACCCAAAACTATTTCCTTGTCAAAGAAACTGACATTTTAGCCCTCTTTTATGAGGGAAGAGCAGTCTGCCAGAGGTGATGGTAAAACGTGTTTGGTTTCCATGATTCCCATGGTCATTTTAGAGTAAGATCTGTATGATTAGTAACAAGTAAAACCATGTTTGATTTTCTGTAGTAAAATGTGAATGAATTTTATTTTCCGAGTAAAATTGTTTTCCCACGATACAGTGATTCTTGTGAAAGAGGTGATAGTATAGAATGTACTGTCAATTTCAACATAGTTTGAGAGCCCGATTCTCAGATTTAGAATTTTCTTTCAAAGTCTTCAAGTTCTGTATACGTTTTTAGTCTCAGAAACAAATGGAGTGTTACAGTTTGAGCTCATGTCTTCAGATCTGCAGTAAAACATGATGTTTTAAAACTCTGCATGGATTAATAATAAACAGTTTCACAATAATTACCCAGGAATTCCAGTGGTACTATACAGTACTATTCAGCGTTTTAAAATTTCTGCTGTTTTCTTGTAAGTTAACAATAAAAACGAGGGTGCCTTAGAACTGTACTGAAATGCATGCTTTCAATCTTTTCTAAAATCAATTTCCAGTTGAATTGTAAGGCCACAGGCTTGTGATGGTTAAAGAGGTATTGGTTCTCTGAAGGTGTTCTAGCAGTTCCTGGCTGTCTTTGATGAAAGTTTCCACACCTCTTATGCCATTGCAGTGCATTGTAGGCAGAGAAATTTTTTCAGGCAAGTAGAAAGAATACTACATGAAAGCAAAATAGAAACATCTTCACCCACACCATAAAATAATTCAATAGTTTGTGAAATTATGCTAAGTTTGAAAGGAGATTCTGGATCTTCTGTCGCATCAGATCACTCCCTTGTGAATCTGGTTGCAAAGGACTGATTTTTATGTAGCTGTTTACACTTGTGTGCTGAGTGAAGTCCAGTCAAATAGGAGTGCATTTAATAGAAATACTTCTTTGACAACTTCAGAGTTCAGCAGTATCCCACAGTTCAGAATTTAGGTGATATCTGTAGAAAATGTTCTTGCCTTGGTATTATGCATCTAATTCTGAGTTGGTTAAATTGCTGAGTTAGATGTAGGATGATTTTCTTCCTAGAATGTAAAGTGTGAATGGTTTTGAAGCAGTAATTTGCAATTCTTATATCATGGTTCTTTTTAAATACCCACTGGGTAGTCTGAGAAGATCAAAGAGAAATAAACAACAATATGACCCTTTGAAACAGACTTTTTTTGGACTTTTTTTTTCATGCAAAGTATTTTTTCTTGCCTTCTGTGTGTTTGTAGTGTGCTTTATAATAGTTCCTCATCTTCATGTAGTTACTTTTTCAGAACAGTAATGTGTAAAGGACTGCAGCATGAGTGGTTAGTCTAGCAGACAGAGTTGTCTTTTCTGCTTCTTTATTGGGTATGGCTGGGAAGTCTCCAGTAATGCCTTTAAGTCACAGGCAGTAGTAATGTTTCTGATAACTACTAAGCTTTTTGCTTTGAGCACTCTTCATTTCTGCCCCGCCTAAAAAACTTGAACTTTAATTTGCTTGCAAAAATGTCTTATGCTTCTCCTGAATCATGGAAACTTGTGTAGCGTTTGATAAATCTGGCTAAGCAGTCATGTACAGTAGACTGCCTGATGTTGTCTTTTTGTTAGGAAACTTTACTCATCTGCCTAAATTTTAATCTAATCTCTCCTAATCTTTCCAGTTGCAGACAAAATGTAACTGTTTAAAGTAAGCAGAGTATCAGTAGTGCTGGATGAACCTGGGGTTGTTTTACTTGTGTTGTTAGTTTGACAACTGTTGACCTGAATATTGATACAATCTGCTTTTAAGATGTATGTAGCATTGTCCTTATAAATCAGGGAAGTAAGCCAAAGGAAATGCTGATGTTTCCTCTGCATATATATGAAAAGTTTCAACTCTTTTTTGAGCTTTAAGCATTTTGCATCAGATTCTTCCTTTTCTTCATTAAGAACCATACTTTATATGGGAAATTCTTTAATTAAATTCCCCCCCCACCTTTTTTTTAACCTCTTTCTTTTTCCTTTTTTTGTGTTTGGCTTTTTGTATTCATTTCTCCTTCTCATGTCTCATCTGTACCTATTTTTCTGCTACTTTTTGGGGGTTTTTTTGAGAAAGAGGTCACTGTGTGCAGAGGAGTAGCTAGCAAGTAAGTTCTGAATAGAATTTGAGAAATACGAAGTTTGGGGAAATCCTCATCATTTAAGTGGTGCCTCTCAAAATAGTTGCATGTTGAAGTAAAAAAATCCAAATGATGAACAAACTAGGCTAAAAATCAATCAAAATGTTCAAAGTTAAAACCAAATAAAAGGATAGAATAATGCCTTTGATACTAAATGATTCTAGAAGAGTCTCTAAACTCTTGTCCAGTCTAGGATCTGAAGTCAAACAGGACCCTTCACCTTACATTAAAATCTGTTGCCAATTTGACTGCCAAAATTGAGAGCAAGACCTAATACCAGCATGCTAGAAGGCAAAATGCAGTTTTCCACATAGTTGTATGCAACATCACTTCAGTCATGAAGACTTTGGAGGAAGTACTAACCACCTTCCAAAACACAAAAGAAGCTGCCATTTGGGCCTTTTTTTATGACTCTCTTGTGACTTGGCCTCCCACAGTTTTCTGAAGGCAGCTATTTTTTACTGGCTTGTGGTGGTTTTCAGAACAAATCATTGCTAGATTGTATTTGAAATCTTTAACCTACTAGTGACAGTCTTTGGTCTTGCATTTCAGGAACGATGGCAGTGTAATACCTTTCTTGGCAGGGAGAAGTGGAAAAAGAGGAGATGGATGGGGATGAGAAGGGAGCTAGGGCCAAAAAGAGTTTGAAAGGTCAGAATTGGCTACTGTTCTTTCTTTTACACTATCTCTACATCTTTTTCTTTCTGCAAGATTCCAGGCTTTAATGGATACAGAAGGAGAGAAAGACTTTCTTTCAAATTTCTTGTCAGCCTTTTTCTACTTCTCTGCAAAGTACCCCACTTTATTCTCAGTATGGATAAGATTTGGTATATGTCACCATTATGGTGCCAAATCTGTGTTAAAATCTTACTATAAGAATGGGTATGGTCAGATATTCACTCAAATTTTAGTGGGGTGAACACTAACATTTTGAATTTCATTAAGTTGCTTTAATTTTATTTATAAATATGCATAAATAAGGGCAAGGGTATAATTAAAGTACGATTTTAGAAACATTGTAAAGAGATATTTGGAAGACAGTATTATAGTAAAATATGTTTTAAGATTTGTTTAGAATTGCAGATTGTCCTGAGCCAGTGCTTTTTTATTTTTTCAATAAATTTTAATTTTTTTTAAAAAAAGATTACTTTAAATATATTTTAAGGATTGGGTATATGAACTGGTGTTCTGTCAGCCCCAATAATTAATTTGATCTATATTTTATGTGAATACAGCCTTTTATACTTCCAGGATAAGAAAAGGGTTTTTTTGCTTCAGAGTATGTTGGAAGTGTTGCTGTTTAGCTTAGGTATACATTAGATTGCCCTGGTATAATTCTGTACAGCAGGAAGAAACAGCTATACATGCATAGCATTCATTGAATTGCTTTTAGTGTTACGATGTATTTTGAAAGGCTTTGTTTAGCAAAGGTTTTGTGCTCCTCTGATTATTTGCTTTAATTTTTTTTGTCCTCCCCCCTCTTGTGGTATTAGCTTTAAAAGGCCAAATTACTACTCTAAGTCAGAATAAATAACTTTCAATTTTCCATAGGAGCTGAAGTTAAAAGATGAAGAATGTGAAAGGCTTTCTAAAGTGCGAGATCAACTTGGACAGGAATTGGAAGAACTTACAGCTAGTCTGTTTGAGGTTTGTTGGAGTCTTCGATGTGATATACTTAAGGGAAGCTGAGCCAGATGTTTTATGTAGAACCAGTGTATTGTATGCTGAATTTTTTTGCAATAAGCACATAAAAGGATTTGTGTCCTGAAGACTTGGGTGTGTTGAATTAGAGGCTTAAGAGAAAGCAGCAGACTTTTCACTTAGATGCGAGACACCGTATTGAGCTTGTCAATCTGCCCAGACACAAAATGAAGAAAATAAGGGAAATAAATCAGCTTATTTTTTGGCATAACTATTTTGAGACAGCTTCTCTGTCTGACAACAAGGCTATCTAGATAAGAGCTAAATTTGTGGTTGCCATGGTGACTAAATAAAAAAATAACGTAGTTCCAGATGAATGGAGGTAGCAAGTATATAACTTAACCATGCTTTCAGCTTCTGAATTTTGGCTCTGGCAGCAAGCTACACCCACAGGCTTCAAAAGCATTAGTGCTGAGTGATGCACCAGGGTGAAACCTGGTTATCAAGTGAGAAGCCTGAACTTTCAGTGGGACCTTAGCATTTGAGGAAAAGGCAGTAGTACCAGCAAAGATTGTGAGATGGTATTACACAGAAATAAAATGCTAAATCCATAACTTGAAGTAGGATCAGTTCTCATTTTATCTTAGGAATATATATAGGAATGCTTTGGGCCTAAATTGTGTTATCCTTAACCGTCAGAATAAATTTCATAATCCATGGTTGATTTATACATTTACTAAACGGTAAATATAGGCTTTCAGCATGTACATAAAGATACAACATTAGGTATGTTTTAGAAGCAGTGTTTAAGCCTATGATGTTGTACAAAAGTGCTATTAAACATTTGAAAATCTAATTACAAAGTACATCCTGGTAGAGCAAGGTTACTTAAGATATTAAGCAGTTCCTTTTTGTAAAAAAATAAATAGAAGAGTGGAAGGGTATTTTATAGTATAAATACTTCTGTGTGCTGCGGGGAGGAAAATGTCGGGCTGGTATTTTAATTGTGGAGCAATAAAAGGAAAATTATCAGTGAAAATTTTTATTTATGACATTGCATTGCTTAGAACAGTGTGTCAGTTTGTTAAAAAATGTTTGAAATACAGTTTATTAGTAATGATAGTTTGAGTTTGAATTGTCCAGACTGTTATAGGCATGTTTCCCTAAGTTTTCTTTTATGATTTGATTTCACTTAGAGGTTCTAACAAGACACAGTGGTGAGGTTTATTGAATTTTTTGCACTGGGATCTGCCCTTGAATTAATTTTTAATTTTGAATCCCACTAATTTCAGCAGCTATATAAATGGATATTCTAGGGCTTATGTTGTTGCATCCCAGTGGAGGATTGAGGCTTGTTTTGCACAGTTGGGTGCATATATTACATGATTACTCTGTAATAGCACAGTAACATGCTTTGCTTTCAAAGATGCATCACTAAGCAGAAACTGCATGGTCAATGTTAAATGTATTGTACACATTGTATAAATGTGTATGTTCCCATTCTTGCATGTGTCTTGTTATTTATGAGAATTTTACAAACCCATACTATACAGCTGTGTTGTATGCTAGTGGGAGCCAGATCTTTTGGTATGACAATGTATGAATTTTTGTTTTATTTATATAGTGTCCAGATGTGCTAGGCGCTTTACAGATATGAAAAGGATCCTATCCCAAGTAATTTGGTTGTTGGCTCTGATATTTCGATTTTTGTTGCCTACAGTGAGTACCATGTGAGAACAGTAATTTGAGAATAGGCACAAATTGCTGGATCAGAGCCTAAACAAATACATTATACAGACAAAAGGCTTAGAGTTATGAAGTAAAAGGACATTGGAAAAACCCTCAGTCCTTTTATGCTTCCTTCTTTATTGGCTTAGCCTTTTTTCTTTACCTGGATTGTTTTATTAGTGCTTTTTCCATTCTACATAAAAAATATTTATTAAATAACAAAGTGTTTTTATGCAGTTGTTTTGTCTGTTTTATTGATGGCAAGAATTTAGACTTCATAGTTGTTTGACTGGTTCCTTCATGCCGAAATTTACAGTTGTCTGAAACTGGTTATTCTGGCTACAACAAGGGAGACGTTCTTTTGAATGTGCTACTGTTCCCATGTTGCTTTTGTTGCTACTGCTTGAGTCTTTCCCTTGGGGTCAAGGAACTTGTCAGCCACCGAAGCGTGACTGGAGCCTGGTGTTCATGACAGGTATTGTTCCTGCTGGAGTGGGGTAGGTGGAGTTGCCGAATTTCTGAATATGGGCTCAGGACCAAGGAGAACCTTAGTTGGCCAATGATGAATCAAAATCATAGATTTGTAGGGATTTTTTTCTTTAACGTAGCTATTTCATTTCAGACTATTGCACATCTTAATAGTCACAAGTAGTCTTCATGAAGCAAAAGTATGTCATTAGTTGTTGGATTTTTCATAAATTTGTGTGAAGCATTTACACTAGCTAAACATCTTTTATAGGAAGCACACAAAATGGTTAAAGAAGCAAATGTCAAACAAGCTGCAGCAGAAAAACAGTTAAAAGAAGCACAAGGAAAGGTGAGTTTTTTCCCAACTTGATTGCTTTGTATTTTCACATGGTTTTAAATCTGAAGTGTGAATCATTAAGATATAGGTAGAGGATTACCTGTATACATTTTTAGAATATATACTCAGTTGTATTGTGTTGCTTGACATATTCTTAGCAAACACCCATGGACAGGGTGTTTCAGTGTCATGTCAGCCAGCGAGGTGCATAGGAAGCCAGTGCTACTACAATATGCAATTGCCTGGGCATCTGTGTGTTGGTACTCTTGGAAGATGAAGTTTTGATTTGCAATGATACAAATATATTTTTATATATTTTTGAATATATTTTTAATTGATTTAACATACTTATAAACTAATTAATTTTTTGTTTGTTAATGACCCTATCCCCTCCTGCCCTGTGAAGATTGATGTCCTCCAGGCTGAAGTAGCAGCATTGAAAACACTAGTACTGTCTACTTCACCAACATCTCCAACTAAGGAATTCCAGTCTGGTGGAAGAACTCCTTTTAAGAAAGGCCATGCAAGAAACAAGAGTACAAGCAGTGCTATGGGTGGCAGTCATCAGGACCTTACTATGATGCAGCCAATTGTAAAAGACTGTAAAGAGGTAATGTGCAAGGATTGTTTTCTTTTTGCTGATAAACTGGCTTTATTGTTTTGTTTTACTCACAATAAATAGAGTATATCTTAAATCTTCATTTAATGCTTACTACCTTAGAGATATTTTTCATTAATGAAATAACTTTCCTTACATACCAATAGGTGGTGATTTTTCCAAGTCTTAATTACCTTTAAATTATTAAGGGAAGATGAGATAAGATTTCAAATACTGGAATTGCATGTAGTGATTAAAAAACCCTATAAACAACATACCAAACAGTATAACTAAATGATAGGTCCTGGTGGCCTTTTTATGAAGTCCATCACTGAAAGTTCATAAACTTTCATAAGCATTGTATAAACTGTCATAGAAAAGAAGAAGAGTCATTTTATAGATTAGTAGTGGCTGAAGGAGGGCAGGGAAAAGATGAAATCAATAATTTCTTAGAGAACAGGTGCTGAGTTACTGGAATCCTGAGGCCTGTGTGGGGGTTTTTTGTGTGTGTGGATTGGGATTTTTTTGTTTGGTTGGTTTGTTTGCTTGTTTTTAAAATCTACTCATGTCACTGAAAATGGGGAAATAATGTGGCAAGGGGTTGGTACTCGAGTCCTTGGAATGGTAGTAGCAAACATTGACCAAAGTGTTGAGAAGGAGCTTATTTTACTGGGTAGTTAGTAAAACAGCAGATGAAATCCAAAAATCAATAAATGAAATATGAGGCATTTAGGAAAAAAATGCAAATAGCAAACTTGCAGTTATGAACTTGGAAAGAGCTATATTATACTGGAAAAAAACCATAGTGTTCTTGTTGATCATTGTCTGAAAACTCCATCTCAGTGTTCAATGATGGTCAAAGACCTACGGAGACTTAGGAGTTCTTAGGAAAAGAACAAATAACAAAAGAAGTAGTATTGTACTGCTCTATAAACATGTAGTGAGAGTGTGTCTGTACATGTAGCTATGATATATTCATTCCAGAAAGAACACTGAAAATAGCAGGAAGTGTGACATAGATGGTCAATCGTAATGGAAGATTTTTGTGTAGAGATACTTGAGGTAGAAGAAAAATCTCTGCAATCTCAGGTGACATGGGGAAGATGAATGATAAACAATTATTAATGAATTAATGAAATCTCTGGAAGCTAAAAGGAAAATAATTTGTAGTCAGTACATAATGAAATATTGTCACAAGGAAGCAAGATTAAAAATATGTTCAAAATAAAGTCATGGAAAGTGGAAAAAAAAAGCCTCTCCAGATATATAGAAGATAGATATGTCATTTGGCTTAGAAAGCTTCTTTAGTTACAGGCTGCTAGAAGTTTTGAGGCTGTGAAAGAATACGCATCACTGTCCTTCCCCTCAGATGTCTCTTCAGCCAGCTCTGTGGCTGCTGGCTGTTGTCAGAGGGGTAATATGTGACTGGATCTTTATACTTCATTTTACCAGTCATCATTAATTGCATTTGTACTAGACATCATTTTACTGTAAACCTAGAAAATTATGGCATCTTCCAGTTGGTGTTACATACTCAAAAGAAAATCAGATTATTTACAACCTATTTGCCCAGTTTCAATGGTATCCAGGATTTTTCCTTACTAAAACTGAATCCTTGTTGCCCTTCAGAGAGGGGGAGAACTGGTATGGAATCCAGTTACTTGTAAGCATCACATCAAGGTCATGACTCAATGAAATGTTTAAGTGTTGGGTAAGAGTGGGAGACCAGAGAAATCTGTTATGCCTCAGTTTCTCATGGAGAGAAGGTGGTGATTGTGGAGGGCATGCTGCAGAAGAACCAGTCTGCCTGATGCTTTTCTTTAGTTAATTCACCTTTTTGTTGGCTGCATAAGGAGACACTTCAAGTCTGCCTAAGGCTGCTCAAACTGGTGACTTTTTCTTCCAGTAGCAGCCCAGGGAATCACTAAGAAACACATGGGTTTTCCACCCACTGGGACTTGAGTATTTTTATTTCTCTTCTGAGTGGGAGTATTTAATGGAATGTAGAATGGGGTGAAAAAAGCAAGAATACCTTTGGTGTGTGTGCTAGGACATAGTTTTAAGCAGAGGATACATGCCTTCACAGCTGTTCCTGTTATATCTAGTGCATTGTCATTTTGTTTACTGGCTTTATTAGTAGCTGCTGTAAGGTAAATTTTTTTGCATTTCTCAGAGCTTGAGTCTGAAGCCCTAGTTCAGTCCCCTTCTTGCTAGCTTATGCCACTCAGTTGTTACTTTTTGGATCTTATTCTTCTGATTTTGAGTGACTTGACTTCTAAGGGGGGTCAGAAGTACTCTCACTCAGGGCTGTGTATTGGCCCTGAGCCAGTAGATTTGGAGCCTTTTGCAGAGTCTGTCACTAGAGCTTTGTGTTGTGGGATGGAGCTGGGTGTAAATATGGTCAGCTCTCAGATTTCTTTGTGGAATGTAGACAGAGTCGTGAGTGTTTGGCTGTCCACCCTAAATTGCAGTGGAGCTAGAAAGCTGCCAACATCCCAGAGAAATCTTTCCTAGTATGTGGTAGTAACCTCTAGGATAAATAGACATGTCTAATGAATTTTGATATTAAAAACATTGAAATAAGCTGCCCAGATCTCAAGCAGACAGGTATCATTGCCTCACCAGAAATATTGATAAATGCATTAGTGTTGTTCAAAGACCTGAGATATTTTGCTAATGTCATATTTACTGTAATGAAAGCAAAAAAAATTTAACTGGAATTATTATATTTGACTGTATATTTAATTTCAGGTAATCAGAACTGGGATCTAGTGAAAGCATATGTAAAGGCAGGGAGAAGATACACACGTATCATACGTTGTAGATTGAAAATGAAGATCATCAAGCTATGGTCACTGAACAATTTTTCTCAAGGAATCTTCTTTATAAACTGTAGGTTTAGCTAAAATGGAGTAAATATAGAAAATAACCAAGTTAATAAGAAATGCATCTTAATTTCTAGAATTCTAGAGTACAAATAAATTGATGTATTTCATCTGGTATCTCTTGATTGTATTAATTTTAAAGGCAGACCTGAGATGGGTTTAAGTTATGGGAAACGTTCCTTTAGGGAGCAAGTTACACCTATTGAATTGCACTTGTACAATGAAGTTGGTAGCTTAGCAACCAGAACACTTATGGATTAGCTTAATTAAGATAGTTGTTCCTGATTGTACCTGAGCATAATGCAAGTGTTTCTAATGAAAAACAAAATTTCCAGTCTTAATTTTTGTAAGTTATTGTTCAAGGAAAGAAAAGAAAAAGAAAAAAGTTTAACCAAAACCCCCTGAAAATGATGAAAAGAACTCCCCAGGCATATATGTAAATAATGGCACAGTGCTGAGAACTCAGAAGGGGTAATGCATGGGGAATGAAAAAGAGACTGAGGTTGGTTCAAAGCAGCATAAGATTTTAAATAAGATTAAAAATCAACTTTTAGTATATGCTATTTCCCCATTTCATTCTCTTATCTGTTTTTTCTTTAACTGTACAAAATTTTAGATTCACATCCTGGCTTATCTTTCTCCTGCAGTGTACATCCTTTCAATAGTTTTAGTTTCAGGAGCATAGGCCTGCTGTAGTTCAGCAGACTGAAAGTGCTGAAGGTGAATGTCAAAAACAGTCTGGGAATGGTGCTGCATGTCCCTTTGGGACTGGAGTTAGTTTTGTGTGTTGGATTGGGAGCACGTGTCAGAAGCACTCACCCCCACTCTGCTTGGAGCCGACGATGTGCTCTGGGAGCACCCCAGTGTGCTCTAGCTGTTAGTGGGTAGCAAGCCAGTGGGACAGACTGCCCCATAATGCAAACAGATTTTTAATGATAACCTAGTACCCATCTCTGGACCACCACACCAGGTAGGTGCCATCCTGCTGCTAACTGAACTCAGCCTGGAGATGACCAAACAAGGTGTTTTCAAAGCAGGTACAATTATCTTTTCCTAACACAGAATACAGTTCTTCTGAGCATGATTTAATAGGTAGTTTTAGCATTTCCTCTTTGTCTAGAGGAGCTGCCGGGGGAGCAGACTCATAAATCATTCCCAGCGACCATCGTTGCCTTTCTGTTGTAGGGAGGTGTAGGAGAGAGTTTTGGCATAAAGAGGAGAAGTGAACAATAATGGTGTACTTTTAACTGAGGTGTACATTGACTTTGCGTTTTCTTTTCTTAGGATATTCAGTGTGTTAGTCTGTTTTCTTTTAGTGTTTGGATAGCAGCATACTGGAGTCAGATGCAGCATCAACATGTAAGATGTCTGGGATTGCAGTTGTTTTCTTTGAATTTCTCTGCTTTTCTTAACTTGCATAAATGGAGGTGAACAAATACTTTAAGGAAGGTGCATGAAGGTGGAAACTGTTTTGTGGCTCTTTCTAAGTATTTCAAAGCTATCTGTAAGCTTAGGAAATGGGGGAAAGGTCATTAGCTTGTAGTGGTAGTGTGCAGTGGTAACCAGTAGATGCATTATCTCTGTGTATTGAAAGTTGTATGTTTTGATTTGCTTGAATTTGCAGGCTTAGAAAAGTGGATTTAAGAAGATATTTGTAGCTGAACCATGATAGCAATCTTTCAATTTACACATTACATTCTTTCAATTTTTACATTACAATATAAAGCATTTTAATGCTTATTATTTACTTGCAGATGTTTGCAAATGATAGACACTAGTGTGATAATTACATTATTAAAATATGTGAATTTTTGTGTGTTGTAGGCTGACCTGTCGCTCTACAATGACTTCAGGTCTTGGAAGGATGAACCTACTATGGACAGAACATGTCCTTTCTTGGACAAAATTTATCGGGAAGATATTTTTCCATGTTTAACTTTCTCCAAAAGTGAGGTAATGGAAATTATCTAAATGTGCTCGCTGATATCTTCCCCTTAAATATGTTACATGGAGCCAAAAGACTACTGTATTGTTTTCAATATGAAGTTTAACCATTTTTGTTTCATTCATGTTTGACAATTTACAGTGAAGTCCTAAAGTTTGGTCTGGACTATTGAAATGACCATTTTTTTCTTCACTATTCTAATCCATTTGTGCTCTTCCAGATACGGCCTTTTTATGTCTGTTTCTTCAAATGTTACTCCTGTTTGTTAGAATCTGATCTTTGTTGGAATGGATGGAAGTTTTCTTCCTGATACTTCAAACACGGTGTAAAAATAGTATTCTGTGTCTTGTTTATATAGGGGGCAGTAGAGACCAATATATTTAATTTTGTGGACTGATTTTCTCTCTAATGAGTCAAAGCAGACTGCAAGTGTAGTCTGGGCCTTTTCTTGAAGAAAGGTTTGAGTGACAAGAATTAGCCTTTGGGATTTAAGATTCAACAAGGGCAGTTGATAAATATAGTTTTAGAGAAATCAAATTAGGAGACTTTTTTTCCTTGTTTTATTCCTGCACATTCTCCCATAAAAAGGAAAGACGGGAGTTTCACCTCTCCTGGGAATAACATGGAACTGATTGCAGATCCAACTGCTTTACTTAGTTTTTGTTCTTATGCACCATTTATAGACTGTACTTGTATCATTAGGCAGTAGGGAAAAGGGAGCATATTCTCAGATCTTTATTAAAATCAGAACAAGACATTTTAAAGTCCTGAGTATTGATAGTCTTTCCCAATAAAATTAGACACCTCACATAGAAACCAACAGTTTCTTCATAATGTTCATGTGTTGTTTTCAGGAGGTGTTATGTTATTTTCCCATGCTTTTCATCTACTGTTACTTGCTGGCCATAAGCACATAAGCACACGCAGTGTTTTAGTCAATTGCATACCAGTTTGTTATGGTTGGTGAGCATCATATGAACCTCTCCCACTAAAAAATTTACTTGGTTACTATGGGAATTAAATTGCTTCTGCAGTATATGTAAGTAGGCCATCCTGTTGTCTTTTGCAGCAACTTAATTTTGGAATTTGTTCTTCATTGGTAGTATAATTACTGTAGATTTGTATTGCCTTTTAAGGGAAGAATGGGGCTTCTAGCACTTGTCAGTTACACCATTTATGGTTTCCAATGCGGTGTTTAGTGACCAACTTCTATTTTACTTGGCTATTGATGGTAGTGTGCAGTTAAACCAAACAATAAATTACACACATACTGTGTTTTTGAATAATTGAAAGTGCAGTTATGTGAATGGTGAAGTATGACATTAACTCTCAGTAGCCTCTTGTGTTTTTGTGTAGTGCTCTGCTTTTGGCAGAGAGAGTATTTCATATGGACTACCTTAATAGTAGCATTCTGGTCTTAAAAGAATTAAAGTACAATAAAAAAATGCTGTTATTACTTAGTAGGAAAGAACCTTGGCACAAAATGATTTCATTAGTAATGTAAGTTGCACCTTTTTTTAAGTCAAGTAATGGTTATTACTTGAAACAGTGGTCTTGGAAAAATGTTCAGTCCAATCAAGGAAAATGGTCACATTTCCAGTGTCTTATGATTGTTTATAAGGAGTGAACATATAAAACCTGAGCAAAGTTGCACTTTAAGTAGGCTAGTGTTTGAAAGCTGCAACTGGCTTTTCCATATGTTGTTCAGTCTCACTTGTTTGAACACCTTGCTAGAGCTGTCTTTAGCTGAGAACAGTGACATAACATTTACTTGTTTTATTTAAGATAAAGATGTATGGAACATAATTTTGTATTTTTCATGGAACACAATAAAATCAGACCAATTTTTTAAAAAATAAAGTTTGTGCAGTATTCAGTCCCTGACAAGAGCATAGCATATATAAATATGTGTGCTATTTGGGTATATGAGGAAAGGCTGAAAATACAGTAAGTGTTTTAAACATGCTTCACTACATTCCTGGCTGTAAAGGAAGTTAGATTGCCTCAGGGAAGGCAGGGTTATTTGTAGGGCAGAATTTAAACTGGAGCCTGGAAATGGGACCTCTTGCTCGTGATAAAAGTGAAATCTTATTTGTAGTAGAATTTTTGTTTGGAGGGTTGATTTCTGCCTCCCCCGCCCCATGTTCTTAACTTTCCAGAAGAAGAAATATGCCATTGCTTTTATGCACTGGATGAAGCAGAGCTGTTTTTAACTGCTTTCTAAATTTCTCTTGCAGTTGGCTTCAGCTGTTCTGGAAGCTGTTGAAAACAACACTCTGAGCATTGAACCTGTTGGCTTGCAACCTGTTCGATTTGTGAAAGCTTCTGCAGTTGAATGTGGGGGACCAAAGTATGTTGAGCTGCCACAGGGGGATACTCTTGACTCATTTGAGTTCTCTTGGCTTGAGAAAACCTCTATCAACTGATTACCTCAGTCAAATTTGTGTATCTTAAATTTAATTTCCTTAAAATCTAGGACTTCAAAATTGTTGTTACAAATTTTGTGGGAAAGTAAGCAACTAATAAATGAAACTTAAAAAAAACCCCTAATATAGAACAAACCTTATCATTTGGGGAGAACTTGACTTTTCTTGTTTTGATGCATTGACCCTGAAAGTAACATTCACCTCTTTGGAGAAGAGCATTCTGACACTTAAACCAGATGGTTTTGAACTGGGGGCTCTCAGCTAGAAAGCACATGAAAGAAATAGGTATTGAAATAGTACAGGCTGGGTTTATGACATCTGGAGTACTTGTGGCATAAAAAATTCAGGACATACGTAGGACACTGACAAAGGTGGCTGAAATATTTGAGAAATATAGAGAGAGTTAATCCTCTGAATTTGAGCAGGAGGAATGTCAGGGGGAATGAAGATGAATGAGAGTTGGAACCTAAAGTGGGAATTATGCTTGAATGATAGGAAGGAAGATTATTTTAGAAATTCTGGAATCATCCTAGAGAAATGTGAAGAAAGACTTGTCAGGTACTGATACAAACATTGAAGTTGGTAGGAGGGACTTGCCTTAGGCTTGAGGCTTTGATTATGTGGAGAAGGATTATAGGATGCCTTAGTGGATATTGGAGTAAGAAAGCAAGGTCAATCTGGATATTAATCTGAAGCCATCCAAATTTTGAAAAAGACTTGAGCTTTCTGTTGGAAGTATTTTGGACAAGTTGGCAATTTACTCTGTAATATTTGATTTGACAGAGTTCAATTGGACAATAGAAAACTTTCATAAAAATGTTTTCATCTGACTCTAAGATTTTTTTCTTTCTTATTGCCGTTGGTTTTTATTTTTTTTCTTTGAGTAGAAGAGAAACTACAGCCGATTCTTCTGAAAATTCTTTATTTTCTCTTAAAAAAAGTTGTATAAAATGAAAATTTGTTTTGTGTGTTTTATGACTTAGTCTTTGATCCTTTCTAGCCCGCAAAGTTCAAGCATTCAAATTTTTTTCAGCTTCCTCCTGTCACTAGAACACGCTCTTTGAGCTGTAGCAGTCTCTCATCAGAAGGGCCCACACCAGTAGTGGAGCTACTCAAGGAGTAGGGAATTCCTGTCCAAGATCTGCCACTGTAGTCTGTGTTCCATGAAAGCAGTAGATAATCTAGACAGTCAGAAACCACTGAAACAAATCATGTATCATCAACAAACAACTGACAAATGAATTTGAAGTCATTGTGCTTCAGGCAACTTTGCTACATCTTGATGTGATTAAATACTTAACCCAGACAGGAGATTCAACTGCATCATTCAGAAATTTCTGGAGTTTTTTTAAGCTGTTTTCTCCAGTACAGGATAACTTTTAAATCAGAACTTAGAAAATCCTTAAATATTTGGCAAGATAGATTCATGTTTTGAGATGACAATGCACAAGTTGTAATTTAGTTATTTTAGATATATACCAAAAGGTCAGGCAAATCTTTTCTCCCTTTTCCAACTCTTCTGTACTGACAGAGACTTCTGTATTGTTGCTTGTAGATAACTAATAGGTAAGGAATCTGCAGTTATTAAGTGTAATTTGACAGCAGTTGTGCTTTGCTTTATATATTTTTACTGGCACTGAATGGGAAACAGGTGTTGCAGTTTTCATGGAATCAGCATAGCAGTTTAATGTTTTTATTTTTATACGATGCAAAATGCTTTTTTTATTGAAACTATCTTCTTAAATGGGTATCTTAATATAGACAAACTGAAAATAAACAATAACAAAAGCTAGAGTAAATTTTTAAAGAAGTTGTTGTTGTATATTCATGTGGGGGTAAAAAGATGCATAAAATAGTGGGTAACAGCCCAAATAGCCTAGTGAGGGGTGGAGGACAGAAAGCTGTGATAGTAGTGCAGAGAGGTTCTGAATATACAGAAGTTACTGAATGGTGACTGTGGTGGTGTGTAGGGAGTGCTGCCTCAACAAAAGGCAGCTGGGTTTCCCCAGGAGATTCACATAATTGTTCCCAAGGGGAACAAAGCACTGAGCTGTATGTGCTGTACAGCACAGAACTGAGTCACCAGCAGGAGCCCTCAGCTTTAACTGCTGGCAGACAGCACAGAAAAGGCAATTATGTAAACAGAAGAAAAAAAGGGTTTTATTTTCCTAGCATTGAAAGTTTGCCTTCTGACAAAAGCTAGACTGAAATTGTGATCCAGCTTGCTTCAGCTGCTTTAGGATTTCTTGTATCAATGAACTGCTGTCAGTCCTCATAAATTGCTATAGAAAATCGTATACACACTTCATTTTCTCCTGTTGCACATGGTTCTGTGGACCAGCTGCAGGCAATTTAAAAGGGCCTATGAGCCACTGTTCAGAACCACAGAAACTCAGTAATTTTTGTTTCACTTTTGAAAGGCAGCCTGTTCTTAGATTCCCCAATTTCACGAGGTAGAAATGGGAAAAACAAGAGCCAGCAGCTTTTAAAATTAATGAAACAGTGGTTGCCATGACAACCCAATTCATCTGAGATGCTGTAATACAGACATTCTGAATAAATCTAATTCTTCTCCTCTTTAAAAATTCATTGATTTCCTAACTTGTTTTTTTTTTTTTTGGGAACAGTTTGTGGTGACTAATGACTTTTCCTGAATACTGCGTAGTTGCAATACTCCAGAAGTAAATTTGATTATTTTACTCTCACCTTTTGTAATGGTAACAGAAAGAATTACTGCCAGACAGCCCATTTTCCTTCATCCCAGAAGATTTTGTACTCTGAATGTAAAATATTATTTCAATTTGGGCATAAATGCAAAACTGGATTTAAAATGCATCTCAGAGAATTGATTGCTCTTCTGTGAGGCTGATTTTTTTTTAGGATGAAATACAATATCAAGTGTAACTTTAAAAAAATCTGTTCAAATGTTGGCATCAACTGATAATTTTAAAAATGTTTATTTGACATATTGAGAGTTAATTAAAGAAATCCCACTGTGCCAGACTTCTCAAGCCAATTTAAATTAGTGAATATGGAAGTGCATTCCCAGAGCTGAAGAAAGTTTTAGAATTCAAAAAAAGCATCATAATGCACCAGTATTGAAATGAAATTAGGCCTTGTGGAACTAAAATAATTGACAGCATAATGTAATAATTGCAGCTTGTAAAATGAAGTAGAGACTCATCTATCTGTGCCAATATGAAACAATTACATTAACACCATAAATACGTGTGCATGTTTAGATATTAATGTCAGATTGGTTTATTGAATCATGTGACCTTTCTATTTGTAGGAAATGTGCTCTCAGTGGACAAAGTAAGTCATGCAAGCATAGAATCAAATTAGGAGATTCAAGCAGTTATTACTACATTTCTCCTTTCTGTCGTTACAGGGTAAGTAGATTTACTATTATTTAATTTTGTGTAGTAGTTATCTAACTATTTTTTCCATACCTCTATACAAAATTACATTAACCACCATTATTTTTTTGAGTTTAGATCACTTCTGTGTGTAACTTCTTTACATATATTCGATACATCCAGCAAGGACTGTTGAAGCAGCAAGATGGTGAGTATAAAAAAATTGTATTTGACCTACATAAAGAGACATTTGCATAATGCCTGTTCCTAACAGTTGCTCTCTGTGCAACAAAGTTGCTGTCTGTGACCTGACATTACTGGTTATTAGTTAGTCGTTGTTGTAATTTTGAGAATATGTTAATATTTCACTCTCCAATAAAGTACTTTTTAAAACAATTAGTTATAATGCATTGATTTTCAGTCCATTAAAAAACCCCTTATACAATATGAAATGTTAAAACAATCTAACTAGGGGAGTTAGTCACAGTTTTTCTACACAGTGGTCAAAAATCAAATCTCTCTCACAGAATGTGGAGGTATTTTGGATGCAAAAAATTTCAGTTAAGGTGATCTGGGCCATTTTTTCTTTACCTTGGTGTTTTGGTATGTCTTCTGGTTTTGTGCAGTGGTAGTTGAGACAGCTGTTCTTGTCAGACTTCAGACTTTTTTTTTTCAGGGAGAACTGGCAAGAAAGACAATCTTTTGGGTTACATTGCAAAATGTAAACAGGTAGCCTTTTATATGTGCAGAACACCTGTAATCATTCATCCAAGTGCAGCTGAGAAATGAGATCATTGCAGTGGCATGGCCAATTCTTGTTTAGGGCTCTGGTTATAAATGTAAGGCTTGATCACCCTCCACCCCAAAAGAGAAATGTGGTTTTTGCTGCCACTGTGCCTTGGAGGTTTCCCTACCTTTCTTACCCGGTACCTTTGGTCATGTCAGAATATCATATCCAACAACTGCCTGTTGAAATTGTTTCTGCACAGTAATTCAGACATTTTCTTAGCTGGGCTATGTGGTTCTAATGTGTCCATATAAAAGAAGATGTTTGTAAAAACATATTCATGGTACACCTAGTTACTTGATTCTGGAATTAAAAAATATATTGCATGTTGGAGGCATAGCTTTGTCTTCATTTTCAAGACCATTTTTTCTGTTTATCACTACAAAAAGAAAAGATTATTTTGCTGTGTTTAAACTGCACACAGTTGATTTAATTGTATTTCCTGTCCGGGTCAAAGAGTATTGCCAAACAGCTTTCAGTCTAAATTTTTTGAAACAGGTCATATCACCCAGACTTCCAGAAACACTGAGCACGGATAGTGGAAGAAGTGCCATTAGCTCCATGTCAATAAAAAATTAAAATATTTGCTTTCACTGTGAAAATGTAAATTTTTTAAAGTTCAGTTGCATTTTTGAAACTAAAGTAGAAAGTAAACCAGTTAACATTGTAATATTTATGGATGTCTGTGCATTTTGTTATTCCAGTTTTCAAGTCTCTGTGGATTTCCTTCAAGAATTTGGCTAGAATTATCCCTGCTTTGCTACCTCACCTGTAGTGATCTCTTCCTGATATTTCCAAATTTCAAGAGCTCAGGATTTTAGCTACACCCAAATATTTCTAACCTGAAGTACTGCTGAGGTGATAGATACACTTAGTTACAAAGAATAATGCTGTTGATTTTCAATGTTAAAGGGTCATGGAATTCACCAGAAATTCAGCTGTTTCCTATACTTAATTATGTTTCATAAAACCTTCAGATGGTGGAAATTTTTACTGATTTACTAGCATCGCTGAAGATCTTGAAAATGTGTTATATTTAAGTTTTAATATAGTTTGCAGTCAGAAGGCTTTTACTTTGACCAAAAGGACCTATGAAGTTTCAACTAAAAATTGTTTACTTTGCTATTGAGTTAAAAAAACTTTTTTTTTTTTTGCATCATATAATGAAATATTTTCAACATTATCAGATTAATTTATTCTTCCCAAGAAGTTTTTTTTGAAAAAACAGTCTGGTGTTTCAGCTCAGTTATCATCTTTACCATAAGAACATAGAATTTACATTTCTAGTTTTATGTAAGGATTTCAACAATGCATTGACAAGAATGTAGGCACTCGTCATAATTGCCTGTATAATGTGGTGCATGCATTTCTGCTAAGGCACCATATAATTTTTGAGAGAGAGGTCACTTATACCAAAGTGTTTTTGAACTATGGTAGGGAAGACCTCGTGGTTGTTGTTCAGGTTAATGATATTTGTGGACATTCTACATCAGGATTGTCTTGAATAATTATATACTCCCTGATTTTGATTTGTATTGCTGTGACTCTAGAAGCTTAAGCTATGCATTAGGCTTATCACATTCAGAAAGATACAGATGAAATAAGAAAAAAAGGTCTTTCATACCCAATTTATTGTTGCTAGTAGATTACTGTAGGAAAAAAGGGAGCAAGAAGGATTATAAAAGGCAAAATTGCAGATTCTTTGGCGAAACAATTCTTATTCAATGAGCTCTACTTTTTTTTTTTTGTAGTCATTTAGTTTCACAGAAAATGAGTCAAGGGGCAGGAAAGCTTAAATAAGAAACTACAATTAATTGAAGCTGACAAGAATACTGATATAGTTCTGTTCTCCATTTTAAAGGTATTTAAAATCTGAGGATTTTTTAAATAGGACCCTCATTTACAATGTTTAGAATATGTGCTTGAACACTTTTTGTCATAACCGAGTACAATTAACCCTTACACATACTAATGCTGGTTTTACCAGATATTGTTTGAAGTTCCCCATGGCTCATATAGAGTAAGGCAGCCTGAATACATCACTTGAAATAAAGTGTGAATTTGGTATATGTAATGATATTTCTGTCTTTTTTAGTGGATCAGATGTTCTGGGAAGTTATGCAGCTGAGACGAGAGATGTCACTAGCAAAACTTGGCTATTACAAGGAAGAGCTCTAAAACTTTTTACTCTTGCGCGTGCATGAACTTCATTGAATATACATAACTAAAATTGCTGAACCTCTTTTTGTCACTTGATATTTATTTCCACAAAGTGGGTCCAAGATTTTTCTCTATTTGCAGATGGCACTAAGAAGTACTGTGATTGTTTTAAACTGACCTATGCTGTATATGCGTACATATAATACTTAGTTGAACAAATGTGGTAAGCACTTGCAGGTGTATTAGTGATTGTAATTTACATTTAAAAACAAACCTTCTGATTAAAGTGTTAATCTGAAACAGTCTCCGTCTTCTGTTCTTTGTGATGCAGAATGTGAACCTCCCCAGAAGGACACTCCAAAATATAAAATTGATTTTATGAAGAGCAAATAAATGCCTGGTATTTTCTTCATGGCAGTATTTAGTTACACTTATGTAGCTCTCTATGCGTGTATGCCAGTACAGTTAACAGACAGCTGGGAGAACTTGGAATTGTTTGATGTGCTGCTTTTCTATACTTGTAATTTTAAAAAATATGTATGTAGGAAGAGAAACACTTCTCTTCCTACATACGGTGAAGAGTCACAGCACAATAAACCTGAGTATCTTCTCTTTAAGGAAGCGTGCTTCTCAAATATGAAGGAACGATAAAATTATTTTGTTTGATTTTTGGTTAGAAATCTATTTTTACCCATATATGACTGCTAAAAACTTTCTCTTTCCCTCTAATTTTCTTTCACTAGAATTTTTTCATTCCTTTAAATTAGTTTCTTTCCCCCAGTCTTCTGGGATTTCCAGTTTTCAATTTCTTATACGTAATTTCCTCCATAGTTGTCCTTGAAACTCAGAAATTTCCATTATGTGTTTTCTTTAACATGCTGATGATAATTTCTGTATGATGTTACAATTTGTGTTTATGAAAAAAATGGTGTCAGAGAACCCCCAAAAAGGATCCTGACCTCTTAAGAGATGCTTTTTCTGTTGGGAGTGTTTCTTTGGCACTTGAAGTTCAAGTGGTCATTTTTTTGCCCTGGGCATTGTCTGAGCTGAAAGCAGACAATTGATGATGTTACAAGGAACGTGGTTGTGGGTTTGAACTAGACTTGCCTTTTTGGAAAAACATTGGATTTCAGTCCTGACTACTATTTATCAGTTGCACACAAGATTAAAACACTGACAGGTAAACTGACTAGAAGGTGAGCTTATATAGTTTTTTTTTCTAACAAGAAGCATCTTAGTGGATCTCTTTGATGCTGAACAAAACCAACACTATTTGTCATTGTCTTGCTGCAATGTTCTCCGTTTTCGTAAGAGTCAATAGCATGGACAGTGAAATTTAATACCATGCTTGTGTTGCTTTTATATATGTGAAAACACTTTGAAAGTGTTGGCTTTAACCAGACATATCAATGCTAAGGTAAAAACAAACAACAGAACCTAGATATTATTAGTAATGGAGTATGTAGGTCCAACCTGGGCAATTTTAGTACTGATGGAATACTCCCGTCACTGAGTACTACTTGCTGTTGTAGAAACCTGGAATAGTTCTACCTGCAGTCATTGAAGGATTGTTTATCCATTCAATAATGCTAAGGAAATCTGGCTTTACTCAGTCTTAGAAAACAAGCTGTGTTTATTGATATTGGTGTTTTATGTTAGGCTCATAAATGTTTCCTAAATGCTTGTTAATCCTGAGTTTAGATAATAAGATAGAACTGTTTCCATGATTAGCAAACAGTAGACAAATGTTAGCCAGTAGCTGGTGCTGTTCTGATTTAATATCCTTTAAAACAAAACCCTGTCACTCATTTAAGCAGAGCAAAGTGTTCTTTCTATACATGGTAGTATCTAAAATTTATTATGCTGAGGTGATTTTTTTGTGCAAAGGTTTACCCCTTGTAGTTCGTCTCAGTAGTAATGACTGACTCAATTACATCAACATCTTGTAAATGCTGACTTCTGTTTTCACATCCCTAATCCAAAATTCTTTTCTGCATTTTTCATATGAGCTGTTTATTGTGAGAAACCCTTGTCACTGTGAGTGCCTGGGGCTTGTAAAAATTGGACAACAACTACTTGTCTAGTGAATATAATTACTACCAAAAATGTCTTAATGTCAGACTTCATTGGAACTTTTGTTCATAACCAAAAGCATTTTTGTGATGTCTACTCAAACACTTGATATTTCTCTCCTGTTTGCTTAGTGGTGACAGAATGGGCAGTTTTCAGTGTTTAAAGATGAACTAAGAGAAAGAGTTTGCTGCTACCCTTAAAAGAGCTTTGTTCCATTTTCTGCTTTCCCATATGTTTTCCATTGTTACTTTAGACAAACAGGCTTATGTATGATTTAGTTGTGTTAACAATAGTAACAACATAGAAGTTCTACTTCCCTATCTATCAGTGATGGCTTTGCTCTTGCATTTTTGATTACTATTGCTTTCATTGGCAGTACTAATTACATGACCTGTGTGAAAGTACAAAGACAAGATAAGTAATTTTTATTGCTGGATTTTTTGCGCATGTGTAATTAGTACCGGGACCAAAGGTCCTTAAAACAAGAACATTAGACTTATTGACTGGTTAGAACCCACATCTCTTGCCTCCAAAGCCTTGTTAGATTCTCCTTTATGTGTAGGTGAAGTCCTTTACATAAAGCCTAAGTATAAGCCTGACACTAGCTACCGAGGAATAAAATCAGCTGGGACAAAGTCATTGAAATCTCTGACAAAATCATGATGTATTCCTTGACATGATCATAGTCATCTGGAGGAGACTGCATTTGTCCCAGCGGGAGCTCTTCAAGTAGTAGGAAAGCAAAACACTTCTGCTGGCTTTTCATGGATGTGGTGGGAGAAAATGAGGCCTTGCAGCAGTTCTTTGAAGGTAAGCCTAGTTTCAAGAGAAGCCTTAACAATTTTTAGTGTCAGCAAAAGCGGTAATTGTTTGGGGGTAACGGAGGAAGAAAAAATGCTCTGAAGCTCAAAGCTGTGTTTACACTAAGTTATTGTGGAAATCAGTACCAGAATGGTTACAAATAGTACAGATGTGCTGCAGTGCCTTTTTCTTTGTGCTCTGGCCAGAGTACCAAAGGGAAGGCACACCCAGCAAAGCCTGCAGTATGAGCATGGTAATTGCCTTGAAGAAAAACTGGGAAGTGACTGAGGACTCATTGCAATATAACACTTCTGAAATCTTAGTGATTTTCATGTGGTTAGAGATCTCGCTTCTCAGTTTTAGTGTGTCAGGTAAAGAGGGTTTTCTTTCCACTACCTGAAATGGCCTGATTGTAACTGGTAAAATGTTAGTTGTGTCAGTATCCTCAGGACCCTTCTGAGGAGTTAAATTTGGATATTTTTGTCTTTTGGTTGGGGTCATCTGTCCTGCCTTTTTCTTCACGACATTTTCTATTTAAGCTGGTCCAATTAGTTTCATCATTTTCTCTTACTACACAATTTACTTCCTAATAGATTCTATAATAAAATTGCATTTTTAGACTTTCTGGTAATGTGTTCAAATGCTTTTTACTTTTGTATTTTTTGTATTTTTTTTCTCTCCCTCCAGTTTGCACTTTGCTTTTTGTTTTTAATATGTAAACTATTCTGTTCTGAGCTGGTTTTGTTGTACTTGTTTTCAAATGCAGGTATTCACTGATCTCTAAGTTACCTACTTGGGAAAATCACTCGTGTAATTTGCTTTCATTCTTTTTCCTGCCCCTCTGTTGGCCTGGGTGAGAGGTGGCAACTGTAAGTTTTAAATTTTAATTTCAAGCTAAGACATTAAAAAATTGATCAAGGAAATACATTTAAGCTAAGAAATTTAAATTGGTGAGCTACAATCTAGGGCTGCTAGCAAGCAAATGTATTGTTTATAGATGGTAGGAAATTCATACTATGTTCTTTAAGTTCAGTTTATGTCATGGAGTTGAAAGGCCAACAAATTTTTTTGGCTTTGCTTTCAGCAACATAATGCTGAAATATCAGGCTTCTTTTTTTTAATTTTTTTTTTTTCCCAACAGCTGCATTGCACAGCTGATAAATATCAAAATAGTATTGAATACAAATATTACAAAAAAGCACATTTTTAGGAATCCTCTTGGAAAACATGACTTTCTAGGGGAGTATAGGTTAGGTTCTGTTGACTTTTGTGGCAATGGTACTTTGATGGTAGAGGGTGTGGCAGGGATTTTAGCTGTATGAACTCTTTAATGAGAATTGCTATTTTTAATTATATAATTATTACTTCAATTCTTTTTAGAAGGTCTTTTGGTAGTGTGTACCAGTGTGAGGATAGAGAAGCCCTGTTGATTCTTTTTAATTACAGGACAAACGAAACATCTTGGGATGTCATGTCCCTTCTGTAATGTGTGGTTCTGCTGTGCTCCATTAGAATGTGACAAAGGTCTGCTCAGGCCATGCAGCATGCAGTGATGCTGTTTGATGGCTGAATTTCATTATCTGGACACAGATATGTGTCAAGGCTGCAAGAGCTAATAATTCATTCAGCATGGAGTAGGCTTTCTTGCTTTATAAACCATAGGTAAGTCTGAAAAGGGATCAAGCTGAAGTAAAGAGGTGGTTAGCCCTCTTTTCCAGCAGAGGTTGTGTTTACTGAGCACAAAGCCAGTTCTAAGTAGTGGCATCTGTACAGCATAGCACTACAGCTTGTAGGCTGGCTTTGTAACACCTCAATGAGGCAAAATCTCATGAAGCAAGAGTCATAAATTGCTAGGGTTGATTTGGTGGTCTCTGTGATTAGTCATAGCAATGACATTACTTAAAACATTGTTTTTCAAGGCTATGAAAAGTTGGATCTTGTGATATCAAGTGGAGAATGGTGCTACTGAGTGCTTCCTCAGTGGTTCAGTTTTGGCTTACAAACACATCATCTGGCAGTTAATGAATCTATAGATCTGCTTGGTAAAATTACTTGACATTCATGAACAAAAAGAGTTCCTCTGCGTTGTGCTTTAGCTCCTTACAGTCCATATGTGTTTTGACGCTCACTGGTAAGACGAAATGGCATCTGCAGCATTGAGAGGGAACAATCTGAAACAGGATTATTTTCTCAAGGAAAGTGAGATAATGTTTGTTTTCCTGGCAATCACTTCTTTGAATAGTTGACAGACCTTTTAGATTAGATATGACTCTGGGATTTGACCGTGGCTTTTTCTCCTTCAAGTAAATGGCTTTTGTCTAGTGTTGCTGAGAGGTTCTATCATCTTTGATGCAGATTTTCTTCCTATTATTCTTGTTGAAGTGAGTATTTATAATTAAAACATTCTGAATTTTAGAGTCTGTAAGTTCCTATTTGTCAAGGGAAGGTCAGAGCTCCTGATTAGCTCTTCCACCTGTGTGTGGCAGAACAATCTGTTCTTGCTGATGTTATCAGTGAGAGAGATCAGATAGAAGGTCATCCTAGTTGCACTGTTGAACTTGGTCTTTTCTGTTGTAAGGTACTTTGAGATGTCTGAAATGTGTTTTGTCTGTGCTGTCTGTAATCTAAAGAAATCTCTTCCTTAGTGGAATAATCACCTCTCTGTATACTCATACTTCTGCATGGGTAACATGGAGCATAGATTAGAGTTTGTGGGAAATAATGAAGCCACCGAAGAGACATGCCCTTAAAATACAAGACACTTAAACCTCAGAGGTGCCACATAGCATTTTAAGGATGAGAGTTTGAAACAGGAATAAGAGATGAAATGGAAAATATAAAATATTGATGATAAGATTTGTTTCTATAGAAAATGTTACTTTGGGAGGAAAAAGTCTATCTTAACACAAATTCGCTCCTTACAATTTGTAGTAACAGGTCTTCCTGTAGTTGAATAACCTAGGTTGAGATACCTCCTGGCTGGCTGCAGCTGGTTTGTGCTTATAACCCTGTACTCTGCAGCTTGTGTCAATGACAGCAGGTCTGTTCCTGCAGCTCTGTCCGAATTGGAATGAGCTGAACTTTTATACACAATTCAAATGGCAACCAGTCTTGGAGTCCATTACCATGAAAGAAGGGCCTATAAGCCCCATAAGTAATACTTACCTTAGTGTAAGTCAGTGAGGTTCAGCTGGGTCATTGAGCCTGTATAGTGGAGCTCATAAAGTGCTGAAGCCTCTTTTTGTAAAAAAATGCTTATTTTCATGGTAAGTGTCTTTAGGTGCAAATCAGTTATTACTTCTCAAGCAGAAACATCTCAAGTTGCAAGGCTTTGTAGTAAACATGAATTTGTCTGTTCAGCAAGAAAGTATTACTGAACACTGACCATGTTCTCTGTGCTGTTTTTAAACCTTGAGCTGTATATAAGGATTGTTTCCTGTGTAAAGTAGCTGATAGTTTAACACTGATCTTACTACAGATAACTGGACTTGGCTAGGAGCTTCCTGGCATCCTCTTCTAATGTCAGGAAATTATTAGTTTAGTATTGATTTTTAGTCAATACTATTTCTCTGTCCCCCATCCTTCACTTTCCATTTAGATACCACTGAAAAAGAGGCAGCTGATTTAAATGCAGTTATACATAAGGCTACATGAAAGTGTTCAGAGAATTGATCAAGGTAGGTTTTTTTAGGGATTGAGACTTGGTCACAGGGCCATAGAGTCAAGCTGAGGAGCCAGGTGATGAGAGCCTCATGCCTAGAGGAAAGAAGGGGATGTCTGCCAAAGAGTAATTGCCAAATAGGCTGGAGTTCATACTTCTCCTTGGGGGCCTGTGGCTGGGTATTAGCGACAAGCTAGTTGAGAATGGACAGGAAACAGAAGACAGTGGTGGTACTGACAGGTTTTAGACTTGGGGACAAAACAACAAGTATCAAACTTAAGAAGAAATGAGAAAAATATATAACTATATGCAACCTGTGACTGCAGTGTGTGTTCTGCAAACATTTGTGTGTGACCTCCTGTCATGGCACTGGCTTGTCCTTTGATCTTCATCTGTTTGTTGGGTAGCTGGTAGTCCTCTGCACAGTGACACCAAAGTTGAATGTGGCACTCAGTGCAGACTCTTCCAGAGATGTCTGGGCACATTGCACCATAAACTGTGAACTGCAAGCAGAGCCAAGCTGGTGACTGAGGCTGCTGACTCCACATATCCTCCAGCAGCTCTTAGCCAGGCACATGGTTCTGTGCTTCACAGAGGCCTCACTGCAGGGCTTGTCCTGCCACATACACACAGTTAGTTCTCTGCTCTCACAAGCATGTAATGCCCAGATGAGCAACTGTCTTGCTTGGTGCCCATATCTGTTAAGTACTTACTGTGATCAAATGCCTGTGAAATGGATGCCACCATTTAAAATAAATTTGTATATGATCCAACAGGTCATCCTCTGCTGAAACAGATGCTAGTACCAGCATGTGATGCCACTGACCTGGAAATTACATTTACAGACATCTGCAGGACAGCAAAATGTGCCCATTTTTTGTGTACCTGCGTCACAAATATTCATTAGTGGTGGCCTGTCTTCCTGGTGTACTTCCTTCCTCTCCCAGCACTGCTTATTCTTTCATTCTCCTCCTCCCCATTTAGCTGTTCATGCAAAGTGGAGAGATTAAGCAGAAATTATATACACTTCTGTTATCATCACTTAGCAACAGAGCTAATATCTGAACTGTGGGATGTCCACTTGAAAGGCCTTGTCCATGTTTGATTTAGAGCTGTATTTCATTCAAAAGAGCCTGTCTCTGTTCTTGGTCAAAATAATGGATTCTTGGTTGTGTGGTACAGGAAAAACATTTTGTGTTTGACCTCTGGCCTCAAGTTAGTAATGAAAGTATATAATTCTTCATGAGGGTTTGGTGGTTTGAACAGGAAGAACAGGTGGGATAAAACAAGAAGTAGAGAAGAGAATAATTTTCCTGTGGACTACATTAGTAAAAAGGAGAAAGGTTTCTAATTCAAGGTTGGGGGACCTTACATTCAGACATGAAGAATGATATGATGAGACTCCAACAGGTTTGAGGAAGGCTGCCAAGGAAACTCAGGCTCTTTTGCACTCTCTAACTGGTTTTGCAAAGCAATCTGCTACTGCTTCGAGAATTTGTGTGTTCCAGTTTTGCTGAGATAAGCTGGTGGGCTGCACCTATTGAATCTGTTCTCTGGTGTGCATGGGACAGTTTTGTTTACAACATCAATAAATTGAGATGTGAGGATCCATCAGAAGAACACCTCCAAGTTGCTATCCCTCAGTGAAAGGCAGTCAAAATTAAGCCTACAGCACCAACAAGTAAACAATACCTAGATTAATCTATGACCACAAACCAATTTGGGAAATGTTTATTAGCAATGTGGATTTATGTATTGAGGGAATCCTGTGCAAGGTGGTGGATTTTAGGTTCTGCTTGCATGAATGTCCTTTCTGAGCACTGGATCAAGAAGGAACAGTATCAGACAAAGACATCAGAGAAGGAACTGAAGATATATTAGGGTAAGTGATAAGACAGTGATAAGACAGCAAGTGCACTGAAAGCAGTGACTACTCCTTGGCTCAGAGGCAGAGATTAACCTTTTGTGTTTTCTGCTGCTGCCAAGCTGGGGTCAGACTCTAGGGCTGAGCCTCACATCTCTGGCTGTGTGGGCTGGTCCATTTTGTCATGTGTGAAGTGGGACTTCACAAGAAACACTTGCAGCTCAAACAGGAATGTCAAGGTCCTTATCTTGTTTGCATTCTGACTGGCCACACCTGTGTTTATGGAAGGCTTGCTGCAGAGTAAGGCTGCATGGCTGGGTTTTTTAATGAGTGCCAGTTGACTTTCTACAAAAGTTGTCATGAATTCCGGAAACTTTATAGTCATAAAACCTGTTTATAGCCTTCAGTTACTAAGCAACACAGGACAAAGTACTGAACTTTTCTATTTGCTAATACATTTAACATGTTAGTGGGCTGGTTTTTTTAGGCAGAATAAGAGGAAGCCACCAATCAAACATTTTTAAGGCTTTATTTGGGCTTTATTTAAACTCATATGGTGGATTTTTAAATGGAGTTTTAGATCAGAAATTCATTGCAGTACTTGTGAGTACTAATGCACCAAGTGGATCTGTGTAAGACAATATCTGAGCTTCAACCCAAAAAACTGTTAAGACCTCAATGTAAAGGAGTTGGAAACTATCTTCAGAACCCTTTTTCTCAGTTGCAGACTGTGGTCCTTTATCATCCTGCTGTAGTAATTCCCCAAAGCCTTAATGCCGTGCATTCAGGGGTGTTTGTCCAGCGCTGCACTGTCCTCTGCAGTGCCCCTGCACATTGTTAATTACTCTGCATTTCTCATCATCCTTTTTCCCAGAGTGACTAAACCAGAAGCATAAACCTTTTGTTACACATGAGACAGCAGATTTGGTTTTCCTTTGTGTAGGACCATTAGCAGCATCACTTATTCTGAGACACTGACAATTCCCTGTGAATTTCTGTATTTTTTACTTTTAACTTTAGGACAAGATGTCCATGGAGCCTTGGAAAATCCCATGGTGGATACAAGCCTGTTGGAAGAATTCATTAGTAGTGACATAGAGTTTGGAACTTTGTAAGTATTATAGCAACATTTACTTCCTCTCCTTAGCTGCAGCTCTTGAATTGTTTTATTAGCAGATAAAAAGAATTTATCTATGCCATGATAAAATCTGAGTTTCAAGAGGGTTGTGGTTCTCTTGGCATTGTTTCTTGAAGCTGCATAGGAGGACTTAGAAAAAATTAACTACAGCCAGTAATGGAAATATGGTGGTCTTCTTATTCAATGGAATGAGTGATAATAAAGTTTGAGTTGATTCACGACTGTCTAGCTAATTGTGACATTAAATGCAGAGCTGTTACTTTAGCATTCCTGTAAGTGCTAATTTACTGTTTATGTACAGAATAAGTGATAAAAGTGAGGCTACTGTATAATACATTGAGAAAATAACAGAAGTCCTCCAGTTTGAAGGAAGCAGAGCTACTGTTTTCACCCTAATACTTAGAACAGAAACTGTCCATCAGTGTCTTTTGAGACTAACTTTAAAACTATCAAAGGATACATAGTGCAAAGGCTTATGGTCAGAGGTGGAAAATGATGCAGTATAGATCTATCAAAGACTTAAACACCAAATATTTAATCTAGACAAGTGTCAGATAATTGTTGTTCAAGGCAAAATACTATTAATAGTGTGATATTCACACTTGCCAAGAAGCAGAGCAAGAAGGGATGTTTTAAAAATAATTAAGCATGGAAGTTTTCGTTCTAGACAGATCCAGCAACACGTGTTTACTTAAAGTGGGCCAAATAGGCTCCTAACTGTTCTAAATCATGAATAATGAATTATTATTCATGCCCACATTACAAAAGTAAAGAAGAATGAAGATAAAGTTGTATGTAAATATCCATAAACTTTATTTTTAGAGTGACTAAACGCATTTTAGGTTAATGAGATTATTGAACTCCTGTATGACAACTTAAACATGTTATTATTTTTCTTTTATACATAAAGTATAGCCAAAATGTAAACAGGTATATGTATGCTATTATGTAGCTTAAGTAAATTAGATGTTATAGTACTACAAAGTACTTACATGCAAGAAAACCAAAACTATTATGTTTTGGAGGCTGAACAGGATTTTGCAGTAATATTAGAGTTCTATTTTGTTATTTATGGCATTAAGAACATTTGCTGAATCATTAGATCTGTACAGGTCAAATTATTAAGCATTTGTCTGTAGTGCAGAAAATTTATGTGTAAACAGAATAGAATCTCATAAAGGAACGTGTCAAAATACTTCAAAGGAGAAAAATATTCAAAGCCTCCACATATACATACAAAATGCAGAACTCCATAATATCATGTGCAATGAAAAGGGTGCTATTACCACCAAGGTCTTGGGTGTACCTTGAAATTTCCATTAAAGATCATGTTGCATCAGAAAGGTCATCAGCATTACATTTATTCTTCTCTTGCATTACATGTGAAGCACCATGTGATTTCCTCATCATTTTCCACAGTAATACCTTCCACGTTATCAGTGAGAGGAGAAAAAGGATTGCCATGTCCTTTGCTGAGTAGGGATTTCATTGATATACTCTTTGTAATGCAGAATCATTTAAACTACAGATTATTTTGTTTTCCTTCAAAAAGCACAGTATCAGTTTCAGTGAAATCCTAACTTGGACATATATACCCCTACTACCTCTTTACATCATAAATACTTTCTCCTAGAAATTGTCTTTCTATTTTAGTGAAATAATCTACATTAAAGCAGAAATCAAGTACCAAGGCAACATTTGAAGTGAGAATATGAACTGAATGTGCAGAAGGGAAGTTTTGGACTTTTATGGATGTATCTTTTAAAATTTTACAAAGCACAATTGGAATTTAGTATATATGGATCAAATATCTCACAGGAAAAAAAAAGAAAATGAAAAATTTACTAAGTATTCAAAGTTGAAAACAAAGTTTAGAGTGTTGTAGTTATGGTATTTAAAAGCATCAGAGAATCTATTTTGAAGGAAATGAAAGAATATTCTAGTGTGTAATTTTAAAATTGATTTTTAAAGAGGAGCCATGTGGTTGAAGCTAACCCAAAATGCAGGGTTGTGGAGGTAACACGTTAGAAGACCAGTAGCAATACCTTAAGAAATACACAAGCACATGTCAAAAGCAACAGGCAGTAACCAAAAATGAAACTGCTCTCTTTAATGCTATCCAAACTCAGAAATATAAAACCTGCAGTGGAAACAACACAGTGAAAATTTTCCATTGATGCTTGAAAATATTTGCTCTGTGTGTGTGAACATGCCTTTTATACATACGAGGATGTCTCTTTATTCAGCTTCTGAGAGAACACTCAGCTTTGGTACAGGAGGTGTGTCTCATTAGATTTCTGTCATCCTTCCTCTGCATCCTTCTAAAATGCTGCAGCATTTTAGCCTAATTGAGCCTAACACAAGCCTTAAGACTTGTGTTTCAGATCAGGCTTCAGAGCAGTGTTTGAGCTGACAATTCATAGGAAAGGACTGAGAATCCATTTCTTGAACCTCCATCTATTCCTAATGTAACAGAGGAAGCCTCTGTAGCTCCTTTGAATGGCAGCAAGATGGCATAGCATTTTCTCTTCCTTAAGAGAGATGAAGATGCCACAGATTTTTAACCATTAGTTTAGAGAGAATGGGGCTTAAATCCCTTGTGAGCACCATGTGTTGAGAGTCACTGGTGTGCCTGGAGATAACTGAAGAACCACTCCTGGGAAGGAGGATTGAAGTGAGCAGGTTGTGAAGGGGGATTTGGGTGAGAAGGGATGGGGATTGGGTCTTCCTTCATGGCAGAGAGGCAGCAGATGGTCTGATGAAGTGTAGGTGACATTGCTCCTGTGAGAAGGGGCAGCAAACATAGTGAGCAATGCTTCCTGAAGACCCTTGTCAGTAGCCTGGTGATCCCTCTCCAGTTGCTTTCAGCATTCATTGTTGCTGTCCTCTGTGTCTTGTTTCAGAAGAAATTAAAATCTCTTTTTCATCCCCAGGCAAAGCCAGTTGCCAGACTCCCCACCAGACTCTGGCTCAGAACCGTGTTCCCCACCACAGCTACAAAGTAGGTGACATGAATTTGGTCTCTCCCAAGCCTGTAGGAAGATCTCCAGCTCCTCTTGTTCTTACGTTCTTCTCTGCTTATTTCTCTCAGCCCCATGGTGTGGTGCTGTGTGGCCCGGTGGGCTGCAGCCTCCACTCCCGTGCCCATCACTCGGGGCACCGAGCAAGCTTCCCTGCAGGTTCATGGAGACCTACCCTGACCCCAGTGTCACAGGGTATCCTTGCACCACCTCCCAGGGCTGCTGCCTGAAGACAGAAAATGCGGTGAATCCATGGAATCATTCGACACCCTCCAGCTGTTTGGGTTTTAATTATTCATACTTCCAGCCTAATGCATCTCAGATTTCCGGGTAAATGATAAAGCTTTTATGCAAAGGGTGAGACATGCAAAGCCAGTAGAACTGGTTTAAGACTGGTTGTAAATCCCTGTGGGTGTAGGATTTTCCACAGGATGGCAGTGTTTAGACATTTTTGAGACACTTGTGGTTGAGGGGTCTTTAAAATACCTTGATCGAGGTTTAGATTGTGCATTTCAATTTTTAAAACAATAGAAGGCTAATGAGAAATCAACAGGTTTTCATAACTGGATTATAAAAATATTGAGGTGTTTTGCAATACCTGTTGTAGAGATTTGTGCATGAGGATCTTGTAAGTGTTCTAGCAAATACTATAAGAGAAAAGGAATTATCATACCTATGTAAGCAAGTGAAGCAGTAATTGTATACTATCTGCCATATTAACCTATCAATGACAGTAATTGTATACAACCCACCAATGTGTTCTGGATGCTCAATTATTTAAAATGTTCTGGTATTTTAACATTAACTGGTGAAAAGTAAAATTATTCAAGATAAAAGCTATAATTTTAATGCAAATGTCAGGAAACTAAACCCCTGCCACTTATGCACTGTATAAATTTTTTAATGGAATCAACTTCTTTATTAATGTGAAATTAAAAAAAAAAAAAAAGAAGTTTTGGAAGGAGAAAATCAGATAATTCAGTTTTGAAAACCCACCAACAGTCTCCTCCCTCAGCCAATCAGAATTTGGATGGCAGTACAGTTAAAATGAGATAAGAGATACCTGGGTGTTCCTTTGCTATGATTCTGTAATATCTATGTTTACACTTTTAAAGGAGTAATGCAACATGTATTTTTACAAAAGTATTTCTGCAGCATCAAGCAAAAAAAGGAAGCTGTCCCAATTACTAGGAGATGGGATTGATTCTCCAGTGCAGTCTCAGGATTCCAGACAAGGTGAGCAAATGTGTCAAGAGGAAATTTAGTGTTTTATGCTACAGACAAGTGAATACTTGAGGAGCACAGCTGGCTCAGACAAGGTATTAGTGGTCATTACTCCACTACCCAGTTTACCATTTTGGAAAACCAGGATTTATTTCTATTTGGCAAAGAGAAAGGAGCATTAGAGGTTCATGTTTCCTGAGGCTTTTCTTGATAGAATATTCTGCCCTTTTCCATATGTGAACCTCCTCTACAGAAATGGTAATATATTTTGCTTACTTTGCTTGGCACTAACTTGATTGGGCAAAGAAACAATTTTGGGTCAGCTGAACAGGGAATTAGTTGTGTGGATGAATAAAGGGATTACCACTTCCCATGATCTCCTCCACTCCATGTTTTGTTTTCTACAAAGTGTATGCATAAGCAAGCTTGGTAAAAGCTGTATGTTCTTTCCCACCTTCCCCATATTGCTTTGGTTCATTGTTTTATCAAGATAAAAAAACCCCTCATACCAATTGATACAAAAGACCTTATCAGGCATGTACAGAAATGAATCAGCTTCTGTGAAGTGTGAGGCTCACTCTAAATGAACAGTTTGTAATGGCTGGTTTACCTGAGGAATTTTACCCATATCTGTTAGTGAAAAATCTGAGTGGCTTGTTATTTCTTCAGAAGAAGTTATTTGTCAGGATTAAATCAATCTTTTAGAACATATTTAATGAATATTAATGGATTTAATAAGTTGCTTTTTCTTTAATATCTTTTGTTTATTCAGTGTTTCTTGGTTGTGACTAGTCCTCTAAGTTAACCACTGCTGAAAAAGAAGACAAGCAGACACTTCTATATCTGAAATTGCTCTTGCTGTTTTTAATACTGAAAGATATAGCTTTGAAACAAGCTTTCTTTGGGTGTCATTCTTAATAAAATCTCATTGACACATGCATTGGAAAAAGAGACATGGGTGAAAATGGCACGGGGATAATTTAGAAGTCATATGTGAATTTCTTCACTGTGGTGTTTTTATATCTGTCTGTCTATCTATCTATCTATCCTCTGCTGTATGTCAGAAGTGGGTGCTTGCAAATGAAGCTTGGGCCTGAGGTGACTCTGGAGGTTGTTTTACTGTGCTGTCACTGACTGTGGATGGATCTTAGTTATATGCTCAATGACAGATTTTCTCCTATCCTTGCTGTACTCTATTTATCTGTCTCTCTTATCACTTTCTCCTCTGTCTTCATAAAATGTATAATATCTCAGAGAATTGGGGTTGACCCTGTCTGTCAAAGAATTCTCTGATGTATAGGCAGAAAGCAGAAGGAGATCAACCAGATGTAGTGGTGAAAGGGCTATTGGAAAACTGTGCCTCCTGTAGTATATTCTTCAATTCAAACTTGTGGTAGAGGGAATGGGAAACAAATGCAATTATTTTGCTTAATTGCTTCTTGCAATGTTGCAGATGTACAGTAGAATTCTTAGCTTTTGTTCTCTTCCCCCCTCCCCTGAAGGAAACTATTCATCCTTTTGAGAGAGAGAATAAAAAATAGAAAGTACTACTTGTCATGTCAATCAAACATTTGTTTTGCAAATCAGGGAAGCTGAAAAATTTATTTTCTAGAGCAAGAGAATATAACACAATCTTGTGGAATAACTGCAAAGGTTAATCACATTTAAATATATATGCAATGCATTTATGATTTATATGTATGTGCATTTATGTAAATATATTTGTAAAAGTGTCTATGCAGAATTTTTTGCTAGTCCCAAAGAAATAACTGAATTGTCACTATCTCTCTACAGCAATTGTAAAGGACTGTGCTGCTGAAGTGCAAGAATATGACAGTGATGGACAGAATGCAGCTTTGGAAAAATGCTGTCATGGTCTTACATGGCAGCCATATCAAACTTCTCAGTGGAACAGCTTATTTGACTCTAATTATGAAAAACTGTAAGCACTGATGTTTGCACTTGAAAAGAAATGGTTTCTTCTGTTTTGTTTTTTTTCTTTTTTTATCGGTTGTAGTTTTGTGGGAATAAATGATACATTTAGCATCCCTTGTTCTTATTGGAAATAAGAACAGAGAAGGAAATATAACAGGTATGATGAAATATGAACTTGCAGGTTCATCAAATAAGTTGAACTTGAAACACTGGTTGAAATTAATGCCAGGTTTTCTGATTTCCCTTCAGGGATTTAGGGGCAAAAGAAAAGGGAGTAAATATACCTGGTAACCTTTGTTTATTCTGTCAAATGCATTGGGGCAAGTAATTATGAAGCATGCAGCACTATTTCCTCTGGTGGTCTAAAATATTAAAGGAAAACATTAGAAGTTACCAGTATTACTTCTGGGCTTATACAACTTAAGTCTTAATAATTATAGATATGCGGGTGACATGCAGCTGTTCAGTCAAAGATTTAGATTTTTGCTGTGTTAATCAAACTGTAAATACTTTTTTTTGGCACATGATCTGGAAAAGATCCTTCCAAATTCACTTTATGTCCCTGATTTTAATCTAATCATTCTAATATTTAGCACATGAACCCTTTTAACAAATGAACCCTTTTCTACAGCATCTGGTTAATTGTTCAGGATTGGTGCAATAAGTTTGTCACTGTCTACTCGGGACTTACATAGCACAGTAAATTTTAATGCTCCTCTCACCCAACCTGCCAAAATGTCTCATGGGATCTGGGTGCATATCAGTGTCATTGCTGGACACTGATGTTCCCTGTTTGCACACAGGAGATAAGGGCGTTGCACATCCTACTGTGCCCCACACAACCCTTCTCCTCAGATATTGATTGACATGACAAGAGAGCAGACCTTTACACTCCTTGGGAGCTGCATGGACCCAGAAACCTCCAGCTGAGTTTGTGATATGAGTATTCACTCTAAAAGAAGGCTTCCAATTCCTGATTGCTCTTTCAGTCAATGACTACATGAGGACTGTGTGCTGATGGTGGGAGATTGCTCTCCTGCCACTGCCCAGCTACTTGTTGCTTCCCATACACCTAAAATTAAGGTTCCAGACATAATTCTTTGTGAACAAAGACTGTGATGCTTAGCAATAAAGTATCCTAATACATGCTCTGTTGCCATTACTGTGGGAGGGCACTGAGGTGTTGTTTGCAGAGGAAGTCAGTATTATTTTTAAGTGAGGTCAATGGCAGTGCTGTTGTTCCATGATGCACTGTAAATACAGCATATTGCACAGATTATCTGAGTAGGGATCCTGTATTCTGTTGGCCTTAGAACACTCACATGCTTCTCATTGCTTAGTGTAGATGGATTGATCCCATGCCTTCAAATTGCTGCACCCATTTGAGGGGTATTTCTCAGGTTAATTATTATTTTCCATTTTATTCATACAGTACTTAACGTCTTAGTTGTTTCGTTTTCACAGCAAAAATGCTGTTAGTTGAGGTAGATTAATTAGAAAACATTACTCTAGTGTTTATTCTGCCATTCATTGTGTCTGCTTGGCACATTCTTGGCCTTTGTCTGGTATTGGTGGTGCTCTGTCCTGAAGATCTCTGAAGACTTAAATTCTGAATAGAAAGAAGAATTTGAAGTGTGTTTCTAGTAGGGATCCTGGTGTGACAGGGATATCTATAACAACCTAAAAGTTATTCCAAATTTTGCTGTACTGCTCGGTATGACTCGTCATTCTTTGTGGACTAAGAAAAAAATATATGTTTGCTCTTATTTACTATAAATGACATACTCAGAATGTTATTATATGAAATTGCTCTTTGGGAGCCATTGATCCAAACACTGCAGCTTGGAGATATGGACATTCGTAATTTTGCTTCTCAGGCTGCTTGCCTGTGTTTAGGAAAATAGTCTGAAATTGCATTAACAATATCAGCTAATGACCTTGCTGATGCCTAAATATGAAAAACTACTCCTTTCCCTATGAAATATACTAATTTACTATATATATATATAAAAATATACCCATTGTAGGAAAAAACTGATTAAGTTTTACTTCGTTAATAATGATGGTTTGAGGAGATGGTAGAATCTTCATTATCATTTTAAATATGAAGTAACACATGAGTTAGTAATTTTGAAGTAGGTAGTTTTCTCTTTATTCCCTGTCCCAGGTAATCAATAGTTGTTTGAAAGGGGACTTCTGTTCATAATTTATAAAACAATAATAAGGCCTGTATATTTCCTATGAAGTCTGTACATTTTGATATTTCCAAATAATAATGGAAGAGTAATGGAAATCCATCTTCAGTAATTGTGTTAATGAGAGGTTCTTAGTAGCATTATACAAGATTATCATTATCAAACTTTCATTAACAAGAAAAGCCAATGTCTATATAAGACAACCTTGCCATGTAGTTATTTCAGAATTATCCATCCTTAAATCAGAGGACTGGAAACATTGTTGGGATGGTGAGTTCACTGTCTCTAATAGAAAGACCTTTTGATACCTTTCCTTGTTTCCTGTGAATCATAGACACACAATACTCTTTCTCTTTGGTGACCAATTGTCCTTTGAAGAAATAAAATAGAGTTACTTTAGAGTTTGCTCAGAGTAGGATGGACAACTTAAAGTCAGGCTGGAGGGATGGTACTGATAGCTTTTTTTTTAAGCTTAAGTAAAGCCTTACTGGAATCCCACTGCTTCTGCAGAAGCACTTGCTGTGGGAATTTGTGAACAAAGTGGGGAGTCTTGCTGGCTCATTAGCTCATTGTTGTCTGGAGCACTGGCTGCAGACTGTGGTTTGTAGCACTGTTGTAATGAATGATTGAATACACTAAAAGGTTGGTTTGTGCTTTTAGGTGCACAGAGCTCCTTTATATCAGATTTGTAAGTGAGGATTATGCAAGCCTCTCAACCTCTGGTTTCCAAACATTTTGTTTTCAGACTAGAATTAGAGGACATTTTATACATGTTTTCATTTTTACACCTTTGGAAGTCTAAGAAGAAAATACTGTAGAACTGGTGATTGTAATGATGTATTTTTAGTCCAGGTTTGTCACTAAAAATCAGGTGGATTTTTGCAACACATTTTAAAAAAAAAGGAGCTCAAGATATCACTTAGTATGTCAGTACTTAAAGTTGCCATTCCTTCTCCTTGTTTTTGTAGACCTGCTGTAGGATATCACATTGTCACAGATAAAGGATTTAATTTTTCAACAGCAGATGATGCCTTTGTGTGCCAAAAGAAGAATCATTTCCAAATCACAGTTCATATTAGAATCACTGGACATCCAAAATATGTCAAAACTCAGCAGGGGAGGAAACCAATAGAAAAGTTTTACTTGAAAGCTTATGGAATTAAGGCAAGTGTATCTCCTCTTTGAGATTATTAATTTTAATTACCTGTGTAATGAGGTAAATAATTGAACTTTTTTCTTAGTAATTTTTTGACCAAGAACATGTAACTACCTTACGTAGGTTCTGCTCTCACATTGAATATCTGCACATATGCTTGAGCATGGAATGAGCTAATAACAGTCTGCATTCAGAAAGCACTTTTTCTTTTGTAAATTAATGCATTTTTCTTTTTGTTTTGGACTTTTTTTCTCTTTCATATTACATCTCCAGAAATACTTGGGCCTTCAGATTAGATACTAATTATCAATTGATCCAGCAGTCAGTTCCTCTATTAATTTCTATGTCATTCCATTAGAAATGGGTGCATTTTCACTGTTTTAGGCACAATTTATGTAATAATGTCTATTTCAATTTTTATGTGTTTAAAATTTTTATATTCTTGTCATTTTTGAAAATTGTTTTTGTTTTATAGGTGGAAGATCCAAATGAAACAATTGCTATTGAACAGTCTCAATCAGATCGAAGCAAAAAAACTTTTCATCCTGTAAAGTAAGATTTCTGAGAAAATTATTCCATTTTGTTTCAATATGTATGATTGTTTTGAAATAAGAAGTAGCTGTTTCTTGAAACCTTACAGTAGCTCTAAGCCAGTTTTCTGATTTTTATCCAGATCTCATTGTGGTTGCACACAGAGCATCACAGTAGTAATATATATATATATATGTAAAAATATAAAATATATAAAAACCACATTCATTATATATAATATATATATTATATATGTGTGTGTGTGTGTGTGTATATATATATACACAAATTCATTATATGTAATATATATATATTCTATATATATAATATATATATATATGTGTGTGTGTGTATATATATACCTGGTCACATTTCATTAAGAGAAATTTTCAACAGGTTTACAGATGTTAAGTGTGGCTATCCAAAATATTTATATTCAGTTGGAAACACTCTTTTACTCTGCTTAGAGCTGTATGACAGATGTATTTCCAATCTTAAAAAATGTCAGAATGTTCCTGCCCTATATGAGCATGAGATACATTTACAGTGCTTTTTAAGGGGGAGTGCCTCTGCTAGAAACATGCATGCAGCATCTCTCTGGAGCTCTGCCATTCTTGAGCTTTTAACTCACTGGCAGAATCAATGTTTGTTCTTCTGATCTCCAAATATTAACTTCCCTGCTCTTGTTTTCTTTTCTGTTTTAGAGTTGATCTGGCAGGGGACCAGACAACTAAAGTAACACTGGGACGGCTGCATTTCAGTGAAACAACAGCAAATAATATGAGAAAAAAGGGGAAACCTAATCCTGATCAGAGGTATTGCCATAGCTAGTTGGCCTGTGTGTTAGAAGTAGAAAAGAGAAGGTCTGCTGTAGAATGGAGCCAGTGTTTGTGAAAAATTGCTGCTATCAAATCTGTAGTTTTTTTCTAAATTCTGTAATATTTGGTATGTTCTTAAAAGCCTCTTTCTCTGCAGTCACAGAATGATATGAGAATAAAACACCCAAAACTTCATCCTCATGGTTAGAGGTAGTTTCAAGAAATCATAGCCAGAATAATGGCTGACAAAATCAGGAAGCAAAAAAACCCAAATAATGACCATATTCTTCAGAGACAGGAAAGCTTTTCATCTTTCAAGCTTCATTACTTGAATTTCTAAAAATTATTATATTCTTTGCTAGTTAGCAGTGATTGTGGAGCTTGTAAAAGCATATTTCTTAAGAGTGAAGGAAATACTATTTCTTTTGTATTTTAAAAAATACATTTAAAAAACCATCATCTGTCTTTTTATATATCAATAATAACAGCTATATATAAAACTTCTTTTCTGTGAGAAAGAATTACTTCAATTATTGTCTTTATTAAATCAATTTTAAATTAGATACTTCATGTTGGTGGTTGGACTGTATGCTGTCTCTCAGGACCAGTTCTACTTACTATCTGCAAATGTCTCTGAAAAGATCATTGTGAGGGTAGGTATAAGTTTGTATTACTTTCATGTAAAAGTATTTACTGTTTTGATATTCACAGGAGATTGAGGGATCATGATTCTTGGGGATAAAAGTTACCATGGAGTAAAAATGATTCAGGAAAAAGCCTACAGTTGCATATTGTATGAGTATGTTATCTTTTAATTATCAGAAATTTAAAATGTTATAAGTAGAGCTATAGAAGGATTTTAAAAGAAAGCTTGTTATGAGTTCCAGTACAAAATATATTGATTTCTCCAGACTTTGTTTTTCATTTGCAGTGAAACAGTTTACTTCACTTGCCAGGAATTTTGTAAAATCTTTCATTAGCTAGAGTCTTCAGTTTCCAAGGAGGATGAGAAGGAAAAAAAGGTAATGAAAGAAGGTCAAGCAGCTCTAGGAAGTTTAAGGCTTATAAAAAAAAAAAACAATGAAAGAAGGTCAAGCAGCTCTAGGAAGTTTAAGGCTTATAACTTTGCTTTTCCAGTGTGTTTCCAGAGTGTCCCACCTCTCATTTTGATGGCAGCAATATAGGTTTCATATCAACAAAAGGAAGAATAATCTCTTTTTCTCTTAACTGTTATTTTCAGTTGCCTGGTTTGCAGAAGGCTTTTCTTTCAGTACTCAGCTTTAGCCTACTGTTAGACTCAGAAAAGAGAAAAAACCCAGATCTGTAGTGTAACATGAGCTGTGGAGAATTGAGGTTAGGAGAGAGGGAAAACACAGAGTGCCAGGATCTCTTAACTGTTACTTTTCAGTTGCCTGGTTCACAGAAGGCTTTTCTTTCAGCACTCAGCTTTAGCCTACTGTTAACTCAGAAAAGAGAAAAAACCCAGACCTGTAGTGTAACGTGAGCTATGGAGAATTGAGGTTAGGAGAGAGGGAAAACACAGAGTGCCAGGAGTGGGATTGCAAGAGGACTGCCAAGGGAAGGTGGGGGCTGCTGAAAGCTTTCAGTCCTGGCTCCTTTTTCTTGTGATCCGTAGGTGGTGGCTAATGTTTGAGCTGGGCATAGTCTGGAGTTATAGTTATTTCTAGGGTGAATATTAAGTTTAGGGCTTAGAAAGATGGGAAATATGAAAGCTGCCGTGTGGTAGGACTGCAAAAGATGGAGAGGGCCTCTGGAAGATTGCAGTGCACTGAATTTTTTGATGTGGGTCAGTTGAAGAGCTGCTTCTTGTTTGCATGGACTCTTCCTAGCCCTTGGCTTACGGCTTTTTGATGTGGGTCGGTCGAAGAGCTGCTTCGTTTGCATGGACTCTTCCTAGCCCTTGGCTTACGGAGGGGAGCAGGCTTTGCATTTTGGCCTGGAGTCAAGAAAGACCAAAAACTGGTGTATTAAGTGGAGCTGGGAAGAGGCTTCTAAAGAAAAGTCAAGGGCTGTCAGAAGCTTTTAGTCCTGACATTGTTTTGTGCAGGCCATTGCTTGCATCCTTTCTGGCAGCCCATCACCTGCCTAGGCTTATGACTATGGTGTGGTTTAGCATTTGCATTTGGGGAGAGCAAAAGGGCAAATCTCCAGCATGTGGGGTGTTGCTCAGAGGTTTCCAAAGGAAGTTGGGGGCTTCAGATGGTTTCAGTCCTGGCTCCTTTTTCATCTGAGCATCCCCTTGCACCATAAACCCTCTTTCTGTAGTGATAGTTAGGTTTTGGGGGGGCATTGTGGCCTGGAGCTCCTTTCTGGGTGGAGCTGTGATGAGACCTTGAAAGCAGTGTGTGGAGTTCAGCAGTTTGCTGCATGGCTGAGAAGTTTTATCATCCTGGCTGCTGCTGCGGGTTTTTTGCTTCAGCTGGATGCTGAAGCAGTGTGTTTGCATTATTCCTGCATATATAGTTATTTTTCCTTATTTGTCCATTAATTTCCACAATCCTGTTTTCATCTGAATTTCTTTTTCTGGATATGACATTATTACAGATATCACATCATTAATAATTTGGGGAAGCTGTTGAATTTTCACAATTGTCTCATTCTTGTTACTTTACAAGATATATATTTTTATGTAAGATTTAGAAATTTACATTTCCAACTATTTTTAGTATTAGATTATTTTGGAATTTCAATGAAGAGGGCTCCTTCAATTCATGTTAGACAGTTTTTGAACAGGAATTCATGGAGTGATATTTTTCAAACCTGGCCACTATTTCAGACAGAGGAAAAAAAAGTCAGATCAAGAGGCTCTGGTCTGAAATGGTGAAAATATCAACAGGAAAGATAGAAGGGAAAAAAAGGAAATTGTCTACCTGTCTAACAGGGCTTCAGTGGCAGGGTAAAGCCAGTCAGCCACTGGCTACCTTAAAGTGGCAAAGCCATGCAAATGCACTGTGAGGAATAGCAGCTCATCTTCTGGCCCTTTATGCACTCCAACACAACAAAGCTACCAGCTGAGTGGGGCTTGTCAGGCTTATCAGATCATGCTCTAATTGTGACAAACAGTGGTGAGTACACAGTGCCAGGCCTTGTAGCTGGCAAAGCCTTGTGAAAGCCTGGCTTGTTTTTATCTTGATTGTGCTTTGGCCTGAATACAAAGTTTAAAAAAAAACCAAAACAACAAACAACCCAAAATGAACTATTGGAATAAAATCGTTTTCTTGTTACACACATTCTTGGTTTTATTGGTGTTCTTTAAAAGACCCTGTTTCCTTGACATGACATTTTCAAGATGAGTTAATTTAAAACATTACAGAGGATTTTATGAATCACGTGTTTAAACTCTGCCTTGCTTTCTATTTTCTGATTTCCAGTCTCAGCTAAAATTTAGTGGTAGATAAAGAATGGTTATGTGGTGTAATGTCAAAGTTAAAATTTGGAAAGCTTTGGGCACTGCCAATTTAGCTTAAGGTGCTAATAAAGTAGAATTCAAGGGAAAAAAGCACAAGGCCAGTGCAGTGTGAGCAGAAACCCTTAGAAATAATGCCACTCTGTTTTTTTCTGTTAGTGTGTTAAAAAGTTCTTGGATACAATTTCAATATTTAAGATCTGGCTTTTCATTTTCCCTGTATTTCTAATAGAATAATATAATAATAGAATAAACTATTGGAGTTACCAATATTGCTGAATGGGACGAGCCTTGGCTTGTCTGGCCCCTGCTGCTGAACCAAATGGTGGCAACTGTGGTGTTTCACCCCAGAGACACCTTTGGCTGGCTGTGAGCCGCAGCTGGGCATGTTGGGCCAAGCCCAGGCATGTGGGAGCTCCAGTGGAGGTGGGATGAGCTTCCTCTCGTAGAGGGTCGCTCCGCAGACTTCCCTGTGCCGGAGAAGCTTTAAGGCGATGGTGAAGGAAGGAGTGGGTTCTGATGGAAGGTTTCAATCCGGGGTTTTTATTCTGGCCCATGGGCCTCTGAATGTAGCAACAGCTCCAACAGAACTCCGAAACGCGTGGTCTGCTTGCCCTTTTACCCAGGGGAGAGGGGAGGGAAGGAATGCGGGGACCACCAACCAGGTATGGGAGAGGAGGTCTCAAGGGACAAAGGAAACCTGGATAGGCCGATGCCCCCCAGGGGTGGAGGGCATCTTTTGAATCTGCCCAATCGCTCGACAGCCTTCTGGAATTCCAGGACTGGCAAGCAGTACTTAGGAGTCAGGGTGGGGAAAGGAGGGGTGATTGACACACCTGGGGAAGGAGTCTTCAGGGAGAAACCCGAGGTATCTGAAGCAAACCATGACATCACACTGCAACAATAAACATTAGTGCATCTATACTGTTCTTGAAGCGAACAATTTAGAGAAACCCGAGGTATCTGAGGCAAACCATGACATCACACCGCAACAATAAACATTAGTGCATCTATACTGTTCTTAAAGCAAACAATTTCCTTCCAGGCATCTAACCCAGGGCAGTTTGAGAGCGACAGCGATGTGCTGTGGCAGCGAGGGCAGGCTCCAGAGACCATAGCCTACCACGGTCGCGTGGGCATCAACACGGACGCGCCGGACGAAGCGCTGGTGGTCTGTGGGAATGCCAAGGTGATGGGCAGAGTCATGCACCCCTCGGACAGCCGAGCAAAGCAGAACATCCGCGAGGTGAGCCCCGTGCAGCCCCAGGGCGCTTCTGGTCGCGCTGCAGCACGCGGGGGTCGCAGCTCCTGCATCCTGGCTGTGCTGAAAGGCTGGCTTAAAGAGGGCAGATGTGCCACTGCTCTGAGAACCACCACCTACAGACTTGGGAGAAGGCTCTCTGTGGAAGCTGGGAGTTGTCAAACAGAAGGGGAACTGGCAGTACAAATACAAATAGCACTCTGGTAGTAGGGAATGGGAAAGTTGTGTTTTTCTATTTGATGATTGTCCAAATGACTGTGTCAGGCTAGTTGCTCTCTCAGTGGTGTCCTAGATGCCATGCTTAATGTTTCAATATGTAAGTCTTGGTATTTTTCCAACTAGGTCGACACAAATGAGCAGTTAAAAAGAATAACACAAATGAGGCTGGTGGAATATGACTACAAGCCTGAATTTGCATCTGTTATGGGAATAAAAGATACCCATGAAACAGGTATAAAGTCAGCTCTGTTCCCATTTTTCATTAACATCTACTGATATTTATTGTGCCATAGTGTCTTTTAATATCCTGCTGTTTCATCCTCATTTTTAAAGTTGCTGCAATTTCACACTTTGCTGTGTATCTCTTGTGGTATAAAAATGCCAAAATTAGGTATTGCTTGTACTTTTACAACTTCTATTTCAATTCTTAAAGATGGGAAGTTTATTTTCCAGAAGTTTAATGAGAATGCAGTATGTGCTTACAGACTATTTTGTTCTTTCTGCAGAAAAATGAGAATTTTAAAGGTTTCTGTTTTTTTTTCCTTGTGGAATGGAGAAAAATCCCTGAAATCTTGGATCTTCCTACCACAGAGAAATTCTAGATAATTTTTTTGCTTTGGCTGTAGTTTTTAGAATGGTCAATGGATATGCCAGTGTGTTTCTTGACATTGGTTTTTGTAACCTCCTGAACAGGAATAATAGCCCAGGAAGTGAAGAGGCTTTTACCTGAAGCTGTTAGAGAAGTTGGAGATGTTGCTTGTAATGATGGAGAAAAAATAGAAAACTTCCTTATGGTTGACAAGGTATGGTCTTGAGGGAGAAAGTGGGAATGTGCATTTAGACTGTTCTTTTATGTGGGGAGCTGTGAACACATGCTGTGCCCCATAAAAAGCTGTAGTCCCCAACATGTGTTACAGAAATGGTGTTTGGCGAATCATGGAGAAAAACTGAACCACCAGCTGCTAGTAAAGGGCTGAATCTTTTAATGACAAGAAGTATCTATATGAAAAACTGGTTACAATTCTATATACACATACAGTTAAAAGGAAAAAGCCCTAACTTTTCTGAATATAAGTGGATAGTGATTTCATAGCATTGGTTCAAAAATTGGTACTCCAAAACATTATTTTGTTCTTAAGTGTTTCAGTTAATTAAGCAATGATGGCATTCAGTTTGTTAAATAAAAACTTCCTTACTCTAATCCTGGTATAACCTCTACATACCAAATCCAAGTGCTAGCTCTGTGTGTAGGGGCTTTTTTTCGCAATTTGAAATGCTTTTTATAGATTTAAAATCATATGCTATGAAATGGCACACAAAATAGTTACCATGCTGATAGGCTGGAAACACTGCTGAGGTATTGTCCTGTGCTCTCTTCTCCTCCTTTTCCAGTGGAAACACAGCTGCAAGGGACTGTCAGTCACAGAGTCCAGTCACACAAGGCTGCAGACAGCACTTGGCTCAAGGCAGCCCCTCTGCTGAGTGCTGGTTCACTGCATGCCAATGACCAATTCCCAGCTTTTTCCCACTTGCAGCTGATCATGAGAAGAGGGAGGTTTTAGAGAAAGGTGACCTTATCTGGATGATATAATGAACACAATCCTGGATTCATTATCATAATGCATTCTTTCATTATTCTATAGAGGTTTACATCAGCAAACTTGGAGAAAACAAAAATATTTCACTTGCCATCTTTTGATAGGCTATAGATAATTTAAATTAAATATTCTGGTTGGTATTCCGTATAAAAGAAGTATGAATTAGATACCTTGAATAAAGCTGTGGAAAGAGCACTTCTGAAGATACTGTTGGAAAGGAGATTTTTAGAAAATTTGCTCTGTTTGGTCAGGGTTCCAGCCTGTAGCTGATTTCTAGATACTAGCAGAAGAGCAATGGTAGGTGACTCCAAGTTAATTTTGCCCTTTAGGCCTTCCAGTTATATGCTATGACACCTGTACCATCATTTGCATTTTTGAATGCCTCCAAAATTTCTTTGAGGTAGTCTGGTTTTTCTTCTGGCAGAAGTTTAGGTTGGAAAATTGAGCTTTTGATTCATATTTCTTCCTTGCTGAAAAAGTATCGCACAAAATACCATCTCAGTGCCTCACAGCACTGCTGCTTGGGCCCATCATGTTCCCTTTCTTCTCTGTACCTTGGCTCTCTGGAGAGTGCTTGCCAGGATGTCTCCCAGGGATGTGACCTACAAATGGAGAATGCCTACTTTCTATTCATGCCTGTAGGGTATGATCCTCCTGTGTCCAAGCAGGAGTGGATTGTTACAGCAATAGCTTATTTGCTGCTTAGCATTTTCTTGACTACTTGTCTAGATCTGGATCTGGGATTACTTCACAGGCATATTGGTGTTTTAATATGATCAGATAATTCTGTGCTTTCTCCTTTTTCTTCTAACACTTGTGGCAGAGCACATGAATGTCAATTCCATGACCTTTGGGGTTTAAGATGTATATTGAATTCAGAGATTTGGAACATGTCTTGTTCAGGTGGAACATCTGATTTAAATTTCTGGAGCTGCCAGCTCCAGAATAGCTTAGCAGCTTGAATTACTACTACTACTACTACAACTACTACTATTACTATAACTACTACTACTAAATTTCTCTTCTTTCAGTTTGGCAGGTGATGAGACCCTGAACTTTTATTATCTCATATTCTAAGTTTATATCCAGATAAGTAGGGTGTTGGCTGTTGTTTTGTCTCTTTATCAGTTTGGAGCAGTTGAACTCTGTAAAACTAATTGATTACATTACATTTGAACCAGGGTCTGCTGCTTTCTAGAGAAATGTCTCAACTATATGCAATTTGGTTTTTTGAAACAGAATCTTTTCTTCTCATTCGCACTGTGCTCAGTACTTTGTCACTAGAGGGGCAGTAAAACTCTGATCAGTTTTTTTCCTCTCAAATAGAGTGTTCCTTCATTTTGTGAGAAGAGCAATTTTCTCAGCTAGTTGAAGCCACCTAGAAACAATTCATGCTTGATTTGAAGACAATGGAAAGGGCAGCTGCTATGTATTATTGATACGAGGGCATGTGTCCATATATGTGATTTCACAGTTCTAGGTACAAGAGATTATTTTGAAGTCACTTTTTATTTAAATGGGTTCTTGGTATTCTGGCAGTAGGAAAGCTTGTGACTTGCAGCTGATAATGTGCTCTGATTCTGATAGCATGAAATGCTGACTGGTTTTGTGGAATGCAGTCACCTTTAAAAGAAGGTGTGCGTGGCTTTAACAATGTGAAAGGCAAAACTGCTTTTATTTTCTGTATAACTTGACTAGACTGGAACACAACAACATTAATTGCAGTCATTGCTTCATCCAATGACAGCAGTCTGGTTGGACATTATTATGAGAAAGCCATTCTTTCACACACAACAAACAAAGTATTCTACTGTGCTCCTGCAGTGGATCAATAACCATTTTTGACTCAGAAATGGATAAAATACTGCCTGGATGATTATACTGAGGGCATCTCCAGTGCAGGTTGATACCTAGATGATAAGCAGGGGTAGGAGAATAGGAGGCTTTTCCTGAGTAAAATATCCAGAAGGAGTAAATGGAGGGTGTCTAAACTGTTTTAGTTGCAGAGATGATTATGTTATTAGAACTTACAAGATTCCTGTAAGAGACTTGAGAGGCTGAAGGGGAGAGCAAAATATTATATAATCACGGCTTGACATCTGGTTTGGTTTTTAATCTGTCTCAAGTATCTCTGTGTGATTAATATTATGTGTACAAAATGGTTTGTCTGAGCCTACCTAATGCCTGTAGGGACATGGTTGGATATACATTTTGCTAAGGGATTCTAAAATCTGTGTTCAGCTAAAGCACTGAAAATCAAGTAATAGATGCCTGTTGGAACAGTGTTAAAGTTTCAACATGGTATGAAGGTAAAATACAGTTTAAATTCCTGATGTAAAAAGCCCTTTAAGCTTCAAATTTTTCTGCATGTTCTCATTTACAATTTACTGCAAATTAAATGCCTAGCAAAAGGGTTTTATGGTCATACATGCATCCCATCTACAGTGAGATAACTTGTGTTTATATAGGTGAATTCTGCACTAATTTCTGCTTGTTACTTCTGATTGATGAATATACTATGTATCTACTATGTGTCTACTTTTGTCACTGTTTTCTTCTCAGGATCAGATCTTTATGGAGAATGTTGGTGCTGTAAAGCAGCTTTGTAAACTAACAAACAATCTTGAAGTCAGAATAGAAGAATTGGAACAGTGGAATAGGAAACTGGCCAGGCTGAAACGGCTCAACAGTTTAAAGTCAACAGTCAGTGAAGAGAGCAAAGTCAGGTACCTCTGGCTGGGATGTTCTCTCATAGCTGTCACACAAGTTGTTAAGGTGATCTCTAAAGTGATAGAAGTGAAAACCGATTTTACTTGACAGTAGAGTTCAGCTATTTTCCAGCATTTAAGTTGTGCAAAAGACCCCAAATTTCTCAAATTTTTTTAGTCACTGATGAAATTAATGTTTGAAATGGCTGTTAAATTGCAGTAATTTTTGTAATTGCTTCTGCTGCATAAAGTAAAGAGTAGATTATGGCCAGTTACAGCTCCGGGACTTGGAAATTGTTTCTAAAGCAAATCTGCAAAGCTGCTTCTGCAAGAAAGAATCTTCACTGGTGCTTCAGTGGAAGTGATGAGTGTTTCCTGTTTCTAAGCCATTTCCCCAAGTTTTCTTTGAAATCAAATGTAGCATTTAAGAGCATTCACCTGAGTGAATTAACTGGAAACCTTTATCCTTGAAAATGAATCTGCTGACACTTTTGCCTTTCCCTTTGTAAATGTTAAAATTGCAAAAGCAAGTGATATTAACACATTAAAAATGTCTTTTCTTCATTCATTACTTGCTGAAGCATTTGAATGTTAAAGAGATCTTGTCTCTTACAGCAGGTATAGTCGAGCTAATAGTCTCTTGCCATCAGTAAAATCAGTCCCACCAAAATCCAGGAAGGTGAGTGAAATGAAATGCATGTTTGAGTGACTTTCTTTCACTTTCTCTTGCCTGTATCATAGTATAGGAAGTTGATACCCCTTTTCAAAGAGATCGTATAAGTGAGGAAATACATCTATTGACCTTTTTCAAGACCGTCTTCCTAGGCTGCCAAGTCCTGTTCTTTAATATGAACCAATGCTCATTTGCCTACTTTGCTTGTGCCAGTGCCAAAGAGCAAGAGAAAATAACAGCTCAAATATGCTTTGTACCATAATGACAGTCCATCATCTAAGATTATCCTACTTGTTTGAAATGTGCCTTTCTTCTGTATTTGTACCAGTCCTGCTTTTACACGGTCTGAGCACATAATGAGAGCTGCTGAGCTTTTAGTTCTGGACACTTACTGAGTTCTTTATTTGATTTTGAAATACTTCAAAAGAATAAAAAATGGCAGGAAGAAAGGACAAGGAGCTGTTATTTTTATGTATCCTTTCTTCTACGATGTTTGTGCCCCCAAACTATCAACAATGCACTGAAATTCTTGGGGACCTTTTAATTACTGAAAATTTTCTCTGTAGATGTTGACCCCTATATAAGGGTGATCAGGAAAAAACCAAAGGTGATGTAAAATCAACCCAGTGTAGTATTTCTTAATCTGCTAGTAGTTGCTTAGATATGTGCCACTTAAATTAACCAAACTTTTTTTTACCCTAGGTTTGCTTATCAAAGACCAAATCTGTGAAGATTTTCCGGGTGACTATAATAGCTTTGATTGCTATTATGGCACTATGGTAACAATTAATTAACAATAATGCACTGAAAGTCTTGGGGACCTTTAATTACTGACGTTTTTCTCTGTAGACGTTGACCCCGATATAAGGGTCATCAGGAAAGAAACAAAGGTGATGTAAAGTCAACCCAGTGTAGTATTTCTTAATCTACTCGTAGTTGCTTAGATATGTGCCACTTGAATTAACCAAACTTTTTTTTACCCTAGGTTTGCTTATCAAAGACCAAATCTGTGAAGATTTTCCGGGTGACTATAATAGCTTTGATTGCTATTATGGCACTATGGTAACAATTAATTAACAACAATTTGGCTTGTTTCTCCATTCCCTTTTCTACTTATCTGAAAGAATATAGCACTTTTTCTTCATCTTTTCCCTTCCTACTTGAAGAACACAATGTATTTAAATTAACAATTAATATCCCTGGTAATATTGTAAAGTTGAAACCATTGTATAAAAGTAAGGTACTCATGGAATGGACACATAACTGATCTCTCTCCACTTCACAATGAATGGTGCACCTTGAGTCTACCTCAGTGGCTTGTACTACAGGTGCAAACCTGGACTCTGCATGCTTTATCCAGTCATTCTGTGCCTAAGTACAATTTCTGATGTACAGAGTGATTCTGTTGTGTGAAATGAAGCTGAACTCGTTCCCACTGTGGTGTGCAATTATGTGACTGGAAGTTTAACTTGTGACATTGGACTTGTGGAAAGGAAAGTATGCTCTGGACTTCTGAGATTGCCAGTCCAAAACCCTGTGGGTTGCAATCAATCTTTTTGTGACCTGAGTACTTTGAACTGGTGGTGTGATTCTATTTAGGTTGGAAAGTGGCTGTATTTTGTGTTGAATACAAGTACATGAACACAATACTGTATACAAGTATTTGATCTAAACCCCATTAAATTCAGCTGAATTTATTCCCACTAAAGTGATCAGATAGTTAACACTTGCATGACTGCATTGTGACACAATGCTGTCAAGGTATTATTCCTATTGTGTTGCATAAAAGATGGACGTAAATCTACAGAACAATTCTCTTTCTACAGTGCTTTGACAATATGGAGCCTGTATTTACTTAGCCTTCATGACAGCCGTTTTGAAAATCATCCAGTTTACAGGCAAGTAGTTAAATCACCATTAGTGAATTCAAATTAGTAGAATCACTAATAGACTGTGGATCAATTTATTTTGGTCCTCAACTCTAATGTCCGTTTCTTAATGAATTGTTTTTCTTCATCAGCACTACCTCAAGTTCTGTTCCAGTCTCTCCCTCTACTACCACAGCAGGTACTGTGTCTCTGCTGGTCTGCATACACATAATTGGCTATTATAAAATGCCAGTGCACAGCATTTGTGGGAATTATATTTTGGTTTTGTTGTTGTTGTTTCTTGCTTTCTTTTTTAGCATTGCAGAGTGAAAGCACAGTTTCTCAGACCACACAGCCCATCAGCAGGATCCCTGAAGTGAATTTCTGTGACATTTTACCTTGTGACAAGGTCTATTGTTGTCCAATTCATCAACCAAAAGTCAAATTTATAAGTTATGGAAAAAATAATGCAAAGGAAAAACGTAAGTTGAAAATGTAATTCTTTATAATTTGAGCAGAGGATGAATGCTGAACGGAAAGTGTGGGGAAAGGGCCAGAATCTTTAAAGGTAGTTAGCTTTCTACAAAAGAGCTTAGTCCAGAGGATTAAAAAAATCTTGATATAACTAATCATCACTGCAGTCAATATGTTTTTGAAAAATCTGGTCTGGTTACCCTTAAGAATTTGGGGCCCTAAGATATCTTGTCTGGTGTCACTGTTTTTCCTGGCCATTCTTGGTAAATTATTTGATGTGAACTGGAAAGTCACTAATCCCTTTAATTGACCTTTGGCTACACTTGAATGTGAGTTGATTAGGATTGTAGAGAATTAATTTACAGGTGCAAAAAACTCCAAAAAACTGAATTATGTCACAATGTGGTGGTACTACATCTTTTCTATGGGCAGAGACAGAATGCCAACTGCCTGAAAACATAAAACTTACACTTAAAACTCTGATTGTTAAGGCAGGGATTTTGAACAGTAATATTTGAAGCCAGAACTCTGTAAAATAAAATACTTTTACTGGAATTAATTATTTTAGTGATACTGTCTGCCAGATATTATATGTGTAGTGCATGAGAAGATGTGTTGTTTACAACTTTTATAATACTTATAAGAAAGGGTTAATGCATAAAGGTATGCATAACTTGTGGGAATGTGTATTCCTCTCTCAGAGTCCTTAACATACCCAGTGTGTGGAAGCAAGTGTCACTATTACTAAAGCAGCATTCATACTCTTCCTATCTTGGCCTTGGGAACAATCCTGGCAGCACAGTTGACAAAGTGAAGTGAAACTGGGGATTCTGAAGTACAAATGTCTGCCAGGGCAGGCATCACCAATGGCTGTGGCTCTCTCAGCATGAGCAGTTTCAGTGGGGCTCACCCACTGGCCATTCTTTGCTCTGCAGACAAGCTGCATGTGAGTGCTCCTTGAGATTCTTGTGATCAGTGCTGCAGTAAGCCCTGTGGCAGATAGAGCTCAGTACAGCTTTCAAGAGGTCATACCTGAGTGACTTATATTGCTCTGAAACCTGAAAGAGTGTTGATTAATTAAGAAGATATTAATCTCATTTATAAATGAAGGAATTATAGATAGATAAAAATGAAATATGAAAACCTTCTATCCTCAGCTGGCTGCCTCTGATATTAGGTGGAAAGAGAAGATAAGAATAAACACAAAGCATTACCTTCTCAAGGTTTTATGCTCCAAATAGCATTAAGAGTGGATCCAAGAGTGAAAAATCAGCACAGTACACAAGCCACTGAAAGATTTCAGTTCTGCACAAGTTTAATGAACCTGAATATATCCCCAGATGGAAGGTAACAATGTCAACATGAAATCCAAACAGAAGGAAAACCAACAAGCTGTTTAATGTAGCTGTAGCCAAGATAAATGAAAAGGAAAATGTTTTCAGAAAAAAAGGCTAAGCATTAAATATGGGGAATAATCATGATAAAAACTGGATGCTTTAGAATCAGCTGATCAGTCCGATTCATGGAAAGGTAGAGCTGTTTGAAATTGTAACTAAATTAAATACTAATTCAAGAGTTATTACAGACCTTTTGCTGCTCCACATGCAATACTTGAATTCTGTGGGTGCAGACTACTGCATACATTGTAGCTCCTAATCCTTTGCATCCCGGAGCTGTTGATGAAAGGGCTGCTCAGAAAGTTCAAGTAGAAGCAAAAGCATTCATAAGCAAGAGAAAAATTATTAAGCAAAACCTCAGCACAGCTTTATGTCACCTAGTTTCATGTGTCCTTTTTTCCCCTCATATTTTCTTTTAACTGATTTCTCTGGAGGATTTAGGCTTTTGAACTTCACAAAAACTCAGCACATCTTTATGTCATCTAGCTTAATGTGACCTTTTTTCCTCATATTTTCTTTTAACTGATTTCTCTGGAGGATTTAGGCTTTTGAACTTCCATTGATTTCACTGGAATTGAGGAATGTGAATACCCTCCAGCATTTGGGTTTTTCCTGCTCTCTGCTTCCATGCCATTAGTGCTCACTGCTCTCCCCTTAGTGTTAAGTGCCACCAATAACCAGGAGCTGTCCTTACTTGTTGTTTCTCCCCAGTGTCTCTTCCCTCACAATAAAAGGTTGGTGAGAGCTCCTGCTGGATTTTGGTCAGCCTCAGGCATTCCCATTTATTGCCTTCAGAGGGCAGTTAACAGATTCATAGTAAAGTACCACCACAATGAGAAATCATCAGCTGATTTTTCCCATGCTGCCTACAGAATATTGCAACTCACTTGAATTAAAACCATAGAGTATTTGAGGGGAAAAAAATACTACGTTTATTGGATGAGTTTTTCTTCATCTTATCTGAAGATGATGGTTTTCCTTATTACATTCTTGTCATGCTTGTTATTTGTTATTGAATTGGATCTTCACACCCCATGTGGGGCTTTGAGAAAACCCTCAGTGTTACTATATGTGAGAGAGTGGAATTTTATTTACAATTTATTAAAGGTTGCTGTGGTGCTTTGTGGTAGTTCTTGGTCTTCTCAATTGGCACCTTGTATTCAAAATTTAGATTGCAATATCTGAAAGGACAATGAAATTATAATTCTATGATGAGTAAAAACCCAAGTGAAACTAAAGTTCTATGCTGGTTACTGACTTAGTGTAAATAGTGGAAGTCTTAGTGAAGGAAATCTGTCTTTTTCCTGGTTTTTGTACAAAATTCTGATACTGCTTAATGCTTTCTTCCACCAAATTTTAAGTGTTTACTAATTCCAAGTTTTTAGTAAATATTCCCATCAACACTTGCATGGGCTGAACTATTTTATCTGCATAGAGCAATCTTTTACCTCCACTAGGGGACATAGGTTTTCTACAGAATAGCTCTCTGTTAATGAAAATGCAAAATTACAGTGTTTAATGCATTGCTAGCACATCTGGACTATTAAGAGAAGTCAGGAGAAAATGAATGTGTGACAATTAGTTTGTGAAGGAGGAATGAGAGAATGAACAGGCTTTAATTAGATCTGCCCCAAGATGAGTGTGTGTGTATTAGTGACTGCATGTGTTCAGTAACCATTTTCCTAGGTGTGCAGAACTGTTTAATGAAATGGGACAGCAGATGATTACTGAATGCAGCAGTTACCACCAAATCTGGCAGAACCTGTAGATCTGTATCATGAGTTAGTAAATAGGAAATGAATTCAAGGAATAGCTGGCAGCAGTATGAGAGTTTTATAAAAAACACAAGGCAGATTAAAATCCCAAAGATGATTTTGTATTTCATTGCTTCTGGGCCTTTGGATTCCATTTGTTAATGTTGCTCCATGCTCTTGGTCACCTACTAGCATGAGAAAAGTCTGGATTTTCTTATTTCCCAATACTGAAATGAAATCCAAATCTGGAATGAATAAGAAAACAATAAGGTCAATCCAGCTGTCTTGCTTCAGTCTCAGTAATAACGCATTTTGATCCCTGCTTCCTATAATGAAACAGTCATTCTGAAATCAGAAAGTTTCCTTTGGAAAACCTAGTAATGGAGTATTTTGGTATTCTAGAAGTGCTATTCAGTGAAACATGTTAGTTTAGGCAAAATCAGCATTTCTCAGTGCCAGTTGCCTGCCTCTGAACAGATTCTTAGCTGGCAATCTGTGTAGAAGCACAGGAATAGCATTTCCCAAGGGCTTGAAGGGCCATTTGCCTTCCCTGGTTGTACTATATGATGATTATTCAAAATACCTTTAAAGATCACTTTTCTAGGCAAGTGTTGAGAAAATGAATAGAATAACAATTAAAGACAGAAGTTGTCAGCTTATGTTACACAGCCTAGTTCCATGTGTGAAGGTACAGAGGTGACATCAGGGAACAAGGTGATCATTTATTAGAGACGTGTGTTAGCTTTTTTTATTTGGTTATGCATCCTCTCTCTGAAGTACTGGCTCACTCCTCAGTATCTTAACATCTCACATTCAAAAATTTGGGTTATTCCTGCAGCCTGTATTTGCACACCAGATGCCTGTAATTCCTAATGCCATTTTCTCACTAATAAGAAAGATGTGGCTTTATGTTCTGTTTTGTGCGGAAGTGCCTGGCTGCATATTGACTATCAGCTTGGCTCTCTGTTATAGAAATTGGTGGTGTTCTCTGTGTGATGAAGTCTTTTCTATTAGGCTGTGTTTTAGAAATGTTTTTGATATTCTGTAGATTTCAAAAACTTGTTATCTGCAAACTTATTTTGACTGTGTATATCTTCTTCTGAATGGAGGTGCATTGTAATTTAATGATCTCTCTCATGGTTATGCATACCTTTATTCAAGAGATAATTAACAAAATATCTTCTGGTTTTGTAGTCATACTTTGCTGTTACAATTGTGCAAGACTAATTTGGGGAATGTTTGTACATTCATCCTTTTACAGGGAACAAAAGTGACACGTTACCCAAAGGAGATCCTGTCAAAAAACCTGGTGGAAGACCTGATCTTGGAAATGACTGTAAGTCCTATATTTAAATGAAAAAAAAATTAAAATATTTACTTGTATAACTTTCAAGATCTACTTTTAGGCTTTGAATTCTGCTTCTGGACTTTAAGGAAGTTTCAGTTATAATTCATCATTATAGAGAATTAGCACTTGTGAGTTTAGTTCCTGTGAACAACAGGAAACCTGTGATTCATGTAATTTTTAGTTTATTCTTACATATTAATTAGATTTTTATAGACATTCTGACTGCCCTTTCTAGAGAGTTCTTAGGCTTTGTTTCAGATACGATAAAATGATAAGTGGCATTTTCCTTGGCAGGGACTAAAATCCTCTGCTTAAGGATAGGAGTGTGATATTCATGTGCAGGAAACTCATGATGCAGTGTGAAGGAAGTGTTTGGGGTTTACCTCATCTCACCTAAGGGATTAAAATGTCAACTGCTCAAAGGGGCCATCCCTACCTTCAGATCCTGACACTGCCTTCAGAGGAGATGAAATTAAGTTCCTTGACACAGGAAGCTTGGCTTGATTTCAGGTTTCCCTTTTAGTGACTCTGCACTGCTGTCAGAGTCAGCCTGGGCTGAAAATATTGATTCTTTTATGCAAAGATGAGTATCTGCTGACTACATATGTTATAACAGCATGCTCTGGCACTCATTCACTATGAGCAGGATTATGCCTTGTGTCTTTTTGGTTTATGTGAATCCTCTGTTTTAAGGCTTGTTTTTTTTTTTTTTAATAAATATTTGATTAAAGAATAGGCAATGTTTGGATGATAAAACATCTAGACTTAGACATCTAGACCATGCATTTAAAGCAGATGAGGAATAGAATACAGTTCTGCTTGCTGCTTGGATGTCCCCCAGTGGGATGATCTGGGAAAAATAATTCCCCTTCTGATTTTTTTGCATGGGTACACACACCTCAGATGAGATCCTCTCATGAGTAATGAGTTGCTATGTCACAGGGAGATGTTCCCTGTGCTACTTCTCTGAGATGAACATGCTCAATCTCCCTTTGACACTTGCAGATATTTGTATGCTGAAAATTAAACATTTACTACCACACAGAGATTTTATAATCAGAGAACAGGTCACCCCATACTCATCAAGTTTCTCTGCAAAACAGCGAATGGTTGCTGTGGAACAGAGGAGCAGAAACACAACCCCAGTGTGCAGAGCCTGATGTGAAGGGCATGGGCCTGCTGAGCCAAGTCCTCCTTGTGCTTTCTGCACCACCTCGTAACCCCAGGTGGAGGGTCTGCAGAGGAAGCTGTATGAGCAGCAGCTGAGATCCCCTGGTTTGTTCAGCCTAGAGAGGAGGATACTGAGGGGACACCTCCTGGTGGCCCACAGCTTCCTCAGGAGGGGAGGAGAAGGGGCAGGCACTGATCTCTTTGCTCTGGTGACCAGTGACAGGACCCGAGGGAACAGCAGGAAGTTGTGTCAGGGGAGGTTTAGGCTGGATATTAGGAAAAGATTCTTCACCCTGAGGTTGGTCAGGCACTGAAACAAACTCCCCAGAGAAGTGGTCATGACACCAAGGCTGCCAGAGTTCAGGAAGGATTTGGACAGCAACCTCAGACACGCGGTGTCTGCCTAAGGGAAAAACAATGTTATAATTTTGTAATATTCTACAGATAGATGATGAGTATAAACTCATTATAAACATGTATAAACCTCATTAGATTATGAGTATAAACTCATCATCTATCTGTAGAATATTACAAAATTCTTGCAAAAACAAAAGTTCTTGCAAGTCCAAGGCAATATTATATGAAGAAATAATAATTTTCATTTAAGTTGCATAGTTTTCTTCCACAGAGAATTAGAAGCAAGTTTTGTTGTATTCCATATTATTCCTCTCAACAAAGATGAGGTTTTTTAAGTGAGTGGTTACTTGAATGAGTATGGCTGCTAGTACATTAACATGAGTATTGGCATATTTGAGTTTTACTTGCGCTGCCATCAAAGTAGCCTTCAACATCTGTTGATGTTTAAGACCAAAAGAAAATGGTGCAATGTTAGGTTCCCAGGATACTTGTCCTTGCAAACTGAACAAGGTTCTTATCTCCAGTGGCAGAATGATGGTAATCAACCAGGGGCTTTTAACTGAGTGCTAATTTAGACCTGCAGCAAGTCCTGTGGTGGCAATCAAGGCAGTAGACTAACTGCAGTTGTATTATGCTCTTATCTAAGATTTCTATAATAATAAAGAAAAAACTATTGTTCTTAATATTTTTAGGGATTGATACAACAATCAGTTCCATACAGATTTTGGAAACTCAGCAAAGCATTGACAACCGCTATTGTAGTAAAAATCTGCAATGCAGGTAGTGAATTTTTAATAATTATTATTTTATTATTTAATAAAATAATAAAAACAACTGTTTTATTATGCTATAGTAGAATAAAACACCATTATTGTGGCCTGGCTGCTTCTGGTCACAGTTGTTTCCTCTTGCGTATGATAGTCTTTGATACCTTTTTATGTTTTTTTCTGTTTAAATTTAAGTGCAATTTCCATGTTTTGGTGAAGATACTGTCTATCTCAAAATTCCATGTGTATTAACACAACCTTTTTCAGCTCTGGAAACTACAGCTATGTTATTCCTATTAACAAATACACACCCATGGATGTAGAAATCTCACTGGAAATAAAGTAAGTACAATTAAAAGGAATATGTGCAAAAGACAACAGTGGTTCTTAATTTGATAGGAATTCTTGTCTGATGTCTATTGTTATACAAATTTGTCCTATTCAGAGGAGTGTGAAAAATCTATGCACAACTAAATTGTTAATGTAGACCTTTTGAGTAGATTTCTTGCTGTTGCATAGGCCCAATACCATTCTCAGCTCAAGGAAGATTTCACCCGATGTTGCAGGTATTGAAATCCAGAAGTCTTAAGCTTCAATCCTAATAAGCATTCGAGCAGACATGTATGTGTGCATTAGCAGGATTGTGGTCTCTGGCCTAGGGATCTGATTTTTCTTTTGCTGCAGAGAAACATTATTAGGAACATAACATGAGTAACTCCAGAGAGTACTTCTTTGGGCCTGTTGTGCCAAGCCCTGTAAAAGGGGATCCTTCTGTAGGAACTTCTGATGTTGCATAAAATTGTGACTTACAGCAGGGAAAAGCAGCAGACATATTCCTTTCAGCAGGTATTTTCTCCTCAAAAGCCGACCTCCACTGTGTTCTCCCAGATGGAACAAGTTATTTATTTTGGAGCTTTATTCTGAGAAAGGCCAGCAATAGCCAGAACAGCTGCCAAACAATCTGCTTGACAACAGTTCATGACTTCTGTCTCTGAAACAAAGGACTTGTCCAGTCTTTTGATCTTCAGTGTTATCCCTGTAAACTTCTGCATTTTTCAGATAAGATGAAATATAACAGTACTCCTGAAGTACTGCTTGTTTTCTACAGCCACTGAAAATTTGTCTTTTAAATGTATGCCATTATAACCCAATAGTATAGCCCTCCCATGTAGGGATTAATACATCATATACAGAGTTTCACTGAGTATGAGTGTATTTTGAATATTGGTTTGTGGTTTGGGGGCAACTGATTTTATTTTTAATAAAGCCATTTATCCTTATTTTTCTCTGTTTCTTGAAGCACCACAGAACCATTAATTATATTTCTCTGCAAAGTCACATTTGGAAATTATTGCTCTCATTATTCTTCAAGCCAAAACACTAGGAAGAATTTTCAAGAAACCACACAGGTAAGATTTTTACAGCAATACTCTGGGTTTTGGGAATCCTTTTTATGAAAGTAATGGTTGCAAAATTCCAATATTTGTTGAAGTACTAGAAATCCAAATGCTGGCACTTTGAGTCTATCAGTCATGGCTGGCTTTGGCATGGATATAATGGGATGCAGTCTTTTTGTTGGAGTCAGTTTTATAAAAATCTATCCAATAACTCTCTGAAAGGACAGTTTTGATTCTGCTGCAGTCTAAGCCACCACTACAACTTATTATAACTCTAGAGATATTTAAGAAATGGGAATAACTTATCACTCAGAACTTTAGGAGAATACTCCAAACTCCTTCCATTATTATCTTATGGGTAATTAATTCCAGTTTTAAAGTCTAGAATTTCCTGTAACAATGGTAGTGTTCTGCTTTATTTCTGTGTGAACAGGAGTTTACCAATAAATCCCTCTAGGGAAAATTCTTCATTTTAAAAGCAAAATTGTTTATATGTCATTCTCTGGATTGCCTCAACAGGGATAAAAGCTGGTAAAACAGGTTAGATTTTCCCAATAAAAGATATTTAGTGACCAGGTTTTGCAAATCTTGAAGCATCTCCAGAAAATTGATGAAGGCTTTAAACTTTCTTCATGCACCCTGGACATAAAGGCCTCCTTCAGGGCCCCTATTTGTCAATGTTTGTTCAGAAATGTTTATTCTGGCTAAAACAGTAGGAAAAGCAGAAACAATGATAATAGCATTTCTGAACGCATTGTAGGAGAAACATCTCTGAATTTGGAAGTATTTTCCAATTTCTTCTGGAGAAGAGTCTTCAGAATTCTGATCTATGAACCCATACCTAACATGTTTTTAATTTGTTTTTGTTGTTGTTTGGGTTTTGTTTTTTTGTGCTTAGTCAGATTACAGCACGTGAGATACCTCCAGCTAACTTTTTGCTCAACTTTTCAAATGTCTTGCAAAAAGTTTCAGGCTTCTCTATGACAGTGGCATAGTCATCCAAAAGCCCAAATTTTCCAAGTTTTGACCTGTCTGCTGTAATTTCAACAGAACTGAAATTAAGTCAGACATAAGTCAGACATAGAGAGCTCCACAATGCAGAAATGTCCTTGAAGCTTAGACAAAACTGGTCAAAGAGATTTCCTGTGTCAACCTGAAATCCACATCAAAAGATGAAAGCTAACTAGCCTCCAGCAGCAGCAAGCTTTCAGATTTGATGTGACTCAGAATAGAAATGCTGCCTAGTTGAAGAGGTTTCTTTTAAGAGGATTTTTCAAGGGATGGGAAGGCTTATACCCTACCAAAAGGCAGAACAGCAATCATTTGGACTCACCAGTCCCATGTAGGTTTTGGCATGTGAACATATTGTCTCCAGCAGAGAGGATGTGTCAGAAAGTGAAGTGAGGAGAGAAAGATAAAGGAGTTGAGACACTAGAAATGTAAGTTACTGTGGATCATTAGGTAATAGAGAGGTGAGGATTTTGTTTTATTCATTGTAGCATAAATATTTCAGGTACAAAATATGTTGTTTCACTTTTGCATGGCAGAACACTGTAATAAAAAATAGCATGAAAGCTTGCAGGTATCTGGTTTTGAAATAGTGAGTGAAGACTCTACCCGTATCTTTAGAATATATAGGAGGAAATCTGTCTTCTGAGCACTGTTAACTTTGCTGTCCCAAAATCAGCAGAACCGCCATTTGCTAGTATTACAAATTAAAGCTCTCAGGCCACCTGGCATATCAGGAACAATCCCTATTTTGGGGGGAAATTGCTTAGAAAACGAGTGAGGAATCCAGGTATTCAGAGGCAGCTGAGTGTCACTGGGAGTCAGATGCCTGCCAGTTCTCCTGCATGTGGAGCTGATCAGAGTAAACCCACATTTGCAGGGCTTAAAGTCAGCACTTGATCTTTAAATACTTTGCCTGTAGTTATCAAGTCTCGGTATCATAATTATCTTGCACTGCATTTGTCAATGAAATATTTCCAGAGTCTGTCCTCTCCAGTTTCCCGTGGAATGAGGTTATCTAATCTGGCTCTCATTTGTCACCTAGGGACGCCAGCACGTTTGGGCTCTCCCTGTATCCAAGCTGTATGACAGCGCCTACTCCTTCCGCGTAGCTGTGCCGGTAAGCCTTTCCCAAGGGCAGCAGAGCAAAAGACAGATAGCTTTTGAACTGAGAGAAGTTCCTGTATGAACCTCCTTTATTCTTCTTTTGCAGGGTTTTGCTAGCTGCTCAACAGACCGTTACTTTGCTGGAATGTTTTTTACTGATTACTACTTCTACTTTTATCGGCAGTGTAATTAAAATGTCGCAAAGTATTCTGTTCTTTGGGGAAAAGATGAGGAAACACTTCATATGAAAAAGAGACTTCAAAATAATCCTGGATATTTTTTAAACCTCTTTCTGGGTTGTTTGGGACTTTCTTGGCTTTTTTTGTTTTCACTTTTAAATTAAAAAAAAGTAGAAAAATAAAGTGTTTGACAACAACCATAGCTCTGCATTTCCAGAACCTGTTTCTAAAAAGACACGAGGTAATGGAATATATGATGCTGTTGTGGGTGGAGTGGGAGCTTCAAAGTTTATTAGAGAAGCCTTCCCATAGAGTCACAAGGTGCAGAATGACCTCTGGCTTTCTTAACTCCTCAGAGAGGAGTCTGGGAGTGGTTGGATCCAATCTTAGCTCCAGACTTGGTCAACGGTATAAGTCTAAGGAATTATACACATTGATTGAACCTTTGTACAATTTTGTCACACAGAATTAAGGATGGCAAGCCAGATGAATAAAAATGAATGATTTATTACGATAAATGATTAAACAAAAAGATCTTAACCAGAATTACTTACTACATGGTATAGAAGCTAACACTGCTAATATAGTATATAATAATGTACTGTATTAAAGCAATGATATTAAAGCTATCAAAAAAGAAACAATTATTGAGTAGAGATCAATGTTACTCACCCATACCAATGATTGTGGGCAAACATCTTTAGCTCACCTTAAGAGGTGTCCCCACCCAAGGATGCTCCAAGAAGGAGTGTGCTGGAAATCCCTGCCATCTGCCACTTTTATAGTGTATATATATAAATGGTACTCTTATAGTATAAAGTGGTTCACTGTCAGTCATCTGTCTCCATATGGTTATGGAGAAGTCAGCTGTGTCAGCTCAGCGTCTTTAGATAACGATACCTTACAATATCTGCCACACCTTCACCTCACTATCAGCATGTTTAACTTTGGAGTTATGAGTCAGATTTGGTTTTGTGTAATTCAGCACCAAAAGCAGCATGACACCGCCTCTCAGTTCCCAATGATAGCTTTGAAAAATTTGCATTGCTCAAGCCTTTACTGCATCCCAGACAGAGCATCCTGCTACAGATGTGTGAATAAAATGATCGTAAGGATCATAGTGAAGTTATATGATATTGTATGTACAGCAGACAAGAGCAAATGGGTAGGAACACTGCTGAGCTGGGATACTCTTCAGTTTTCAGAAAATGGGAAAATGATTAAATGTTATTTATTTATTTATTATTCCTTTGCAATAAGGAATAACCTGCTTCTGTCCTATAGGCATACACCTTCTTTTAGTATCTGCTGCCCTTTTTCAGATATAAATACATTTATTTTTTTGTTGTCAGAACCAAAACCAACCAAAACTCTAAAAGAGAAATGTAGCACTCTGTTAATGCCTTCTAAAATAAGTGTAAGTCAGGGAACAACAGGTCAATTCAATTGTCTGAGTGTTTCATTTCAGAAAGCAGTCCCATCATTACCACCACAGCTGTGTGATTTAACAACGCTGCTGCTATTTCAATGAGTTGTGTTTTAGCTACCTTTTCCCCCTCTGAAACAGGAATGAACTATTTACTCTTAAATTCAGGTCACATTTTTTCTTGTTGTTTATGATTTGTGTTAGTATGATTAAAGAATAGAAAATAAGAATGTCTTGCCTTCATGGCTTTCTAAGTTGCATATGGATACACACCTGTATGGGAAAATTCTTTCTATTTATATTTAGGAAATACATTTTTAAGGAAGAGCTATTCAAATGAAGTTCTACATTAATTTCTCAGAAAGGAATCAGATATAATAATCAACTAAGGTGTAAATAGTGTTGTAGGGTATGTTTAGATCAATACTTTTTTGTGTAGAGAAGAGAAAGTAAATATAATAGACTGACTGTAGGCTTTTAAAGATTTATGATATGAAAGCTATGTTTGAAAAACTGTCCTCTGAATGAAATTATTTAGCAGTGAAAGGGAAACATTAGGAAGAAAAATTAATGTCTAAAAAAGACCTTGCCACAGTCTTTGTAAACACCAGTGTGCCTTAATTATATATTTATTACCTGACAACGTGATGGGAGAGTTTAATTTGTTTCAGTGTCTTGATTTGGCATTTCTTTTGTCGCTATTTTGGGATTTCCTTTAAGATCTCCTTTTCACTGACTTTTTTTTTTAGATACATATGCTTAGTTGGGGTCAATTGCAATGTCTGGCTTCTTTCCCTTAAATGACTCATTTGTTTGACCTTATATGCGTAAGGGGATTTCTGTGGTGTGGACTTTTATTTCCTGGGAAGTATTTGTGGTGCAAACTACTGTTCTGTAATATTCTGGAGACTAACTGATGTTGGAACTGTGGATACAAAATAATCAGAAATTTGTGCCTTTAATTTTTTGCAGTATGGACTTGAGGATAGAGTCAACCAGTCACAGATGATAATGCATGTGCATTTTGAACAAAAATTCTAGCTTTTCAGGCCCACCTGGTTTTCATCACACTATTCTGGATTGTAATTCCTTTCCCAGTGGCACAGAGCCCTGCAGGAGAATGTAAACTTTAAGTGTTTCCTGTCTTTAAAAGGGTTTCTGTAATTAGAGTCTAGCATGAGGTGCATGTAGGATAGCAACTATTTTTTTCTTAAAAGGCTTTGTTGATTTACTTATAGATCAGTTTGCCCATTTAAGAATTTGCAACTGGTTCTCTAGTCCTGTCATATGTTTGTAGTAAGCTACTGTAGAAGATTTCATTCAGGTTTAGGTGACATGTGGCTGTATGAAGGCTGTGTTCTAACATGTTTGAGATAACAAATATCAATCTTGGCAAAAGCTAGGGAAGACCTAGCAGAAATGAAACACTTGGTGTTTAAAGAACTGTAGCTGGGTGCTGTTTAGCTGCTTATGGGGTTAGACTGTGACACAGCCCCACCAGAAGCCCAGTGAGTGACTGACCTATGTGACCAGATTTTGACTAATTTTGGACTGGAAATATAGAAGCTCTAGGAATGATTCTCACTCCCTGAACTGCCAAGCTTCTTTACTGTGTTTGGAGCAGTGGAACTCATCTTGACAGCACTGGACTGGTGACATTCTTGGCCTCCCGCTGTCCTTCTCCCTTGTATGGTATTGAACTAGAACTACCAGAGAAAAGAATACCGCAGGGAAAATATGGCCAGCAGCATTTTCCATCCTGTACACCCACAGGAAGTATGGTTTGACCTTTCCAAATGAATAGGTTTTAACAATTTTAAGCATGTCTGTTAGTTTTTTTGGTTGTTTTTTTTTTTTTTTTCATTTCCGTGTCCGAAGTTACAACATTTCTTAATAGTGGTCATTCTAAGTTGGAAGAATTTTTGTGAATACTGAATAATGAATTATTAATGATTTACGTAAATTCTACTTGGAACAGGAAATTCTCTTTCCCTTATCTATTTTTACCACAATGTGATTGTAAGAGACCTTCAGACATCCATCACTGGAATATGTCTGCCTAATTTAAGAGGGAGCTGAGGCAAGGCAGACTGCCAGGCTGTGTGAAAGTCACAGCTGTAAGTTGCAGAAGGCAAGTGCAGGGCTAGAATGGGGTGATCTTGTGCCATCTGATCTGGGTTTCAAACCATGCTGTGCATACCAAGAACATGATGTGGCAATTCATGTTTTCACTTGACTGTAACACAAATTACTTTGCTGTGCTTTCTCTGTGTTTGATCTAGCAGTGGCAGCAGCATTTGAAGTAAGAGCCAGAGATCACTTCAAAGCCCAGTGTGTTGAGCCAAGAGGCTTTAAAGGGAGAAAATCCTTCATGGAAACCAAGGACAAGGCAGAAGAGCAGAATGAGCAGTTCTGAGGTGTGAGTCTGCAGCTGGAATTTCTGATGGCCTTTGGCACATCTGTGGACGGCTGTGAGCAAAGAGGAATTGTGGTCTCTTACCACAGCTCAGTTCAAGTGACTCTTTTGTTCAGAAGATGCCTGGTAGGTACTGAGGAGGCTGCCTGGTGACATGATGTGAGCCCACCATGAGAAGTTACCAATCCCAAAACTGGGTTTGCAGTCCTGCCCAGCACAGGTTTGAAGGGAGACCTGGGGGTGAGCTTTTTATTAAGTCCTGATTATCTACATTTTTCTAGGATTTTAGCTTGCTTTATAAAATCAGAAAAATACTTTAAGATTTGCTGTTGAGTTAAATTCTACTCACAGTACAAGAAGTTCCTCACTCAGGAGTCACTGACTTCTTGACCTACATATCTGTAGCACAGAACCTGAGCCAATCCATTTGCAAAATGCAAACCTGATTTATATCAGGTTTACTCTTTCTGTTGATATGAGTGCTACAGTGTGTTTTGAATAAGCCAGTTCATTTTAGGTGCAGAAACTACTTTCAAAATACACAGAAAATGAATAACTATTTTTCAGTTGCAGTGCTGTAACACTTTTTTATGATATGTAGCTTTATATGAAGAAATGGCTTTTATATATGACATTATAGTAACCGTGGAAGCTTTGAACAACTGATGGAAACTCAGGATAAGGAATCATTTACTGATCTTGCCTTCATCTTAGAATAATTCTATTAATGTCCCAGATAAGTGGTGCTACAGAGAAACAACTTCACATTTATGTCCTGTATCACTGATAGTCTGTCACTGCCAACATCACAGCTGCTCTGCTGGCTTTTGTGGGTTGCTCCTCCGCGAGATGTTTGCTTTCTCCCATGTTCTCTACATGTTGGAAACGCAAAAGGCAGGACTGGCTTTGATTTGAGCTTTTCTCATACTGAGGGGTATAACTGGATGCTCCCTCACACAGGGATTTCTTACTTGCCTTTGGAAATATTAAATTGTTTCTATCTGTTTCTTTCTGTGGGCACAAGTTTTGTATTTTTCAACTTCCTGGCTTCAGATTTTCTTGCATCTTAAAGAAACATAATTTGGCTGAGCCTCCATCAAATTTGATTGTAATTGGTCAGTACCTAAAAATTATTAGTAAGCAGAACAGTGAAGCTGATCATATCAGCTTGTAAATTTGGTTACTTAGGTTAAAAGTTGGGTTAAAAGCCAGGATTTAGTTCATTCCAGACAAAAGAATCTTGAGTAATGTCTCTCAGGTTTCTTAAGGGAGATGCTTCTTTTTGAAACAGGATATTTGGGAAGTTTTAGTTTGTAGCTCCAAAGCTTTGGATAACATCTGTGGCACAAGGAGGCTGGGATGCAGTTCTGCTCCTCCATAGACCTGGGACCACTGATGGAGCCTTCATGCCTCCATCAGTGGTAAAACTTTGCTAATTGTGTTTTTACTTCATGAAGGGGAAGAGGATTTGGAAGTGGGTCAGTGTTTTAAGGGTAAATGAGTCAGGCACACTGAGATGCTCAGATGTGTCAGGATTATGTATGTCCTGTACTAATCAAGTACATCCTGTTTTAGTAAAACCATGTGCTCAGCACTTTAGAAAAATCAGTCCCAGTGAGGAGTGTACTAGGTCTAGGTTTAGCTTTTCGGCTTGAATGCTTTGATTCTGGCATGTTAACTCAATGTTTCTTAAGCTACAGAAATATTTCTCCAGAAAAAACATAAATTTTTTTTTTTTCTGTACAGTGGGGATCAAGTTAATTGAAATAAACTGTTTTCACTGGTACACTTCCACACCCCCTCCCCTGCACTTATGCATGCATAGTATTTGTGAAATTCTTCTAATATGGACAGAATAATTTTAATTAACATCTGCAAACCATCACATAATACCTGGAGTGGCAGTGGCTGGCTATGAGTCATGCATTTAGCTGAAAGAACTGTGTTTTCTAAGGAAAGGCCAAGGCATAAGCATGTCTCAGTCCTAAATCATATATATTTGTCCAGAGACTTGCTTCCACTCCTGCTTACCTCTGGGCTGTGCTGGCAGGTGGTCAGGAGCAGCCTGGCTGATGCACCCAGGGCACTGTGGGTATTGCCTGGAACCTCAGTGAAATTCAAGTGTGTCATGGCACTTCAGTTAGTGCTAGAGTGTCTTGTCCAGGTACAGTGCCAGTAAAAAAAGAAAAATCCATGCACTCACAGCACTTTGGGCACTGATTTCCTCATAAGCATAGTTTCCTCTCCCCTCTTCAGCTTCACCAAATAGTGTGTTTTCTGTCAAAACAGCACATGAATGAACATTTTCAGTGCAAACTGTAAATTCAAAATAACAGTTTTGCCCTGGCAATCCTGACCCATTTTAGCTCTGGTTGCTATGGTGCTCTGCGGGCTGGGTGGCCAGCGGGCAGCACGATGTGGGGATGGCACACAAGCCTTTTGTTGCTCCTTGGCCAGGGTCCAGCCAGATTGTTTCCCCCCTTCTCCCTCCACCCCACAGCAGCTGGCAGCAGCCTGCATCTGCTGATCAGGAGCAGTGGTCAGGCTGCAGCTCTGATGCCTCTCTTGCTCTGTGTCCTGGAGGAGGAACCTTCTCCCAGGCACCCAAATCTGTTCCTCTGCAGACCAGAAGTCCCATCCTTTGGCTGCATGTCCCTCTCTTGGATAAGCCTTCATCTTCCTGCTCCTGGGTTTTGAGCAGACTCCCTGTCCTCATCCCTCACTCGTTGCTTTTCAGACATCTTGTGTCCTGCTTTACTCCCTCCAGAAAAGGAACTCATCACAATACTTGTAAAGGATGAGATCTAAAATAGGTCATCTTAGTAATCGGTGGAAAGCGACTTCTATGAACAGGATTTGAAACAAAACTCATTATTTTAAAGGCAGATTTAAAAAGTTCTGGTTGATGTTAAATGTATCACAATTGTCTACGTGCAGTGATATAAGCAGAGGATTTGCAAATGAGAGTTTAATGTTAATTTAGCTGGTACATTGTCTGCAGGGTAATCAGCGCTTTGCATTTTTCATTCAATCTTAAGGTTACACTTTGCCTTCCACAACCTAATCCAAACCACAGACCAGCTGGCTGTGTTGATTAAAATCCTTTCTCTGCTTTTTATTAATCTTCATGGTTCTGCCCTAGAATTATGAAGTGGTCATGGTCTGTCACAAAGGAAATCTGCTGGGCCAGAAAGCAATATTTACAAGTTGAGATTTCTGCCTAAAGCATATTGCTGATTCCTAAAATAAGTTGTGTCCTGACTGCTTTGTTATATCTGCAGAGCTTGACATGAATTTGGAACAAACCTCTTTGGTAAATTACTTACAAATAATTTGTTATGCATTTGGATGACACATTTTTTCACAGAAAACCTTGATTAAGAGAATATCATTAGAGAGTGAAGGTGACAGAGGACTTTAGTTGTCAGTAGGCCTAATCCTGCATTTTGGAGGCACAGAGTCATGCAAGTTCTTCCTGTGGACTCTCATGACCTTTACCTTGATGATAGAGGGAGAATGGTTTGGGTCAGGGTAGTGATGCAAGGGGGAATATCAGAGGTTCCTCAGGATGCACAGCAAAGGGACATGAATAATTCTCAGACTGGAGGTGATGGAGCAGCAGGAAGGATACTCTGAGTCCCAAAATTAGCCCAAAAGCTGCTGGGACACAGTTTTGATCTTCCTTCCTCTGTAAAATTCCTCGCACAAAGGCTGTTTGTTCAGACTTGGTGAGATAGACCCCAGACAAGTAACGTGCTTTGTGTTGTTGCTTTTTGTAAATAACTGTTTGATCACGGCAAATTGAATTTTTAACAAATTTGATGTGATGATTAGGCAATCACTTTAGCATGTATTTTTTCAATTATCCCTTGTTAACAAAATGAGGCAGTAGCTAAGCATGATCTATATTTTCTGACTTCTCATTCTGTTAATTAGAGACTGTGAATATTCTTGCTGATGTGTTTGGATGTCTTTACATCTAGTGGTGGTTATAATGGTTATGTCCTGTAGTTATGCCACCCATACGTGGATCAAGACCCTACACTTAAGGGTGATACCCTGAAAATGTTGCACAGGGAGGCAGATCTGCTTTCAGGGCTTTGCTGCACTCTTCTCTTCCCTGCTCTGTTGCTGTTGGGAACTGTGTCAGTGCATACCTTTGGGGCGGAAGGAACACACTATGAGGATGCTCATAAACAATGCCTACTAATACCTCAGGGTTTTGCTGCAGGGAGTTCAGTTTTGTGTTAAATTTAACTGCAAACACCCATTTTTACTACTCAGAGTAAATTTCCTTTTGGATTTCATACTATTGCTATCTGCTTTGAGCTTTAGCAAGGGGATGTGAGATGTGCAGGTTGAAGAGTCAAGGCTCCAGATTTTTCCAGAAGGTTTTCTTTCCCTCTGAGGAATTGATATGCTTCAGCTCAGCATGTCTCTCACCAGGACAGGGGTATCTATTCTATAGCAGAGTAGGACAGAGATGGGCCAGGAAGACATGAAATACCTGCACCATTAAACCCATGGCCTGTCATGATACCAAAGAGAATGAAGTTTCCTCTGAGCCAGATCTGCTGTGACTTGGGCAGCTGAGCACATGCTCTATCTATGAATGGAGTTGTTCTCTAAATTACTGCAGATATTGTAAGGTTTTATTGGGCACCCTTTCTACAAACTAATGATTCTCAGTTTCTAGGCTGCTTGGGAGTCTGCTGCAACCTTGTGATTTTGCAATTTTAAACTTTAAGAAGCAATTTCTTTTTCTTCCTTTGGAGGGTCTTGGCTGCAAAAAAGTGACTTCCTGTCTTCTCAATTTACTTTGGTCAGTATTTTAGGAACTGATAATAGCCTTCTGATTTCTTCAGGTAAAAGAAAACTTGCACTAGTGACTTGTTGAGGTGACCTCATTGCTGGGAGGGTGCTGGTGAGCGTTGCTTGGCTGGCTGCTGAAGGCTCATGGGCACTATTTAAAAAACAAACTATGAAAGCTACTGTGTGGGACAGGTTAATTGCCTTGTTTTTACCCTCATGACTGCACAGCTCTTACTTTGCCATCTCTTACTGCAGTGCACATAAAAGCTGGGCTCTGGCTGCTGAAGTGACTGTAGTGATATTCAGTTCCTTCTCTCCCCCTGTAGGCTCCTGTGTTCCCATCTAGCTTCCCCCCTACAGTATCATGGCTGAAGCAGTACCAATTATCCTCTTGCCAGTTGTTTTATCACTTTTCTAGGTGATCTACTTGCTTTAAGGATCTGACTATTGCCTTATCTCTTGGTAACTATAGTCCCAAAATTAAAATTCTTACCTTTATCTTCTGGAAATGTTCAGTGGGCTTGGGATCTCTCTGCTGGATTTTGTGTTTCTCCTTCCTTCTGTGCCATCAGTTTTGTCCCCATACTTTTTCAGGTAAATCCCTCTTTCAGGTCATTGTTTCCTACAAATACTAACTTAAGTCATCAAATGCTCAGCCATGCCACCAAATATATACTTTGTGAACTTTCATACCACAGTTTTGGGTTTTTGACATCTGTGCTTGTGGTGATCTTACTGACTTCAGCAGGTGCTCCAGACAGCGCTGATGGGCCTCTGGGAATATAGAGCAGACCTCCAGGTGCTTTATCTGCACCTGATCCTGGGCACAGAGCACAAACTGGATGCTTCACAAGCAGAAAATACAAGAAAAAAAAAAATAGAAGTGTTTTACAAAAGGAATGGAAAATCTGTGTTTCTGGTTCACTTTACTGTCCCTTAAGGATTTATTTTTGCATTAAGTCATGTGGTTATATGTGTTTTTCAAGACAACAAAGAGTGACATGAAGGATCTCATTTAACCCATCTGTCTTGGCAAGGTTTAGTTTCCTTGCTTCTGTTCAGACAGCTACCAAGAACCACATCCCCTGTGTTTACTTATTTAAACTGAATTAGGTATGATGGTTACACAAATCTAAACAAAAATTGTCTGGGTATAGAAGAAGCAATAATGTTCTGTTTCTGGAATAAGATATATGTAGAATTTTTTTTCAAAGTAGAAATAATTTAAAAAAATCAGAATCTGTCAAAGTCAAGCATATTAAAGCAGATGGCTGAAAGAAGACCCATATGCTGTACATAGTATACGATTTTCTTTCTCTTCCATGTCTGCCCTCTGAGAGATGAAAAACTACACGGGCTGAAACTGAAAGCATCATTAAATGTTAATCTGCTGGGGCTTCCTTAGTCCTAGCGAGGTCAAGCTCTGCTGCAGAGCACGGTGACAGATGGAGCATCCTCTGTGCCATCGCTGCGTGCTGCCAAAGGCCGCGGCGAGACGTGTGGCGCTGCGCCGGTGCCCGCGCCCTGCTCGCCTGCAGGGACACGGGGACACGGGCGTGGCGTGGGGACACCGAGCCAGGGAGATGGCCTTTAGATTAGGGCCGGTAATGAGCTTTCTGCCTCTGTGAGCATATTGTAACCTGCAGGCAGGAAAATGCGGTGTTTGAAAATGGTTTGTCCTGGCGTAGTGCTGAGCTGGGAGTCTCTAAATCCCTCTGAAGGGCAATGTCCCTGCTGAGCCTGGTCCCTGTGTTTTTTGCATTGCCTTGTATTAGAAAGGCTCAAGTCTTGGAGGCTTATCATGTCTGCAAAATGAAGTTGAAAGCTGAGTGACAGCCTTAAGGGCTTTTCACATAAACACATAAAGTTATGTGCAGCTTTGGCAGAAGAACAGGGTTTTGTTTGGTCTCCAGATACACCTGCTTGTGACCAGGCTCCCTGCATTGCTGCACTTTTGGCATCACCACTTTGTAACTCACTAGCTAATTTAGTCATGAAGCTGCTGACAGGAAAACAAACCAGCTGAGTTCCTCCCTAAAGCTTTGGCTCAGCAAAAATGGAAACAATACCCAAATCAATGCCTGCCCCAGCTGCTTTTTGCCTAATGAGTCCTTTGCAGTGGAGGAGCTAAGACTGCTCTCTGGGGCTGCCAGAGCAGACACCGTGCATTAGGACCTGTCTGCTCTCCTTCAGGAGGGAAATAGCACGAGCACCAGTTCAATGTGACCTCCCCAATGGCATTGCACACAGTTGTCTGCAAGCCTCATCCTCTGGTACACTCTGCTGCAGTGTAAACCTGTGCCATAAGGATGAGTGTTCAGCTACGAGATGCTTTCCAGGCAGAAGTAAGTGGGCAAGCAGGCTAGAAGCCTCTTAAAAAATATTAGTGAGGTCTCTACAAATATTGCTGATGAGATCTGCAGCAGTGTAACTAGTGAGCCCTCACAACGTGTAGAAACTCTCCTAACATTTCCATCAAGGATTAGGGAAAGAAGAACAGCCCTCTTGGCTCCTTAGGAGAGGTCTTCTGACGTCTGCTGCAGGTTAATGGTGGTCCTTATCACAGTTTCCATTAGTATGAACTTCACTTTTGGGAATCTGGGCAGGGCAGCTCATGTCAGCCCAAGTATTGAATGGAATCACGTATCATTTCCTGGGTGAACCAAGTCAAACATCAGTTCCCACACCACTAAGTGGTTCACTGGAGGTTTTCTTCTCACTTGCATTGCCTGCATCTGAGCTCTGAGCCAGAGAGTGCATCAAGGTGACTTCTGTGGGGCACAAGGGCCCCTGGGAGCCACCTCAATCCTCCATGAGAAAAGCCATTCCCAATACTGACCATTAGCCTTGCCTGCGAGGAGCAGCAGCCTTCTCTGCTTTCCATATTTTTGGTGCTTTTTCCTTTGTTAATTAGAATTGGTGTTATTTTGGCCCATTCTTTGTTGCTTTTCTTAATGAGCTCCCCTAAGGAACCTTGTTTAAGCAAACAAAATTTGAAGTGTAAACTTTAGAAATACCTAACACACATGTATTTTTGGCAGGATTGAAGCACAGAAAAGAGGGAACAGCTAAACTGGCAGATGGAAAAGGGTACAGCTGAGGGAATTTATCCATGAAGGGGCCTCTTTTAACATGTGAGGCTGCTTTGTACTCACTACCTTTGCTTTCATTTGGATTATAATGTCAAAATAACTAAAATACCTGAAGCACAGACAGTCATACTTGAAGGAAATGACACATTTATGACAAATTAACCACTTTCCTACTTGAAGAGGAAGTACCTTAGGCACAAGCTAGATGGTGCTAGAGCATATGGCTAAGATGCTCTTCACCTAACGGCTGTGTGAAATTAAAATATGATAATCAAAACAGACTTTACTAAGGGAATCTCTGCAGTGTTAGAGGCTTTTTAACACCTGGTTTTGTCTGCTGTTTTTGTTCTGACTATACAAAAGTTGTTTCTGCATCCCTGAGCCTCTCAAAATGCCCTGTCAAATATATTAACTTATGGAAAACACTCTTTGATATTCTTATTTTGAACTGATTAATACAGACAACCCTTCTCTGTGATTTGAATTAAGGTTGGTTTTGTCTCTCTCTTTCACTTCTCTCTTTGCATTACATTAGGAGAGCAGTCAGACATTCTGCCAAAGGGCAGTGCTGCTCGGCATGGAGCTTGCAAAGAAAGATGTGCATTGTGGAGTAAGTCTTCAAGAGCATTTGTGGGACTGAAGGGCATAATTCCCATTGAAAACCACTGGGAGCTGTACTTAGGAGTTTCCTATGCTGCAGTGCTTCACCCGCATGCTTATGCCTGTACTTCCCCTGCTCAAACTCAGGGAAAAAAAACCCCATGGCTGTGATTTAAATGAATAAGTGATTTTTAGAAGTTTTGACATGCTCACAATATGAATTAGTTTGACCTGAGGAATGAAAGAATGTCACTCTTTCAGCTGTAACTACAGTCAAAAATTTGTGACCATAAATGTAGTCAGAGGATCTAATAATGCCTCTGGGGCCTGTGCTGCTGCTGTGCATTTTGATAGCACTTCAGGGTTATTTACCCCATGCAACAGAGCCCAGAATACCATTGATTGGAAGCATGCATTTGCTTCAGAGCAGAAAGGAGAGGGAAAAAGTACCATGCAAGTTGAACAATTATATATATTTTATGTTGTTATTATTATTATTATTATTATTTTACAGATTTTGAAGTACAAGATGTTTGCACCTTTTAGAGCACGGTCTATGAAGGGTTTAAGGTGCATATAACTTCATCCATGTAAGAAGCTGAAGAGAAAACAAAGAAACCATTCACTTAGGTAAAAATCCCATGTGATTTAAGATTTCATACTTACTACATTTGTTTGTAGTTGTACAACTTTATCAGCATGTGGCAGACACTGCAATGTCCCTACACTAAATTGTGATGTGATGTGATGTGATGGACAGAGCACTGTATGGTGAGTCAGGAGGCATTTCTCCAGGCTCTTCCCTTGACTTGCCATAAGATATTCTGCAGGACTTCGTCTCTGCTATTCTTCACTTACAAAGCGTTATAAAAATGTTTTCCTAGCCACATAGAGTGCTGTGACATGCATGGGTCACTGAGTGTAGGAAAAGGAGTAAAACTGGAAAGGCTGAGTATGTTCGATGCATGCAAATACGCCTGGAGGTTAATAATTTAATTGGCAGAGTGCCCTATTTTTCTGGCTAATGGGCCTGTTTAGTGAGCTCCTGCAGTGCCTGACATACTGGCCCACTGCTGTTCAGACACAGTTGTACATCTGGTGAACTCAGCTGTGCTGCTTCATCTCTCGAACCCCTTTGGTGAGTGTGTCAGAGCTGAGGTGATGCCTAAGTTCTCAGCCAAAGAGCTGTGCTTTTGTCTGAGGCTTGAGGTGGTGCTGGAAGCGGTCCTTTTGCAGTGTTCGAGGTGATGGGTGGGCACAGAGCGAAGCTGCTGTGATGTGTGGAAGAGATGTCGGTGGCAGAGCACTGGTGCTGCTCTGTGAGCTGCACACGTGGGAATATAGGTCAGTGAAACTTCCAGGGGGCTGCACAGCTGCAAAGGGCATATTTACACACACAGGGTGCAGATGGCAGGCTTGAGCTAGACAAGCTGCTGCTGAGCAGCCTGGTGTGTCCCTGGGGAGGGAATGTCAACATCTCTGTCCAAGCCTGGTCCTCACAAATACCAGCAGTGCTTTGGGCCAGAGCAGGCCTGAGGCTGGCAGAGTTATTTTGTCTCTGGAGAGGGGTGTCATCTGCGACACAGGACTGTGTGGCGCTGGAATTGCCCAGGTCCCATGGCTTCCCTGGCAGGACTGTGTGCCTGGTTCTTGGAATTTCACTGAGCTTCGCCACAGTGAATGTGAGCGAGGTGAGGCTTGGGGGTCAGAGCAGGTATTGTCTGTTTTCCAGCTGTATCAACTGATCTGACAGACACGGGCTTGGATCCACAAGCACTATGTCATGCCTGAAGCAGTGGCAGCCAGTTTTGCTCTTTTGCAAGCCAAAAGAGCTTCACTTGCATCATCGGGTGAAGTATTTACAAGTTTGTACTATGAGGTGTCCCAGGTTTCACGGTCCTTTACTGCTTACATGTGTGTGCAGCTTCTTGTAAAACTTCTTTACCCTTTGCTGCTTGTATTTATTTGACTGCCATGATTACCCTGGTACCAACAGAAGCTGATGGATGAAGGGATTGAGAGCAGCCCTGTGGAGAAGGGCTTGTGGGGGGCTGGTAGATGAGAGGCAGGATATGTGCCAACAGTGTGTGCCTGAAGCCCCAAAAGCCAAATATATCCTGGGCTACATCTAAAGCAGCTTAGCCAGCAGGGCCAGGGAGGGGATTCTGCCCCTCTGCTCTGGTGAGACCCCACCTGGAACAGTGCATCCAGCTGTGGGGTCCCCAGCACAGAAAATACATGGACCTGTTAGAGGAAGTCCAGATTACAGACATGAAAATGATCAGAGAGCCTGAGCAGCTCTGCTATGAGGAACAGCTGAGAGAGCTGGAGTTGTTCATCTGGGACAAAAGAAGCCTTCAAAGTCCAGGGAGACCTTACTGCAGCTCTGCAATACCTATAGAGGGCTTATAAGCAGGATGGGGACAAACTGTTTGGTAGGACCTGTGGGACAAGATGTAATGCCTTTAACCTGAAGAAGATCTTTATGATGAGGGTGGTGAAACGAGAACAGAGTCTCTGTTGCCCAAGTTTGGAAGGCACATGCAGCTCAATAGGGAGTCCCTCTGTCTCTTAAGAATGTTGAAAGTTTTTGGTTTGAATGTTATATGACTCTAGTCAAGCAGATGTTTAGCTGACAGACTTGCCTTATTCTGTTGTTCTGTCTCCTCTGCAAACATGGAAAGCACAATACCTTGAGTCTTTCTGGAGAAGAAACTGAGGCTGTGGGGAAAAGAGTTTGCTGATCCTGGAAGCCAGATGTTCTCACTTGTCATTCAATGTGTCTTCCTGTCCATCTCAGAGTAAAGCTGCAAGGCTGTATTCAGTGGCAGCCTTTCTGAGCTTTTTGCCTATTCTGGTTTATAAAATAAGCTCAATAAAACCTATTCTATATGTTTATTTTATCAGAAAACCTATTTGTTTGTGATACCACAACTGAGCATGTTCATGGATATTTAATCCCATCCAGGATAAGGCAGAGATTTGCTGTACAGGGAATTTTAAGTCTAATGTTAGTTCTGCCTTAGCCTGGATTATGCAAGTGCTGACAAAAACTAATTTGATGGTTTATTCCTGCTGAACAACTCAGTGTTTTCCTTTAGGGATTCTAAGATTGTTCTTACCTAGTAATTAATTAAATTTTAATCACGTTTTTGCCAAAAGCAATATATTTGGCTTGCAAGGGGCGAGATCCCTCTGTATCTGTCTGTCCCTCCTCCTCCTCCTCCTCCCAGTCACATTTGCCATGTCAGTTTTTCAATCTCTGACTGTGCAAACTGATACCTGGATCCTCTGTGCTGGAACAGTCCCTGTGCTGCATCCTGCCAGGAGTTGTTTTGTTTTGCTCCCCTGGCATCCAGAGGAGGTTTTCCTTCCCGGGAATGACACGCTTTCTCTGCCAGGAGCCTGGGATGCACAGTGTGACTGGCACAGGGCCATCGTGTGCAGTACCCGCCTGCTGCCAAGCGGGGACATGCGGCTGACATCAAAGGGCTCCAGGCAGGAGGCCCTGGGGAGAGAGCTCCTGCTTTTCATCCTTCCCGAGGGATTTCCTGGCGCAGTTACCTTGGGTAAATTACTTCTGTCCTGTAATAGCCAGCCTGGAAAACTGTACGTGTGTGACAGAAACTTGCAGGGAAACTTGCTAGATTTAGAAAAAGTTAGTATGTAATGCAGTGTGCAGATGTATTTGTGTATATTGTCCTGTTGTGTAATTAATCCCATATGTATCCTACTCTGGATTCTGGTATCATATTTGTCTTTCCAGGGCTTGAAACTGTACGTGCATGACAGAGCAGGGAAACTTGCTAGATTTAGAAAAAGATAGATGTAATGCAGTGTGCAGATGTATTTGTGTATATTGTCCTGTTGTGTAATTAATCCCATATGTATCCTACTCTGGATTCTGGTATCATATTTGTCTTTCCAGGGCTTGAGTCCTTTCTTTGTTCTCCCCAAATCCACAGAATCACAGAATTAACTAGGTTAGAAAAGACCTTTGAGATCATCAAGTCCAACTTATGACATAACCACCTTCTCAACCAGACCACGGCACTGAGTGCCACATCCAGTCTTCCCTTAAACACCTCCAGGCATGATGACTCCACCACCGCCCTGGACAGCACATTCCAATCCCCAGTCACCCTTTCTGTGAAGAATTTCTTCCTGATGTCCAATCTAAACTTCTTCTGGTGTGGCTTAAGACTGTGTCCTCTTGTTCTGTTGTTGGTTGCCTGGGAGAAGAGACCAACTCCCACCTGGACACAACCTCATGTCAGGTGGTTGTAGAGAGTGGTAAGATCTCCCCTGACCCTCCTGTTCTTCAGGCTAAACAACCCCAGCTCCCTCAGAGGCTCCTCACAGGACATGTGCTCCAGCCTTGGAGCCTCAAGGCTTGTTTCACCAGCCTTGTTGTCCTTTGGACATGCTCCAGCATCTCAACATGTTTTAAATGTCCTTTAGTGTTATTCTGAAAGAATTCTGCATTCTTCTCAAATGCCATATTACTATTATTATTTTGTTTCTAGAAATGCTCATAAAAGCCATGTGTTCTTTCAGGAAGGGGAATGGTTATCTTACTGGTTTTCAACATCATTGCCATCATCAAAACAATGCTCTGTGTTACTGTGTCAGGATAATCTTCAAAAGCATGAAGTCAGTAAGTTCTACAAAATATTTTGTACAAAGAGTTAAGTTTGTAGATGAATTAACTATAATGAAAAAAGCAACACCAGAAAAAGTAACACAATCTGATCATCTTTCCTGACTCTTGCTCAGACTACTTCATATATATGTCCTAATGACAAATCTTTAAAATTAAACATGGATTTGCTTTTAGCTAAGGACTAAGTATGACAATACAATCTATTGGATTGCAATTTTCTTTACATTGTTTTCATTCTGGAACTATATTCTGGATTATGGGGCTTTCCAATTTAATGTACAAATATATTTTTTTGTGTCCAGGCAGGAGTCAAACAGATATGTATATGTATCATAATACTCATTTTACTTTTGGGAGTACACATAAGTGTTGTTAGATGTGAAATATTTAGAGCATGTAGGGCTGAAAAATGGGTTTATATAACCCAGCTTTATCACAGCTTTGTCCTTTGCATGACTCAAGGACTTAGTCTGCTATGAAAATTACATGCATATTCTTGGACAAACCTTTGGTTTCCCTTTCTTTGTTTTGTTTACTTTCACAGACATAGTCTCCATAATGGTGATAAAAATTAAGCCTCTGTAGAGTTTTCCCAGCAAGAATATTGAGATACTTTCCCATTCTTCTCTTGTTTGTCTTAGAGGACTCGAGGAAGATTTGGTTTGGTTCTGGTTGCCAGTGACATGTGCATAGCAGATGCCAGAAAGACGTTCAAGAGACACAAACAGTGTCATGCAGGAGCTACCAGTAGTGACAACTGCATGGGATTTAGAGAAGGTATTCAGTAATTTCTCCTGTTCTTCTCACGTGAGTTTGTGAAAATGGACCAAAATGTTGGTTTCCACTGCTCAAACCAGTGACCAATGTAAAGGGGTAAAGCTTTTTTTCTGTGAGTCAAATTGTCTGCAGCACATGCTAGTGCTTAGAGTCATGGCATCACAGCCAGATCATTTCAGTATGGAGTGTGTTGCAAGGAGAAGTTTCTGTCACCCATTCAGAAAGATCAAAAGACTTCAAGATGTGCAAGTGTTTCAGAGTAATTGGTTTAATGTCAAGCCTTGGTATGAGATTGGGTTTGTATTTTGTCTATCTGAAGTAACACAGAAATGAAGATTTACCTAGCTTATAGTGTTAAGAATTGCATTCAAAGTAATTTACTGAATGACTAGTACCAGAATTTGTTTCCTTCAGGCACTCTTGTTGCACTGAAAAAGGAGGTGCTGTCTTCACTTCACCAGTGGTAGGATCCATACCCTATTGTCTAGCTTGGATAAACTTCCTTATCCTATGTAGGGCATTCAACTTTGAGTGCCTTTAAAAATGGAAGTATTGTGACAATATAATGTGACACCCCTAGGTGTGTCAGAGTTTCCTCTGGATTTTCACTCTGAGCAACCTGCTTTCCTCCTCTCCCACCCACAGACCATCAGAGCATTCTTCAGTCTTCCTCTTCCCACGTTTCCCTGTCTTCTTCTGGCTCCCCAAAGCCATCTCCACCTGCTGCCCACCCAGCACCTTGCCAGTAGCAGAAGCCGAGGAAGCTGCAGCTGGTTTGGCTCAATGTTTTTGCTCCCATTTTGTGTCCTCCAGGCTGCACTCAGGCTCTGCCCCTAATGTAGCACTGCGTTGCCTTGCACTCTGTTCAGTGCCATTAATTAGTGACATTTAAGAGAGTGTGGTCCTTTTTCTGGTGATTAAAGAGACAGAAGTTGAAGGGTGGCCAGTAAGATCCCCACTGGTCAGTGCCAATACCCCAGTGAGAACCCTGGCAATGCCATTACATCCTTAGTGGATTCCCTTCGAGTCAGCCATGAATGCATAAGGATAAAGCCAGGATTCAGTTCCCCATTCAGCCCAGCTCTAGAAATGCAGCTGACGGCTTTCTTGGTGGGGGGTAGATGTTGGATTCAAGCACCAGCAGGTCTTGAAACCACAAAAGGTGCTCAGTCTTGCAGGTACCTTCTGTGCATTTGTGAAAGTCAGGCTCCTGTGGTGGAATGTGGAAGGTATTTTGAGGGATAATGTAAGGAGTGTGTGAGCTTGTGAAGAGACAATTGCCTGCTTATGCACGTGTACTGCTTTCACTGCCTCCAGCTTTCATCCGTGTTGTACTTAGGTGAGGATGAGGAGAAGGCAAAATCAAGGCTCTTCATGTTGATTATGCCAAGGCAGTGATTGCTCCAGCATTACTGATGCGATGGGGCAGTGGCAGCAGGAGGGATGGGAGTTAACTGCTCCTGCCTGGTTTCCTGCCTCTTAGGATAAATCTACAGCTTAGCTTTTTCTGCAGCCTTTGTCATGCTGACATTGATGTCAGTCTGTGCTGACTTGTTTTTTCACTGTGAACCAAACAGCACTTGATGTGCATATTGTCATTTTCAGAGCCCATAAGATCCTCAAAGGTTCCTCAGGTGTTTGGGAGAAAGGAGCTATTCAGCAGCAGCTTTAATTCATGACACCTTGGGGAGTCAGGGATGGTCCTCAATGAGGGCAAGCAGCTAATCCCAAGCCTAGTACTAACCTCTGTCTAGGATGGTCTGGTTATTGGCAATGTGGAGCATGGGAATAATTTAAGAAATAAATTTACCTCCCTGAGAAAGGAACAGTTCCTGAAGTTACTGTCAAACTGCATGTCTACAAGGGAGCTCAGCTGGATCTTTAGGGCTGTAGACTTTTACCCCCACATGCAGGTGGAGTTGGTTATCCAGAGGAAAAGGCAATGATGTGCAAAAGTTTCAAAGGCTTCAGCTATTGTTATTTTTTCCTACCTGGGGTCAACTCCCTTAGAAGTGAGACTTCCTAGATAAATGAGCCTAGGAGACACGGGAATTTCTGCCAGTACAGAGAGGCTGGGTAATCAGTCACATTAATTTGGGCTAAGTGAAGCATGAATGAGGCCTTTACTATTCATTCAATGTTAATCATATTGTTAGCTAGAATAACAAAACTGACTCTGTAGAAATCCAGTCTAATTTCCTTTTGTTGTAAAGTTAATCCAACCATGTTGTTATTGCATAGAAGTTCCGTCTTCCTGAAAGATCTTTGACATTGCCTTAACATCTCTTTCACAAGCTTAATTCTCCCAATTGAATATTGTTTTGGTATTTAGCAGAGAAAACCACTCCACATACTTTGTGAAAATAAACTTTTAATCATTTGTATACCCTTGAAAAGGGAGACTACCAAACATGCATCCAGGAAGAGTATGATAACTCTGAAATAATAAGGAATAATCAGGTGAGAAATCATGATATAAATAGGGACACAGACATTTTCCAATAAATAGGGACATAGACACTTTCAAAAAAAATTTCCAAAAAGTAAAATCACATGATAAATATTAAATTTAAAAAATTAAATCTCCCTCCAGAGACAAGACAGACAGCTATGTGTTTATACTCACTTCAGGGGTGAGAGAAAATAAGGCTTGTAAAAGATGTCTTAATCAATTTTATTTAATCTGTATTTTGACTCAATTAATAATTAGATCATATGTATTGCCCAAGTTTTGGCTAATGATGTTTATTCCTTAATATGTTCTTAAAATACACATGGAAGAAAAGGTTTAGGTCAGTTAATTGACACAATTCCAACCTTGACTTTTGATGATGACATAATCAAATAAGTTTAAAAATACCATTAAATCCTATTTTCAAGTCTGACTGTTGAGCTTGTCTTGTGTCCTCTGCTTAAAATATTGCCTCCAGATATTCTTGCATGCTTTATAAACAAAAGCACAAAAAATATGTATTTACAGGCACAAACTAAAATTCACTGGCAGCCAATGCATCTGACTTTCAGCCAACTGCACTTGTGTGGTGCTTGTTCTTAGCGATTTAGTGCTATTTCTTTTGTTTCAAATTCATAAAATGTTGATTTCCATCACTGAAGCAATGAGGTCATATTCAACTGCTTGAATCAGATCAATGTAGAGAATGCTAGTGAGACATCCCAAGGAGCAGTATAACCACCTTCTCCAATACCCATCTTCACCAAGTCCACCTAGATATACTTAAGCTGAGTTTAGAGTGCAGGGGCACGGCTGGCTCTGCCCTTTCCACCTGGCACTCCCCTCTGTGTGGGTGTCAGTAGCTGCATTGTGGCACTGAGAGACACATTGGGTGCAGGCTGAGAACACTCTGAGACCTGACACATCAAATGAGTGGGCTGAGGCTAATGCCTGGCCAGACCCATAAGCTGATCTGACACCCTGTGTGGCAGGGTGTCACCCCCAGCACCCCCAGCCCTGCCTGCGAGAGACTATGGGAACATGGCATGGGCATGACTGTGGTGCCAAGTGCACACTTTCCTCTTAGGCAGAAAGCAGCACCAAGAAAGGACACCCCAGATTCCACCACCTTTGGAAACCAGGGAGGATGTACCACATCTTAGCTCACGGCAGTTCTGAAGACTCATTAGCTGGAGGTTCTGGCTGTTGGCAGTGCAAAGAGGTTGCCTCTGCCTGCAGGTACCAAGGTGGAATCATAAATTGCCACTGGAGAAGCATTTTCCCTGGTATTTTTTCTCTCTTGGCTTTATGTGTCATAAAATAATTAACACATGTCTGTGAGAGATTCTCAGTAATGGGTTGTTGTCACTGTTTTGTGGATGTAGGAGCTGCCTTCCAGGATAATCCCAGGCCTATACCTAGGTCAGCGTCCTATGTTCCATACTGGGCAATGTTGCTGGGAAAAATGCCCATAAACATTGTAATAACATGTTGCCCATATGTTCCCCTTGGCCTATGTGTGATGCCTGAGTACCGATAAACCTTTTATATTTTTCTTCAGTGTGTTGAGGAAAATGAGAACATTGTTGTAGGCCGCATTTGAGGGAAACTGTCCTGAGGACTGTCTAATGCTCCCGAGGTTTCTGAGTGCTACAAAAATATGACATATTTATAAGCACATTTCAGTTGTAATGCTAACCAACTGAGGCTGACATCCAGCATTTTGTTAGGGAAGACTTTCAATCCTACAGTGCTTTTTAAAGTTGTTTTCCTGCATGCATCTATTACTAGGATTATTGTCTGCTACATGGTCCCCAGTACTCGCAGTACTGGGATTTTCACGTGTGGGCAGGGGGGTTCTCTCCAATTTCTGACTGGGTGGGCAGGAAGTCTTTGCACCCTCATCTTCAGGTGCTCCTGGTGAGACTGCAGCTCCAGCCCTGTGAATGGGAGGGGTGTGAGGTGAGCCTGGAGATCTCCAGCCCAGCAGCTCAGCCATGAGCCCCCCCAGCCACCTCTAATTGTCCATCAGGTGCTTTAGCTGCAAAGGTAAGTACGAGGTCAGATGGTTTCCAGATCTTGACTGTTGGATTTATGGCTCAGGTGTTGCATTTCTTATCGTTAGCTGGTATGACATTTGCCTGCTTCTGTTCCAGAAGTATTTTAATTTGTTATTTCAAAGTCCCCTAAATGACAGTTTTAGTTGCCATATCCTTTTCCTGGCCATGACATCTTATTTCTCCTCTTGTCTTTGATTTCAGAAATTTTTTTTAATGGAGCTTTTTGACTTTGCCCCTCAGTGTATAGAGCCCTAAATTACAGTTTTAGTTGCCATATCCTTTTCCTGGCCATGACATATTAATTCTCCTCTTCTCTTTGATTTCAGAATTTTTTTTAATGGAGCTTTTTGACTTTGCCCCTCAGTGTATAGAGGATAATGGCCCACTGGGAATTATTTTTCTGCCGCAGAGGCTGGGAGATCATTGTTCACCTCTGGAGAGGCTGTGGCTGGGTGAAGGCCAGTAGACATGACCAGCACCTTTTCACACTATCCTGGAGCAGTTTGATGTGACAGAGGTAGCCTCCTTTGCCCCTCAGGATAAATCTGGCTTCTTCTAACTCATTCTCATTTTGCAAGAAGCTGGGGACAGAAACTCATCAATAAATGTTGTTATGAAAATGTAGTTTGGGCTTTGGCTATTTTGTTTAACAGAGTTGTTAACAGATAGAATCAAATGTCCAAAGTTCTTTTAGTTTTGACTGAATGGTATAATGTTAATTAATTGCCATTGACTTTTGCAAACAATATTGGAGAACAGGAATTATGAAACATAAAATTAGTTGCAAAATTTTCAATCTTCAAAATGATTTGTTTTAATCATGCATCTTTTAATTAATCTACAAAGCAATTAATTAATTGCTTTGTATTTAAACTTGTATTGTGATTGCTAAATTCTTGTTAAATAACAATATGTTATTTTAAATAGAAGAAGGGAAGACAGTCTGCTCTGATAATGTCTTACTTCAAGAGTAGATTTCTGCACCCCTGCCAGTGCTAGCCCCATTTGACGTCAATAATATTTTCTGTAGGGAGAAAGAAGCTTCTCACTGAGATGTAATTAAGCAGTAAATTAGCATTTGTCACGTGAACAATGAAAACTCTGGAGCTCTTGGCTGGTGTGAGCAGTGACACGGCCCCAAGCTGAGGGCAGAGGATGTGCAGGGCTCCACCAGCCCTGCCCGGGGCAGATCCTTGGGCTGTGAGTGTGAGATGGGAGCCCTCCTGTGCCCACCCTGCCAGCATGCCCTGCTCTCCTTCCAGGGCTGTGACCAGGGTGTGCTCAGCACTGAGGAGCATGGCAAACCCATGGCTGATCCAATGTGGGTGCAAAAGCAGTGGAATTGGATGCTGTAGCCCACTGGTTCTTGGTACATGTCCTTCAACAGGTCTTCTTGGGCAAGTTAACTTTTAGGTTTTCATTGACCAAGAAGAATATGAAAGGAACATAGTGGCTGATACATTAAAAACAGGAACAGAGAAATTAGTTGTATCATTAAGGAGGGTTTCAGGTGATACAGGGATGCCCAGCAAGCAGGATTTTGGAGAGGTAGAGCATGAAAGGCAGTGAATGAACCATCCTCTGCATAGGTTAGGAGCAAAGGTCACTGCCTCTTAGTTTTCCCCCACAGCTGTCACAAAGGGACAGGGTATCATGGATGTTATTCTGTGTTATTCAACAGAGCCAAGGAAGCCTCTTGCAAAAGCTGGTATTGTAGATGTTCCCTATTTTGGTAGAGAGATCAGGAATGAGCAAAGAGATTTTTTTCATGTTCTGAAAGCCACAGCCTTTCCCATAAGATGTGGAAACATGAAGATGAGTTGGTTTGCAGGAGCTGATGCTGCACTTGTGTCTCTGTGAGGCGTGTTTGAATAAAGGAGCACAGCTTCCAGCACTGTCATTTCAGCACTTTGCCTGCTTCAAACACAATGACAGGTGTTGTTTTGAATTAGTGGCAAAGTAGTCATCATCAAAATTACACTTGCAGTATGATGAGCTTTAGCATTTACCAAGAGCTATGTATCTTTGGTATGTTTATCAGTATTTAATCTGCAAGACTGGATTGCCTCAGCAGAAAAGTTGACATTGAACTGCTTTCTGGATTTCTCAAGCACCGTAAAACACAATTATCTCTACTCAAGCATTCTGCGGATAAACTAGAAAATTAATTACTCTCAAACACTATCCTTACAATCTTGTGAAAGCACTGAAATAGCTCCTGTAACCTAAAAATCCCAGTGAGAACAATTTTTCTTATTCTTCATAGGTACTTGAGGCCCACCCTATATGTTGTTCAGTTGAGCTTCACCTCAGTGGTATTCAGATTAAAACCAAAAAATTGATCGGAGTGTTTTTTCTGTCAGCTTTGCCCTCAGCCAGCTGGGCAGGATTTTTTTTCCCATGAGGCTGCTGAGGCTCTGTCACACAGAGCCAATGCTTGGAGGCTTGAAGTGAGTCCAGTCTCTCAGTGGTCACCCTGTTTGCACATCTCCAAGGGGATGAGCTCCTCAGGAGCTGAGGCTGTCCTCTCTGTGAGCTCAGAGAAGGGTTTCCATTACACTGACCAGCTCTGATGCCTGGAATGGATTGTGGAAATAACTTGGCTCAAAGAAAGGAGGTAGACAATAGGCAAAGCAAACTGGTTTTGCCACCTTTTTCTTCTAATCAAAAGAGAAAGGAAATAATTTGTTTGGAAATTGGCACTGTTCAGCAGGCCAGCACTTCCACCTTCTGTAGGTGAGCCATGGAGCTATTTGCTCAGAGTATAAATCACCTCAAAAAGGGGCAATAAGACAATAGATCTATAGTTGGCAAATGGCACCAAGTATTTAACTTAGAAAAGAAAAAAAAAAAGAAAATATGCAAATACTCAATTTATTATTCATTGGCACCAGCTATGTCCCCTTAGAGCAGGAAGACTGGGAAAAGCAATTAACTAAGGTCTTTTTTTGTGTGTGTATTAGGGGGGAGCACAACCCTTTCAGGTTACAGCATGCAGTGGAGTAAAAAAGTATTTCTGTCCCTCCTGGATGATGAATGAGAGCAAGCCCTAACCCTGCCTCTTGCTGAGAGACAAAATTTGCTGTATATTTGTGCCATGGGTGGCCTGGCCCTCGCCATGGGACAGGACTCAGGCTGGCATGGCACTAAGCAGCTGTGTCCCAGCTGAGCTGACAAGGTCTGGGATCAGTGTTTGCCCTGGCGAGCCAGCCAAGACCTTCACAAGCTGCTGACAGGAATGGTTTGAACAATGAATTTACCCCAGGGGATGCTGGATTAATTTGCAGATGGGATGGAGGGGAAAAGCTAGATGTGACTGATGACAGAACACAGAAAACCCTCAGCTGATGTAGTTAGGGATTTAAAAAAAAAACAACTCAAGTGCCAGACCGTGTAAGGGACTGAGTGGAAAAAAATTACATGGGGTTATTATTTTTCCTTTCGAGGAATTTGCTGTCCACTCTACTAGGAACATGATTTCTGTTCTGTTTGCCTGTTGTTTAGCAGAGCAGAGAGTGGTCTGGACCAGGCAATAAAAATTAATGAGAGCAGGAAAAGATCCCCGGGAAATACAACAGAAAAAATAGATTTTTTCAGCTAGAGTGGAGATGAATGCAGGGACATGTGGAAGGATGTGCATTAACAAACAGTACACAGAAAGCAAATTGGCCCAACTGACTTTCCTTCTAGCACCAGCATAAGAGGGGATTTTGTAAAATGAATTCATTAATGTAAAATGAAAGACTTAAAAGAAAATGTTAGCAATGTCAGTGAAAGGAACAAGCCCAATGTATTTCAAAAACCCTGCATACCCTAAATCATCCAATTATACAGCCTTTGCAGTAATTGTATCTCTATCACAGTATTGCCATTTTACAAAATATCACATTGAAATATGGCTCTTTGTTTTGTTTTGTTTTTTGTGATGGCAGTTTTCAGTAAAGAGTATGGTGGTTTTATAATTAGAATAGCCTTAATGTTCCCCATTTCCACTTCAAATATGTAATTGTGCATTTGTTTGATAGCTAATGAGAGACTAACATTGCTGAATTTTTTTGTCCTGTCTTCTAAGAGAAAAGAAATAAAACATGTCAGAGAGATTTTGGGTTGAGGTGCTGGTGAAATCCAACACTCAGCCCTCGAGAAACAAAGGGGCTTTGGTGAGGGGCCATGGGGTACATGACTGATCTGCCAAGGCAGGGCAGGGTTACAGCCCTCTTGTGCCTGTGGCCAATAAGCCAATAAGCTCCTTCTTCTTGATATTCACTGGAGAAATCACTCGGGCCTTTGCAGTGATGTGGAAAGGCTGAATCTTGTTTCAGACCCGAGGAGCACTTACTTACATCATCAGAAGAATGGATCAAACCAGAGGTCCCTCACTCCTTGGTTTTAGTCTCAAGCATTTCAGTGTCCCCCCTTGGTTATTTGGGGGTTTCCAGTGCCTTTCAGTGCCATCCAGCAAAGTCCATCTCCAATCTCTTTTTTGTCCCTAGATGACTGATGACTATGTGGGAGTGCACACAGTGTGACACAGGTCCTCCCTCCTGCTAAATGGAGAGGTCTGCAGAGCTGAGCCTCCCCCTGTTTCCAACCAAACCTATCCAGTGAGGCTTTTGCACAAATGTAAGCAAATCCATCCACTTGTTTTTCTGCTCAGTACTTTCAAAGGTATGTCTCTAGAATTGCTCCACTGGTCAACTAAAAAGTATTTTTATTGTTTTCATAGTGTAATGAGATTTCCCTTTGGGATGTTTTTATATACCTTTCAAAATAGAACTAAACCAACTATAGTTTGTTTCATATGAGATTGAAATTGTACAGGCTGCAGAGATCATTTCACCCCTACTCCCCTTTCATTTTGGTTTCTGATTTTCCATTTTATATAAAACTGCTTACCTGGGACCGGAATTTTTGCAGTGCCACACATTTTACTGTTTCCATTTTTGTTATGTTGGGCTTTCCCCCTTGAAATGTGTGAGTAATTCCTAGTAATTAGTGCAACAGTTTGTGCCAAAGCTAGAAAATTAAAGGCTTGATCTAAAGTATGAGGTCATCTCTCTATTTTTATTCATCTACTAGTAAGTACAGATGCCAAAAGCACTCTTCTATTTCCTGCTCCATGCTCAGAGCAGGCAAAGAGGCACCCACAGAAGGCTATTCTACCTGCACATCTGAAACTCTTAAGGAGATGATCTGCCTCTCAAAGAGATGATCTTTGGAAATGCTCTCTTTGCCAGAGGAGGGAGCCTCCATGATTAGATTAGACCAATCTAGCCTACACCTTGGTAAAACAAGTGCCATCCCAATTTATCAACTTACTGACACACTTACAAAGGTCTTTAGACCACGAGGTTGTGCAATGTCCCACTGGCCAGTGTTCATTCAGAGTACTCAGAATAATCCTGGTTTGATACCTGGATTGGAATGCACAATTTATTTAAGGAAAAAGCATCTCATAGCAATGTTAAACAAAAAGTGTTGGCTTACTTAAGTAACAAGAAGTACCATGATGTTTAAATTTAATTAAAATGTCTCATTTTCATAAGCCATTGTTTCATTTTTTTTCTGCTTTCATCCCTATTATATATGCCATTTATACAAAGAAAACATTAAGGAGATTCAACAAATATTCTTCACTGGAAATTGAATGTAGCCGAGAATAGAAATGACAGATCCAAAGGCTAAATCTCAGTTGTTTAAAACCCAGTCCGTCCTATACAGTAAAGATATAAAGCATCCATGGATGGGGCTCTATTTAATATATAAAGAAGGTTCTAAAAGTTTGAGATTTTTTTTTTCTCTTCTGCCTTGTCCTCTGGTACTTTCTGTAGGCTCCCCTTCACCTTTTCTTTTTTGGTGAAAGACCCTGAGATTAAGAAACTCTGGGGTTTTCCTAGCATGAGAAAGCCATTTTCCAGCCAGAGTTAAGCTCAATCACAGCACCCTTGGGGGAATTGATAAGGTGAGGTGAGCTTTATTTAAAAAAATAAAAACATGTTATTTTTATTACTACTTTTTCTATCTAAAAATTCATAGGCCACAGCAAGATACCCCAGCAAAAGCCATTAGAAAGACATTAGAAAGTTTTAATCCTTCTTCTCTTTTTTTCCTCTTCTTATTGCTGTTTAGCAGCTGCTTCAGGTCAGTCTCCAGATGAAATGTCCCTTGGTTTTCTCCTCATTTGCAATCCTCACCATGTAAAATACACAGCCATGTCTGGCCCCAGTGGGTCACAGATGAACCTCTTCTCTCAAATAGCAATGCGAGGTTTACCTATTTTTTTGGTAAGAAGTGATTTATCCACAGTTTGACAACACATTGCAAATTCAAGGATGGGGTCATTGCAAAGGGGACTTCAGTTTTTCGCATTAATTTTGTACCTCAATTTCTTAGTTTTAGATGTGTTTGTCTGGAGTGCTTTAATTAAAGTATTAATCAAAACTGCCTCATTCCTTATTTGAGCTCAAAAGTCCCTGGATGAAGGACTGCCCTGTTGGTCAGGCAGCAGGGATGTGCTCTCTCAGCCCCTTTTCCTGTGATTTCTGATGCTGCACAGGGAAACTGCCTGTGTCCTGATCTGATTTAGATTATTATCAGGTCTAGGGGAATGACACTCAGATCAAACATTTTCAAAAGAATCCAATATGCCATGAATTCCAAACAAAGCTGAAGTTTGCCTGGGATGTAATGACACCAGCCTGTTGTGCTCTTCCACAGCAGCCTGTAATTATATCTCTCCTCAAACTGTGCATACATCATTGAGGAGGCTGATATATAAATAAAAAAGCTGCATTAATTTCAAGCTACATTAGGGATGCAGGAGTAAAAATAACCTGACAGAAGAAAGGGCAAAATTAGAATAAACTTGACTGTGAGGTTTCTAGGGAAATACAGAGCAAGGAGGAAAAAAATGTCAGAAAGCAAAAGAAGTTTGATATTATTGCAGGATTACATACAGCATGTGGGCTCTGCAGCCTCCTGTAGGTGCTGCTCTTGCAGAATCACAGAATTATTTAGGCTGGAAAAGACCTTTAAGGTCATAATGTCCAACAATAAACCCAGAACTGCTGAGTTCACCACTAGACAATGTCACCAAGTGCCACATCCACACATCTTTACAAGCCTCCAGGAATGGGGAGTCAACCACTGCCTTGGGAAGCCTGTTCCAATGCTTGACAACCCTTTCAGTGGGTTTTGGTAATATCCACTCTAAACCTCCCCTGGTTTGATCATTACAGGCTGGGCAAAGGCAGAGCTGCAAAGGCATAGTGAAACCCCTGTTTTTTCATCTTGTCTTCTTCAAGGTCATGAGGGAAATGTGATCACATGAAGCCCACTGTGATTTTCTAAATTGCACTGCATGTGCAAGGTGAACATATTTCACAAAAATGGGTAGATGGAGCTGGCAGAGGCTACCAGGGAGGTGATGGGTACTCTTGCTTTCCCTCTGCTATTTTGGAGTCTGCAGTTCAAAACTGCAGTTTTTGTGTGCCTGAGGATTCAGCTATTCAAAACAGAGGATTATGTTGGGACTGAAATTCCACATGAAGCTTGGATTTGACATGATAAATCAAGGTCCCTTCCCATCCTCCCTGTCTCACAGCTGGTCAGTTTATCTCTTGCACAGGTATCCTCCTTGTGCTCCCAGGAGGTGCTGGTTTGGCTTTTAAAACAAGCTCTTTCAGGTTAAGGGACATTTAAAAATAATTTTCATTTTCCCATGTCTGCTGTGTACAATTAGGAAGGAGGTGACTGCATTTTTCAAACCAGCATGTTACAAGTTAAGCTTTTAAAGCCATGATTAGGTACACAAATAAGAATGATTCAGTTCCTGGGAGAGCTGAGTGATTTCAGCACGTATGCTGCTGAAATCCCAAGGGTGACCATTTTGGCTAGGAGAGAATGTATGCTGCAGAGGTTTTTAAAACAAACTAAATCAGTTCTAATCTTACATGTTTAGAAATCAAGGCCCTTGCTAGAAGAAAGGAGCACCAGGATGAGTTATCTGCCTGGTGTGCAGCCAGGTCCTTCTCAGAGAGCATGCTGACTCCTGTCCCAGAGGTGGTCAGCAGTTGGCTTGTGCTTTATTCTTCTTGAACTCATACACCAGGTCTAACTTTTCTAGGAATAGAAAAGTTGGCTAGGAACCAAATGGGGACTCTCATCAGCATCACCCTCTTGGAAATCTCCCTCCAGGTCTCTGTCAGGGGCTTTTCCTGGAGACAAAGCCTGGTGCTCTCTTGGGTTTCCTGCTGTTGGGATGACCCCAGAGTCCCATTTTCCCAGCCCCACGGCCAAAGAAAGAGTCAGGATTCTTTGGCTCTGGTTCACAAGGTAGTTTATTATCTACTATCTAAAATATTTTCTCTCAGACCCGCAGAAGTCTGATCTGCAGGTCTGTCAAGGCTGAAATAACAAGTGATTGTTTGGGAAAATGTGTCAGTTTTTTCCTCCTTTATTTTATCATCATTGTCTATTGCTTGCTCTTTGCCACAACAGTCTCTTTAAAGAGGGAACTGTTCCAGCTGCATCAAAATAATTTTCTTTTAAGGGTGCATGTTTTTCTTTTGTTGATCAAAAGCAATTAGAGCAAGAAGAGCTGACAGTTTCACTGAACTGTCAATAAAAATACCGTAATGAACAGTTCATTTTGAAATAACCAGTTCTCCCATTAAATTATCTGTAACCCTTCCCTGAGGCGGTGCTATCTCTTTGTACTAAGAACTACCTGTACTTTATTTACAGTTATTACAGTTATTTTCCAATACCTATCACCTATCACCTACTCTAAACCAATCTGAATGTGCCAGCATCACCCAGAACATGAAGGTTAGGAAGGAGAAAGAAGGACAGGGAATGCCCAAATTCTTCCATCTTGGGACTCCAAAACCGCATTCTAAAAATCCCAAAATTCCACTTTTCACCCTGTGACAGCTACTATTATGCCAGTTAAACTTTTGTGACTTGTAATTCTTCATACAAAGTTGGTAATTTGCTCCGTGGGTTAAGATTGAAATCCCAAGTGTCTTTGGCTTCCTGCCAGGATCTCTGAGCCCCTGCCAGGATCTGAAGCCACCCAGAGGGGTGTCCTGGGTTCTGACAGTGGCCCGTTCTGACAGTGCCCCTGGCCCCAGAGAGGGAGCTGGTGCCCAGAGCCAGGAGGGGGACAGGGCTGAGGTGAGGTCCCCCACAGCAGTGCCCTGAGTGGGGGTGCAGCACCAGCAGGGGAGGCAGGAAGGGCTGACCATGTCTGGGCAGTGAATGGCACAGATGAGCAGGGGAGGGGACACCTGGCCTTGAATCCCCATCCTGCCTCATGTAGGGGAGCACTCTGTGGGGGAACAGTGCTCTGACCACCCCAGAGTCCCATAAAAGTGTGAGCTGTGGTTGTCCAGAGTTTGGGGGTTTTCCTGTGCCTTTTCTGCATGTGCAAGGCCTTCCTTGTAATCTGATCCCAAATCTGACTGGAATTCAAGATTTTATTTTCTCTCTTACATACTTTGGTATTTGGGAAAGAGAAGTGAACCAAATAGAGGCAAATTTCTGTTTAGTTTTTAAAGGACTGTGGCTTTGGTCAGTTCTCTGTGTGATGTAGTAATGCTTAATGAGTTACCAAGGGCAGGCAATGAGCAACGAAGCTTTTTTATACAAGGTGTTTTACAGAAATCCATTAACCCCTGAGTGTTGATAGATCATACTTTCCACTAGAGTTTAAGATTACATTGCTGCTACTTCTGCTATGACTAGTGTTGTAAGCTATATTCAATTATGGGTATTCTCTGGCAGGTTTTACTAGACTGTATACCCAAGGTAATCTCTGTAGCTTGATTGAATGGCACCAGTGAGAAACCTGACTCAAGCAACACAAGCTAACCACTTGCTCCCCTATAAATACTCGAGAAATGACTTTTTCTTGAGTACCTGCAGAAATGAATCCAAATAAATTCTTCTTCTGGAAGAGGTTGCTGAAGGACATGGAATATTTTTCTCTGGAGTGACTGCATTTGACTGCAGAAACACTGAAATAACAAGTGATTGTTTGGGAAAATGTGTCAGATTTTTCCTCCTTTATTTTATCACCATTGTCTATTGCTTGCTCTTTGCCACATCAGTCTCTTTAAAGAGGGAGCTGTTCCAGCTGCATCAAAATAATTTTCTTTTAAGGGTGCATGTTTTTCTTTTGTTGATCAAAAGCAATTAGAGCAAGAAGAGCTGACAGTTTCACTGAACTGTCAATAAAAATACCGTAATGAACAGTTCATTTTGAAATAACCAGTTCTCCCATTAAATTATCTGTAACCCTGTGAGGACAAGAAGTATTGTTTGTTGCAGCCATTTATGTGTTGATCTTTTGATATTTTCTAGGAACACAGTGGTATCAGTATTTTGAAAGGAACATTAGGAAGAGTGAAAGAGGCCACACTGTACCAGAATCTGACCTGATGCTGGTGACTACAAGAAGTTTCCTTCTCATGTAAGGAATATTTGGGTGTTTTGCCTCTGTCAGAGCTTTGCTAGAAAGACAGAACTCTGTGAACCTCTATTTAAAAATGGGAGAAGTATGCCAAACCTAGCTTAGTGGTCTTAAATAATGTTATCTGTTGATTTCTTCATAATCCCAACTAAGTGGGTGATTAATTCACCTTTTATTTTTATTGTGAACATGAATGATTTGCAGCACAGTCCTCTCGGCCTGGGAGGAGTTTTGCAGGACACCACATGCCTTGACCTGGGCTGTTAGGTATGCATGTATTCAGATCCTTACCTCATTTCATAGGCAATTGCATCCCAAGACCATCATCAGGGTTAATGCAGCACATCCTGCACCAGGCACGGCCCACCTGGCAGACCCCAATGGCTCTTGGTGGTCACAGTCTCATGTGAGCTTTTTCTGCCCTGTCCAGAACTGAACAGACCAAGGAGCTGCTCAAGAAGAGACATAAGCTCAAAACCAGATGCTAGAAACATGTTACATCCTTGGTGGAGCATCAGAGGAGTTTGCTCACCTCATGCAATGTGCTCAACATGTTTTAGGTATACCTTGCTTAACCTAAAATCCATTAAAGAAAATGTACATGTTTGTAATAGACTGTACTAAGAATAGAACTTGTTTTGTGGTCTTAAATGCTCCTTCTCCCTGGACTTCCCCAGGACCACCCATGCCCAGGCTTTTCCTGCTTTCTACTTTCCTTTTCGTGACCTTCCACATTTTATACATCCATGGCTTTTTCCCCATTCATAGAAAAATTCATCTCTGGCCCTCACCCCATCCTCCTTCTCCTGTTACTCTTTCCCCAGACAGCCTTTCCCTAGACCAAGACTGATCCTTGGGTTTATGAAAGCATGAAGGAGAAGAGTCTCCTCTGCTCTTTGCTGTCTGATCCCCTGTCATGTTTGACCTATTTCCAGGCCAGGAGCCACCACAGCTGAGCAGCTGCTACCCATCTCTGCAGCTCACAGACACAACCTGTACTGCCTTGTTTCACAGCCACAGCAAAAGGAGACAGACCAGCCACCTTGCTCTTGATCTGCTGGTGTCTTGTTTACCTCCCTAACAAAGCAGGGAGAGCATCTTATGCCTGGCATTACAAGTTCCCTCAATAAAGGGAAACTTCTGAAAACACATCTGAAGCTAACCTGTCTCAGAAATGGTAGAGCTCATAGTTTTCCCTAAGTGTTCTCTCCTTAGCCTGGAATTTGAAGGACTTCTCCACTTTGTTCCCAGGCCAGGGCCAGGGATGTGCTCACCATGAGCTTCCTGCCGTGTATCAAATATCGAAGGGCTTCTTCTCGGTACAGTCTACTGAAGCACTTGGTCTCTGTGGCACCCTCAGGATGGCACCATTTATTTGGGACTCATTTCCTCGCACAGGGTCACACAAGAGTGACACACACCTCTCTCCCCACTTGGTGTCTCTGAAGCCAAGGCAGGTGTGCTGAAATGCCCAGAGGAGCACGTGGTCTGCAGCAGGTATGTGCAGAGCTCAGACAGCTGCCATGAGTGGAAAGCTTGGCAGTCTGAAGCTTTTCCCTGGAAGGTCTCATTTCCATGTCTGTTACTCATTAGGCCAAATTTATGTCTTGTAGCACAAATATCAGAAATGGTCTGCACACAGGAATGACTGACTGGTATCCATCACACAGGAAGTCAGGCCAAACAGTCAGTAATCCCATTATGACCCTCTTTCCCTCTTGCTGGCCTCTTGGCACTGCTTTTGTAAATGTGTCACGGCTGCAGCTCAGTCACTGATGATCTAATTCAGTTAGGCATCTTCTTGAACTACAAGAAGTTCCAAAAATATGGAACAAGAACTGCCTTCCTCAAGTATCTTGTGGTCTAGTGTGTGACAGCCAGTGCTAAGACACCTGGCTGCATTTCACCATGGGCTTCATTAAGGGTATGATAACTAGCCAATGTAATTAGCAAGACTTCAGAAATAGCATTGAATGCAATAAAAAAAAAAAAAAAAAGGATTATCAAATTGGTGTCTTGTCTCCCAAAGATCTGGAAAAGGGAACATTTTCTCTCCTGCCAGAATAGCCAAATTCCCCAGATGTTACAGCAACCCCTTAGACCACTGCTTCACATTCCCACTCCAGTGTGTTCGTCTGAGAATTCAGAATTTATTACGTATTTTTCTGGTTATGCCTATTTTCTTTGAACAATTTCTTTTGCATACCCTTCGTGATGTGTGTTTTATATTAATTCCTGTGGTAATAAGAATCTGTGAAAAACCTTCTCAGGAGGGCAAAATGGATCTCAAATTATTATCTCAGCTAAGTTATTGCTTCTTTTCCCAATTATTGTTTCCAAGTAAAACTTGTCAGTTTATGCCTTCTGACCCAGATGTAATTATATCTTGGCTGTCTAATAAGAGATGGTTTAGTGCCAGAGCTGGGAAGCCTCCTGTGTAGAGACATAAGGAGACCATTACTTGCAGCTTCTCTTACAGAGTTTAGGTCCTATTTAAATAATGAGAAAACAGCTGTCTGTCTCCAGGAGAATATTATGAATACTGAGGCCTGATGTGGTTTTGGGTGGGATAGGCTTAATTTTCCTTCAGTAGCTGGTAGAGCGCTGTGTTTAGGATATAATATGAGAATAATGTTGATAACACACTGATGCTTCTAGTTGTTGCCAAGCAGTGCTTATACAAGCACTTTTCAGGTTCTTATGCCCTGAGAAGGCTGGAGAGGCACAAGAAAGTGGGAAGAGACACACAGGACAGCTGACCCACACTGGCCAAAGGGATATTCCAGACCATGAGACATCATGCTTAATATGTAAACTGGAGGTAAAGTGGGCCAGGGGCTACTGTGTGGGGACTGGCTGGGCATCAGTCAGCAGGTGATGAGCAAATGTTTTATGTACTCTTATAATGTTACTATTATTACAATTATTTTATTACTATTATTATTATTATTCTTATTTTCTTCCTTTTCTGTCCTGTTAAACTCTCTTATCTCAAACAATGAGTTTTCTAATTTTTACTCTTCACTCCTCCATGCCACTGGACAGGACTGAGTGAGGGCTGGGCAATGCTTGATTGGCAGCTGACAAACCATGACACGGCCTTTGAGTGAAATGTTTGGTGTGGTTTTATGCTTTTTTTTTGCAACAGCATGCTGTTTCAGTACAGTCTGGTACAGCCTCTGATGTACCCAAGCTGGAAATGAGAAACAGCAAACACAACAATTTCCCTGGGCTCTTTGTTAGGATTTCCTAAGGAGTTTTCCCATATTCAGGAGGGTCCCAACTCTGTGGGGTGCAGGAGTGACTTCTTGCTACTCTTCGTGAGGCTGGAGTTTCTCCCCTGCTAGAAGCCATGCCAGGCAAAGTTTCCAGGTGTCTGCTGATGCTGGAGCCATGCCAAGCCTTATTTCTTCGTGCTGAGCACCATCAGAAAGATGGTGCAGGGTAGAGTTGAAAATTATCACCTGATAATTGTGTGCAATTGGGCTGTGTGCAAGCTTCCAGCAAGTGACAGGGCTGTCACTCAATCTATTCCACATCCTATGGGATGGTCTCCCTGACCATCTGCTTTGGTCTCCCTGACCATGTGCTTTGCTTGGTGGCACAAAGCTCCTTGGTGTTATCCCTGTCTCTGGAACACAGCAGCAATCCTAAGTTTAATGTGTCTAACACACCTGTGCCTTCCACTTCCCAGAAAGTGGTAATAACACTAACACTTATTAGTAACATTTATTAGTAGTCTCTGTGGTTAAAGCAAACAATGCTCAAAAATTGTAACTTTCCATGCAGCTTTTATACCACTTCAGGGGCTGGGCTCTTGGCAGAGGGGGGCAGAGGGCTCACTGCCCTCTCCAGATGAAGGTAAAGTATTGGCAGTCATGGAAGCAGTGCTGAGTTTGGCATGTTGGGCTCTGTGTGTAACCCTTCTGGAGTGATCAGCCCTACACACATACAAAATAGCCTTGGGCTCATGCCAGTATTGATGCAACCTGTCAAAAAGAAGTACCTCACAAAGCAATGCAGTGCTGGGCAAGTACACAGCGGCAGGCTGGACAGCCTCACTCGAAGGCTGTGGCATCTCCCACCCACCTTTCCCCAGGGATCCCTTCTCCTGCCCACCCTGGCCATGATAGATGCATCCAGGAAAGGATGCATCCAGGAAAGGATGCATCCAGGGGTGACCTTGTGCTGCAGGCACCTGGACAAGTAGCTTTGCTAAGCTGGGGCTGGGAGCTGGGCTGTGCTGCAAAGCTCACAGCAATGCACTGCCAGGCAGTGTTATACAAAATATCACAGCCTACTACAGCTCAGCACAATCCAGTAATTAGCAGCTCATAAAGGATGTCGTAAACCCATAAAACTGTTGGACTAATAATGGAGACATTTGTGGCCTAAAGGAACCAAGTGATAGTAAATGAGGTAAGGTATTATGCTCCAGTCTGTTGTTACCCTAGTTTGTAAACTTGCAGGCATCAAGCTTGATATGGGTGAAAATGGAGTTGCCTGTATTTGAGAGGCTGGACTTTAATTTTCAGCAGAGGTACAAAACCCATAAATGCAGCAAGACCAATCAGCAATTAAGAACATTTTTCTGAACATCTAGATTTACTCACAGCAGTAGAAAATTAAGTGCCCATCACTGTGATTTTGGCACTCACTTTGGATCAGTGCCTGATGCTAAGGAGCAAGGATATTTTACAGCACCACAGTTCCATCTTCTACATCTTCTACTTCAGGTTAGTGAAATTCCTCCAAACTAGAAAAGGTGCCTTTGCAAAGGAAGATGTTGAGAGAAGGAGGTTGAGAGCGCTGCAGGAGCCCCTGCTTGCAAAGTCATAGAATATGTGTGAATGAAGATCATGCCTATTCCTTATATAATCTTATTATGTGAATAGTAGATAAAGAAAATATCAGTCCTCAGGTTATGGTTTTCTTGATATATTAAGCTTGCTTAAACTGCCCATTTCCTGGGTAGTGTCTGATGGCAAATATTCACATTCCAGAGATTCAGTTGCCACTAATATATTTGTTTTGTGTCACTGGAGTTTCATTTCACAGCAGGTATATCTACTTGGCATCACAGAGACCTGATTGTGTGGACACAGGAAAGCGGCTTAAGTGCTGAATTTATTGTGAATACATTTGCTGTCATTAGTTGTCATACATGTTAATGTGCCTTCTTTTTTCTGCTGTGATGACAACTACAAACCCCCACATCTTGCCCTGAGCATGTGAGTGATGCTGGGTGGGAGGTGCTCAGCACACAAGCCTAGCCAACTGTGTCATCTGTTTTTTTTCTCTTCCCTGGTAACTGGGATGTCTCTGCACGAGCCATCCTTTTCAGCCATCACCCTGGATTGCATTAAGAGGATCACCTCTGGATGACTTTTCTGAGTCTGCTCATAGGCTGTCCCCCATGTTAGGGATCTTCTTGTCTTCCTCTTCCTGATGTCTGGAGAAACTCCTTGCACACAGGACCCTGATGACCTGCTAAGACAGGTGCTACTAACCCCTGCCATTCTTCTGCTGTTTCTCCTGGACTATCCCATCCATTCTTCATTCAGACTTAGTATTTCTGTCAAATGTGAATAAATTGCAATTATGGCATCTCTGCAAAGATGTCTGCAGATATTTAAGAACTGGCCAAGCCAACATCTGGCAGAAGTGATTTAGGGAGCACAGAATCCAGCCATCAGAGCCAAGGGTCAGCTACATGATCCTTGACATGTCTTTCAGCTCTAGCTCTATGGTCCATGTTTATATTACTGTATCCAGATTTCTTCCTTGATAGCACAAAAAGCCCTAAAAGCCTGAGCTGAGATTAACCAAAACCTTCAAACTAGAATGTAACCAATTAGTTTTGTCAATAATGTAATTAATTCTAACAGACTGTCCTGGTATTTTTATGCTTAGGGTGATTTTCTAAATTCTTAAAATTTTAAGTATAGATATGGCGTATAGGGTGCCACAATAATAGTAAATAAATACAGGTCTGCATTTGCATCTAGAGTCCCCTTTATGTGCTAATCATGTTCATTCCACACCTGCACCCCCAAGGGCATGAAGGCAGTTTCCATTTATTCCATTCTTTTTTTAATATTTAACAGCAACAAAAGCTAATGCAGGTAAATATTACAGTGGGATCTGAAGCCATAACTGAGGTGTTGTGTTATTACACCCTTTGGTGAGGAATCCTTGGACAGATTGGTCTCAACAAACCTAGCAAGTCTTCCTGCAGTGATGCTCTCCTCCCTGAAGAAATCAGGGTGGAAAGCTTAAGCTGGTGGTACTTCTGGCCTGAATGCAGCAGTCAGGTCCACACAACCAGCTTCACACTGCAGATGTGGTAGATGAGTAGAATTCCCTGCAAATCCCAGCACAGCTTGTCCACATTGATAACCGTGGCTGAAGTCACACTTTTGCTCACCAGTTCACGAAATAGCCTGTATATTGCAGAGAAAACTCAAGTGATCTGTCTTAACTTAGCACTATGAGTTCCTTTATTGTAAGTGAAGAGAAAGGGGCCCAAGGAAATGCAAGGAGAGGTGTTATGTCCTAGGGCCATTCAGTCTTCTTCCTCCTTGGGCCAACAATTACTGGCCTGTAATGCCAATTGCTTCCAAGATCTGTTCCCCAGTGGTATTTTAAGGCTTAACCTTTCATAGCAAAAGGTGTTTTTTAATGCAGAAGTTCCAGGAAGTTTCCTGAAGTTACTCTGGGAATTCATCCAAGAACAGGACAAATCCTGGCAAAAGGCCAGCCCTCCCTTTGAGCCACCTGGGCTGGGGCTGTTCTCAGGCAAGTGCTCTTAGGGGAGGTTTTCTCCTCAAATGGTCCTTTGCCTGCATGTGGCTATTTTGGGCTATGGTCAAAGCTAAATTGGAAAGTTATGCTCTGAGAAGCTTGGCTCCGCTCTAATTACATGTTTAGTTACACTGTTATTGGAATATTAGAAATATGTTAAAAGCAGAACAACAGCCTGTACTTTGTGTCCAGTTTGGTAGCTCCTACCTTGGACAATGTTTATTTCTGTGAGCCCAGAGGAAGCTTCTCCCAGAGAAACCCAGCAAGAAGTGAGGTCCTTTACCCTAAATTCTTGCTAAAGCAGTTCAGCAATGTGGCTGCCAGTGGGCATAAGGCTTTGGGTCACTGCAACACAGGTGACTGAGCAACCTGTTTGTGGTGACCTTTCCTGTGAATATGCCAGAAGGTTTGAAAATGGGTAGAAAAATATCCCTGTGAACTGGAGGATTAACGAGTTTTTCTGTGTACAACAGTAAACCTGCCTGAGCTTTTGCACAGTTTTTAGTTTTTATCCTGATGACTGCAGCTGGATGGAAATAGAAAACAAAAGAAGATTCAGTATTTTTGTCCCAAAAGTGGATATTTTTAGTAGACTCTATTCCAGCTACCATGATGCTATGGTTACTGGTTTTCTGTAAAATAGATGTGAATTCTCTGTTACAGGCTAATGGGAAACAGATGTTTTCCTGAAAAAAATTCCAGGTGCACACAGCCTGCAACACTGGGCTTCCTGCTGCTGTGCCAGGGCTGCCACATCTGCATGGAGCAGAGCACCCTCAGTTGCAGGGCAGGAAAGAAAGGGGTTCTATGTTACCTTATCTTTTACTGATTTGGGAATTTTTGAGACCAGGCACTTGCACACCTTGATCAACGATGTTTCACTTCACATATGTGAGAGCACTTTCAGAACAGACAGCAGGGTCACAGCTGGGAGATCACACACTGGCTCAGATTCTGACCTTGTAATTGCAGGTCTCCAGGGCCCTCCATTCCCTCCATCAACCTCCACAGCTGAGTGGGGTTCAGCTGGGAAACCAAAAGGCTTAACTTGCATTAAATACAACTGTGACTTTGTGGGCAACAAACATTTTGGTTTAAAACAAAAAATTAACAGATTTTATCACATTCTTTGGCTACAGGTCCCTACTGGATGGAAGCTACTGTGATCAGTAAGGAAATGCAGGGTTTTTTCTCTCTAGCAAAATACAGTCAGACTCCTTGCAGTCCACAGGTGTACCTGTCTCCTCATGAGGACAGGGTAGAGGTTACACCAAACACGCAAAACATTTGTCTCCTGCTGAAGCAGTACTTAAGATCAGTACTTAAGGGGGTAAGAATTTTTTTATTAGCAAAATATGATATGTTTCTTTTCTATGCACCTACCCATTTCCTGATGGCAGACTAAAAATGCCTCTGTGTGTATTTAGGTGTATTGTCCCCTACTGAGACATCCTGCCCAGCGTGTGCTGCTGGTGTGTGCTCTGTACTGATAGCCTATGCTGTTTTGCAGCACCCTGTGACAGCTGGCACACAGGAACCCTGAAAAAGGTGGGAGGTTCTCTTTATGAGACTACCTCTGGTGCAGAATAAAACCATAGCAATGTATATCCATTTCTTTTCTTACTTTTGTAATAAGTAGAGGGACGTCTGCACAGCAGAACCTTGCTTTATTTCTGTAACTCAATGGGGTCTCCATAGATTGGCACTGAAATTGATTAGCCACTGTAATCTGGCATCATAATGGCATCACCAGGAGGTCCTTCTGTGTGTGTGCAAGGTCCATTACCCAAACACCCACCTCCTTCTGCTATGGCGCTTCTACCTAATAATGACTTTTTAATGAGTTTTTTCAGAGCTAAGGGTTTTTCTTTTAAATCCAACATTTTAATGACCATTTTTATGGCATAATAAGACATCTCCTCTGTTCGACTGTTTGTAGTATTGCAGTGCCTAATTGTGAATCTCAGTAGCAGAGAATAAGTGCTTTACCTTACCTGGCTGCAGAGCTTAGAAACCCCTCGGAAGACAGAGGCAGGGAGTGCAAGGGAGAGCTCAAAAAATAAGGCAACACTCTGCCCAGTGCAGAGGGCTTCACCTCTGTGGCAGACAGAAGCCTGGCAGATGAGGGCAGGCAGGCAGCAAAGGTCTCTGTGCAGCTGCCCCGCCCGTGGCTCTGAGGGCAGCAGCAAGGCCAGGGTGCCTGGACAGACATCTCCATTGCACAGGGGGATTTGGGCAGATGAACTGCCAGACTGTCCTAAGCTGCCACCAGCTGCCACTAGCTTGTTTTATAACTTGCTTAATTTCCTTTTTTTTCCCCTTCAGAATTGCTTTCCCTCCCTTTTAGAGTGAGGATTAGCAAGTTGTTCAGTTTTTCATTTATGAATGTGATTTTAATCACAACCCTTTTTATATGAATGACAAATGCTTCTGCAGAGAGGGAGAACTGGTTTTAAATCCATGTTACATACAACATTCTGTACAAAGTGAATCTTTGCCAGTTTTTCTTCAATTCATCTGTCCCACCCAAATCCCTCTGCTCAGAGGGAGGCCTCAGGTCCCATTTTTGGTACTGTTTTCAGACATTGCAGGCTATTGGTGCCTTGCTGTGCTAGCCCAGATTTGCAGGGGAACACTTTGAGAGGTTGAGCAGCCAGGCTGAAGCTCTGGCTGTTGGTGGGACAGACAAATGCTTAGAAACAGCATCTTCCCACGCAGCCCTGAGAAGGAAAAGGGGCTCTCTCAGCCCTTTCCTGGCCATTTGGCCTGGGGCAGCCCTGTCTGTGCTGCTGGGTGCAGGGCACCTGCTGACAGCACTCCTGCTCACCTCCACCTCTCAGGCCCCTCACCTGAGAGGTCCTCAGATGAATGTGCAGCAAACCTTTCAGTTCCAGCCCCTGGCTTTCCTTCATGTATCAGCAGCATTGCCTTTCTGGGTTTAATTTTTTGTCTTTCCTGAGTCTGATTTGTTTCTTTAATAATGTCTTAATTTGTTTGCTTCTTTTCTTTGTGGCTGGCTCAGCACAGAAAACATTCAGGGTTTTGCTGTGAATTTGCTGGTCCGGTTATTTTACCTGCTGTTGAATCTGCATCTGCTGCTTCCTCTGCTCAGCAGCCCCCCTCAGCTGCTCTCTGCCCAGGTTAAACAGGAGCCCTGCCACCTCCAGCCCTGTGCAACAGCATCTGAAGCCCTCTCTGAGCAGAGATTAACATTCATTTGCTTGATGTGATGGTTCACAGCTCTGACAGGCTCTTTGCACAGCCACGGTGCTCTGGCTTGGGGCACGTACGACACAACCTTTACACACAACCTTTGGGTCTCAGAGGCTTTCTTCCCTGAAGAGTCATGCAGAGCATGTGCAGCACAGCACCCACTCACACGTCCCTGCTCCCTGCAGCGGGCTGTGCAGGCTCAGCACTGGGCATTTGCAGCATAGGGTGGCTCTGTGGGGGTGCCTTTGCAGCGGCTGCTCCCTCCCTCTTTGTACACAGGGATGGCTGTGCTTCTTTCTTTCTGGTCTTTATTTACTCTCATGACACAGTGCTCTGGTCATGCTCCCAAAAGGGACTGGAGCTGTGCCTCTCTACCAGCTGCCCCCAGGCACTGTGGGCACTGGGCTGTGGGAGGAACAGGGATGTCTGCTGGGGTCATTGGAAGGCTGAGCTGCAGAAGGCATCCAGACAGTGCCTTTTTTGTCCATGGGCTGTGCCATTGGACATGAACTCCCATTTTTTTTTTCCACTGGGGGAAAAAGCTTCAGTGGGGTAAATGGTAGGAGCAGGAGAGCTTTCTGCTAGCAGATAAGGTGCTGTGGAGTTCAGCTGAGAAGACCAGGGTTTGGGGTTAAGGTGCCACTTTCCCCTTCAGGCACCAGGATCTCCTTTAGTATCTGTCTCAACACCCCAGCACGGGTTTGGCCCTTCACATCTGTGGCTTAAGTGCAGCTTTCCGAGGTGTTTCAGTACTGGTCTTATTTTCTTTCCTATGGTCAAATTGAACCACTCTTTATAATCTAAATTCCCATTCTTGATAAATACACAAAGATAAGATATTTGCTTTGGCCATTGTGTCTGAAAGCTCTCACAGCTCAGCTCAGTAAAATGAGGATTGTTTGGGCTAGAACTGCCCAAAACGTGCTTTTCCAGCTCTGTTGAAGAGAATACTTCTAATAAAGCCTTTCTTTTGTCTTGACATCTGCTCAGCTCCCAGCTTTAATCAAAAGTGAGAACAGGAGTTCTCATGAAAGAAAAGTACAAAAAAAGAGCAGACCTTCATTTTTAAACCGGTTCTCATAGAGGTTTTGGCAATGAGAAGCCAGCTGGTCCCCCTGGAAGGGAGGACAGTTTTAGTGCAGTGAGGCCATCAAGTGATGGTGGCTTTTCAGGCTGAGTCAACTGTCTGTCATCTGGGGGTTGTCCTCACTGCAGGAACAGGATCACAGGCTACACACAGCTGTTAATCCCTGTCTTTTCACATCCCTCTGATCCTGCTCTGTGTCTCTTTTCTCCTTCCAGCTGTGTACGAAAGGGTGCCCTGCGCCCTGACCCCCTGCCCAAAAGCTCTTTTCTCCCATTTGCCCCTCCAGTGCCAGTGCCTTCATCCACTTGTTTCCTCCCCACACGCCACTGTCCCCCCTGGCTCCCCCTGCAGCCCCTGTGCTCCCTGGGGAACATGGCTGAGTATGTCATGGTTTTGAGGAGAATCATTTTGGGGCAGAAATGTATGGGAATAGATCTGCACTGGAATCATCTGCAGCAATGACAGCACCTTTTGTTTCTCCCATGTGCACATTAACTTTATCAGCTGTTAGACCTTGAAATTGCATTCTACCCTTAAATGTACTACTGGGAAATGAATTCAGCTGAGTAAACTGCAGCTCTCTGCTAATGTACGTAGGCTCTGGCCAGCTGGTGTTTAAATTTCTTTTTAGAGTACACATTCTTATGGGCCACAAAGCGTGTGTGTGCAGTTCAGAAAGAAAAAGAAAACAGGAAAAGCACTCTGCTGCAAGGAGATAATTTGCAAATATTGAACAAGTGCATATGAATTTTTCAGTGTAATTAGTAGGATGAAGTTGGTGTTTACCCAAGGAAGTTTGTTTGGCAAACGTGTGTTTGAGAGATGCATCTGTAGGAATTGTATTGAAAGACCTGGGTTATGTCTGTCTTCTGAAATGAATCCTCTGCTCCATCCATTCTGACAAACAACCCTGAGGTGCAGAACTTCTTATAGTACAAAGTAATTTATTTTTTAATATTAGCTTCCTGGGTGCATATATTCAAACCCTATAACCCTTGCCACAAGTGTGTAGTAAAACCCACGAAGACCATCTCAAAGAAGATAAATCTGAAAGACTTGGCATAAATGTCACACATAAAAAGCATGAAAGAAATAAGGTGACACAGCTTAAACAGCAGAAAGAGAGGACTTTTTCCCAAAAGTGCAAGGCTTTCCTTCTCACACATCCTCCCATTTAAAACACTGATGTAAATCAGCATTAGAAAATTAGAAATATGGTTGCACATTGGCCTTCATGACCACACAGATAATAACTTATAGTCCCATGCTGAGCAGATCTTAGATCCACACCCTCCTGCTGTGCCTGCTACATGAAGGGAGGAACTTCAATTCTAAATAATTTGATTAGTAAAAAGCAGGGCAAATTTTAAAAAACTCATTAAAAGAGTTTAAACAGATTTTTATATTTGGTAATATGTATGTAACTGAAATCAGGTTTGTATCTGATTAAATATAAAAGGTGTGAACATTAGAAAAAAAGTCATCTATTCATATGTTGTTGGTTTCTGGGCTGGGTCTGTGGAAAATGCTGTAAGCGTTTTTGGATATCAGTGACGTGTACAGCAGCAGGGAACATTACACATTGACGTTGATTAAATGTTCATAAAAGCTCATTAAATAGCGATAGAAACCACTGTGCTGAGTAGTACAAACAGAATATGTGTGTGTGTTTATAAAATCTCTGGAATGCTTTCTTCAATACTGTTTCTGATCTCAAAAAACCCCACATAACTTAGAAAAGATTCAAGAAAGAATAACAGAGTAAGAGATTTGGTGAGACATTTAAAAAAGAGTATACAAAACCAGAGAATGGTTATCTTGGGGAGAAAGACAATGCAGTGAGAACTCGGTTGATTATGATGAGTATAGCACAGATCAGTCCTTTTAACTGTATTTTTAAAATTAAAGAACAGAATGATGCTTATGTGAAAGAATGACAAAATTGTAAGAAATAAAAAGACTCCCACAGGAAATCTGTAGTGGACAGTAGTGGAAGAAGTCATCTGAGCAAGCATCAGGGCAGGATTTGAACAAAATGTGCATCACACAGAAAGAACAGGTGATATGTTCTCAGACAGCACCATGGGGACACTCACTCTCCCAAAAATGGATGCAGAAATAAGCAAAGAGGAGAGAAACCCAATCCTGGAATGGCCTTCGAGGCCTGTCATGTCCATGGCATAATAGATTGAAAAAAAGAAGTGTAAATACATTCCAGGATGGGAGGCCAGAGGAAATATTGTGGTCATAGAACCAGCTTTCCTAAAGTTAATTCCTCCTCTCCACATCCATACAGAATTTAGCTGTGTGATGCCTTTCATTTGAAACATTGGAGTCAATAGCAGTTCTAGCTGTATCATACACAGAGCAGTTTAAGATTACTGAAAATGCATGAGGTACACACTGATTATTATGTCGATGTGTGTTCATAGTCTACTTGTAATTAAGATGCCCTCCTTTCATAGCACATACAGTCTCTGCTCACCTTCAGTATCTATGTCTTGGTTTACACTGCCACTAACTTAACTGAATATTTGTGACATAATTGCTCTAATTAATGACCTTGGGAGACAGTCAAAACTTTTTCACAAAGTTATTTTTAGAATGTTGGTTTTGGGTAGTTGTGGTGTTGTTATTGTAGCAAATTTCTTAATTATCAGGCAACATGCTAATTTAAACAAAGCTCTGCTTGTTCTGAGAATAAGATTCTTAATATAATTAAATAAAACAACATTTTATTTAGCTGTGGTTTTCATGCCCATATTGTATTTTTAAATATGCCTTTAGCAGGATGGTGTTATTTTTTCCTTTTTCAATTGACAGTTGTCAGTGTCAGTTCCACTCAGCCCCTGTCTGCAGAGGCTGCCAGTGCCCCCCATTTTACTGCTTTATCTGAGGGCACAATTAAACCTCACATGCACCTGTGGCCCCATGTTTGTCCCCACACAGACACTGGAAGATATCATTGCTGCAGCTCTTTCTGGCAAAACTTGAAGTTATATTTCTTCCTATTTTGTCCTGGTTCTTGCTTCTGCCCCTGACTTATTCCAGCACCTGGTCCAGCATGAGCTTCTTGTCTCTCTACCTGCAATGTCTGGCCATCTTCTTGACCTGTCCTCTGCTCTTGTGTGCTTGCTGTTTCTCTTGTCCAATGCCCAGCCTGGACTTCCTGGCCAGACCTGGATTCAGCGCAGCTTTTGCAGTGGTTGTGGTTGTGCCACAGTAGCACGGTACTCCAGATCTCAGGCATGAGCCCAGCCTTGCTACAAGGACAGAAACAACCTAGTGGAACACTAAACTCCCCAGCAGGCTGGGGATCTCAGCCTAGTATGTGTTTCCCCAGCAGCATCTGGCAGCCCCAGCCTGTGATCCCTGCCAGCTCTCAGCTCCCCCTGCCCTGGAGATGATGATGCAGGGGGTTTATGCAGTGGAAAATATGGGGTATCTCCAGACCTTGCTCTCTCCATCCCCTGGAACCTGCTTTCAATGAGGACTTCTGCAGTCTCTGGGAAGATGCTGCCTGCTCCTACCTTCATCTCCCAAGTGTCCTCCAGAGATGACCACTGGATCAACTGCTGGCACCTTGAGCTAGCTGCTGAGGAGTGGCAGCCTCATTAGGGAGGGGTCATTTATACCCAGCAGATGTGCTGCTGTTTGCAGCAGTTTTAACATGCTGGTGTTATCCTGTCAGTGAGGAAAGAGAAGTTTTTTGCTACAGCTACAGCTGTGGAAGATACCAGTATTGCATCTGCTGTTCCATCTTTAGGCTGATATTTTCTGTACAAAAAAGCTTGTGGAAAGAAGAGATTCACATTAGATCTATGGACAAAAATCAACATATTTAGCAATCCCTCTATCCTCAACTAATCCTTAATTCAGGTCTAGGAGCCCTTTGACAGCTGTAATGGTGTGCTCTGAAGGTAAGGAAGACAACTGTGTGGGTTGAATGGCTTGTTCCATAAAGTCTCTTTGTCAGGAGGCAATTAGTTAAGCTATTTAGGTGTCTAGCTCTTAGATATCTTATTCCCATTGAGATTGATGCAATCTGAGTGCTTAAGTAGCTTATTATGTCAATTGTTTTCAACAGGTTTGAGAGAAGGTAATAAAAAATATATATACCCCCCTATTTTTTTTTCTGAAACCTGCCCAACTCCTACTTGTTAATAAAAACATTTAACTTTCAAGTGATAAAAACCAGAAAAATTTCCAAAATATAAACTTATCTGCAAAAATGTTCTTGTGCTCTTTTTTACTAAGATAGTTGTAGTGCCCTTTCCCCCCTGAAAGTGTAATCCTTTCTGTGATAATTTCTGAAATAGAAGAAATCCTAAACTGAGAATCCAATGCATGTTGATTTGACAAAGGGAGAAGAGATATGCTAATGCAAAATAAATAGATGTAATTAAATTTATGCACGTCTTTGCAGTGCCAAGGAAAGAAAGGAGAAAGTTCTTATACTGGAACATGGCTGGAATTAGTTTTGTAAAATCTTGGCTCTCTAGTATTTATCCTTTTGGAGCAATAAACCTTGAAAGAGAATGCAGAATTTGAAAAAGTGAAACAAAGCCCCAAGGACACGAGCAGGCAGTCTGACAAAGCGGTGGGATTGCTGCTGCAGGAGTCCCTTTGCCTCCTCAAACGCTGTTCACAGAGCCCTGCTCCCCGGGCACGCTGCGCCTTCTCCAGCATCGCCTGCTCCCGTTTCTACATCGCCTCTGCTCTCTCCATGCTGTGTTCCATGGAGCCCAAGCTCTGCACCGAGCAGGACAGGAGCCCCAGGGATGCCCTCCAGCCTCAAGGCAAGCACTCTGCACTGGAGGCACCTCAGGCACCCCAGGTACCTCCCTGGCCCTGGACACAGCTCCAGCGAGTCCCTTGTCTCCCGTGCTCCAGCTGCCTGCCTGGAAATCATCCCTAAGTGGAAAGGAGGCTGAGAAGGACAGAGAATTGGGCTGAGGTCCAGGATACCCATTTGTGGAGCTGTTGCCACATTAACCTCCCTCCAAAGGCAGGAGTTTGCTTCCTTTTGCTTTACCCAAAATAATTCATGAGGCTCTTAAAATGCATCCTGCATGTACTAAACAGGGAAGCCCGCAGAGTACACCTGAAAGATGGCATGAGAAAATAGGATATCTGAGGAGGTGCTAACAGTTTTATTGGGTCTTAATGACAGGGGGAAAATTTTAAAGCGGCTGGAAGACAAAGATTTCTTTTTCCCCAAGTGTAACAACATGCTCCTCCCAGACAGTATTGAGGTGTGCAGCCCTTGGCTGGCCTGCACAAAAAAATGATGCTGAAAACCCTCCAGTGGGCTCTGCAGAAGAAGCTCAGGCAGCAGTTTGGTGTGCTCCTTCTGTGCCATGTGCAGCAGCCTGTGTGACACCACCATGCCTGCTCAGCTGTACAGAGCCTCAGTGCAAGTGAAGCCCCCAGCAGAGGAACTGCAGGCTCCTCCTAATTGCCCGCAGACTGGCTGCCTCCTGGGAATGCTTGTTTTACAAGTTTCAAAAAAAACCCCAAAACCTCCACCAAACCAGCTCTCCCGAGAATCTGGCATGCTGTCAATCCTGAAATGTCTGCAGGCTTTCAGTCCTGTCTGAGATTGTGTGTGTAGATGATTATTCCGTATTTCAGGTTTACAAGCGTGCACATGCCTCTTTCTTGACATATAAGTTAGTCACATCAGTTCTCCTCCCATGCAGAAGCACAAGTACTCAGAGTTGACAGCTCTCTCTGCAAAACCAGGTTTTATAGTGTTGCACATGATGTACAGGCACAGGTAAGCATACATTCACATGCAGTGGACAATCTACTGCATTTCACCATTCATAACTAACCCACATTTTCCTAGAGAGACATCTGACCTGCACATGACATAATCCTCAATGCATCCTTGGTACAGTAAGCCCAACAGATAAGAGTTATTTCAGGCTTAATAGTGAAAGGCCTGAAGTGCAACAAAAATGCTGTTGCCTTAGCAAGTGAAACATGCTCTGTGTAGCATATCCCTGCTTATGCCATGCCCTTGGTCAGGCACAGATGCAGCTGTCACTGATTCTGTACCTTGTGCATTAACAAATCAAACACTGACCTTCCAGCTGCTAAGGAGAATGAAATATTGCACTGTGAAGGAAACTCAGAGGCTTCTGAAGGCAGGACATATGAAGGCAAATAGTTCCAAGGACAGTACAAAGAATTTCTTTTTTCCCCTTCTGGTTACAGTAGCCCCAGTAAACTTGCTTGTAAAAAAGATTATTTATTCTAATATGCAGTTAATGGTTCTCTGCTTGGCATGCTCTTGCACTGCCTTGTGATTTATGAACCATTTCCTTTTTAGGCAATGAAATTTTGACATGTGACATGAGATGTATGGAACTGCTCTCAACTGCCCTTGAGGCTAATTTTAAGCAAATCAGTCTGGAGTCTGGCTGTTGCCAAAAGCTTCAAATGGGTGCATCCTTTCCTTGGCAACCCCTTTTATGCTATGTGATCTCTTTATGGGCATTATCTGTCTGGGATGCATAAACTTCAATTTATTTTCTTCAGTAGCAACTGATATTTTCGAAGAAGAAGGAGATCATTGGGTCTGAAGTAGTGGTATGGGTGACTGACATGCAAATCAGCCCTTAATATGGTTCATCTGCCTCTCTGGAGATATCCCCAGCACCAGGAAGCCCCCAGGGGGCACACAGCTACTGCATTTGCCCCCGCTGCCTGGGGCTGGCATTTTGGCATTCACTCCAAGGTGGCAGCCCTCAGCACTGCTGGAACAGCCCCCAGTAATTTATGGCAACCATCAAGTTTCCTCATTTGCAGCTGAGACGTGGCCAGCACTGCTCTGCAGCAGCAGGGAGTGGCACAGGGAGCCATGCACCTCTTCACCTCCTGTCACTCACCATCTGTGCCCCGGGGTCTGTCATGCTGCCCACAGGATCAGGAGAGGATGTAGCCAGTGTAAACCTTCAAAAATACCATAATATGCTCTGACAAATGAGAGAATGGTACAGCTTCACCTCATCCACCAAGCCATCTCCATCCTTCAGAAAGGCAGCTTATTTTACTTTTGAAGGCTGGTGGGCTTCTTGAGCATGATTGGTGGCCCTGGATGCACTGATCACGAAGGATTTACACAGCTGACCTGATTTTCCAAATTAGTGAAAATTAACATTAGTATCCACAGGAGTGGCAGTTTATCGATGTGAGATCACTTGTTTAGCCACAGAGATAGAGAAATCACTCTTCTGCCTTTGACTGGAGGTTTCTCTGAGCAGCTGGAACTTATTTAGTACCATATAAATTATTTGCAAACTGTTTGTTAAATTTAGTTAGTGACAGCAGAGAGCTCTCCCTCAAATGCACATTTTGCCTCTCTCAGTATACAATCTAGATTTGGGGCCATGGTGTCATGTGTGAAGTTGAGCTGTTGATGAATTTAATAAATGTAAGGTTTCCTCATTGCATACCTTACATACCTTAAAGCAAATATGTCATGATTGGTGTTGTTGTTACAGAATATTCCAACAGTTCTGATTTTCAGTAGGGACCACATTAAAACCAAGGGACTCAGAGAAATCATGATAAATTATTTGCAAACTGTGTTAAATTTAGTTAGTGGCAGCAGAGAGCTCTCCCTCAAGTGCACATTTTGCCTCTCTCAGTATACAATCTAGATTTGGGGCCATGGTGTCATGTGTGAAATTGAGCTGTTGATGAATTTAATAAATGTAAGGTTTCCTCATTGCATACCTTACATACCTTAAAGCAAATATGTCATGATTGGTGTTGTTGTTACAGAATATTCCAACAGTTCTGATTTTCAGTAGGGACCACATTAAAACCAAGGGACTCGGAGAAATCATATTGTCCTGGGCTCCTCTACTTGAAGACTTCCAGAAGTCATGCAGAAAGAAGATGCCTTAGAAAGTGTGCAGATAAAGATTTTGCACGGGAACACCAGCATAGAACAGATGATGGGTGAAAATTTCTTTCTGATGGTAAGGCTCCTTGTTCAGAGGGTTTTCTCCAGATAATTAGAGGCTTTCTTTTTGTTTTAACTTCAAAGAAATTTATAAGCGAGGGAGGGGCTTAGGACACCTGAAAACTTTCATATACATTAATTTCATGATCTATACTCAGATGTATCTACTCCGTATGAGAAGCTAGCAATTCTGTGAGTAAAAAAAAATGAGTTTTGAACAATAAATCACCTCTTTAATAGTCACTGGGTGTGACACTTTAAAAGTATTTCAAAGCATAATTCAAAGAGATGTGGGCAGTTTTCCATTTTAGTGAGTTTTCCTAATTTTGGTGCCATTTAAAACCTAGTATCTGCCCCAGAACCCTCTGAGAAGGGGCAGAGGAGGAGAGTCAGTGGGTGAAGTTGCAGCACTGCTGGACATCAGCTCTGGTAGGACCCTGCATCAGAGGCAAGACACTCTCAGAGGGACTTTTGTAAATAAGAGGCCTCAAAGACAGCTGGTCTTACCATGGCAGTGTTTGCATAGCCTCTGTCTTGAAAGCTTGGGCTGTCATTTAAAAAAACTTTCCATGCTCATTTGCTTGCTGTTTGGGGTCTGTTGCTGAGCGAACTCAGCAAGGAAAGTGAGGTGAATAAATGAAGCTTCATTAATAACAAATGATCCCCATTATCTGTAGAAAATAGTAAGACCAAGTTGTTTAGCTGATGCAGTAGGTGCTGTTTAAATCACTCCTGTAAGCAGTAAGGTTCAGAAAAGTGCAAGTAGTGCAAGTTATTCTATGTTTTAATAGTGTATCTTTTTGTGTAATTGGAAACTGGCAGGCAAAGAACACAGCAGAAACCAAATTTTTGCAGGGTGAGCAGCAACAAAACAAAAACAACTTTTTCTCTGTTCATGATATAAAAATGACCAAAATGAGATTTCCCATTCTACCAGAAATAGTGAGAAATGAAGAAGTGGGGGAGGAAATTATCTAACTTTGAAAGAAGAGGAAACAAATGGAGAAATAGCCTCATGCTGTGGTAGAACCTGGTTTTGCATTGAGAAAGAGACAAATTTCCTTTTGACTTTTAAAGCCAAACCTCAGTTCTTGTCAGGGCTGCCTGTGCTGAGCCCATGACAATGTGTCTTCTTAACCATGCAGCTGTAGCTCATGCCCAGATGAATATCCTGTTTGAGAGGAGCCAGATTTGGGATTTCTTTTAACAGAGAGAGAGAGTGAGGGAGTATATGTAGCCTAACCCATGTCCCATCATTGCCTGAGAAGGCTCCAAGTTCCAACAAAGCAGTAAAACCTTCATCTTGGACCTTCAGAGAGCCCCAGACCTCAGCCACCTTCCCTCATATGTTGGGTATAGATGGCAGCCTTGACAATCTAGACTTCCAAACCACACTGGATTTATATTTAACAGGCAGTAAATTCATAGTTATATCATGAGCACATGGTGCTAGGAAAAGCTGACAGAGATGCAGCTCAGTCTGAGAGAACCAGTCTCTATGACAAGGGTGAGTGTGTCACTGACACCCCTGCTGGCTCTAGAGAATGAACCTGCCCTCTGGATAAAGACTAACAGAGAAGTTGGAGGTTCTTCCCCCATGCATTGTTCATGAAGACGGATTCACAGAAAATGCTGCAACATTGGAAAGCAAGGGTAAGGTAACATGTGAGAAGGGAATAGTTGAAAGTGCAGTGTCTGGAGGCGAAAGGACTTGGGAAGAGTGAAAAGGGAAAATAGAGGCCAAAAGTGATGCAGTACAGTTGTCATAGTGAAGTGGTTTTAAGTTTCTGAAATATTAATAGACCATTTTCATAATAGTTTTTTATGTCTATCAAATAGATGAATAAAAGAAGTGACCAAGAAACATGCCAACAAACATTGATAAAGTAAATTGTTAAGGAGAACATTTACAAATATATTTTTCTGTATATTCACTTGAATAACTAGAGATATAGCAGCCAAACTTAGGGACAAGGCACAGAGATAGCATGATGTGATTATGTTCTCTCTCTCTGTAATTAGACAAACACTACCATCCTAAGCCTAGCTTGGTTTTCTAAAAACTACATTGCTATTTTCACTACATGATGTGATACTTGGCTGTTACCAAAGTGCCTTTTTCCTCTGGAAAGATTATACTGATGAGATACAATTCTTTTGCCTCTACAATCAACAGGTTTGAATTTTTACAGGGCGTGTTTTCTAAATCCCTGATTCTACAAAATGAGTTAGACTAATGTAACCAAATAATAATCCAATAGCTATGAATACAGAAACATTGTGTATTTCTTACCACTTCTTAACTAATTTTTTTCATTGCTTATGACTAATTGTTGTTGTGTCAAAAGCAGTAGACAGGAAAATTGGTGTTTCTTCCAAACATATCATTACAGTCACTAAAGTAATGAGAAATGCATCAGATATTTTTAGGTCATAATTTTTTTGTCAGGGAAAATAACAACCTTTTTGAATAAACTGAAAATCATTATTGCTTCCACTGGGATTCACGCTGAATGCAATAATTATGGTGAATTCATTTGGTACTGACAAAGTTGCAACAAAGTAATTTCCTCCATGATATATTGCAGGAGGCCAAGTTGTCCATGGGCCAGGAATTTCTCTTTTGTCACAGCCAAGCAGTCTGTCCTCTGATGGCATACCAGAGGGAGAACAAACTGGGTGGAGAAGGTGCAAATCCCAGTCCCCAGAACCCTTCTAACTCCTGCCCATGGACCCCATGCAGGAGAGGAATGGACACCCAGCAGCCCTGCATGCCCTGCTGCAGGGCTTTGGGGCATCTCTGGGAGCAGTACTGCACACACAGGGGTGCTCAGGGGTTCCCTTTGCTAAGAAACTTCATTTACAGGTGTGTCCTCAGGAAATTAATCAGCATTAACTAGAGGTAAGTGTGTAAAATGCCTCATTAAACCACAGCAGGCTGAGGTACACAAATGTTCACTAGACTTCCAACAAACCAAAGTAAAGTTATCGTACTTTCAGCCCAGAGAGTCTCGGTGCAGTCTGAGAAATGTGAATATCAAGGACAGTGTTTGATTCCTCCTTCACAGTCCTCAGTCACAATGTCAGCTTCAGGCTCTCTTTCCCTGACAAGTCCTGGTGACAAGCTGCCACCACTGTTTGTGGGGCTGAGCAATGAGTGCTACCAGGGGACTGCTCTAGGTGGAAAACAAAGCCTTCCCTCTTTTCATGCTGCCTTGCTTCTTTCTATTGCTTCTAAAACCAGCTGGGGAGGCACAGCTGAGAAGGTGATGGGGAGCAGGAGTGGGAGGCTGAAGCATGAGGGAAATGTTTGAGCTATATTAGCAGAGGAATAAAACTGTGGCACATGGATTTCACTTGCCTGTCAGCATCTTCTGCCACAGAGTGTCCTTGTGATCCTCTGTCTTGGAAGATGTCAAAATGGTCAGGTACTGTCCTAGTACAGACACCAGACCTAGCTTAAGAAGTGAGAAATGTCCACAGAAACAAAATTTTGGATGCCTTTTCATAACTACAGCTCACAGAACCATCAGAAAATACTTCTTTTGTTTTTTAAACCTTCAGATTCAAGGGAAGAGGTGGGCAGGTCTCTTCCTAACACCACCTCCACTTTCCTTGGTTGTTAAGAGGATCATCTGCACAAACACAGCTGATTTGCCCCAAATAACAAAACCACTGCAATCACTTCCCTACCTGAGCCCCCCATCACTATGTTTTGATCTGTGCTGAAATCTGTTTGTTTTGTACAGTTTTCCATAAAGGCAGTTCTGCTCCTCAGGACACTGCAAAGTGACTGCTCTGTGAAACATTCCAGGTGGGAGTGAGCACTGTTGGCAGTCAAACACAGATGAATATTCAAAACTAGGAATATTTAATTTTGTATATAATTTCCAAAGACAGTCATAGGAGAACCAACATTTTCTGTTATTCTCCATTAATGAAATTATTTTTTTAGCTTTTTACTGATTCTTTTTTACATTCTAAACTAGAAACTACTTGTCTGAACTAGAGCAATAGGGAGGTGTGGGATTTTTAATGTTTGTTTGGCTTTTTTAAAAGTAGAAAGCATAAAAAATATAAATCAATTTAGCTTATCATATATTTAGAATAAATATCTTGGCATTGACTGCAAACAATCCTCAGATGTTTTTAAATTCATATCACAACTTAATATTTTATTACCTTCAAAGCTTAGTGGGCTGAAGTGAAGTTAACAAGTGTTGTTAAACTTTGTCCATTAACTAATAGGCAATTCTGGAACAAAAGAAAACCTGGAGGACATGTTAAAAAAATCCTGCAAGGTTTCTGCTAAAAAAAAAAAAAAAAGAAATAAGGAAAAAAAGAGACAAAAAAGAACCAATTGAGATGTAATAAAGAGGAAAATGTCTTCAGAGTCAACTTACCTAAAAAATACAATGCTCTGACAGTCTTGTACCAAAAATCAACGTGCCTTAGTCATTCGATAGATGCAAGCTACTAGGATGAATGTATCATCCTGTTTCTCAAGTATATCATGGATCAAAACACACTGTTATTTCTCTGAAGGTACTGAGTTTCTAAATGAGGTGGTCATAACCAAAGTATTTATGCTTACTTACTTTTTTTTTAGATCAAAGATTTGCCTCACAGAGTGGTTCCCTTTGCAGGGTGATCAGAAAATGAGGATGGATTTTGCTACAGTAGGCAGATTTAAACAAAGCTACTGATTCAGCTTAATATAGCAGAAAGGTAATTAATGTTTTAAATAATAGAATGTATTGAAAATTGATTAATGGCCACTTCCATGAAGTCCTTTCTCTTTTATCTCAGTTCAGTGCTCAGTTTGGAAGTTCAGGGCTGAGTTTTTCTTTCTCTTCCATCAAAGGTCCCTATTCAAGATGTCCTTTCGTGGCCACCTGATGGTTGTGTTTTTCAAACTTCTCTCCTCTGCTACATTAGCCACGACACCTCCATGAGCATTGGAGACCAGAGGAGCTTTCCCATCACCAGACCCAGCATAAGACTCAGCACAGACCTCTACATTCTTCAGTCAGCATTGAGCACTGGGAGCCCTGCTGACTTGTTTCTGTGGGCAGACTGGGATGCACAAGGGATTCTGCAGTATCTGGATATGACAGAAGACTTTGAAAGGCAGCCTTGCAAGTTTTTTGTTTGGTATGGTTTTATACAAAACCATCTGTGTTTTCATATATATAGGTCAGAAAAGTAAGTCTGTCTACATGAGTTAGCACTCAGATCACAGAAGCATTGCTAAAGGATCAGCATCAGCCTATGAAAGGCAGATATCAGCTCAGATACCTTTAAATATGTGAATAATCTCTAATTCAACATTACTTTGATGCACTAAATTCTGGCAACTAATTGGGAAAACCTCTGCGCGATGCTTGGAGGTGTTTCAAGACTTCCAGGAGTGAAACCTAAGGAGACTTAGACTCTTAAATCATGTTGTGGCTTCTGAAGATGTCACAGTCATGCTGGGAAACAGCAATAAAATTTAATGGAAAAGATAGTTCCACATCACTTTCTGTGGTGTACAAAGACTGCCCTCAGAGCCTTGTAGCTGCACAGGACCAACTCTTGCCATTTGCTGAAGCTGTCGTTCAGATATGGGTCTGTGCTGTTCCAGTGGGGATCAGGTCTTCTGTCCACAGGTACATATGAGTTAAAAGACAACCATGGAACGCTAAATCTGCTGCCAAGGCTGAAATCCACTGTGCAAGGATTGGCGTCTCAGCTGGAGGTCATCAGCATGTACTTTGCTACCTATCATCAAGTGCCTTCATAGCTTCACAAAGGTACTGTATTAGAGAACATCTGCATGAAACCTTGGCACTGCTAAAGTCAACAAGAGCTTTGACTGTAATTTTTGAAGTCTTTATCTGCAATACTACTTCATTTTTTGAAGGTCAGCTGAAAGGGCTGGGTAGTTTTATGCTTACATGGTAACATGAAAAGAATGACAAGGCTGAAAAGCTTAATGATAGTTAATTTAGGGGCACTATTAAGGCTGAGTAAAAGTCAGTATTTAGAGATATAAGTGGATGAATTAATTTCTTGAAAATGGTAGAATTACTGTAGTATCAGAATAATTGTATTTTATAATAGTTTTTCAGAAAATGTCTGTTCTGGGACAGAAAGAAAATTCATATGTTGTTTTTAAGCTTTCACATATTTTATATTATAAAACTGCTTTCCACATTAATTTTCTTGCAATTACATTTAGCAGCTTCTCTTTTTTTGTATCATTCAAAATAAACCCTATCAATGCTCTTCATACTTTCACTGGACATAAGGACACAGTTTGATGTCTGTGGCTGAGTAAATAGTTTTTTCAATGCCCCTTGTTTGGTGACTGGTGTCCTGTTATACAAAAGGATTGTGAGCTAGGATGAATTTTCTTTGCAGAGCAGATGGAAATTACTGAGTTTTCTGACATTCAGGAGGGACTGCAGAGATGTGTATGCATATATGACCTACTTTTGACTATGTGCAACCTGCATTTAAGGAGAGCAGACATACAAGTTGCCAGCTCTGGTGAGGCTGTGGAAAGGACCCAGCCAGAGTCAGACTGTAAGTCCTGAGTCCTCAGACTTTATGTAATAACTAGAATATAACCTGCCCCATAGCCATGGACTATATTTCTTTGGATAGATGCAACAATTTGAAATAATTACATGAAGTATCTAAAGACCGTGTTCACGTCGGGTTAAACACAGACAAATGGAGACTCACTTTGCTGGGAGGACTCTGTGTCTGTGCCACTGGAGGATACTTCCCTCACAGCATTGCACCTTTTGTTGAGATACAGCTCCTGAATCGATTCAGCTGCGTGTTATATATAAAAAGACATGTGATTTTGGCTTAGCTTGCTAGCTGCAAGAACAGTGTCACCAACCATAATAAACAAACTGTCTCGCCCAGCTTAAAGATGCCATTGTATTTTCTCTCCACTGCTGTTGAGAGCAGAAGGAAAAGAGGAAGGCCTGAAATCTGGAAAGGCACAGAGGAAACAAGAAGAATAAGTCTCTAGAGGTAAATGAGCAGTGTAAATTACACCTTTTCAGTTTATTAAGTACTAATTAAGGCTTGCAAGCCTGGCATTCTTTTACCAGACGTGTGGTGCCAGGAAAGCAGCCACCCGTGTGTTCAGAGGTCGATTGCTATCCTGTGATTATACAGAATCCAAGCGTGGCTTTTTCTTTTTTGGGCATTGCTGCCATTTGAATAATATATCCCCAGCATGCCTGGCTGGGGTGATCCATTATTCACAGGCAGTTATTGTCCAAGAGGGCTGTGACTGCTTCAGGGAGCTCATGTGATGCCCAGGCAGCCTGCCCATATGCTGGGAGCCTCCTGAAGGTCTGAGCGACCTCAGGAGAGGAGAGGAGAGAAAAAAGATTCCCTGGCCATCCCTCAGAAGAAGTGAGAATAAGCTGACCCCTGATATCTTTAGGCAGGATATTCCTGACTCTGAATGGAGCCATTGCTATTAAATATGCTATAAATCTCCATGTAGCTCCAGGTAAAAAAATGAACCCTCCCTGAACCCTCCTCTGTGAGGAATGTTTCATTTGCAGAAGGTTTGTTCTGTTTTTTTCTGCAGAGAGGCAAAAAAGCCACAGAACATTTGTAACATGGCTGCCACCAAGTCTGCTACTGCTATCAAAGCCAGGCAGAGGGTGAAGGAAGGGACCACAAAAGGATGACAAGGTACATCCTGGGGTGGTTACAGGGAGCATCCTGCAAGCAGGAAAGCACACACAAAGAACTTGGTTTGAAAATCAGTGACAAAGGTTAAGAGGAAACAGAGGATCCCCTCCTGATTCCTAAGGGGAAAGGAAAATTTGACAGGGGGTGAGAAACAGTACAGCTAGGGAAATGGAATAAGCACTAGGAAGCTGCACCAGAGAGGACAAGCATCCTGTGCTGCAGAAGAGGGAGGAAAGAGAGGTGCTGCTGAGGAGAGCAGCAAGGAGAATGCTGTGTGCAGCCCTGCTCTGCCCAGGCCAAACAGAAGAAGCCTTCTATGAAACCTCAGCTTTGAGATTATGAGAACCCAAACAGGACCTTCGTCCAAGAGTCCAGCTTAGCTGTCTGGAGCTAGTTTAATCATGCACTAAAGTGTTTTTCTCCCATATTCCAGCCAGAAGCAAACAATAGTAACTTCACCAAAGACTTTTAGTGGCAGTGAGGCCAGTGTGAGATCAAGGATGGCTAGTTTGGTCATGCACAACATGATCTGCAAGCTTCAAACAAGGAGCTGACTTACTCTTGGCTGCTCTCACCATGCCTTTCTTTGTGCAGTTGCTTTGTGTTGCTCTACAAAGGCAGCTTAGTCTAAGCTATATTTTACCCATACTTTGAGAATGTTTACAGTGAGCTTCTCCCAGACAGGAAACGAAGCATGATGGATGTTCCTGCTAAATCCCATACCAGCTAAACCCCAGCTATCTGAACATCTTCAGCATAATTCCAAATAATCCACTTGACTGAATACAGATAAATAGAAGAAGGGTTGGGCAAGATTAGGTTACTGGTTTTCTTTCAATTCTTTAGATGTTTTGCTTTCCCTCCTTTAAGTTGCACTAAACAAAAGCTAAAATTATTTCTTCTTTCATGACTTAAGGCAACTGTGATATGACAGGTTTTTCAGTTTTCTGACAAAACTATTCAAATAAACACAGGAACCCCCCCAACCCTGTTAATTTTAAAAATGTTTTTAAGACTGTTTTTCCTTTCTGACAAAGCTGAAAGCATCTGGGTAAAACAGTTTGAAGACAGATGAAATTGGGTTTTAGTTTTATGCTTGCATAGTAATAACAGAACAGATAGGCTGAAAAGCTTTACAACAGCTAATTTAGGATAATTATTTAGCCAAAATAGATGGTAGTATTTAGAGATAAAAGAAGATAGAAGATTTCAAAAAGAGTATGTTCTGGGAAAAAAAAAGACTAGGAAATGCAAAACCTCAGCATGCACTTCCCTTAACAGCTGAATGACAAAAATACACCTCAGGACATTGCAGACACCAAGGCAGCACCTGCATACCCCTATTTTGGGTTCATAATTAACCAAGTATTAGTGGTGGATATCAGCACAAAACTGTTATTTGGGTTGACTACATGTAAGCTGTTGTGTGCAAAACAGTATCAAGTGGCACAAACAGGAGAGTGCAATTTCAGAGCAACCCCTCCCCAGGTGCCATTCCTTAATATTGCAACCACTTTGCTTAATTATGCAAATGCTTCTGAGAGTATTAAAGGAAAAAGCTGGAATCTTTAATTGTGTGGACATCCTTGTCTACATTCTGGATACATCCAACTGTTAAGCTGTAATACTTTTAGGACTATTTTAGTAATTACTTTGTGCTAACTGTATTCTGTGCAAAGGAATTACTGAGTTTTTCTAATTTTGGAAGAGATTCCTCCATTTTTGGCAATCATACCTTGAATTATAAAATAATTAGTTGATAGATATGTTTTACTCTAATCAGATATTAGTTCTACAATGATTTCTGCTGAAATGTGTGGAAACAAGTCTTCAAATTTTGACTTAAAAATAGTAAAAATTAAATAAACACGTGGACCAAATACGTTTTTTTCATACATTTAGACCTCATTTTACAAAAATGCTGCCAAATAAATAATGCTAAGGTAACAAATTTCCAGTCCTACATTATTGCTAGGATAGCTGTAATTATAAAGAACCCCAAATATTGCAAAAGTTCTCTTTGCATCTCACACCTGTGGGGTAGATGGCTTACCTGGAGTACAACAATACATAAGCAACATCAATTTATGTCTGGATTATTTTAAGCTATTCAAGAGGAGGGTTTCATCCAAACCCACCCTCCATCATCACATGTGATTGAATGTAAGAAAGATTTACTCATCTGAATGAAAACAGGGAGAAAATCACTCTATAGGTTTTTTAAAGGCTTCTCTGGTGATGTGTCTGCATTATTCATATTTTTGTCTAATGTATCAACATACCATGAGATACAGAAACAAATTACATCATCTCTAAACAGATCTTTTTCAGCTGGATGATTATGTATTTACCTTATTCAATAAGGCATTATTCTGGGGTAGTATTTGAACCTCCACTCTCACATTTGCACCTTGCATCAGGAGGAGAAAAAGATAAGTGTGATCAGGAGAAAGCCCCAGCAAAGCTGCTGAGGGCAGCAAAAGTGGCTGGAGAAACTTGAGGTAAATTGCAGTGAATCAGTTCCTTAGCAAGAGAGGGGATTAATTATTGTGCACATGTATGCAGTCAGTAATGGCAGATAATTTGGAATGAAGATTAATTGTTTCCCTAATATGTTATGTTTGCTGGCCAGACTCTGCTTGCCTGCTGCCACAGCCTTGTGGGAGCCCTGCCAAACTGTCTCTTAGGACCACGTGAAAAAAAAGGAGGGATTATCCCTTCATGTGCCCTTTATGGTGATTTTCAAATATTTCAGTTTGGACTCTGCTCATGTCACTGCATGAAGCTAAGATTGCCCCTGAGGCTGACTCATGCTGTGAAGCTCTCCATTTCCCCAGACAGAAAGCCTGCAGATTGGAGAGCTGGGAAAACGGAAGAGCTGGCAAAAAAAGAAGAAATATAATGTCTAGAGAAGACCAATATTCACTCTGTAAGGATCACTTCTCTTTAAGGAGACTGGGATTTAGTGAAGCTGCCATTCTGGAACACATGCTTCCACCTCAGCAGGGTCCTGACCTGAGCCTACTGGATGACGTGTGGCATCAGGGAGGCAACTTTCAGGCTCACATTTGTCACAATTAACACTAAAAATTACTCATCTGCAGTGCCTTGGCTTCTGTGCTTACTTGCAGCTGTCCTGCACTTGCAGCTTTCTTCTTACTCCACAGAGGCTACTTAGCATCTGCATGGTGATCCTAGAGGAAATCAGAGCATTTATCTATCCTACAAAAACATTGTTATCCTGCAGCCAGTGGCACCTGCTATGGTGGAAATTGCCATTACAGGACTAGGAGCTGACTTTTAGAAAAATGAAGAGTCTTCTCAAAGGTGTATCAGAGCCTGAAGCATCCATGAGACAGATCACCAATGATAGTTTGTATTAAAAGTACAGCAGCAAGAAAGTTGAAGTTCCACAAGATTAAGCACTTGGAAACTTTTCATTAATGTATGAACAGGGTTCCTCATAATCTGGATGTCTCGATGATCTCAGATATTTACAGACTCATTCAGCTCTCTGCAGGCAGTAGACTGAAATTCACCCAGGTCTTTATTAATTGATGCTTGCAAGTGACTCTGGTCCTGGCAGCATAATTCCCCAGGAACATTTGAGTGCATCACAAAAATGACCAAGAACTACATCCTTGTCTGTAATCCCAGTTATAGGACTAAGTAGTAAATGGATGAGTAGCCTGAATTATCCCTCTCCTTTTGGAGGCAATTCTTGCAGTTAAGGAACATCTTGGAGGAAGAGGGCTTGAACTCTGTTCAGATTTCAAATCCACATTCCTTCCTGCCACTTATTTACATGCAATAAGCACTGCATTAATTTTCACAGCACAAGAGTTGAAATCCTGCTCTTGCACTGAAAATGTAAATACCAAAGCAAAATAAAAAGTGGCAGTGAAGATGACCTTAAAAGGATGGAGCTTCATAAACACTGGTGTTGCTTTATAGGCCCTTGGTGAGCCTATGGTGAGTATTTCTGTGTTTCACTGGACTTCAGGAATGTATGAAGAACTACTAAATTAATGCATGATATCCATCAAAATAGGAAATTTTATGAATGTCATGTATTAATCCCTCTGATCTAGTAGCACAGTTGCAGCATATAATTAGCAGCTCTATCAGCAGGAGTCAACATTTGTCAAATTATCATTACATGAAAAGATGCTTTACGTGCACCTCTTGTATAATCAAGGAAGCCAAGTTCTTGCACGTTTTCAAACAAAAAGTCCTCCCTTCATGTAGAGTGATCCAACTGACCCTGTTAACATGCTCCATACAGACCACCTGGTTAAGGCTACATAAGCATCTGGCCCTAAGCACTCTGCAGTGCTCTCAGTTGCCTAGATAAGGTGGAAGAGAGTGAAAGCACATTGATGTAATGCTGATGTAAAGCCCTTCTTAGCCCAAATTGGGCAAAGGGTCTGCTCACAAGAGCTATTAGAGAAAAATGTAAGGGTAAGGGGGCTAGAATGAGAAAAGAGGCACGTGGCAGTGAAGAGATAAGTCATCTATAGTTCTTAGAGTTTATTCAGGTACGTAAAATATTATTTTAATTTAAGCAAGGAATAGGCAGATTGTGGATAAGGATTGGTTTTATATATGACTTCCTGTGAACTAGGACTTGTAAATTGGAGCTTCTAACTGTGCTACTTGCAGAGCTGTTTGATCCGTATCCAAATGTACTGCTGCTGCAGCAAGACATGGCCTTTCACTGCAGTGAGTGGTCTAATAGCTTCACTAAGTTTAATGTTGCAACAAAAACTCACTGCTTTTTAGTCTCATTTGTTACTCATGATTATTAATGAATCCTATATTAGTAAGGCTGTCTAAACTTAGCAGCCCTCATAGAACAACTCACAAACCTTTCCCTTGTAGTGGTAAAGATATTTGACTTCAACATGTAATTTAATTAGCATTTTAGTACAGTGGGGTTTCCTGCTGGATGAATTTGGATGCCTTTCTTACGGTTTGGTACCATACAGTGCCAAACGCTGCTCTCGTGTGTATGACTGCAAGCTCACTGGTGCAAACTGCATCTTGTTGAAAGGAGACACCTACTGAAGTGAAGTATGTATTCACCTTGATTTCCTTAACAACTGATGCAGAAATTTTCAGTGGACTAATAGGCCAACAGGAAGATGCCCATGTCCCTTACTGATGATTGAACGTGCCCAGACACTGACAGAGGTGAGATGAATCTGAGCCACTGAACTAAGATATCCTTAATATTTTGAACTATTCTCTTGAAAAATATGCATATAATCAACAAATCAGTTTACAGAATTGTAAAAAAATACCAGTCTCTTTCTTGAGAAAAAAAGCCCTCAATGATCACTCAAAGTTAGCATTTATTTTTTTCTTGTGTTACTCTCCACACTGGTAGTATTGGTCATAACTTGGTATATAGATACATCTTTCTTCTTTTTACTTACTTCTTATAAATTTAAGTTACAAATTAAAATAATTTGTAGAGTTTTAAGCTCATTTAGGGAGAATGCAAACTATTTTACTCAGAAAGCAATGTCAGGAAGACATGCAGCAGATCTTAATGTAGAAAACTTGAGTGTGGTCCTTCAAGGCCACACCACATCAAAGGTCACTTAATACTCCATCTAAAAGTAATATTTTGGACTCAAGTCTGATGGACAGGAAAATCAATAAACTTAGCTAGTGCTGGAATCTTCCATCAAGAGCAAGCACTACATAAAGGATGATATTGCAGGCAAAAATATTAGTCTTTAACTGATTGGCAGATGGACTTACTGCATGGATGTAGCACTTTGTGCTCTCTGCTTCTTGTCCTCTCTTCTCATTGATAGGATGTCAATTAATCCATCATGAGGTTTGTGTGTTCTGTGGTGAAGAGCTAGACTGAAGTTGCCAGCAGAAACGTCCAGTTACCATTTTCAAGTGTCTTGTCTACCATTTCATCTCTGGGGAGATGCTATGTTTGGTAGTCCAGGAGTGAACAAACTACAATAGCCTAAAATCTCTAAATAAATTACTCTCAGGTTTTGAGTGAGGTTGGTTCATAGGGCTGAGCCCGTGTTAAGAATTTTGTGATTTGCAGTGTTTCATTGCAAAGCCCTCAAAAGTTTCTGAGTATTGAATCCAGTATTTCTCTCACTTAGTTCTTAAAGCATAGGTGAAATTTTAAAAATTTAACAGTGTCATTTGCAGAGGTCAGCTCCCTCTTCCCCTCCCCACAAGAGAAATATATGTGAAAATCTCCAAATATGAAAATAAGTGAAAATAGCATCAATAAAACATGTATCCCAAAACCTCTTGATAAATTCAAACAAGAAAAGCAGAGTTTACTCTAAGCTAAATTTAAAAAGCCACTATTTGATTTTCAAAGTTACACAAAATAAAGAAGTCCATTTCTGTGGGTACACAGAAAATACATTCACTAAACTTTTCTTATTTTCAAGAAGTCTCCTAACAGCATTGCTTGACATGTGAGAAAAATCTTTATCTTTGTTTTTAACTTCATATTGTTGTTGTTATATACTTTTTTATCCCCATCCCAAATAATTTCAAAGGCATTTTATAAACAGGTAGAAAAAACAAAGTGTTGGGAAAATGTTTTAAAAATTGGAGGAAATATGTATGTACAGATGAAAAGCTAATATTTTTTCCCATGGTCCTTGTCTATCCAGCTACATTGCAAATATTGCCATATGTATCTACTGTTGCTACAGAATGAAGAGAATAAAAAATTTAAGATACTGGAAATGGCAGAAAGAAATAGAAATTGCCTGGTTAAAATACCAATTTGGACCTGGACTGCTCTCATGTTTTTGTCTTTTAACCACCAAAAGTATTGTCATTCCTTCTGACCATATTAATGGTATATGTGGATCTGTTACATTTACAAGAAAACCCAAAACCATCTGTATTTTTGCCAGGGTGCATACACATTTTCATGCATATTAATGGAACAGTCTGTTATTATAGAAATTATTGATTGCTGTCAACATGAGCTGACATTTATGATCCTACATGAGCTACATTTATAGATCCTACAAAATGTAACATCTTCACCTTCAGATACACAAAATTAAGGCTCACTCCCTTTACCAAAACTGAGACACCAGAGCATTCTCCTGGACAAATGAATCAGAACTCACAATGGACTGACTCATAAATGGATAAGCAAATAAAAGTTTGTCCTAGAAGGAAGACACATAGACACAGCTGATGCAGAAGGACAGGGCAGTGCTTCTCCTAATACAGACTTCCAGCATCTGGCAATATCTGCATTTTTCGTCGAGCTGCCTCTCACCATGTCGTATCGGGTTACTTGCAACAGCTGGAATCAGCTAGTATACAATGGCATGTTAACCAGCATTTAAAATGCCATATATGTTGGCCAGTGTTATGAAAGAAGTTTTACAGCAGGAACTGCTGCATTCTTTTCCTGCAGTATAAAATTTCTATTTCAGTCACTAGTGTGAAGGTGATCAGATAATAATACAGGCTGGACTTTGATCCTGGGAACTCCCTGCAACAACGTAGCATTCCAAGAAGATAAATTGGTGTGCAGGCATCAGAACATAGACGCTATTATATTTATTAATGGTGCCAGGAAAGTTTCAATTATAATAACAAACATCTATACAGAAACTTGAAAAATAATTCTGTATGTGAGCTTTCTCTCTTTTTTTAAAGGGAGACTTGTGAAGACAAACTCACAGGAGATGAGGTAGTTTCTTCCAATAGGAAAAGTCAACATAGAGCATCTCAGAGATTAAAACTCTGAAATGCAAAGCCTATATTTGTTTTTGGTTTACGACAATGATGCAAAGAAGTAGGTGTAAAGAAGCTGTTGGACATGTGTGATCTGTACATTGCCTGGGCTAGTCTAGGACAGGCTTAACCTTATCCATTTTAAACTTTGCAACAAGATGCTGGAAACCATACCTTTCTTTAGCCTCCAGCTGTTCCTTTAGCTCTGCTCCCTGATTTCCCCCTTGCACCCCCTGCACCCAACCAGATCCCTACCACTGACTGCATCCACCCTGCTTCTGGGCAGGTCTCACAGTCCTTGTGCCACGATGTCTCCATTGCAGGCTCACCATGAAGTGCGTGGAAACTTCCACCCACACCTCCTCCTCGAGGCAAATGGCAGCATAACGGGCTTTGGGCAGACTGCCAGGGCAGCACCTTTGCACTCTTCACACAGGGTTTATTGATGGGCAAAGCTGGCTGTCAGTACCTCAAACTGTTCATGGGTACAAAATGGCATTTGGAAAAGTGTATGTGTTGATCAAACTGCTTGTAGGGACAACCCCTCAGGGTTGAACACAACTCTTTCACTAGTGCTTAGTCCTTTAGGCTGGCCTGCAGAAGTCAGGGATCCTGGCATCCTTTACTCATTAATACTGAATTAATGCTGAAGCCTGGAGAAGCCAGCCTCAGTCTTGCCCAGGCACGCCTGCAGGCTGGAGGTAAGTTAACCCATCCACATGACAGAAAGTTCATCTTTCCAGCCTGGCTGTGGGAACACAAGCATTACCTGACCTGATAGAAACTAAAAGCAGCGAAGAGAGACAATGCATGATCAAACATAAACACTGTTGATGCAAAGTCTAATCATTACTATTTTTTGAGAAAAGTTGAATTACGAGTGTGTAACCCAGGATACATTCTGTTGCTCGTTGTGGTTTTGATCTGGCTCCAGGAACCTGACCAACACCCTTATTGCACGGTCCAGCCAGGGCCTGGGGTTTGCTTGCAAAGGTTGCACATCCCAAAGATCTGTCAGGCAGCTCAGAAAGGGCGAGCAGCCAAAGTACAGGAACACTGAATAGTCTCAGAAACAGTCACGCTTCAAATCTGCTTGGTGTTCCTGCTGTCAGATACACATATGTAGCAGCATTAGTGTTGTAGGAAAGACTATTTTCAGACAGACCAACAGAGTCAGATTTCAACACTTATGTAGATTCTTAGTTTTGCCATTGCATATGTTAGGGTTTTTTTGTTGGTTTGGTTCCCCCTGCCCCAAATGGCTCAGTTAGGCCTAATGCCTAGCACATATTCCCTTGAGAGGGCTGCCAAGCTGAACTATGGCATACACTTATTATTTAAGGCTCTTCTACTGTTACTTGGAGTGATTTTGGTTACACCAGTACTGCTCATGCTCTTCAAAAACAAATTAGTCAGATGGGGTCTGTAATCCTCCACAATTTTTAAGAGTTATGCTGCAGAGGTGTGGGTAAAGGAAACTGTGATCTCAAAATCTTTTCAGCTGTTCAATTCATTTAAGATCACTCCTTGGTAAAACAGAGGAACCAAAGAAAAAACCTTTGGTAAACCAAGTTAAAGTTCATGGGCAAAAGTGCCAGAGAAAAATGTTTATGCATTGTAAGACTTAGATCTTAATGAAGAATTTTCTTACTTCCCAGTGAGATTGCTCTGCCATCCCACTTAGATTGCCATCATTATTTTTCTCTCCAGTGCTTTCTTGCATTTGACATGTTTTTTACTATTTTTGAGAGTAGAAAAGACCTTACAGTGACCTCTTTACAAGGATATTAATAATTTAAACTCCCTGAGAATGAAACTCCTTTTGTCACTTATCCTCAGCCTCACATAAAGGACTTTCTTAGGATATGCAATTTGATCTCCCATTAGTCTCTTCTTGTGGCCTGAATTTCCTCTTTCATGTCCCCTCTTGCATTTTAACACTGTGGAGATTGTTTGAAGCCAGCAGCAAGCTACAGAAGTTTTTCACTGCTAGATTTTCTTTTTCAAAGAAGCCTTGCTATGGCCACTCCAGTCTCCATTAGCAGAGAAGGCCTTTGAAATCCATGAGGCTCCACAGCATGGTCCTAGTAATGATGAGCATACACACACACACACAAACCCAAATAAAAACCAAACACACACATAAAAAAAGGAGGTGTTTGTTTTAAATGTTGGTAGCCACCATATAATTAAAGTGATGAGAAGGTCTGGAGTCTGTCTTTTAAAGGAAGGTTACTCACACAGTGGTTTCTGCTTTACTACAGGTTGGGTAAACTATAGCCCTGCGACTCATGCTGTGACTGCCTTGTTATTTATTGTCTCCCAGATGGATTTGGCTCTTGCATCTTGTCACAGCCTCAGTGTTTCCCTGCCAACCTGTGACTGTCTCCTGCACTGTAAATGTGAGGTGACCCATGCAGTGCAATTTCTCCCAAAGCAACTGCAGGACGCTGGACTGGGAGGCTGCCCACTGGCCATGGGGTCTGACAGAGACAGGACACACGCAGAGATGGCTTGGCCCTGGCCCCAAGGGGGTTTCTGTCCTTCAGCAAAGCAGGTACGAGCTACAAATACCTCCCTGGGAGCTCCGAAGCCACGTGATGGGCCAGAGAGAGGAGGGCAAGGGTCCCACCCCAATGTGTGGGCAAGGTCCTGGAGAAGTGCTTCACCTCTTGGCCCGGTGTCCTGCCAGTGGCCACTCCACCTTGCAGGAGCAGGCAGCAAGGCACTGGCTGGAGATGTAGTTAGAATGTGTTTGTTTGTTTTGATGAGCCTTCAGCTGTTGGACCTGGCTGACAAACCCCTCCAGGGGGTGAGACCTCACCGCAGCCTCAAGGAAACAGTGAAGACCGTAGGTGTAAGTCCTGGGAAAAATAATTTCTAACAAAGTAATGTAAGGAGAGCAAAGAAATGAGTCAATCTGCTTCATCCTAGCTGTAAGCACACAAAAGTACTCAGTTACTCTGTCAGGTAATCCTAGCCTGGATAGAATTAAGTTTGTTAGTCCCTTCACTGAAGCAGCATTAGCTAAAATGAGAGCGCATTATATTCAATCTATCAAGCTAATCTGCTGTGCTAATGCAATAATCTTGGAAAGACAATTTGTGGGAGATCTCTAGGGAGCTGCAGGTTACTTTTGTTTTTCTTTTTTCCATTTTTGTGAGTTCTAGGCTAAATACATGTAACATCCAACTACTGGGAAGGTATTGGGAGTTAAAAAGGATTAGTAGAAAACCATATAGCTCCTGGAAAGACAAATTACTTCATCATTGCAAAATAAGCATTTTGTTACCACTGTGGCAATGCTTCTTTATAGTCCATTTCAGATTGCAACCATGAAAGATTAGACAAATACACTAATAAGAGAGCAAAATATGAGATTTTACATGAGTGTAGAACAAAAAAACAGCAATGTGGATTAAACAAACACCCTCTTGCTTGCTCATGCAGCTTAGCCTCTCCACAGCATCTGCTCTGCCCTGCCATACCTGTGAACCTGAGCAATGAAGATGGCAAAGCTCGCATTTGGTGCTGTCAAGCATTTTAACATCATGGAGTTAGGATCAGGCCTGGAGGATGAGAGGATACAGAATGACCTCACCAGAACACTAAGGCGTTTTAGAGTTTAATGATACTGGAGGGATTCAGTTCCATGACCAAATGAGCCACGGCGATGTGGGCACCTCACTGACCAGTCTGTCACAGACAGGCAAATACTGTGATTCGCTTGGCAAACCCAATTTCCCCTCATGACCAGGTCACCTGTAGCCAACACCCACAGCAGTGTCACCCATGTTAGCCTGCCCTATTTCTTACCCATAAGCTCTTGACTCATTCTTCATCCATGCCAGCACTCCCCTCCTGTGAACTGCACCACCATGTCCCTGTCACAGCAGTGAGGTGGTGACACTGTGACAACACAGAGGTCTCTGCTTATTCCTGTTTATTCCCTGGGCTGTGTGTGCTGGTGTACAGGCATTTCAGAGAGGTAATCAAGCATCCAGACTTCCCAGGAGGAGGGCAAGAGGGTCCACCACAGGTATATACACCCTTGAGGTGGTTTATTTTCTGGCTGTCTTCTAAGGAGGTAGCTAAGGAATATTTGTTCCTGCTCTGGCTGGCCTGGGTTATTCCCCAAAAAAGCCACTTTGGATTATTCCCCAGAAATTCCTCAAAGCCATTTTGGTAATGTTGTGCTTCTGTCAAACCACTTAAGCTAGTGTATCCCTATTCAAAGGGGCATCTCCAGTACAATATGCTGGGCATTGTATGTAAGGGGCTGGAAGACCTGTCTGTGCTGTAATTACCTGAATTCAACAATAGTGTACCTGCAGGTGCTCTGTACATCTAGCTTATGGCTTTCATGAATCCATCTAGATGGATATGTGAAAATACTTGTATTTTATTCGCCAGTAGTATCTGGAACTTGTTGAAATTTTTATTTTCATTAAACATGCAAGAACACTATGTACTGTGGTGTGATTTGAATGTATAATTTAGAGGGAGAATTATTTCTTTCTATTTTATGAGGGTTGTTTGCTGCCATTTCTGCCTAGAGTTTATTAAATCAGATTTCTTTTGTAAAACCAGTTACATATAAGGTAATAGAGGACTAGGCATTATATCTACAGTGTCTTTTGCCAAAAACATTACTAATCATATACTTGCAAAACTTTAAAAAATATTTTTGTCAGTCTTTATGAACCAGCTAAAATCTGTGATTTTTAACAAAAAGAATATACAGAGTATGAAATGTGGACAAGTGATTCCCTGTATAACGCATTCACCAGGTCAAAGTAATTATAAATATGGGTTGTCTGCCCAGATTTCAGCAGACAAAACCTCTGAGTCACTTCTACCTTTACAACTGCAAAGGTTATTTGGTTGGACCCCACACTTTTAGTCTCCCCATTCATCGGAGCTTGGAGCATTGTTCCATTGCTATTTTCTACAATGAAATCCAGCAGAAAATTTCCTAGGCTTGTATTGGTTTTGGTATAACCCATTCAGCTGCACTCAATCACATACTACTCCAGACACTGTAGAAAGACTATTCTCCTGCACACAAATTTTATCAGGTCACTTATAGTAAAGTTTACTTTGAGTGTGCTCACCATGGAGAGACCAGGTTATGAATATTAATTTTACTGTATATAATTGCAGTGTTTAGTGTGAAATTCAAAATGCAGATACAGATACGCACCATAAAGCTCTTGCTTCCACAAAGTCCACTGAAGGAGAAAATAATTTTGAAGCTAAGCAAGGCTTAGCTTATGATCAAATAAAATCCCTTGACTGATACTCTGGATTTTTAAACTTGCTTGAGTTTTATGTGCCTTAGTCAAGTAATATCCTACAGTTTACAAAATACTAACAACAACACAGCTGAAAAATATGATCTAGTATTTTAAGGGTCTTTCAATTTTCAGGAAAATACATCACCTTGTCATATGTGACAATGCATTAACATCTGTGACTATTTCGTTTTGTTTGTGGGATGAACTACTTTATCTCAACTACATTACAATAGCAGAATTGCTCCTCTCTTAATGGAGAACTTCAAAAACATGAAGAGGTTGGTTAAATATTGATTGCAAAAATTTTTAATAGAAAAAAATAGCACTTAAATTGGAGAGGAGGGGGAAATGCCCCTCTATTTTCTTTCAAATTCTGTTTTAAAAAGATAGAAAAAGACAGAATAAAGTGAAAATAGTGGGAAGGGAAATTGCTTAGCTATATATATTTGCTGGAAATGCTGTGTGCATCACCATGAAGTGCTTGTAGCATTTGCTTTTACAAACCTTAACAGCAAAAAAATATCTCTGTTTAGTGTGCAGAGCTAGAGAGGCAATGTGGAGCTTGACTTGGTCTGTGCCATGCAAGTGATTAACTGTGGATTTTTTTTTTCTCTTTGAGGACCAGGGAAGATATCCTGGGCCAGATGCAGAAGGACCTTTTTTCTCCCAGGACCCAGCACGGTATGCTCAGCACAAGCACCTGCACCTAGTGGGCTCAGGCAGCAGCAGGCAGGGAAGGCAATGTCCATGAATATCCTCTGGTGTCCTCCCAGGATGTCATACCACTGCTCAGTCAGCCATGCTCCATGTTCTCACTTGGCAATTAGACCCTTAAATCTGACATGACAGATGACATTTTCCATTTTCAAATTTTTAAGCTCAGCTCCATCTTTGTTGAACCTTCACTGATGCCCTGAACATGGGCTCATTAAAGGTTTGCTGTGATATCACCAAGGTGTTGCCACCAAGCTCTATTGTGCCTATCTATTGTGCCAGGGACAGCCAAATTTAGCTATGTTTATCAAGTGATGCGTGATGAGGTGTGTATTTGTCATTCCCATGCTTTAACATGTTCTGCCATGGCACTAGCAGAACAAGGATTTATTTTGTAGTAACTTTCATGAGGAGGCACTATAAGAGATCCATGTGATGGGATGCAAAGTGCTGTTCAGAGCTGGCAGGATGCCTGAAATTATCTCACTAATACATCCCATTATAATGTGGTAATCACAGGGGACTGGATTATTTATAAATGACTGGGTAGGGAGTCTCAGAAATTGTTTTACACACATGGGGAAAAGTATTCACACAGTTTCTGGTTTCAAGACGCCCAAGGAACAGGAAAAAGAACTAATCATTTGGCCAGAAATGATTAAGGACAGACAAATGAGTCGTTTTGAGGCAGTTGACATGATTCAGCAGTAAGAGGCAGTGGCCATGTGATTGCAAACTTAGAACCCAGCTGGAAAGCCCAAAAGCCACCCCTGGTTTTCTCTCTTACCTCCAGCCTCATCTCCTGCTATCACCAATGTGTGTCCCTCCCACCTTCCTCCTGGGAGGGAAAGCAGTGTGAAAGCAGGCAGTGAGGCCACCTGGATGCCTCCTCAGCATGGATGCCCACCACAACTTGAGGAAGAACATGCCCTTAGCTACTGACAGACCTGGAAACCCATGGAGGACAGCAGCAGCTGTAACAGGGCGCAGCAGCATCCTCTGTGTGCACTGCCAGGCTGTCAGGAGGGATGCTCAGGGAGGCACCAGGAGCGCCTCGCTCCGAGTACCCTGGAACAAGAAGGACACAGATTTGGTTTGCCATCCCAGCACGCTAGAGGCACCAGGAGCGCCTCGCTCCCCGTATGAGTACCCTGGAACAAGAAGGACACAGATTTGGTTTGCCATCCCAGCACGCTGATGGCATCTCTGGTGGCCAGTAAAATACCGAGAGGGCCACTAGAGGGCTCAGAAACTGCTGCTGAGGAGACATCCAAATCCCCTAAAATTGCCATGCGCTGCAACGCGGTCATCGCTGCAGCACACATCCGTGTGATTTACTGCCGTGTTTACTCACTGACCACTACCAGCAATAAATGGCATCTGCAAAACATCTTCTTGTGGGCTTGACACATCAGTCTGTTTACTCAGTGATGCATGTCAGCATCATCAAGTCGTATTTGCAAGAGCAAGGCATTAATTGTTACTGAAACCGAGTCTTCAGAAGTTGAAAGCATTTACTCAAGGAGTGAATGAAGTCCAAATTGCCACCTACAGGGGATTTCCCATTTTGGAAAAAATTTTACTTTCATCTTACTGAAAAAAGAGAGATAATAATTTACTGAATACTTCAAAGGTAATACAAAAGGGAATTATGTCACAGTTTCAGGTTATATTGTGCACAGCTTGTCTGTGTTTCTCGATCACTGAATAAAAAGGCAAGCTGTTCCTCATGTAGAAATTGCTGATTTCTGCAATATATTTTTTTTGCACAGCCTGTGAAAGCTGTTCAAAAGCATCTTAGCTGAAGTGTATTCTGTCATTAAAACATAAATATTTTGCAGGAGTGTTTCAGTTTAAACAAAATAAGAGATGAAATAAAAGTCTTAAGATTTTATCATGTTATTTTTTTATATTGACTACTAGCTCACTGACTGTACCAAAACACCTCCACTGAATAACTGCTTTTTCTGAGATTCTTTATGGGCCCTAATGTGCTGAGTTCAGACACATACTAATGTGAAGTAATATACCTTTCAAATGCAAAAAAAAATCTTTCAAATAAGAAAACTGCATTACCTGATGTAGTCCTATTTATTCTCACTATTTAAGTAATAAATTTAAAGTACAGAGCTCACAGTTCATGTTCTTGTGGTCACTTATCCACCTATAAAACAAAGCATTGTCTAAGCAGCATCAAATTCCTGCTTTATTCTGCAGAGACGGTGCTCGTGTTTACTTTCATTTTTAATATAGTACAGTGAATTTTATCATAAAGACATCATAACATAGTTAAAGAATGTCAAGAAAGGCAAGTTTATCAGTGTAAGCCATGTGATCTTATTTTATTGCCCTTAAAGTAAACACTGAGATGTGCAATGGTATCCATTTCACTTCTTACTATGAAGTGTGTAGGTAGGCATAACACATTTATCAAATTAGCTGAATTAAATGAACATACTGTCAGACAAACAGTTCTTATCTCAGTCTAACAATATTATATCAAAAACCCCCAAATTCTAACCCAGGGGTTTTGACCCCTTTTTGCCAGAGCTGATGGAGATACTGTGTGCTCAAAAGTTTCTCCTAGTTTTTGCAGATGTTTAACAAAAATATCACCTCTTTCTGCAAGCATTTGCTTGTATCAGATTTTGGAGCATCATGCTTAAAACACTACTATGATAGGTATTTACTAAAACACTGATTTTTTTTTTGTTACCTGACAAAATTTGCTTTAAATGTTATTTAAAATATGTATTTTTGTGCATCATTGAGTATTTTTTGTTTGCTACCAGTAAAGATCCATTTCAGTGTTTATATCATCAAAGAAGTGTACCGTGGAATTTTTATTTTTTTAGACCTGGGAAGATTCTTCTTGTGTATAAAGGTCTGCGTTACCGCCCCTTTTTGCTCATACCAGTGAATTGCACTGCCCTTCCCATTATTAAATATTTCACTGAAGCAGCTCAGTCTAAAAATCTATGACATAATATAACTAAATGTTAGAGCTTCGATACTGAAAAAACTCAGAGCAAAATTCAGCAGATGCCAGGATTTAATCCTGGTGGAAGTTATCCACAAGTTATTGCACAACGTGTGTTGACTACACGACCCCGCTGTGAGCTGCCAGCACCCGAGACCCCAGGGACCTAAGCATGGTGCAAAGCATAAAGACAGTCTGTTCTGAGAGGGGTGCTCCTCTTAGAGAAACATTTTGCAATTCCCCTCTGTTTTCTCTCTTGGTCAGCCAGTGAGTGCTGAAGAACCTCACTGTCAACAAGTGACTTTTTTGTTGGTTGCAGGAGACGGAGACAGCCCCTGTTGATGCTTCTCAGCATCCTGACAGGGCATTGATTCTGCAGTGACTCAGAAGGAAATGTGTCACATAATGAGTCACCTGCATTGCTAGCCACTTGTATTGCTACTCCCAACACCTCGGCTCTAGCAATTTAGGTCTCCCATATAAGCTGACAGTGACCTCATCTTACCTGTGATTCCTAGGGACGGTGAAAGCAAGCAAGAGATGTCATCACCATGAGAGAAAATTATCATGGAGCTGTTACTCTGGAGTTTGACATCTGTAGTCCTTTTTTCTCCTCTTCCATTTTGTTTTTGTTTTTGTTTTTGTGTTTTTGGCAATTTTGGTTTTGGGTTTTTGTTTTGTTGTTGTTTTTGTTGTTGTTTTGGTTTTGGTTTTTGTTTTTTATAAGGATGAACAACTGCTCAGGTTTTCAAGAAATGAAAACTCAGGAGAGCATTTTCAGTACACTACAGCCACTATCAGTATAAATATTACTTATAATAAATCATTGTACACTTTAGACTATGGATATCTAACTGTGATCCGCAGCTGGACAAAAATTGGGAAATGTTTCCTTTTCTTTTTTCTTTTTTTTTTCTTTTTTAAAAAAATCTATTAAGGGATTACTACAAGGAAGAATCGGTTCACTTACAAAGTAAACTGGAAATTAAGAAAGCTGAGCCATTACAGGAAGCAGAATCTGCCCCAAAGAAGCTACTCCTAAATACTACATATTCTTTCAGGGAAGGACCTAATACAGTAAACAATCTCTCTTTGTTTCCATTTAGATAACGGTTTTGAATTTTACTTTTTAATTTTTAAATGTTACTTTTAAATGTAATGTTTCATTTAGTTTTTTAAACAATTTAATTAATTTTTAATTTAAGTGGGTAATTTGTTTCCTGTGCTAATGTTTTTAACAATTGCTCCACCCTCTCTAGTCTGGCTACTTAGAAAACACAAGAAGATATGGCAGCACACTGTACAGGGAAAGATGCTTCTCTAAAAGCTGGTATTTCTAGTAGTAAAATACCACAAGATGTTTTTGCTTCTGCATCTCCTACTAGACGTGGATCACGTTCCCCTGAAGATACTAAATCTCTGTCTTTGAAAAGGCACCAAACCCTTTAAGGGCACCTGAAAAAGGAGAGGCTGCCATAAGGTGCTGTGTGACCTTTTCTTGTCACTCCAAACCCCATCCTGGGTGCCACAGAGCAATGACCACGGATGTCTAAAAGATGGCTGGAGTCAAAGAGCATGACCAGAGGTGCTGCTGTGCTAGCATCAGGAAACTGCAGAATTTAATCTCCTGATTAAAAATACCTTGCATAATCAACAAATTGCACTATATGAGACAGAATTTCTGAAACATCAGCAGTTTGGTGATGTGCTTTCATGAGACTTGTCATCAACCAATATGCATATAAAGGCTTTTGATCTTCAAATCAAAAGGATGAATTAATCTTGATTCCCCATATGCTAAGTGAGATTGATTAGTGAAAGATATAATATATTAAAACTTCAGCTGATTAAAACTAAATTATTCATTGCAAATAAGTTATCTGACAAGCTGACCATTATCCTGTTTCTGAACGAATCAAAAACCAATCTAACATTCTCAAGTTCTATTTTGCAAGTTGTTTCCAAGTACTGACAACACAGGACAAAAACATTTCAGAAAACAAACATGGGCACTTACGTTGATTGTCCATCAATGTAAGATGGATAAGTCTGGGTAATTTGGATTACTCTTAACAGTTTACTGAATGTCTGAAAAAATATACAGATACATCTTATGCATCTTCCAGTACAACACTCTTACATATGAATTTTCTGTATCTTGCTAGAAGATATTTAGTTGTTAAGGAACTTGTTTTCTGTTTGGAGGAGGAACACAGTGAAGCATTTACTAACGTATTTTTATGTTTCTGAAGAGGTGGGTCTGAACAGCTGCAGAATGCAAAATGGTGGTCAAGGCCTTATGGCTTTTTTCAGGTTTTTCATGGACTGCAAGGCTAGAATAACCCCTTTCTCTTTTATAAAACCACATTTACACACAGCACTAGTGCTTTTTCTACCTATAACATCTCAAAGTTTCCTGCTGCTTTCAAAGGATCAATCTAGCAAACTCTTCTGTATTTCACTGACAGGTTCCTAAGGAAGCAACATAACATACCAGCTTGCCACGTTGCCCTGTGGTGGCAACAGTGGGATGTGGCCCTGGCTCCACTGGCTGCCACCTGCAGAGCTGGGACCAGTGCCCTCCCAGCAGCTGTCCACCTGCCCCCAGCTTCCTTCAAGGCTCAGTAGCAGCTAGCTAGGTAACAGTGCAGGAAAGAAACCCAGGGGAGTGAGGAAAGGCCTTTGTAACCCCCAAAGTGACAATTTATTGGGGGTGGCAGGCATGCTGCGATGCCTGTGTGCTCAAACAGCCCCATGGCCCAGCTGCCTGGGCGCAGCGATGGGGATGGAGTTATCTGTGCCGACATTGTGGCACTGGTCGGTGGCTAAGGCTGGCACAAGCCCTGGCCAGTGGGCTGGATGCCACATGAACAGATGAAAAGCAGCACAGCCATGCCAGGGATCTGGCTGACTTCATCCCAGGAGCAGCAGCACCGGGGTCGGCAGCATCACACCTGCAAGTTGTTGGTGCCAATGTGCTTGGCTAAAGATTTTAGACTGAGGTTAGTAACGGGTGGGTCACATTGACAGAGGAGCATGTTTGTGTCACTCCAGGCCAGAAGCAGATTGTCCCAAAAATTTTAAATAGGAGTTTAATGGCTGCATGTGAGAAATGGCTGGATTGAGTTTTTAAATGAACAAAGAGGAAACAATTATTTGCAAGGAAGGTTTAGGCAGGGCTTTTGTCTGTTGGAGGGTTTTCAGGCTGTCAGATTATTTGCATTTTACAGTCATCAGATTAGAAATCCTGTTTGAATTCTTCACACTAGAAGATGACTAGCATGATTGGTGTCTGAATTTTGATCAGGTTTTTGAACATTTTTCTTTTTTGAAACCAAAATATCTACATAAATGCATCTTTCAAGGGAAAAAGTCACCAAGTTTTTTCATAATTAGAAGGATGTTCTAATTATGGAAAGCAAAAGCTTTTATCTACTTTTTAAACATGAATGCTGTATTTCCATCTGACTAGGAGGGTCACAAGAGTTTGAAACGGAGGTGCATAAAATGCATTTCCAGAAAAAAAACTGCTATGTTATTGAGCAAGGCTGCAGTTACTTAGACCCAATACTCCTGTCACAGTCCTTTTGGACAGAAAGAAGTAAAGGAGCCAGATACTGTGGATTATGTCTTTATTATTCTGTCTTTTTCCAGTCTCCTTTTGCAAGAGGAGAGGCTAAAGGGATGCATAATTTGCAGAGAATTGGTCTCCTCTAAGTACTGCACATCCTGGGTTGCCAGACTCGTGTGTGTAGCTACTAATAGCAATGCCAGACTTTTTCTAATCCAAACACTTTTTTAGCTGCAATCCTTCTCATTTCTATGATGCAACTTCATGTGTGACACCAAAGCATGACTGTAAGCAAGGCCAAGGCTGGGGAGAGCTGGGGTACATGACAGGCAGCACCTTGGTGGGCCTGAAGCTGCACTCTGGCTGTCACTGCCTTCCACAGTGAGAGATTTCATGATGAATTGTCATGGTCACCATTTCCTTAGCTTTGGAGGTGATCCTCCATGATGTGTCCTTGCTGGAAAAAAGCAGTTGACTCCAAGGTGGGGTTCCCAGATGCCAAGGCGTGTTTGGCCATGGTGGGGGATGAGTACAATCCCTGATGTATCAGTGTGCTCTGATGGCACTGAAGAAATCCATGTACCACACCTTCCCTCTGAGAGCAGCATCCTAGCTAAAGGCTTATAAAAATTCTGTCATGCAAAAGAGTAAATAGGAGCTAAAAAGGTCATTCAGATTTCACACTGAGCAGGGGGATGCTAAAGAAAGTGCTGGATGGAGGCAAGTGTAGAATGCAGAACTATATCAAGCAGGGAACACAAAACAAAGGTCCAAGGAAGCATCCAGGCTAGCAAAGTGCTTGCCAAAATTTGAAACATTGAGAACAGTCTAAAAGATAGAGGTTTATGGGCAAGAATGCCCTTTTCCACTGATGAGCCAAATGGAGCTGAAGAAATCGTCAAAAGCCAGAGGGAAAGAGAAAGAAAGGGTCCCTGATGAGATAAAGAGAGTAACCTAGAAGGGAATGCCAGAAGTAGGGGGAGGAGGTATGACAAATGGTGTCACAAACAATAAACATTTACTGACCTAAATCCCAAATAACACTAAAATGCAGTAGGGAAATCAAGCAGAGATTTATGTGCTAAATTTCTTATGCTGCTGAAAATGAAATTCAGTTGAACATATTTAATTCAGAATTAATGTATCCACAAGATTTGGATTCTGGGACAACACAAACCAAACGAATAGGGTGTTTTCAGTGGTTATCACTGCTCCAGTGATGTTCACCACAGCTGCATCCCACACAGTTAGTAGCTCATGATATAGAGATCTATGTATCACAGACCTTTAGTATCTACTCTGACACAGGGATCTGGAGAGTGGCCTGAAGGACCAATGGCAGAGGCAGTGCTGTGGGTCACCCAGCCAGGAGAGGCTGGCAACTACACAGGTCAGTGCTGGCACACAGCACCCAGACATGCCGTGGATGTCCAGCGTGGACTTTTGTGTCAGCTTATGACACTCTCCAGGCATGTCATGCAAGATCAGATTTTCATTTTGAAAGGTAGATTTAGAATAACTCAACATCGAACATATGATTTAGAAAGTACCAATGGATCAAAAATGTTTCTTTTATAAGATGTGAAAAGAAAATCACTTCAGGTCACTCCTTTGAGGAGGTAAACAGGAAAATATTTTTATATGTAAACTGTAAAGAAAATAGCAATATATCTACAGTAAAAACTGATATAGGGAGGTGAATATCTCTGACATTTTTGTTGTGTTATGGCACTTTGGTTCCTTCTGTATGTGAAGTGGATTTCATTTTTCTGGCAATTTTAGTTTGGTATAGAAGTAGTGTTTCAATACTTCCACCACTGCTATACAATATTCAGGGTATATCCCCTCTGGAAAAGTTCACAGTCTAAAATAAACAAGAACTTGGACTTGAGAAGTATGTCTGTTGGCCAATGAATGCAAATGCCAGCTATATCTTGCAGACAAGAGAAATCAGAATGGATTTAAAAATATTTTGATTTTACTGATTTTTCCAGTTAATTGTTATACCAGAATTTCAGGGAGGGAATGTTTGTGTGGAAATTATAATTAAGCATCTCTTTTTCTCAAGAAACCCAAAAGAAAAAGAAAGTAATGTAATATGCAGCATCAAGGACGACTAGTGAGTTTTTATTTCCATCCCAGGAGATAAGTTTAGAAAGCAGGATCCACAAATTCTCTGTTTCTCTCCAGAGAACTGTAACAGTACAGCATTCACACACACGACACACATGCATGTGACACAGCCCTTAAAACACAATTCTTAGTTATTTTCCTTTCTGTGGGTGGGTAAAGCCTCAGTGCTCTTATAAAGAAGTGAAAGACTGTTTGCCCAGTTTGGAGAATACAAATGAGGAATTATTCTAAAATAATTCAATAGCTTTTCTTTTCCCCAAACTGTGATAAAATGCAAAATATTTTATAACATTGCAAACAAAAACATCATTGTTTGCATTTTTCCAGATTAATTTGTACAAATTATTGCTGTATTATACCACAGAAATTTTAATTATATGTTTCTTATGATAATTTTTTTAATGCATTAGACATGACAAAATGTATGAAAATGTTCAGTGGTGGTAAAACAATGTAGAGATACATTTTTATGACTAGGGTTAATTCCTTCCTCCAACTTGATTTTATCTTTAGTATTAGGAACATCTTCAACAGAAACTACTGAGGCCAAGACACAGAAGTCACTTGACTCTAGACTCAAGATATTTACTTGCTGATAACTACTGAAAATTTCATCGAATTATGCATTTATTTTATTTGCAATGGCAACAGATAAAGAATGGAATAGTTGAGGATGGACACTTGCAACAGAGCAACCATCTGGAGAAAGACAGAGAAAATGGGCTGCTTCTGGGGGCAGGGCTCAAGGCTTTGCTGAAAAATGATAACCCTGGCTCCACAGCAGCTGACTGCTGGTCAGGGAACCTTTCAGGGCAGGTCCTGACCTCACACACTGCAACCTGGGCTCCGTTAAACACAAATCTTCCACACATAATTACTAACTGTAACAATGATAATATCTATAATAATATTGAATCTTGTCTTCCCAAATCCTGCTTATGAAGGCCAGTGGGAATTGCAAGGGTGTCTATAAAACTCCTTAGGTAAATGTGAATTCACTCATGAAGAGATAAGCCAGCAGAGATCAATGCCTAGCAATCTGTATTTGTTTCAGCTCAGATCCAGATGATTTTGACAAAGAGTGTCCCACAATTCACTCCATTTCATTGCTTTCTTGGTTCAACAGCTGCAAGTGATGGCTCCAGATACCGCTTCAGTGGTTGATGGGAAGCAAAATCCACATCTGCACCAGAGGAGAGAGCAATGTCACCTCAAGTACCCCACAGGTTGTTATGATGGCTGACTCACGGATTTCACCCAAGAAAAGGGGGAAGAAGCACAAAGGCCAATCTTCCTGGTGCTTCCCTGCAGAGCAGAGCAATGCAAGGCAGTGCTCTCAGGGTAGGTCCAGTTGATGTTTTGCAGACAGATGTGAGGCCTCTCCCACAGCTCATCCTCCCTGAAAACAACACAACTTTGTTAGATGAGCACAGAGGTCTGATTATTAGGGTTCCTGGGCTAAGCAGCCTTTTGTCAGTTTGCAATGTGACTAGCTGTGGGAAAAAAAAAGGCAACCCAAGATATGGCTATCTCCCCTCAGGCTGTGATGTCATGATGCTCATGCTGGATCTGTACATGGCTGGATCACTGCACTCTGGTCCACCCCAGAATGGGCTTGCTGACCCACACAGAGCCAGTTCTAAGCTTTTCCAGATTTTATGTCAACGGCTGAAGGATGAACAGTACATGGTCTGGCATGAAGCTGAGCTCTTGTTTTGGCACAAAGCCTGCTGCCACAAAATTATTCCATTTACATTTTTCTAAGCAAATATGAACCAACAGAAGAAAGACCACTGTCTTTGAGAAACAATATTGGGAATGATGATTTATTTTCTGAATAAACCTCAATTGTTTTCAGGGCTCAGAGTACCAACTACCCTTTTACTGGTTGAGCATGAGAAATATCCATAAATGTCCTCAATAAAGAAACACTGGAGACTGAGTGGGGAATGTAGCATAGGGCCAGAGTATATCTGGTCCGCTGAAGATATCTCAGATTATCTCATATTTGTACACTTAAAAAAAAAATCATTCTCATCAGCCTTTGGCTAGTAGTTTACCTGGGTGCTAGTACAGATTGCTAACAAGGATGTGGCAACCACAACTATTCCTGACAAAATAATTTTGTATCTTTTGCCATTCTAACAATACTAAAAGGAATAAAATTCTTGCTCATGATATTCCATGTTTGAATATAGCTGTGATTTGTCATACTGTCTTTCTCCCAAGGGATCACTTGAACTGGAAAGGCCAAGCTAACTGTAGGGTAATCTAGTCCATTTAAAGCCCCAGTGAGCAGCTTTAACCTCCTCACTGGAGTTTGATAGAGGATATTGTTACATGACTTTTAGCAAGGCACTTCAGTTCTTTTTAATCACCTCTTCCATTTCTGTCTTGTCTGTTTTGACAGCAAACACTCAGGAAAGATTGTCCAGCTAGATATTTATAACACTAGAACCTTGATCTCTGGAGCTTGTAATTGAAATAATTATGCCTTCATACTAAAAAACCAGACATAATTTAATCAACATGAAAACAATGAATGTTAGAGTTGATGCCTACATTTTAAGAAGTTAGTAATGATTTCATGTTAAGAAATTGTTTTCCTGCAGATGAATTTTCCAGCCCTGAAAAAGGCAGGGTCCTTTTGGGGTTTTTTTTAGGAATACATATCAGGATTACATTATTCTATATCTAGGATCTTTCTACTAGATTCAATAATTTTTGATTTTCTTATGCCAACATAATATTTTACCATATAGTGTACAAAAGAGAGACCTTTGTGCACACTTTCCTAACACGGGCCTGAGCAACAGATCTTTGTATTCATGCACAAACTTATTTTTCAGGAAACACTTCCTGAATATGCAGAAAAAGTAATATTTAGGCTTTTCATTTGAGGAAACAGGTAGTACAATTTCTCCCAGCTAGCACCAGCCATCCAAGTTCCACACATCCCACCTATGCCAAACCCCAGCAGGGACACCCACCGTCAGGAGGCAGCAGAAGGAGTAAAAATTCCCCTCTCTCCCCAGTGACTTGCAGGAAGAATGGATCAATAGCTTGGATCAGGCACCTCCTGCTCAGACAGCTAAAGGGGGTGAGATGACTTGTATCCCCAGCTTTCAAGTTCATCTGACTTAACATCAAAAGAAAATTTAAAAAGTAAAATATATTTGTGTATATGAGACACACGACTCCTGCCAGTACAAGATACTGTATCCCTTCAGTTGCCAGTGGGAACCAGTGTTGCTGCATAGCTTATTTAGAAGGGAAAGCATGTGTACCTGTCCCTGTGCCCAGGCATGCACCACCTGAGAAACTGCTGCAGAAATGGGGCTTTGATGTTTCCATTTCCAGCTATCACAATCCATAGTGAAAGAGCAAACATCCTGGATGCGGATATCATAACCGTAAGTTTTACACAATATGATCCATGTGTTTCAGGCCTGTACCAAAATCTGCAGGGCTCCCCAGCAGGCAGAGCAGTTTGTTTGCACAGGAGCCACAGCTGGAGTGAGGTCAGTCTCTTGCACTAGAAGGATCTGCTGCTTACTGCAAGAATATTTATATCACTGTGCATGTGATCTCTAAAAGACAGCAAGATGAGAGAAAGAGATAAATTGAAAGAGAGGGAAAGAGAAGGAGAGGAGGAGAGACAGAGGGAGCAAGGGATCTCCTTGGATCTTCATCTCTGAAGATGCTGCCACCTTCTTCAGTGCCAATCCAAGCAAGAAGCAAAGCTAGGCAAGGAGCATGGCTGCAATATGAACCCTGGGCTGTGCTGGTGGTGGTGGGAGCATGGCAGGCCACTGAATTTAAAATTCTGCTTACTTCTGCTGAGACACATCTGACTGAGGAAGCAGCAAACTGCCTTGATCAGTTGATCTCCACATGCAGAGCAACTCTTGCTCTCAGATGTGAGCAGTTCTTCCACTGGGACTACTGAAAATTATGAGCAGGATTGGAGTGGGAAGAAGTGTGAGAGGTTCAAATATTTGTGCATACAATATTTACAGCTGAATTTCTGTATCATGAGACTTCACAAATAGCTTGACTTCATGGTAAATGAAAGTCTGAATTTATGGTCCTGAATGGGACCAGAATAGGGAATCATACTGGTATCCAAGGTACCTGAGACAGATTTATAAAACACCAGCACCCAATCAACTGCAGCAAAACTGAGACCTAGGAAACTTTTGGAGGGTTCTGAGATGCAATGTGCACATATTTATATATCTTGTTGAGCAGCGTAACAAAGGTGAATAAGAGGTCAAAAGTAGCTGTTGTTGCTCCATTAGAGAACACTATAATCTGTGATACAGTGGTGTTTCCCAGCTGGAAAAGCTCAGTTGCAGCCCTGTGATGGTAACAGCTACTGGAGTTTCCCAGAAATGCCAGGGTTTGGGTTTATGTAAGCCAGAATAGAATGTGACACAATTCAGTGTGCTGGGTGCAGACAGAGATCAGCTCTGATGCAGGAAATTCCCTCTCTCATCAGCCTAGTAACATGTTGCTGGTTGAATTGGCTAAGGAGGTAAGCAGCAGCTCTGGACTTAGGATCTGGGTTTCAGCCTTCATGGAGATGAATGTAAGATATGCCAGACCCTTTGCTGTTGTTCAGTCATCCAATGTGATGATCAGCATCCCATCAAAGCTTTCAAAGTAGCTTTACAGCTGCCTCTCCTTTTCAAGCAAGTGCAAAGCCCAGACAAATAATTCTGCAGACAAGTACCCTGGCTGTGTCCACATATCAAACTATCTGCAGGCTGTGGGGCCAGCATGAGACACAGGTAGTTAAGAGCACCACTGGGGAGCTCAGGAACTCTTCCCCAGGTATGACCAATCTTCTAATAAAGAAATGAGTTGGCCAATTTGGGCTGCCTAGGCAGCATTCCTTTGGGGTCTTCTGTAGCTTCATGCTCATAACTTGCTTGAACAGGGCAGGGATGATGGGCTCCCAGTGGGACAGTGATACTGGAGTCCTCTGGCTTCTGGTGGGATGGCAGATTATTGTCAGCTGGTGTAGTTAGAGTTCATTTGTTGTGCTCATTAACACTTATTAAGAGGAGAGCACATTTTTGGAAATAGGCCTGACTGTCAATCTTGAAAAACTGTCAAAAAGCAAGAACTAGAATTCAGCACTTTCCAGCCTCCCAGGCTGTTCCCTTCCCCAGTCAAGACCTATCATAAGGGAAACAAATCATTCTTTTGCCTTATATACTGTGATGGTTTTCCTCACTCTGCTGGTTATATATTTGCCCATCATTTTTGAAAAAACTGTTGCAGTAACTGTTTATTCCCAGCTTAACTTTAAATTATAATCAACTTAAACACTTAAGTTTATGTTTTGGTTTTTTTTTTCAATAGACTGTGCAGCTTGATGGAGAGAATGTTCTATGTGGCTCATATTCATGGTAACTACAACAGTTGGTCACATGGAAGTCATGCCAAAGAGACCCCAGCACCTGAAATAAAACATTGCCTGTCTTTTGACATAACCACAAGTGATGTTCCTTAGGCCTTGGTACTGGAGCCAGTTCTGTTTAATATCTTTATTAATGGTCTGAAGGAGGAATTGAATGCACCTGCAGTAAGTTTACAGATGACCCTAAGCTGGGTGGGAGTGTGGATCTGCTGGAAGGTAGGAAGGATCTGCAGAGGGATCTGGACAAGATGGATCAATGGGCCAAGGCCAATTGTATGAGATTCAACAAGGCAAAGCGCCGGGTTCTGCACCGGGGTCACAACAACCCCATGCAGTGCTACAGGCTGGGAGCAGAGTGGCTGGAAAACTGGTCCTGGATCAACAGCTGGCTGAACATGAGCCAGTGTATGTCCAGGTGGCCAAAAAGGCCAATGGCATCCTAGCCTGTGTCAGCAATAGCGAGGCCAGCGGGACCCAGGCCGTGAATGTCCCCTGCACTTGGCACTGGTGAAGACAACCCTGAATCCTGTGTTCAGTTCTGGGCTCCTCACTGCAAGGACGACCTTAAGGCTTTAGAGCATGTCTAGAGAAGGGCAACAGAGCTGGTGGAGGGTTTGGAGCACAAGTCTGATAAGCAGCAGTAGATAGAGCTGGGGTTGTTTAAGCTGGATAAAAGGCAGCTTAAGAGAGACTTCACTCCTCTCTACAACTGCCTTGAAGGAGTTTGTAGCCAGATGGGGATTGGTCTCTTCTCCCAAGTAACATGCACCAGGACAAGAGGAAATGGCCTTGAGTTGCAACAAGGGAGGTTTAGATAGGGTATTATGAAAAATTTCTTTTCTGAAAATCCAGTCAGGCATTGGAACAGGCTGCCCAGGGAAATGATGGCATTATTGTCCATGGAAGTGTTCAAAGAAAGTGAGAAGGTGGCACTTGGGAACACAGATTAGGGATGAACTTGGGGACACAGGTTAGTGATGAACCTGGAAGTACTGGGTTAACAATTACACTCTCTGATCTTAAAGGTCTTTTCCAACTTAAGCAATTCTATGACTCCATGATTCAATTGTTTCAAAAGAGAAATAGCACTTCTGACCAGGCAGCTTTCCAACGACCACCAGCTGACTGCAATCTTGGGAATTAACATAAGAAGGGTTCCTCTTTCCCCACTGCCATAACTCCCATCTCTTTGGGGATAATGTTCTTCAGGAATGTCAGTCAGCATCTACTCTGGCACTGGCTTGTGTCTCTAATGCTTCTCTCCCCCGGAAAACATATTTCCATCTGCACCATTATTCTTCTCTTTGTCTGAACAAACAGTTGAAACTGCTATCTCTAATTCTTGATTTATCCTCTCATTTACTAGCACTCTGGCAGACTTCTTAGTTGCGATACAGCAATGTGGAGCATCTTATTTTGGGAAAATGCTACATTTTATCTCCTCTTTGGGGTCATATTACTTTCCAGAATTGGCAGACTTCTTTTTAAATTTGGTATTTTCTTCCCCCTGATACTCTGTTATAATTAGCACTAAATCAGACACTGAAGGCACTAGAGCAGAAGGCTGAGAAAGGGTTTCCTGGTAGTAAAAATATGAAAGACTGAGATAAAGATACTTCTGCTCCCAATATTCCCTCCTGGAAACTACAAATCCAGCAGATGAGAAGCCATCTGTGTGGATACCTTGTGATGCATTTTAACGCTAAAATAGTAATTGAGCTGCACTTCTAGGGCTTCCCTTGCCAGAAGCCATCCCTGGAAATCCCCTGTAGGAGTGAAAGGATAGATAAGGACAGTGCCATGGAAACAGCTGATTCTTCCCTTACCTTTCCTAAATACACTAGCAAATGGAAACTAACTTGCAAAAGTCAAACTAACTAACCAAATCTGCACAAATCTAAATATTTTGTGCTCACCTCCATGTAATAGTTAAGAGCTACCAGTAAATACACTAAGAAAATGTGAGGCCTCAGTATTTTTATTATTGAGTAAAAAATGTGTTGTCAACACCTTTCTGTGGTGAGATCTCTAATATTAGATTTGGTGTACATTTTGACATACCTTTATCTTTCTATTATAGAAATATTTTTAAAAAATCAAATAGGCTATACTAATGAAAAATAATCTCCCACCTTCTTCTAGGGCAAAGATTTATGCAGTGCAGTGCTATAACTCTACAACCTCCCAAAGAAAGCAACGGAGAGACTTTTGAACATCATTAAGTAAGAAAGACATTATGGAGAAGCTGCAGCTTCAAAGTCATGAGTCTCACACTAACATCTGTAAGCCCAGCAGAAAACAGAAACCTCTGCTTTCTGCTGAAGCAGTATTTCACTGTTTTAGCTGATCAAACGCACATTGCAATTCAGCTGTTTCTTCCAAGGGACTTAATCCGTAATCTGGGAAAGAAAAATACAACCTTGTTTCATCACTGCTGAAAAGCTGCCAACTCCTGCTCTAGGTGATTGCACTGTATTTGTTTTTCCTGAAGAATATGGTGACAATACATAGCTCGGAGAAAGAAAGACCCCTGCTGCATTCCAATTAACTTTTTTTTTCTATTTAAAAATTGCTTATAAGGTTGCTAATTTACCATGTTCTGCCTCCACTCATAGCTGAGAATGGTAGTCTTACTATGATTAATTTAATTTCATGTTTTGGAGAAGTGGAACAGCCTAACCCTGCCCTACATATACTCTGGGCAATTTCTCCCACTTCTGTGATTGCATTGTCCACATCTGTTGGTGATACTTTGAGTCACTGAGCACTGACAAACTCTCTGGAGAAACTGCAGAGAATTCCCAGTGAACACTGAGCTCCATAAAGCATTTAGGGATTCTAAGCACACCTGGCTCTCTTGGTGACCTCTTCCCAAAGTTTCCAGCAAAGTGCTGTAGGTATTAGCAGAAGCACTAGCCAAGAAGTCCAAATGGCTGGTGGGCAAGTGTTGTGGCTGCTTCAGAGCACGCACATGCAGGGCCCAGCTCCCAGGAACATTAGGCACAAGGCTGTGACAATGGCACCAGTGGATTGTTGACTGCAGGGGCCTGCACACACGATCACATGCAGGACAGGTTTCTGTAATCCTGCTTTCTCGTTCCTTCACCTGTGCCTCTATAGACAAAAGTTTTCAGATTGACTCCTACAGGTATGCTTACACTGATTAAAGATGGATGTGCATCAGCCTAGCCTGAGAAATAACTCAATAGCAAGAGACCACTGATTAAATGAGAATAAAAACAACAGATGCATATCAGTTTGTAGACAAAGACTTAAAGAAGGAGGTAAAACTCTACCATACATGGTTCAAAACAAATTAGGACTGTCCACACAAATTAGCAGTCCTTGTGTTAAATGAGCTCAGGGCACTTCTTTAATTAAGCAGATGCAACTATAGGACACAGGCCTCACCTTTGTAGCAAAATATATTCAGTCAAGACTAAAAGCAGCAAGTGTATGAACACAAACTTGACAATACACCTTCTTTACTGGTGGCCTTGGATGTTATTTTAACAGATTAAAACACTAAATGCTTTCACTTTCTTTAAGAAAACAAAAGAGGAAGTCGAATACACAGCTACTACAGCCTGAGGAATGAACTTCCTCAACTAAACACAGACTTAAGCAGAAGGACAGGTTAGATTTTTTTCAATTAACAGAATTTAAATCACAATTTACACACATTGTGAGTGCTGGTTAGCTTGTTTATACTAAGCTAACCAGTCTAACACAAGATAACACACTTTTTTCCCCATTACTAGCTCTGTTGAGCTATTCAAGCTTCTTGACCTATAAATGCTAATTGATTTGCATATAAACTGTAATTTTGCAATGAACAGAGAGATCAGACCATGTAGATGTGATGACAATATCAGGTTCTTAGTTTACTTGCCTCATATTGTTGGGTGTTGTCTTAAATGACTTCTCTTTGGGAAAATGGAATGAAAATTAGCTTTTAAAAAAACCCTCAGATCACTAAAGTGTGAAATGAAATATAATGAAGCAAAATGTTTATAAACAGGTATAAAAGAATCAGATTATTTAAACACTTAGTAACACTGAAGGTTAATAACATTGATTGCAGTTTTCAGTCTAAATGTACTGCTTTTATATTTGATTTGTGGTAAGAGGAAATGTTTTATTTTTCAGACTGAAAAAAAAGTGGTCCAGAAGTTCTTACTATAAATAGCATGTCACTTTTGGTACTTTCTAATGGTTTGATTCTAGCAAATGCATGAATTTGCCACAAAGGAGAGGTTTATGATTGGAATAATAAAATGCAGTGCTTTCCTGGATGGTGTATATACATTCATTTCAATGGCACAGCAGCCATGCTCATCACACAATTAAAGCTGGTGTCATTAAGAAACTGCTCTCCTGGTTTAAAATGAAGACTGCTCTTTTATCTTCAAAACGTATTTATGTTGACAGACATGGTACTGTAGTACCTTTTTCTACAAAATATTAGTGTTGTGTAACCTACTGAATTCTTCAGTAATTCTAAATTGAATTTGGAAGTTCAAAATCAAACCCGAGAAGAAAGCACGTGTGAAACTATTGAAAGAAACCTGCTATTTCTGCTCATCTCTTCGCTTGAAATGTTAAACTTCATGATGATTTTACAACCAAACTATGGTGTCAGTGCCATTGTTGGGGTGTGGTTTTTTTGGTTTTTTTTGGTTTTTTTGTTTTTTTTTGTTGATGGAGCAGAGCAGACAGTTCACAAATGATGTTGGCCATCATCCTGTAAACACTTGTGCACAGGCACTTTTATACCATTGACAGTCTCATTGAATTCAAGGGGATTATCTGCATGAGTGTTTTGTGCATCAGCGCTTCCTGCATTCAAGCCACTGCTACAACACACGTTTTGAAGGTCGATAAATTAAAAGTCCACTTGGGTCATCTTGTAAATGCTTATCCACTTTATTAACACACAAAGTGGATAGCTGGACCTGTGTCTCCACGGCTATCACACTGCAGAGAAAATAGGAATTTCCACACAATTTCCCCCATCATCGGGTCGTTCCTGACCTAAAACCTCCACAGGGTAACAGGCGGCAGAGGCCAGGCCGCTCCTTTTGCCCTCTGCAATCCAAAGGGAGTTGGCAGAGCAGGACCACGGCGGATGGGACGCCCCCTCTGGAAGCTGGGGCGCTTCCCGTGGGGTACCCGGGGTAGGTCTGCACAGGCCGCGGGGGTGCAGGGCCGAGGGCAGATCGGGGACCCTGCTGCGCCCTGACCCTGCTCAGCCCCGCGCCCCGATCAGCTCCAGGCCTGCGCGCAGCCCCGTCCCCTCAGAGAACGGGATGTGAGGCGGGCGCGTCCCCGGCCCGCAGTGCCTCCGTGGGGCCGGCGGAGCGCGGCAGCATCCGGCAGCCCCGCGGCCTGCGGGCCCTGCCCCCAGCGCTGGGCCGCGTCTCCCGCGGGAGGCGGAGGGAGCGCAGCCGAGGGAGCCGGGCTGCTCCTTCCTCCTCCCCTTCCTCGCCGCCCCCTCCGCCGCTCCGCAGGGCCGGGCCGTTGCGGGCGGTGCGGCGGCGCTGCCCCCGCCCCTCGGCGCTGGCGGCCGGGACGAGCGGCGGCGGGGTCACGGCGGCGGCCGGGTCAGAGGGTAAAGGTTGCTCCCCCAGCATCCTCCGTGCTGGATACTCAGCCATCTTGGATTCGCGGGACAAGAAAATTCATGCGGTGAGTCCGGCCCCGGCCGCCCCTCCCCGGCCCCGCCGCCGACCCGGGCCTCGCCGCCGTCCTGGCCGGGGCCCGATGAGGGAGGCCCGGGCGGCGGCGCGGCCCTCGGCGGCCCCGCGCTCCGCCGAGCGGCCGTGCGGCCTGCACGGCGGGCCCCGGGCGGAGAAAGGGGGTGAGACCGGGGTGCTGCTGGCTGGCTTTCACTTAAAAAATTATTTTCTTTCTTTTTTTTTTTTCCAATTTTTTTTCTTTTTTTTTTTTTTTTTTTTTTGGCCTGCGCCTGTTTCACTCTTCTCCTGGCGGTGGTTAAGGTGGTGTGTAAACAGGTTCTGGCTTTCCCTCGGACGTGTTTGTAAAACAAACTTGAAAGGGACAGAGCGCGGAAGGAGCCAGCCTTCCCCTGCCCGCCCGGGCGGCGGTGACAAGCTCTGGCGTGAACCTGACCCGTGCTGGGAGAGGAGGTGGCACTGGGTGACAGGTTAGGGAGAAGACGGGGACAGTAGGGCGGTAGGGAAAGATGCAAGTGTCAGTGTTAGCAGTGTAGTTAGTGTATGTATGCTCCTGGTGAAAACAAGGTACCAACTAATGGGTATTCTTGGTTTTAGGGTGGGTTTTTCTTGGTGAAGTTACTTGTAACTTTGTTTTGGAGGCTCTGTAATGTGGGAAAATTAAAATATGCTTGTGTAAGATGGTATTTGCTTCAGCTGCTTATTCAAACCTCACACAAGCATGTTTAATTTCTGCTGTCTCTTTTATCAAGGAAAAAGTTGTTTCCAACTTTGTACAGTTTTACCCCCGGGGGAGAAGAAGAACTTTCTGTGTATATTTCATAAATATATATATGTGTTTGTGTGACTTGAGTGTGTGAAGGAGACACTCCTGTGTACCTGCACACCAGCAGCATCTGGTGCTAGTGGCTGGCTTCTAGTCTTAACTTTCCAGCTGGGGAAAGATAGACTAAGATGATCAAACCTGCTGTCATATCTGTTATTGAAAAACTTCATGTTTTGGGAAACTTGGATTTGTTTCAAACTGTTAAGACTTGTGAAGACCTGAAAGAGCAAAGTAATTGTAGAAGTTTATATTGCAAAGGTGTCTTCCTTTGGATCTGGAAGAATTGTTGTGTACGTGTTGATGTACTTTAAGTTCTCTTAAAATGAAACATTAATAGAACATAGCTCACTGGACCAAGTTTTATGAGCTTGAACACGATGTATCTGTTCCATGCCTTTTTGTGCTCTTCTTTTTGTCCCCCACTTCCACTGTTCTTTATGTTAAGTATTCAGCTGGCATGATAAACTTCAAGGTGTTGACTGCTTCTGATTTTAGAAAGGGATTTGAATACTCACTTATCAAGAGCTGACTGACTTGACTTGCAAGTGTATTTCTGTTTCATTTTCAGGAAGTTGTTGATAAAGCTAAGTGTAGTAGCAGATAAACCTTGTCTACACATCTCTTCTAGAAACTTAATATTGCTGTCAAAGTAGTCATTGTTATTGCAACCTATTTGTGTGTCAGTTCTATCAAGAAATGAAAGAAAAGTCCTTGGCTAAAAACTGAAAATAAAGAAACCCCAGAAATTTATATTAAAAAACAGATTTGAATTCTCTTTAACAGAATCTAGTTTTAGGTAATTGTCATTTAGTGGAAAAAATTGCACAATTGGTGTGTCCTGAAGTTTGATGCTAAAAAAATGGTCCCATAAGTGGCTGTTTCCACCTGAAAATCTTGGTCTTTACCTCAGTCTCACTTCATATGAATATTCTGTGTGCCAGCAGTGGACAGTTAGATCTCAGAAAGGATTTCTGGTTTATTTTTTATGTTTCTAAATGCATTCCTGTCTGCATAGAGATTAGCTTTGGTATCAGGAACATTATTGCTTTTTTAGCCTTTGTTGTAGCTTTCTTAAAAATTACCCTAATATTCACATTAATGGAAATCTGTTGTGTTGTAATTGCTAAGCTGTAACCTCATTATGGTTTTAAAGGGGCCTTGTATCATAACTTTGTTTATTCAAAAATATCTTCCACCTCCATCTTTTTATGAGCTCAGGAAGTGAATAGAACTTAAAAATGCCCCATAGTTGAATTAAAACGGAGGTTTCTGTCACCTGACTTTCTGACTTTATCTGGAAACCAAGGCAAAATATTGAATGGCTTGTTCAATATGAGGTAGTATAGAAAGTGCACCAAGTACAGACTTTCATTCTAAAGGAAGTAGACCCCTGTATCTAACTTTTAAAACGATGTCTTCTCTTAAAGCTATAATTTGCTTGAATAAAAGGCACCCTAAAAATGTTTATTAAAAAGAAAAAAAATCTAAATTCTTGGCAGAGCATTTGCCACATTTGTTGTGTGTGTTTATAAATGTTAGCTTAAATAGAAAGCCCTTTACCAGTTTCTATGGAAGTACAGTACCTTAGGAAGTAAAATCAGTATTTTTACAACAGATTTAAAGTATTGCTCTGTAAATGATACTGGTTTTCTCATTTAAAATCACTCTTAATACAGTGTGTATGTAAATTTCAAGGACTGACAAAAGCATAGCAGTTGAAGTTAGGTTAACTTTGCTTTATTTGAGCTTTTGAGACATAAATAAGTAAAAAAATATATGTGAGCATTCTGCTATACAGCAGGAATCTGCTAATATATTTACTTTACATTTATGTTTCAGTTGCACTGTACTGAACAATTCAATATAACTTATTTCAGTTGTCTTTCCTGAGTAGAATTGGCCTTTCCCCCCACCTTTATTTTTTTGTCTTCTTTCCAAATATGCTTTAGCATACAGGTGCTGTGTTTCTTATGTTATGTGTGTCTTGTTGGCCTCCTGACCCAAGTTCCTGGAAGAGAACTCCTGAGCCTCTGAACACCTGAAAGTGTGTGTGTAGTCTTCTTGACTTAAAAGCACCTGCTTGCTTGCTGGCAGTTAACTTTGTGCATGAGTTTTCAGGATGGGTGGTGTATTTTGACAGCTAACTATGCTTTTATTGAGCATTATAATAGTGTAGGAAGAATTGTGTCAAATGAAAATACTGCACAGTAGGATATTTTAAATTGTTCTTGTGGAATTATTTTTGTTTTGGAGCAGGTGTGTATATACCAAGCACGGTATGTGCTAATCAACAAAAGACTCTTACATAGGATTGAAAATATTTTTGTGTTTGGGTGCAAAAATGAAAAAAAAAAACCAAACCCCTAAAAAAAAGCCCAAAAACCCAGCCATTAAATGTTCATATTGCTTATAATATACATTTTATCTTTCATTTTTAATACTTAATAAAATAGAATATTTTTGTTGTGGTGGTGTGCACTAGCTCATCTTCTGGTCTGGTTGTTTAATAGGCTCCAAGTCAAGGTGTAAGTGGTTCTTGTCCAAAGGGGTTACTGAGAACCCTGAATTTGCCTTGCTGTAGCACTGGTTATCAGTATATTACAGAAAAGTGTGCATTATTTTTCTCCCCTGTCTTGGTTACTCTGACATCTGATTGCGTTTTGCAGTGATAATATTTATAATTTCACAACTCTACATTTCCTAGGAGGATTCCTTTCAAATTATGCTGGTAGGTTAAAATTTTATTATAATGAAGACTTTTTTTCAGACACATCTTTCTCTTGTTAAATTGAAATGTAAGAGTTGTTAATCAGAAATTCAGTAATAAGTAAACCATTGTTTCTTCCTGTTTCCCTTTTGATTTGGGATAATTTATGGGGCAATATTTTTAAGTATTAGATTTTAACTCATGTCACTTGGGATTTTTTCCCTTTTTTTGTTTTGTTTTGTTTGGGGTTTGCTTTTTTTTTGTTTCTTTTTTTGTTTATTGAACTTCAGAAGCATTATAAAATCCTGCTTTCAGATTTTTAATCTGAAGATCAATCAGTGATGCTTGGAAGTAGTGCTTGAGATCAATCAATGACGTTTGGAAATAGTTTGCTGTGGTCAAGTTATTCATCAAAAGGTGTAGTTTATTACACTGAAGCTGATATAAAAGGCTGCTGTATTTGTGGCACATAAAATGGAAACTCTTACTTTGCATTGCTGTTGCTGAGCAGACAGTAACCCAGTGGGCTGAGCTGGACCATGCTTTCTGTGTGAGTTACCTGCAGAAGTGATGGGTTACTCTGGGTAAGTCATTCAACCAAGTCATAGCCAAGTTCTAGTCTGTAGTAAGAGGATAACGGTTTCCTATGTTTCACTTGCCTGGTTCAGGACTTCTGTGGAACCACATAGCAGTAGCACTTAATGCATGTGGTTGCAAAAACAATGTTAACCCCCCCAAAATGGCCCTATACCAAATTCAGTAGGTGGCAGTTGCCTGGGTTGTCCTTATGGGTTTCAGAATGGCATGGCTGAAATATTTTCATTACAATATAAATATGTGTGCATTTGGAAACAATAGCAGGGAGTTTTCACGCACCAAAAAGAGGCAGTTGGACTCATTATGGCCAGCTATTTTTAATTTAGAAATGTTAACATTTAGATTTGTAGGCAGTGTCTTGGCAAAGAAGTTTTTCTAAAGCTGTCTTTGTAACACAGACAATGATAATGTAATATCATATATTATCTTTTCTGTCAAAGGGTTGTAGGAAAATGCCTATCCTGGTGTAAAACGAGCAACTAATGCTTGTGTCAGTGAACTTCATACTTGTCTTACTGTCTATATGACTGTGAGAGGTTTTACTTTGTGCTTCAATGGAATAGTATTTTTCCCATTCCAATTTGTGAAAACCTTGCATTGTTTAGGGCAGAATGACTATTTCTTGTAAGCAGTTTCTATTTGAATTGTGAAAACTGTTCTTGCGAAGGAAATGTTGCCAGAGAATTATAATGATGGAAAAAATGTCTGCCAACCTTCCTTCTGTTGCTGTGCTGTGTAGGGGACTTGTTTGGGTATATGCTTGAAGTCTTTTGCCATTCAGTAGTGACAAGGTTTGTGAGAAAGTACTTGTTGCATATAAATATTTATTTTTTGAAAAAGTTATACAACGGGAAAATAGCTGTGAAGCAGGTATTTTGTGTAATGACCAAGTAGGCTTAAAAAATGTATAGAAGAATGTCATCTCTTGAATGTTTGTATCATGTATTGTGATGTGGAGAAGAGGAAATCTGAAAGGTTTTCAAATAGAAATCAGCTGTAAGCAATGTCAACTCTTGAAAGACTGACAAGGTGATGAGCAATTCTCAATGTTAAAGTACCTTGCAATACCGTGTCCATCTGTAAAACTGCTTGACTCAAAAAAATCTTTTTAATGGGATGTTTGATTATTTATTACTGGTCTTGTTACTTTGTGTGGTGTCATGTCAAAAGCATCGTCCTGAAGTATGTTAAAATCTTAATTTGTTGGTTTATTTTGTGGATGTGGATGCACATTTCCAGTAAGATGAAATTGATTAAGATCAACATTACACATGAGAGTAAGTCAGTATCACTTTTTGTTTCATGGTGGAAGTTGAAGTGAATTCAGCTTCCTTTGCTACTATGGTATGGAGTTAATTTATTTTTTGCTTGTTTGGGTTTTTTTGGTTTTCTTTTGTGTGTGTTTTGTTTTTGGAAATTTCAGGATGAAAAGCTTTGGACAATAAATACGTGTTTTGTTTCCCCCAATTTCCTGGAAGCTCAGTTAGGCAAAGAACATAAATGTTGTGGGACATCTCTGATGGAACAGGGACTATAAAGATGTATTGCAAGGATAAAATTTAGTTTTCAGAAGTTTGGGGCTCTTTCGAGCTTAGCTTAGGTCTGTGTATGTTGTGAATACCAGCAGTGTGTGGTTGATGGCAAGGTAGTATTTCCAGTGGGATTAGTATTTTAATTAGGAATTGCAAACTCTTAATATTAGCTGGTGATTCTAATCTTTTATTGTGTCTAAAAGACATGTAACTATTTAAAAAATTTTTTTTAAGCAACTGGCAGTTCTTTTATGGTCCACAGGGTAGATTCAGTTTTACACTAGTGTGAATTAGGTTTTACAGCATGAGTTCAGCAGGTCTTGAAAACTGGGATGGCCAAGTCTGGGTCTGGTTGGTAACCAGGAGTGACTCACCAAGAGCAGGCATCTTTAACTTCCCCTTAACAATGTCTTCCAGTGTCCAGGTGCTTGCCTTTTCTGTACTACTGATACCTGTGTCTGCTGAGTCCAGTTCTTAAAGCAAAACCATTTTGAGCAGTGTATTTTAAAACTTAGTAGACTAAAGTACTTCACAGGCCCTGGTGTTAATGTACTTGGGAGAGAGCCTGGAGAGGAGTAACAGAGGCTGCAAATGAGTAAACTGTTGGTGGTAGTAAATGAATAAACTGTTGATAGTAGAATGTACTTCATGGATTAATTTATGTTTGTAAGTGCAAGAAATGTAAAAATTTAAAACAAGTCAAATATATGTAGGTAACCCAACTTTAGGGCCATATCAAAAGTTAAGCATTTAACTGAATTTATATAAATATGCTTCTATATGGAAGCTGAAATCAGAAGGACAAATTAAGATTTAAATTGTGGTCCTACAGACCTCATAAAATTGTGTCTAGGTGAAGGAAGGAGTTTCAAATTAGTGCACCTTCTTGTAAAGAAGGTAAAAGAATAGTCAGACATGATCTACAGATATGTATTTGCTAGGATGGTAGCTGGTTAAGCATCCTGTAAACACATGCAGACTTTGAGTGTCTGAATCACAACTCTTTTCCCTGAAGTGGGGGAAAGTCACAAAGAGATGTGGAAAGGAAGGAAGTTGAGGGTTGTAATGGTTTAAGTATTAAGAAACAGAACAAATCTTTAAGAAACTGATTTTTATTAATTCTGCTGCTCATAGCAAAGATCTTTATGATTAGTAAGGGTTTTGTGTTTTAGTTTGTTTTTTCTTTACCTACTGAATGTAAGTTAAATTTTATAGTCTCAGATGGTTCAGTATTTTTGGGTCTGTCAGGAGAGAGCTTCAGTCTGAATGAAATCTAATATTCTGCTCCAGCTGGGCAATTGTTCTTTGTGCATATTGATGTAACTGTCCATGGCTCTGCAACAGATTCCAGTGCAGTACTTAATTTTGTAATGTGCTTCTAAAAATAAGTGCATAGTCTTATGTAACACATCTTGTATTGTTAGCACCTAGAGGCTTCATCCCCACTGGTATGAAGTGAAACACATCCTACATGATTTTTGATTGTGGATACTTATATCTGAAATATTTTCTCTGTCAGTGTCTATGGGCAAAGAGTAGCTTTGTTTTAGGAATGAGTATTAGTTTTGGGAATATCGGGTGTCTTGTTTGCATGGTGAAGTATGTTGCTCCTCTGCATATCTGAGCAAAACAACAGTTGGAAAAGCACTATATAGTTCAGCAGACATTTCTTTCCCTAAAGAATCTCTGTGGATTCCTGCTTATGGGCATGTGCACCTTCTCAGAGCTCTCACTTAATTTGGCTCTGCACTGCAACTGTAAGAGTTCTGAAAGTCTGTGGATGCTGCAGACATGAAAACAAGATGTTAATCATATTAATGCAGCTTTGAGGGCAAATTTGAAATCATCTTGAAAAGAAGGGTGACATTTATGATCAAATTACACTGTTCTGTTAGTTTTGTACACCTCTTGCTATAGTCTTAGCAATGTTTTGATCTCTTTAATGTGGCTTTTCTCATGCTTTTTGAATTCAGGATGCAAATAACATATTAAATTAGATGATAAAATGCATCATGTCTTGCTGATGGGGTGACACCTGTACAGAACAAACTTGTCATATGTAAATAAGGGACAGAAATCAAATTTATCAGGAGTTACAGCTTTGTCTGAGTAAGTTGTTTCTCATTTTTCACCATTTCTTGAAGCAGGTACTATGCTTTTATGTTAGGGGCACAGCTGAAATGTCAGAGTAGAGAATTGAAAGTTCATCTCAAAGTCTGGTGCCAAAACAGAGGCAACCATTTTTTATTCTGTTAGTGTCCCTCTAAAAGTTAATTTTCTATAATGCTGTTTACTGACTCCTCAAATGCTTCACTTCCTTCTCTTTCTCTGGGAGATCTGGTACTTCAGTGAAGAATTAATTCAAAGGGATCTGAAGAAATTGTAAACAATCTGAAAACTTGTAAAACTAAACAAACAGGTAATCTCTTGATTAAGTTGCATCTTTAACAATAAATGAGATGTTTGTAGATGCTTTTAATGATTGTTTATCTAAACAATTCAAATTATTTCATTTTCTAGCAATATCTCGGTCAGGTGTCCGTAACTTTGGGGCAGGGGAAGCACTATCAGCCCTCAGACTTTCTTTTGTTAACTGTGGAGGTAATCTGGAAAGACAAAGTGTAAAGCTTGGTATTTATGACACCAGAAGCCCAAGCTTCAGTGTTAGGGTTACCCTTGGCAAAGTATGGGTTACCTTTGCCCATCCTGAGGCCAAACAGCACATACACATACATATTCAGGTAGTTAGATGTGTGCCATTTCTGCATTTATAGGCTTTGTTCTTCGTATGGAAGGCTGAGACTGTGCTGGGCGCCAGTGGAGCAAGCATGCAGCTCTGCTGGGCAAGGAGAAGGTGGACAAGGGAGGGAAGCATCACAGAGAGGAAGATCCTCTGGTGTGCAGACCATGCCATGTTGTTCTGATCCTGTCTGTCAGCCCAGACCTAGCCTGTCACTTAAAACTGTGCTTGTAGAGAAGAAATGCAGTATTGTGAGAGCAAATACGTTCTTCTGTTCTGTCTGGTATTCCTCTTTTTCTTGAGTAAGCATCCAGGGAGCCAAATACTAGAATAATGTATTGGTTGTGTACTTCCACATTTTTGCTCCCAGTCATTTTTTTTAAATGAGTGCATCCCAGAGTTTGCTCGCCACAGCTGTCATCTCTTTGTTCACTGGTAAGAGAAGACTGCTAATGTGAAGAAGGTCCTGCACTGAGCCTTCTTGGCCTGGTTTGAGTAGGGCTGTGTCAGGAAAATGTTGGTATCACAGCTTCATAGGGGATTGTTAAGTGAGAGGAGTTTAATGAAAAGAATGTGCCATTTATTTTGGTGTGGAGAATCAGTACACACTTTTTACTTTAAACACTTAGTTGTCCTGTTAATGTAATTTATCTTTGTGAAATTAGTGTGTTTATCCCTCACTCATCATATAACTTGCTATTAAAAGCTTCAGAGTTTTGTGGAAGATGGCATAACCTCCCTTTCCTGTCTAATTGAGCAAAACTTTGAAGTTTTCGTGAGGTTTATTCAATATCTACCTTTTTGACTTGCAGCTTGTAAAATGAATGGATAATCTATTTTATTGATTAATACAGGGTCAGAATGAGCTGACATCCCTCTAATGTTGCCCTTGCCATGGCACAGTATAAAATTGTGTGGGTATGTTTTGGTCCTTCTGAGATACGAATATTTTGGCAGTGAACATGTTTTCTGTGAAAACTTTTAGTCACTAATAATTGTAGTGACACTGAAGTATCTGTTACTGTTTTTCTGGAAAAGCTAGAAGTGCGTAAGACCGCAGAGAGTGACAGGTTTTGCTTAGAAGCTGAGCTTCTGAAATTGTTATGCGTGATGACCATTCAAAATAATTCAGTTGTCATTGTTAAACTAATACTGAAACAGGAAAACAAGTGAAAACCGTCTCGCTTAATCAGTTGCCCTCATGCTTTGGAGTGTCAAACCCAGAAGATACACCAAATTCTGCCTTGGTTTGCCAACAGAGTTCCCTTTTGTGGTGTGTTTCTTCTGTATGAGTGCAACTGCCACAGTTCTGCCCGCAGTATAATTATTTCTTTTCTTTATTTTCTCTTTATTTTCCTCTCAGAGGTGAGACTTCAGTGGTGGTAAGGGTGCTATCTTAAAACAAGATAGATGGCTGCTAATAGAATGGGTTTCACAGCAAGGCCTTGTTATTCCCGGGAAATGTTGCCAGGTCCTGCTCCTGACAGCAGTCCCACTTCTGTGGAAACTGCCAAACTGGCAAAGTAAAATGGGCAAAAAATCAGAATTATAAATGGCAGGATTACTAATGAAAATGTGTCCCTTGAGTAAGAATGGGACTTCTAGTGATACCTTGTAATTACACATCTGTTATGAGAATCTAATCTAAATTTGAGGTTTAAAGTGATAGAAATCTGTGCAACACTGCTGATATAGTCATATTCTTCATATATTGGTTCTTTAATATCAAATGTGCTTTAAAATCTTAGCTATTAGAAGTTAAAAATTTTTTTCATTTAGAGTGAGAAGCTTTGAGTTGGGTTAGTACATAAACCTGGAGAGGAAAAGCTCTGTTCCATCATGAAGTCATGAAGGCTTTCCAGTGTTAATATAGGCACATTATGCTGAGAACTAAAGTTTTGTCTTGAAGACAGGGGTTTAGGTGAGTGCAAGACACTCTGGGTAGCCTTTTTTTATCTTCTGTACTCCCAGAATGCCTCTCTTTTTTTGCCTTAGGTATTCTTATGATTTGTTGGTTTATTTTTGTTTGGGGTTTTTTTTGGTCTTTTTCTTACTCTTTCATCACTTCTTTTCACTGAGTTTCATTTCTTCTCCTGCAATTTAAGATTGAAAAGTGGAGCTTTGGATCACCTCATTGTTCTTCTTGATGCTTAGTTTTTGTGTTGTGATGTCAGACTTGTCTCATTTTCAGTTCATAAACTGAGAGGGATATGGGTCACTGTTTAAATGAGTGTTTGAAGTTTTCTTGCAAACAAACCCCTCCCTCAGTACATAAAACCCTGCTTCAGTGGCCATTAAAATTGCAAACTCAAAGGAGTCTGACTTCAAGGAACGCTGGAATGAAGGCTTTCCAGTGTTAATATAGGCACGTTATGCTGAGAACTAAAGTTTTGTCTTGAAGACAGGGGTTTAGGTGAGTGCAAGACACTCTGGGTAGCCTTTTTTTATCTTCTGTACTCCCAGAATGCCTCTCTTTTTTTGCCTTAGGTATTCTTATGATTTGTTGGTTTATTTTTGTTTGGGTTTTTTTTTTGTTTTTTTTTCTTACTCTTTCATCACTTCTTTTCACTGAGTTTCATTTCTTCTGCAATTTAAGATTGAAAAGTGAAGCTTTGGATCACCTCATTGTCCTTCTTGATGCTTAGTTTTTGTGTTGTGATGTCAGACTTGTCTCATTTTCAGTTCATAAACTGAGGGATATAGGTCACTGTTTAAATGAGTGTTTGAAGTTTTCTTGCAAACAAACCCCTCCCTCAGTACATAAAACCCTGCTTCAGTGGCCATTAAAATTGCAAACTCAAAGGAGTCTGACTTCAAGGAATGCTGGAATGAAGGCTTTTTCCCATCTTATCTCAGGTTCCATCTACATGTCTCTGCTACACAGTTTTTTTTGATCAAATTGTGGTTTCCCCAGAGCACTCTGGTCTCATTGATTAGAGGGGTTTCATGGTGTTCTCACACTGAGGTTTTTCTGTTTTCATCCTGTTGTTCAGATCGTGCTATTCAATATTATAGGCAAATACAGGATTAATGTTTTCTCTCCAATTTCTTCATTACAGTTTAATGGAAGTGCTTTATAATGTTTTTGAAAAGTTATATTTTTATATTGCCTCACTGAAGTGACAACCATGCATTTCAAATAGAGAAACTGAGACACTGGCTTAGGATTTCATAACATAAATACCTTCATTTAATTTGTAGCTCTGAATAGTTAATGCTTCTCCATAGACTCATGAAATATTTCAAGCAGAAGGCACTTGTAAAAATCTGTCTTTGGCTCCCTCAGCATTATTAAAAAAAATGAAAATACAAACTTAATGGACAGACATAAAATTGGCTTACATATGTGGCATTTAAACATCTTAGCTAGACATGTTTTCTCTCTAGAGTTTCTGTGCCATTAATTAGAAGAGGATAGAGGTAGATCTTGACAGTGGTCCCAGTTCTATTGAACAGAATAATGGGAAAATCCAGAAGGGCTGGGTCCAGGGTCTGAAGCTCTGCATGCTGCAGTGTCTGGGTCTTTGGGGCTCTCTGCCTACCCGGCAGCACCTTACGCATCTGTTTTTTTCTTTCTGCAATTACTTTTTCTGTTCCTGTTCTGAACTCCAATTCCTCTTCTGGTTTCCTCCTCCCGTGTGTTTTAGCTATTCTCCTTGGAGCACCCAGCTGGTGTGTAAGACAATGACCAGCATTTCTCAGTCCTAGGATGACAGGTCCTCAGCTACCTCTTGGCTGAGCTTAGGTGCACACCATGGCACAGCAGTCCTGGTGAGAAGGGAAATGTGCTGTAGGTCAGCAGAGAGCCTGCACGATCTCAGTGTAGCACGTGAGCACAGCGATGCAGAGCCTTGCAGCTGAAGCAGACTTGAGCAGGTCTTCATTGTGGTGCTACACAGTGGTTTCCTAAGTCAAGAACATGCTGAACTTGTCACTGCAGTATTCAAGTACTAGAGCATCCCAACAGGCTAGATTATTAAAATGTTTTCAGCTGGAAGGGAGTATTTTTGTGTTGAAAAACACTGGACTATCTCAGCTGCTCTAAAAAAGAATGAATTTGATCAGTTTTGCCCAGAAGATGGTTAAAGGTTTTGTTTGGTCTTAAAAGACTTACGCATTCTGTAATTTGGCCAAGTGAAAGAATATGGGGTCTTAGTGACTACTGCTATACAATACAATATTACTGCCTGTGCTTTCTGTAACAATTTAAGTTGGTCTTAATTTAGTAAGACTGAATCAGTATGTTTTCATAGCTTTTTCTTCTTCCAAAGTTGTGCATTTGAAGGCGGTTTTAAACAAGGCCCAGATTAAAGTGCATTTCACGTGCATGCAGTTTATTTTGCTGTTCTGAACATGAAGCATAAGAAGAGCTGTGGAAAATTTTTAGAGGATCCTTAGTTTAGAAATGTTGGTTTAAACTTCAAATTACAGGATTTTGTTCAGAAATCCCAACTTTAAAATACAGAGTTTTCAAAGGTGGCTATCTGTCTGAGATTTCTTTTGAAAATGGCTTGGGAGTTAAATGCTTAGAAAAAGTTTTTTTGTGCTCTTGATTTTTTTTTAAATTTTCTTTTCTGAAAGAAAGTGTCATTTTAGGATATGAGTTGTGTCTGTAGGAAAATTATTGATATTAGAAATTGATTGGAAAGCAGTTATCTTCATGGTTAAGGAATGACTACCACTGTGTTGTAAATGAGGATACTTTCTGTCTAAGGGTATAGGAGGATTATGTAATGAGAAATAGGGTGAAGCAATAAAAAGTGAAACTGTTACAAGAGGAGTGAATGTTCTCAGTTGAGGTGAAGATTTTAGTTTTATTGGGTTTGTTCACCTGCATTAAAACTATTGTGAAAATAGTAAAGATGTTTATTTAAGGACTATATGACTAATTTTCTCCACTTTGTATGTTACAAGTGAGACTTAATACCCAGACTCAGCTGCAAGTCTTTGAGTGTCAGCTGTAAGATCCAGATTTATCCCACGTATCTTTCTCCACTTAGTTTTATTGCTATTGAGTCTTCTGACTTCAGCTGGCTAATACATAGGTATATAGGCCTCTGCTTGTCCAGGTAAAGAAGTGCAAGAGCTTGAATATCCTTGAAAGTGTGTGCATACAGCAGAAGTGAGCATTTGCTCTGTGAATGAATGTGCATAACTGACAGAGTACCTGTGTTAGGGCAGTGTGTATAACAGGTCACAGGGACATGGTAGATGTTGCTGTACCCTTGTCCTCCTTTTCAGACTGTGCCTGTGGCAATACATTTATAGCCAGGCTTTATGTTGTGCAGATATGCTGCAGATAATAATCGGGGATTTTCACTAGGATGGACTTAAATGTGTGAGTTGCTGACATTTTGAGTTGCTGAACTTGCTCTTTTTATGCTTCAATTTCAAGATAGGGATATTTTTTTTCTTATTATGTAGGTCTTGTTTTCTGTGTAACCTAAGGTTTTGGTTAAAATCTTCCCGTGTAAAAGAGCTGCTAGACCTGTGCTAAAGCATAAGAACCCTAATAAACCTGGTATCACTGTAGCAATTACAGTATAATAATCTTTGAGAAACCTTTGAATAATCTTTAAAAACCTCACAAAAACCCAAAACCAAGCCCTGTGCTACAGTATATAGTCACTAGGATCCCTGTGGGATTATGCATTTTTTGAAGACTGCCTCTCTGTGCCTGTGTGGGTAGTGATTTTCAAGATCTCACATGGGAGTATGGTTAGCATATTGTCCTGTCAGGGATCAGTTCTGGAGTCACATTTTCTTCCCTGCCACTCTGTCCTCCCTGTGTTGTGGTGCTGGTCCTTGGTGGAGGGCCTGTATTGAATTATGGTTTGTTTACTGGCTCTTCACAGACTGCTTACTGCCTGCTTCTTAGGCACAGCATCTCTGGAATTCCTCTTCAAACTTCTTTGTCTGACAAAGCCAGAGTTTGTACTTCAGAAAATTTATTTAGATTCTTTTGGTTGAGAGATGTGATAATTTTTTGATGTATAATTTTATAAGGATATACGGTGTTGCTTTTGCAGTCTCTGTGTGTGCTTCTCCTTTCAGATGCATGTATAGATGATTACCAGTTCTGACTAAAAATGTGTTTAAGTTACAGTTTCATGCTTTTTTTTTATTTTTAATGAATCAGAACAGTATTAATTGGATTAGGAGTAGAACATTCATAATAAAAAGTTTGCAATATGCAATATTTGCTCAATGACTCAGTGTCCTCTCTAATTGTGCACTTCTCTTGAGATCTGTTATGAAAAGGTCCCTACTGGGCCACCACGCTGATAGTATGAAGTTAACTCAAGGTACAGACTTTGCTTGTAAAACCCTTCTTAAAATGTGGGCTATAGTACTTGCCACCAGGTTGTCCTAACAAAGTTCAGAATCAGGCTACATTTCCCCCCAGCTTTTTCAATGCCTTTTTATTGTATTTTTTTTTCAAATATGTAATGTACTCAAGAATCACTGAGTTTTATCACTGTTAATTTATCTTTCTGATGTTTTTGTATTTAAAATGTCTATTAGACTTTCTAACTGTAAAAATATGCTTGATACTGATGGGCTTACTTAAACTGGTGGACTTGTTTATAATTAGTTACTTGAATTTTTTTTAAAAAAAGAATTCTGGATATTTAAAAAATGTAATTGAAAAAACTAAAATTTTCTGGAAAGAGTTAGATATGTAAATGGTTAAGGGAGCATCCATTAGGGCTGCAGACATGCATTACTCCCATGTACATCACGTAACTGACACATGTTAATCGTGGTGTGCTTCCAAAGAGTAAACTAGTGACACAATTTCTTTCCTTTGGGCCTTTACCTAACTAAATCAGTTAGAAAAGATAATGACACTCTTTCACACTTTATTTAAAACTTTTCACTTACGTTTCATGTGGTTTTGAAAATTCTTGAAGGCTCAGTTCTTCTAAAAGGTGAATTTTCTGTTTTGTTATGTATGTCAGCCTCGCTGGACTTAATTTCAGTATTAAAGTCAATAGTTTCTCAATATTGTGGTTAATAAATTCAGTTGTGAATATTTCTTTTGTGTGCGTTTATATGTGTCTTCATCCTCTTACAGAGAGTCTTGAGATTTCTGGATTTTCTTTTTCTATTTTTGCTAATTCTTTAGTGAAGAGTATATGTTTACTCCTAATTTGCAAACATGAGTTGCAAACTCTAAACTGATATGCCATCAGGTATATATTCCAAAATTGGACACTTGGGATTTTTTATATATAGATTAGTTTTGAGGGATAATATAATTTGAGATTGTGGATATGGTACATTTTTCTTTTTTGCAGAATTAAGTAAGCAGTTCTCAGTGAACATCTTCCTTATAGAACCTTCTTATGGGAAATACACCAAAATCAAAAATATTATATCCATTAAAAATATCTTTAGCTTGTGTCCAGATAGGAGACAGAGTACTGTCTTCTATTTGTTTCAAAGTACACCTTTGTTAAGTACACACTTTGGATTATTGGGATGTTTAAAATGACCTGATGGACATTCTAAATAAGGTCTTGTCTCTAATGTCTCTGTTAACCCATTAAGTAAATAAGGTCTCTGTTAAAGGGTTAACACAGACATTACTTAGGCACTAAGTCTAGCTTTCCTCAGTTAACTCCAAGGAACTTGCCATAGGGATGTTCTGAAAAGGAAATGTCCAGATCCAGGGATTGCACTGCTGTGGCCTAATTAGGAGAACAGATTTGGAATCTCCTGTTCTGGCTTTCAGTGTCCTGGAAGGTTCTAGTAGTTGATAAACAGATACAATTAAAGACTGTAAGGAGGGTGTCCCTTGAAAGCTGTTTAAGAGTTTATAAAGTAGAAGTTGTTATTTTTATTAAGCTGTTCTTCATTTATGTGGTTTCTAATTCCTTGCAGCTCACCAAGGGCAGAGAGGAATAAGCTGTGTCTCTTAGAGTTATTTTTACTTATCTGTCATTTCTTGAGAATGCTGGTGTTAACCATTCATAGCCTGCAAAAGGTGTTTTCTGCAGGCAGTTGTCGTGGGTTTGGCTGAGATGAGTTCATTTTCCCACAGCTGCCCTCACAGTGCTGTGCTTTGCATCAGTGGCTAGAAGGGGGTTGATAACACACCACTGTTTTGGCTACAGCTGAGCAGCTCTGGCACAGCATCAGAGCTGTATCTCCAACATTTCCCCCACATCAGTAGGCTGGGGGTGGGCAAAATCCTGGGACAGGAGACACTTAGGCCAGCTGACCCAAAATAACCAAAGGATGTTCCATACCATATGAAGTCAGCTCTGATATAAAAGCTAAGACCAAGAGGAGGAAGGGGGGTGATATTTGTTATTTTATAAAGTTTGCCTTCTGCAGCAGTTGCTACAGGTGCTGAAGCCCTCCTTCCTGAGAAGTGGCTTGCTGATGGGAAGTGGAGAATTAACCTTTCTTTCCTCTTTACTTCTGCACGTGCAAACTTCTGGTTTTGGTGTAGTAAACAGACTTAACTCTAGAGTTGTTCTACTTTCTCTCCCCTGTGCATGTGGGAAGGGAGAGCAATAGAGCGACTTGGTGGGCACCTGGTATCCAGCCAAGGTCAACCCATCACAGAGGCAAAAAGCATTAGATGGAGAGATTTTAGAAAAATTGTGAAAATTAGGTTTTTGGACAGTGTGGACTGTTCAGAACAGTGTCACCTTTTCTCTTTTGGAAGCAAGACACAGAAACCATTTGTGCAAGATGTTGATTTCCCCTAGACAGAGATCATGGAAGAACAACATAAACATATTCTGTGGTGTCAGCCTTCTGAGGGAAATATCAGCTGCAGAGCAATGGCTTTGATACAGCCATGTCTGAGCAAGCTATTTATGATCATTACCAGCACAGAAAGCTTTGTGCTTCCTTTTTTCTCTGCGTTCATAAATGTTTCCTGGCAAACAATGGTCTGCCAGCACAGGTACCTGTATGGCAGGCAAGTGAGCAGCTAAACAATCTCTGTGTTCATAAATGTTTCCTGGCAAACATTTGGTCTGCCAGCACAGGTACCTGTATGGCAGGCAAGTGAGCAGCTAAACAAACCCAAGAGATCCGAGTAACCTGGCTGGGAAGTTGCTGTGAGAACCAGTGGAGAAGTTGGTTGGCAGAGCCTGCTCTGATAAATAAGGAAAGTAATTTTTAAATGTTCCTTGCTAGACAGGCTTGCAAGCACTGCCTTAGGCTCTTGCAATTATCTGATTTCCAGCAAGGCAGCTGAATTAAAGAGATCTGTTGCTACATCAGGAAAAGAATAAGTTCCTGAAGAGATTTTTCAGGTAGTTTGCTATGTTTTTCTCCAGCTTAAGCATGGTCTAGGAAACTATTACTGTTCTTGGAGGTTCTCACTGAATGAGGTTTTGGAGGTCACAGGTGGGAGCATTTCATAGATGGAGCAAGATCTTGGCTTGGCAATTAATTTAAACTTGTCATTGAACCAAGGTGTTTTTGGTCTGCTCGTGGTGTGACTAATGTGATATTTCAGAGTATCCACTGGAAATTTGCCAAGTTGAGGTGAAGTCCGAGATTCTTTCTGTATAGGATGCCTTTTTTCTGTAAGTGTTTGTAGCAGGTATAATTCTTTTGCACCATTTTCAGAATAACTTCAGCTTTTTACATATATCACTTAGTAAGCTACTAACCCAAAATAGAATAGTTCAGTTGGGATGAATCTGCTAAATGAGTTATGGCAAAATTAAGCTTTGTGGAGGAAAATCTTCAAATCTGCCATCTTGCATGCCTCTCAGTACTTAAATTTCATTTTATTAGTTTTATTTTATCTGTATGTCTGTCTTATCCAAAGGTAGTTTTCTGATACTTTCCTAACAATCAAATTAATTTTCGTCTTCAAGTGTGTTTGTTTCCAGGAGCCAGACTTCTGTAGCAGCAGGTCCTAAGTCGAGCTCTTGGCTGCTATAGGCTGAGTGTCCATTATAATAGACTTACAGAATTTATTTTGCTAAGAATAGCAGTTTTTATAGTAAGTTCTGTTTGTCTCACTTCTCAAACTTTAAATGGAGACAGAAGCTGCATTCTTTGCATTCTATCCATAGTGAGGGAATGAAGGAGGGAACTCGTGCCTTTCAGTAAAGAGTATAAACCTGGGATTTGCTCTTCTGCATAGTTGCAAAATATGCTAACAATTCCCTGTAACTTTTGTTTGTGCTGGGTAAGATCTGTCCAGTACTAAAAAAAATTCAGTGCAGAATTTTAGTGTTAGACATTAATTGATAATATGCAAAGGAAGAAAAAATAGCTAATCATGTTAATTCCCATTGCCAGTCTTAGAGACAATGGGGCTTATAGTATTACCAGTCTGTTGCTCTGGTACTGTCTGAGACCTTTGGGGTTTTTTCCCTGGTCTCAGTTTCTCTTTATGCTCTTGTCAAAATGAGCAAAAATGAATATAAACATGTTCCATTCAACTAAAAGCAGACTCAAAAAGAGACCTATTATTTAATAATATTCTTAATTAAACATGAACTGTTATGTTACATTTTTTGAATTTTTTGATTTCTGTTATGCTTTTTTGTTTGAAGAGTGTGTTGAACTTTAAAAAATGTTTTGCATATTGATATTGTAACTTAAAACATATTCAGACTCCAGATACATATAGGAACAGAGATTATACCAGCATTATTTTAAAATTGATTTGCCATGGAAGGGTTTTGAGTACTTGTTTTGTTATTGTATTGCTATAACACCTATTTTTAAGGGACAAAAGGCTGTCAAATAGGTAGCAAGAAGTTTTGGAATGTGAGGTAGCTGGGATGAAACTATTGGGAAAACTTCCTAAAAATACGATCTATTTTTATATTTAAATCTGTGTAAATATCATGATCTCCAGCCTTGACTTTGGAGCATTTTTGGATGCTTTTGGATGATACATATCTTTTAATCTTAATTACATACAGTCAGGATAATCTCTGGGTGCTCATTTCTAGACGCTTACTACTGCAGAAGAAGGATTTAGCATACACAGTAACATTTGCAATAATGGAATTTGACTTAGTCTTAAATGTTCTAGTGTATCTTACCTTAAAAGAATGATTCTTAATATATTGTAAAATAAAGGAGTGCTCAGTATAGCTCCATTTTGAATGCCTGTGTAATGACACAGTTTTAATTGCAAGGCCATTGTGCTTTCAGATGTATCTGTGCTTACACTAAAGTATTTATTTTTCTTTAGCTGCCATCTGAATGTTACTAGTGCCTTATGAACTAGTGAGTGCAATTACTGTTCTGGTCCATCAGGAAATTGAGAGTGGGGTAGCATAGACAATACTGAAGCAATAATTAGACCCAAGGAGTTCTTGCATGATCACCTGCAATACATCAAAAGAAAAGTTTGCCATTTAGCTATTCCAATTTAAAGAGCAAAAGGCCAAATTGTTCACTGACTTGAGAACTGAGCAGGTTTATGAGAGATGAAATTAATAAACTTCGTGTTTTTTCTAGGTACTTTGGATTTACCGATCAGGAATAGAAAGGTGTTTCCTAATCAAAAGCAAAATAACCTGGACACTAATCAGCTGCAAGAGATGTTCAATTTTTTTAATTGTCAATACTACCTTGCTCCATCTTTTTAAATGAGTGTAAAATCTGGATGGGCCCTGGAAGGAGTATTTATAGGCTTATTTTTCATGTTAAACGCAGTTTGAGTTTTGCAGTTAGAGAAGGACAAGTGCTCTGCAAAGACTAAATTGTTTTATCTGCTAACGAGTATCTAAATATAAGCAGTAAAGTCTAAATTGTTAGTGTACTTGGCCAAAGACTGTTTTCTGTTAAACATTCAGTTATAAGAGACTGTGCTGTGATGTTTAATGTGAAACCCAACTTTTTTTGAAATTCCTGTATTAAGGATATGTTGTTAATGGGGCAGTTATGTATCATGGTGCACTTTTTTCGTATTTTTCTCCCTTGCCATCTGTTTAGAACAAGAGGAGGGAAAAACAAAGAGGAAGGTCAAAGTCTCTTTTACAACCCTCTTTCCCTCCTTACAAAAAGGGGTATGGATACAGCTTTATTTTCAGACCCTAATTTAAAATGGTCTGCACCTTGTTGGTATCAGTAAAATTCCCTGTGTGTAAAAGCACTTGCTTTGGGGAAGGGATTGACTCCAATCCCTAACTAAACGTAGCTTGATTTAAGTCATGAGTTTTTGATTTTACTTCAGTGAGGCTCATTGTGTATATGGTATTTTTGTTTTAAGTTGATATTTTCCAGTAATGCATTTTGAATACTTTACCATGAGGCCTTTTTATTTATTTGAATACACTTTTTCCCCCCTGCATATCACTTGCTGATTTACAATTTGCTGCAGAAACCTTTGCTAGTCAGCAAAGGTATCTTGCTGCTCTGTTCTCCTGGAGCACCTTGTGCTGTGTGCTCTCTCTGCAGGGGCAGGGCTGTTGCCCTGGTCTGTTGCTCTTGTACACTTGTTGGTCTGGGCAGGTGGGAGTGCATGGGCAGAGCACAGCATCCACAGATGAACCACAAAGGGCCTGTAAGAATGAAGCCAGTGATCTGCAAAGTGCTCTCAAGTCAAACAAGCAAAAAGGCTAATGATATTTTGAATTAACTTTCCTCAATGATTTGGCATTTATTTTCTAGCAGGGCTGACAAGAGCATAAACCTCTGTTTCATGGTTTAATGAAGTCCACGAGGGCTATTTAGTGAAGTCGTGTGCTCTTGATTCTCTACAGAGTATGTTATATTAAGGGTGAAGGCATATCTCCTTACCTTTATATTCCTGAGTCCTGCTTAGGAGATATGCAGCTGTTTATCATGAATTGCAATTTTATTTTGCTCTGATATTGTTGCTCGACTGTAAAGTTGCTTGACTGACAATCTAAAAATAAGGGCATTTGGAGTTATCTTAATATCTGCTTAACCATTAGTGGATAAAATTCTTGAAACATGCATGGGGTAACATACTGAGGTGTTGAGTTAAATGGAGCAATTGGAGAAAAAAGATAGACCCATGTCTGGGCTGTGTTTGAATAAATTGAACAAAATGGATCTGCATCAGTACCTGACTGGGCTAGACTAGCCCAGGTGTGTGCTTATAGCTCCACATAAATATATGATGCTTGAGGAATTAAACAGCAGAAAACTTGGAGAAGTCAGAATCTGTTAGATTAAATGGAATGAAATTCAGTTTCAGTGTATGAATTGGTTTAGCTGCAATGGTGTATACTGACCAACTTCAAACAAAAAAGCAGGAATATTGCAGATGTGCTCAGATGAGTGCTGTTGATGTGTGCTGAACTCCCAGTGTCCAGGGGCTGGGTTGTTGCTGTTGGAACTGTCTTGGTTCTGTTTCTGCACATGTGCCAAAGGCTGCATGTACTGTAAAGCTGGAGCTTAGATCTTGCATCCTCCAGTCTCACACATGCTGTGCACTAGCTAGGTTGTTCTTACCTGCAGGTATGGCTGAAGCACAGCTCTGCTTCACTACTCATTTCTGTTTTCTTGGCTGTAGGGAAGGAAGGTCAGAAGTTTCAGCCTTCTAGGGGGATATTCTTGGTGTTGCCTTCATGTCTGGCTGTCCTGACACAGTCAGAGAAATTTTAATAGTTAGAGTTTAGGGATAGGCAGGAATATGTTTTGCCAAAGGACTTGTATCTGTTGTAGAGGATCTGCCTGTGTTGTTTGACCTGAAAACAGATGGTCTCATGTTGACAGGTTTTCTAGCTGCAGCATCCTTTCTTTTGTCTCTTTTAATTTTTTAGGGGCTTTTTTTCCCGTATAAGGTGGCTTTTCCACTTGGAGATCTTGGCTTCAGCTTTTCCTTGCTCTCTTTTCAGACATGAAGTATTTTTTAGGGGCTTTTTTTTTCCATATAAAGTGGCTTTTCCACTGCTTGGAGATCTTGGCTTCAGCTTTTCCTTGCTCTCTTTTCAGACATGAAGAAAAATAGTCACAGGCTTTATAAGCTTCACCTCTAGCTCTAGTGACCCATTTGTATTCACTCTGTTGCTGTCACTGCAGGTGTCCCAGCAGGTTCATATTGCCCATTTTGTCCACCCTGCCAGCAGTTTTCTTTCTCTAAAGTGAAAAAAAACCCAGACAACCAACCCAAACCCACAACACACTCTCTCTCTTCTGTTCTTGATGCACTTAGCCACAAGTCCTACTGTTTGTACATGTCCTGTGCTTTGTCATTACCTTCATCTTTCTGGAGTCACTGTGGAATTTTGTTGTATAAAATTTCATTGCACTACAAAGAAGAGGATTTTTTTGTTGCCTGTTTTTCTAATATTAAAAAGAACGAGAAAGATGAAATTATTTTATTCTGAAGCATTCATCTTCTTGTCTCCCTTTTCCTTCAGGCTTTGTGACTGGCCATTCTCTTGGCCATTTGGGAATTTAATTGGTGTCTCTCTTGTTTTCAAGACACTGCAACATACTGAAGTGAGTGTCACAGAGGAAGGAAGTATCTATACTTGTTAGTGATGCAGGTCTGCTAACTGTAAAATACCTGATTGATTGGCTTCTTTACAGCACTAAGTATGGTAATGACGTCTACTTCAGTGGGAATAAAATAGGGTTCTTTTAACTGAGATTCAAGAAACTGTATTGTTGACTTGAAGCATCTTTGGTTTTTTTTCCTTCTCAATGGAAGACTAAACTTTAAGCCAGTGACCAGAAATTTTGCTTATGTCCTGTTAAATTGGATGCAGCTGACTGGGGTGATTTGTTCTGCTACCTGGAGTAAGTCCTTGGGGTTGTTTTCAAAACAGCTTTTTCCTTCCAATGTAAAGTTTAATTAGGGTTAGTTTTACTTAATCTACGATGGGATGCACAGGTCTTACACTTTAGAGTTGTCCATTCTAGAGAAACAGAAATGCTACTGTAGCTGGTAAGTGAAGTGGAAGGACTAAGAGGTTGCTGTTGGATGACAGTGATGGTATATATCACTACAGTGTAGCAGTATTGAAGAAAATGCTGTAAAGTCACATGTTGTTCATCAAAATAATTTAACATGTCAGGGGTTGAGTTTGCTTTTCATTGTACTCTGGATGTTGTGAGTGCCTTAGCAAAAGCCTCAGTCACTTCATGACTTGGATCCTGAGTGGGAGGTTTGGACCTGTGAGTTAGACATCTACAGACAGATCCATCATCTCTATCATGCATTCAGAGAATAGTTCTTGAAATACCATTTGGGTTTATGAATGTGCTGAAATGGTGTGTGTTGTGATTTGAACAGGGTCAAAACAGTGAGAAAGTTTGTTACTCCTTTAAGTAATATCCATGCTCCTGTTTGGACTTGCTTCTGCTTATTGCTGGAATTGGAAGCCCAAAGATATATTTTCCTTTTTCCAGCAGTAATGTCTTCCAGTTTTTAGGATAATATTGGTCTGCTATTTCTTTAATTAAAATTTGGGATTAAAATATCCTTATTGAGAAGAAAAACACTGTAAAACAGCATAATGGTTTGGGTAGCTGTAATTTCCAAGTAACAGAAGAGAGATGAGACTATAAAGGCAGGTAATATCAACAAAAAATTGGGTAGTTGGGTAGTTTCACTGGCATTGTAAACATTTATTTACGCTGGCCCAAACCAGAGTTCCTGCTTGCTTTTTTTTTTTTTTTTTTTTTGACCATATACTAATGTGAAGTTGCTATCATGTGCATGTTGATTCTCATTTTGGGTTATTTCAGCACTGGAAATGGTTCAGTATTACAGTGATGTCAATTAGCTACTTTTCATACTTTTCCATGTACAGCACGTTAAGATTTTCTTGCTAGTGTATTGTCTAAGGAAACTACTGGTGTTCATTTTTACCACTCCTTGGAAGGAACCTCTGTTACATCTGTTCAATGGGCACCAAGACAGTGTCTTTGCAAAGCTGCATTTTTTTGAGTTTTGGTGGTGACATTTACTTGCCCCTTTTTATCCACTTAGCAATCTGAAATCTAATTAAATGAATGTTTTGTAATTTTTAGTCATCTTTATTAAAAATAAGTAGTCTTTCCATTGGAAATTCACTCCGCAGATGAAATCTTCACTCTATATGCTCTCCCCAAGTACAGAGAAAGACATAGGAGTGTGCCCAGATAAGAGATGTTGATTTTAGTTATCTTGTCAGAGGTCCAATATGTGGAGGAATTAAAAGTGAAAGATGAAAAGGAATTGTCAAGTTATACAGGCTAATGAAGAATTTTGAAGGAAGCAGTTGAGAAACGCAATTGAATGTGAATATGGTTAGCCAGAAACTGAGTATTATCTTAGGTTTTATGGATTTGAATACTCTTCCATTGCTCTTTGGGATCTTTTCAGGACAGGAGGGATAAAAGAAAGCTTACACTATAAGGGTTTTATATTTTTTTTTTTTTAATCCTGCCAGTTGGTAAAGCTTTTGACATATGTAGTTGGTTGGGAGACCTTTTTATTGAGGTCTGTATGTACACACGTGTGTGTGTGTATTGTTCATACCTTTATGTCTTGATCTGTGGATTGTTATACCCCTGACCCCTAAGTTTGGTGAAATGAGAATGTTCTGCTGGGATTGTTAAATTGTCTCTGTGTTGCAAGTGAGCAAGAATGTGGTTGTAAGGTACCAAGTAGAGAGGGTTCATTTTTGTTTACAAGGATACTTGACAGAAAAGTATATAGACGTAGGCATGTTTCAGGATTATCTCCTCATTAATATATCAAAGCTAGTAATTCATAATCCTGCATTGTTTTTCTTCATAATTATCAGATGATGATTCTTTCTGAATGGAAACCGTTGTAATTTGGACTTATATATGCAAAGAAAGACAACGGTGATTTTATTTCATGAAGTGGTTAAAGGGGAAACTGATGCTAGAACAAGCTCCAAGTTCTTTTTCCCTGATTAATTTTACCTGCATAGTAGGAAGATTAATTTGGATATTTCTGTGCATCTCTTAATTACTAAGTGTGATCCTCAAGTATTAGAGGTGGACTTGTCTATAAAGTCATTGTGGTTCTGCTTTGAGAGCTGTCTCCCACTCAAGTTAATAGTGGTAGTATCTGTAGTAAAAGATCGTTCAGGATTACTGGTCCTTTATGCTTAATGTTTGTTTCCTGTTAACTGTCTTTTGTGTAGTTATTTTGTGCTCTTGCCAAAGCTCTGCACGTTTGAGCAGTTTATGAATAAGTTTTGATTGTCCTAAATGCAGTTCATTGATGCCTGTTCTACTTCAGGCTTCACATGCTGCATCCTGAGATACTAATGTCAATGTAGAGCTGTCTTAGGCAAGTGTAAGATCCAGTTGAAATAGAATATGGGAGAGAATAAGTCAATGAGCTGCAGATAAATATAATAAGTGGCAAACTTTGTTTTAGTTTATTGTGTGTGGCTGTTCAGTTATTCATTTCAGATGCTGGTTGCATATCTGTGTGACAGATAAAATGATTGTATTCTCTTTAGCATGAGCCATTAGAATTCTGGTGTGAAAAATTTAGCATTATTGGCTTTGTTCCAATCAGTAAGATCAGAGGAAATGTGAAGTATGCTCCAGTAGATGCATTGACTAGGTCTGCTTCACTTATGCTTTACTGCTTCTAACAATTTGAAAATTGATTCACCTGCCTCTTCAGAAGTCTGCCATAGGCAGTGGCTTGAGATCACTCCAGGAGCGATTCCATCCCTGGCACTTCTCTTGCCTGTTGGTAAGGCAAACCTAGGTGTTGCCTTTGAAAGCAGGATTCTAAATGCAGCTGTTTTGGAGTTCTTCAATTGCTGGCAAAGAACCTGTACTGCAGACTTGGTTGGTTTGGTGGAGCATAGAAAAGGGCCTTATTACCTAGAGAAACCTTTTTTAATTTATGCATTAGTACACACAGGAGGACAGTGCTATTTCTCTGGAAGGAAAAAAAAAAATCTCTGGACAGTTTGTTCCTGAAAATGACCTGAAATGGTTGAGATTGGGATCACTGATCAGATGAAGGTTTTAAGGTTTTTCAGGTGTGTAAAGTCAAAGCAGTATAAGAATATTTGAATTTAAAGAACAATGCCGGAATAAAGTGAATATTCAACTATGGCAAATGCAAATCAAAATTAAAAACAATGAAATTGTCCATCAGTCAAGACTATTGAGTCTGAGGTTACAGAGTCAACATCTCCCAAAGTAATTCTTCTACAGGGAAAAATGCAGGCAGTGTTCGAAATGCAAGTATTAAACTAATGTATCTCAAATAGAAGCAGACTATAAAAAGCTGTATCTGAGTTTAGCATAGAGGAAATTTTGCAAAATGGCATGCGTATTTTAATCCGCTTCAGTATAAACCACGTTTTGACTGGAATTTTTTACTGGAATTTCAAAATTAAATAATGAAATCTTTCCAGTAGTGAAATACTTCCTGTTGTCCTTGCTCTATGTGACCTAAGATTTTAATGTCAGAAGCATTCTTGTTTTAGCTTTGCATTAATTGGTATTAAAGTTTGGAATGCTTGAAGAAACGCTTTTCAGTTTTTCTGGCCCATATGATGTGTGTTTTGGTATGTTTTTAACTGAGATTTCTTTGTATTCAGTTGTCCAAACTGTATGGTCTGAGATTCAAAGTGGGGCTTGTCAATGTGAATACTGCATAGTTTTTCTGAAAATCAAATGGAGGAGCGGGGAAGAGAAGCTGTTCTTCAAGAAAATGTTTTAATTTTTTTTTTTCAAATCTAATATTAATAGCCTTTTTAAAAAATTTTAATTTTCATATATTTTTATTTCTTTTCTGTGACCTCTAGTCTGTCTTACTTTCTTCTAAAATAAGATCGTTGTTACTGTATGTTGTCTTTTTTTGGGGTTGGTTTTTTGTTTGTTTCTTTGTTTCTTTTTGTAATGTTATTGTTAAGATTTTAAAACCCCTAGCAATGTTTTTTCTCAGTTTGTTAAAATGGAGGGTGAATCACTTAGCATTTGTAAAGCTAAAGTCTTAACTTAGATTGCAGATGGAGTCTGATTGGGTGTTACTCTTGAAGCTTATTTTGAAAGGTTTTTTACAAAACCAAACTGTGCTGAAACAACCATGTGTTCTCCAGTGGTGGAGCAGGATATTTGAGCAGAGAAAAAGTAGATCCTGTATATTTCTACAGGAGCTTTTGGCATACATTGGTGTGGCTTGCATTAGTTAAGGAGGTGTGTCATAGACTGCAGCTTCTGTAAGTTGTTTGGAAAACTGTAGTATTAATATTTCACCGTGAAATTTCACCGCACAGGTTTCATATGCATTTTCTTAGGGCTAGTACTTGACAGTACTTTTCCTGAATTATCGTTTGGAAAACTGTAGTATGAGTATTTCACCGTGAAATTGTAGGAAATTTCAGGTTTCATATGCATCTTCTTGGGGCTAGTACTTGACAGTACTTTTCCTGAATTATTGGCAGATAGAACAGAAAGTAAATGTATGCACTTTGCATAAAAGGGCAAATACAGAAATGGCAAACAGTACAAATACATGATGAGGAGTACTGCTCACTTAGCAGGAAAGGAGGTAGTGCTTGCACTGGGCAGTAAGACATTCAAACCTGCAGTGTGTTGTTGAGGGAAAGGGGGAAACTGACACTGCTCTGGGATGTATTTGTAGGAGTGCCTGTGTCCAAACATTAGTGAAATACAGTGGCTGCGTTCAACAGTGTTAGGACCTCACATGGAACAGTGTACTTAAAGAACTATATTAACTGTTACAAGGACTAAAAAGGAATGGTTCTAGCAGTTTGGAGCAGAAATGCAGAGAGGAAGAACTGGAGCTGTGCAACAGGAAAGTGAGGAAAATGGAATTGACAGTATTGTTATAAAGCTTTGAATAAAAAGGTTTTTAGGAAGCTAGAGAGTATTCAGATAGGTGTGGTGAGATGCTGGGGATAGATTCCTCAGGGAGACTGGATAAGGGCTCTCATGGGTTTGAGAGCCATTTAATGGTGTTACCCAGTAGATACTGGCTCCTACCTTCTGGAGAACTGAAAGCTCAGAAGCCAGAAACTACCATGCAGGATATGGCAGCAACTGCTCTTCTTCAGTGTGAGCTGTCTCTTTGCTAGGGAGAATCTCATGTTTCCTGCAAAATTTTTAGTCAAGGTAACATCTAATTTGGAAGAGAAGAATATAGCTTGATGCACAGCCTTTGGGCAAAAGAATTCTCATTTCCTATAAAACACAGAAAATGAGGTGAAATTAGGGTGAGAATAGAGTTTGTAGAGGTGAAATAGACCAATATTTGGGATAAGCCTGTTGTCTTCTTAATATAACATTATTTACATATGTAACAAAATAATGAAGACTGGCATTTTCTCATAAGGTATTTATTTCCAGTTTGGTTTGGCTATAGTGCTCTCAAGTCTTACTTGAATAGGGTCACCACTCATGCTTTATCAATCCCTGTCTTAGGGATGATGAGACTGGAGTGTTGTGGAATTTCAGCAATACTGTTTTAATTGTTCTGGTAAAGTTCACATTGTATTGGTGTGAGATGCCTTTCTTCCATGGGAACTAAACAAAAGGCTGCTTTAGTGTAGTTTGATGCTATGAAGAGAGGAGAAGGAGGAGCTGAGTGAAGCCCAGCTCCCTCTGTGACACTGCCTAGAGAGGCTTTGCAACCCAAGCCCTTTCCCTTTTTGCAAGGCAAAGGAGCAGTCTAGTTAGTTTTGTGTTGACATTATGACACTTTAGGGATTATATCCTGATACCAGTTGCTTATGCTGTGGTTAAGTTTGTCATATCTGATCAGGAAAAGCATATAAGCCTTTCTCTCTAATTTCTCTTACGACTTCATTATTACTTGCATGCCAGCTGCATGTTTCTTTTCCATCAGTATGTTTTAAGGCTTGTTGACAGAAGCCATTCCATGTATAGCAAGTCTGAACTTAATGTAATAAATAAATGTAGTAGTCTTAATGAATACAGGTTAGAAGAAATACTTAGTACTCAGGGATGCTAGAATTGAAATCGTAACATTTTAAGGCAAGTAAAGAAAGCAGCATTAGGGAGTGTGAGGTGAATCTACCCAGAAGGGAGTTGAGAAGGCTGTGAAGTTTTGTGTCCTACACGTTGGAGCTCCTGAAGAATCCAGTCCCTTTCCAGGCAGAAGGATTGTTCCTGTAAGACACAGGTGGTATAATTTGTACTTTTTATAGGAAATGAAATTATTATAGAAATCTCTTTCACAAAAAAAGAAATGTATGGGTTTTCCACAGTATTTGATACCACCTCTATTTTGTCAGACACATCCTTGTATCCAGCAGCATCAAATCCTGCTTCCTTTGGGCAGCAGTACTGCTCTTTGCTAGTGCTGGTGAAGGGAGAGTATCTCTGGATTATCTGGTTATGTAACTTGGGAAGCCAGGTTTGTTTGCAGAACTGAGGCATCTGAAACTTTCTGCTGGCTTTTTGGTGGTGTATGTTGACCTTGCAACCTTTGTAAGTGGAAGGAGGAAGACAGTAGCTTGCCTGCTATCCTGCTGCTTCTTTGCTGGATGTGATGTGGCTGAGTGTGCTGTACAGTGGTGTGCCAACATTGGAGACAACAGCCTGCCCTGCTTTTCTTCTTCCCATTGCCCCACCGTTGCCAAATTGGGTTGTGTTGTATGGTGCACTGGACCTGGGGCTGTGCTTGAATTGCTCAGGGACCGCAGCGCTGACTGCTGTGGACCTTGGCAACTTGGTAGCTTTCTTCTAGGCTGTGTTTGGTGGTAGCCTCCTTGAATAGGTCCCCTACAGTGTCACTGCTTTGGGAATTATTTCACTGAAGGGTTAGTTGAATGACTTAAAACATTTTGCAGAATAAGTATGTCCAAATTAGTTAGCAAATGTACTTTGACATGTTGCCACTTTTCTGAGGTAAAGTCCTGTAGGAAAGTACTGTGAGAAGGGATAATGCAAAACACTTGGTGGAGTTCTACTATGCAGCTGCAGGACCCACATCGGATTGTATTGTGTCTTCTGGGCATCACTCTTACAGTGTGGATGTGCTCTTTGGCTTTCTGGTGAAAAACAAATTACAACTTTGTGATAGTGTGCAACAGCAGGTTCCTTCTCTAGATCCTGAAAGGTCACCATCTGCTTTCCCAATTGCTTTTTGGTGATCTTTTGTTTGTTTTTAATTGTTTTTTATTTTTCTTTCCATTATTTTCGCAATAAACTAAGCTTTGTGTTGGGGGTGGTTTTGCTTTTCCTTCTCCTTTGGATTTGGAAATACAGATTGTGTGCTTTCAGCTTTTGGTTTTGTCTTTCCAGTCATCTCTGAAAACTACTGGTTCATGAATTTGAACTTGTTCTTTTGCTGTCTCAAGCATTGGGTTTGGAAGCATTTCTGTCTTTTTGTAGGGAGGAAAGTTCCCTGTAAGGTAGATAATAGAAAGAGTTGTCGGTATTGAAGCTCTGTTGGGGTTAGCAGAGAATAAATTGCACACAGTTAAAAATAACTTCAGGACTATTTTTGATTTGTTATGTGGTTTTCTTATAAGGCAAATCTGTATTACTAGAATAACGTGTCAGAACAGGATCACGGCATCTATGGCTTTGTGTTTAGAGAAAGGGTCTCTAGATACTATAGATCTAGATCTCTGCAGGCTTTAATTACTTTTTTTTTCGGGGAAAAAAGACCCCATCACTTACTGCTGATCCATCTTTTTCCTAAATCTTCAAGTGAGTAAAAATTTTGTTTTAAAAACGAAATTCTCCTAGTTAATGACTCCTGCTTTAGTTTGAGTGTGATTGTTGTTTTTTATGGCATTTGGATATTGCTTTAAAACTACTCAGAACCTTTTTAGTTTATTTCATTTTATTTTTAGAGTATAAAATGTTTTCAAATAGATTTTTTGCTGTTTATGGAACAATAGGACTTCTAAAAAGGTTTGGAATATAACAATATATTTTACTAATACTATTTCATCAATCTACTTCATTTACAGGAAGCGGTCAGTGGTCAAAATTTGCTTTAATGGGCAAAAGTACAGTGTGTAGGTACGTTGTGATTTTCAGTATGCTTAAGGTTCTTTGAAGAGAACCTTATTCTAAAGGAATGGGATTAGGTCTCAAAATCTTAATTTTGGGGTTTAAAATATTTAGGTAGTAGATTCAACAGTGAGGTGTTGAAGGAACTGAAGGCTTTGAAGTATATTAATGTGTTCCCTACCTTTTTCAGTTTTTAGTAAAAAGTGACATGGAATGTTGTGTATATGCATTTGAGTGGTCAAGAGAAATTTTTAGAAGTCTACATGTACTTTAAAATTTTTAAAAAATTTTGCAAATACTTTTCTTTAAGATTTGTAAACACAGTGTGCCCAAAAGTGATAGTCTTCCCAAATTTGAACGTTACTAATTTATAAAGCGGTTTAGCATCTTTAGTTTTTTTTTGGATGGTGTTTTACTACATTCAGTGCATTGGAACATAGTGCAATAGTTGTTACACTTCAGTATCATTTACTGCAGTCCGTAATCATAATGAAAGTTAGTCAAGGTTCTGTGATTGTAAATTTGCAGCAGCTTTACCACACAGTGAGTGGTTGAGTATCTGCATTTTGGAATATGAATAAGAAACATGTTTTATTTATCCCCTTAAAAAAAATTCCTTCATGTTAACAGTATGCTTTACACATAAACATTTTTTTGAATCCCTAGTGTTCCTTCAGCTGAAATGGCAAATGAAAAACCCTCTTGGTTTTGCTTATACAGAAATGTATGTTGTTAATAATGGTATGAAATACTTTGGGATAGCACTGCATTTAATTCAATGAAATCATCTTTGAAGATGAAAGGTTCAATTTCAGGACTCTTTTGGTTTTTATTTTAGCATCAATAAGTAGAATTTCAGTGGCTGTGTTTTTTATTGCAAGTCTCAAACTGTGGTGCTATGCAGTGTAGCCAGTTTTTATATTTATGGCCTAAACATAGAGTAGGAAGGAGGTGACGTTTCTAAATTGGGTATTATGCCATTTTAAATGTAAAATTTGTTATATTCTTGTGAATTAGGGAGGAATTTGGGTGGAATGGACTCTGTGGGTTAGTAAAAGCTGACAAACTGGGGAAAAAAAGTGAATATAATAAAGCACGAAGTTAAAAACAGATGAGTTAGCTTTGGGGTTTTGCCAAATTGCATTTGAAAGTACCATGGTCATGTTCCCAGGAACATGTCATGACATGCTTAGGATTCATTAAGCTGAGATGAGCAGAAGAGTCAAAACCTGAAGAATAGCTTGCTTTTGTGATTACTGTGGTTTACATTTTGGCAATATGTGTTTGATTTTAATGATACACTCTGGAAAGTCCCAGAAATGATTTTGAAGAATTTTTCCTTTCTGTTGTCATGTATTTTTTGTTATGCTCAGTTGGCACAGGTTAGTTTCTTGCTCCTCAGGGTAGTTTATCAGTGTGTTCCTTTGCATCCAAGATAGTCTCCAGATTGTTTTGGCTTTCCTAGAGCAAGGCTGGTTAAGTAGTTTACCATTAGGGACTGTGGCTTTCACCAATAGTTTTTAAAAATTTTTTTTTGTGGCAGTGTGTTTCTCCTCAGTCTCCCATGTAGTGCTTAAGCTGAGACCAGAGAATCCTGTGGTGTGGAATTGCAGTTCCCTGTGCAGGTGAGAGCCAGTGTTTAAAGTGCAGCAATGATATGTGCAGACTGGTAACCAGGAGTTTGAAAAGTTGTAGTTCCAGATATCCTTGGTATCAGGATGACAAAAGTAGTCCTGACTTAGTTGCTGTGATAAGGAAGGCAGATGAGTGTTCTCATTCATGAATTCCTATGTTCTGAACCAGGCAGTAGGATCCCTTCTTAAAGTAGTGCTTGAAACAATGTAGGTACCAGGTTAGGAGGAATAAGGACTAGCAGAGCTTGAGAGCCCCATGGGATATGATTCAGCTTATTTAAATTTGGACTAGATCTGATACTTCATGAAGCAGTACCAGACAGACCTGTTTTGAAAAACTGGATCCACAGATGAAAAGTCATTCATTTATTGAGAGTGATCTTCAGCTTTGTTCTTTCTTAAGCATTAAAATGAGTTTGCCTTGTAAAAGAAACCTTCTTTGGTTGAGTACTTCTATATCCATATTGTCTCTCATTTCCAGTCTATCACTTTTTTATTCCAAGCAATTTTACAGAAGCCTGTCATCAAACAGCCATGCAACTGTATGTTTTGCTTCCTTCAAAAGTAGGTGTTTTACAACAGGAGTTAGAACTGAGGGATGCCTTTGTAAGAACGTTTTCAGATGTAGATTTTTGTTTGTATTAAATCCTTTGTTGATTTGAACAAGAATGAAAAAGTTGTATTTCAGAGCCTGTGATTCAGAGATATGTTTGTCCCTATGAACATATATGGGAAGAGGGAGCAAACTGTAAAGTTCTACTTTATGTTCGAGTGCAAGGCCAGTTATTAAATTTAGTGATGTTTACATAAAGGATTGGAAAGTTGTTTTAGGGAACCACATCCATACTTTATTCTTGATGAGAAGAAATTCAGAAACACCAATACAGTGTAGAAGATCAGATAAGTATTGAAAGTCACAAAGTTCTCAGCGGGGCTCCTGTCTCTCTCCTGACTAGGCTAAGTCACAGTTTTTCTTCCATGTTTGTTGGAGAACTATAAATAATTGATATTTGAAATAATTTGTCCTCTGAAATTTACCAACATTTTAAGAAGGCTGGTCAACTGGAAAATAATAACAAAAGGAGGAAATTAGAACTAACCAAGGATGAACTTTCTAGAAAACAAAAAGTTTTTCATTTCAGTCTTTTGTCACTTAATCTGACTATAGACTTCACAGGAATCCCAGAGAAATGAATACACAAAGGATTCACACAAAGCTATAGTATAGAGAAAGTCTTCATAGAATTAATTTTTTGTAAATAACCTGAAATGTAGAAACTTGTAAGTCCTTTTTAAAAGAAAATTTACAGCTCCTTAATTTTATCTGCTTAGCTAGGGCTATGCATGTCCAAACTAGCTATCTAAGCATTTAATCTAAAGTTTAGCAAATTTATCTTTATTAACAAAAAAAAGACGCTTCAGATCATACATCTTTTCTCTGTATGCTCTTCATGGCTTGCTGACAGATTGTTTTCCTGTAGTGTTTTTGCATCATTAATTAACAGGCATTGGTCAATATTTTGTTCTTTTCAATTGGAATTTTAGACTGGAGGTTAATGTTTGATGTTACATGAGAAGCATACAGGTGACAATAGTTAAGATCTTGTAGTACCCCTGGATTTATTAAGGTTTTGTTGTCATTTTTCCCCAGTGGAAAGGCACTTGAGCAAACAAAGCATGCGCAGGTGCTGGGTGCCAGCTGGCACCCTGTGCAGGGGAAGTGAGGTGGAGCGTGTGGTTGCTCCCCGTGGCTCTGCTCTTGCTCCTGCCCCAGAGGTGGCTGTACTTGCTGTAGGGATGGCTGGACAAGGTTTTGTAGCAAATCCTGTGTGAACTTCAGTATAACCTACCAGAAGTAAATCAGTGGTACCTGGGTTGCTACTTGGTGTTTGCGGCTTGTCAGCAGCCCTCGTGGAGCAGGCATGACGGAAAAATTTAGGATAGCAACTTCATTGGTCACCCTAGTTCAATTTTACCATCACAGATGATCAGTTACTTCTTGTACTTCCTTAATAGTGTTTTCCATCATACAAGAATTCATCCTTTTGATAAAGTGAATATGGACCACGGGGTGCTTGCCTTGGTATTCCGATACAGTTTCTTGGCTGTTAAGATACTGTAAGTTGTGGCTGTGGCTATTACATTGTCCCACCTGCTATGGCATAGTGTAACCATGGCTGTAACCACACACCTGGACCAAGAACACAGCTGGCTGAAAACTTAAGGAGGCAGCCAGGAGCAGGACTGTGACAGTAGACTTCACTGCTGTGATACATTATGCCTTGTGAAAATTCTTGCTCTATGATGATACACACTGTAGTAAATATTTCATTATAAAACACAAAATCTTCATATACAAAGCCTTAGTATAAAAACTATATTCTTAATGTAAGAATTGTCCACTGAATGTATAGAAAGTTTCTCTCTGTTTCTCTCTGCAAAATCCAAAAAGCTTGCTTATCATTGAAATTTTGTAGTTGAAGCCTGTAGTAGATCATGGTTATGTGTTTGTATTCCTTCTTCCCTGTAACTGATTTACTGTCACTTTTTAACTAAAGTATCCTAAATAACCTTATTCTCAAAGAATGCTTTGAGAGTTCGGTGAATGGCATTCTACCAGCTATCTGTAGTATATCTGGTTTTCCTTGTTCTGCTTTCAAAGCTTTTGTTAGGTGTTTAATTTATTGAATCAACTAGACTTTTCTTTGCAGTTACTTAAAATAATTCATGTTAGTACTTTAGAAGTAGTACATCCTTCTTTCCAGCAGTCTCCAGTATTGGAGGCAACTGGTTTGTGTGCATTAGAATTTGTTAGATAGCTGTTTAAGTTCAGATTATTTTTAAAAAATCCATGCGTTTGTGACTGATTCTTTTTCTGCATTTCACTTAGATGTGGGTGATACAGTCTTGTCAAGGTTTTTTTCTGTTAATCAGCAAAAAGCTTTTGATATACGATATATATCCAATCACTATATGAAATACATATTTTTGGCTCTTATGCTTACGTGTATGCGTTAATAATATTGCTCTTTCTGAACTAGTTTGAAGATAAATTCTGGTCAGAGCTAGGAAAACATACTTTTTTGTGTGTGGCTGGGTTTGGGGAGTTACAAATTGTGCACTGTGCATGCTGTATAGGGTGTTCATTTCTGCTGCCTCTGTAAACTTGCTTCATAGCAATATGCATTTGGGTAAATTCCCTTATAAAAAGGGGGAAGGGTTAATAAAAGCTACGAGGAATATAGTTAACAGCAAAAACTTATGGCATCACAGAGATACATAAACAATTTTTAAAAAAATGACAGTATTGGAGGAGATCAAGCACAAAGAATACTTCAGTATTTGTAAACGCTTTTGACATTTGCAGTTTTTGAGAGCTAGTTACTGTACACTTCAGTCACTTAAAAAAAGAAAGCTGCAGTATCTGGGTGGTATTTTGTTTAAATTAAGAATAACTATAAATTTGTGCAACATGTAGCTGCCTCCGGTTATCCAGTGTATAGGTCCATGATAAAATGTATCACCCTCCATATAGCCAGCCTGATGCTAAGAGACAGACATATTCATGACTTCACTGTATTCATTTAGATTTTGAAAATATGATAAAGAAATTAGTTTTTATCTTTCCTGAACAAAATTTATATCTGGAATGATGTTTCTTTTTAACACAAAACTTTCAAGATTTTGCTTCAAAATTGTGCAGGCTGGGGAGGGCAGGAATGGGATTGTATCACTCAAGAAGCAAGAACTTCTTTCAGGACTTGGCTGACTCTGAGAATACTTCTAAGAATTTGGCATCAGATTGTGGTGTAGTGATTTAAATCTTCTGCTTTTCCCATCTGCAATACTGGTAAAATATGTTGAGACTAAAATTCATTTGAGTGTGTTGCTATTGCAAGTTTAGATGAAAGTGAAATAATGGTGCTGGTCAGGATAATTTCTGAATTTTGTGAAATCAGAACTAGGAACTCTGAGTGAAGTATATACATTAGCTGAAGATTGAGAAGTCTCAATTTCAGTAAAAGTACTCTCTTTTATGGGAATGAGACCAGAATAATGAAAAGCAGTGCCCTGTTGGTTGTTTTACCAGGCTAAATTTTTGCTGCTCTGTTTTGGAACTCTGTATATAACTGTTCTCAGAAACTGTGAGGAAGGTATGAGATGGAGAGGGCCATCCCATGTCTGGGGCTTGGGCCAGGTCTCAGCAACATTTGCAGTCTGAGCTTAGTCTGCCAATTTGAGATAGCTCTGTTTTACAATGTTGTGGCGTAAAGTCTGTCCATTCCAAGAAGAGTTGCTTTTAATTTAAAACTGGTATGTTATTTCAGTTACTGATATTTGAATAAATATCAGTTTACAGCATAAAGCCAAATTTTTACAATATAGAAATCTGACTGAGGTCCATGTGCATAAATGAGAGGGTGCATAGCTAGTCTAATTCAATTTTTGACAGCTTTAATAGACAACAAAGTGATTGGAGAGGTTTAAATTAAACGTGTGGAAGATCAGTACCGTGGAAAGGCATGATAGGTGCATTTACCACTTCCTTAATTCCACTTGTTGATTGCATTTGTGATAGCATGGTAGGGAGCTCAGTCTATGATTTATCTTCCACTGTGGAGTAGTATCACTTAAATAATGAAAATTATGAGGAATTGCAGTTCAGAAATTTAAACTCTTAACTAACTCTGCTACTTTTCCATTATCTTCTTTAAAAGAGCAGCAATTTTTTTTAAGACTGGTTTGGCCTTGTGCTTGAGATATGATGTGAAAACATTCAAAGTTGTTTTGTCATGCTTTATTATATGTCTGAACCTGGTGTAGCTGTAATCACAACATAGCCTGGCTGTATAATCAGAAGGTTACAAGAAACAGGCCCTGGAATATTTAGGAAGCATCTGAAGAGTTTCATTTAATAAAAAACAAAATAACAAAAATAACCAAAGGATAAAAGTTTGTAATTTTCACTTGGATTTTTTCTTTTGCCCTGAAGAGTCACAGACTCATACATATGTTTTAGGAGGACACTCCAAAAACCCATAAATGAATTTAACTTCAACATCTCTGTGCTCCTGGGAAGTGTTTCTGCTTTTGCAGACCGTAACATTAGTCTGGAGAAGGAGAGTCACTGAGAGGCAAGCATGCTGCCAGGAGATTGTGGCAGCTCATAAATACTTCTTTTCCTTCAGGTATTCAATATATTAAACATACTTAATGTTTTGAATTTTCCAGTTGTATTTTAAGGTAAGACAAGATGTTTGATGTGCTGTGTGTGCAGAATAAATTTTTTGGCCAGAAATATTCTCAGCTATTTCTATTTTTAAAATACCTCCAGGAGGAAAAAAACCCCAAAAATACAGAGGGAAGCCTGTATTTCTTAAAATTCAACTTAAATGAAAAATACTGTTATTACATCTTTCCTGAGGTGCTTCAAACAAATGGTAGCAGCTTACATTAAAGACGGTATGTGTGAATGTACTGATAGAAGATAAAGAGTAGCAGCTCTCTTATTCAGTTAAGACTTACCTACCTTATGCTCCCTGTACAAAACCCCCACCCAAAACCACCAACAATACACCTCCCCCACCCCATACCTTGGCAGAAGCTGGAGTAGAAATTATCTGTAGTAGTACTGATTTATTTAATGTCAACAAACTCCATCAGAGTAATGAAAGAAGAAAATATTCTGTTGTTACTCTCTTAATCATATGCTGCATATCTCACTGTACAGTGCTTAACTGCACAAAATGCTCAGGAAACCAGGGCATATTTAAAATACAGTATTTTAGATTAACCAAACATTAAAGTTTTGACTCTGTCCAGGAAGAAATAGGAAGGTAGTACAGCTGTCTTAAAAAGTTAATAGAATTGGTGCTGTGCAAAAAAAAAAAAAAAAAAAAAAAAAAAAACCAAAAAAAAAAAAAAAACCCCCAAAACAAAAAAACAAACAAAAACAAAAAAGAAAAAAAAACCAACAAAAAAACCCCCACAAAACAACAACAAAAAGAAATAAAAAAATATAACTGCAGTATTCCTGGAAAGAGGAGCCTGTTGAAAATTGATGTGGAAATGTCCCAGCTGGAGCAATGGTTGCCCTTTCAGCTGAAGCACAGATGCAGGAATCTTGCCTCCTGGCTGAGAATATCAGCTGAAAGCAAATAAAAAGTCAAAGGACTCCTGTTTTAAAATTTTTAATATTTTATTCTTCTCATACAATAAAGGAGATTTGGCATGATGAAAACACCTAAATCATTCGATTATGAACCAGAATTGAATTAACACTTCAGGTTTGTTTTTTCCATTTGGTTTACAAGCTTTCATCTGCATGTCTGATATATAGTGCAAAAGTTTTTAAACAGTAAATGAACCAACAAAATGAGTGTCCAGTGAACATATGCAGAATGCCTAATAGATATTGTGACACACATCATCTGATAAGACTTAGTATTTTGTAGGAATTCAGATCTAGAAAGCTCATCAATGGGCATTTTTGGTTTCAACTGATTTGGGTGGTGTAGGAAGTGTTAAATATTGCTTGAACAGTATGTAGGGCAGTGATTGCAGAGTCAGCTGGGGGCACTTAGCAGATGAAACTCTGTCAGCTTGGCTTAGGTGTCATGTAAGGGACCACAACAAGGGTAAGAGAAATGGGAAAAAAAACCCTCTCCCACCAATAGAGCAGGCATGTGATAACGGTACTTGCTCACTGACAAACATATCAACACTGTCCTTGCAACCATCTTCCCTTGCCTGTGAGGCCCAGCTGACCTTCATGTTTCCAACTCATCTACTCCCATCCCCGTGCTACCTCCTCCTGCCCTGACAGTGTCCTTGATGCAGGCCATTTTCACTTTTGATCCCCTGGAGGGATACAGCCTCCCCAAAATCTGAGAGTGTTGTTTTCTCTTTCCTCACCACTAGCTTTCCTTGTAAAAATTTCTGATTTGGCAGATTCTGATTTCAGTGTAAATGTAAGTGTACTCCACCAGGGGTTTTCTTTTGTTTTGAAAGCTTCTTGGAGGATTCATCAACATAAAAGGTTTTTGAGCTGCTCCTTATAATGAAACTTTTGTATTGTTTCTTTGATACTGGGGGCAGTTACCTCTGCTTCAGAAGTCATACTATAGTACTGGCTTGGATTAGATAAGGACCTGGTTTATTTTCCAGTTTAAGCTGTGTTGGTCCATTTGTACATTGTCTGTTGCTTGTGGAAAATATTTTTGAGCAGCTGTGAATGATACCAAACAACAGAGGGGGCAAAGTATGTCAAAGCTGGTATCAAAGCTGTAACAGTTGATAGAGAAAAAATACTTCAGCACTGCAGCTCTCTTAATTGTGAAACTACTTAATCTTACTTAGTTAACTTCTGTTAAAATTGCTATTAAAAATATATTTTTTTAATACATGATGACTGTTAAATACCAGTGATGAATGAAAAGTCTTAAAAGTGTTTTTCTTCTCCCAGAACTGTTCTGAGCTTTTTTATATTTTTTTTAATACATGATGACTGTTAAAGTGATGAATGAAAAGTCTTAAAAGTGTTTTTCTTCTCCCAGAACTGTTCTGAGCTTTTTATCAGAAGTCATACTGTATTTGTATTTTTGAACATATTTGACCTGTCTGGGGATTCAATAGTTAAGATGCTAGAATTCCAAATTTGGCTTATGGCCAGTCTGATTATCACTTAACCTGCTTAGCTCCCTTCATAGGAGTGCATTTATGTCCCTTAAGAATCTTTTCTCTGCTACATGCCCATACACGTGTCACAAGACATGTATTGAACAGCTGCCCTGTTTCAGTGCATTCTCGCAGAGGGGGAGTACTTACCTGAAGAGAGGACCTATCAGTACTCTGAGGTCAGAATGGTATGTCCCTGCTAAAATCCCATTTCCTGTTGTCAGTACAAGATGGAACAAATTTTTTGAGACACAAGCTTCTTGCTCCCTCTATATGCTTTGCCTCATCTTGACATCGGTTTTTGAATTTTCAGCTGAAGTTAGTTATAACCAGTTCTATGACTTACTTCATACAGAAATGAGTTTTTAGAGTAGGAAGCGCAGGCTTCTTTGAACTATTAGCTTTGGTCACAATTTCCATTTTTGCTTCCATGAGAAATTTATAGAATCTGTCACATTTCTGAGTAATTCAAAACAATGTGCATGTGCTTAGTGTGATTCTGTTTTATGGGTTCATTTCTCCAATTACCTTATCCTCTCAGTTTTCAGACTGCACATGCATCATGTGAGTTTGGCCATATGCATTGCTGAACATAGAAGTTCCATGTTTATCAGTTTGCTCTAAAGATCACAGTGTTTAACAAAATGCCACATTCCACCTTTTTTCTCTGGGGCCTGAAGGAAATGGTAGGATTTTGTTATATCTGAAGAACTTAATGTATTAGGGATTTTCTGGTCTTCTAAAGCTGGGCTTTATGGCTGTAAAGCTCTACTAAGCAAGTCTCCAGAGGGTATCTGAGTAGACCTAGAATTTCTAATTGGGTAAATTGTCTTTTTATTTATTTAAAAAAAAAACAAAGCAATAAAAAAGGCAAGCTGAGGTCTGAAACCGGAAATAAAATTCAAATAGATGAACTTGCTGAATAAGAGGTTATCTTATTCTGATGTGTTACAAAAGGGGAATTGCTAAAAAACAACCAAACTTGTTGTGTCAACAGTGAAATACTTAAAAGCTTATATGGCAAACTGCAATGTTTTTCAATTACAAAATCAATTTTTAGTTTAAACTGCAAGTACTTTTCAACCAGTATGTTTCTGAATTACATAATGGGATGAGTCAAAGGTTGTCAAGCAAAAGAAGGTAGGAAGGCGCCTTTCTGATACCTTCCAATGGTAGTTTTTTATTATGGCTGAGATGTAAAATAGTGGTTGAGAGGAACTCACAAAATAAATTTTTAGGAGTCAGGAAAAGTGTCACTGCAGTAATAAGTTTATTATGAGGGTATTTGAAGATATTTAATTATCTTTCTGGAATGGAATTTTGAGGGCTTTTTGCTTATTTATTTACAGACTTTACAGCTGAATTTCTCCTGAGATTCACCCATTCCTACATTAACAGAGTACCAGTTTTTATAGGAAAAGTTTATTTTTATAATAATATCAGACAGGTAGTCATTGTTCCCAATGGACAATATTCCAATAAACCATGGTCTTGACAAGAAAATACAGCTGTGTGTTTTACAGTATGTGTGTGGGTGTGCAGATGTGTGCGGTAGTCAGGACCTGTGATTTCATTGCCGTGTCTGCAGAGGAGACACATTCCTCCTTCTCACGTCATGTCATTGACTAAGGTGGAATGCATGTGGCATCATCCTGATTTCTCCCCAGACTGCTCTAGATGGAATGCGAGATTGTTTGCCCTTGTCACTTCTGCAAATCTGTTGCTGCCTTTCTTGTATTTGAAAGTGCAAGAAAGGCAGCAGCAGATTTGCAGAAGTCTATGTGTTTGTGTGTGTTTGGATTTCGTTGAATGGTCAATCAGAAGATTATTTTCCCCATGAGTATAACTCATTGATCAGACCCATAAAAGGCATCCAGCTTAAAGAGAAGTCATATCTCAAACTACTGTTGGTTGCTAATATATTTCAAGCATTGTGTCTATACCAGAAGGAGAACCTGCAAGACTTTGTCCCAGGATGGGCATGATGTCAACCATGTTGCAAGACAAAGTGGAGTTTCTTATAATCACAATTTTCAAGTTCAACTTTAGTAATTTCAATGTTGGTTTATTGTTATTTTAATGTAGGATAGTTTTTCCTATTCCACCTGTGCTATTTCACGAGTGTTTTAAAATGTTTATTTTGTAAGAGTTAAAGATGGTAACAGCAGTTAGCATGTTGATCTTGTTCAGGAGAATTTCTGTGGCTTGTTTGATGTTAGGGACTGCCATTTCTTGCATATAGTTTGTATGCAGCATAGGGTCACAGTTTTAGTGTAGCTTTTGAAAGCATTATTCGTAGAATATTTGTAAAACTTCACCCTGTAGATGATTGATCCTGAGAAAATGAGTGGAGGGTAGTCTAAAATCATAACTATATGTCTTTATTTCTTTGATTCTCAAAATTTTTGTGTGGAGCTCCTGCATTTAGGTTGCTGTACATCTTGTCTGTCACAGTTACTTTTTGAGAGGAAAGACTATGCAGTGTTTTAAGGAGATCAGTTAACATCTTCAACTACTCAGACTTGACCTGTGTAAGTCTGCAATTGCTGTTATTTTCTACAGTGCTGTGTGAATTTGGAAAACAATCAATTTATCATCTGACACAAGTACCTGCAGTTTATCCTAAAGGCTATCCAACTTAAAAGTTTTTTGATGGGTTTGTCTCTCATGTTGTGGTGGTCTTTTTAGTCTTCCATGTTTGAGATTGAAATTGAAGACTGACATAACTTAAAAAAATGTGAAGCCAGTTGTTAAACATCACAGAATCATTAGCGTTGGAAGACACTTTAGGAAACCATCTAGACCAACCCCCTGCCAAGGTAGGGTCACACAGAAACAAAACATGAACAAAATACCTATTACACTATTGTATTCTTACAGAGGGTACAAAACTGTGCCAGTATTAAGCAAATCAAGGAAAAAAACCCATCTTTTTTAACAAAAAGAGAAATATAGTGAAATATTCTGTTTGCCATGATGACGTTCTTTTGGTACTACAAAGTTGTTGTTTGTTACCATAGCATAGTCATACGGTGTACTGGTAAGGGTTATCATTCACCTTGAAGAAGTGGACAGACTGTGATTTTCTCATTTCATAATCACAGACTGTGATTATGAAATGAGAAAACAGAGGATCTCAACTTCTGGTTTTGTTTTGTCTTTCATGTAGAAAATGAAATCTATGTCTACCAGTGTACTTTTCATATCTTTTTTTGATAGCTTTAACCTATTGCTAAAGGTTTGGGGTTTGACAGATTTTTTGCATTTAGCAACTTGGTAATTTATATTCTATTGTATATCAGTTCCACTTAAGGTTAAATAGGAATTATCTTTGACACTGAGAAATAGGACCATAAACTGTAGTAGTTTTTACTATAAATTGAATTTATGCTAGCAAACCAACTGATTGGCTTCCAGATTCTGTATTTTGACTTAAATTGCAGGCTCATTTGGTATTTCATGTGATTTTTAATAGGCATTTTGAGAGACTCTTATTTCTCACTAAAAGGCTCATTAAGGGTGACTTTTGTAGATCCTTCCGATGTGTAAATATGTCATCTTCTGTGAAAACAGTGATTTATGAAAGAAATACAGTAAATTATTGCCTTTGCTTATTAAGACCTAGGCAGCAACATCAGAAGCAATAGTATATAATTGGGTAAAAGCTCTGTAACATCAAACTGAGATTACAACTTCTAATTGCTTCCATGTAATGGTAGTGTGCCTGTTGACAAACACTGTAGTCACAGGAGAGGCAGGAAAGAGAAGATACTCCTAGAATTCCTAAAATGGTTTCTCTTTTTTTTTCCCAATTTGTATTACTGTGTATAGTTTAATCTCATGAAGATGATGAGTTTAATCAGTTGTAGTTCAACGTTAGTTTTTCTACTCTGTGGAAAATTAAAAGTATTCATTCTCCTCTGAGACTTTATAGTATCATCTTAGTTTAGATTTGGCTATGTTAATGGTGTGAGTGAGCGCTCCTCAGGCACTGCCTATAGTAATAAGGCAAAACAAAAAATATAATTAGTTTTCATATTTTAATAGTATAATTTGCTTCAGGATGTTAAACTAACATCGCTATACAGTCATTGAACCATTTTATAAGTAAATTTTGAAGAATATTTTCTTGCAGCTTAAGACAAAATTTTTAATAGTTTTTCATACAAATGCAGTTTCAATAAGATATTTTCAGTTATTGGTGAGACATTTTTGTGTGCTGAATTATGCTATACTGCAGTATTCCTCCCAATTAAAAATATTTCTCTTTATATCTTTCGTAAAATAAGTATTGATTGTTGTTTTGGGTTATTTTCTCAGCTGAAGGATAAAGGTCAATGACCACAGCAAACTGGTTATTAGATCCTTCAAGTTCATAACATTTGTACAGTGCTTCTAATTGTTCTGTTGTTAGGAAATGTTCCACAGAAGAATTTAAAGGTCTTACCAGGTTTCTGACTGCATTTTGCTCGATGAACATTAGCTTGAAGTTGAGCTTTAAACATAGAATCATAGAATAGCCTAGACTGGAAGGGGCCTTAAAGATTATCTCTTTCCAGACTCCTGCCATGGCAGAGATACTTTCCGCTAGACCAAGTTACTCAAAGCCCCATCCAACCTGAAAACTGTGGGGATGCGTCATCTACAAATTCTCTGGGCAGCCTGTGCCAGTGCCTCATTACCCTCACAGTAAGGAATTTATTCGTAACATTAATTTAAACCTACTCGCTGTCAGTTTAAAAACATTTCCCTCTTGTTCTGTCAGTACATGATCCATATTTTGTGTAGGCTCCCTTTAGGTACTGGAAGGCCATAATTAAAATACCCTCAAAACTTCTGTTTTCCAGTCAAAATAATCTAATTTCTCTCAGCCTTTCCTCATAGGAGGGGTGCTCCATCCCTGTAATCATCTTGGTGGCTCTTCTGTGGATTCATTCCATTAGGGCAATGTCCTTCCCATGCTGGGAACCCCAGAGGTGGATGCAGCTCTCCGAGGGGGTCTCAGCAGAGCAGAGGGGCAGAATCCCGTCCCTCACGCTGCTGACCACACTGCTTTGGATACCAAGATCCAGTTGGTGTTCTGGTCTGTGAGTGCACACTGCTGGCCCATGTCCAGTCTCTCATTCATCAACACACTCCAGCCCTTGGCAGGGCTGCTCTTGATCTGTTCATCCCCCAGCCTCTGTTGATACCAGGGGCTGCCCTGACCCAGGTACAGCTTGTGCTTTGAAAGAACCATATGTGTTCACTTCATCAGAAGTGGACAATGTGGTTTGTGGCCGTGTGTTAGGTTAGTTCTCTTAACTCCATCCTAATGTGTAGTTCCTTCCCTTTCTTTCCTCTGCCACCATGAATATTTTCTAATAATATTTTGCATGGGACTACCAGTAGGAGTTGTAAATACTTTTGCAACGTTACACTAAAGAATGAATTGACCTAAGTGCACCATTTTACATTTTTAATGAATGGTTACACTGCCAGCGTGTCTTGTGCAACAGAGAACTGAGTTCTCAGAGTAGAACAGGAAGAGTATTTAGAGGATTAGGAGAGGAATCTGCATGACATTAGTCTGAGAGACAAGAATTTTGTTAGTAATAAAAGTGCCGTGCAATTGGCATACCACTTCTGTGAGATTGTGTTGGCACATATGTGTGTGTGTGTATGTGTATTTATGAAAGAGGAACAAATACAAGAGCTGATTTCTACCTTACTTCACCTCACCAGTCTAGACCCTGTACCCGAAGGTCAAAAACCTCAGGTCACTGTTACTTTCCAAAGGGTTTAAGATCTATTTGTAAGGGCTTCATGAACTTTGCTGTATTTACTTTCATAGCTGATTGGGCAGTGATCTGTCAGTCTGTGAAAAGTGAGCTGCAGTCTCTGTATGAGGTTTCCCAGTGGCTTTTTGTCCTAGGAAATAAGCAACTAAGTTCCATTTGCAGATCTGCCTGCATTTGGCACAGACCCAGTTATTCTCACACCTTTTACAAAGAGTACCACAACAATGTTTTTCCAATATCTGTGCATATGCTTGTAGCATGAGTGACTAATGAGCGTGTTAGTGAATACTGGAATAAGTTAACAAGGATTGGAAGGTGCCTGCTGCTAACCTGGCAACAGTATGACACTGTCATTGCATAAACCTGCTGTAATATAAAAGTCTGCATGGGGATAAGTGCTCTGATCAGAAGTCTGCCAGCCGTTTACTGTCACCGGTGACTATTGGGAAGTAGATAAATTGCCTACTGGTTTTAGCTTCAGAATGAGCACAAAGTAAGCAACCTGGCTACAGCAGCTGCAGTTTAAGTCTCTAATCCTAGTTCCTGCTCTTTCTGTTACTGGTTTTTAGCAGCTTGCTGCATGTTACTGTGCTATTAGTTTTGTGACAGGCCTGAATAGTGGTGTGAATTGTACCAGCACATTTCTCTGTTGTGTTCTGTGCTGTGGTTCACCCTAAGAACAGGTGACAGCTCTTTCTAGTGCAGTGGAATCCTGTTAGGGGTGCAGGCGGTTGCCAGAATGCCCTCCAGTGCCTGTGCCACTTCCCTCAGTGGGAGTTTGGGCAGCTTGAGCACTGCATGCGACTGCTTCACTTGGCAGCTCTGAACAACACAAAATCACATACAAAAATGCTGTTCTGAGGAAGTGTCAGCAAAAAGTCTTCGGAGGTCTTCAGGGTAGTTGGGTGCAGTGATGCAGCTGGGTAGCACTGCAGGCTCCTCAGCCTTCCCCTGTTCCCCTACAGCTGCAGCCTGCTCTGTTTTCTCTGGAGTTCATCAGCAAAGTTCTGTTAGGTGTCACGTAGAAATGTGGATTTCCAATTAAAAAAATAAATATTTATCTAATTATTAGAAGTTTTCTTTTTTTCTTTCTTTATAATCATGCCCATGTCTGACTCCATATTAGTATTATTGTACTTCATCAGTCTTCAGGGAATAGTCTCGATTAGATTTTTGGGCCACTGTCATTTATGATTTTCAGTATAGAAAATAGTATTTCAGAAAGTTTGAATTTGGTGGAGAATTTAAAATCTCTTTCAATTTTTCAGTAGAAAAAGTATATTTGGACATACTAACTTTATTGCAGCAGCTATAGACATATATTTTGAGAGCTTGGACCCATTGACTCAGAAATCTTTACAGTGCATACGTAGCCAGCCACGTGTAAACCTTTGCAGAAATAAGCAGATCAAGATCTGCTGGGTCAAAGACAATAGTTTTTGCCCCTTGTATAGCTCCTGTATTGTAGCTCAGGGTTTCTTAATTCATTAGTACAGTACTACATATGCATCAGTGACTTGCTTTCTGTTATAATTCAGTTGTTATTCTGGTGATGTATCACAAGAGAAGGTTTTGTGGCAAATTACAAGAGAAGGTTATGTGGGTTATCCCAGGTATTGTTAAAGGAGTACCAAAGAATTCTTTGAGACTTGTGAGAAGCTTCTTTTCTGCTTCTTAGGAGTGGTAGTTGGGTGAGACTCCAGCTTCTCTTCATTGCTGAAGATAGCTTTGCCAAAGCATTTCACTATCCTTTTTACTGCAGTTAAAGGCAACTGCTCATCTCTCTGCACTTTTCTGAGGCAGAGCAAAGGACAAGATAATCCCCTTAGCCTGTTAAATGCTCCATCCCATCTGGTAGGTGATAATTGCATTGTAAGGGGATTAACACAGTGGGATATGCTTACAGTGTAATGAAAGCTTCACTATAAGTGTGAAAGTCAGCTGATTGCATTCTAGCACTTGGGGCCTTACATTTGCACAGATTTTGTGAAAAACATAAGAGACAAGTTTCATCTGGGGAAGGTATGCAGTACCTTTACGTGCCATCCTTCACATATTTGTAACAGATTTACATTTGTTCAGGCGTATCAGTGGTCTGAATATCTGAAATGCTCTTGTAGGAGTACTGCAGTAGACTTGTTTAGCCAAATGTTTTGAGATCATTCCGTCGAGTATAGCTGTATCACATGCATCCCAGGTGTTGACTACTGTTAATGAAAAGTACTGTGACTTTGAAATCATGGGGTTTAATTGATACCAGTCTAGGAGCAGCCATGTTATTTAAATACTGACTGGAAATCTTCATCAGTAAAGGTAAAATTTGAATAAGCCATACTGTGAGGAATATCACAGTAATTTTGTGTCAGCGGGGATTTCTGTCAAGAGGATTTCTGGCTGAAAGTAACTCTTCATGCAGCAAACCAAAATAAATATTTTGAAATTTCAGTTTCAAGCATGAGCCTAAGATAGTGCAGACTGACTGCTTTTTTAAAAAAAGAAGCTTAAAATTCTATGTTTTTCAAGTTTGTCTAATGCTGTAGTGAAGATAGTAAATTTAAGGTTCAGAGCATTTCATAAGTACCTTAGCTTCCTTACCTTTCAAGATGATAAAGATCCTTGTGAAGATAAGTTATGTAGGGCAGTATCTCAGGGTTGATTATCACCCTGTTGGATTGCACTCTCTCCATATGGTACAAGAAACAGAGAAGTTGCTCTGTGCTGACCTGCATGTGCCACTTCTCTGGTTTGAACATTAACCTGGGTGGTTAAAACAGGGCTTGGTTAGTGCACACTGTGCTGGCCTAGAGCTTCATAGTCAGGTGATGAAATGGAAGTCAGGAACGCACTGTGTGCAGAAGATGCTTTGGTGACATTGTGTGACCTTGCTGCAGGATTGAATTTTCTAATGAATTAAGGTTCTGTGACCAGCTGTGTGGCTGCTGTTTCTCTGGTTTCCATTTCCTGACTTAGCAGCACTGTGTGCATGGGCGATTCTGGGAGCAAGGGTAAAATAAAATCTGGTGGGTTTCTGTGGGCTGTGTGCAGTAACTTTGCCAGTCTGTGATGAGGTTGTTGAGTGTGGTTAAGCTCAACCTTCTCTTACTTAGTGATGGATCTGAGTGGGGTCAAGTGGAAAGCTGGTTTTCCAAGTTCTGATGATGAGACTTGGAAGATTTTGCAGAGCTTTCTTTTTTTCTTCTCTCTTCTATTTTTGCTATATCTTTTAAGGTGACTGAGCTCTAAAGAATATTTTTAATTATTTCCTTTTAGGCTGAATATTTACGTGAGGAGAGGAAAACTAGGGAAGTTTGCTCTTTTATTTTCTGATGTGTTATAGTTTTACATGAGCTTGGGTATAAGGTCATGGAGCTCAAAAAATAAACATAACACCTTTCCAAAAAATGAAAATATGTCCCCTTTCCCCACCCCAGTTGTTTCTGGAATATGAGTTTATGTCACATGAAAATCCCTCTTGAAAGAACCATTGCACTGGCAATATATGGAAAGTATTTTTAAGAGGAATTTTCAGATATTTAGAGATGGGTTTTTAACCATGCTTCCATAGATATATATTTAAAATATGTATCAACTATGTAGCAAATCAAATAATATATGATCTATAATAAATTTTCTTCTTATTTAGGTGACAAACAGCATGTTTGGTGCTTCAAGGAAGAAGTTTGTAGAGGGGGTTGATGGTGACTACCATGATGAGAACATGTACTACAGCCAATCATCGATGTTCCCACATCGGTCAGAAAAAGATGTAAGTTGAATAAGCTTATTTTTTTCTCCTTTCAATACTGAGATAGTTTCAAGTATGTGAAATGTATGTGAGGAAGGGCTTCATTTAGCTTTAAGCTGTACATTTCCAGTGACAAGTGCTTTAATTTCAGTGAATTTAGTCATGTAAACTTCAGCCACATGCTTGCCAGTGTTGATTTTTTGCCTTTTTTTCTTCATCTTGAAGCACTTTATTTGTAATTTAAATTGAGTTATTGATTATATCTTGTGCTTCTGTGCAATGTCTGCAGGTTTTTTGTTGTGGTTTTGTGTTTTATATCTTCAGCCATTTTTAGTTCCTGCAAATGCTTTGTGCAGTTAGTTTGCTGAAGTAATTTAAGTTTGGTATTTTTCCTATTTGGAATGCCACACAGTTACAAAACTAGTAATCCTAAACATTTTCCCCCCTCATTAATGACAAATTGTATGTTAGAACTTCATTGACATTACTGAAGCTCTGGTGCTTCTTACCAAAGACAAATATATTAGGCAGTAAAGTATTTCACTTTTATATGGAGTGGCATGAAGAAATACACGGAGGACTTGAAGTGTGACTTGAAGTTCATATCACTTGCAGGTCAATAATATCATCTCATGGCAGGCTTGCATTTAATATGTGTAGGCAACATATTCTTCCTAATAAAAAAAACAGTTCTGTTCAAATTTTAAAAAAGGTGAAAATGCTTCAAGTCTGCCTCCAAGACTATCCAGAAATATGGTTAATAGCAGTTGTGAACATAGTCTTGATAGACCTTGACCTGTGTCAACAGAAGCATTTCCTAGACTCTTAGCTGAATTTTAATTTAGATTTTCAAAGAGAAGGAATTAGGTTTAGAGAGTAGAAGGCCTTTTCAGACAATGAAACAAAAAGAAAATAAAATATAAATGCAGCTATCCAATTCAGTTTCATAAATTGATAAGAGCCAGCAAAGGATTAAAATGTAGTACAGTGTAAAACTAAATGGGCTGCTCTTTTCTCTTTATGTGGATTACATGTGTACATGTACCACAGATGCGTGTAGGCACAATGGAATATTTATGATTGTGCAAGTAGCACTCAAAAACAATAGACAGAATTTCTCCAAAGTGATTTTACATGAAATCCCTACTTTTAGATTTGATGCACTGAGGGTAAAATCATAGTGGTGTAATAAGAGAGGTAAAGTGAGATAAATGTTATGCTGCACAGCGTACACTGTGAAAGCTGATGGCTTGGCACATTGTTGACACAGTGAAGGAATGTTTTAGTTGCCTACTTTTTCTGTAGGTAGAGTTGCAGAAGTGGATCTTAGAATGGCACTTCAGGTGGGTGTTCCATACAACAGGAATGACAAATGAGAAATCTTGAAGGCTTGTGGGAGAAGTGGCCAAAATGAGGCATAGAAGCCTGCTGTAGTTGACAGAAGAATGATGTCATTCCAACAGGAAATGGAAGAGTGGATTTGCAAAAGCTTTTTAAAATTTTATTTCCAAATTATTTTAAGGTTTTCCAAGTCCTGTAGCTTCACTATTGACCATTACAACTTTGAGTTTATGCTTATGAAATTGTAAACTGTTAAATCCTATTCTAATTTTTTTATACATTTATATAAATGAATTTATGGCAATAATATTAACTGTACACCATGGATCATTCAGGTAATAGCTAAATGCATATTGTGTATTACATGTTCCATTTGCTGTTTTACTTGGCTCATAGTAGATAAGGAGGCTTGGAAAGGTTGTTACATTCTCTTAGTTTCCACCTTCTTTCACAGCTTTGTAAACCTTTGCCTATTGAAAATAACCATGTTTTCAAATAGTCTTTCAACTAGAATTCAGCTAAAAATGTTATATATGAAAGTGAAATAAGTATGTTTACTCTTGTTTAGATAACAGTATTGACAGGCTAAAATAAAATTGCTCAAAACTTTTTCCAAGTAAGCTAATAAAGACCAATGTTCAAAACCTAGATCCAGTTTTATGAACACCTGGGGGGAAAATTCCAGCATTCTAGATCTTGAAGCACTTTGAATCTTTTCTGTCTTCACATCTGCTATGGGAATAAAATGAAGGCAGAACAAATATTGGGGAAAGAAGCAAATTACTCTTATATTATCTAAACAAGGTGCAATTTTACTGCAATTTAAGTTATTTCTCTTTTTTCATTTTCAGCTTCATTTATATCTTTACTGAAAGCAGATAAAATTAATGTTGCAGGCTTTTGCAACTGACCTATAAAAAAATTAGAGAAATGTAAAATCTTTTTCTCTCCAGTGTATGATATGTACTTATGAATCCAGAGTTCTTCCAACTGAAATAGAATGGTTTCGAATCCAGAGTGCTTCATTTAGGCTTCATTTATCTTCTAGAGTTCTTCCAACTGAAATAGAATGGTTTTGGTGGAAGCTTCTGTGAACAGCCTCCCTAAATCCTGCTTTTCAGCAAGAGCTAAAGCTTATTTATTATTTACCCTTATACTGGATATAGCTAGGTGTTTCTGGTTTTCCTTCTGTTCAAGTTTTACTGATTCTGATTTTGAAAGTTGCTGCTCGTGTGTATGTATACTCCAAGCTGAGGAGTATAGGAATGAGGGAACATAGGAAATGGTGAAATCCTCCTAAAATTTAAAGTAAAGGCTATTACTGCAAGCGTATTTGTATAAACTTAAAAACTTACTTTTCACTTTATTTTTACAGTAAAGTCAAGCTAAATCCTGTCCTAAATTTCAAAGACTTTTGATAGGGGGAAAGAACTAGCAGCAAATAATTTTGGACATGTTACTTTTATTTCAGCCTCAGTGTAGCTAAGAGATAAAACTTTTCTTTTAATTTACCTGTTCTTTAATTAGAGAAAGCAGTTGTAGATAAACAGGACTAATATGGTAATTGAAATGGAAAAGCTGCCTGTTACTCACATGCACAAGTGCTTTCAAGATCATACAGATACTGATTGGAGAAGTTATTTCAGGCCCACAATTAAGGTTCCTTAGATGAGATTACATCTCGTTCAAGCCATTTTATGCCTTTTTTTTTTTTTTTTTACTCAATAAGTTGCATTGACTTGAATCTTCACATGATTGCTGTGCTAGGTAGGGAAGAGGAACAGAGTATATGCATGAATGCTCTGTCTGTGAATCTTTCTGCACTTGGTCAGTGCATTATAACCAGGTCAATAGTCCTGTGGCAAATAAATTAGGTGTTTTACAGTACTTCCAGAACAAGGAACAGATTAAGAAAATGATGTGACTTTTTGCTGGCAGCAAGTCAGATCCTTTTAATATAAATTGATAAGATGATGCACTGGGCACCCACAAAACAATTGCAGAACTTACTTGTAGCTAATTTCATCAACTTAATTGAGTTCTCTGTGCACTCAGTAAAATAATTTTCAGGACATGGGTACATGTATTTTTGTTTGAATAGAGTGACAGTGGTAGAAATTGGTAACTCAACGCTTTTGAATGTAACTCATGTACTTTTGAAACTGTAGTTGTTAAATGAACAAAACAAATAGGCAGATGAGCTTTGAGAAAAGATTGGACCAGTTCAGTCTGCACTTCTTTGATTTCTCATATATGAGACTATAAGAAGGGCTCTACAAGGTTTGACTGATGTAACCCAACCCACTGAAAACATGTACTTGAGAGTGTAAGATAAAGGCATCTTCTGTTGTTTTGTAGTCATAAATCTTGGCAGTAGACACACATGCATTTTAATGAGGGTCTACCCAGTCAGAAAACTTAGGAGATGTTTTCAGTTAATACTTTTTTCAAATCTTGGTCTAGTCCTTCACTGTTCATTTTCTTTTCCATTTGCTCAGCAGACAGTAAAATGCTTGCAGTGAGGTAGTAGTAACAGTTCTGATTTGTGTTTTTAGTTTTGGCAGATGAGATTTAGCTTGAAGATTAGATTTGTCTCATTGCAATTGTTTGTCTAACTCCCTAGCACTAGGAAGTCCTCAGATCTGGATGTTGAGGACAGGAAGATGGGTTTGTTGATTCTGAAAGCCTGCTTTCCAGAGCTTTCTTCCATCCTGAGCTGAAGCATGTCTGTGGTGGATGAAATTCAGGGATCCCTCTGTCATGAGACAGTTGCACAAAGGCAGATGTCAGTGGTGCTGGTGCAACAAAGGGTGGTCAAAGGCCTTTTACTGTCATTCTATTAAAGTGATTTATAGAACCTTTACTTTTACTGTGTTTTGAAATACTTGGCCTTACAAGGAGGTGGTACTTATACAAGAGAAACCCTGAAGGTTTAGCTTGCCATTTTGGTTGAGATCCAGAATCTTGCTAAGTTTCAGAAACTAGGTGTGTAAGAGTTTAATCAATTTTCTGGAGACAACTTTGACTTAAAGGCTGCTGAACTTCATTGATCCAGATGAATTGCTGGCTTTTTAATGCTATTATTTCAGGATTCTGAGGAAACCTATGGTATCATGTTTCATAAAGTATCTTTCTTGCCTTAGTAATAATTTTACTTCAGATGCTTTGTATGGAATTGTATGTATTTAAGAATTCCCATGAAACCCCCTTGTAGCAGTTGTTGCATTCACAGTAATGCTGGTTGACTGAGTAGAGATTCTGTACATTAACCTAACTTGTAATTGTCTGAATAGTTTTGATCCATTTGTGGAGTGAGAAAAAAACCTAAAGTTTATTTTGAGAAATAAATAGATTAATGTCTTAATTATAAATGGCAAATGAGTATTTTCACATGCATTACTTTGCATGTAAACATTCTTGTACATCTGACTGAATAGTGAGTTGGCTTGCCCTGCTTGCTTTGTGGAACATGACTTAGGCTTTGCTCTTTGAAGTGTGAGTTACAAAGCAACAGAGTTACTTTTCACTTTCCAGAAGATTGATTAAACATTCCTTGCATGTATTACTGAGTACACTATAAGGTTTTTTTTAAAAAAAACAACCAACAAAAGGAACCTCCTCCCCCCCCCAAAAAAAAAAAACCAAAACAAAAATCCCAAAACAAACAAAAAACCCTAATGAAAACAAACTAACTTAAAATGTATGAAAATTGCAATGCAATTGATGGTGGCAAAAGTGGCAAAATAGTTGGAAAGATTGGCAGGGAATGAAACTAGTAACATTTGAAGGAACTTTGTATTTTAATGCAGTTCCTTTTCAGAGCCTATCATCATTCTGCCTATAGTGTGCATTTTCATAAGAAAGTTATACAGTATGCTGAAAGAACAAAAAATTTCAAATACAAAATGCACTCTTTACTGTGTGACCTATGAATTTGCACATAAATGGATTTATCAAATATGACAATACATTGTAAACTAATTTTGCTTAGAGACAAAATAGTATTTTATACTGTTTCACACATGTGCAAATATGTGTGAAAAATATATATCTGAATGTAAGTTAATTCACATCCCTTTACAATTTGGAATTATGTCGCAAGGAAATAAATTTCACTGTTGATGACTGTAGTATAATTTTTGTTATGATTCTGTTTGTATTTAGGCTTTTTATAGAATCATTTCATGGCTATGGTAGATGTTCTGTACATTTCTGTTCTTCATCTTAGCTTCATCTAGAAGCTTTATTTTACTGCATCTCCACTTCACACTGTATAATAATTTTTATATGTCAGCTCTAGCTTTTGAAGTGATGCCTTTAACTAGATTAATTCCGTGCATAACATCGTGTGCCTTTTCTAGAAGGGGAAGGTTATGGTTTCTTACCCAGTAACTCATTTCATTGAACATGCTGTTTTGTAATATTGATGGTTTATGGGCTCAATGGTGGGTGTTTTGGTTTTGGGTTTTTTTGTATGCAGCTGGTTATTTAATTGGGTTTTTTTGTATGTAGCTGATTATTTAATTGGTATAAAATATTTGCTTTGTTTTCCTAATTCTTAGTTGCTTTGGCATTTCTTATAGCATCTTTCAATAAGCTTTCAGTAGTCATTTGGCTCATTGATAAACTCTACTATCAGACAATGCCTCTCCACAGGGAGAATTTATTTTTACTTGGGTAGCCATGTTAACCTCACAGTGATAATGTCATTGTCATTCAAAAGTAACATCCTGTCTCTAAGATCTTGGGATATTGCTGCCATCAGAAGTATGGTCGTACCTCCTTGTGCTCTCCAAGTGCTGCTGGAGGCAGAAGATCACAACCGACCAGAAATTATTAAATACAAAAGACTGAATAAAATTCCATTTATTTTACAGTACTGTCTTTGAGTTTATATTTCACAAATTATTTACATCAGTAATAATTTTCACTGGCAGATATTACCGTGTATTTATATATGTATACAAGATTTTCATTGATTTATTATATTGAGATTTGGAAATACTTTCTTGTGATATGGTACTGTTGTGAGTGCTGTATTAAAGGGTGGTATAAAGAGGAAGACTAATAACACTACTAAAAAACTGCCAGTCTAGTATTTTTATCTGGTTTTTGTTGACTTGTTTTACTACTGGTTTTTACGTCAGTATAACACTTTCCCCTTTTGAGGCTGTGGGTCAGATGTTGTTATTAAATAGTGCAGCACAGATGGCAGATACCAGAAATAAAATAGTTTCAATACAAAATTATGCTGATGTTTGCATCTGTGAGAACCCCATCATTTATTAGCCCAGATACTTCTCACAAACTTGCTTATTCTAACACATTTTGCTTCTAGGAGTTGACTTTGTAGTGCTAAATCAATATATTTTAGCTACAGCTTGCTTCAAGTTTAAGAAAGTAGCTTTGGGCTGTAACTACATAATGTAGCAGCCTTCACAGAATTGCTTTACTAAGTTTTCTTGGTGCCACCCTGCTGCTGTGTGCCAAGGTGGCAGTGGTGGTGGCAGGCAGCTGTCCCCACTCTGAGCTGGGGGGAACTGTCTGGCCAGCGCTGCTGCTGGACCTCCCTCCCACCACCCCTCTGCTCTCAGGGAGGCTCCTGAGAGGGCTGTAAAGTGCAGGGTTTTCTTCACAGTTCTGGCAAATTTAAGCATTTCTCTTGGTGCTGGTTTTTTTTTTTTTTTAGATTTGTTGACACTCTCAAGTGAACTTACTGCAGTAAACTGATAAAGTGTAGTGAAAGCAGTTACAGTAAAATCTCTCAGCACTAGGGATAGGGAATTGTCTGATAGCCCCTTGCAGCTTATTGATTCTTGGTGTGGACCAGTCCAACAAAATTGGGCCATCTGCTTGGATCATCAGTTGGTTTGAGTTTAGATGCATAATCTTCCATGATCAAAATTGCATTGTCGCTGTCTGAGACTAGTGAGTAAAATGATGTCCGTATCTTGAGTGTTATGAACTCAGTCTTTCACCCTGCCAGTAATGAGTGTTGGTCTTTCCTGTACCCTGGCAAAATGAAGTGCAGCCTTCATGTTACACAAGGTCTTTTTAGCTCAGAAGTCCCCCTGTCCCAGGGGAAACAAGTCGTAGGCTTCCTCTGTCTCGTAATAACATAGGGAAAGCTAATAGGGAAAAAAATCTGCCTAGTTCAGTGATACAACTTTGGAATAGAAGAAGAAATCCCATGCTGGGTTTTGTGGCTGTTAACCACTAACAAATCTATTTAGGTTGTTACAGCTATAATTCTGAGTGGTTTTTCCCTAAGATTCTAACATAATTGGGTAAAGCTTAATAGGTCTTAGCAACTGGAAGAGGCTTTAGTCACCTTAAGGCTAAGTCTGCTTTGGTTTTTATTAAGGTTATGACTTTTGGCTGTTGTAGACAAAAAGAAGTTCAAGTGACTTCCAATCACAGTTACAAGTATGCTCTCGGAAAGTTGTTATATATTCTGTGTTGTGTAGCAAGTAGCCCAGTCAGATGAAATAATGATTGCAAAATACCAGAAGAAATGTTTTTAGTGCTACTAATACTATTCATCTTCGATCTTCATTATCTTTGGTGGACCAAGCTTGAGTAGACTATAATAGTGACTCAGAAGCTTTGAATGCAAGTCAAGGTTCTGGTAATAGAGGTTAAGGTTTTGCTGAATTTAATTTTTGTTGTTGATCAAAATTTTATGTAAATAATAAAAAAAACAAGACAACTTTAAATTGTTCCTTACTTAGATATGATAGAAAAAAGATGTTTAATAAAGTAGAGATGAAATAAGTGAGATAGCCATACAGCATATTATTGGTCCATAAGATTTGAGAAATGCTGCATTTGATCTGCCTGGAACAGATCCACAGGATTTTTTTTTTCATTTTATGTTTTTTTTTTTCTTGAGGCTTGTTATCTTTGATGTTCTAAGTGTGTTATGACATTAAATTATCAGATTTACTGAATTCAACATTTGGCCTTTATTATAATTTTCTATAAATTTCTCTACAAGTAATTTTGCAATTAACTTTTCATGTAAAAGTAAGTGGCACAGTAGGTGTGACCTACTTTGCAATATTTCAAAAGAAAATCATCTTTCTAATAAGCAGTATTCAATAAATATTATTTGCTACTGCTTTTAATTGAATTTAAAAAATCAAGTAGTACTCATTGTACAAGAGGTGGGATTCTTTTTTCTCTCTTTAAAGTAATCTATTGCCTTTTAGGGGTTTTCTAATTATTGGGGTTTTTTACTCCCAATCAACATTTATGCTGAGGTCTGTACCATCATCTGTTTATTACATCACATGCTACCACAGCAATTTTTTAATTTCCTCAGCAGCTGTGCTTATGGGATATTCCTTTTTGGCTTAACTGTTTTGCTTATCTGTCCCAAAGCTGGTAGTACTTTTTGACTGATGTTTCTAGTACAGTGTCTGGTGTGTTGGCTTTTATTTTTGAGCTTGTGTGCCTTTATCATCGTCTCAAAAGGTGTCTTATGACTTTCTGTCTCTCATTTTTTTCCTATAGATTTACAATTTTTCACACCTTGCAACATGTTCTAGGATTTTCCAACTTGTCAAACTTGAATGTTGTTTTTTTAACCTCACCATTTTACTTTATCTTTCCTTTCTTAAAAACTACTGTGTCAGCTTGTTTTATCAGTGTTTAATGAACATCAGTTTATTAGCTTGGGGTGGGGGGGAAGTGTGCTTTTGAAATCTTGTCTCCCAAGTGTCTCTATTTCAGCATGCTTTGGTTCATGTTGCAGAGCAGTATTAGTGTGAATGAATTTTATTCCTTCTGAATGAAAATGGGCTGGTAGAGATGCTGCAGCACTGCACCAGACAGGTGCCACTCATTAATGGGCATCTAGTCCATGGCATCAAGTGTTTTAGTTTAGGAAAGCATACAGCAGCTGGTAAGCTCTGAGAACCAACTTTTCTTTTTACAAATGTACTTCCCTCTGTCTGCATCACTTCTGATGCAGATATGGACTGTGAACCTGGTTGTATGAATGCTGAGCTGAAGCCAGGTGTTACTTAAAGTGGGTTTTTGTTCACAGTTGGTTCTTCACTTAGAAAGAAGATCTTGTCTTCTTTCTCATTTCTACCATCTGGATTTGGCCCCAGTATGGACAACTAGCAGATTCAGTTTATAAGGTTTGTTTTAATTTTACATCTGCCTAGATGATACCAACAAAAAAATTTGCAGTTTATCACAGTAAAGTTATTTTGATTTGAATTCTTTACTCTTGAGCTGAAAACCCTTGAAATTGCCTTATGTCTAAGAATGCAGACATTTATTTCCTTGAAACCATCCTAAAATTCAGTCCAAGTCCAGACTAATTCACTAAGCAAGCAGCTATTTGCACATGTGTTACTAAGTAGAAGTAGCATGTTCTGTTGTGGATGGAGGGATTAGGTCAACTGATAAGTCTTCTTGCTCCAGGGGGTCAGTCAGCTATACCTAGTGTTGGTGAACAGCTAATCAACAAAAACAGGGATGGATGTTCCAATATATAACTTCCCTTAAGATTACAAGGGTTTTTTTTTTTTTCCCCAAGTGTTTAAGTTACATATTATATGTTATGTTTCTCAAAGTTATTAATAGTTTACATTTCTTGGGAAGCATGGAGAACAGTTTATTCTTTTCCTCTTAGAACAGTGGCTGGAAATCTGGTGTCAAGTGTCTACATTAGTTGTTTCCTTCTTGGTAATACATGATTTCTCTAAAGTGGGCATGGTAGAGCAGGAAATACTGCTTCTGACATTTGTAGGTCCTGTTCATATCTGTGTACAAGCATGAAGCCAGCTCTTAGGGCAGTATATTATAATTTTAACATTAGAATCTTATCTGAAGTTCATAGCTGTTTATATATACCTTGGCGTAACATGGTATTGTCGACTTCCAGAGCAAGATAGCACAATATCTTTGTCTTTAATAACCTCTTATTCTTCTTACATTTTAGATGCTGGCATCACCATCAACATCAGGTCAGCTGTCTCAGTTTGGGGCAAGTTTATACGGGCAACAAAGTAAGAATTCTTTTTATTAATAATATGTTTATTTTATTCTAAATGTATTACATTTTGACACTCTAGAACATGCAGATGGCTTTGTTTTCTGGCGATTGTGTAAAAATGACAGTATGTCTCTTTACATACAATTATTTTAAGATACATTTTTGCTTTACTTTTGCTTTGCTTACATTTTTGCAGTGTTTAGTATGCAAAATGTTGTATTGTCATTTATAGCTGCTAAATATCCAAATACAATCATACTATAAAAAATTTCTGTGATTTAACAGACTCTCTGAAGGAAAACATAAAGAAAGCGAGCTGAGCTAAGATGAGCCTAGTTCAGAAAATTATGTAAAGAATAAAAGGAAATTTTGCCTTAAATATAACTGATACTTCATGCTCTACAGGAGCACAGTAATTCTTGTGTACATGCCTGGCAACTTGCATGTGGCCAAGAGCTATGCCACTAAGATTATTGCTTTCTGCATCACTGTTTTTTTCTTTCTGATACCTTGACAATGTCATGTCTGCCACTCCTGTGGACACCGTTGCAAGAGAAAAGCTATAGAGTGTAATGCCACCTCAAGGACCACCTAACTTAGGACCAGCATTGAGAATTGACCCTCCTGGTAACTGAGAGGTGCACTCAGGCAGTGAGTCAGAATATCTGAGTTAGATACAGTCCCACAAGTAAAACAGGTTGTGAATGTTATCTCACCTGCGTCTGTACACTTTTTAAATGTTTTCTGCTGTCTTGCAAAGTGCATCTGACTCAGATTCCAAGAAAAAGTGTCTTCAGAGTACTTTAGAGAGTCTGGACTTTTTTATCGAGACACACTAAAAGCTTTGTTTGCTAGATGCTTGGCCTTCCCAACTTCTTTTGGCTTTCTTCAAATGGTTTAAAAAATACAGTGGCATTTTGAGGTGGGATTTTTTTGTTTGTTTGTTTTTTTGGCGGCGTTGGTTTTTGGAAGGTTTTTTTTTTTTTCTATCTCAGTGGTTGTTGAAGAGTGACCCTGTAATATAAACTGCCATTTTATTATGCTACAGAGATTTATATGAGCAGCTTCTAGCTAGTCTGAGAGTCATGTTTGGCTCTTGTCTTTTAGGTGTTGATTCTGGCACTATTGAACCTATCAGACTTTACTGTATACAGATACTGAAATAGTTTATGCATTCTATTTATCACAGTTATTTGTTTATTTTTTAAGGTCATCTTTTTTATCAGTTTGGTTTTTTCATTCATTTGACTACTGTGCCTAGGATGTAATCTCTGTAACACGTAGACATACATGTCTACAACCTTGAAAGTAAATATTATCAGGTGTCAGTTTCTACCAGATCTTGAGAAAAAGGGGCAAGAAGCTTTTTTGTTGAAATCATAGTTATGATTAAAATACTCTTTAGGAAAAAGAAAGCTGATAGTGCCTATGTACTTTTAATGATTGGTAGCTGTCAGTCATTAAGCAAGATGTCATATTACAGCATCAATGTAACCTAAACTTGACCAGTAGGAAAGAAATCTGCCATTTCATCAGTCTGCCTCCAACATAACCCATATAGATCTTGTCTCAGAAAACTGGAAAAAGAAAGTGTAAGAAAAAAGGGTTTGTTTTTTTTTCTTCTTACAGTTAGTATTTCAACTGCCCCTCCTTGCCAGTAATATAGTTCTAACTCACTGTAACAGCCCTCATCAGTAAAAAGTTTAAAGAAAGCCAGTGAAGAGAAATAACCATCGGTCTAAAAGTAGCTTTGCTAAAACAAATGCTTGCACAAAATTAGGTTGAATATCCTAATTGAGTTTTTTGGTGTGCTGTATCTAGTTTGGAAGTGTATGTATTTTTTCTTTACTGTTTTATTTTTAAAATCCCCTGTAATTGTTAATCAACATGAAATATTATAACACATATTTATACTCATTGAAATTATTCTGATGCAGGAAATTGCCAAAATATTTACAATGAACACTTTGATGTAATCAACATTTAATGAAATGTTATGATGCTTATTATAGCAAGTCACACTACCTCTTAATCTGAATGTATAGAGATAAATCTGAGTGTTACACACTTGAGTTTTATTGCAAACTCCCTGGATTTGCAAATTGTAGGGTAGGACACAGACTGCAGTTCTTTCAGTAAAATCTGAATGACTGGGAGATTTCTTCAGACCTTGTCCATGATAATAATTTGAGCATATGCTGTGTCTGTTCATTGCATTCTTAGTATTTAGCCACGTTATACATTGGCATATTCAGCTCTTCTGCTGGGGTGTTCTAACATGGGAGAGTGCCGATTCATCAGAATTTTCTTTTGTTTGGTCTGCAAGATAAGGTTTTTGAGTTCTGTCAGTCTGCCTCAGCAACCTTATGCCAAAACAGTAGGAGCTGTCACAGCCATCATTTTTTATATGCTAAGTTTGTTATTATTGCCATGTTGCACTAAATGACTTTTTCTTGTCTTTGAACATAATCCTGAAACTTCTTAAATACAGAAAAGTGATGCAAGAATGATGAAAAACTTTCTTAAGTTTTTGGACATTTTGAAACAGGGCAGTAACTGGTTATTTTCTGCTGTTCTCAGTTGGAGTAATTTAATTTTTTACCTCACTGAAGTGCTTGCTTTATTCTGTCGCACACAATTGTTTGTGTAGAAAATACTTGTGATTACATTGTTAAAACCATTCTGTATGTTTTCAAATGCTAAAAGAGGGCTGTTAAAATTCTGCTTGCTTTCTTTTCTGATAAGGTCCAACTTGATCACAGACACTGAAGTACTGTTGGCATAAAGAAGCAACTTGAACTATAAAGAGAGAATTGGCCTCAAATGTTGCTTTTATTGTCCTAAAAACAGTGTTATTGTTAATTGAAGATCCATCACTTTCATTTTTTTTTATCAGAGATTTGCTTAATTTTTAGCAAGACAAATCAGTGTTCTAAATACTGGTCAAATACATGCTTATTTATTCAAAAGTAATTAGCATATTTCTTGAGTGCAGTTACTGATTTTCCTAAATGCTGCCTTCTTTTGAGATAAATTGTATATTTCCATGTCCTTATTGCAAAACTCAAAATTCAGTCCTTCATCTACAGTATATATCTCAAAGGAAACAAAATTTTGTAAGTGACTTCAGAGAAATTCCTCAAAGAGCCTTTCCAAAGTTAAACAGATATGGGCCTAAATTTGATAGTTGAGTTTCTTCTATCCAAACAAGGACTTTGTTTTTACCCTGCACTTTCCTTCGGTCTTTACACATTTTTTGTACGTTGTCAGCATAAATTGTTTCCATCTATACCTGATGGAGAAGACCTTGTTCCTGATTGCTCTGTATCTCCACCCCTCTGAATTTTTTTTCAATAGGTGCACTAGGCCTTCCAATGAGGGGAATGAGCAACAATACCCCTCAGTTAAATCGCAGCTTATCACAAGGCACTCAGTTACCGAGCCACGTAACGCCAACAACAGGGGTACCAACAATGTCACTTCACACGCCTCCATCTCCGAGCAGGTATTTATCAAAAGCTGATATTTCTGCCATTGTGTCTTTCTGCAGAGCTCTTGTTAAATGTTCTGCATATTTTGCCTCATACTTTACAGTCTGATAAATTAAAAAAGAAGAAAAGTAGTTTCTATGGACCACTTCCTATGTTAGGGAAATAATACCATAAAAAAGTAAGGGTGTACTGTAAGACAGTATTTTATTTTTGTATGTAGAGGACAAATTCCTGGCAAATTCTACTTCAGAATGTGAGAGGTAGTTATTTGATTGTACAGTTAAAATTTTGCTATGGTGTCACACACTGCATGAGAATGTAAAGATAGTAGTCTGAAGTGCTCATTAGAAAAGAGCTGTAACACCTTTTCATATGTATAATACTTAAATATTTATCTAAACCTGATGAAGGACTTGATTAGTATGTAGTGGATCATTAGGTATTTCTGAAGAAATCCAGAACTGCATTAATTATAGAGACTAATCCAAACAGTGTTTGGTCACTAAGCACAAATTAATTTGCAGCAGCTTGGAGTTCATCCTGCATTAGTAATCTAAATGAGTAGCCAAATACTGTTGTACAGATTCATCTCTGTGGATGGTTTTTCTTTTTCAGGGGGATATTGCCTATGAATCCTAGGAATATGATGAACCACTCCCAGGTTGGTCAGGGCATTGGAATTCCCAGCAGGACAAACAGCATGAGCAGTTCAGGGTTAGGCAGCCCTAACAGAAGCTCTCCAAGCATAATATGTATGCCAAAGCAGCAACCCTCTCGACAACCTTTTACTGTGAACAGGTAAGGCTCTTTAATTGGACCATCCCTGTACACCCATAGACATGCTACTCTGGAAATGTGATTTTTACCCATTAGAATAAATCTTGAAACCTGTGTCGTGTACTCATGTGGGCAAAAAACTTTGAAGCTCCTTGTCATATTCTTGTAAGGTCTTTGAGGTCCCTTAAGCTAAGTTCTCTTTCTTACTATTGAATTTCTGCTGCATCCTCTTTAAAGTATGTGATGTTTCTCATGCATTCCCAAGGTATTTTTGAAACATACCATGAATCTGCAGATATGCATCTGTTTTAAAATTGTTCATCTAGGACTTTGGGAAGAAGTAAGGCAACATTTTTGGGAAGAAGTAAGGCAACATTTAAAAACATTATAGTTATTCTGGAAGGGAAGTAAACTGATTCAGACACAGTAAGGATCTGGTATTTAACTTCTTTAAATTCTGGAATGATACAGAAAATAGTGGCTTGCCATTCATTTAAGGATATAGTGCTCATTTGGATGCCAACAGTTTCTCAATGGCTTCTTCTCTTTTTCTAACTGTAGGCAGGATACTAACATCACAAATCATTAGGTTTTAACTGTTTTATAGTGCTCTGTTTATGCTGCATTCATGTTGATAAACTTGTAGTAAGCACTGTCTTAGTTCTAGTTATTTAATGTGTGTAGTCACAGCTTAGCGTGGCTGCCTGCTTTTGAAGCCCGGCTCCATTACCTCATGATCTCTGTGCTCCCAGCTAAGTCCTTTTTCTCCCTTCAGGCCCTTCCTTAGAGGAGTGACTATTGGATGGGGCATAAACAAGCTCATGGTGGTCAGGTGCCACCTCTAACCCAATCTAGTATTTTACAAAATAGATAAAGGAAAGTGAAGACGAACATCACAGTTATCCGATATTTAATCAGATTGTTTAGTTTTGTAGTTTCACATTGATATAGGCATACAGATACTGTTCTCAAGCACAACAAATAGTGATCCCCTAGTAGTAGTTTGTGGTCCTGGAGCGTGAAAAGACTTCATATCTTGCCTCTGATTACGCAAAATTTGCCTTTTCTGTCCTGTCTAATGGCAAGTAGAGCTGATAGTTTAAAAAGGTAATATATTTTGAAGTATTTTTGAAATTTGAGATCACTAACAGATGAAATAGTAATTACTTAAAAACTCTATGTGCAGAGGACAATGTTGGATATTGATGCATGTATACAAAGTGCTGGTCAAATATTATTCAGCTGTAGGGTAGATAATGAAATCCCTGTGTGTAGGAACTTTTGAATTAAAATGCTCATCTTTTACTGTTTGCATTGCTCACTTTCAATAAGCTACAAGTTTTACAAATTGAGAAGGCAGTATCTCTGAAACAATAACTAGCTCTTACTCCACAGTTTATTAACATATGGAAGTATTGTATACATATCCAATAGCTAATTAAGGTTTTTAAACAAAATTTTGAAATTACTCTTGGGGAAAAGAATTTATGGTATTTGCTTGTCAGGTACATGAATGATGTGACTTTCAAGAAGCATATTTTGAATAGTTGTTTAGTTGGAGCAACTAAAAACTTTCATACAATGAAAGTTTTTAGGCTAGGTTTTTGAGCATGAAGCATTTGAAGGTGTTTCAAATTAGAGTTAAATCCTTCACATTTGTAACTGTAAAAAGTTTGCATAGGTAAAATTTCCACTAGGAAACCTTTTTATATTTTTATTCATGGAGACTTCCAAAATATCAGCTTCTATCCTGTTACATGAAGAAGTGGATGTTGTGATTTCCCACAGGGCAGATATTCAGAATTTCGCTCAGCTGGGGGCCTGGGCTTTGGGCTTCTCGACAGGATGAAATGGGACAGCTTATTTGTGAAGCTGTCTGTGCAACAGCAGTAGTCCTGTATGATACTTAGATGCTTTCAAACTTTTTGCTTGACTGTATGAAACTTTAGCTCCATGTCCTTGTATGACAGAAACCATCCCTCTGCTCACAGTAACACCATGTGTACATAGTCATGACTCCATACCATAACTGTTCAGCTTATAAATGGGTCATGACAAACATGGTCTTTTTCATGATCCAGCTTCCCACCTGCCCATGAATGGATTGCAACCTGGCTTTTAACTACTGCATTTAATGCTGCTTCATTTTTGTATATGAAATTATTGAGTAATGATCATGTTAGTCATAACTTGTTTGTTGACAGATGTCTTAATACATAATGGCTATTAAAAAACTAAGCTATTTTGAAGTCATTCCAGGTGACTTGCTTGAGTAGTGCCTGATGCTGCAGCTCAGTGTTTTCAGAAAATAATTGAAAACCAAGTTTGGCTACTATGGGTTGCTTAGGCTTGAAATAATATCATTTTTTTCTCCCTTTAATATCTTCCACTAGAAATACAAAGTATATGTATCTTTTTGTCTGACTTCCTGGATTTTTTTCACAGTATGTCTGGATTTGGGATGAACAGAAATCAGGCATTTGGAATGAATAACTCCTTATCAAGTAACATTTTTAATGGAACGGGTGAGTTTACTCTAATGTTGACCTTAAACTACAGTAGAGATTTTTTTAAAAAAGAAGTCTAATTAATAATACTTTGTTCTGTTGCAGTGCAACTTTCTAACAATTTTCAGATGTTCCATAGAAACGCTGCTCCAAAAGCAGTGCTAGGTAACTGATACTACTTTATAGCAGTAGATGTTTAATACTTTTGAAGACAAAGTGAAAGTAGTTCTGTAGTATATTTGCTGTAGGTCACGTGCCTATAGATTATAATAAGATTATACTTATTCAGTTAGAAATGCAAAACAGCTCTTGAACTTGAAAAGGGTATTGGAGAAGGTTTATCCATATTCTATGAAAACATTTGGTATGTAAAAGTAGTGGGAAAACATTTTTTTTTAATCTCAAATTCCTTTTGAACAGCTGGTTTATCATATAATCCTTTCAGTTGGTTGTTTAGGTTGTGATTTTTCTCTGGGAATTACTTATTCACCCGAATTTAATGAATTAGAGAGAGGAAAATATCTTTGTCCATAAATTATTTAGGTTCATGTGTGCTGTTGTTTCTGTATGTGGCTGTGTATATGAAGCAACCTGAGGTGCTGGTGATGTCACAAGAATGGAATGGTTTAGGCATTCCCTAGGACATTGTGACATTTTTATAGAGCTGCAGCTCTGGCCTCACCTCTGTTGCATTTCCTGCTGCAAATCAGAAAGTGTTCCCATGTAACTTGCACTGCATTGGCTTTTCAGCTGCTTCAGCTTTATCTTACCTTATCTAAGGACAATAGAGCTCTTTGCTGGTGCTGCTAATATGGGTTATTCTCTCAAAATTTCTTCTTGATAATTCTTCAAATTTAAAACAGATTTAGAACTGAAATTTTGTTACTTTGCCTGTATTTTACATGTACAGACTTTAATTCAAGAGTAGACTTTACTAAATGCTACTATCTGTTGTTTGAAAATAAACTTCAAACATACTGATGCTCTTTTGGGTAGGCTTGTAACACAAAGGCTATAGTTATATGAAATAACTATGGAATGAGAAAAAAGATCAACATGAAAGAAAATGTCTCACATTTATTTTGCTTATAATGAAGTCTTTGACAGAAGTACATAAGGGAGTTAAAATACCTGTTGTTATTGTAGATGGAAGTGAAAATGTGACAGGACTGGACCTCTCAGATTTTCCAGCACTAGCAGACAGAAACAGAAGGGAAGGAAGTGGCAATCCAACTCCATTGATAAACCCTTTAGCTGGAAGGGCACCCTATGGTAAGACCATAATTTTGAAAGCTCTTTGAATGAAATGAAATTTGCTTGATTCACCTGTTGCTGTTCATAAGACAGTAGATAGTCTTTTCAAAAATTCTTTTTCACCAGACAGGTGAACTGCTAAGACTTATTTTTAAAAATGAATAATTGATACCTGTGATTGGAGACTCACTTTCATAAGTATTAGGACACGTGTGTTTAAGTTTTACTTAACTTGTCAGTAGGGGTTGTTGGGGTTTTTGGTGTGTATGGTTTGATTGCTCTGAGGCTGCTCACTCTAGAAATTTCTTAGGCAATAGATTTTATTCAAATTACATGTAGACAAGATCTGTTGATGTCTGAGTAGCAAATTGCAGGAATAGTGTTTTATTAGTAGAGGTGTTACTGTGTAAACAGTCATAAGCTGTAAATGTACTGTAAACTTTCATTGTTTATTTGATAGTATTTGATGTTGTACTGTTCAGTGTCATCCCTATGATGAACATCAGATTTCAAAAAATAACCTGTAAGCATCAATTATTATCACTCAGATTCCAAGTATGTCATATAATTCTTGCTGTACAGGTTAAAAAATAATAAAAGGAAAAACCTTTAGGTGGATACAAATCTTACTATTTGGGTCTTGAAAAAATTCAGGTAAGCTTAGCGTGAGGCACAAAACTTTCTTTTTGTTACTGCTTTAGTAGACTTTGTAACGCATGTTGCATCAGCTCTTGTGAAAAGTTGCTTTTATAACCATAAGTTATTTTTGTGACACTTGTCAAATTTTGAACCAAAAATAACCTAGTGTTTTCTAACTATAAAACACTAGTGTTTTTCAGAGATAGCTCCAACTTCAATTGGACAAAAGAGATACCACATTATCAAGGGAAAGTAGCCTCATGGATTTGGCATAACCAGGGCCCTCTGCATAAGATAGCTGTGAGAAAGTGTTAAACAAGTTAAACTGAATTGTTTAACATGGGGAAAAAGTAACTTCCCCAGGTAAAGACACTCAAAACCACGCATAAATGGAGACTTAGTACAGCTTGAGGCTTATTTAAGATTTTGTCCAACATGGAATGGCTTGGGTTGGAAGGAACTCCAAGGACAATCTAGTTCCAGCTCTGGAAAAAGAAGACAGTATGTGAAAAATTGATAGAAGATGGGAGGGAGATCCCCACAGATGTACTTCCAGCACGGAGCTTGAATTCAGTATTAAACAGCACTGCAGCATAAAAATGTCTGTAATTGCTCTTTTGCTTACACCATTTTCCCATTTTGATGCTAGCATAGCTGTTTGCATGACTGCATGATATACCACGAAATAAAGTTCTCTAGAGAGGTACCCTAAGCATCTGCTTAGTGCAGCAGATGTGTATGGAGGTAAAAACAGTCAAAAATGAAAATGTGAAATACTTGGATGTTGTCTTCCAGCACAAAACGTGGAGAGCACTTTTGGTTGTGGACAAGAAAGAGCAAGTTCAAAACAGAGCAGAGACCTACTTTCCTCATGCTTAATTATTCAGGAAAATTGTACTTCACATAACTTTTAGATGGAATAAGAATATCTATTAAAGCTAATTCATTATCAATTGTATTCATCCAGTGGAAGAAATTGTAGTAACTGGATGAAAAGGCTGAACAGCAGAAGCAAGATTAATTCAATGTTGTTTCTTTTTTCCTTAAATAAAGAAACTTTGATCTCTAATTCCAGAACACTGAAGAAAGTCATGTGCTGTTATCTACTGAACCATTTTAGTCCTATCCATCTACTAAGACTCTTCAAAAACCAGGACCTAGACTTCCTTCTGTGTTCTGTTCTTCTAGTGCAGTGTTCATTGCAACCAAATCACTGTATTATGTCTCAGCAAATTCTAGTCACCCTTGTGTGTGTGGTGTGGTGGCTTGTTTGGTTTGGTTTGAGCTGGCATTAAAAAAAAGTTCCTGTTCAGTTGTCAGAATCCATGTTCCAATGTGACTGAGCTGCTTTTTCTAAGTTAGGATCAGAGCACTGAGAGTTGCAGGCTAAAATGTTTTCAGTTTTCATACTGAAGGTAGGAGTCACTTTTATGTCACAGGCGAGTGTTTAATTGTTAACATATTCTGCTGCAAGTTAGCTGGTTGTCCTTTGAGAATACGTGCTTCTGAAGAGATTATGCAAAAAAATTCTTCATGCACATAGGGGATGGAGAAAAAATGTATTATACTTCTACAAGCAGTACATCCTTATCAGTGAATTTACCTAAATACAGCTTTAACAATGCCTGTAAAGATTATTTGATTATTTAGATGTGCAGAACAGGTGCAGTGGATATGCCTATGAATTTAACCCGGAGTGTTTCTCAGCTCACACTTCAGTAAGAGGCTTTAGTCTAATATGTGTGGATGTTTTGAATGAATATGCTTTGTTTTGCTTTACCTGTTTCTTAAGTCATCGCTGTACAGCTTGCGCGTAATGAAAATGGACAGTAAGCAAGATCAGCAGAAGAAAAATTTTTTACTTGGCAGTCATTTAATATTATTCTTGCTTTCATTTTGATGATAGTTGGGATGGTAACAAAACCAGCAAGTGAGCAGTCCCAGGACTTTTCAATACACAATGAAGATTTTCCAGCATTACCAGGCTCTAGCTACAAAGATCCAACATCGAGTAATGATGACAATAAATCTGTAAGCAAACCTTAAATCTTCTATTATTTTCAGTGTTCATACTTGTTTTGATGATTATATTTTAAAATGGTCAGTGATTATATTTGTAATAAGAAATTTACAATTTTGCCCTTCTAAATTAATGAGAGATGTCGTATAAGCAGCATTTAAAATGTAATTATGTAAATGGAATTTCTCAGCAAGGTTTTTGGTCCAAACAGCCACTCGGCTTGGATACGTCAAAACTTACTTTTGAGAATTGATGTTTTTTATGTTTGCAATTTGTATTTTTTTCTATCAGTTGTAGGTTATCTTTTTGCTACTGATGCTTCTCATCAGTAGTAGTAATCTGCACATTATAAGATTTTTCTTCAAAGTTGTCCAGTCCTTTAAAAGTTAGGTGGTACAATATCTCTTTAAGGTGAAATGCTTAATAGAGATGTGGAATGAGAGGGAACAAGCTCTCTTAAGAGAGCATTGATGACTATATTGTAGGCTAATGAGGTACATTATATCTTGCGTATCGGTATAATTATTGTGCATTAGATATATAGCTTAGAGCATAAAATTATGGGCTTTTCTTCATTGTTTATTCTGAAAACTTTGTAATAAAAAATGTTGTTTTATGCAAACAAAAGGTAACTAAAATGTGAATGGCAGAGGACACTTTCCTGCAGGATTTGACCAAATGTTCTAGTTTCTGATTGCTTTATTACTTCTAATTGCAAAAAATATGTTAATGACAGTGCCATAAATACTGGTGAATTAGTAGTAGACATGACTACAAAATCATGTAAGAACTAAAAATGAACTGTTCAAAAAAGGAGACATGAGGAAGTCTGGCCCCTAAGTGTTGTGGGCAGTTTTATAATGAGAAAAATGTTCTGATAGGATTAATACTATGTACAGTACGGAGAGAGAGAGAGAGTAAATGTGATTAATTGTATAACTGTAGACTTGTTAGAAATTATACATATAGAAATATATTTTGTCAGTGTATAGATTCCTGGAGCATAGTCTGTTTTCTTGCCAGACATAGTGCTGCATAGTGTTTGTATCAGACATTGTGTTTATATGTCTTTTCTGATAGCTGCAAATGTGTCAATTGTATGTTGCTTGCACCTGAAATTGGCTTGAGTATTATCTGTTACTGTGTCATGGAGTGTTATTCAGGAGCAGGACTATGTTGAAAATCCATGATATGCTGATCCAAAGGAAACTCTAGTCACAGGCACTTGGGATATCCACTGTGTATTCCAACTAGAGTGCAAAATAATTTATTCTTTTAGACTGCAAACTTTTAGCCTATTAATAGTAGATCTGTATGACAGGTATACTTCAGAAAATGGTAAATAGTGCATAAGGTTTGTCAACAGAACTCAGGGGCTTCAACTTGATGCCCGTTATTGAAGTGACTTGATGTACTGGCTTCGAGTGCTTGACTGAAAAGATATGTATTTCCATTTGGAAAGATGCATATTTCCGTTTTGGTTTTTTTTTTAATCATACCAACTCTGCAAATTATCTTTAATAGAATTTGAGTACATCAGGCAAAACATCATCCAGCACAGATGGGCCCAAGTTTCCTGGAGATAAAAGTTCAACTACGCAAAACAACAACCAGCAGAAAAAAGGGATCCAGGTGTTACCTGATGGTATGTGTCATTCCACCTTTTCTGCTTTAAAAGTTTTGACAGTCATTTAGATTGCCTTGTTGGTTCCTGTACTTCTTAAAATGAGAAAACTAATTTGTTCTTCTTTCCCAGGTCGGGTTACCAACATTCCTCAAGGGATGGTGACAGACCAGTTTGGAATGATTGGCTTGTTAACATTCATCAGGGCAGCAGAGACAGATCCAGGAATGGTACATCTTGCATTAGGAAGTGATTTAACAACACTAGGTCTCAATCTCAACTCTCCTGAGTAAGTTTCTGGGATTTAATCCTATCTTCACTGTTGGTTTTATTATGCTGTCATTCATAATCCGTTCACTTGACTATTAAACCCACAAGCTGGTTTGCCAAAAAAAATTTGAAAATGTAATGACAATAAAATAAAATTTTCATAGCAAAGAGAATTGTGCTTCAGGGCAAGCTTTCAATAAACCTAGTGGCTTTGCTTATTCTTTTAACTTCTTTAGGATTTTTTTCAAGGAATTGACAGTATACTGTATATAAATGTAATGTATACCTTCCTTTTCTAATAATAATATTCCTTGGGGATATTTGCACTTAACTCTCAGCCGTTTGGGGATAAATTAGATTTATATTGTGTAATGATGAACAGAACACCTGCAGCGTTAGGCTGCATTGAAGATTAGTTTAAATGAAAACAGTTGACTTCCAGTGACTCAGTTCACCTAAATAAACGACTTCAGTCATCTGGGTTTGCTATAGAGGCGGTGGGGAGAAAAGTAGTTAGTGACTGCACAAACACTAGAAGAAGTGCTGTAGGCAGGGGAGATGAATAACCAGCCAAGCCAGGGTGCCTTTCTTTTTACACTAATTACTGAAGGAACTCAGATCAGTTTAGACAAAACTGATGTCTTTCAGACGACTGCAGTTGTGAGAAAAAATTAATTTCTGGTGCTCTGACTTTCAGCTGAAAATCTCACACCTTTTTGTTTCATCACAGATTTATATAGTGTTAGCCTTATAGACAGAGTAGTATATATATTTTAAGGTTTGCACATACTATATTAAAAAAACAAAGAGCAGACAGTGTACACACATAGTTCCCATCTTTCATAAATTTATATGGAGCTGCATGTAATCAGGGAAGCTTGATGAATGTGAATATGAAGCACAGGAAAAATGGCTCCTTATTATTCTGCTTTTCTTAGGAGCTATGCTGTAAATAACTGTATTTTTAATATTTAATTACTATATGTAGTGTATTTAGGTTCTGGGATGGAGAGGATAGGAGCTAACATTTGATGCAGACAGTTCCTATGCTATAAAGCTGATTTTACTTCATGCTGCAGAAAAGCTTTGCAAACAGCCCATGCAGACCTCGGTGGCTGGCCTGCCATCTTTCCAATTTCTTCCCTTCCTCTGTGGATTGTTTGAAAAAGTAAAACTACGTCACATACGAAAAGGCAAATGTTTCTGCCCATGTAGTTTGGTTGGTAAAAATACCAGTGTGACATAAACACTTAGCACAATGAATGTTCTTTTAGAAACAAAATTTTAGCATTTTATATATTGCTAGTAGTTTATTATCCCTTCTAACTCCTGGTTTGAAGAAGAGCAAAATCTTTGCTGGTTAGTTCTAAAAAGTAACCTGCCAGTACAAATTTTTCCTCTCCTTTTAAATCATAGGCTAATAAATCAGAACCAACCAGGCTTGTGACAACTATTTCTAATTAAATTGAAACCCTGCATAATAACACTGGATACCTGAGAAAGGTTGGGACCTCTGGTACCTAACTTGAAGGAAAGATGGATTTAAAAGGAAATCTTGACCCTGTAGTTTCCCATGGCAGTTTAAATGCAACCTTGCTTTGCATATTAAAAAGAAAAATAATAAATGTAACTGGTTTAGGAGAGTTTCCTTTTTTCTTCTTACCCCAGCTAGAGATTTGGTTGTGTGATATAGCTCTTAGGTTTGTGAAACTGATTATGGAGGGGTTTGTTGGTTGGTTGGTTCAGAGGTTAATTTTTATATATTTATACTTTTCTTTTTTCTTTAGAAATCTTTATCCCAAATTTGCATCGCCATGGGCATCATCACCTTGTCGACCTCAAGACATAGGTAAGAGAGAAATAACTATTAAATTCAGTATTAATATTTGTAAATTATATTCATTTACATGTCTTAATAGTTGCATCAATTCCGATTCTTTTTTAGACTTCCATGTTCCATCTGAATACTTAACTAACATTCACATTAGGGATAAGGTGAGTACGTGTGTGTGTGTGCGTGCATTTTTTGTTAATTTATTACCAGTAATTTTCTAAATTTTCTTTCAGATAGATGTTCAAAATCAGTCCATTTTTTGCATGTCCTCAATCTTTCTAGAAGCGGTGTTAAAAGGCTGATGGGACACATCAAGCACCATTATATCTTACAAAAAGAGAATGGGCATGCAAAAGAATAGCTAAAAAGCACAACACGTTTTTAAGAGTTTGCCCTTCATGTGAAGTTGAAGTTTTTTGTGATATAATTCAAATGACAAATTAAATTGAGGTATTTCTTCTTGAGATAAGCTCAGAATTGTGTTCTTATTTATCTGTTGCATTTCATATCTACATGAAAAGGGATTTTTTGGGATATATTTTCTTTCAACTTTTTGAAGGGATCATTGAAAAATAGCATAAGAAATTTTAGTAGTGTTACTTAATAGGGCGTGAAGGGAGCAAATACATAGAGAAGTTATGGTTTGGGGTTTTTTGAAATAAAATATGTAGATGGGAATACACAGATGACAGGGAGAAATTCTGTCTTGGTGGTTTGTTACATTGTATTTTTCTATTGTATCCTTTAACTTGGAAAGGTTAACTAAAAGTGAAGAAAAATTGTTTTACTAATTATTACTCTGTTCTATTATAATATCATTTTCAACACACTTAGACTAGAAAGATGGAAGTTCTGGGTGTATTCTTATGTTATTTAAGTGGGATAGTGTGTTTTAAAACATTTATCTATTGTGATTTTTCATCCTCATTTTCTTCAATCTTTTGCAGCTGGCTGCAATAAAACTTGGCCGATATGGAGAAGATCTCCTGTTTTATCTGTATTACATGAATGGAGGAGATGTATTACAGCTATTAGCAGCAGTAGAGCTGTACGTTCAAACTGTTTTGTCAGTCTTATATGAGTTAATCTATTGCAGTAATGAAATGGCAGATGTTAAAAAAAACCAAACCAAAACAAAAACCAGAACACCCAAACAAGTTAGACATTGAAAGCAGGAAGCTTAGTCAATCTTGAACTGTAAAGCTTTTTTTAAAATACCTCCTCCAACTTTGGTGTCATTTTGTACATTTGTTTTTTTACATTTGTGTAGTGGAAATCAAAAGCCCATCTCATGTATTTTGCATTATGAAGCACTGTGGAAAAAAATGGCAGGTGCCAGTCATTATTGAATGTGTAACTTGCCTGTCATCAACCAAATAAGATCCACGTAAATACTCATAAGAAGAGTTTGCTGCTAGAACCTACCAGACTTGAAGTTTCTTATGTATTTTAGTTTGAGATGTAATAACTGTATGGGAGAGGTATGAAATCACAGGTTTAACCGTGTCGTAGAAATGTTGTTTGGGATTTGAATGCAGTGTACAGTTCTGATTCAAACATTTAAAGTTAGTTTATTAAGTCAGTTTCAGATAACTAACACTAAGAATTATTTTTCCTTTCTATTAAAAATTAAAGATTTAACCGGGATTGGAGATACCACAAAGAAGAACGAGTATGGATCACCAGGGCACCCGGCATGGAGCCAACAATGAAAACCAATACGTACGAGAGGGGAACATATTACTTCTTTGACTGTCTTAACTGGAGGAAAGTAGCTAAGGTATCTCTTTTCCTTTGTGTAGATACTTCAGATACACTGTCAACCATGTATTTTTACAACAAGAGTAAAACACAAAAATCTTTGCAAAAATCTCTGACTTTTTATTCTCCTGTTATTTAGGTTCATTACCTTAATTTCTGATGTCTGACAGAAAAAAGGTTGTCTAAAACACTGGCTTGCTTGTGGAAAACAATGAGCTGTCTCTCTTATTTCCAGTTTTCTTTGGGGGGTAGAAGGACATAAGACTACTTTCTAGGAATTTTGTTAAAAACTCCACAGCATCGAGTTGAAGAATGGAAAATGTTATTTGGCATTTTAGAAATTGTACTTGCAAACATTTTATTACTTTGCTTTAGAAAATTAAATAGGATGCTACCATACCTCACTTAGGAATTTAAAATGGATATGGGGTGGGTGCAGGGAATGCTTTTTTGGTTTTTGGGTACAATCTCTCCTTAACCATACTTAGGAATTCCATGGTCTGTTGTTTGAAAATCGGAGTTCTTTGAAATAAATAACTTCTTCTAAGGAGGAGGCATATTTCCATCATGCTTGTTTTCTATACTGTAGACAAAGACGCCTTAAAAAATCAGAAAGCTATAGCTTTTTCCCTCCCCAGCTGTCATAATCTATTGGTACCATTCTGTCCATTAATACTGTCAATAATGTTCTATGTCAGACCATCTGTAGGTTCTGTATCACACTCTTCTCCAAAAACAACAGATCAAATCAGATTACCCTTGAAGCCTTGAACTCAGTAGATGTGATTCCAGCATGTTGTAACTATATTTTGTGGTTCCACATGCTTAGGTATTTCATAGAATAAGAAATCTTTTCACCTGCAGCCCAATGTATGAATTCTTTGCTGAAAAGGCATTTCATTTGGAGATTATGGAACATTGCACAAAATAGTTACATGTCTGTTTTATGTGTTTTTAAACATCCATTTTAAAGAGAATAAAGTTCAGTCCTTCTCTGTCTATACAGCCATTTGGCACCTAGATACTAATTAGATACATGCTGTTTTTATTTCCTCCCCTACTCCACCCAAATATTTTTTATAGTTTGTGCAAAATCCCCTCAGGAATTAACATTCCAATTGCCCTGAAGGATCTGGGAGGTTCTTTAGTCCAATTGCATGTGTGAATCCTTGCCTCTGCTGAATTTCTAGTGCTGCAGCAAAACCCAAGAATCTGTAACTGACAGTTTTAGTGGGGAGCCCTGCTTTTATAGTTTTTCCTAAGTACAAGGTAATTCCAAAACTTCTGAACAAAAGCACCACTCATCAAAAAGAAAACACAAACAAAAGGAAACATTTTGTTTCCACTTGAATTACTCCTTTGCTGCATTGTATACTTACTTAGGTTCCCCAAGATGCTGTTTAAAGCTATTTTATTATTGCCTAAGATCATCAGAGGGGAAGTAATTACCTTTGGAAAGGATAGGTTTCTTTTCTGGAGTCAAATGAACGTGTTCTGTTTATTTACGAGCAATGAGCCTCGTGTAGTTTCACATACCAGTGGAATTGTGGTTTTAGCTTGTGTGGACACATGGCATTTCTTTTTACTAGGAGGAAAAAAAATGCCCATTGTATAAGGATAATAGTAACCTCTTCAGTGTCTCCTTTTTCTACCTGTGGTAAATGTATGCAGCTGCTATTTGATGTTTAGCATTACTTTTTAAGACAGTGTTTGTCTCTATTTGGAATCCTGAGTACTACTGTGAAACTCAGGATCCAGTGCTTGAGTGATGTACATTCCATCCTCCTGTTGGGCATTCCTGCGGTACAGAGAGATAGGAACACTCTGAATGGTTCTCTGAATGGTTTTTCACAAGATCTGTATCGAGTCTCTTTTTTATTTGCAGGCTGAAATAAATTCCCCCAACATTAAAAATCAATAGCTAGTAAGGAGAGAGACAGTATTTTCTAAATTTTTGTACTTGTAATGATATTGCAACAAGGAATGTGATTATTTCCCCCCCCCCCCACCAATGGCCATAAGAAGCAATAATATCTTTTCTTCTAGGCTTGTGTATTCCATAATGTAAAAAATTGAACTGGAATATTATTTTGAAATTTTTATTTAACTTTGAGCAGGCAAATTGAGCATTGGTCACAGGAAGCTAGAGAATGATTTTGGGGAAAATTGAGATTTTTTGTTGCATGGAAAATGAGTTGCATACTAGAATTAATTCTGTGATATTTTCACCTTTGATAAATAAATAAGAACTTAGATGCATGTCATGTGATCTTAGCATTCCATGGTAGTGTTGTTACCTCTGGTATTAATTTCTGTAGTGGACATTTCCTCTGAAGAAGACTAATACAGACTCATCTAACAAGAACAGCAATATTTGGTAACACCATGTTGCTTTGGATGCAAAGTACGGCAAAGCCATTTTTTTCTAACAAATGCAGAAATAATTATGAAATATTTCAGGAAATTAGACCTATAAGGAGCTGGAAAAAAAAATTCTGATAAATTGCAATCTCTTATTATAACTGTAGAAGTAAAGAAGGCTGAGTAGCTTCTTTCAAGAAAAATCAAATAATATATTTACCTTTTTTAATAAACTATAAGCTCTGCTTTTATATTTTTAATAGATGATAGACTGAAGAAGGAAGTTCAGCAAAGTAGCAGAGTAATGAGAATTCCCAAACTATTAGCAAATTGAATAAAATTAATTCTGATTTGACACATGGTAGTTAAAAGTAAAAAAAATACTAATTATAAACTTCAATTTCACCTTAAATGCAAAGTAAAAAGCAGAAAAAATCTGATTACACAGGTTTGTTACATGGTTTTTCATCCTAGGCATGTGGAAAGTATGCTGAGGTTAAAGACACTTGATTTTTTTTCACTGAGGTTTTGTCTATAGTTTGCTGCTGTTGAGGAGACATGAGAGAGGAAGGGAAGTAGCTCTGACACCAAAAGTGCTTTCTACAATTGCAAATTTACTGAAATCCTGACTTAAGTTTGCTGAAATAAGCTGCTTGAATTTTCTTCTTACTTTTCAGTAAAGAGAATTAATTTAAGTGCAAGATTATAAAACCTTTTTACATTGATGCTATAGTTCTAAACCATGGAATTCTTTATGGGAGAGAAGATTAAATGTTTAAGTGTTTATTTGCATGTCAAGGTTGCTGTCTAGACAAAATTGTTCCCTATCCTGTCAAGATCAGTATTAATTGAAATAATTTCATAATTACTAGAAAGTTAAATTTATTATTCCGGTAAAGATGTGGCATAGTATTTCAGCTCAGCCCCTAAAGTGGGTCTTTGCATCCATCTTTAAGTCAGTATAAATGCTTCTTTTAAGTTCCATTTGGAATTTTTAAGCTAGCCATGGGATTTCTACTCTCTGCTCTCATGGATTTACATAATCCAGAATATTTTGTCCTCAGGCCTATTCTGCTAGCTTTTTTGTTTAGTTTTACTCTCTAACTGCTATGGATCATCCTAAGCAGTCCTCTCCTACCTTAACTATCCTTGCCTGTTACTGTTTGTACATGTACAGACTGATGTAACTTTGCTATCAAAGCAAGTTTTCAGGATGACATGAGAGATGATCATTTTCTTTGCATAGAACAATTTATTTAGTGTGACACATGCTGTAAGGTTTCACACACGTTCAGTATTCATTATTCCTGGTTAATAAAGGGTATTTAAGTTTTATTTCTTACCCCCATGTGGAAAAGAAAGCAATTTTACACATTTATCAATGAATAAGTGAGATTGTTTGTGTTTTATTTATATCTGTTTATGTTAAATAATACCACTGCTGCTGTTGACATCCTAAACCACAGTGGCAAAAGCATAAAGTATACCTGTAATGTAAGTATTTTCCCCTGTGTCATAAATAATTGCTTTCCAGAAAAAACTGGTCAATGAATTCTTTTTTAGGTATTGTCAGACAGAACTTCAGGTGTTCTTCCATGCTACTGAATATTGAATTTGAACTTTACTGATACTGGGATGCAAATCAAGAAGGCTGTTTTAAGCCTGTTTATTTTAACAGTCAATGGCAGTTTGAAGTATGAACTCGCATACTTCTAGAGAAAATTTGATAGGGAAACATACTCCTGGAGGAGGGACTTCCAGTTTGTGGGATGCAAAGGATTGTTCAGCCCCCTGAGCATTTATTACAGACACCTTGTTAGCAGCTCCCACTGCCACTAGAGTCTCAGGACAACCGTAAGTTTGGAAAACCCTTTTTTAGAACACTGATCCTGTCTGGTTTCTGATACTTACTGTATCTTACCAGTTTAATTAGCAATTTGCCATGGGTCATGTTGAAGGCATTTCAGAGCTTGTGGAAGCTCAGTTAACTGCTTGAAGCTGACCATAGATGGATAGTATCTGCAGGCCCTTCTATGGTTATGTGCAAGAAAGAAACTTTGACAGCCATGAAAGGCAGAGAAAGCTCAAGTGCTATCTTTTCTATTATAAAATGACTGCAGAATTACTGGAGATCATGGAATCATAGAATAGTTTGGGTTGGAAGAAACTTAATGACCTTCTAGTTCAACCCCTGTACCATGGGCAAGAACACCTTCCACAAAGCCCCATCAAAACCTGGTCTTAAACACTTCCAGGGATGGGGTAGCCACAGCTTCTCTGGGTAGCCTGTTCCAGTGCCTCACCACCCTCACAGTGAAGAATTTATTTCTAATACCCAATCTAAATGCTGCCCTTCTTCAGTTTAAAGCCACTCCCCCTTGCCCTATGCCATTGCAAGAAGTCCCTCTCCACCCTTCCTGCAGGCCCCCTGAGATCCACCCAGCCTAATCCAGCCTTTGACACCAAAGTACGTGTATGGACATGTACCCCTTGATCTTGCTTCTTACCCAAGGGGGGGGCAGCATCTCTTCAGTCTCAGATGTATCTGCCCAAAAAGAGAGCATACACCAACTGGCATGCAGTTTTTATTAGGAATGCCAGGAGCAATTCACTTGCCTATATATGACCTAAAAAAGCCCAAACAAACAAACACACCACCTAAATAAATAAAGAATCCCTGAAAATCATCAACCAAACAAAACCCAACAACAACAAAAAAATCTTTGGTTGGAGTAGAGAGCCGGGAACTAGAAATGAAGCAGATGTGCAACATTTCAGTACAGATGGCTGCAACCTCACATTTGCTAGGGTTTTCCAGTTTTAGGGACAGTGTTCTCAGGGGAGTGCACAATGCTTTGTATTTTCCACTACTTTATTTCCTTGCCATGCTGAATGTTCTTCCTATGCTAAATGGACCTTGTTTTGCCTTGAAAGTAGAGAGGTATAAGAGTTGGATTTCCTAGATTTTATTTCTGTTCTTGCATTAATTTAGTATAGATTTACATGTAATGAAGTATTATACTATTTAATCACTTTAGAGGGTGTTCTAAAATAATCTCTTCATTACTCATGTGTTTTCATCTCTGTATAAAAATAGTGGGATAAGTGCTTTGCAGATACAAATGTTGTTCTGCTGAGGTTCTCCACCAAGTCAGATAAAATAAATTACTGTGCATGTCCAAAGTTGTGGTTGAATTACCAAGTACCCCTGAGGAACAGTTCTGAAACTTCTGCTTACCATGTTTTTTGAATGGAGATTAAATGGGATGAGACGCAGTTAAACTGCTGAAAGGGTCTGAAGAATATAAGATTTCAGGTTTGGTGGGTCTAGGGCTTAAATATGAGTATGAAATGTGGAGGAATATTTCGATACATTTTGGCTTAAGTGGGTCTCAGTACTTTGTACATGGGCATTTTCACAGAGTAATTTAGGTTAGAAGAGACCTCTAAGATCAAATCCAGCCTTTGATCACCATCATGTCGAACAGACCTTAGCACTAAGTCCAGTTGTTTCTGGAACACCTCCCTCATGTCCAGCCTGAATCTCCCCTGGTGCACCATGAAGCTGTTTGGTCTGGTAGTGTGACACAAAAATATTCCCAAACTTTAGTTCATCCAGAATAAGCCTCTCTGCTCTGTCTCCTTGAAAGACAGCTTTTGTTTATAATTCAGCTCATGTTGTGGTTGTTTATTTGTGTTTTGTGTATATGCATATATAAAATTGTTTGAGATTATTACATGGGTTCTGAGAGTCATGTAGCATTCAAAAGAATAGGGGAGTCTTCATGTTGTGGATGTAAAGCCTGAGGATTGTTTTTTTCTCCTTAAAATACAGAATTCAAGGTAGCAAAGCCATGTGGTTTTGCTTTAGGATAAGTTAGTACTTGATCTCCTCTGTATTTGTGCTTTTCGAGTATGGCTGGTAGACCAGGTGTTCACAAGTAAATGGTACATTGTTTTATTTGTGTTTGTCTTTTTTTTTTTTTTTTTTTGTAGGAGTTCCACCTGGAATATGACAAATTAGAAGAAAGGCCTCATCTGCCATCAACCTTCAACTACAACCCTGCTCAGCAAGCCTTCTAAAGACTTCCCTTTTCTTGGGGTATGGCTGTCTCAGCACAATACTCAACATAACTGCAGAACTGATGTGGCTCAGGCATCCTGGTTTTAATTCCTTGAGGATCTGGCAATTGGCTCATGCGAAGGGTCACCATTTGAGGTCCTGCCTTACTAATTATGTGCTGCCCAACAACTAAATTTGTAATTGTTTTTCTTTAGTTTGAGCAGGGTCTGAATTTTTGTTTCTGTTTTCTTTTTTGCCAGCAGACAAGCTTGGGTCTGTAAAGACAAGCGAGTACACTGACAAAAGTTTACCACTTAGTTTTCCAAAATGTAAAAACAAAAAAAAAGAAAAAAGACAAAAAATTAGACAACAAAATTTGCATTGTTCATTGTAGCACTATTGGTAATAAAAAATGTTTGTGCATTTTTATGTGAAGATCCTTCTCGTATTTCATTTGGAAAGATGAGCAAGGTTTGCTTCCTTCATTTTACTTCCCCTTCTGTCTTTGAAAGGCAGTTTTCGCCAAGCTTAATGCAAGAATATCTGACTGTTTAGAAGAAAGATATTGCCACAGTCTCTGGTTAGTTTCCAGGGTTGTGTATTACTGAGCTTCATCTTTCCAGAATGAGCAAAACACTGTCCAGTCTTTGTTACGATTTTGTAATAAATGTGTACATTTTTTTTAAATTTTTGGACATCACATGAATAAAGGTATGTATGTACGAATGTGTATATATTATATATATGACATCTATTTTGGAAAATGTTTGCCCTGCTGTACCTCATTTTTAGGAGGTGTGCATGGATGCAATATATGAAAACGGGACATTCTGGAACTGCTGGTCAGGGGACTACTTTGTCGCCCTGTGCACTAAAGGGCCAGATTTTCAGCAGCCAAGGACATCCATACCCAAGTGAATGTGATGGGACTTAAAGAAGTGAACTGAGACAATTCACTCTGGCTGTTTGAACAGCAGCGTTTCATAGGAAGAGAAAAAAAAAGATCAATCTTGTATTTTCTGACCACATAAAGGCTTCTTCTCTTTGTAATAAAGTAGAAAAGCTCTCCTCACTGCAGTGTTGACTTTGATTTGAGATTGTGAAATTATTTCTTCAACAATGAAAAATGGAAAAAAAATTGAAGTATTAAAACTATCGAGCTGTACAGTGGTTAAGACACTTGAAGAGTCTTTTTGCTGCTGACAAGTAAATTTATGAGAATTTCATATTCTTTTCCACAGTCAAGTTTCCACGGCTAAAAACTTTGGTTCACCTTGGTTTCAGATCCCCTCTTTATAATAGCAGATAATTTTTAGAAAGATGGGTGGGTACCATGTCAAATGATAGGAAGATACTTCAAGAATTAGTCACTTGGGAGAAGCTTGGGTTAGAACTGGTCACAGCTTAGTTTCATGTTGTTGTTTTCCCTCTCTAAAAAAGAAATACATTTCATTTGGTGATTGCTATTACTTGAACTTCCAGATGCAAATAAACATGAATATAGACTGGTTCTGAAAACTGTAACTGTTCTGAGCGGAGAAAGAAAAACCTGAACTGTTGGGATGGTTTTCTTTTTCTTGGTATGATTGCCACTTCTCATTGAGTTGCCTCTGGTGATGCAGATCATTGAAAAATACCTGAAATTACCAAAGCAAGACATGTTAGTGAATCCTGGGATTTTTTTTTCCATTTTCACCCATTTTTCTATGTAGTGCAAAAGCAGCTTGTTTGCATGTATTATGCTTAGAAATCAGACCATTAGTGGCCTTGCTGTGGTTCTGTATCAGGTGTATGGCGAATCTTAAACTCTGAACTTTTTTAATATCTATTTTAAGATGGTAAACATAAAAATATAAACCTGTTGATTATATATATATATTTTTTATTATTAAAGCAAAGTTTTCCCAGCATGAAAGAAGAGAATGGTTATAATCCATATAACACAGCTGAAAAAGATGGTGACTTGTTCTGTTTCTCACACCAGAGCAGATTCAAACATATATTTGATTATCCATATATAAATTTATAAATTTTCAGAATGATAATTTCCTAAAAGCATATTGTTCCTGCCACAATTAATGTTCCATTTTTTTGCCGTCAGAGGTTCATTATGACCTGGGTTTGGTGGGGGTATTTTTGGGTTCATTTTTTTTTTTTTTTTGGTGAGAATTCCTGAAGTGATATTTCCTTCTTCAAATCTAATGCAATTATTTCTCATGTTCATGGAAATTAACAACAGATAGTAAAGGGAGCAAGATAATTACATTAAAATACAAAATACCTATATCACTTTAAAAACAAGCTGAAATGGGGAATCAAAGTTCTCCCAAAAAATACTTGATGATACAGTTGTATTCAACTGCCCAGTCTTTCAAAAATTTGAAATGCCTGATTTTGAGAAACTTCTCATCTGTGAGCATGGAAGTGGTGCTCTGCTCCTTCCAGGTGGAAGAACAGTCTGGCTCTTGTTTATCCATTAAATAAGCATGTATAGAGATTTTAAAATCTGTGACTTAATTTCGTTTTACACTGTGGTTGAAGCAAGAGAAACAGATACAAACAGAAAACAAGGCGTAAGATTGAAGCTACTTCTTAACTGATACTATATAAATTTTAAAAATTGAAAAAAAAACATACTGCTTTTTTTACTGAAAGGAAGAAAACCTCAGCCCTCATTTGCATACTCATGTGGCAAATGGGTGCCTGAATTGCCCTGCAGTTTTTGAGACTGACAGTTAAGGTCTGAGGCTTATTTAATATGCTTTTACATTCCACTAGCACTATAAATAGGGATATACTAGAATGCTGTTTTTAAATTTGAGGTGGGTGTTTTTCCCCATAACTAGTTTTGTACGACAATGTGCAAGGTAAGTTCTGGGAATACCCAGTGATCTTGGAAAGAAGAAGTATCCCTATTTCTAGCCTGTCCAACATGCTCTCCTAGTCCTTGTTGCATATTGTTTACAAATCTTTATTGAATAGTTAGCTCCACTTTCTCTGCAAATCCACTACCTTCAACTTCCAGGGTTTCATATAAGTTTCTCTGATTTGATTAAGCCTGCTGTTGCAGAAGATACTTTGTGTTTCAACAGTTGTCATTCCAACCACCCTGCTTGTGGAAAAATGAAGGGTATCAGAACGTCATGAAGGAAAGGGTTAAGGATGCTCCATTGAGGTGTTTAAAAATGAACAAACAAAAACCACCCTGCACTCAATCTCCTCCGCCTTAGTCGTCTGGTGCCACAAATATGTAAGCACATGAGAACCTTCATGGGCTTGATTAATCTAATTGAAGACCCGGGTAATCCAGGGAAGCCTGCAGATACTTCTCACGTGACTGTGACCTTCAATGAAGTGTCAGCTGCACTGTGTTGGGGTTCACAGCTGATCACACCACTCCCCCATGGGGGCATTTCTGCAGTGCAAAATGCATGATTGTATCACTTGGCTGCGTGGCATGTCTGAAGTCCTCTCTGACCCCAAGCCAGTACTTCTTGTACTGCTCTGTTGCTGTTTTAGTTTCCATGAAAAAAGGGAGAATGTACCCAAATCAGAATTTGTGTGTTGTAGTCAGATGCAAGACTTTTGCAGTCTTGAGGGACTGTTTCTGTTGACCATGAAGAGACCAGAAACAGTCTTTGGCATGACCTAGGCAGTGCTTGGAGACAGAGGTCTGTGGGGCCATCATCTTGGTCCTGACTGGCTCCTAGGTGCCATGGCTATGGAAGAAGGCTGTCCATCTTCTAAGTAATACTGTTTAAAGTTACTAGTCACCTAAAATAAACTTCCCCCCTCCCCGCAATTCCTGGTAACTTCCATTTGAAAATACTTCCATGGCTGAATGAAACAAAAAGGAAAAATTGGTTGCTATCTGTCACACTCAGAAAAGCCTCTAAATGCTCAGCTGCCATCCTGAGCATGGGATAGCTAGACACTGCTTTTGGTTTAAGATCCTAAATATAACAATTGCTATTCAAGCCATATTTCAGAGTATGCTTAGTTTTCAAGTACCTTTTGTACCTTTTCATTGTCTCCCTCAAAATTTGCCGCTGCCCAAAATTAATGCAAGTAGAAGTTGAATTCTGGTAATGCAGATTGGACTAAGAAGTTAGTCTGTATTGACAGCTGATACTTTTATTTTCATATATAGTATGTGAATTAAGTTTTTGTTCTCTCTGTGATAAGCATGCATGCTCTTGTTTCCTTAAATCGGAAAGCTTCCAGTACATTAAAAAGACCTGAGGAAATGCAGCTGGATAACCTACTTTGAAATTTTGGCTTTAATAGTTTCAGTAGCTTTACCACTTAAAACCACTTTACTGTTAGAGGTAAACTTTATATTTTTGAAAGTAATGTTAAAGCACATTGAACAATAGTTTTGACTGTTACTGACTCAGCTCACTTCTGGATTAACTGTGTTGAACCAAGTTTGTGTATTATTTTTGTAGGCTTCAGTTTGTTATTTGCATTTCATATTGTCTTTGTGGTATTAGTTAGCCAATATATTTGGGGGTGTCAGGTTTTTCCTGCTGAAACTACCAAAATAATTTTCTGTAAAATCACCTTTGGAACTCCCTCTGGTTTAGCAAACAATCCAGTGAAGTAGCCAGTTGTCATGACTGGGCTGTGCTGCTTGGGCTGTAAGCAGTCCTGATGAGGAGCCAGAGGAAGGCAGGGGTCCCAAAGCTGCTCTCGTGCAGGTGTTGCTGAACCTCTGTGGGAACCCTTCAGTGTTCTCTAAACTCATTTCAACTAAAGGGTGGCTTTGGTTGTTCTGGAGATCTCTTCCCTTGGAAGGCCAGTTTGCTTTCTGGTGGGTGTCACAGTACTGGCTTTATAAAGGCACTCTGTTGTTGTATAGACATTTGGAAAAGGCAGCTCACTTCCTGGAAGAGTCAGCATCCCACGGAGCAGCCTGGGCTTGTGCAGGGCAGTGTGATCCCAGTCCCATGAGCAGCCTGGGTGGGTGTGGGGCAGAGCTGCACTGGCTGCCCAGCCTCCGGGTGCCTCAAGGCAGGGGTGTTCCCAGCACAGGCCGTGCCAGTGGGGCAGCTGCAGCTGGCCACAGGTAAGGCTGTCCCTTGGTTGTGGGGCAGGGAAGGGCCCAAAAGAGCAGGCAGCAATCTGTTCTCCTGCTGTTGAGATTTTCATACAGACACAGAACTTTGTATGCTGGCTTTCTCAGCCCTGGTGGCTCTGGTGCAGCCCGTGATCCTGGAGCCAGCATCCCCACTCCTGCCCTCAGCAGGTGACAGCAGAGCTAAAACCTTCACAAGCCCCCTTTACTCTGCTACCAATGATCAGGCATGATGATTATTTTTCACTTCAAATTGATCCAAATAGTCTTTGAGTCTTGACTGAGTCATTTGTGCAGAAGTTCAAAATCTATGAGATCCCTTGGTGAATCCTACGGCCATTCCCAGTTACAATACAGCTTAGCATCTCCCCAGCTGTGGAGGATGTAGGGACTGGATGCACACAGGAGGACTAAGTCACGCTTGCTCTGTTACCCAATGAGCTGTTGCCTTAATTTCCGTCTGACGGCGCTTTGTACAGGGCATTGTCGGGAGTTGAACAAGTATGGAAGGCCAGCTGTTCAGGAGGTGAGACAGAAAGAAGCTGCAGCTCATTTACACTGAGAAAGCAGAGCTGGAGCTTCCCTTTCAGGTGGTAAGTGACCAATCAATCTGATTATAATTTTATTTTTTATATTATGAAAACTCTATGCAACAAGCCTCTACTATTAGAGACTGCTGTCACCACAAGTGCTGGCAGCAAAACCTGATGATGGGAATGAATGAACAGAGCCAAGGACTAAGCAAGAGGAGTTGCGTTTCTAGTATAAACACCTATAGGAGGTTTAAGTAAAAAACCCATAAAGCTGGCTCAGAGCTGGTATCCTTTTTCAGAACCCCTTTGATAATCAGGGCAGGCTGCTGTGAGCAGCTGGCTGGAGAGGAGTGTGGTAGTGCACTTGTGCAAGCAAGGACAACATTTACATCCATCTATATTCATGGCACAGCGTAGACTCTTAATAGCCTTCCTGCCAAACCTTGCTTAATAGTCCATTTGGAGAACCTGTGGATCAGCTTCATTTATAAAAGTTTGACGTTGCAGTCTGCAGTGGGAAAGAGATTGAAAAAGGAAAGTGCTATTTCCCGAACTTTGTGTTTCTGTGCCTTCTTGTCTGCTGTGTCATCAAGTTCAGCTATCAGCTCTCAGGCTCACATCTTGTTCTACCTAATTGCCTGTGATAAAGATGATAGAATAGAACTCTAAGTATTGCTTATGGTACTTTGGCACCAAAGAATTTGTGTTGCCACAGTGGGTAATGCTGGGTAATAACCAAACTTTATTTGCCCAATAAATATATTTTTTTGAATCAGTGGCCTTTCTTGCAAAACTGCTTGGAAGAAAGCACTTAGTGTGAGCCTTCAAAGGTCAATACCTTCCTGTTCAAAGCAATTCCTGTGTGTGATAGCTGTCATCTTGCTTGTCTGTTATCCCTGTCCCTGCTGTGCAGATGCTGGTTTTGGGGCTGGCCAGAACACTTTGCCCTGCACCTCAAAAATGTTAAAATTTGACCAATTCCCATTATGTCCCTTCTTAATTAAAAAGGTAAAAATAGAAGCTGCCTTCTCACTTGTAGATATTTAATTTCTTTAATTTCAGATTAGTTTCCTCCTCTACTCATGGAGACCTTGCAGACTTTGATGCCTTGGGGGTACTAAACAGGACTTTACCCAAGATCTCCAGGACTTAACCAAGCCAGTGATGAGATGTTGCCTTAGAGGGGGGCCACAGTGCACCCAAAGGACCCCACCCACCCTCTTCTAGATATTGTACATTGCATGATGGTACCCAGTATTAATCCGGACTAGCCCTCCGCCCAGCAAATCTCCGGGGTCAGATAATCCCGTTGCAATCTGTCCTTTTCCACCCCCGGAGGGCCCTGAATTAGGTCAGACAGGATTAAATTTGCATTTTATTTATCTTTATTTTTTTTTTCCCCGTGCTGTTACACGCGCAGTCAGCCTCGGAGGAGGCGGGGAGGGAGGCGGGGAGCGCGGCGGCTTTAGCCGATGGCAGCGGCTGATGCCCGGCGGCGGATGCCAGCGGCAGCCGGGCCATGGCGAGGAGCCGGGCGGCGTACGAGTACACGGAGGCGGAGGACAAGAGCATGCGGCTGGGTTTCCTGCTCATCGCCGCCGGCTTGCTCTCCCTCCTGGGTCTGGGCTGCTGCTGGCTTCGCCCGGCGCTGCAGGAGCGGGGCGGCGGCGGCTCCGCCAACTGCACGGTGCTGGCGGTGCGGCAGCTGGGCGAGCGCTTCGCCTGCACCTTCTCCTGCGGGGCCGCCTGCCGCGGCACCGCCCGCTACCCCTGCCTCCAGGTGCTGGTCCGCACCTCCCGCTCCTCCGCGCCCGCCCTGCTCCATGAGGACGAGCGGCAGCTGCGCACCAACCCCAAGGTGAGAGCCGCGGACTCCCCCTCTCCCAAACGCGGGCGGTGGTCCCGCCGCGGCGGTCTGCGCCCTGTCACCGCTCCCGGCGCCCGCCCTCTGTTCGGTGCGGGGATTTCTCTTTGGGGAGGTCAGCGGTAAGTGAAGTGGGGGAGCATCCGTCCGAAATGCCGCTCTGCTTGTTGCTGAGCTAAAAGTAGTGTATCTCTGTAGTGTGTATCTATAAACACTGTGCATCTATATTTATGTGTTGTGGTTATATCGATATCATCTCAGGGAAGGTTTAGGCTCGGTACTAGGAAAAGGTTCTTCACCCAGACGGTGGCTGGGCACTGGAACAGGCTCCCAGGGAAGTGGTCCCAAAGCTGACAGAGTTCAAGAAGCGTTCGCTCTCAAGCACATGGCGTGACTCCTGGGGCTGTCCTGTGCAGGGCAAGGAAATGTTCTTGAGGATCCCAGTGGGTGCCTTCCAGTTCGGGATGTTTTGTGATTCTGTATAGCATAGTATAACAGGCTGTGTATAATGTATAATATACTATATAGTGCATTACCCTGTACATCACACTATACTTAGTATGACACTTGCACACACAGATACAGACACACAGACACACTCTCGCACTTCGCGCCCGTCCGTCCCGCAGCCCTTGGCGGCAGCGCAGGGGCAGCAGCGGCGGCTCCTCCGCGTTCCCCGGCCCGCCGGAGCCGCGGGAGGCCGGTGGGGAGAGCAGGAGGAGCTGCTGGTGCCGGCGGGAGCTGCTGTGCTGCCCACCGGTGGGTGCGGGCACGGCAGTGCCGCTCCCCAGAGAGCACGGAGGCGCGTTAGTGGAGCCGCGGGGCGAGGGCTGCACCTAAACAAAAGTTTCCCCCGTGCTGTTTGGATTCTTAAACTCCTCCGTCACCCGCACGAGAAAGGACCAAATGAAGAATTTGTGAAAGTTTCATCTTCCAGCAAACTGGGGAAGTCTGAAGGTAAGGTATGACTTGTGCTTTCTATTTCTCTAAAGGCAGTTATTCTGCCTTTTTTTTTTTTTTTTTTTTTTTTTTTTTTTTTTTTTTCTCTTTCTCTAAAGGCAGTTATTCTGCCTTCTTTTTTTTTTTTTTTCTTTTTTTTTTTTTAATGCTGGGTGAATGATGTGACAGCACACACCTGAGTGGAGGAGATCTTATTAAGTAGTTTGAAAAAGAAAAAAACCATATGTTGGAATCCTCCTACTCCTGAAAGAACTTGAAATTAGGAGTGTACTGGAGAAGGAAATTTCAGCTCTTTGACTGAGATGTGGATGCAACACAGTGCCAAGGGCCGTGCTCAGCACGATGCAGGGGTCTGTTTGCAGGGGCTGGGAAGCATGCTTGGCTGTCCAGCTGGGATGTGCAGCCTCACCTCTCCTCTAGTCACACTTGTGCTGGTGTGCTCCATCCCTTGGAAGGCAGGTTAAGTTTCACACTCAGGGTTTGAGGGTTGCTTTTGTCCCCACCTCTAGTCATACTTGTGCTGGTGTGCTCCATCCTTTGAAAGGCAGGTTAAGTTTCACACTCAGGGTTTGAGGGTTGCTTTTGTCCCCCTTGGCAGCTGGGAAGGGTGGTCAGGGTAAAAGCCAGCAGAGTAAGTAGCAGGATGGTAAATCTGACAGGATTTGGATTAAATTGTTGGCACCGCTCAGAAGTGATGAGTGATTGAAGCTGCAGTGCTGGATGGAGCCTGATCACAAAGCAGATGAAATGCTGGCCTGGGAGGGAGCTTTACAATCTTTTCCTGGGGGTGCTGCTGCCAGGCTCCCTGTGCAGAGAGCTGTGGTGGCAGAGGTGTGCCAGGAGTGCCCTGGCTGTCCCAGCTGCAGGACTTCCCTAAACATCTCTCCACTTTCAGGTGGGCAGGGAGGGGTTGGTAAAATGCAGGAGAAAAGCCACCCTTTGGCTGGGGGGTGAAGGTGACGTGGCTCTGCAGAGGGTGCAGCGTGGCTGTCCCCGAGCACGGCCCCACGGCTCTGTTGTGGCCATCTCCAGCAAGGATGGGAGCTGGCAGATGGAAAGTGGGAGATGGGAGGTGGGTGCTGATTGCCTGGGCTCAGCAGCTCTGGCAGAACCCACAGTTCAGCAGCAGCTTTCAGACTGGACCGTGACCACAATGCCTTTCTGAGTAGCCCAAGAATTTTGTTCTGTTTTTACTTCTTGAGCTTGTTTTCTCTGCCTTTCTGGAAGTGTGGTGGGAAGAGAAGGATTGCACCTGCCCAGGGACTGAGTTGCAATTGCAGGGAGGCACTCCGAGCTTCAGAAGAAATGCCTGTAAATGTCACTCAGAAAACTATTTTTATTTAACAATTAATTTCATGTTAACTCTACATAAAGAAAACAGAGCTGTTAGCAGTGCGTGATACTTTCCTGCTTTTACAAATATAATCTCTTTTCTTTACCTTCCACCTTGCATCTCTACATGTGGGCTGTGTACCCTAGGATATTGATTGCTGAGGATTAAATCTGATTTACCAGATGTGACCAAGCAGAAAGGATGCATTTTTTTGATGTAACTGTATTCTTTGGTAGTAATTGAATTTATCTCAGTGGAAAACTGTGTAGAAAAAAATGTGCTTTAATTCTTTTCCTTACTTTAAGAAGCTTATGTAAAACAAATACAAAATAAGAAGAAAAATTGGTTAGGTCTCTTAAGGAAAACATACTGAAATCTGCATCTGTTTATTTAGTTTTCCCTTTTTTTCCCTACTTTAATGTCTTTGGAGCCAGTTATACTCTCCTTTAATTTTTGATTTAAAGTCTTGCTGTCTTTGAAGGCTTTCAGGATTTTATGCTGAAATAGTTAGAGCCACAGAGTAGGAATCTGCTGGATTTAATGCTCAGGATCCCGTACGTATTTATGAACAAACACTTAGAGAGCTGCTTAACCCTTCCTGTTCCCATCACATTTTTGCACTATGCTTCCTTGTGTTCATGCACTTAGACATACATACAACATGTTAATCAGTTCCAACTAGCTAGAAGGGAAGAAGAAGACCAATTTTGTTTTGAACATTTTTAAAATTTTACTTTCTTCTTAGGTGCTCCTCTCCTAGGGTAGCATTTTTTCCCTGTAAGTCAGTAGTGTACAAAAGGCATAGTTCAGGCTCCTTACAACACACAAGAATAATAAATCAGTTGGCGGCTTCACTCCACCCAAAAATCCCCAGTGTATTTGATTAAAAATCTTCAACTTTCTGTAGTAGAGCAGGCTGACATATAAACATATCACTGATATGAATGTCTGCTCCAGTGAAGAAAAATATTTTTCTAGATGCAGGAAAAAGAAATTTCTTTTTCTTCTCTTGCTTTCTAAGATAATCACATCATTGTACAGCCCAGGATTCATTTTAGCTCTTAAAAGATTATATAGCTGGGTCAGAGATAATCCAGGAATGTATATAAAAAGCACTGAACACGATTACATTTGTGTTCAGTCTGAGTGATCAGTGGATTTTTTTTTTTTTTGATTGCTGTCTCAGAAGAAGAAATTTATTGGAGTGACTGTAGCCTTTCTTCAGCTGCCTTGATAGCAATAATAATCTCTGAGATAAGGCTTAAGCAGGATTAATTCCAAAGTCAATTTGTCGCCATTCTCTCCGGCCATGGGGTACCTTGGTGGTGCACACAGGGACCGGGCCACAGCTGTGCCTGGGGAATGCAGGGGAGGATGTCAGCTGCTAAAACATCTGCTTTCTGGCTTTTTAGACATTTCCCTTGTTACATCTGCAGTTACGCACAGGGTTGGAAGGAGTTTCTCCCTGTTCTGCCAAAGAAACTTTTGGGAAATGACTGGTAAGACAGATGTTAGCAGCTGTGCAGCAGGACCAGGTTCTCCCATCCTTGTCCCCAAGCAGCTGCTGCCCCTTGTCTGATTCCACACTGCCCGTGCTCTGCCACACTTCTCTGTCTAATGGCCCCACGTAACAAATGGTGTGCAGTCATCTCTTCTGTACACTTGAAAATAGAGTGGGGCTTAATTTTTGGACTCTCTTAAATGCGACCCATGGCAGAGGAGGTTTCATAACAAAATATAACTTCACCATAATTTTGTGAGAGTCTGGTGCCTCTGTCTGGTGAAGCATTCAGATCTGTGTTTGGGCTGGTACCTGTGACAGGCAGACTATGCAGATGCTGCCTTAGCAACTCCTCTGGAAGCGGGCCCAGGGGCCATGGATAAACCCCACCACCCACTTGGCCCACCTGGGGCACCACTCCCTGCCTCGAGCCTCTGAGAGGGGTCATGGGTTTGATCACTCCAACGGGTTGTGCTGATGATGATCATTTGCACTGACAGATGCAGGTGCTCAGCTCCAGTTCCCTCAGGACACTCAGCTGGGAGGGGGCAATTTTTTGTACTAGTGGAGAGTCCCCCTGCTCATGGCCTGCCCCAGTGGGATGGTTGTGGCAGTGCTTCCTTCCTTCACGCCAGGAAGGTAACCCAGCAGGGCATGCAGATACACAGAGTTAGGGGAAGCTCATCTATTGCTTGGTGTGCTGGGGTGACCCTCAGGTGGGCAGGGGAGAGGAAATATAATGAAAGGCTTGTGGGTTGAGATAAGGTCAGGGAGAGATCACTCACCCTTTATCATCATGGGAAAAATGAACTTGACTCAGGGAAATTAATCTGCTTTATTGTCAATTAAATCAGAGAAGGGTACTGCATAAATAAAATCAAATCTAAAAATGCCTTTCCCCTACTCATCTTTTTTTCCTGAGCTTAACTTCACTCCTGATTTTCTTCACCTCCTCCTTCCCACCAACATACAGCACAGAGGGACAGGGAATGTGGGCTGTGGTCAGTTAATCACACATTTGCACTCCTTCCTCTTCACACTCTCCCTGCTCCAGTGTGGGGTCTCTCCCACAGGGGACAGTCCTGCATTACCTTCTCCAGTGTGGGTCCTTCCCACAGGCTGGAGTTCTTTAGGAAGTGCTCCAGCATGGGTGCCCCACAGTCCTGCCAGAAAACCTGCTCCAGCCTGGGCTTCTCTCTCCACAGGATCCCAGGTCCTGCCCGGACCCTGCTGCCATGTGGGCTTCCCTCAAAGCCACAGCCTCCCCTGGGCATCCCTTTGCTGTGGTGTGGGGCTCACCAGGCTGCAGCTGGATCTCTGCTCCAGCAGGTGTTGTAGGGCTTTGCCCACCAAGCAAATGGACCATGCTCTGAGCCATAGCTCACCAGGAGCCAGGAGGATGGTCCTCCACACGTCACTTGGAAACTGAGTTTGAAATCCTGCTCCTGAATTACTTTGCTTTGTCTTCTGTTGGGCTGAATTGCTTCTATTTTGGGCCGGGATGTCTCGTCATGTTCGAAACTTTCTTGGACTTGCAGTCTATCAGGTCTGGTGTTTTTTATTAAAAATGTGACTGAATTAGGCAAGAATTGATCTTTGAAAAGGATGAAATTCAACCTGGAACTTAAACCACAGTCAAGAATTCGTGCATCTGTTCTTCCCCTGTGATATGAAGAATATCTGCCCTCATTAAGTGCTCAGAAGCACCAGGAATCTTCCCAGCACCTGCAGGGACACTGAAGTGGGAGCATGCAGCAGCAAACACACATACAAATCCTACAAAACCTTGATGTAAAGATGTATTGGCTATTCACTGACATTTTCACTGGTGTACTAGCTTGCTTTCAGTTGGCATTTGTTTATGTTTTGATGCCAGTATTTCATGCCATGTCTTGTAAGGGAGGACTACAGATTTAATGTTTCAGAAACTGCCTATTGCCAAAGTGGAAATTATTTCACATCCATCCATCAAGTCACAGCAGCAAAATTTGTGAGGATATGATTCCCTTTTATCTGCCTGCTGAATCTGCTTTGGAGGGTGATGGAGCTGGCCAAGCCGAGTGCCCTAGAAGTGTGCTTGGGAGGCTGAGTAAAGAGAGATCCACCCCCTACATGGGGGAAAGGGACAAAAAAAGGGACCTTGGCTTGCTGGGGACTGCGCTGGCATCCTGGGGAGGCAAACAAGCTCCAGTGCTTGTGCAGCAGCTGATAATGCTCACGCTGGGATTGCACCTTGGGTGTTTTCTGTGGCTCAGGGCCTTTGTCACACTGAGTTATGTTTCAGGGTGGCCCCTGGGATTCATATTTGGACAGGGACCATTCCTCTCTTCCAGACTGTTAATCCTCAGCAGGCAGAAGCAGTGAAGCCACATCAATTTACGGTAAGACCCCAGGTGTCCCCTTTGTGTCTTCCACATGAAGATAAAGAGGAAGAGGTAGGAATGTATCCAGCATGCTTTCTGTCAGCTGTGAATATGTGTGCAGAGAATGGTGTGAAGATTGAGTTATGGAAAGCATTCACTGTTGTGACCAACTTCCCTGTGTCCCTCCTGTAGGTACAGGCAACACTCCCATACACTCTTGATTTGGCACAGGAAAATACAGCAGTGCTGCTCAGAGAAGCTGGCTGTGGGCCCCTTTACATCTTCCAAACCAAGACAAATCCCTGCCCTGAAAAACTCAATTCTTAATATCTTCATGTTGAGCTAACAGCATGGGGACTGATGGGAAAAAAAAAGTGAAGTGCTCTGTGATGAAATGTCCTGGGGGACTGCTAAAGCTTGATACTTCTCTGTTCAGATGGACATCCTTGTGAAGAGAGACCTCTCTGGCTGTTCCCAAGCCTGAAACTCAGGATGGGGCTAACCAACAGTTCAGCAGGTTATGAACTTAGTGAAGGATTCAAGTGATATTTGGTGGGGTGGAAGGTCTCTGAAGGATCCAGAGAAAGTTTAACCAGGACTGCTGGGGCGGTTGCCCTTTCATAGGAGAGGACACCAGCAGGCTGAGCCAGGAACAGGAGACATTTCAGAGGATAGAGGAAATATGTTACTGGAGCCAGTACCACAGGAAGAGGAGTTTTGAGACAGCTGGATGTGTTTAGGCAAAATAATATCCATTGGCACTTAGCTGGTTTGTCTAGTTATTAATTTGCTGTGCTGGCTAAATAGTGTCTGGTTTGGGACCTCTTTCTAGAGCCCCTAAAAGCTGGGGGCTACCTGCAAGTTGGGGGCTGGGAAGAGCAGCATGGTGACCACAGTCAGATGTAGGCAGTGAGTGCACAGCTCCTGGGATATGAGCATTTCCAGAGCAGGAAATGCTCCATACAGGAAAACAGAGGGGAGGATGTTGGAAATGCTGGATCCTGAGCCAAGAAGGGAGGAGGGGACCTGCTGGGAAGCTGCAGCATGTTGGCACTGTCAGGGGGTCAGGGCAGAGCCAGCAGTGCTCTCAGGTGTCTTTGTGCCAAATTTGCTGACTCTGCCCAGCTGCTGCACAGATGTGTTTATGCACTGGGAGTGTGGAGGAAAAAGGGGAGTGTTCAATGCTTCCAAAGTGGACAACCAAACCAAAGATTCTGCTGACCAAGGAATATTATCTAAGATGGCAATAACAGTGTGTGACAAACCCTGCATTCTGGTTTCTGAAGCAGAGTGGTGTTGCTGCTCACTTCTGTCTTTCATCAGCAGCAGTGGGACAACCCTTGTGTAGGGTCCTGTGAACAGGGAACTGAAGGGAGCTCTGTGCCATGGTAACACCAGCCAGGAGTCCATGTGGAAATGGAGATCCCTGCATGTGGAAAAGGCAGGTTTCAGTTTGGAAGCAGCAAAGAAGACCTTGCAGATTCTTTCATTCTGGAGCATGCAAAACACTGGCAGCAATTGCAGATGCTGACAGATGTGGTCAGATTTTACATGATCAGGGGAATAAAATCCCGAGATTTCTCCCGTGCCCTTGGAATGGGAAATCTTCAAGCTGTTGTATGATGAACGTGGTCCTGTGGTCTGTACATCTTAGGTATAGTGTGTAGCTGGGGACAAGCTCCTGTGAAACCTCAGCAGAAGGAGAGGAAGCACTGGCTAGGCACAGTGAGCCATGGTGGTCTCTATTCTCATGTCAGAGAGGGTGTTGCTCTCCTTGCTGTTACTGCCTCCAGGACACTGTGGAGAAATTCATGCTGTGATCATATGTGGGCTCCCCTTTAGGGGTTTCCCACACCCTTCACCTCCTGCTTCCTCATCCTTCTTAGGAAGGCTTTTTAGCTACCTTCCCAGTCACATTTTTTCTGTTTGCAGCTCCCAATTTTAAAGGAATTACAATTCAGTGTGTTCAGTTCACTTGGCATCCGTACGTCCTGCAGGGTGGAAAACCTCTGTGCTATGGGAGCATCAGCTAAGCTGTGTTACTCTGTGTGGTTCAACAGCTCCTGTCATGATCTCCTGTGTGGATGCCTGCTAAAAATGAGAGGGATTGTGCTTGGACACTGACCTCTGATAGTGCTGACACTTGATTCAGTGCACTGCTTGTTTTCTCTTTAACTGCCTGTGGCTGGGACCGAAAGGTGGTGTGTCAAAGACTTGGAAACAAGGGGGGTGTGTGTGTGAGACCCAACTGGGAGCCTCTGAAAGCCCAGTCCCAAGGGCACCAGGCTAGGGGAGGGGTGTCCCTTGATCTCTGGGCTTTGAAGCAGAAGTCTGAAGGTGAGATCTGCAGGTAGCTCAGCTGGATGCTCAGCTCGCCTTGATTTCTGCACAGCACAAGCAGATGCTGAATCTTTTTGCTGAAGCAGAGCTGTGAACCTTTTTTCTTGTTTCCATGTGTTGTAACAGTGGAAGAATATCTTCTTTTATCAGTGGATATTAGCCAGATATCCCATCAGCTGGGAAAGCTTGCTGGACTCTTTGGGTTATTTATTAGCATGATACTTAACTAAACTTGTGATTACATGCCTCACTGAAAATAGAAAGTTATTAAAACCCAATCCATGCAGCTGGCTAGGAACACCTCAAAATGAAATTATCATTTTCACATTCATCAGGCCAAACCCCAAGATGTTACGAAGTGGTTTGGTTTAAGAGTGGAACAAACATGGCAAAGCCTTTATTTTCTTTCTGAATGCTACAATATTCTTTTCCAGTACCCACACAAAATAATTAGCAATTGCAGTGAAGTTCAGCTAATATTTTCTGTTTCTTTGGAGCTTTTTTAATTATTCTCAATCCATTTCAGTCATGCTGGTATCATGAGGGAAAAACAGAGAAGTGATGCCCTGCGTTCTTGAGCACAGCAGTAACTCTGTTTTGCAATGTGTCTTGGCAGTGCTCATACATCCCTCCCTGCGCCAGAGACGATCAGGAGAACTCTGAGAACGTCACGTACAAGCAGAAATACTGGAAAGAGAAAGTGGGTTCTCAACCATTTACGTGCTATTTTAACCAGCACTTGAGGTGAGTAATCTCCATTTGGCTAGGCGGGAGTGCTTATGCATCTGCTTAACAGCTGTCCATTGGTTCTGTTTGAAAATACACATAAGTGCATGCATATGTGCATACACACAGAGACCCCCTCCAGGGCAATGTGGTTTATCACACAGAGCTCAGTGCAGAGCTCTGCAAGACAGCTCTACTGATGAAAAGCTATACGGAAAGGAAAGGAGTATTTTTACCACTTGAAGTAAAAATATAAAACTGTGAGAAAAGTTTTCCTTAAAACATGCAATTTTTATAGCAAAACGTATCTTGGCTTTTAACACTCCGATGGCAGATTTTTGGTGTGGATATTAACATTCCTTTCCTCCACAGGAAAGAAACCCTACTGTGTTCATGGAAGAAAAGGGGAGATCAGTAAATATGACAAACTAACTCAGCTGTTGTGTTCATAGAGAATGAATGGATCAGATATGTGTAATAAACAGCAACAGAACTGCCAGCTTTCATACATGCTTGCAGAGTAGAAAGCTGTAACCGAAAGCATCTCCCCTTCTCTTTCAGTTCTTACTTTTACTGCCAGTGTTGATGTGACTTCCATGTGTGTAAGAGTGATGTGTGGTTTCCTTCCTTCAGTAAACAGAAAGGGAGGGAGTCCTTTTCCTCTCTCTTTCTGATGGTGATATGCCAGGAAATAAAAGGTAGCGTGGCTGCAGGAGGAGGTTAGTCCTGTCCCACAAACACTTGAAAGTTAAATAGATGAGGGACTAGCTCATGACTTGCAGGCACAATTCAGGGCTCAGTGTGGGAGTGCTGGCACCAGATGTTTAAGTCAGAAAGACAATCAGGAGGAAAATGGATGGCAGGTGGAGAAATGCCTGACTCTCTGTGAGTGTCCTGCTGAGTGCCTTGGGGATTTCAGGGTTGTCCTAAGCTGGCTGTAATAGTTGTCTCCCTGAAGAGACTGTAGACCCAGCCAGCATTGCTGCCCAGGATGTTTGTTGTCCCTGGCTAACTCTTTGCAGAGGGACACCACCAACATTTTGTAGCAGAACTTTTTCTTTTAGAGGGGAAGAAACATTGCTTACAGCATGCAGAGGTTAACACTTAGGGCACTCTGAATGATGGCATCAGATCCATCAGGGACCTTCTTGGGAGTCCTCTGGTCCACAGGGAGCCAAAGCTTGGATCTGGTAACCAGAGGCCAAGTTACGATTCTGGTTTTTCTGGGCAGGCAGGTGTTGTCTGTTCCTTGTACTCCTGAGAACTGGGACTTGCAGACCCACTGCCCAAGTGAGCAGGAGAGTCAGAAACATGGGATTGTCTGCAGGAGAAGCCATGGCTAGGGTGCAGCTAAACTGGTGTGGAAAGGATGATGCAAAAGGTAACTGTGTGACTTTTTTGGCAGTGGAGAGAAACAGAAGCCTTTTATCTCACCCCAAAGTAAATGCCTGATACAGGTCAGCTGCCCAGAGATATTTATTTCTCTCCTGTAAAGGAATTTAGGGTGGTAGGTGTCCAGAGCTATGGGAGCTGATTCTCACATTACCTTTTGGTGAAGCAAAGACAAAGCTTTTCTGCAAAGGCTGCATGCTGCCTAGCATCTGACATTTATGTAAGCTGGCACTGAAAAATTGTGCAGCACTCAGGAAGGGTTTTTTCCCCTAAAGATGCTGAATCCCATACTGCTAAAAGTTCTTGCCAGCACAATGGCTGCCTTGAAACACTGGCTTTTGCTGATCATGCAACAATTCATACACAGGATAAGAGAGGCTCCCTGCCAGAGGTACTAGAAGACAGTCTAAGCCGAAATGTGTACGCCATCTATTTTCTTCTGGAGATAGCAATGAGCTTTGGGGGATAAGTTCTGCTGACTGGGAATGTGCTTGCTTGGGTATACTTTTAGAGCAATGATGACTAAGCAGCCTGCAAAGCAGTGAAAAGAAATCAAACTGAGGGAGAAATCTGTTCCCTTCAAAATAGAAGTGTGCATGTTTTCTGACAGTATTTTTTTCACTGTGTGGATAAGCTAACTGTTCTCAGTCTGTATAAAACGTACAGTAAATAGTTCCTTAGAAAATGTAATATTTGTAATATTAATACTCCTTTGAAACAGCAGAATAAAAGTCTAGGTAAATATTCAGGCAATGAATGAACATCTTCTCCTCTTCATCGAGTTTACTCAATTTTCATTGTCAGAACTGTTGCTGCATGCAGGGTGTACTGTTGGGTAACTTCTCCCTTTCAGTTTGGTGGGTTCAACATGTTACTTTGAAAAAATAAAAAAAAGGGGCGCCATCCTTACAGTTCAAAGTTAAGCAAAAGGGATGAGAAGCAGACTTGGCAATTTCAACCATTCTTAGTTACTGTAAAGCAAACTGCCCAGCAAAATTAGCTGCCTGACATTTGTCTTAGGGAACCAAAGTACAGCTTATCCCGGAGCTCAGTGCTTTACTGAAGAGTGAGTTTTTGCTTTGCCACTGTAGGCACTTAACTTTAGTGTTCCACTCTTCTCTGACAAGCTTTGGGACAAGGGTTCCAGCTGCATGGGCAAGTTGCTTTTCAGGATCTCTGGTGAAGGTGCCTGTCTGTTGGCATGATGATACCCCAGCCTGAAGGAAGCCCAGCACAGCAGAAACCAACCTTCAGTGTTTCAGACGCTAAAGCAAAGGACAAATTCAGGTGAAGTTCTCAGGCTGTTGCCAAAGGTTTGAGAGGGCACTGAGCTCTAGGGCTTTGGCGTTCTGGATCTCACACCCGGTGTCCCAGGGCTCTGCAGTTGTGACCTCATGCAAACAAGGGCCACAGCTGCATGCAGGAACAGGCAGGATGGGGAAGATCCTGTCACTTTATTTCTTCATGTTCCAGGTGTCACTGACATCCATGACAAAAACAAAAAAGAGAGAAACTAAGATTGCCATGAGCTGAGACCTCACTCTCTCATGCCATGTCATGCCATGCAGAGCAACCTGTGTCATTTCTTATTAGTGGCTGATTTATATGGCATTATTGCTTGCTAACTCTGGGTTTGTGCCATACACAAGAACACTCGGTGTATTCTTTGCTGTGGCACAGCAGATGAGCCAGCCATGCTTTAACCTCTTCTGTGTTTGCTGCAGGATGCTGTCCACAAATTCATCAGAGATTTGAAGAGCAAACCCTGTCAAGTGATTAGTGACAACCTGTATGTTGTTGGGGTGCCCCGCAGGGTTCCCACTTATCTCAGAATGATTATGTGTGTTAGCCAAGGGTGCTCAGGTAGTAAGGCTGCTCATCCATAAAATGTTGGAACATAAATCTTGGTTTGCTCTGTTACTTCACAGTTTTCTAAATTAATTCCCTCCACCTGGGGAGCAGCACTTGGGCCCGAGGGGGAAAGGACTTGACTGTCAGTAGGACACTGTGCTGCCTCTGCAAGCAGCCATCCAGCTGGGGATCTCTGCATCTTGCAACAGTAAGGGAAAAGTGACTGCTTGTCAGAGCGAAGGGATGTGAATATCTGTGGGAAAAACAATCAGTGTATTGCAAACGTCTTTAAATCCAGATTGTTTGAATACAAAAACATTTGTAAGGCTTCCCTTCCTGCGCCTCCACTTCTGTCAGCTCTTGTTGTGCAACATTAGGTTCACAGTTTGGTTCATAAGTGATGACTGAAATGTTTATGTGCCTGTAACCTTTTGGTCCTACATGACATTTTGGTAATCCCTGTACTGCAATTCTCCCCATGATGTTCAGTAATTGCTCTGAAGGCTCTGGTGGAGGCCTGTTTTATCTGGTGTCTGAACTACCTGGCAGAACCTAACAGGGATGTGTTGTGTAATGCAACTAATCCACTTAGCCCTGCTCAAAGCTCCACAAGGGTCTAGCCTTGAGCTGAAAGTCCTGCTAAAAATAAGTCCTGGTCTCACCTTTTAGCAATGAAAACAAAATTCCTTCCTCCTTGTCTGTTCAGTGAAAGAGAAAGCAGTGTTTTCAGGGTTAAGGAAAAGGCTTCTTCAGGTTTGGGGTTTTTTTTTCAGTTTGTTTGTTGTTTCACCCTGGGGCTGCTGCTGGGCAGTGGTGGTGCTGCACAGTGGCCATCATGTTCACAGCAAGAACCAGCTCTGAATGCCTGAGCATGGCTTGCAATCGCTGCACCCTTTTGTCCCACTAGGTCTCTTTCTTGCCTCTGCTGGTTTTTTGTGCACAGATAACTGCTGTTAGGGTTTTGGGTGCATCCCCTCAAGAGGCTTTACATTTACTGGAAACCTGAATGGCAGCATTGCTGGAAAGAAGAGACTGCCAGTAATCAAGCTCAGGGTGAATATGCACAACCACTCTGCGAACATCTTTCAACTGATGTGTTATATATATATATTTATATATAAAGCCACAGACCAAAGATGGGTTTATTGAAAATACTGTTCTTACAGGAGCAAGGCAACAAATTTAATTATATCAGCTGATTTTCATAGGGAAAAGAAACATGTTTCTAGGCATGATGTACCTCCTTTGGGTTCAACATCACTGCCTCAGCACCAGGGGAGTGATGCTCTTAGGCTTTCCAGCCAAGACAGGTCTTTACCATGAGAAGTCTTCCCCTGGAGACAGAGCACCTTTCCTTTTCTGTTTCCAAGTAAAACAACGAGCCTTCAGACTGTGGGAGCAGGCAGGTCACCTTTAAAAAAGTAGCATGAAAAGTCAAAACTGCTACCTTTGCCAAGCAAACCCAAAGCAGTTACATTGCTGTGTTCCAAGTGCCACAGAACCACAGAATACTCTGAATTGGAAGGCACTCCCAAGGATCGTGGAATCCAGCCAATGACCCTGCACAGCACCATTCCCGAGAGTCACTCCGTGTGCCTGACAGCATTGTCCAAAGGCTTCTTGAGCTCAGGCAGGTTTGGTGCTGTTCCACTGCCCTGCAGAGCCCGCCCCAGTGCCCAGCCACCCTCTGGGTGAAGAACACTTTTCTAATAGCCAACCTGAGCCTCCCCTGGCAAAGCTTCATGCCATTCCCTTGGGTTCTGTCACTGGGCACCACAGAGAAGAGATCAGTGTCTGCCCCTGCTCTTCCCCTTGTGAGGAAGGAACTGCAATGAGGTCTCCACTCAATCTTCTCTTCTCCACACTGAACAAAGTGACCCCAGCCACTCCTCATACAGCTTCCCCTCAAGGTCCCTCACCATCCTCATGTCCCTCCTTTGGGTGCTCTCCAACAGCTGAACATCTTTCTTATATTGTGGCACCCAAAACTGCACACAAGAATCAAGGTGAGGCCACTCCAATGTGCAGGGACTCTTGCTGTACTTAAAAGTAGCCATAATACCCATCTATACCCAAACCTCAGCTCAAAACTTACTTAAAGGCTTTGTCTTTGACCCTTTTCTAAAAGGGAAATTCTTTCAAATTACTATGCCATAATCACACCTATCATGAGTGTTTGACATACATCACTGTTACCTTTGGTACCTGCGTTTTTCAAAACATTTAAGATTCAGTCTAAAGGATATCTTACTTTCCCCAATCACTTTCTTTCCTTTAGTTGAACCCAATTTTCTACGTTTTTGCTTGTCCTTTATTTTTGAACTAACATTTCCTCTAAAAAAACCCTTAAAATTCAATGTCACTAATAAGTCCAGAGCTGTGAAGTTTGAGTGTTGCCTACTTATGGCTTCCTTGCCAATTATCACTCTGTTGTTCACTGGTGATGATACAGTAACAGTGGGGGAGCAGGCTTATGCCTCTTGTGAGAGGATTTCTCTGTTCAGGTGCACAGGTTGGTGAGTTTGCACCCATGAAGTTAATACTGCTTTGTTCAATTTGTAATCTCCACCTGTGCCTGCTTATATAGCTGGAGGATTTTGGTTGCACAGAACTAATGCATTCCACTACTGAATACACATGGGATTCTTTTGATATCTTTTTATGCTGCTGAATTTCAAATTTTATATAGCTGAGCTGCTTACAATCAGAGTTTTATTCTGCTCCTTACTACAGAAACAAAGAGAGACATATGGTGCTGGCCTTGGGGACTTTCAGGCTGGCACAGTGCAGAGGATTCTCCACACAGCAATTTTGGGTGAGAGACCCCGAAATGCAAATGCAGGTGTAATTAAATCTGGCATCAGGTGTAGGTTGGCAGTCTGGCTCCAGTAGCTCCTTAAGGATGGATAAAGCTCTGCAGACTTGCAAGCATCTCCATTCAATTTCTCAGTGAAGGAAAAGGAATTCCTTCTTTCCTCAACAGAGAATTTTTTCTGGGGGCTCCTTTCTGATCAAGACAAAACTGTCGTGGGAGAGACAGCACAGACATTGAAGAGGTATCTGCTCCTAAGTGCCAGCATGTTAGGAGACCTTGATTCCTGGGACATTGCTGGATGAGCCTGGTTTGCCAGGACTTTAGGCTGTGAGGTTTGCTGCTCCAAGAAGTGTCAGGTGGCATTGGTGAAGCAACATGTGATGGGAGTGTTCAAGGTGAGTGAGGACCAGCATCAGTGAAGACTTTAGATATTTTTCTAGCTGGAGAAAGTTCTCTTTCTCTCCTTTGCAGATAGTTTTCCAGCAGACTGCGTGTCTCTGGCTGTAGATGGGAAAGCAAGAGCAAAGTGCAAATACCACGAGACTGATTTAATAACTATTAAACTGCAAGGGAGAGCAGAAAGAGCCAGAGCTGAGGAAAATCTGCCATCACATTTTGCCAACAACCTCCCAGACTTGGAAGAGGCAGATAGACAGCAGATCTTTCAGACATGTGGCACAGCTAAATTTCCAAATGTCTCAAGATGCTTCCACTGCAATTCTCCTCCTCCCTCCGTTTCCCTTTGGAAGTGACAAACCTGTCACAGCCCCACCATGACTGTGCATTAGATGCTGCTGGTGGAGGCAAGGACGTTCAGGCCTTGGTGGGAGTCTCACCAAATTGTCCCTGTAGGAGCCTGCTTAGGCACTGCTGAGGCACTGCTGTCTGCAGCCCCAAATCACAGCCTGTTGCTGGAACAGCCAGTGCTGGGAAGGAGCTGACCTGGGAGCCTTGGCCACCCTGGGGCAGGCTGCAGTCCTCGTGGGGATAGATTTCTTGCAGGCTGCTGCCTGCCAGTGCAGCTGGGCTAACCTGGGCCACCAGCAGTCCAGTGCTGAGGACAGGGACCAGCTCCCTACCCAGACCCAACCACAGCCAGGGTTTGCTTCATCAGGAGCCTCCAGGTAGCCCCATGGACACATCAGTTCTCAAAGCTAAAAGCGAAGCTTTAATTACTGTTTAGATCCATTTCACAGGGCCTGATAACATTTGAGGTAGATATGTATAAATGCTGCCTGGTGTTATGCTTTTGCCAGAGTGGTTTTGCAATCCACAGTCAGTGTGATACTGTACCTTTCATGGCTGTTTGTGATGACCATATTCAGAGGAAGATCTAGAGCACCAACATTTTCTTTTTTTTTCTTTTTAAATCCAAGTGAACTTGTTAGCCTGTAAACACTGCAAGTGGAAAGCTCCCACAGTCTGCCGTGAGTACTGGTGATAAAAAGGCAAATGCAAGCAGTGAATTAAATAGTCCACTTAATCATTTTCTAACACTTTGACAAATAAATCGCCTTTACTCTTACCATGTTAGAAGACTCCTACTTACGAATTGACGGTGTTGTGTTGATTTATATTTTCTCCATCTTCTGCTCCCCCTTGCACAGGCCGGATGACGTGATGCTGAAGCGCACCCACGACGAGACTGTTCTCTTGCACTGCTTCCTCTGGCCCGTGGTGACGTTCCTGGTCGGAGTCCTCATCGTGGTCCTGACCATCTGTGCCAAGAGCTTGGCTATCAGGGCAGAGGCAATAAAAAAGAAGAAGCATTTGTGAGCGGCAAGGCTGCTTGTGGAAAAGCAAAACCTGCAAGAAGGTCTCAGGTGGGGCAGCTGGACACACCTGCAGGTCTGCGGGGCACCCAGCTGCAGCTCCTTCCAGGCTCTGATCTGTGGTGGAGTAGCTCTTGTCTCAGGACTGTTCTTGGGAGATTGCCCCATGAAATGCCTGCTAATTGCTTCTTCTGCTATGGCACTAAATAAGTATATTTTACCAAAAAAAAGGAGAAAATTTACACTGCACCAACTATGCTGTGTGCTGTTAGTGCTGAAAAGCAGCTACCCAGAAACTGAGACAGTTTATGAAACTCCCTGATGATGTCGCTTTCATCTCCACAAAGTGATCTTTGCTAATGTTTAATATTAAATATTTAAAATATTTACTTTAGATAGAATATATTTCCAAAAGAATAAAATGGTATTGTTTTGGGGGTTTTATCTTTTGGAGAGGTTTTCAAGGTTTTCTTTTTTTTCTTTTTTTTTCCCTTTTTTTTTAAGCTTTAAGGCAAACAGAACATTGTGCTGGTTAGTTTTTTCCCCCACTCTGTAGAACTTAATTTTGAAGTTCAAACTTTACCTTCTGTCTAGACAAAATCTTTTATTGTCACCCATTCACTGTGATGAAATGTAGAAATCTCTCAGAAATACTTCTAAAAAAATGAAATAGTTATTGGAAAATATGATTAAATACTGGATCTAACTTTATTGCCTCAGTGGTATTCAGTCCCTACAGTTTTTCTTGTCCCCACTCAGATACCCTCTTCACAAATACTCCAGGCTGTAAGGGGCAGGGATTTTACAGGAGTATGATTTACTGCATCTTGCCCAAACAGTGGAGTGCCTGGGTGCTGCTGAGGAGAGCCTGTGTGTCACTGGTGTGGCTCACAGCACCAGAGAGGGACGTCAGCTCCTTGCAGGGCTGTGGGTGATCGCTGCTGAGCTGCTGTCCCAGGACACCAGCTCCATGAAGGCTGCCTCCGAGGGGATGCTCCAGCAAACACGGGGCAGTGTGGCCCTGCAATCTTGCTGGGTCTGCTTCTCTGCTTGCTCCAGCCCCTTCTGTGTGTGATGGGAGAACCAGCTCTGGTCCACGTGCTCAGCACAGAGAGTTCCATATTTCTGGCAGTCTCCCAGAGCACATTTTAGCCTGCTGTAGTCAGGGGCTGGGGCCAGAGCAGTTTCATGGCACTTGTCACTGCCCCCCCGGGACCAGCTGTGCAGCTTGGCAGTGCTGGGGTGCAGCAAAATGGAAAAGCCATGTGGCTAGGCCAGGAAAGTGAGTGATTACTGGCAGAGCACTTTAATCTACATTAACTATTCTGCAATTCTAAACATACTGTGCATTATACTAATCTCTGATATTCTTAGTATTATGTGTAAATACCTTGGGGGTCGTTGTGATTTTAACACATAGCAGAAATATTTCCTGAGGATGAGAAAAGTTCTAGATTTGAAAGTCTGAAAGCTTAGTTGGCACAAGGCATGATGACAAACCTGCTTGTATTGCCCAGTATCCTTTTCAGATTAATTGTATTGTGTGTTTTAGAATTGATTTCCATAAGACCTCCTGTACACACTGTGGTGCCCAGTGACAAGGGTGATGCATGGCAAGGGCAGCAGAGAGACTGGAGGTCATCCACTGCTTCCCTTCTTACTTGCTGTGTCACTTTTGGAGTGTCCTCTGGTGCCAGTCCACACTGGGATAGCTGTTCCCTCAAAGCAAGTTAAGGAGATATGTTTGTTGGGGTAGGAACTTGGTGCTCCTTGGCACATTACTCTGTGTGAAAGATCCAGTTGGCATTGGCTGCATCTGTTCAAGCACCTCCAGACCTGTAGATGAAAAATACCTCTTGTAAGAAAAATTTCCAATTCTTTGTGTTAAACATCACCATTTTGAAGGTGCCTGCTGACAACTCACTCTGGTACCTTCTGTCTCAGCCTACTGAAAAGAGCAGTGCTGTCTGCTGTCCAGCTCACTCTGGTACCTTCTGTCTCAGCCTACTGAAAAAAGTATTGCTGGATATACTGTGTGCAGAGGTTGTGAGCTCTCAGCTCTCAGGGGAAAGGCTGCAAACTTCTGAAAGGGCTGTCCTGCAAAGGAGACTGCGTTTTGTTTCACTCGTGTCTCACTCCTGGAGCAGTGCTGGATATACTGGGTGCAGAGAGGTTGTGAGCTCTCAGCTCTCAGGGGAAAGGCTGCAAACTTCTGAAAGGGCTGTCCTGCAAAGGAGACTGCGTTTTGTTTCACTCGTGTCTCACTCCTGTGGCCTTGTTGCACCCACTGTGGTTCTCTTGCCTCAGCAACCCAGAGAAACACTGCATTGTGTGTCTGATTTGGGGGTTTGGTTGCTATTTTTTAATATATATATTATTTGCTCCCACTCTGCAAATCACATAAAGCTGCACGTGGGGTGGTTTGGTTATCTAAGTAAGGCAATGCCAAATTCTCTTCATTTATTTCTCTTTGGTTGCTTCTTGCAGTTAAGAGGAATAAGCCTGATTTTCTACATACATTCGTCCTTTGTTTTCCCAAGGGAGAAGGAAATGCACGGTGACACAGATTCATCATGAAATTTTAAACCAGTAGCTTGGGGCTCACAAATCCAGATTAACAAAATCCTCTCTTTCTTTGCTCCAGAAGCTTTTGTGAGTGAATCCTACAGCTGGTTCTCTGAGCAAAAGGAAGGAAGAAAATTGAGCGGATGTAGCTCACTTGATTGGCAATCATATATTTAAATCTGTTGGAAATGCCTTTTGCAAAGGCCTCTGGAAGAAAGTAATGGCTACAGAGATGATATTAAATTGTTTTGCTGAGAGATTAATACCCCTAGTTAAATATCAAAGTTGGTATCCAAAGACCAGCAGCAGGTATGTGCCTGGCATGGCAGTATGGGCTGCTAAGGGGAAAACTCAAAATCCTAACATTCAGTCTTCTGTCTCATCCCATCCCTCACTGATTTAGAAATGTCCTTGTAATCCCTGTACTTGATTGTGGAAGCTGAGGATTTCCCTCTAGCAGATTATGCACTGATTTCTTCCTTGGCTTTGCAGGTTTCCAGGTTTTGTGGTGTATTCTCTGAAACATGCTTGCAGCCAGAGCGGCTGCTTTTCCCAAAGCCATCTGCAGAGTTGGCTTTTGCATTTTATTCAATATTTATATGCCATTGCTTTGAGGAATTTTGTTCTGGCATGCTGTCTACTGCTCTACTTCAGTAAGACCTGCCTTCTCTTTCATGTAGTGCAATTAAATCAATTTGTTTACACAGTATCTCTGTTAGTTTCTTACCCTCATTTTAAAAGTTGTAGTAATAGAAGCACTTTTTGTTGCCTTTTTCCTGCTTATGTGTTTCTGTGTCAGTAACAGACAGGATTTCACAAAGTTAGAAAATATAGCTGTTGAATGAACAACTTAATTCAGACTCAGAGCAGTTGAGGGATGTCATGGGAGAATCCAGGGGCATTTTAGAAGATCTTTGCCCATAATCTCTGCTGTAAACGTAGCCCTTTGACAGGGGTCCAGCACAGACTGCTGGGTTTGAAGGACAGTTTTCAACTCAGCTCTTCAGCAGGTGCTGCAGGAGGCAGGTTGGGAAGAGCAGTGGGGAGGTAGCACAGGTCTCAGTTTCCAGACTTACACTTCCAAGTGTGTTTTGAGGGATTTGTCCTGGAACAGAGCAAAGGCATCTGCGAGGCGCGAGAGAGCAGAGCTCTCCATGCATTGCTGCATGGCACAGCCTGCTGCGCCCAGCCCAGCCCTGGTGCTGCCATCTGGGGTTTCCCTGGTGCAGTTTGCTTCTTGGGAGCCTCCTCGCTGAGGCAGGCTGTGGTGTGGTGCCCACAGGAGCAGCTATGTCTGCAGAGGGCTGCCACACAGCCCTGCTCATCTCACACGCAACATGAAAGCATCCATCAAGCCTGCGTTATCCTGTCAGAGTCCAGCTGGGAAATGTGGAAGGGGAAACACTACTCAATGTTTAAAACCTTTTAACAGATAAAGTGGTAGGGCTTCAGTATTCTTGAGGAAGTGTCTAATGCAATTTGCTAAGGCTTACTTGAAAAATGAAAACTATTTAAAATTGGCGGTGGGGCAGTTCTGACACAGGGACAGTGTGGATTGCCTGTGAGCAAAGGGAGGTGCTGTGCAAGCATCTTTGCTCAGCACTGCAAATACAGGAGCTGCCTGCCAAATCAGGGTTCTGCACACTTTAGCTTAAATGGCCAAAGTATGAAGAACAAATGCATGGAACAAGAGACACCTAAACCAGCATTTAATCAGAAAAGAAAAACACTCATGCCATGGCTTATATTTCAATAATCAGATGAGAGAAAGCACAGCTGAATTTCTAATTATGACACCTATTATATCATGCAAATACAGCCTTTCAATCCCTGACAGAATCCCACAGCCAGAGTTATCGAAAAATCAGCTTATTCCCATGTGTGGTTTTCTCTGAGAATCAAAGCCTGTTTGGTTTGGGGTTTTTTTCCCCTCAGTGTGGAACAGCTGCTGTTGCTCCATTAACTTTCAATCAGAAACCAACCGCTTCCCTTTCTGGCATCTTAAGAGGCTGCTATGCTGATCTGTCAAGCTAACAATCTTTGCTGCAGAAAGCGTGAGCAGGAAAACCTCTGAGGGAATATGTGTGCAATTAATCATACTGCCTTGTCAGGTCACAGACCCACTGAATGAATCAGCCCCAAAGTTTGGTATTTGAGAGGCTGCACAATTCCCCTTCTGGTTTGACAGGCGAGCCCGAATGCTGCCATTGCTTGCACTGCGCTCAGTTCTCCGCTCTTTGGTGGTCTGATGGGTTGGAGCCTGGTAAGCCAAAAAATCACTCTGTGTGCATTGGGTGCATGGCTGGAGATGTTGTAAAAAGAAAAAAAAGAATAGCTTGTTACACTACATAGCTGTAATTTGCATGTAAAATTATATTATAAAGTGTTGGCATAGCTGTAAAATTGCATACACACCTACAGTACCCAGTCTCCAAACAGCACATACAGCAATCAAAAATAACTCTCCCAGAAATTCAGAACCACTTCTGACACTGCATTAAAGAAAAGCAAACACTGTAATTTAATTTAATGAGCTAATGGAGTTCAAACTTTACTCTTAATAATATAACTTGTTCATAATGTTTCAGCTAGCATAAGTTCTACCCTTGTTTTTATTTGCATGCCAATTGCCATCCACTAAAAGCAGTTGGAAAAGAAATCAACCTGTAAGCTCTTTCACATAATTGCTTGTGCAGCAACTAAGGGTTTTTGGACAAAATACTTCAGCTATTTGGACCCCATACAGCAGAATCCATTCCTTTCCCCTCCTGCAGTAGGCTGGTTTGTCTTGTGGTACCCGCAGGAGAGGGAGCAGGGCAGCCACCCTCTCTGCTTTGTCCATCCAACAGCATCCCTAGGATGTAATACCTGGCATTTCCCAGGGGCCTGGATGTCAGGAGCACTGCCAGGGTGTGGGGCTGTGGGGAGGCAGCACCACCCAGGGGCATCAGGGAGAGAGCTCCCACCTAAGGCAAATGTGGAATGTTGGAAGGGGCATGGGTTTGGCAAAGAGTGAAATCTCCTATGGAATCAAAAGGGCTGAATTGTATTTTTCTGCACTATTCCTCTGACAAATAATGTTTGAGACAATTCAAAAATTGCTGTGAAATTTTTGGGAAATCTGTTCTTAGGCAGGGGGAGAGTAGTTTGGAAGGACCAAATATACAAGAGTCAGCACACCTAAACAGCAGGTAGCCTAGATCCTTACTATTTCTTTTCTGAAAAATCATGAAAAATGGGTCTGATACAAAAGGAAAAAATATATGGAAATTACGGATTTAGCTAGTGTTTCTTGCTTTTGATGGAATAATGTTAAGTCCTTATAAAAAATACACAGCATATGTTATGAATCTGCAAGTGTCTGGATAAGTGAATCACAGGCACTAAATGACTCTGCTGTATTAAACATAAATAAAGTCCTGTGAACTTGCCTGCTTTTTTGCTAATGGAGACATGTACAAGAAGCAATGTATCATGAGGAGCACTTAAAATATTATCTCAAGATCTTATTGATAAAGTTAATTTAGTTCAGGCTGGTAACAACAGAGAGGAGAGTGAAACTGGGCTGCAGAATTGTCAACACAAAGCCATAATGAAGAGTGAGCTTCCAAGCACAGGTGTGGGATGAGGTGTCTCAGTAACATTTTTTTTTTTTAATGGTATTAAATGGTAAGATAAAGGGAAAATTAATTGCGTTTTTAAAAATATGCCAGATCAGATTTGTGAGCTTCCGTTTGATAGGCAGGTGATTCAATAACAAATATTAGGAACTAAGTATACTAGCAGAATAATAAAATGCCTTGTCTATTCTTGGAAAACATAAGGTAATAAATAAAAATAAAAGGTATAGACCAAATGTTTTGGTGGGAGAAAACATCTCAGCAAGCAAAACTGTGACTGTAAAGCCTTCAGATAGGCTGCTAAAAACACAGTGGTGCTAGCTAACCCTGGGTTTTGATGGCATGTAGCTCATGTTTTGGGGCTGAAACTGTAGCCTTTTCTCCAGTAGCAGTCACTAGGTGACATTTTGGGGACGTGTGGGTGTACCATGTTTTTTTAACCTGTTTTGACCTATTTTTTTTTCCACCTGTTTTGCTCAGAGAAATGTATTTCCCATTCTTTTTTGTGTTGAAATTTCTGTGTAGTTGAGAGCAGTGTTGCATTGTTCAGAGCAGTGTGGATGGTTTTTGGTGCCTGAGGGAGGATCTGAAGCAGGCAGAACCCAATGGGAATAGCCCCATCCTGTCTGGGTCTAGGTAAAGCAGAGCAGCAACTTCTGCTGCCAGCTTCGAGCTCTGCCAATGCAGCATCAGAACCATCATGCTGATCTTTGTTTCCAAAAAGCAACACAGTTCTGCAAACCCATGCATGACCAGAGAACCCCTGCCTAAACTCTTGCCAGGGAAAGGAAGTTTGTTCAATGTTGTCAATGTTAACAGGTTTGGGGCTATGTAGGGTTTTCCTCCAGACTTATTTTGGGCATAAACCATACACTGATGCACACAAGCCTCTTGACAGTAACCTGTCTTCCTCACTGACAGGACATGCATGTGTGCCCACAGAATTCTTGCTTTGCCAAGCAAAGCAAAATTGAAAATGGTTTAGGCAATACTCCATGTTTCAAGTCAATTTTAAAATTATGCCTTGACCTATATTGAAACCTTGTGGGAATTACCTGTTTTTGTCTATAGTACCTATGCAGATTTACAGCCCATTTTGTAGGAATAGCACAACTAATCCATAGTGGAAGCTCATTGCAGCACTAACTGTGCCTCAAAGATGGATTGGAAGTTCTTCTTTCCCTGCATCTCTTGCTGTTGGAGTGATGCACAATTTCCCTCTGTTGCTTCCTTGTTGAGCACCCTCTCTCCAGGCACACAAATACATATGTATTGTGCAGTAAGTGTTTACCAAACTCATCATTATTCTGCATTCATGCACACTGAGCTGTCTTTCTCAATAATTAGCTTTGAAATGATCAAAGACATTCTGTACCGACTAGCATTCCTCCTTGTTTTATTGTTCCTCCATCACTCCTCTGTAACTCTTCTTATGTTACATTTTCAAGGTTGTTTTTATTGATAGCCAAAACAAAAAAGCAAAATTAAAAATGAAAAGCTAAATTGATTACTTTTATATTTATTTTGCCAAGACATATTAAAATGAACTTTTTATTTTGTTTGATGTACATTCTGGATTTTGCTAAATAACCTTGAAGACTGTGCTGCCAAGTCAAGAATGGCTATTAGCAATACTCATTATGTAGTTCAAAAGTGTTCAGATAATTTGTCCCTTTACGTTTAAACACTATCCTTTGAGGAAAAAAAAAAACAACAAACACATAAGAACTGCAGCCTTGTCGACAGTGAAGCATTTGCTTCCTCTTTCACAAGAGTAAATTTCTGGCAAATGTATAATGTTAAAATGTATTCTGTCCTTGGAGGAGGAGGAGGCCTGGCAGAAGAGTTATTAATTAGAGTTGGGTCTCCTCACAACCTCAGGAAACCAGAATTTCTTTCAGGAAGCTGAACTGCTACATGCAGAGGTTAGATTTTATATGAAGGGCTGGACAGTGAAACAGAGACAGATATGAACTGAGGGATCCTGGTTCCTCAACCCCTGCCTCAGAGACTAGCCCAGTTCCCATCCCTTGCTGGAAACACCTGTGGCAGATGCAGGTTTTGTGGAGCAATGCAGTGTTTCTGCACATCAGCAGCCCAGTTAAGTGCCTGAAGTGCTCTGGGGAAGCTGGCTGTGCAGGCCAGGGTGTGCAGCTGTGAGTGGCAGTGCTCGCTGCTGCTTCCACTGGGTACTAGCTTGACAACGAAGATGTGGTTCCCCATGTTAGCAGGGATTGGTACTCACACATTTGGGGGAAGGGAGGCAGCTTTTCCTCCCTTTTCCTCCCTCCCCCCATTGCTTTATCCCTTGCTGTTCCTCTGAACAATGCCCTCGCAGTTTGAACTCATTTTCTTTGAACTGCAGGCACTGCATAACTCATACTTCTGCCTGTTATTCCATCCCTAAACATCTGCCATTATTTATCTGGATGGTTTAAACTCTTTATGTCCAATTTATTAATCTCTCTGAGAATTACCTCCAGCTTTGTGTGGAAATATGTTCAGCAGTGGAAACAGCTGCAGCGCTCCCCAGCTCCTCTTGTGATGGATTCCATTATGAGGCGACCCCCGTTCAGAGGGTGGGATTTGATGACTGTGCCATTTTCCTGGACAGAGGCCATAGCCCCATCCACCACAAGCTAGAGCAATCCCTTTTACCACCTACATGTTGAGTGAAGATGCTTTTAATGCAGATCCAGAGGCAAATGTCATTGGAGAACACCTTTCCTCAGTTATGCTGGCAGAAGAGCTCCCGTTCTGTCCTGCTGGATGTGCTGCAGTGGCTCCCAACACAGTGCTCCACTGCACGTCTGGGGATGTGGCATTTGTGCTGCCAGCAGCTGTGGCAGCTGCTCCTCACCCAGCCTTGCCCACCGTGGTCTTAAATGTAAGGAAGACAGGGGGAGAAGAGGCTTAGAGCCTCACACAGATTAATGATCTCTTTTTTTTGGTGTCTTTTCCCCTTACATTTCAGACTTGTGCCAGGCTGAGGCGCTTGCTTCAGGGCTCCATCTTGCCCAGATCCCATATTTCCTATCATTGTCAGTTACCAAAGACCTGCTTAGGTATCATTGTCAGTTACCAAAGACCTGCCATATTCTGTGGCAGATTAGGCCAGCCACAATGGTCATGGAAAACTTGATTTGGATACTTAATTGTGGGTATCAAGTTGACACACCATATTCTGTGGCAGATTAGACCAGCCACAATGGTCATGGAAAACTTGATTTGGATACTTAATTGTGGGTATCAAGTTAAAGCTGGAGGGCCATTCATTCCTTCTGCTTAAAGGTCATTGCACAAGCAGCCTTTGAAGTTCAATTACTTCAAGGCCCATATAGCACCCAAATCTGTCTGTGTCTCTGCTGTAAGGTTTAAAATGCACCACTGTTTTCTCTAGCATCTTGCGTGCCATCTGTTTTCCAAATCACTTTCCTCAGCTGCATAATTTAATTACTGAAGATAAGAACTACAGGGGGGAGGATATGGAGAAAAATGGGAAATTTGTTTGTGAAGCCTCTGCATTCAATTCTGCCTTTCAGTGTGTGGGTACTAGAAGATGTAAAGTGGCACTTCAGGAGCAAAGGGCGCTGGGTCACACTAACAAGGCCCTCAGCTTCCCCATCTCCCTGGAGAAGGCTGATACAGGGAACAAAGTCTCACCATGTTGGGCTTTCATGTGCTTGGCATAACACAGGGTATGAACCAGTATCCATCTTCCTCCTGCTATCCAGATCTTTACCTTCATTTTCTCTGGTCCCTTCCTCTCTGAGGCTGGTACCCAGCCATTGGTCATACTTGCACCTATGGGAAAGTCAGTGTTGGACTAGCCTTTTGTCAAACCCTTCATTCCTGTTCCTCATGGGGATAGGTGCTAGTCTGGGGGCTGAGGTGGCTTGGAGTCTCATTTTCTGGGGACAGCCAGAAGGGACTTGGGTGTGGCAGATCATGTTTGGTCAGAGCAGCTGGACTCAGGGAGTGGGGAAAGTCTGAGAAACAGAGTAATGTCTGACAACCCACGTCCTGTGGATCCATGGCTGCACAAAAATCTCTGACTCTCTCCCCTGGAACAAACTGGGGAGGTTAAAAATAGCTATTTGTTTTTGTTGATGACAAGGCAATTTTAACACAGGTCACTTCCCCAGTCTGCTGCACTGAGTGGCAACACACAGAGAGGTGTAGGAACAAGTGGGCAGCACAGGGGTGGAAAGGAGGAGGTGGGAGAGAACGACTTCCTTGGGGATAGCAGCATCCCACACAAGGAATTCCAGTGTGGCATTCCCTGGCGAGGCTGAGTGAGGAAGGAGAAGTGGCCTCTCCGTGGTGCAAGGAGCTCATGGGAGAGGTGAGTGTGCTCCTGCACTGCGTGTGCTCATGGGCTCAGCCCCCTGCTCAGAGCACACCAGAGACTTCCCCTGCGAGCACACCATATGGTCCTTCACAGGCTTTTTTTTTTTTTTCAGAGAAGGGAAAATAAATAAAAGATGTCACCACAATACTGTTGGAGGTCTTTGGTGGCTTTCTGCACAGGCTCAGCCCCCTGCTCAGAGCACACCAGAGACTTCCCCTGCGAGCACACCATATGGTCCTTCACAGGCTTTTTTTTTTTTTCAGAGAAGGGAAAATAAATAAAAGATGTCACCACAATACTGTTGGAGGTCTTTGGTGGCTTTATCCTTCTTCTTAGCTGCCTTCCTATCCCAGCATGGATATATGTGTGTTTTTCCCTACTGAAATTGATGGATCTTCCTAGACAAGAACAGAAGAAATTAATTCACCATATTTTCTGTCTTTTATTCTTTTTCTCTCATGGACTCAGTGCAATAAGATGTTTAGATCTAATCTCAGCAAAACAAACACAAATCCATGGTGAAGAATATTGCCAGGTCAAGGATCTGAAATATATACTTGACACTAGCACTTCTTTTTGGTTTTTCCCTTCTCCACTTTTGTAATTGAAAGCTCTGGCATTTTAGAGGCAAGATTTCACCCTGGGAACTGCTGAAGGATGCTGGGGGAGTTTCTTGTTCACCAGAATGTTTACAGAAAATTTGTCACAGCCTGACCAGATCTAATTGGCTTGATGTGTAAAGAAACAGGCTCCTTGGATATTTTTAGTACTCTCCAACCTTTCTAGCACAGAACTGTTGGGCGTTAATTAATTCCAGTTGTCTGACAGTTCATTCTTTCAAAGTTGGATTCTCACAAACAATTTGGCTCCAGGTGTCTTTTAGATCCAATGATAAGACAACAGGATGCTGGCATTTATCATGTCTGGTGTCTTGAGCATATATTTTCTGATGTTTGATACTTTGGACATTATATATCTCTTTATTGCCTTTGCAACTATCCATCTTTTAGTCCTAGCGGTTTCATTACTGCAACTTGTGTCATTGACAGGCAGGAGAAATGCCCCCAATTAACACATGGACCTTTCTGTAGCTGTCTTTTATTTGTACAACATTTTTTCCCTAGCTAAGATGCATGGAGCATTCTGAGCATCTTCTCTTTGCTTTCTGCATCCAATTATTTTTACTCTGTGTTTTTACAGTGTAGTTCCATTCATACCAAACCTATTTGGGTAGCTTTACTACAGGCCATATGGTCTCTATTTGATTTTCCAGGACGTTTGGTTGTTCAGAATGCCCCTAGTCTCTTCTTTAATTTCAAGATTCTTTACTCTCTGTGGTATGGAAAACAGAATTGGAGGGCCTTCTTCCTGTGCTGGCCACACTACAGCCTCAAGCTCAATCTGGGCAAAAAACAGACACATTTATCCCATGTATCCAACAGGACTGGGAGAGATTTTGTGATTATAGTGGAAAGAGTTAATTTTAAAAACTATTACTAAGTTTCCAAAGTAAAATTTTCTGAGCTAGAATTGAAAACCAGGATTTAGAAAGAAAAAAGTACCAGATCAAAGCCAAATTTATCCTACTGATAACCCACCAAAGAGTTTCTATCGTGGTGTTATAGTACCCTCATATTCAGCTCTTCTGCCCCAGTTTTGGACCTATGAATGAGGATGCACTTGGGCATTGCTTAGTAAAACATGGATGGTTTTAATGCTTTGTCCAAGCCCAGCCTAGACAGATCCATAGAAAACATCCATGAGATCCAACCTTTGAAAAAGGGCTGCTGGAGACATGGATCCCCAGGAGAGGTTCACTCAGCTCACCCCTTCATACCTGCCCTCTCCTTTAGAAAGAACAATTTCTCTTACTGAAAAATGGGTTAAGATTTGCAGGGGCAGAAATACCCAGGTTTGGGCCCCTTCTTGCCCTGAGAGGACTAAAATTGCAGGCCTCAGGCGTCCTCTGTGAACAAGGCTGTGTGGCCTCATCAATGTCAGGAGGGTGGAAATCTCTCCCTTTATCCTTTGGTAAGAAGTAGCTGCTCCATCTGCTACTGGTTTGGTTTGGCACATCAGCAAGCAACCACCAAAGGCAAGCAAGGACACTGTGTGATTTGGCAGGGATTTTGGCATGAGTGTGCAAAAAGCTGTGTACAATGATGTCTGGCCAAGCAGCCACAGAACTTGCCAGCGGTGCTTGGAGCCTGGCATTCGGCTGCTGCACAAGGGCATGGCTGTTGCCCTCTTGGCCTGGCTCTCGGCACTGATCTTGGCTCGTGCTCTGGGCCTCTGGAGTGTACAGATCCCTGTGAGCCTTGGGATGAGGGCACTGGTAGAGCTGCTGTGTCCCCATCCTGTGCCTCTGCAGCCCCACAGCTCAGTGACTGCATGCCGGCGGGGCAGCATACAGTGCTGAATCCCAGCTGGGCTACTGCACCCTTTCCTCTCTCCTTGAACCCTGCAGCTGTGTGCACCACCTGGAGCACTCTGTTGGCTGGGACATGCTTCTGCCACCCTTTCTGACTGGGAATTTGAGTCCGGAGGGGTGGGGAGGGCAGCCTGCAATTGGGCTTGGAGCATAGCCTCCCTGTGCTGACAATGGGAACCCTGTCTGGTCAGTGAGAGCCCTCAGGGGAATTTTAGCCTCTTTTGGGGGCCCCAGGATCTCTCAACAGCAAAGCTGAGGGTGCTGAGGTGATGTTTTCCCTGGAGACTTAAAGGCTTTGAGGTCCAAAAAATGTTTTGCCCTCTTGGACCAAGGTGCCTTTGTGCCTGCTCTGTGCTGCTGATACTACTGCAGATCTCTGGGAGCTGGGACCATCTCCCACCCCAAGGAAAGCTGCTCATTGTAGCGAGGTTCTGCACGATGCAGTAAGCACCCAGCTGGGGTATAAAGAGGATGCCAGGCACCTGCAGGAGCCAGACCCCAAGAAGCTGCAGCTTTGGCCTGAGGAGAACCAACAGCAGGTCAGTTCCAGGGGGAGCCCATGGGTGGCTCAGTGACCAATTCAGCCCAGCCATGCCACAGATCCCCCCTGACCTGCCCATGGCCTGTGCAGCCACTGCAGAGCATCCCCCAGCCCCACAGAGCACTGACCCTGGGAACAGGAGAAGGGCTTCTTGCTTTTGGAACATCACAAATGAACTGAAATGCTTTTCACCCCTCTTTTTCTCCTGCGGTGTTTTTGTTGTTGCTGATGTTGTTGTTTTTTGGTTTTTTTTTCACAAGTTGGGAGTGGTATTGTACCAGAGTGATTTGCAAAGCCTTGGCTGGTAACATCTGACATTTTCACTTGTGGTATTTGCTGACATATCAGCATTGCTATGTCCTGCCTGCCATAAGATGTCTAAGCAGCTATTTCTAGGGCATAATAAAGCAACTGATAGTGAAGACAGGCACAGAGAGAAAACTGAGATTAGGGTACAGGAGATGACTTTGTCAGTTAAAACCACCAGCTTGTAGGTATGAAGCCCAGGTACAAATCAAGTGCATGTAAAAATATCAAAAACTAGATTCTGGGAATATTTTAACAGGAATCAACCACTGTGTTACTAGAAGAGACTCTTTAGTTTCCTTGCTGTACCTTGTCAAAACATTATTATCTATCCTTGTCTGCAATGTTGGCCTTGTTTTTCTTGTGTGCAGATATTAACTGTACATTATTTTATCACTTCTCTTTTGTGCCTACATTGGTTTCAGGACAGAGCAGAACTCGGAGATAAACTTTTATATCATGAAGAAAAAAATCTCACAGCTCCCACTGCCTTAGCTACAAATCACCTCAGCAAATAGTTCACAGTACAAGTCAATAAACCATCCTTTCTTTTAATTAAACTTGTTTTAAACACTTTTGATGACCAAAAAGGAGCATTAACAGTAAACACGCTACTGCCAATGCCAAGCACCCTGACCCCACAAGGATGGTTATGCTAATGGTTTTTAAGACCCGTGGAGAGCAGGAGGAGACCAAATACATTTGTTAAAAAGCATGGCTCAGTCCTCAAGGGGCAGGCAGCCATGGAGCTGCAGTGGGGTGCTAATTGGCACAACTGCCTGGCAAAATGCCTCTAAAATAACAGGCACTCAAGTTCAAGACTCACTGTGGTTTCAAATATCCACTGCATAACCCAGACAGTATCTGGCTTATTAAAGGAGGGCAAAAAACCAGGGAGGAGAAGAGAACAATGGTATCTTTCCACATGGGCACTAATCTGGCCAGTGGGCAACAGCAGAGCCGATTTTCTCACAACAGGCTGAGGCTTCTGATGAATTTAATGTTCTCTCAAGATGGTCTCAATTGAAATCAAACTCACTTATGACCTTTTCTCTGAGCAGTAGGACAATAAAATCCATAATGAAAAGGCAGTCAAACAGAAGACAAGAATGTAATTTTTTTAAATGAATGTTTTATTCATTAAGTATTTATAAAAATGTGTAAAATACACTCAAATATATTTGATTTGTTGACTGTAGCTAAAAATATAAAAATATACTTAAATGCATAAATTAAATTGACAATAGTAGCACAGTTCTGTGTTCACCCAGTGTTTGTTAGGAACACAATTATAAGTAATTATATTGTATATGAGCATGGAATAAGCATTGAAGATGTATTTCAGACACTTTACTCCAGGCACTGGCAAACAATTTATGGCTAGCCACATTTCAAAACTGTGGGGTTTTCACTACAGTGTACTGCCCTGCTCTAGAACAATATATATTTAGCTTCCTAATGTTACTTACAGTATTTCTCTAGCTTTCAAATAAACCAAGAAACAACTAAACTGTCATGGACATCGGACTACCAGCCTTGCTGACACTGTATCTGTCCCAGTTTCACAGTTTCTTCTCAGTTAGCTAGTCCCTAGTCTCCAGTATTTCCTGACAGCCTTAAAAAAAAAAATCGCAATTTGAACCAGCTGTTGATCTGTGAGGTCACTGATAACAAACCAGTTTGCTTTGGCCATAGAGGTGCTACCAACAGGTCAGGAGTTTGATTTTGTCAGCATGAAGGAGCCAGTTCAGGGCACGGGGTCTACAGCAAGTTGCCCAAATGCTAGGGTGAGCACTCACTTCAATTCAAAGTTACAGCATCCTGGGATTACAGGTCCCAGAGCTCACAGCTCCAGAGCCCAGACATCAGTGACAGGGCCATGAGGGAGTGGTGGTCATTCTAGACTGCATTTTATTTGCACAGACTGTACGTCTGAAGCATTGAAAGAAATCTGAATAAATGTTAAGCACCTGCCAAGGCACTCCTTGGACATGAAGCTGTGGCTGTGGTAGGCTGTATCTCTGAGTGTCAGATGCATTTTTCTGTTCTGTGGCCTTGGAGAGAGATGCTGATAGAGTGATTTGATGGCTATTGTTCTCATCACTCTAGTCCACATATTAAATCCCAGGCTGAGGAGCACAGCTAAGTGCCCATGTACTCCTGTCTAGTGTTTAACTTTGTGCTTTCAAAGTCAAAGTGTAAATAACCATATACAATACATAATATAAACTTAAAGCTCACACATTTTCTTTTCTCTGTTCTACAATTGGAAGAAAATTCATAGCATATTATGGCACAAAATAATATTTCTGGCATTTTAGGCATTATTTATTGCTAAATAACTATAGCAGCAGAGAAAAATGTATAAAGTTGCACTTTTTGACATCTTCACAGTATGCCTATTTCTCTCACCCACTTTTGTGTTCCATTAGTAACAAAAAATATCATTTATAAACTCCAGCTAAGTAAAATCTATTTTTTCCCTACAATTGCTAGTAGATCTTGTAATTTTATTGCACAGATTAAAAAAAATATTTATTACCATTTTTTCATTATTAAATAACTTTCAATACAAAGATTTGAATTAACCTAAAAGCCCAACCTTGCAAGTGCTTCAGAAGTGGAATGGTATTTTCTTCAGGCAAGCATTCCAGTTGACTTTCATGAAAGTACTCAGGTAGCTTTGTGGACCATGCAGAGATTCAAAGGATGGGCTCCAAGTGTGCAAATCTTAGCTTATGGATCAGCAACAACACTAGCCTTGCTTTCTAACATTATTATTGGGAAACATCAAGAAGGGAATTCTGAACATCACCAAGGACATTCAAAAGTTGTCTTTCTCCTTAAGAGCTGTCTTTGTTCAGCACACAAGCTCCCTCAAATCTATTCTTGTTACATTAACAGTTTCCCATCAGTCCTGTTAGTCAGCTTAGAGGCACAATAAATATAACTACTTATACTGATAAGTAGGTGTTGTATATTAACAAAATGCTACATAGATACTTTTTAACTTTTTCTTAGTGGATTTACACTGGTTTCATATGAGTAGGATTGGCTAGAGAGCAGAACCAGAGCAATAATGTGTGTATACAGTCTCATGTGTGACCTACTTGGGCAGAAATGTAAAGCTGCTCAAGAGCATTGTGCCAGTGTTTAAGGTTATCTGTCATATTATGAAGTGATGAGGAGGAAGAGGCTTATGAACTGTGTCCATTATTAGCTGAGAGAAAAGATGAAACTAGCTGTCTACTATGACATAATTTTGGGCACACATGTACGAACTCTGTAGCTGCAGACAAGGGAGCTGAGAATGATAAAACTGCAGAATAATGTGTGTCTTTCTGAAAATGATGAACAACATGCATACAGAGCATACAATCAGACTTTTGCCCTCAGATTATATAGTATTGAGTGAGTTCCATTTCCCTCAGCATTAAAAAATGACATGGTGATATAGAGTGTGAGGTAATTTATAGGGTACACTTGGTGTGTGTTAACAGTGCAATTGTACTGCTGGTAACTAACATGGTGATCTTCATTCCTTGGCTACCCCTGCAAGAAAGGAAGGACCAAATGCAGTGCATGTAACACAACAGTAGTTTTCACAATGCCTTAAGTGCAGAAGTCATTAGCCCAATCAACAGTGGATCTAAAGCTACGATGCTTGTTTGTCCTTCCTTGCTAACCTAGACATCTAGCAAAGGAAACAGAGAAAAGAAAGCATCTGCAGAAAATGTGCTCATTTCTTTGTGGTTTTGCTTAGACTTTCCTCTGTGAAAATGTCTTCCACTCTAATGCTAGTTCCCTTCTTCTTCAGTTTCCATTAAGGTTGGTGAATTTTGAGGTTTGCGTGGTGCCAAAGAGGATGTGCTGGAGGGATGAGCAGTATTTTCATTCAGAAACACCTAAAAAGAGTAAACAAGTTTACATGTTCTGAGCAGCTGTGACAGCTGATTTGAAGGGTGGTTTCTGAGGCATGTGAGGGTATTTGGTCAAGAAAGGATGAGATTCCAGATGGAGTAGGAAGAGTGACTATCAGGCTGTTACCTTTTCTAGGAAAACCAGAGTAACATGGATATGCACATGCACATCCATGCTGTGGCACAGGAGTTCCTCAGTCAGGCACTCAGTTAGCTTTTTCTTGATTCTCAGAAGGCCTTCAGAAATATTTATTTTTCTCCAAAACAGAAGTGGAATTTAGGCACTTGTCTTCAGCAAGAAGCTAAGTTTCTCTATGAGAAGTATGGGTAGATATATGAAAGAAGTGTGAAGCTCTTCCTTCTTTTCATGGTGGAGATGAACTGTGTACTGTTTCTTCACTATTTGTTTGAGGAGCATTTTATAAAGATAAGTAATAGCTGAACAGTGTTTAGACCCCTTAATGAGACGTCACTTTGCAGAGGAGACAGAGGCTGTGCATAATGCACTTGGCTGGGCAGGATACCTGATAAGTGCTCTTTGACTGTACTTACTATATCACTCAGTTCTTTTGCTGATACAAAATTAAGTTGATATGTTTTAAATTTTAAACATGTTTTCAGTAATGAGTCCCTGCTTGGGAGCATGGGGTTTGGAACTAGATGGTCTTTAATGTCTCTTCCAACCCAAAACATTAGATGATTCTATGATCAGGACAGTCCTGCAAGCCTACATTCCCTGATGAGCCTTTTTCCATTCCAACTGCCCCTGTGGTGGTGACATCGGGTAACATTCCAGTGGAGAATTCTTTCTATGTAGACATGCCGGGGCCAAACTGTCCCACTGTGAAAGCAAGCGGCATTTGAAGGATACCAACACTTGGGGCAAAGTGCAGCTTTACTCCAGCTGAGTAAACTGTCAGATATATACCTTTATATGTCTTTGTTTCAATATGTTTGCAATCTCCCTACTTTTTTGGTTGTCTTGGTACAGCATTGTTTCTGATGAGCTGTGGAAGTTGCCAGACTTCACATCCTCACAGGTTTGTTAACACAAATGTCTGAGGAGTGTCTTTGAACACCTATCTTAATAAAAATTTTACACACATGAAAGTGCACAGACACAAGTTGTAGTCTGATTCTGCTCTCTTAAACCAGTGTAAAGAAACCAGTATGTGACCTGTCTTCCCCTAAAGCACGTGGTCAGAGAAAGGTCTGCTAGACTTCACTGCAGCGTATGTTGTTTGATATTTTTCTACTATGTCACACTAGACTGAAACAGTTGCTTCTAGTGAGGTGAACCCTGTTTTGCTCGGTTGTTAATGAGTTCTGTAAAAGGTATGTCACTGTGATATGGGTTACTCCCATTTTTGTCAGATGAAAAGCAGTAAGTTTGAAGTGTGGAGTAGCATTGTAATTTCTATACAGGACTACTGTTCCCTTGCTCAATAGTAGCTTATTTCATCTCACAAACACTGAAATATTTTTTAAAAATGAGGTTTTCTGTATAGGACTTTTTCCATGTCATGCCAATAGCGCCCCAAACGCAGCAGTCCTGTTAGCCATACAATTTAAAATAGTTTATGTAGAACAGTTTATAAAAACTGTGATAAGAAAAAATAGTATTATCTGAAGCATAATATTAATATAAACAATATAGAAAAAAATACATATTTACATAATGCCAAAATACAATTATATACATTAATATCTATTACATTTAAATTATATATCTTAAAAAAATTACCAGACCAATAAATTATACACAGTCTCATCCAAAAGGTCTGGCACCTTTCTGGTGCATGAAATACATACATAAAAAACCAAAACAAACCCCCTAGTTAACAAATGTGTTCACAAAAGCAGATATCTCTAACATTCTTAGTGTCTTGAATAAACAGCATCTGAAAGCAAGGAAAAATGAGATTAGAAAAAGTAAACCAACACAGATTCAGCAGTGCCCTGAGAGGTGGCTGTGTGGCAGCAGCATTGGCTGGTGACGGATGTGACAGCTGAAGTTCAGATCCCACCTCTGCCTGGACTCTCAATGTGTGAAACCTGGGTATTTCAGTTCTTGGTCACCTCCAAGCCTGTTCTACCTGTCTAGGACAACTTCGATTTCTACAGGCTAGATCAAGAAAATTATTTGGATTTCTTATTATATAATCCTAATTCCTAATGTCCAAATTTGTGGAATTACTGAGAACCTTCTGTCTTGACCCTAAAAACTTCTCCATCCTTTAAGAATCAGCTCTACCAGGGCACAAGGTCACCATTGCTTACAGCTTCTCCACACTGGTCCTCTGGCCATGGGCCCAGGAGGTGAAGGGCAGTGCAGGTGCTGGTTTGCTACTGCTGCCACTCTTATCAGCAAGGGACTGGACACAGGCTAGGAAAAGGAGCCTACAAGGATGGGGAGTCTGGGGAGGAAGAAAGAACACAGCCTAGGGCACCTATATTTTCAAGTCAAAGCAGATGGGAAGTGTCCCAAGGCTGCCTATATTGTCAGCAGCAGATGAGGGTGATGCAGACAGAAACTGAACTCCATGAATGGCAGAAGAGCCCAGTGAGTGCTGTCAGTGTTCTCAATTGCTTAAGGATAGTGAGAACATGAGTACTAATGGAGAAAATAAAGACACAACTGCAAGAATGAAAATAGCAGAGGGAACAAATGAAGGTCCAGGAAGTAAAGAAATATCAATGGTTAAGGATAGCACAATTCCCCCTCAATTACACTGTCAGTGAGCTACCACATTTGAAACATTTTAGAATTTGATAAACTTGTATTTACCTCTGTGATACTCTGGATTCACATTTTCATATATTGGAAATAAGGGATTTTCTTGTTCACTGCGAAGTTTTCTGGCTCTTAACACATCTCTCACACATTGATGTAGATACACATATTGACACTGCAAAAGATTTGTTTTTAAGACACTGAGAAATTTTGTAATTTAATTTTCTGTACTGTGAAAAATCATTAAAAGCTAACTCCCTCAAAAAAATCAAGGGTGGTGTTAAAAATTAAAATATCATTCCAAAATTAATCTCCTTCTCATGCTGGTAATATAGTAAACTTTTGTGATCACCTCTCTTTAGAAATAATACCAGTAAAACATAAATGAACACCGTATGTTTTGACAGATCATGCCATTAGTGAAAACTTTAGCATCTGTAAAGTGCAATTTCACATGGTGCTGTGTTGGACAGCTACTACTTCTGAATGCTTTGGTATAAAGTATACGTAGAAGAATTAATATGCACATGAAAGCATGCAGGAAGGACAAAAAATTCCTGATTTTCTTTTTGTTCTGAAAAGAAACATTTTCCACAGAATTTTACAATAACATATAAATATTTCAGACAACCATGAGAAACATAAATCTCTGAAAAAATCAGAAAAAATCTCTGAAAAAACTATTTTTTTTCAGATCCAGCATAAGTTCTAAGATTGTTTCTGACTATACAGCAATTGACAATCTTTTCTGAAGAGTGCCTTTCATAGAATGGAGCTAAGAGGACATTCACAACCAATGTAAGGAGGGTCAGCATGTTATTGACTGTTGATTACTCACCAAACTATCTTCACAGAATAGATTATTAAACTTTCAAGCTTTGCTACTCTTTGTGGTTTATGACATAGGTTATAACAGTCTTTCAATTAGTGTAACATGGTACCTAAAAGTCAGGCTGAGCATGTTCGTATATATCAAGGTGTACCTTTTTAACATTATCTCAAAACCATAATTTCTCCAATAAGTATATGTATTTTCTCCCCTCACATCTTCAGCCATTGCTCTGTGTCTTTCTCTTAGTGCTCTGGCACTGGGAAAGTGAGGATATCTGCTTTTATGCACATGCAGCTGCTCTCTGTGCAGAGCAGAACCCTGTACCCCACCCACCAATACGATGGAAAGCTGGCCAAGCATGGAGACTTCTTTGGCAAAGACCATTTTCAACTGGAATGGTTACAGCTGCTGTAGCATGCTGCCTTTTGAGCTGATGCACAGAGTTTTCCCTTGCCTGTCTCCACCTCCAGTCCCTTGCCTTAAACAATGCTGAGCCAAGTCTGAAGCAGAAGGCATTGTTTTGTTGCTGCTGTTTTTCTGTGACTGAGTAGTGTCAAGTATGATGGTACTGTGGGCTTTGACTTTTGTGTGGATCTGGCTGTCCTTTGACTTAGACATCATGTCAAGCTCATGCCAAAGGCAGGTTTTGTATTATAGAATTTTAGTTGTTTATAAGTCAAATTTAGGCTCTTGAGGTAGTTGCCTCTTTTTTCCAGCTAGGGAAAAAGAGCCATCCTCCTGAGATGTCTGTCTGCCTTTGCAGACTACAGATGGGAATGTAAGAGGATCTGTCTCTGAAGATGCAGAAACTAGGCTGGGAACCTGCCTCCCCTCCAAAAGAAAGTCTTCTGTGGTTAAGATATTTCCAGGAGCCCCTTTGTTTTGTGTTCCCAGCTGGGCCTCTCTTTATACCCATATGAGACTTTTACATCTATCAGAAAACGCTGTCACTAATACACTGGTTTCCAAATTGCAACAAAGAGCTCCATTAGTATCAAGTTACAGGCAGAAGCATCAAACTTGTTCTCATTCTTCTATTAATGGTTCACAGGGAAAATGTACAGAGTAACTCCACAAAAAACCTTTATTAAACCAGCTCCTAAATATTTAGCTCCTATGAGTATAACATGATTTTCTTGCCATGTTAAAAGCACAGAAAGAAATACAAAGCATTTACTTTTCCTGAACTTTGAGAACAAATGTGCTTGCTTTTCCAAAGTATGTTAGGAGAATGACAATCAACTTTCCAAAATCATTATAGTGAAAATGACAGAGCAGCTCAATAAAACACAAACTGCAAAGGCACAGGGTCACAGTGGCCAGAGTTTTAAAATTGCATACATCTAATTTTCTCTGTCCTGCATTCCCCTTGCCCATTATGTCAACCTATCTGTCTGGTTTAGGCTTGTCTTCCAGACTTATCCCTGAAGGACCTATCTCCACTTAAAGCTCATTTACTGGACTTCACAGTGAGGCAACTGTTAAGTGCCTGATGCATAATGCTGCTGGGGTGATTATGGGCCAGGGCAAAAAAAAGGAGAAATTTACAGGAAGCATAACTGCAACTTGTTATGGTTTGGACCCTCTCTAAGAGAGCCAATGGAAAGAAACCTGAAATTCTCACAGAGCTAAAATACATCTAGCTCATATTTCACAGTGGAGTAAGTGCAAAGTGCTTTGAGAGCCTTTAAGATGAGACTGGTTATTACACACTGTAGCTGTTGTTGCTGCACAGCAGGCTATCCAAACCTTACCTCTGTCTGAACCATGTGAACGCGGTGAAGCCTGAGATCATGGACTGCTGCATAAATGTCAACAGTGTCCTTCGACTCCAGCTGCTGCAGAATTCGGTCCAGTGCAATGAATGTGCCAGTCCTGCCAACACCAGCACTGGAAAACAACCCAAGACACTTAAAAGCAGATGGACCAAAGCATTCACCATCTTCATGTGACACTTCTGTAAAGTTCAGATCTCCAGGGTGAGAAACAAATTGTTCAAATGGCACCTTTGGGCCTTTATAACACTTTATAATGGAATTTATTTAGGAAGAAGGAAAGGATAGTAATGGTAGAGGTACCTCTGCCACTGCCTGCACTGCTTCCTGCTTTGGATTAACCCAGTCACTGAGATACATTGAAAGAATGCACCTGACTCTAACTTTGAAATTTCTTCTCTCCAGAGCTGCAGCTGTGGGATGCAGTAGACATTTGACATGCTGCAGCACATTCTGTCCAGGCAGACACAGGCAGGGTCATGGAAGACACAAGCCTCAGCCCATATAATGGTGGAGGGGTCAGATACTACAATCAGGTACTACCAGTGAACATATGGCTTTATCAAAAGATGCAGCACCAACTGCACTCTTTCTCCCTCTGTAGCCCTATACTCTGCTGCAATTGGCCAGTGGATAACAGATCAGGCAGTTCAATTTTGTAATTTTTTATGCAAGTGCACAGAACTGAGGGAAAACTGCAACCCTGTGACTGCTAGTGATGGAAAAAGCAGAAGAGCATGAAAAGGCAGTAAGAAAAGGGAGTCTCGGTCAGAATGGGGGAAGGACGGATCCATCAGCTAGTCTCAACATCCACACACAGTCAGATTCACCCTGGCTATATCTTAGCTTTTAAACACCTCTTTGTGATTCAAACATTGGGCCACAACAGCAGCATGTGGGCAATTTAAGAATGCAAAAGCTGATGAGCAGTGGCAGCTGCTGACACCTTCATGCTCTGCAGTGGTACCACAGAGATACAGTGGTTGCCTAAGAATAATTTTCAAGCCATCTCCAGGGTAAGGCTGTGGGTGAATGCATGTGCCTTGGGAATACTGCTCTGATGTATCTGGAAACTTAAGACCATCAGCTATCTCTCAGATTCTGCAGCTGCCCATAGGCTAGCAGGGATGAATATTAGGGATCTTCCCAAGGGTAGGGACAAGGGCTCTGTGCCACTGAGCCCCTGTGCTGCTGCACATACCTGCAGTGTACAATACTTGGTCCTGTGTCTGGGGTCCTGTTGATATAATCTCTTACAGTTCTGACAAACTGAATCAGGGACTGGGTGGTCTCTGGCACACCATGATCTGGCCATACAGTGTAGTGGAAGTGACGAATGAGCCTCGTTGAGTCAAGCTGCTCTTCCTGTTGGGATTCAAAAGTGTGGGTCATCAGGACAAGAGAGAAAGGAACATGTAGAACAGGTACCTTCAGAGACAATGCTATAGCTTCCACCAGAAGGGAGTCAGGCATGATGCAACTGTGGTACAGCAGAATAAACCTTCCTAATTTAGCCTTGCAAGTGTTTTAAGCCAATTAATCAGGAAAGAAAAAGATGCAAACATACACTGCAGATTTTAAACTCTCGTATTGTCCACTCTGGGAGCACTGATTCAGACAGCATCTCAACAATCAGGTCTCCATAGTACAAGGAATCCTGGTCATGGGGCCAGTATTGATCACACTTTACCTGCAGGGACACAAGGAAAGACAGATTTAGTGGTCAAAATAGCTACAAACAATGCCCCCATCCTGCACTTCAGACCTCTGAGGATGAAGGAAGAAAGGCAGCAGCTGAATTCAGAGAGAGATGCCACTCTGCCATGTCAACAAACAGGGTCTGCCATGGGAATGGGTTACCATGGGGGTGGGAAGTGGAAGTTCTCAAAATTAATTTGTGATGGAGGAATGGGGAGAACTTCAGGGATGCCTTCTTACAGGGCATATTTTCTGTGCTAACTCTTCTCAAATCTCTGCTTGGATGAGAGCTATGCTTCCAGTGCCCCTTGCTCACCTCTTGCTGAGACATGGCAGTAGAGTGCCACCTGGAACCACTGAGATGCAGAAGGATACAGATCCTATTCTGTGCTGGCTTTCACCCTCTCCTCAGGAAAAAATGGTAAGCTGAGAGGAACTGACCCTATGTGCTATTAGAGGATCACTAGTTCAAGTTTGTTTAATCTTCTTACAGATCTAGTTGCTGTCTTACAAAGTGACAGGACATGGTCATACCTGGGATATGTAGCATACCATGCTACACTTGCACTCAGGAAGAATGTTAAGTGCATGAGTGGTCTCTTTGCTAACTACATTCAGGGCTTATATATCAGAGATAATTTGATGTATTTACTGATCAACATTTACTCTCCAGAGCTTATATTTAAAGTAGAAGTTGATCAGCATTGATATGATAAATGGGCACTTTTTGTTGGTGGTTGTCCTTCTGCATGCTGAAGAAAATTGTCTAGTGAACAAAGTCCTGGATTAGAGACCAGAAGCACTGAGCTCTGCTCCTAATTCTAGCCTTGACATGCTGCATGATCTTGAGACAGTCTGTGTATCCTCACTTCACAGCCCTGATCTGCCTCCAGTCTTTATATTATACCTTTTCTTTCATGCTGGAGATCCTTGACTGGGCTCTTTTTGGCTTTAGCGTGATGCAAGTAAGAAGCAAAAACTTTTAACAGATGTTAAAACTGACATTTGACAGACATTAAAACAGAAAAAGAAGAGTCACTACTTACTCGGCCTTTCTCAACACACTGGGTTACCATGACAATATTGTGAACATTTTGCTCCCATGCCATCTTCCAGAACTCATCTTTGGTTCCAGGCAAAGGGCCCTGAGTTGCTATGTATTCCCTGCGGAAATTATTGCCCTGCAAATAAAGAGAACTCCATTAGCTTCCAAAAAGGCAGAAAGAAATCTTTTAACAACTGAACAAGCCTTGGGGTTGCAGACAGGGCTCTGCAGCAACCCTTGCTGGGACAATAGTTTTGAAAGCTAAATTGTTGCCTTGGACCTGAAAGCAAATGACTGATTGGAACAGAGAGAAGGAAGAGACTGTGGCAGTTTATCTAAATACTGTTCCTTTTGTGACAGTCAAAACTTTCAATAGTTCTTTTGTGTTCAGCACACTCTCAAGCAATTTTAAAGCTGCTAGGGGTTTTTGTTTTATTTATAATTTTTAATAAACTAGCTGAGTTCTGACTCGAAATCTGGATTGCTAAAGCCACTGCTATTATCAATCATAACTCTTTGGCAAAGGGCATTATTTTAATTTCAGCCAGTTTTATCACCCTGAGAGGTGCAAATGCTGTCAGGATGAGCTACAGCTCCACAGTGAGGATGCCACCTGCAGTGATAGCTACAGTTGTTGTGGACACTGTATAAAATCAGCGACCTTTAAAAATATGTCCTTGGCCAATTAGACTTGCTACCTTACATAACCATAGCAATGCAAGAAAGTGTCCTTAAGTGCTGGGTAAATCATTCACAGTTAACTTAATGGTAGTCAGACACAGTCTTTCAGCACAGCCACAAAATGAGTTCTTAGTTTTTTAGCTCAAGTGAATCAAGGAAGGGGGAGGGGAGCCTTAACCATCCAGCTTTATATTCAGTTTTAGATGATGGAAAAATTACCACTGTAAGGAGGACTGTAAAACACCACCCTTGAGTCACTTACTGGTATGTAGCTTGCATTAATGTAGTCTGAGCAAGGGTCATCATCCACATTGGAAAGCTTCACTCTTGATGTATCATCTAGCAAGAAATTGATTACAAGAGGCTTAGGGCTAGGTCTTGATTTTCAGTCCCTCTCAGCACTTACAGAAATGCGTTTGTGAAAGGACTGCCAGCACTATTACAAGATTTTATATGAAGAGCTAATTTATAAGGAATAACTGCTGGTTTTACTGCCTCTTTAATCTGTGAGTGCTGTGGACTGTTCCAGAGACTAGGAGATAGATGGGCAAGAAGGATGTGGTAAATATACTGAAATTCCTCTGCTGAGCTGCATAGAATTTGTTATGACAACAAAAGGGCCAAAATAGCATCCTCCTTCAATTCCAACAACAGCATGCTGTACTGGAAAGCAGCGCCCAGCTCTGCCCTTGAAAGAATAGTTACACTTCAGTGATATTCTGAGCTAACACTGAGCAGGCCTAACATCTTCTCTAGGTGAAGGGCTGTCTCTACAGAAACATAAAGTGCCTGAGCTGCCAGGACACTGATTCATGACATAATGCCATGTTGGATCTCAGTCAGGTGTCATTGCTGGCATGAGCAGGCAGGACACAGGAGAGCCTGTGCTGCCAGCACGTGCCACATCCATTAGTGGGGATGTGCACTGAGTTATGTGGTGTTCTTCCTCAATGTTCTACCTCCAAAATGACAGGTGGGAGATTAAAGGGGGAACCTCTCAATGACAGACAGGTCTTGCATGAGAAGAACAGGGTTAACTTGCCATGTCTTACCATGCAGAATCACACCAGCTCTACATTGTATAGTAGGTTTGCTGTGTACTCTGAAGAACAAAGATTTGGCAACGTTGTCAAAGAGCACTGAATGGATGCTACCCTGTATGTAAAAAACCCTACTGTTATTTCTACTATCCTTGTTATCAGCAGTGTCTGAATGCTCCCAATAGCTTGAGCTTTTTCTCCCTGGACTGAATGCTAGTCATTACACCTCTAGTGTGAAATTAAATTACTGATCTATGTGAAGCCATTCAGGGCCATGCATCATCTGCCTCCTAGCACAAGAACCTGAGCAGGCAGAGATATTTCATCTCGGACAGAAAGGAGGGAAGGGATTGGCTGCACTCTTTTCCACTAGGCTTAGTGAAAAAAAAGAGTGAAAAATAGCTTGTGTGATGCAATATTACACAACCAAAGCTAAAACTCACAGGGCAATATATTATTGTATCGATTTTTCCCTCTGTTCTCTGGCAGAAGTGCTATGTCACATGTCTGGTTTCGACCCACATCTTTCAAGTCCTGCAAAAAAGGAATAGGAATAAAATGTGAGGTCAAAATAATTAAAGGACAAGACAACACAAAGGGAAATAGTATTCATCAGCTCTCAAAGGCCATGGACAGAAAACAGCTGCTTTTTAATAAAAAAACAAACTGAAATTACATAGGTAAACATACTGCTTTAAAGGAAGTACATGGCTGGCAGGTACCTTCCATACTTTATGACACAGATGTGCCATAAAAACAAATGCTCCTAATCTCAGACAGACAAGTATCAGGCAGAAGCTTCCAGCCAGAAGATGCCAAATGAAGAGCTGGTTTCTGCACATGGACAAGTGGAGTTCAAATGAAATGCTCCACCTTTTTTGGATTTGCGTGAATAAGACAAACAAATGCAGGCCCTTCCAATACATTAACCAGTTGATTCAGCCAGCCCACCCCTTCACAAAGCAAGACCTTTGCCTAGGTTAGGATCCCACCTCATATTCCTTGGACAGAAGGTAGTTGGAGTCTGCTTGAAGTTTGTTGAAGTGTGCTTCAAAGTGACTGACTTTGATCGGACTGAAATATTCAACAGGAGGGAGAAAATCACAGGATGAATCACAGTTATAATTTATCTAGTTGGCTACCAAGAAGTTTTTTAGGTATTAATTTTTTCTTTTTACCTGGAAGTTTTCCTGTACCTGGAAATTATTTCAAAAGAAAAAGAAACACTTCATCAGTAAGTGATCAGATAAGTCTGTTCAACCACAATGCTATGTTAAAAAACCAAACTTTTTATATTACCCTTTTTGCCCCAAGTTCAAATGGACTGACAGTGGCCTGTCTCTGCGAATGTTCAGCCTTGCTGTAGGTCTCTCATGGCCATTGCTAGAACAAAAAGGAAGGTATTCTGTTACATCATTAAGTTTTGAAACTGGTAAGAGCTGGCACTGACATAATTTATATTTTCTTAAATGTCTTTTTTTTCCAGTTTACCATTTTCCACTGTGTTTTGATTTTTGGCTCTGATCCTGTGGCATTGCTCTTAGGTCAGGCTCAGAGTTTTCTTGTATTTTAGCTTGGCAATAGTGATGAGGAGTGTATGCGTGGCAGAGGAAGTAAGACATTTTTCTTGTTCTGAAACACTCGCAGCCCAGCCCATCATTAAGGAGGGTGCCCTGTGCTAAGATGGACCCCTAAATCAGTTCATTCTCTACATGTAAAGAAACACAGATGTAGATTTTCAGAACTGTAGAAGGTTCACAGCTTCCAGCACATCCATTCTGCAGACCAGGCCTGCAGCAGATGCCCACATTAATGGCTGGAGCAAGTGGCATAACCACAGCAGGCTTTGGGAAAGCCACAGAAGTGGTACTTACTCCACACAGCTAGTGTTGCCTTTTTTCTTTTTGCTGCCATCTCCTCCTTCAAGACATCTCCCTTAGAGAACACTTTCTCTTTATGTCTGATGTGGGAAAACCATACCTGTATTACTGCCATCCTGCTGGGTATATAACTTACAACAAGAAACCACATTCTATAATAAAGTTTATACATTTTGGCTAAAAGCTATGACTAGTCAGAAAATACGAGTTTTTTCAATCTGAAATTCTGGCATATGAAAAGCAAATTCAAAAACATATCAGCTTAATTTTGTATCAGTAAAAGAACTGAATTTCAGACTTGCAGTGTTTCCCATGCACTAGAAATGTTGAGGTTTTTTTCTAATTTCAGAAACTACAAAGAATTTCACGTCTCAGTCATGCAAAATAATTTAAATGGATAAGGATTTTTTCAGTTGACACACTATTTCATTTTTAAAAAAGATGTAAGTTCACCATTTAAGATTCATCTGTAATGTGAAATATACAACTATAACTGACAAAAAATGAGAAGCAAAGTTTAAGCTAATCTTTTGGACACTGAGGTAATGCCATATCTCGGTATTTTTGCATTGAAATTATAAAGTCTAAATGAACAGTTTCAAAAGCTTCCCATCTACAATGCAGATGCAATTAATCTGAAGCACTTCATTTTTTGACAAAAGACATTTTTTCCCAGAAGATAAAAGTTTGAATGATAAACCATTTTTTATTCAGAACTATTCAGACTGCTACTGCAAAATAAAAGTTACAAGGATCCTCTATGACATAATTCTGACACCATTTGAATTAAGTATATATAGATTTCTTAATATGCAAGTCATTAGTTGTCTACTTAGTGTGTACAGAATTTGGGGGGACACAGACTTTTATCTGTTGAACAGTTCAGTGTATCCATCCAATTTTTAGCTAATCAATTGTATTACTTAAATGAACATAATTTGAAATGACTTCAATAACAGAGACTGACAAAGGGACTCAACTTACCCAACTTTTTGTCTGCAGACAAATAAAGCAGTAACAGCCACCAACATCACAATCAGAAACAAGCCAGCACTCACACCTTCAATAACTCCAAAGAGAGGCTCTAGAAACAAAATAGTATATTTGTATGTCTTGAGGAAAAGATCAAAAGAATCAGAGAATCAATAACTTTCAGGGGATCTGTTATTATCAGCTGAAGAAAATGGCTTAATACAAGGAAATGTAAGGCATTAAAACACTTTAAAACATTAAAATTAGCTAAAATCTGGCATTGATTTTCTGTCCTCATTTTTTTCAAACCATTAAACAAAATTTTTCACTCCCAACCACTGTAAAAGACAGCAAAAACCCCATTATATGGGAGTGGTTCTCTTGCAGTTAGAAGCTTTCTTGGTGATAGCCTCACTGAGCATTTTTCCTTTTCTCTACTTTCAGCAGCTCTGTCAAGCAGTCCTCTGAATTTTGTAGTAAAGGTAGATAAGTCAAGTCAGCATCAAGTCAGAGCAGCCTTTCATGTTGTCTCATGTCGTCTCAGCAGGAGCATGCACAACAAGCTTTGTTCCAGTCCTTACAAATAGTTCTAGATGCCAGAGTATTCTTAGGCACAATATATAATCACATGGCACAGTCAGTGATAACAACTTGAAACTAACCTGCCTCTGTGGTGATGGGTAAAGAGAAGAAGGTGTCTGCAAAGAGCGGTTTAGGAAGTTCCTTTGGGTCTTCACTGAAAAGCTGAGTAAAAGCTCGTATGCTGATTCTAAAAAATACAGTAAAAAAAGTGGCTCGTCAGATGTTCAGAACCAACAGCAGAAAAGTAAGAACTCATTTGCCCCTTTGAGACAACTAAAACATTTCCACTGACCATAGATAATTCTTAGTATAGACACCTGAGTTAATCGGTCTTGTACTTAATTAATAATACTGATCCCTGAGTTTAATATAGGGGAGTCCAGCTAGTACAGGTGGAGAGCTCTGAGGTACCCTGGCAGAGGTAACAGATGGGGGCTTTGGCTGCAGGCACGCACAGCCTGACCACGTCTGAAGGCAGGACTAGCAGAAACTGCAGAGGAAAGAGGACTCAGAAGTGCTCCTCAGGGGGACACACTTTCCCTTCACTTGGCTGGTCACGACTGTGCTAATGGATAAATGTTAGAGTCCTCTTTGTTCTCCTGGTAACATGGGTACTTCCCAGACTGAAGTTTTGGGAAATGTGCCCTAATGAGAGCAGCCTATAGCAGGCTAGCACTGTTTTAATGATGACGAAGAAGCTGAGAGGCACAATGGGCACTCCTTGGCATGTACCTTCTGTCCATGTGGCTTTTCAGTGAGCAGCTGGCAGACCTCTTGGGACAGTATTTGCCTGTGAGAGGGGTGTCACAGAGCCATACTGGAGCTCGTGTTTGGTCTCACTGCCAAACAGTGTAACTGCTGAGGCTGGTCTTGGGAGTCATCCTCTTCTACACCCTACAGCTAACCTGGGCCTAGCTCTGGAGCCTGAGAATGGTGCCACAGGATAGAATGGCCTCAGGTCTTTCTAGCTTGTTCCAAAAGAACAAATGGGGTAGTTCTGCCAGACTGAGTGAAGCATGCTTGCCTTCTTCTTGAAGTACTCTTCTGACTTAGCCAATCGTCTTCAGTCTTTTCAAAGAAATGCTGAGCAGCAATAGGAGAGCTTCCCATCAAGTTGAGGTAAATAAATAAACCTATTAATTGCACAGAGTTTTGTGCATAATTAATCATATCATTCCCATGCCACTGAATGACTGGTTCTTACCTATGGAACAGGGGCATTGATAAAGCTTTCATAAATTTGCAGTGAAACACAAAGAACATTGTACAATGCAGTTACTAATCTTCTGAAGCTCAGGTGGATCAGGCACCCATATGACACCAAGTCTAATAATGCAACAAAGCACAGCTACCAATATAAGTCTAACCTATACGCAGTTCGAGGCTTTAGAGGTCCATCGCAGAAATTCTGGTGATCTGGATCACACTTTCCTCCCAGATTTTCCATTTCTCCTCCAAGCTTAATGTCAAAGCTTTTATAGTCACTGTCAGGGTTTTCAGCACAGCTACTGGCAAAATAATTTGTCTGGTAGATGCGTATAGAGTCGTTGTGTTTGTACTCCAGGTAGGAAGGTAACGGGTGCTGCTCATCGGGCTTTGGTCCTTCACTACCTGCGTCAGGTGCAGAGAAAGACAGAAGGTTTAGATGCCACAGCCATTAATGTGATGAGGTTTATAGGCTCAAGCTCTTGACAGACATGTTTTTATCCAATTTTCTATTTCTTGGAGGCTACCTCATGAATACAAAGCTACAATGGTTAGGGTACCTTGTTTCCATTACCAACCTTTCTATTATTTTTTTAGGCAGATTTCCTCACAAGTCTTCAGTGCAACTTTTGCCACAATAGGCATGTCAGGTTGAATGCTATGACATTTATTCCTGTGCTGCTGTGGGGAGTTTTTGTGATCCAGATTCCTGGATTCTACTACTAGCTATTTCAAAAAGAAGTAAAAAAACCCATAAACTGACAACTCTACTGTATATAGAGAAAAACTGCAGTAGGAAATTACAGGGGTCCCCTGAATGTAAATTCACAATAACAGAAGAGATTCAGATGGGCAAGCTATGGCAATGAGTAGTCCTCAAAAAGCTTTATAGTTTGCCCAAACATGACAAAGCAGACAGTGGAAATATTATCTGGCTTTTTTTCCTAAGGGTTGATGGACAGAGATATTAAACTTTCATAAAGGTCACAAAATATGCCCTGGTATGACAGTAAATGAAGCCACTTCTAAAAACAAGGTATAAATTGTTGAGACATGTATCTGATTTGCCAGACACACATCTCAACAATAGGTCAGCTGTTGAAAGGGAGGTTTACATGCATGTCACAAGCACCATTTCTGTTCTGTTTTACAGTGCTGCATGCAAAGTCATTTTCTTCAGTTAGCAAACATCACCTGGCAGACGTGTGGCTTCCCAGCATGGCTTACTGAGACTCTCCAAAGCAGTTGCCTTTTAGTGTTCGCACCTAACATTTAAACTACCTTTCGAAATCTGCACAGCAAGGCACAGATCTGTGTTCACTGGCAATGGCAACCAACATGAGCCTTAGACTACAAAAACTGTCTGAATATACATGTCAGTGTAATCTAGAGTACTACTTCTGTCTGAGCTCCGTAGTTGCTATAAACTCTCTAAGAATAGGACTCCCTGTATCCTCAGGCTAGGGAGGATGTATAGATCAAAAACCTGTATGACACTCAGCCATTAGATGAGGAGAAACCCCATTGCTGTGCAGTGATAGGGATGTACTTCCCCATGTAAATTTTATTGCCTATGGAGAGAATAGCATTAAATCATGACACTTACCATCAGCCTCCCTCACAACCACAGTAAAGTACTTCACAGCTCCATTAGTATCACTAAACCAGCTGCAGTTAAAAGTAAAGTTGATGGAGGATTTGGTAATCAGCACCTCTTTTTTGTTCACTCGTACATCTGGAGGTGGCTGAGGAGGACCTGAGTAATTAAATAAATAGAAAATAAATACAAAATAGAGAAAAAGCATTACCTATGTACTTGCTAATAAGGAAAATGCAATTGTAATAAATCTCAGTTGCCTGGACCCAATTCTCTGATTCTACTCTCTTTGCAATCAAGAATCTTCACCTCCCACAGTGAAACTGCCAGAAGATGAAACAAGCCAGCAGTGTGTTCACCATAATAAGAGTGACACCTCCTCAGTATGAATTCCTGCAGAAGCCCACATGGAAATGCATTAAAGTCATGTCAAGCCTATGAAAACAGAAATTGTAGCTGCTGAAAACAACACAGGTTTAAGCCAAGTATTTAGAGGCCACTTAACACACTCACTACAGAAGTTACCTGTTTTAAGCATCTATATTTCTGCTTTCTTTTCCTGGAACAGCCAGGGTTAGCCAGACAGAGCACTTAACTACAGAATACCATTTTCTAGACTGACTGTAGAATCTCCATAGAAAATGTTCTTCGTATGATACAAAACTACACCTTGAACAGTGACACAGTAGAAGTAAACTGGAAAGTGAAGCACACAGGGAAGAAAGTGCAGCAAAAGTGGGGATTTTAAGGGTCTACATTGCTGATTATTTTAAAAATCTGTAGTACTGAAACTATACTTCACATATGGAAAAATACAAAACCTGTAAGCAGGAGGCTAAATTTCAAAAGCTTTTAGAATGCCAAAATAACCAAAAATTCATACATTCACATGCTTTTAGCTATACGTCTTACATCTACAAAGTCTAGCTGCAATTTTTTGTGCTCCCTTGAGGTAGGGCCTCCAGTGTTAACCAGGGTCTGGGAGAGCAGCAGTGTTCAAAACAAGTAAGTGACAATAAACAAACATGAACTTAAACCAAATAAGAATAAACATGATCAGCAAACCTTCAAATAGGACTCAGTCTCACCTCTTGTGACATGAATAGCTAGGTCTTACATCTGGATTTGTAGTATCCTTTGTGATAGAGGAAGGAGATTTAAAGGCAACTGAGGGGCAAAGGAGAAGGCAGTTTGGTGACTGAACTCTAGCTTAGCTCAATAGCTCCCAAAGCAAATATAGTTTTTATGATCTAGCATTTCACACAAACGTGGCTTTTAAAAAGCAGCTACAGAGGCATCCCTGAATACAGGACTCCGGGCCATCCTCTCATTTTTTGAGTTTAGCCCTGGAACAGTGCAGGCCTCTGCATAGTGCTGTGCCACTGAATCTTGAGGTAGTGCAAAATCTGGGGCAGCTCTAGGGTCAGCAATGGCAGGCTGTTGACTGCAGTGATGCCTGGCAGTGCAGAGGCACCAGCAGATGCTACTGATACACTCCACTCAGCAGCCTATGGGTAGAGAAACTGAAGAATCTGTTTCAAAGCACATACTATAGAAATCTGGATCCTCCCTCAGGTCCTTTGGGTGATTTGGTCAGGTAGCACCTCAGAAGAGTCTATAGACACCAAAAGAGAATGTAGTACTACAATCCAATGTCCTTATTGATGGATATTTGTGCTGAGGATGGCTACCATCAATGAGGGTACAGATGGCTAGATACAGAAAGCCAAGCAGTGAGCATGAAGACAACTGATGAAGACAAGGCATGTGATGATGAGGACAAGGTATTTATGTTTCTCAGGCTATATTTCATGAATGAACCAAATAATTGGATCTGGCAATGTAATGAGAGGCAGTATAGTCAAAATCTTACATTGTCTGTCACAACAGAGACCAAAGAATGGGTTCAGTCTACTTTGGCCACCACTCCACATGTTGGCAATTGTGGAGCTCAGAACTCCTTTTACTGTCTAAGCAACACCAGCAATTGCTCATTGCTGCTCAATGCCTGTTTTCAGGGTAACTGAATTGCACTTACGATCAATCATTGTGATGGTGCTGTCTTCAACCACTTCACTCGTCATGTCTGCAGAATGCACCTTGATGGACACCAGGTATCGTTTGTGGGGAACAAGGGTCATAATATTAAGTAGAGATTTATCTTTATCTATCCTTTTAGAAAATTCCACTTCACGGGTGTCCATTTTCTTGCACTCAACGCTATACCCGTCGAAGTCAGAATCGGGAGGAGTCCAGGAACACGCGATGGCAGTAGAGGTTTGGGGCCGACAGTGAAGGCTTTGTATCTTGTCTGGCTCTAGAGAAATGTTGAGAAGTTGAAACTCAGTGGGAAAAGGGACAGGTGTCACACACTCTCTGCTTGCACTACACCTCCTAGATTCTGTATCTACCATCAGATCAGAACAGGAGGCTGAGAGTCAGCATTCCCAGTTATCCTGCAAATGTGTGCTGCCTGATTATTATGTAAGGCTGTAACTAATTTTAGCCATTTGAAATCAGATCTAGTGACATACACCCCATTAGCATTGTGAAGCTCCAGTAATTAATTGTGAAAACAAGGAAAAAACTTCAATCCTACTTAATTAAATCTTAACATGAACAGCTACACTACAAAGAAACAGATTTCTAGAAAGTTGTTACAACACCACAGGCTGTGGTGTGTCCATATCACTAAAACATAACATAGAAATATGCTTCATCCGTGTAATATGGGAGCACCATTTATATCATGTAACACGTAACAAAGACAGGATTTCACTCCCAGATGGCAGGCATCTACATTTAAGTGATTAAGCACAGGTGAAACTTTAATTATTATGCTGTATTAAAGAGTATATAGCTTACTAAACATAGATGTCAATTTAGAGCTGAATCCCACCCCAAATAACATGAGGATTTGCCACGACTCAGTTATTTTTACAATTTCACTTTTTCAAATCAGCCTTTTACTGAAGTTCCTAGAGATGAAACAGATTCACAGACATGGGCAGAAATGCAGAGCAGTGAAGCGATTCCAGTTTCAAATCTAGTACAGAACAGTTTCTTTCATCCTTCCTGTCTTATCATTCAGAAACATGATTATTTCAATATACTACCAACAGAGAAGTTTGGATATTCAGCCTTATTTTACCCCTGAAACAGACTGATTCAGGTTCTGCAACCAAACAGCTTGACTCTTGATGTGAAGATTATAAATGTATGTCCATTATCAGTCTTTAAACAGCTGACCTTGCACACAGCAAGAGCTTAGAATCTAGCTGAATTCATCACTGTCATTCATGAATTTATTAATGAAAATTACTGATTGCATAAAGAATTGGTAATACTCTCCAGTTTTGCATCTTCTTCAGCTGAGTGTTAGGGTGCAATGGAAATTTTTACTTACTTGTTCTCACACTTGCAGACTGTGACTGACTGTATGTCTTCCAGCTGTCGCCACTGACAGTTCTCACACTGAACTCATAGAGTCTCCCTGGTCGCAGGCCGTAGATGATGCGTACTTTAGATCTGCTGCTGCTGTAGGGATTGAATACTGTGAGGGGATCCTTTGGAAGCCACTGCACCTCAAAATCATCATAGTCTGTCCAGTCTGGAGGACCCAGCCAAGTGATTGATAAAGAAGTGTTTGCAACATCAGTAAATGACACAGTGTTAGGAGGGCTGGGTGCTATGCAGAAAGGGGGGGAAAAAGAAAAGAAGAAAAAGAGATTCTTAACAAATTTTTACACAAGACAAATAAAAGGAAACATGGATTATTTTCTTAATGCATGACAAAATAGTTTGTATTATCTCATATACACAGCCAATAACTGCACCCGTGCTGATGAGGGTGACTTTCACAGTCGTAACATATTCCTGAGCCTTTTGAAGAAAACAGTGCTGACTGCTTTCCTTTCACATTCCATTGTTTTAATGCACTTAAGGTTATCCTTTATCTTTATACCTTCGATATCTCTTATAATAAATCCTCCCTCAGAACAAGTCTGTTGCATAGTTGTGAACTAATGAATTCAAACAGATGGGACTAAAAAACAAAATCCTATACCTGTTCTTCCTTCAGCATTTGCTGTGTTGGTCAGGTCACCACTGTGAGTCACCACAACCAAAGTATACTTTCTGCCAGGAATGAGCCCCTGGAAACGCCACTCTTCCAGGTCTTTCCTTTGCTCAGTTTCTTTCTGTGTTCCATTTGGGTTGTAAAGATTCAGCTCATAGAAGTCAACATCTCCTGCTGCTGGACCCCAAGAGAACCACAGACTGTCCGTCATGTTTCGGTTGGATGCCTTGAGACCAACAACTGGGGCTGGTACTGAAAAAAGAAGGAATGAATATTGCTTTATGTAGAACATCCTTTGGGTGGGAAGAAGCAAAAAGGTCAAGCAGACCTGGTACTTGTCCTGTAATGACAGTCATTCTACAAACTAGACAGCCACCACAGCTGGCTGAAAAGCATAAAGCATATCTCAGTAGCTTCCTTTATTATTTTGAACTGCCACTGTTACCAAAAGAGGTTGCAATGCTTATAATGGATAGTTTTGCAAATATTAAGCAGCTTTTTCCTAGTCAGTATTTGGAAACACCCATTTCTGAGGTAGCTGAAAAATTACATCGCTGTGCAGATATAGTCCCACAGATTGGTTCCTATGTGGTGGTGCTGCAGGGGAATAAAGAAAGGTTTCACAGAATGTCAGAGCTGCTAGAGCTGCTTAGAAAACTCTGCTTCCCACATGTGGCTGAACAAACACAGAGCTGCAGCCAGAATTTCCCATGGGAAACAAGTTTTATTTCACTGGTAGACTGTCTATCCCATTAACCCTACTTGCTTTGCCTTTTTCCCTTTCCCACTCAGGCCAATATTGCTTTTAGGATGAGAGACAGCCTGAGCTTAGGGAGCATACACTGGAATGTCTTTCTTCTGACATGAGCTCCTGGGAATTGTAAGGTTCTTCATTTCATTTTTCCTGCTGTAACTACATCATTCAGAATTTATCTTTTTATATATCTAATGCTTTTTACATATTAGAGCTGATTTTGATACTTTTAATAGTTGCTCTAATCTAGTATGAGCATCAGACTCAGACCAGCTCACTGGTGTCCCCCATGAGCACCACACTGGAGACAGATAGTTTTCTTAGATGTTCTTGCCTGTTCTTCCATAGACAGATGACTCGTTAGTGAGGTCCCCACTGTGTGTAACAATCACCATTCGATACATCCTGCCTTGACGCAGGTTCTGGAACGAACACTGCTGCAGATGCTGCTCTCCTGAAATCCTGTCATGAAGAGACTTGTCTGGATTGTATAGGAAGATGTCATATGAATCAAGCTCCCCTTGAGAGGTGGTCCAGCTGAAGGACAGTCGGTCAGTGGTGTTCTCTGTGACTTTCAGATTTGTAACAGCTGCTGGAACTGAAAAGAAGGTAAGAGTAAATATCAGAGTCTAGGCACTAAGCTGCACCTTTGATAAACTCATGGCTGTAACACATTTCAATTAAGCCACAAGTAGCTAAGTAATATCAACAGCAACTGTCAGAAACAAGAGGAAAGCATTTATGAAATGCCACTGAGTCTCTCCTATACAGTATTTTTATTTTCCAGAAGGTCTGATTCTGTAGACTGTGCTCACAGAGAATTGTCCATTAGCTTCTACAAGAAGCTATTAATCAGTAAAGACTGCAAGCAAGACTTGGCCTTGAGTTTAGAAGTATGTATTCACATCAAATCCTGCATTAAGAACCTTGAGACTGTGAATTAAAAACTTGATGACAATAAAGCATTCAGGTGTATCCACAAAAGACAGAGGGAAGCATTCAGCATTTTGGTTTAATATCCTTATTATGAACCATGGTCACATTATTATGACAATAAAGTTCAGATTCACATACAAAGCATGTATGAGGAAAAATGATGCATAAACATCCAGAGTCTGTACCTTACAGACTTTGGACTTTCTACAATCTTTGTAGAACCAAAATATACAGATGTATATATGTATTTAATGATAGCTGACTGAGGGAAGTATAAGTAAATCAAGATGTTCTAATTACCTGTTCGGCCAACAGTTTCTGCACGCTTACTGAAGAGTCCACCACTGACTGTCAGAACTTGTATTTTATACTTCTTGCCAGCTAGTAAATCTTCAAATTTGTGTTGTTTGGCAGTAGCTGGCTCTGATTTGTTACTCAGGAGGATTCCTTGCTCGTTCAAGAGCAGAATGTCATATCTTTCGGCTACACCAGGAGCTTTCTGCCAGGTTACTAACAAGGAATGACTGCTGTAAGCATGATGGGCTAATAATTCCTGGACAGAGGCTGGAACTGGAAGCAACAATTAAAGGCAGGATATTACCAAGTGAAATACAGACCATTCAATACACAAATCTGAGTAAAGTAATTAACAGAACATAACTGAAATAACCTGAAATATTTTCAGGTTCACTTGTGGGAAAAGAAATGTCTGTGCATATGTTTATGCAAACAACTAATTCCTAGACATAAATACAAACAGATGAAGTTATAGAGCATCATGGATATCTGAATCGGGAATGGAAAAGCAAGAGATATATAGAGACTATCATGAAAAGATGGAGAAGGAGAGTGAAATGAACTCACCGAAACAGTTAAAAGGAAGCTGAAAAATAAAGGAGTGGTAAATTGGTGCAAAATAATAGCCCAGAATAGAAAATGTTAGCCAGTAGCTGCTGCACAAAAGTCAAGGCCATAGATAACAAATGCACGTGCTAAAGAGAAAGGATGCATAAAAAACAAGGTATTGCATTGTTTTGTATGTTCTGACACCCTGAACAGTGGGGCAATATGTTGTCTAAGAAGCCTTGACCATGCAATAGGCTCTGCTAGAACACAATGCTTGCCTACATGGAGTGGATGTATCTGACAGATGGGTACAGGCATAGGAAATGAGAGCGATGGAACTGCATTCATCCTATGAAGGAAGACACTGGGCTGGACTAGAATTCCATGCACATTCACCCAGGTGAAGCTACTGAAATGACACGTCTCACTGGTATTAACAGACCCATGCCAACATCATGACTCATGCTTTGAGATAAAAACTTCCCATGAGTGTGAATGTCCCCATGCCCTATGGTACATTCATAAACATTATTAAACAAGGGTCAGATATAATGTAACTTTCTTGTTGTCTCAAGAAAAACATACTTGTTCTCCCAAAAGCTGCTAAGCTGTTGTGCAAGGTGCCACTGTTAGATTGCACCACCACCCGGTACTGCTCCCCAGCTTCCAACTTGTGAAACATGTGCTCAGAGATGTGTTTGGAGACACTCTGAGAATCAAGCTGACGGTTTTGTTGAAATATAGTCACTGTGTAGGAATCAACATCTCCACCTCCAGGGCTCCAGCTCACTTTCAGACTGTTTGTCATGCCATTAGGTGACACATGAATGTTTCGGACCTTGCTTGGAACTGGAAAAAAACAGGGAACAAAAAGGCACCTGCTCACAAATTTCCTGTTTGACTCAGGCTTCCTAATTTCTACCTATTTTATGGCCACAGAAAAAATGATTCAAAAGAGTAAGATCCCTTACAGGTACAAGTAATGTCATTCATGGGTAAACAAAAGCAAAGTTGTAAACATCTGTGTGGGATTATTAGAAACACAATTCCATGTGTAACCTCCCTCTTATCCATATGATACCTTAAAAACACCTCAAAAAATGAAAGCTCTTTAGGTACCCTCAGTTAGTTAGCCATTTTTCTGTTGTTATCTCAATCATTCACTTCAGGTAGGTAAACAGAGGTGTAAAATAAGTAAGTGATCAAACTAGAGACACTAAGCAAACAACTGGCATGCATGGGAATAACAGAAACCTAAATGCTGACATCTCAATACAATTCCCATGCAACAAATCAGATTCTCTGTCAACAATCAAGTATTAGTAAATGCAACACTTTTTTATTAAGCACATGTGTTGGCTAAGTACTAGTGTGATTTTCAATGAGATCTGCTGTCTCTGAGCCAGTGTTACATAAGCTTGAATATAATCATGGCTCATCCTTGATTTTGAGTGGGTCATTCTAGAAAAGCCTAAACACATTTTATATACCACATCATTTCTTACTTGTCAGGCCTTCTATGAAAGTAGCCCGCTGTGCATCTCCACTGATGGTCAAAACAAGAATTTTGTATAGACGTCCTGGAGTCAGAGCTGTGAACCAATACTCCTCAATGGTGTTCCCAAGGAAAATGGGTGGGAAGATCTTCATATCATTGAAGAGCAGCTGAATCTCATACTTATCAACATCCCCCTCGGCCTTTGACCAAGTTACCTGCAGATCTTCTGTGCTCCTGTTACTAAGAGTCAGTTCCTTCACTGACTCTGGCACTGAAGAAGTGAGAAGAAAGATGGGAAACTTCTCAGTACTTACTAACAGATCACAGCTAAAAGCTAGCAGCTCTGAAGTCATGCTTCTGAGCTACAATTTTTCACGCAGTTCCCTTGAGAAAGCAGTAGATTGCACTTATTTGGGTAGTTTGCACCCCATCTAACATTGGAAGGTCCCATTTCAGAACAGAAGTCCACAATCTGTCAGCATTAAAATAATAAATAAATAAATAATAATGGAGCCTGCAGGGAGTTTACCTAGCCAACAAAAACTGAATAAGATCTGCATGTACAACAAATACAGAGAAAAGAGCCCTGAGCTAGTGCCAAGTCAAGGCAATCCATCTGTGGGATGCAGCACCACAATGCACTTTCCAGCTTGTGCCAGACACATGTGAGTTATTTTTGCCCCATGCTACATCTTTGTTAATAAACTGAGTGCCTCTGCATGGCTCCTTAACTCACATATGGTGCTAGGTGAAGATTGCACCCAGATCCCTGCTGGCTCCCAGCTAGCCACCTTACCACTCTTGCCCCATGCTCTCCAATGCCAGGGGTTGGGGTAGTTTGAATAGAGTGAGGTCTAGTCTATCTTCTTTCCTAAATATTTTCATAACCAGAAAAAACTGTTTAGTACATTCTGGCATAATTTAATGATAAATACTAAGCTCATGTGGAAAACTGGACAACTGGTTTTTTGGCTTTCAGTGTTCCAAGATTTGTTTTCCAATTTAACAGCACAGATCTCTTCTTTCACTTTTTGCTTGTTTGTAACTTAAACACTGGTCATAAACGAAATACTGCTTTCTGTATTTGAAATAATACACATTCAAAGAGTCAGAGTCAACATTCTATGTTTAAAAATCATGAGATTTTTGTTCCTGTGTACAGTAAACAAAAAAAAATACCCCGGGCTGTCTCAGAATGTTTCCAGGGTGCTTACTTACTTGTTCTGCCATAGACTCTTTCACTAGTTTCGTATTTCCCACTCTTTGTGCTGACTGTGACACTGTACTGCCTCCCTGGGACCAGACTGGTGAACACACATTCATTTTCATCCTTTGGGACACTTTTAGTTTGGATGAAATCATTGTTGTTACTGATGATCACTTCATAATTATCAAAATATCCAGATGCATGTAACCAGGACACCTTCAAGTAGTCACTTCTGGCTGAATTGCTGACTGTAAGTCCCTGGACACTTGAAGGGACTGAAAGAAAAAAAAAAGCAGAAACTTCCTGAAGTAACCAGAGTTGTGGTAGAAAACTATATTTATGGTAGTTACCAGAATTTTGTGAGGAAGTTGCAAAAAGACAACGTGGTTTTAAGCAATAAATCTGGACTTTCCAGGCTGCTTTACATCTTATAATACTACAATGGTTTGCCTTTCTAATTTTTGCTCTTGTGGAACTTGCTCCCTTTCTGTAAGAGTCATGAGTTCCACAGACAAACACTGATCCAAAATTTGGTTCTTGTCCTTTTGTGGACAAAAGGCTTGGATTTTCACCTAGATCATGAGAAGAATAAAATTGCACTAACTTGATACTCTTTGTTATTTTAACACCCCTTACAATCTTTCTTTTGTTCTACTGGTTTACCAAGTGTAAAGTCTCCATTTTTTTCCATTTTTGAGAAAGGTTTAAAAGGTTCTCCATCATTATTGCCATCCTTTTCTGAGATTTTTCTATTCCTGTTATAATATCCTTGAAAATTGCATGACCAAAACCATAGACAATGTGTTACATTACCAAAACCAACTGACGTGCGTGTTACACATTATTGTGACACCTCACTAATATTTTACTAATTAGCCTGTCCTTTTCTGTTCTTTCAGTGCCTCAGTAACTTTCTGAGCAGATGCTCTGTAAGATATACTTGAAGGGCCATGTAGAGGCATTAAGGGCAGGACAACACATTTGAGCGAAAACTAACACATGATTTCTGTTCACTCATAAGGACCGACATTACTTTCATTCATGATAAGGCATTTTTGCATGAAATAAAGCAGCAACAGGGGCATAAGAATAAAACTAAGTTTATAAAGCTGTAATTTTATGGCTTGACCCTCCAACCCCTAGTCATCTGTCCCAGTTGGTCAGATATTGATAAATCGTTGGTAATGGCTGCACATTAGCCATTGCCAACATAACAATGATTACAGTGACTGTACTTGCCCAGAGCCTCTCTTTACCTGTTCGTTCCTGGCTGAGGGAATAGTTTTCATACTTTCCACTCTTTGTGGTTATCATCACATCATAAAGCGTCCCAGGAGTAAGGCTGCTGAAGGAGCATTCACTGAATGATTTGGAAATGGTGAGAGTCTGAACAATCTTGTCATCATGAGAGAGTGTTACCAAATAACTGTCTACATCTCCAGCAGCTGGCAGCCAAGAAACACTGAGGTAGTCACTCCGACCTGAGTTATTTACTGTTACTCCAGTCACACTGGAAGGAACTGTGCAATAAAGAGGAAAAAAAAAAAAAACAAAAACAAAAAAAGCATTAACTAGCCAATTCTTATTGTTGTGAGTATCCCTGTAATGCCATCCCCTGCAAAATAAGCAGTCTGGGACTCCTGAGAAGTTCTACACTGACTGCCTTTCAGAAACTTTCATCTTCTTTTTTAAATACAGTGAAGGAAATTGTTCTGGGTGGCCTGATCCCAGCACTTCTAAAATTGTAGAAGCTGAGTTATCCTCTCAAATTGCCATTCCTCAGTAATGACAATAACTGGTGAGGCTGGTAAGAGGCTGAGGCCCACAGCTGAATGTTTCATTTCCAGTGGGTTCTCTGACGCCTAGTGGACAAAACATGAATGCCACTTGTTTTTCAAGCCAGCAAGGTGAGTTCAAAGGCTCCACATTGCCAGAACTATCATCACTCAGTTATTACAGGGGCAGAACTTATACATAATGAACTTCCAAATTTTAACTGGACTCTTCTGCACAGAACTTACTTATCTCAGGAGAGGGGCTGACCAACAGCTGTCAGAGTCAACCCCCCACACCATGATTTTACAAAATACACTTGTCTACTTTAAGCCTTTTAGTATTATTCTTCTCCATTTTTTTCCAGGTTTGTTTTGCCTTTTCACCAGAAAATAGTGATTTTCAAGGAGAGCATTGCAGAAAACTGCAGAATGCCTGGCCTTTGCCAAATTCACATAACGGGTAAAATTGCACTATGTTGCCAGATTTTTCCTCTAAATATCCACAGAACTAGTATTACATTTCATGACTCTTTAAACCTAAAGAATTTGATGCAACAGTAAATCTTGTTCAGTGAAGTACAGAAGGACGTCATAATAACTAATTAGCCCTGGTGGACATTCTTTGGTGCTGGATTAAAGAAAAAGAATGGGTTGTGAGAAACTGAGACACAAATTTATCCCACCACCTTTAGGCAGGTTCTTGGCACACATAAGTAAGGAGTCAGTCATACTACACCACCACCACATAGCCAATGGAACAAGAGAGTCCCTTCCAAGGAGTGATTTGCCTAGACAGTTGTTCATTACTCTCAGGGCATAATTTTGTCTTTGTTACAGAGTGATCCTGCTGCAGAGTTACCACCGTAATTAGAGCAGTTAGCTCTCTAAAACTATATTTACACAAATCTGGACAGACAGTGTGCACATATGGAACTATACGGATGAAACTCCTGTTTTTCTGAATTTTCAGTGCAGTGGCTTAAACACAAGACCATTCTCTTAGACAAATTCAACTATCAAAAAGCATGCTGGAGTGTTTTCCTTTTTACCTGTTCTTTCCTCTGCAATCGTTTGCCTTGAAGATATCCCTCCACTGACAGTGGTGACAACAACTGAATAGAGTCCTCCAGGTTTCAGGGGATAGAAGTGATATCTGTTAGTTTCACTGGGAACAGTTTCATTTTTAATGACAACATTCTCATGAATCAGTAGCACTTGGTATGAGTCTACATCTCCCAGTGCTCTTGTCCAGTTGGTGAACAAGCTGTTGGTTGATCCCTGACTTGACACAGTCAGACCTGTCACTTGGGCTGGCACTGAAAAGGAAATTGTCATACTGTTACTGAGGAGAAACAAAATAAAACAAAACAGAATCCCCCAAAGAACACAAGTTTAGTCACACTGAGGAAGTGCACCAAAAGAACATTCCAATTTGCAGCCAGACTCAACAGCACTAAAAATACTTTAACTGGGGACTGCTTCCTGTCTGGGATGTGGTCTATGGGAAACTAACTAAGACACAGAAAGGTCTTTCAGCCTTTAGCACAACTTTTCTCAGTCAGATGAAAATGATTCAAGATCAGAGAACTGAAAGAGATGGCATTTTATAAATACCGTTAAATAAAAGCCATCAATTTAGGAAATATTCAGCGTTTTTGATGACACTTCAAATACAGTCTTGTGCCTTTAATCTTCCCTTTCGTCTCCCATTCCCAGTCTTTCATTTCTAATAAATGGCAAACTTGTTTGAAGAATACCTCAGGCACAGTCATCTATACTGTGTCAGACCCTTTAATTTTGGGGATAACTGAGATGCATGGTTATGGTTTAACTTTTTATGTAAGAAGATCTGCAGGATACCAACTTTTATAGAATCAGAAGAAGAATTGTTAAACAAACATAACATTTATCTAAGCATAAGCTCATGAATTTAGCAAGACCAAAAAGGATAAAGAAATAAAAAGGAATGTAATATGTAGCATAAATTTTACTACAAATCCTATTTTTTAAAATTTGGTTTGACAATATTTGGTCAAAGAAAGGAAAAACAATTACTTCTAAAGATTTTTTTTTACATGACCAAGCACAACTGAAATAAAGAACACTCTAACTCTATAAAATGTGAATGCACTCTTCCGCTCTTGTTTTTATCAGCCTTTTTGTACACATAGTACTGGTTTAGTAACCATTAACAAAAGATAGAAAATTAGGTACAGTGCTGAAGAAAATGCAAAGTTGACAAAAAACTCAATCAAAAATCCTCCCTGTTTGATAATGTTCTCATAACACAGTCAGCTCCAACAAGACACTAAAGTGCCACATGTTTGTGCTAAATGCTCATTTCAGTGCTCTTTGCAATAAGACCTACTTCTGTCATATTTACAGCAATATTTTTCAAGCTCAGTAAGCTGTCCTGCTGCAAGGAAGATTCAGAGGTTTGGAACGCTTATTAAAACCTATGCTCTAGCTAAATAATGTTTGTTCTTTAAAACTCACTTTGAATGTAATACTGACACACAATCAGTGCCTGATGTGTTTTCAAACATTGACTCATACTAGTGAAGTGGGACCTTTATGGCTGAATGTGTCCCCTAAACAGATATAAGTCAGATGGAAGTGAAATTCCACCTATCTAACAACATAACATAACAGAGAAATCAAAGTATGAGCTAAACTTCTCAGACCTTGGAAGGAGTTATGAAATTTAAGTAAGGACCACCATCAACCCTAACCGTGCTTAGATTCAAACACAAGCAGCTTGTTTTTCCCTGTGCTGTGCAAGGACAGAGCTACATTTTTCAAACTTTGCTTTCACTGCAGAATGTTTAAGTCAGTGCTTAAGCAGAGTAAAGCAATCTGTACGGTTTAAAACTTGCACATATGCACAAAATCAGCACCCTGAAGGGGCTGAGAATGGGACCTTCCCTGTGACACAGTCATCATCCTCAGTAACAAACACATATTCTGGAATCAGAAGAGCAAAAAGATTCAAAACACATCTTCAAGGTCACATATGTGACCTTGTGTCTGTCAACCTTGGAATGTTCCCCCTAAAGCAACATTTTCCTGTGTAGTGATGTTTCTCTTTTTCCCAGATGATGAATGCCTTGCATCAAGGAAGTGACCCTCCTGAAAATATACAATGAAAATGGTTCTTCTTACATGGAGTCTTGAGCTAATGTAGATTGATTAGATATGACAAAATATTTCAGGAAACTGTTTTGCCAGGAATTACACATCTATTTCCCAAAAATCTTAAATAAATACAGCAAGATAACTGACAGTCAGAAATGAGAGACTCAGACATGTAACATTTTTACTGAGGAAACAAACATAAGATCAAGCCTTTTGAGATTTAGACACTGAGTGAATTAAGTTCCCTACAAAGCAAAAAAAAATTGTTAATGGTTGAGAGAAGTAAAGATTAAAATAGTTTGACAAGATGATACCTGTTCTTCCTTCTACTGAAGTCCAGTTGCTTAAAGTCCCACTAATGGTAGTGATAGTAGCTGTATATTTCCTTCCAGGTATCAAGTCAGTAAAAGTGAATTCCTTAGCTTCTTTTGCAAGTCCTTTCTTTACAATAGGGAGCTCACTGACTTCCAGGGAAACCACATAGCTGTCCCATTCTGCAAGAGGGGTCATCCACATGACACTAAGTGAAGATTCATTAGCATGCTTCACACGGAGCTGGAGAACAGGCTCTGGAGCTGGAAAAGTACACAGATATCACAACAAGAACAAAACTGTGTAGTGTGTACACATGCCTCATCTCAAGCTGTTATAAGAAATGTGTTCTTTAAGACAGAAATGTGACAGCAACAGAGTATCTGCAATCAAGAGGAGATTCTGTACCTTTTCTAGGAAGCCATTCTTACAAATCTAGTATTCGTGCCCCTCTTCCAGTAAAGGACTGTTAGCAGCAGACTTCAGCAATGCACTATGGCTCTAATGCTTAGGTTTAAACTTACACCAGGATATATATTTTAGTGCAAATGGAAATGCAGGGAAGTCAGCGAACTTCCTCTTGAACTCTGGGTGCTGAACAGGGATATAAGACATTTGTATCATAAATCAGATCTACAACAATGTACTTCTAACAAACAAGGATGCAAGTTGTAGGGTCAGAGTGACATTGATTTTGCAGTGATTTATACCTAAGACAAGCTGAGGGACACTTCAAACTTACAGGGGCATAAAAGAAAGAATCTGATCAGTGAATTTCTCTGTGTGTTCATGTGTGTGTGTGTGTGTGCCTGCATACCCAGAAAGCATGTCTTGCCTAATATAGTCCCTGATCTGATTTTGTCCCTGTCACATTCAAATACAACTCCCTTTCCAAGCCTGTGGGTTAATATAAGAGAAAACTGAGTCACAACAGGGCCTAATAATTATACTTCATAACAGACTCATTATGCACCTCACTGTGCGTCAAACACAGTCATGCTGGATATTATTAAATGGACTATGTTCTAATCACAGAATCATAAAATCACTTAAGTTGGAAAAGACCTCTAAAATCATTGGGTCCAACTATTAATTGCTTAGCTGAGTCAATTAAAAGTAGCACCATAAAGTTAAATTACTTGCAACATGTGTCAAAGTAAGGAAGATGAGAATGTATCTTGTTCTGATCAAGTTTGCTACAAGTCAGAGAAAGCTTCAGTTCTGTAGCTTCTACTGGTCTTGCTGTTGCACAAAATTAACAAAATTAAGTCCCTAGGGAATGACAGGTAAGAGTATAGTAGAAAAGGAGGGCCCCTCCTGCATATCAGTGAAATGAACATGTAATGTAACACCTGAGTCATGAGAGAATCGTGATACAGTTCCCATAGCTTTCACTAACAAAATATTTATTACAAAAATAATCCCGAAAGTTTTCACAGAACTGCTGTAGTTTACAAAGGGAGCTCCTTTTTACTGTACTAACAGTGAAATTAATTTGTGGATACCCAAGTACTCTTCATTGCTCACAGAGCTGAACACTTTGCACTCTCACAGTGCCTGGACAAGCATGCTGACCTGTTCTCCCCATGCAACTCGTCTTGCTCTGCAAATCGCCGCTCTCCACAATGACTTCCACGCCGTACTCCCTCCCTGGGATGAGGCCCGCATCACGGATGAGGTACTCGGTGGTGTCCTTCGCGAGGGTGCTGTTGAGCACCAGGGCTGAGTGGTTCCACAGGAGCAGGCGGTACCTCTCCCAGTCTCCCGCAGGGGGCAGCCAGGTCACTCGCAGAGACCGTGGCCAGCGGCTAGCACCCGCCTGCAGCTCCAAAACTTTCTGGGGAACTGGAGAAAGTGAAAATGAAAAAGCAATTTTGAAGTGGGATACTTCTGGTGAGATGCAAATGCACTGGCAAAACCTGCCTTGCAGCAGAGCTGTTGTACGAGTACTTGGACCAGCTAGAGCAATGTGAGTTATCTTGTTGCAAAGGTTGGCTTTCATTTTAAAGACAATTTTTACTCTTCCCCACAAAAACTGCTCACTTATTTTCCTGCTGCTTTCTGACATCAGAAATGGGCAATCCCTTTTAGGGCATCCCTGTACACTTCTTGGATGCCCCTTGCAGTTTTCAGTCAGGTTCCCTGTTGTTTCCTGCACTTAAGCTCACTTAGAAACTGTCTATCAAATTTTCACTGCTAACATTCAAACTTCAATCTCTATCAGCCCAATTCTGGTACCAGCAGCAAAGTCTAATGGCTTCTTTCACAGAAACAGCTTCTTCCACCCTGTATGCCCTAATTCCTGCCAGCTGTAAAAGGCACTGAGGTTAAAGCATCCACTCCATCCTGTCCTGTACTTCAAGGATCCTGAATTTACAAGCTTAACCTTCTCCTGCCTAACTGCAGGTCACATTGGACCACTGAAGCTTTTCTAATTTTCATGGAATAATTAAATATTAGCCAGACTAGAGAGACTAGAAGACAGATGCAAATCCTTAGGACAGGATACCTGTAAACTTCAGATTAAGATACTCAGAGATCAGCACTGGAGCCCTGAGACCATCCACAAGTATTAGCTGATAACGACAAGGCTAGCATAATGTTCTTATGCTTTATCTAGGTTAGTTAATATTTAATTGATCAGTAGGATCAATCAGTAGCAGAGGATTGAAAGCTCTTTACCTGCATCACAAAATACTCACTGGTTTCACTTCCCATGGGCATAGCTGGCTATCAGACCTAGAACTCCCATATGCCAGTGAATATGGGAAATGTGTTTCAATTTCTGAGTGAGTGGATTAAAACCACACAGTGCATTGTTAGGAAGCACAAATGAACTTACATGATAACAGATAAAGTTCAGCCTTGTCAGGCTGACTGGATATCATTGTACCCTAATGGCATAAAGTTTCAGCCTCTGAGATGTCCATATTTCTTACTACAACATTTCTTGGCTGGTTGTGCTGCATCCTCTCAATACACAGCAATGTAGATTATGTTCTTGGGCACCTGGCTCTCTCTGTGAGTTACAGAGGGACCCTAAGAACCTAAGCCCTTCAGCATATGTAGACCTGACAGTCTGGATTTACGAATTTGTCTTTACTCCACAGAGCTTCTGCTGAAGTGACTGTTTTCAAAGCTCTTGATGTCTGTGGTAAAGGAAGGAACTGCTTATGATCACTATCCTTGGAAACAGGACTTGTAATCCTCAACTTTGAAAGCACTGGGTCTAGGTCACAAGGCTGGGGATCAGAGCTGTTGAGTGAGGGCCTGAAGTTCTCCCTTTAGATTGAAATGGTAATCTTAAGGGACTTTAATGGTAGGCTAAACAAACAAAACAGACATGCATATAAACCAGTCCAGCTTTGTACTTTCTGGACATGAAACACTTCTAGGGCTCTTCCAGCCTGCACTGAGAATGGGGTATCAGCCAGGTATGTCAAGGATGTGACTTTCATGAGATGTTTAACGGTAGACAATAGATATTTACTAAAACAAATACTCTGTTCTCTTATACACATTTTCTCCCTTTTGGCTCTGAGTCTACTAGAAATTTATATATGCATTCTTCACTGAGTTTGACATTTTTTTACCATCTAACTTTTGCTCAAGCTAGGCTGGTGTGGAAGAGACAACACACCTCTAGGCCAGTAATGCTGTGGGAGAATTATGAAGGATTTTTCAGGTTTAGAACTCATACAAAAGATACCTGAAAGAAAATTATTACTTCTGAAAGAAGATAAAAAACTCATAACTCAGCTCTATCCCAGCTGCCACATGCCTTTGTTAATCCACACTGTTTATAGTAGAGAAATCTGAGACAATCTTTTCCAGTTTGTAGATTTGTGTCTGGAAGAAGGAATAAGACCAGACCTTGCAAAATTACTTTAAAAGACTGTTAATAATTTGACTACATGCACACTTCCCCATAACATAACTCAGTTTATGTAGTATGCTGAGCTGAATTCAAGATAACAAAGTTGGTCAGAAGTGCAGTAGTATGCAACAGTTTTGTAACAGACTCACTCAACTATAAGGTCCAACAAAAATTCACGTCTGTTGCCTGCTCACAAGATGTGCTGGAGTTGCTTTTGGCTGTCAGATTAACTGTTGCCAGAGAGTCAGCAGGGGGTATTCCTGAAACAGTATTGTGCTCTTAATCTCATTTTGCCTGCAATCCAAATCATTTTGTTTTACAATGATTTGCTACAAGGCCAGTGTAGGCAAAAATTAGTTACAATGTTCTTACAGAAGCAGAAGACTTACATGTCCTGCCAGTTGCCACGCGATCGGTGAACAGCTCACCGCTGACTGTGCGCGCAGTAACCTGATAAAGCCGTCCTGGGGTTAGCTTGTCAAACCGGGTCTCTGTGACTGGTGGCTGCACAGTTTTGACTTCTTTAACTGATCCAAGATGAGACAGAGTAATATTATAGAAATTGAGGTTTCCTGAAGGTCTTCTCCATTTAACTTTTAAAGCATCTAAGCTGCCGTCGTTGGTTACCATCAAATCTAAGACTTCAGCTGGGGCTAAAAAAAGAAAATAAGAAAGAGAATAAATACATCCACCACAAAACATATAACACCTGCTGCCTCCCAAACTCAACTTTTGATTTTGAATAGTTATATGAGATGGAGTATGAATGATTTTGCCTGAACAGTGAAGTCTGGTCACAGTGCACATCACTTTCCAAAATCACTTCCCTACATCACTTCCCTTCCCTAAATCACTTCCCTAAATGCCTCCCATGCAAAACCACCACATTTGATAAGAGTTCTGTAGAAGAAACTGCATCTTACTCTTCCCAGAAATTAAGCAGAGCGAAAGCATGACCCTTTTTTTCCCTACATAAGAGTTTTAATGATTGGACTGTAGTAGGATGTCATCTTATCATTATCTCTATGACCACAGAACTCCAGCCCAAAAAGTGTTTCTGAAAAAAAATTAATTTCTATAACTCCAGTTCTTTGAATCAGTATTTCTTTGTGAAAAGAAAAAAATCCTGGCAATCCCAAAAACCCATATCAAACCAACCAACTAGGCAAATAAAACCCCAAACAACCCAAACCACCATTTAATTGTACAATTCTTAACCTACTTTATATTTTTTCCGCTTCTTTTCACACTTTTTCTACTTTCACTTTAGCCTCTAAGTTTGTTGCAGTGGTAACTTAGGGAATTAAATAAGCTTATGATGTCTCTAACTTGGAACACAAATCACATATTATTCTGAAATATGTACTATAATGCTATTAGGTTATGCCCTTAGCCTCTCGTTTTGTTGTGATGAATTTTGAAATCATACCTGTCCTGATTGTTTGAAAACTGCTGCTCTCCAATCCTGCAGCCTGGGTTATGATAGAGAGGTTGTACAGATGGCCTGCTGTAAGTCCTAAAAAGGTGTAGGAGGTCCGGGAACCCTCCTGGTGAATCTCATGAACTGGTACATGATTATCCAGCAACAGCAGCCTGTAATGATCCACATGTCCAGCGCCAGAAGACCATGAAACGTGGATAGTGTCTGTCTTGACACTGACCTGAATATTCTTCACAGGAGATGGCACTGTAGGTATAAAAAAGACACATGGTTATCTCCATAATTTCAGCAATTTTGAATAGATTTACTCTTGGAATATATTTGGTTTCTTTAGGGCTACTGAAAATCCAACCACAAATACACAATAAAAATGAAACTCTATTCTTAGCAAACGATCCTTTATGTTAGTCAGATATTCATATTTTATTTCTACTTATAATCAATAGATACTTCATATATATATATATATATATAGATAGATAGATAGATAGATAGATATAGATATAGATATAGATATAGCCATGTAGAAGAATTATACCAACTTGCTAATTTTAAAATGCAGAAGTACAGAATACTGTAAGTGATTTTACTTAGATGAACTACAGGAAAAGAAGTCCTACCAGTGGATCCACTTATGTGAAGTTCTGGGGTAGTCTTATTTCCAGCAACGGCACTGAGGACAATGTAGTATTTATTCCCAGGAATGAGATTGGAAAATGTATTTTCTGTTTTTGAAATTCTTCCTGGTACAGAGACTTCTTGTATCTTTTTATTATCATGATCAAGTAATACTAGGTTATACATGTCCACCTTTCCTGAGGAAGGATCCCATTGAACCTGCAAGCTTGTGAATGTAGTTTTTTCCTTATTAATTTCCAAACGAGATGGTGGCAAGGGATCTGCAGTTAGGAAAAAAAAAAAACAACAGAAAACATAAACCATTTCTTGCTTTGGGATTGTCTGAAATTTTACACAGCACAAGAAATCTTCCAAAACTCTCCCTTTATCATCATCATGCTGACAATACTTTTCAAAAAGTTTTTTCTTTCTATTTATAAACACTGTGCATTGAAGCCAATCTACAAGAGAGTCTTGAAGAATTCAGAAATATTGCTTTTATGTATTTGTACACACTCACTCAGACACACACATAGCAAAACACTTCCACTGTGGATGTATATTGCAAGCTTGGAAATTTGCTGATAGTGAAACTGTAACAACTTTAGTAAGAAACAGCAAACATGTAAACCCAGCAAATTTTACTCAGTGCCTCAGTGTAATGTAGCTTTATAGATGGCAGCAACAGCTTTCATTTCCCAGCACTCACCCTAAACACTTTATCAGTTAAGGGTATGAGCATTTATACAATTTTAAGAGAAATGATCTTTTGTTTTTAGTAGTAGCTTCAACAACTTCAAACAGATTCTTATAGAATATGCTTCTGCTCTGTTGTAGTTCTGTTCATAAAAATTTTAAAAAAACCCCAAACAGTACATTGGATATACCTTAAGGAACTAATGTTGGGATTACTTCTATGAAACTCTCAACATTCATTATGTTGTTAATGGAGAAGCTCTCCAGTAAAATCACCTGTGAAATAAGATACACTCTAAAGGAAAGGTAAACTGACCAAACCTAAAGAATCTGGTTGATTTTATTCTCCAGGTGCATTTCATCACTCATCATGCAAACCACACAAAACATATTACATGTTGATGTACTAAGGTATTGATGTTTATGTCTTCCAATAAGGTTAAGCAAATGCTTATTAAGAAGGTATCATGAACAACCCAAAGCAGTGAAATTAAGCCTTCATAAGCTGGGATGTTAAAGTTTCCCAACACTTTAGGAATAAATTTGCCTACCACAAGAGTAGACTCTGTGCTACTCTTTCCTAGCCTCAGACCAGGAATGTAAGGTGCATGCAGGCTGAGAACTGTGGTCTCTGTATGAACAGCACCTCAACATACAGAAGAATAAGACGATTTTTCCAGTATAGTCATTGCTGCTTGGTTCCCTGAACAAAGAAGATGAAAAAGTGTCAATCACATAATTAAAAAAATGCTATGTAAAGGCTGAAAGGATGAAGTTGAGTCTACCCCTGCCTACAAATACATACGTATGAGGGCCTTAGGAGACTTTAAGCCGCTTTTTCTTCAAATTCTGGATGGTGTGGAAGGCTTAATTACTTCCTACAAAGCTCTGCTGAGAACACAGTAGTGCCAAGTTTTGGTGGTATACTTTGTCAATCAAATATATTAGGAATGTCAAGGAAGTATCTCCTTCCTTGGAAACATTCAAAAACTGACTGGACATGGTCCTGGGCAACCAGATTCAGGGAGCCCTGCTTGAGCCGGGCACTTGGACGAAATGACCTACAGAGATCCCCTCCCACCTCAACCTTTCTATCTCTCTGTGGCTCTGAAAAATACTGTGTCCCTTTGAACCTATGTCTCTGCTTAAATTCAAATTCTTCCTTTGGACCACAGAGATGTTAGTGCTCTTCAGAAAAAGAGATGAAAATTAAACAAATCGATTCACAAAATCAATCAATAAAACTAACTATTGTTTCTTTACTGCTTTCTTAAAGGCCAAACTAAGTCTGATTAAATCTGAAAAAGAAGAAAGTAATATTAAAAATCAATTCAAAGACCAAGCACATCAAACTTCAGGCCAAATAGTTAAAACTTCACCCAGTTACAGCAACTGAAACATGAGGTTTTAATGAAAAGTGTCAGGAAATCTTAACAATAGGCTTGACTACCAGCTCCACCTATAATATATACTAAGCCACTAAAGACTATTATGTTGGCAAAAGTGAATAGTGGGGGTATAATCTTGTTCCTTGAAGGCAATTGTTCTAATCCGAAAGGTCAGACTTTGGAAGTCAGAAATAAATTCCAGCACTATATATGGTCAGATGCACAGCCAGCTGAAAAAGTTTTAATTTGACTGACATTGAGAGAACAGGCATGATAACTATCAAGAAGTTTAACCCTCTTTCTGACTAAGTTAGGACAAGGTCGACTGTTCTTTAGTCCTGCAAAAGTAATCATCATTGTCATCTATATTATTTGCCGAATTTGACAAAAAAGATATCTGCAATTTTAGAAGCACTTTTACTGTCCTGGGTAATCTGTCTTCTAAGGTGCATGAGCAAAGAAGAAAGTTGCGTGCCTAGAAGGTGAAGTTCAGAAATTCAGACTTTATCTAATCTATCTGGTCCAGAAAACAAAACACTCAGTGCTTTGTACATCCGCTAGAACAAAGGAACAATGAGACTGGGAAGTGCCTGGGCTGAAAGAGCTCTGGATGGAAACAAACACTTAAAAAACCATTTACATTGTTATACAAGTCTCTGTTGGCAATGATACAACACCGATATATCACAGAAATAAAATATTTTCATCAAGATATTTTTATACCATTTGACACTATACAAATTAATGTCCCCTGGTCTACAAAGGCATCTTCCAGAGACTTAATGGTCTTTTGAATTATATTGCAACTCCATTTTCACTTTTGGGGAAGAGGATATGCTTTCTCTGCACAGCTACTGCAGATCCAGTTTATAGATATGGCTATGTCAAACTCCAGTGGCATGACTCCCAGATACAGGCTGTAAACACAGAAACACACCTGCCTTAGGCAGGAGAAAACAGAAACAGCTGGGAGGTCTGAGCCGAGGACTTAGTAAAGGGGAATTCCTGCCAGTCTCAGTCATCTTCCTACCATATTTTTTCTTAGCTATCCCTCTTCATAAAAGAGTAACCTACTTCATAAGGACTTTTCTGAAGATTAAGTAAAGAGGGTTGTTTTCATTGTTTTTACTAAGCACAAATATCCATTTCTTTGGGATAATACGCAAATCAGAGAATCTTTAAAATATGGTTATTTATTTTCTTCTTGCACTCTGTCTTTGAAATGATGATCACAACCATTACATGATTATAGATTATAGGATTATACAGCCCATAGTTAGAGCCATGCCATGTATTGTTCCTACAGATGGCTAATAAATCAAATTTGTCCCAAATAACTTGAAATTTACAGGAGTGAACACATGGCCTGGGTATGCTTCTGGCATTTAGAGAGTTACATATTGCAATGAAAAACCACTCTAACAGTCTGTGTCTTGGAAGATAAAACTCTATCTTGTTTTCATTCAAATATTTAATGGATTTTCTAACAAAAAAATATTTACCTGTAGTTCTCTCAGTACAGGAGGATTGGATTGGATAGTAACATAATACAGCACTCCAATATTTTTGTAGACAAAGATTCTGAAAATGGCATTTATAAGTCTATTTTAGGAGACATAGTTGAAAGTGGGGTAATTGCCAAATTGTTTTCCATGGCTCTCTAGACCAGTATCTTAAATCTGTATTTCAATTCTGAATTGAAATTTATAAATTCAACTGTAATTTAGGATTTATTCATGTACTACTGTTTTTAACTAGACCGAATCATTAACTGAAATACAGTTATACAGGTGCACAGACATTTGGAGATTTGAGAACTTAAAATGTGTCTTACTTGTAATCGGGAAAGACAAAATCCTACCATCTTTTGCCATACATCAATTCTTAATCAGAGAAATAGTTTTACTGAGAAAACAAAGAATATAACATGAAAGGACTGACAGGTGCATTTCCCAGCTTTACAATGTCAGCAGCATGCTGACTACTTGTATGGTTTTATGTGCTGTTTAATGTGTAAATACATATATATACATATATATATATCTTAGAAAACCCCCAACAAATTGTAAATACTAGTATGAAGCAAATAGGCATACTTGTGCCTACTAACATTTGTAATCTCAGTTTTGCAGTGGAAAATTTATCTGTAGTTCAGAGCTGATAATTGTGTTATCAGCTTTTTCTTTCTTTCCTATTCTACCAAAATAGCACAAATGTCCCCACTGTGTGTGTTTCCATGCCTATGTATACATGGCTCATAAAGTGCATGTGTGACTGCATTTTCCATCACTTTGGATGACCTATTTTAATTCTGCTCTACAGGATTAAATAATTGCTGTTTTAAATTTGTAATCCACAGATCAAAATTTCTTGAGTAAAGAGAGTCACTTTAAAGGACTAGTGTGGATTCTTGTACCGCTATTTCATACATCATTAAACTTTAGATCTATGTATCCGCAAGTGAAATAGAAGCTGCTTCTTCATGAAAAGATTCACAAGGGTGAATCTGGTCTTCTCAAGCTGCACTATTATTCTGTTGGAATATCAAACTTGCAAACAATATAGACCATGATTTTCATGTGACATTATATACTCAAAAGGCCAATATGGTCCTCTCCAAGCTTTTACATTACCACTGCAACTGTGGGATGTATTATTCATTGCTTTCACCATGAGTTCCTAGTCAGAAAAGACCACACTCAAATTAACCAAATATTTTGGATTTTATGTGCTTAGCTACTCAAGTACTTTGTATAAGAAACTTGATGAAAACTATACTCAGAACTGGCACACAAATTTTTTACAGGATTCAATATGAGCAAAATGCTAGTTTCTGAACTAGGTATACAAACAAACCTGTAACTTTCTCACACTTTCTCATGTGTATTTATTATATCAAGATGATACAGATGTTCAAACATCATTTTGTTAAAATAAAACACATGAGATGGGATTCCTTTCACTTCAACCAACTACACTTCAGCTTCCTGGTCTAACCTAGCTTCCTTTGATAGCCAGGGGAGAAAGCAGCTTCAATGGACAGCTCAGCCCATCTTCCTTAGAAAAAGAGTTCAGGAAGGGAACCTCACTGAGTACCAAGGTCAGACATTGTGGTTTTAGATGGCCTTTAGATGCCTTTTTGATAACTCAGTTCCACTGCCATTGAAATGGGTGGAATTTTGTCTACAATATGGCTGGAAAGACTGCTTATACTTCCATATTCACAGGACAATTTCCAGGAACACATGCCTAAGGACATTCAGGCTCAGTAGATAGTAAACTAAAACTACTGTCATCAAGTTACAAAGAACAGGTGAAAAACAGCTTCCATGAAATTGGTTTAAAATGCTGCCCCTAGTGGAAATATAAGAGGAATAATCCTCCCTCATTCTGCATTGAAACACTTAGTATGGACAATACAACATGGGTTGTTCGCAGGCATAATTTAGAGAAATTCTTTAGAAAAAGAAACATTTTGGAGATAATTGTGTATTTTGAACACCATCAAGCAATTCAACTCAAGGAAAGCAAGGAACCACTCAGTAGCTCTCTGCAGGAAACATTCATGGCTCCTCTATTCTTATTTCATGCTTTTGACTGATCTCTGCTACCCAAAATTCAAATGTAAACCTCACTTCAACTATGGTATACATTTCAACTTAAATTTTAGTCAGACTTTTCACTTTGATGTCAGCTACATAATATGACTCTAATGATCAGCTGCTTCCAATCACTTTCATCACACAGCCTTGAAAAACCTATTTAGTGATAAAAAAGTCAAATGGCACGTACAAGCTTCTGTGTTAACGGTTATGCATTAATCAAAATGTGCTCTAAAGTGGCATCTTCTCACCTTCTATGCAAGTGTTCAATAGAATGTTGCTACACAGAAATTATGGTGATTTATACCTGTCTCACTCATAATGGTTGAGGTATTATTTCAATTTTTAAATTACAAGTCATCAATATCAATACTAAAAACTATCAACAAATTTAAATCACTGTCTGCATAGAAACTATTACTCATTTTTACCAACTGACATGACTTGTGCTTAGTGTATAGCTATGACATCAGCAGCCTTGTCAATGGATTTTTTTAAACTTGAATTACTGCAGCAAATTAATGGAGAGTATTTAGTGCATTTGTATGGTTAATGCAGGAAAAAGGTTCTGACAGAAAGTAACACCTCTGAATAGGTAATTGTGAAGTACTTGGCTGCTGTATTCTTTAATACTAATATTAAGTGCTTCTCTAAAAGTAACAGCTTAGGAGCAAATAAGAGAGGCATTTAATGATGGACTTATTTTAAGACATCTTTGTTTTGGGTCTTGAACTACTATGTTTAAGAGGTCGAACAGTACTATATTTTATTATCTTCAAAAAAGCACAAATACAGGTAGAAAGAGGCCAGTTGTGCCACTGAAGCTGATTCAATGTTGTCCATTGCTTCAAGCTGAACTGTTCACATGCTCACACAAACACGAATGCAGAAAGGGGGCTTTCCTTGGCAGCCCTCTGCCAGGCTGCTGGACCATTTTTACAGCCAGTCATGGATGTGTCACTGGAAGTGCTCTGTGCACAACTGCATATCATATCACCTCACTGGTGATATCCAAGGAAAACATATAAGAAGGAAGTTTCAGCCTTTTTTTCCCACTTTTAGACCCTGATTAGATAGAATAAAAGTATGGAAATGGGCTGAAACAGTAAGTTATCCTTAAAGAAGATTTACCTGCTATGAAATAGATTGCGTTTTAAACACAGTAAATAAACTGAGGAACTATGACAACAATGTATTTACATTAACACAAAGGATGTTATGGGCTACTACTACAAAAACCTTTTTTTAAAACTTAATATCCTCATAGCACCTTCTTCTTTCAAGTCTGCTGGGTTAACTGTCGGCAGGAGTTACTTCTGGCAGCGGGCTAAAGAGAACTCAAGCGCAGGGCTGCTATGTTCAGCAAACACTGTCCACTTGCAGTAGCTGTAAATGCACCGCTCTCCTCCTCCTCTTGGAGCCGGCCGAAGGAAAGGGAGGTAAAGGAAAAGCCCGGCGTCCCTCCCCGCGCACCTGCCGCGCCCGTACCTGTCTGCAGGGAGATGTTGAGAGCCTCGCCGCCGGCGAGCGGCTCGATGCGCAGGTGGTACCACGTCCCGGCCTCCAGGCCCCGCAGGGTGCAGCCGTAGGTGCCGTTGCCCGCGGGGGCGGGCTGGCAGCCGGCCGCCTCCCCGTCCTCGGAGCGCCCGCTCAGGCTGAAGTTGCAGGCGCGGCCCGCGGCGCCCCAGCGCAGCCGAACGCTCTGCCCGGCGACGCTCCGCTCCGTCAGGTTGGCGCTGCATCCCGCCGCCTGCTCCGGCGCGGCCTGCGGAGAGCGGAGAGAGCCCTGAGCGACCCGCCCGTACCCCCGGGCTCAGCCCGCAGCCCGTCCTCGCGCTGTGCCGCTGCGGGGCGAACCTGCCCGTGTCCCCCAGGCTCGCCTGCGACCTGCGAGGGACGAGCCCACAGCGCGCCCCTCCTCCCGGCCGCTCACCTTGGTCAGGGCCAGCGCCGTCCACAGGGCGAATCCTGCTCCATAGCTCAGCATCGCCGATAGTTTTTAACGCCAAAAACCCTCGCGGGGAGGGGAAAAGGGGAAGGGACGGCGGGGTTGGGGTAGGGGGATCCGAAGAAGCGAAGTGGCGGCGGCGGGCCCCGGGGGCCCCCGCTCCCCGCCGGGCTCCGAGCCCTGTGCCGGGCCGCCCGCCTGCTGCATGCGCTCGGGGCTGCCCCGGCCGCCGAGCCGCCTCCCTGACACCGGCCTGGGGTGGGGGGGCTGCCCGCCCGCGGCTGAGGAGGAGCGGAGGAGGCGGGGGAGGCGGCCGCCGCTTCCCACGCTGCCATTCTGACCCGGGCTGACTCTCCCGGAGCCCTTCCCGCCGACTTCCGCAATCAAGAGGCGATTTCCTCGCGTCTCGCTGCGGGGGGCGAAGCTCGGCGGCTCGGGACCTGCCGCCCACCGGGCAGGCGACCGGGCCCGGGGTGCCGCCCCTCTCTCCTTAAGGATCCCACCTTCCTCCCGTCTCGTCTCCCACCCCACCTCCCTTCCTTCCTCGCTGCTTCCTCCTCATGGCTGTTTTCCCCTGTGTCTTGTCTTCCCAAGCGTTCCCCCCGGCGCACGGGGCCCTTCAGCGGTGCCGCTGCTGTGGAGCGGCACTTGTCTCACGCTGGCTGCGCCTCACCTGGCGCTGCGTGCCTTGTCTCATGGCTGCATCGCCTCACGATGTCTTCTTGCCTCTGCCCCACCTCTGCCTTGTCTCATGCTGGTCTTGCCTTATTCCCACCTTGCCTCCTGGGGCTCTTTCTCCTCCTGCCTCCACTCCTCTTGGCTACCTCACCTCATGCTTGCTTCGTTCCATGGTCACCTCACCTGGCATGCCAGCTCTCCTCACACCTGCCACCCTTCACAGCCATCCCTCCTCCTGGCCCACCCTCCTGTTGGACTCAGCTATCAGTGACCCACCACACCACTCCAGCTCCCATGCCCTAAACTCTGATGTTTTTAAAGGTTAACCGTAGACCACCAAGGCCTCCATTCTCTCGCTGGCCGTGTGGCACTGCGACTGGAGGCCTTGCATCCAGGAGAGTCCAGCAGAGCCCAGCTGAGCTCCTGCCTGCAGCAGAGTCTGTCTGTGAGCGGCCCAGTAATCTTCCTTTTCTGTTTCAACTTGTGTCCCTGAAACAATTCCTTCCCACATCCCCCGAATAACTCCCAAGCTAAAATTACACACACCATGGAAAGCAAGAAAGTCTCCCTGTTTTCAGACTGTACCAATAAAAACTGTGTGCAACTCTGAGTTGGCTACTGCCAAAATGAAAACTTTCCATTTCTGTCATGCATTCCCATTTCTCTTCTTGCTTACATTTCAGCCTCTGAGAATTTGCATGTAAGTGTGTACATGGAGAGACAGAGAAGTGTAGACAGAAGCATTTTTGCACCTTCAGATATTCAAATACACAATAGCAGCCATTTAGGAGTGCACAAAAGAGAAGGAAATGGACATTTACTTTCTTCAACGGGAATGGTATTTTTCTGCATCTTTCTGTACTGCATTATGTGTGTGGGATTTTAACTTTTAAAAGCAGTACCTCAAGCAAATTCAACACCATCTCTGTATCACTTTTGCCCTCTTTGAGGGAGAAAAAGGTTCTAGGTTCTACAAACATTACTCTGCCTTTTAGGGGAGCTGCTGTTCTAGGATTTTTCTGGGCACTAGCCTGTCAAGCAAGATACAAATATCTGAAAAACCTTAGCTCTCCTTCTGTTCTGAAATCAAAAGTCTGAGCACTCAAGGGTGTTACCTGCACCTACAGAAAACTCCATCTGTCCCAGTGGAGCTCCATGCCTGGTCCTAGGGACATGGTACTGAAAGTGTTGTGCTGTACTTTGCAAAGCAGAGGTAGTTAATAACTTCATGATCACTGCCTTAAGTGACAACATAAACCTGTTTTGGTTATTATGCCACAGAAGAAGATCTCCTTTGGAAGAGATGTTTTACATACTTCAGACAGAAGGAGGAACCAAACCCCAAAGAGCTAGCACAGGGATAATCATACCATTGATAGGAAACACAAGGTGTGTTTCTTAGACCTGAACTGGGACTAAAATAACATAGATGTCTTGTAGTCATTTAAGGTAAGAGTTTTGCAGTGTGATTTCTTCTTTAGGTGATTGTGCTTTTTGGGCTGAACAGCATAAACCACACCAATACTTTTCCAGCACTGGAGAAGTGCAAATCTGAAGGCTTGTTGTGATGTTTGGATTACTTCAAATCCCTCTCTGAAAATTAAAACATTCATTAAAACATTAAAAGCTGCCTTTTCTTGAAAAGGCACATTATTCTAAGGATTCTTGAAAACATCCATGACCTGAACTTCCAGGGAAGATATAATTTGGATATTTAGATGTGAGTTGTTTAAGTAGATGTAATAAGTAAAATGAAAAAGAAGCATAATCAACACTGCAAACATAAAATTCAGGAAAAAAATGGAACCTATCACAAGTAAAACTTAAAGACTTTGGAAATAAATACCTTTTGTCTCTTCTAGCTAGCATAAGATAATTTGTGAGGGAAAATTTTATTACTGCTTCTCAGGAGTGCTCATAATTCAGAAGATCCTACTTTATTACTCTTATTCTTGCTATCATAAAATGTTTACTTTTCTGTATAGTTGGAAAGTACTGGTTTATTACAGGTTTTTACTCCTTCTGTTATCCAGCAGAAGTTGCTACACGGGTAAGGTCTGACACAGATGTCTGGAATAATGTCACTGGAATAAAACATGAGGGGTCCATCATTCACTGGTGGCAATATATTTATATAGAATAGTCAACATAATGCAAGTAATTATTTCTAGACTAATAGTGAATATATGGGCTTTTAGTAAATCAGCAGTCACACAGCCTTTAACACTTACTGACCTGTGTGGCAAGCCAAGAAACTAATTAAACTGAAAAAAGAACTGGAAGTGAGTTTTGGGAGTTGCCGGACGTGTCTCTAATAGCAGGCTCCAAAGTCCCTTTCAGACACTTTCCCAAGGTTTCCTGACTTTTTTTTTTTTTAACACCAACCTCTCTGTCTCTCTAATCAAGAGGAAATGGGCTTTGCATAGCTTTTGTCATGGATTCAAAGTGCAAGCTGCAGTTTTACTTGAAATCCAAGGCAGCTCTAAACCAAACATTTTGTTCAATTGAAATGTCACTATTGTCCCCCCCAAAATGGGTATGTGCACAGCCAAGTAACAACATGGCTTTACTTCTGCAAACAAGAGGCCCCAGCCTGGGCAAATGCAGTTCATAGAAGGTATTGTCTTCCTCACAACAATACTCAGCACTTAGTCTATGTGTTTTCAAAGTATTATGTTAAATCCAGTTAATCCTTTAAACATCCCTGAAGTTTGACAAAAAATGTTTTAACTCCATTCTAAAGACTGGAAAATGGACGGGGAGGCCAAAGATTTTAAGTTTTTGTGTCTAAATTGATATGTCTAGATTCAAATGTCCAGAGCCAGTTGGAGGCTACAAGAGAAAGCTACCACTGATTTTTTTTTCCGTAGATATGCTTAGACAGCTTATCATCAGAATTTTGGTTTGAAGGTTTTGACCTAAGCTGCTTGTTCAGTGCAGATGATGTGATTCAGGAGGTGAAGTGGGGTAGAAACACAAGAGGTAGTAGTTTCTGTTAAAATGGTGCCATTTCTCTCGCTTTGGTGGCAGGATTATGTAGTAGTAGTGTTGGAGGCAATTTGGGTAATACCTGTTTTTATAGGACATTTCCATTTAGAAGGGACAAGTATTCTGTGCAGGAGGTATGCAAATGAACAGAGGGCATGAGGAAACAAGCTCAGCCTGCATGCACTGAGCCAGAAAGATGATATTTAGAAAGAACTGCATCAGCTGTGGAATGGGGTGCAGTGTGCCCATCCTTTGCTCATTCCTTCCCCTCATCAGCATCAGAACAGTGGTGTTGGGGTCCATAAACCATCAAGTCTGTGGACCCTGACACTCTATCCACAGCCTTCTCAAACATAAAACACATTTCTTAGTCTTATCCACTTCAACACACAGTAGTAACCGAAGTGTGTTTGCCTGCCCCAATACATTGTGTGCAGCGTGGTCCCCTGGAAGATAAACCACAGGGAATTTAGGGATTTTCAGTTCTAAACCACTACGTGATAATAGTGATACAGGGACCAATAATGTCCTGCATGCTTTAGTTCTAACTGCCTGTACATATTTTGCCAGTGGTGATTCCAGATTTGCTCTCAGATTACTGAACTGAATCTTGCAGAAAAGGAAGACTGGAAACTGATTTGGAGCAAATGGTCTGCCATGTGCTCCTTCTACAGCTGGGGGTGGCAGTGCCATTCACCTTCTCTGCCAGGGCAGTTTGTGGCTGGACAGAGCAGAGACCAAGGAGTGTCTGTGTGTTTCCACTCTGCCTGTCAGCCAGTAGATAAGCTGACCATGGCCAAGGCCAGGGTTCCTTTTGAGGCCAGTTAAAGCATTTGGATTTCTCTTGCTCTGATCTGTAAACAATGCATGTAATTATCTGTAAACAAGGACATTGTATAATGTAACTCTTAGCATGTAATTAGAGCTAGACCCTCACATTATGCAACAAACAATACCAGAGCCTGAGTCACAGAGCAGATACCAGACTTCTGTGGGTCCTGCCACATCCAGGAGCTTTCCATTGCTTCTCACATATCCTGATAATTTCCCTTGTACTTCTCCCAATGCAACATGTATACCAATATTAGTCTGTATAGAAGAGGCAGATTTTTTCTGCAGCTATGCTTCTAGCAAAGGACACTGTCAGCATGAACATCAAAACAAAGCATCCCGCCAAAAAAAGAGCAAAGCTTAGTCCTTTAGCTAGTTTTTTTCAGATTTTGGTTTGTTGCTTTTTTAAGCCCACTTGTAATAGCTATCAGGCTCCACAGAGTGGAGCAGGCTTTATAAAAATCAGCAATTCTTCTGTCTTACCTCTTCTGTAGTGCTAGAGTATTGAAGAGTGGTTGTTGGAATCCAGGCTTTCTCTGTTACTGCAGATTTCAAGTCAAAGTAGAGGTTTTCAATGGGATTTTTACTGAAGTGTTCAGTCACATTTCTGATGAACATCTCTGTGCTGCTCTTCAACACATTTTCAGGCCTAGAAGTAACAGCATTTGAAGAGGAGGGTGTAGTTCTAGTACTCCACACAGAAGTGTCTGCATCTTGGAGATCTAAAACAAACAAAGGAAAATTATTAACATTGCCTCAACATTTTTATAAACAATTCATTAGATTCAGTAAATGTGGCTGATACAACTTCCAAGTAGTTTAAGTGCACCTGCCAGTTCTATAGGTTTTTTTGTTTTCAGTGCAAATGTGGTTTTGCATCAATACCAAAGCCTGCAAAACACAACCAGAAAAAAATAAAAATGTTCCTGACCATTCCTGCCGTTCATTTTAAATATAGTCTGTCAGTGATTCTGAAGGGAAGAGAAAGGTTGTACTTTGTCATTAATAATGCAATTTTTTTCATTTGCAACTTTTCCACTTGCTTGTATCTATCAAATGGCACACAGTACCAGCTTTATATTGTCAGCCCTCTCCCTCCTTTCTAAGTGCATGGGCTGGATTCACATCTAAATGCATGGGAAGGATTCACATCTGCCTCTTGTTGGCATAAGTTTAAAACATGGCTTTGTTCAGTATAATTTTTCAAGATGATTTTTTCAAGATAGTTTTTTTTCTCAATGTATGTGTTCAAGTTCCTTGTGCCCACATGAAATTTCTTTTGCTTTCTAAAATCAGTCCTGTGCTGGCCCCATGCTAGTCCCTGACTGCTGCCTTCCCAAGGCTCAGCTAATGATCTGTCACTTAACTGAAGTACCTGTAAATATGGCAGTGGGTTCGCTTTTTTAGTCACGTATCCTTCAGAGAAAGCCAAAGTTGCAATTAGAGCTCAGGAAAGATTTTACTACACATTTTTCCTCCACATTTTCATGGCTCTTCCTCCCCATTGGTATGTATTTAATATCCTTTCTTTGTGGCAGTGAGGGCAGGGTTCAAGCTGTGGTGGCCCCTACATCTGGTAGCATCACATTTCAGCTAAACTATTGGAATTACTCACTGGCCCCTTCTCACAAAAAGCTGCCCAGCCATTGCTGTAACACAGCTAGTGTGTATTGGCCTGATGCCCAAGACACTTTGTCTGTCCTTGAACTGGGGTCTCCAGCATGACAGAACCTTGTTTTGCTGCTGAGCCACTGGGCTGATTGCCATTTATAACAATTTTAGCTCACAAATCCTTTAAAAACAAAGTAGTGACTGGGTTAAATTACAGAAGCTTTCAAATGCAATTACTTGGTGTGTAATTATGATGTCTTAGCTGAGCAATGTGTGATTATCACTTACCCAAAGGTGCAGTGGGTGAGCATCCACAAAATCAACACTATCAGTTCTTTTGTATATGTGTAAATATATATGTTAACATGTTTATGTAAAGAAATTTGCAGCACTCTGATTTGCACAGAAAAATGAGATTGTAAACCCTAGTAGGGGATATTTCCATGCAAGTGTTTGCTGTGCTTGACAGCACAATGGGTTCATCTGGTACATGGTTCTGGAATTTTTTAAAAAGTAGTGGTTTACTGAAATGGGTTGGTATCTAGAGTAGATATTTTCCTTCCTTTTATGTAATTGTGCTTCTCTGGAAATAAAAAAAAATATTCCAAGTGTCCATTAAATTTTAAAAAAGTTGATTAAATATTTTTCCAAATCAAGGCAATGAAAAAAATACTACAGGTCTAATTCTTCTCTCACACTTTTGCAAAGGGTTTCATCGAAACCTCAGGTCTTGTCCAACTCTGCAGGATCATCTTCATGCTGCTGCCTTTGCATAACCCCCCGTAGAGAGTAGAGTGTGCTGTGGTCCCATGTCACATACCTTCATGGTTCCCACCACAAGGACAGGAACCTTGTGCTCAAGTTGTCACCAGGTGCTGCAACAAACCCAGACTTAGTCCAGATTCCATGACAGTCATTGTTCCTGGAGATATCCTATTTGTTGTGGGTCTCTGAAAGTCTACAGTAGGCAACTAGAAATCCTAGCCCTGAGGACTTGGAAAGAGCTCTTTGCCTTTCAGATATCTGAGATATCTCTCTCCTACTTCAGCAGGAAGTAGAACTTAATGATAGAAAGACGGCAAAAAAAGGGTGTATCTGCAGTCAGCAATCTCTTAGGAAAAAAGGCCACACAACTGGGTTTCTAAATATGTATTTACACACCCAATGTGAAAACACACACCACACACAAAAAATCCTTGCATAATTTACAGAAAAATAGCAGTGATTCCAGCAGGAAGGTGTTTGTATTCCAGTGCAATTGTGTTTTAGGAAAGCTGCTCCTCAATAAAAAGGAAACTGGTGCTGCCAGTGACATTTATGGGACTCAGCAGCCAGGGAATAACTGGCATTCTTAGTGCAGGAGCTGAGGTGAGAGCTCAACAGTCCTGGAAGCAAAACACTTGGTCCTCAGAGAAGTTCCACCATCCCACAGAGGATGAACAAACATTTGGTCACTGCATGACCCAGCCTTTCATGTTAAGCTTTGGGCTGCTCTGGGTTTCCAGCTAAAGGATCTTTCCCAGAAAATACAGGTTACAGTCTGTTACCTGTAACCTGTGGATAGAAGTGACTTGTGTACATAGATAAGTATGCCATACTGGAACTACAGACATATGTACCAGCATTTTCCATATATCCTACAGAGGACTGACTAATGGGGTTCATATCTGTTACCCACTTTAAGAAAGTCAGAATCCATGTTTATATTCTAAGTAAAGCCACTGTTGTGATCCTAGCATAAGGAACCTCATAGCCCTTCTTCAGTAGCAGGCACTTAAAAAAAGAAAACTGCATATTATAAGGCCCATGTAGCAGATTTCTACACAACTTGAGTTCCAAATTTTTTAACCAGAAAAAAACCTCACCTCAACTTTGGACATTTGTGAAGTACACAGAAATCTCAACAGTGGTATTTTTCAGATGTGTTTAGCATTGTTCCAGCAGCCTCTTTGGAAATTGGTCATAAAACTGTTCTTGGAATAGGACAGCAGCACAGACACTGATGTTGATCACTAGTGGCTGCATGATATACAGTGTGTGAACATAATATTGTAATAATCAGTAGCACACCCAGGAGAAATGATGATGTTCTAAGTGCACATTTCATCCACAGAGTGTACTGCAAACCACATCCATCTGCACAGCAGCAGGCAGCTGACAAGGAAGGGACTTCCATACATTTTCATGTATGAATAGCAAAAGTGCTGGTTAGTTGTCAAGAGCTGAGAACTCTACAGTGGTGCTTTCAGCTTCAGCTGAGCTGGCAGAGCGCAGCTTTCTGAAATAGTTCACATTGTACTTATCTGCCTACTCTATTAGAGCACAGTTTCAGAAAACTAAGGCTGAACTGCTAGTGAAACATAATTGAATCAGATATTTAGTGTATAAGGTACAAAATACTTAATAAAACTGCATCTAACTCTCTGCAAGACTTGAAACAAGAAGGGGCTGCTTTAAGATCTCTTTATGTGCAGGACAAAATGAATTATCTTTTTACCTGTCTAACTACTTGTAAATAAAAGAAGCATAGTTCAGATTTCTGTTGTATGTCAGAGTATGAAAGAAAACCAAAATCCTCTGAATGTCCTTTCTTTCCCATTCAATGTGACTTTTAAAACCTGCAAAATCTGTGCTGCTTGAAAATTTTTTCTCCCTTTATTTGAATGTTGTAGAAGTTAGTATCATTTTTATCTTATGTCAGAGAGGTTGAATGTCTCCAAACTCCAGTCTAATCCTGAGCTGCTCTTTTTTTTGCTTGTTTTTGAAATGCTGAAGTAGCAACTGAAAGGTTCTTTCAGCATCAGTGGTAGCAGAACATCCATGTAACTATGATGATAACATTGCTGTACCAGCCCTATTTCTGACACTATGGGTAGTTCCAGCTCACGCTGAAGTGGATTTTTGGCCACTGGAAGGGGCATCTAGATTCCACTAACTCCATGGATTACACCTCTACTGAAGAGAGCTCAGATACTCAGGAATTACAAAGACACCTAGGTCTTGGTTCAGTTGCCTAAACCAAGTGGAATCTGAACTGCCCTAGGGCATGTGAGGCATCTGCTCAGGCTCTCATAACACTTATGGGAGACCTGTGTCTTTCTGGGCTGGCAGTCAGAGATCAGGTGGAACATTGTGGAGCATTCTCAAATGACAAAAAGCACCTTGTTGAGATAAGTGAAATAATCCCTTCCTTCTGACACCTACATTTAGACACCTGGAAGTTCAAACCCACTCCAGCTTCTACATGAAGGTCCACACAAAATAAAGGGAGAGAATGTAATAATGAAAAATACCAGTAAAGTTGTTAGCACTAACAGAAGATGAAATCATAAAGCAGGACATGCCTGATTGCTCTGGGAAGCTTTGCCTGTTCCATTTTTTTGCCCTATGAAAGTAGTTGAGCTGGTTTTGTTCTATATTCTTTGTGCTGTGACTCATTGAGGCTTGAAAATTTACAAAACCCAAGGACCTAGGCTACACTGCAGATTTCTCTCTTTCTTTTTAGAAAATCTAAACCTACATTTATCCTTGAGCTTCTATCAGTATGCTATTGGATTTTGTACAAAGTCTTGTAATTATGTCCAAGGATCTGACATTGATGCCTCTCCTTATCCAGGTGGAACTCAGGAGAAGTGGTCAGCCATGTATTTCTTTGGCCCAAGAAATAAAATTCAAGTGATTTTTGATATTTCATAGGTTCACATAGATGTTATCAAACTCTTATACTTACCCTATAAAATAACTTGGAGAGATTAAAATGAATTTCAGTGAATGCATTTTAGCAAAAATGTTTTAGGTCAACTTAAAGGTGGAATGAAAATATTGGTTATCACTATTCTAATTTATCCTGAAGAAATTTGTAAAAGTTACGCACACAAAAACTTGCAACTGGTAGTGAACTTAAATATAGATTATTGCAGTATCTACAAACACTAAAGGTGTGGAAAGCTTGAAGCCTAAAGATATTTAATTTACATTACTTCAAAAAGAGGTAAGAGTTTCTGCTTTTTCTGTGCTTCTGCCACCTTTCTTTGGTGCTTTCCCATCTTCCCAAGAGTCCCAAGAAGATATATGTGTCTTCCCTTCCCATGTTCTGCGGTTCCTACTGCTGCTCCAGTGGTTCAGAACACGCTTGGAGTGTGCACTGCTCTGGTCTCTTCTGCACTCCATCTCAGCCACTGAAGCATCAGCAGTGGGATATGAACTTAATTAGCGGAAGTTCTGATTATGAAGAAACTAAACTGAAAGGGGGATAAGGGGAAGAGAGAAGCTTATGTGAAAGAAATTACCCCAGACAAGAACCAAAGCTAGAAAAGGAACAGCGTGAACATCAGGTGGCACATCAGACTTCAGCTCAAACCTGGTATCTGGTATTTTGTCTATTTCAGGCTGGAAACAAACAAGAGATAGAAAGATGTTCTAGTTGTTTTTGAATTCCTTGTCAACATCTTTTATATCTTTGTAGATCCCACTATGGTTTTTCAGTGCTTGGCACATAACTGTAAGTAAACTGTCCACAAAATCAGCTACTCTTTTTTTAGTGTCTTAATATCCACAGCTCTAGGGTTGTCCCTACCATGTATGATATGATAGAAGAGAAATGCAGTGAAGAGCATCATATTACAGAACAGTTAGTGTCACCTTCTGTATCCAGACTGCTCTATAGCCTGTGCGACTGTCTCTAGAGCTCAGTGCATAACTGCAGCATACAGCTTGGCCTTGTGTCTCCTCATTTGAAGTAATTCCCTACTTAGTAAATAATTTTTGGGTAGCAGTGGTTTTGAGGTTTGGTGGTAATATTCAACATGCCACATAGCATTGAATTGGTTCTTAATTGGATATTTTATTGAAATTAACCTACCCAGAACACAAGAAGCTTGTAAGAATTGCTTATGCAGCTCAGGAGTGACATTAGTGTTAGTCTGTCAGCATTAATTTGTTTACCATTAATAAATGTTTGCCATTATGGAAATTTTTTTTCTCTCTGCCCAGAATGTCCTCATGAATTTAGTGGGAAATTAAGTCTCATTTTCTCAAGGGATACTGATACCTTATGACCATTCTTCATGTTAGCTGTTTCAGCTGAAGGCAGATTCAAACATGAGTTTGTGTGAGAAGGACTGTTTGCTGCTAGATTTGGAATTACCTCTGAATGAGCAGAGATGGGTTACATTCCCAAATTGATCCTGTTTTCCACAAACAGTGATTTAGGTCAGGACTGTTACAAAACATGTAAATCCAAACACATCTCAGATGGCTGATTTGAAAACCAAATCCAAGCTCAGACTTTTCCCAGGCTCAAAAAATAATGTTTGATATTTGAGTAAGGTCCAGAATAAAAGGTAGTTGCAGTTATTGGGTTTGGAGCTCATAATCTATCTGGGGTGATGTTTGGGATGCAATTCAGTGAGCTAGTCCTATGCCAAAATAGAACTCTTTTTATGAGTACTGTGAAAATAGAGGGTAAATGATAGCAAAATGTGTTAGTGTCTTAGTCAGGAGTAGAAAAACTTACAGCCATTTCAACTCCAAAGATTTTGCTCAATTTTTACTACCTTAGCTAAATATAGACCAAATATGTTATTTTAGGCTGATCCACTTGTGCTTGTACTGAAAGCAGATAGATGTTCTTGGAAGACTAATTTTACGCATTTAGCATTGAAAATTTTGACATGCATATGGATGCCATGATCAGAATAGGGGGCATTAGATATTGTTCTCATAGTACTTACTACTATTTGGAAAATTAATTTCTTAACACTACTTCCACTTTTTGAACTCCTTATATTCCTAAATTCTTAGTTAGGTATTGAGAATATAATATCTTGTTGGTTTTTCAGCAGAGCTTCCCAGAGCTGTCAAAAATAAGGTAAGTAACACTCTTAGAAAGGATTTACAGGCCTGTCTATAGAGAAAATTTCAGGAAAATTGATGTAAATTCATTTAAAAACTGAACACAGTAAACAAATGAGAAGGTGTTTTAATATCCCATTACAATTGTCTTAGTGCTTATTGGTCTTAAATTGCTTCTCCTCTGAGGATGATTAAGAAAAGTATGGTTACTTTAACTTTGTTAGGCCACACTCTATCCAGCTATCGAAAGGAAATAGCACTACCTGTGCACCTCATCTGAACTGTTCATAATGTCTTTGAATATGCGAGCCATGTGCACCCCACAGGACTTCAAATGATTTTGCCTTTTTAACCTCTAACATATATGGGAGGGCTGGGATGGCATCATGGCCACTCTTCCATTTCCTGATTCTGAAAGATATCCTTTCATACCTCCACTCAGGTGAGTAGTCCTGGTCCTATGAGGAGAGTTCTGCAAGTGCAAATTTGCTGAAAAAATGGTACCCTGCCTTACAATAACTAGGAGTTTAGAAAGAATGAAGATTTGGTTTAAACATTCTGAAAACTTGGACATATGCAACAGTTTTGAGTCATAAAACTTTCTTTTTTTAACCCTGTAAAGACAAGAATTAACAGTAAAACAGTAAAAAGATGTCTGTAGGTTGTTCTTATTTACTATGAAGAATTGCTTAATAGTGCACAAGAACAATATTAACAGGATTGCCAGGAAGGATTGACAATGGGAGACTGAAGAAAGCATTATCAAGCAGTATTCAAACCACTGTACCTGTCATTTTGTCATGGATATGGAAACCCACAACTACACAGATATACTGCTACATGTCTGTAGGTATGTGCACAGACCTTTGCATTTCAAGCTACCGTTCCAAGAATTTCTGAGACTTTTTATTCAGTTCATTATTCTCAGGATTTTGAGTGTTCTCATGCGTATGGCATCTAAGAGCAAAATTACACTGAGTAAACACGCAAATATGTAAGCCATGACTGTTCTAATCATGCATTTAGGTTAATCAGAGAAATAATTGTGCATGTGTTTGATTTTCAGATGTTTTCTTGCTCTTGACAGATTGAATCTGTATTTTTATGATAAAATGAATGGGGAGGAGAACTTCTTTTCATCCACATTTTTGAAAAGTACTAGGAGTCAGTACCCATAGTTTAGAAATGGAAAAAGGAAATGACACAATAATAGTGAGCTGAGGTTACATATAAGCACATTGATCCAAAGATTGGGAGTAGACAAAAGGATAGACCTCCTGAAAATATGAAGTGGATTAAAAACTCCACCAGTTGTGAGAAAGACAGTACTCAGCTATTCTTTAATAGTTCTCAAAATGCTTTTCAACTGTGAAAAACATTCTTCTGTATGAATAAAATATCATACTTTTTCACATTTGAGTTAGCACAACGGAGACATTTTTGTTACCAAAACTCCCAGGATATTTTCTTGAAGGAATAACTCACCTTGCTTTGAGCACAGATTTACATAAACAGGTTTTCCCGTCTCGCTGGCTTTTAGCTGCATCCATGTATGAAGGTACTTTTTACTCCGCTTGGCCATTACCTTCTGACCTTGTTTTGTGAGGAAAAGGGAGCTGTTGGCCACCTTCAGGAGCCCATCCTCGTGGCAATTCCACCTGACTGCCTGGGGACAGTCGACGGTGATGCTGCGAGATGACAGAGCAGAGCGTGTAGAGATGCTCAGGCACTGGGCAGACTTCACATGGAGGAGCCTGTCATCTGCCATCCACTGCCACTTCTGGTTCAGGTCGGTCATATTGCACTTTTCCATAATGACTCCTCTCTTTTCTGAAAGACACTGCTGTTTCTGGACATGGATAATGAGAAACCCTTCTGGAAAAGGAAAATCCCAGAAAAATATGATTGATTACACATTTACTTGACGAAAAGCAAATTCCCTATGATTTAAAATACACCAGCAAACTAATCTCTCTTCCCATTTTCTGTGTGTTGAACTTTTCATGAAACTTCCCATAAGTTGAACCTATTTTAAAAAAACCCTCCAAACACCACACCCACGTGATGCATGTGCTGGTAATATAAATAATGAAAATGCAAAACCCCAAGCTATTGTGGCAAGGTTATCTTGAACTTCATTATATACAAAAATAAGAAAAAATTAAACTGGATATAAAAGAAATCCAAGAACTATTAAATTCAAACACCAGTTCCTCATTTCCCCTGCTGGAAAGCAGAGATCTACATAAGTTCTCAGTCTTTGTTTCACTTTTACAACACAGATTTTTAAAAATATAATTTATGACCTAAAAGTTGTTTTAATAAAATTCATAATGTTTCTCAGGGAAACATATAGGAGAATATTCACAAACTGATGTGTCTTTCAATGCCTGTGTTACAGGAATGGAGGTTCTTTACTGATAGGAAGCACGTCTGTTTTACTGGATTTATTCCAAAGTCTCTAGCTGTTAGCTTTGTGACCATTCCAATTCACGTAAGATTAGCCCTCTGTGTCACCACACTTAAAGATCAACACCAGCTACTCAAATGAAGAAAATTACAGTGCATTAATCAAAACCCCACAAAGCTACCAATGCAAAATGCATACTCGTTACAGAACACAGAACTGGATATTTCAGATGCAGCCTCCCTGCCATATCGTGTTTAGGTTGTTCTTTGTTTTTAATCTCAGTTACTCAAACATTTTCAGCCCCATTAGTCACAAAGTGCTAAACCAAATGTGTATTTATTTCCCTCAATTTATGTTGTCATTCCCCGGTTTTTACAGACCTGGGAATTTTCTAACTAAGCATTACAGAGAGTTCTTGTCTCTGAAGTTTAATAAAGTATGAATAAAAGATAGGAATCTCCTCTCTGAAGCATTTGTCCCAAAAACTCAGCTCCTGGATTGTCTATCAGGAGATCTTCTTAAAAAAAGAAGATGTATCTCCAGCATAGAAGAAGGCAGTTTATTTTCCTTTGGAAAGGAATCTAAACAGAATGGGCTGTGTTGGCCCTGCCCCTCATTCCTCTGGTATGAAGCCCAGAGAAGAGGTGACTCGGATTTTGTAAGTCACCGGCTGTGCCGGAGGGCTCTGCTCAGTGGCAGAAAGAGGAATTCAGCAGAGGGGAAGTGGAGAGAGACACTTACCTGAGAATGTCAAGGCAAGACAGGTAGAAACCAGGACGTGAAATAAAGAATCCATTTTCCCTCTAGCAACTCTCCATGCTTCTCTTAAAAAAACCCACCTCAGATAAGTGAAGCGAAGGCTAGGAAGGAAATGTGCCTTCACGGGGGAAAAAGTCAGTGACGAGCACTTCCTTCTATTCAATTGTTTTGGGGGGTTTTACAGTACTTTGTCCTTTTAATATGATTCTTCAGTTTACTAGTTGGTTTATTTTGGAAAAATACAAGCAAAAGAGAAGTTTTCAATCACCTGGGAAATTAAAAGAGATTTTATTGAATCTCTTTAGACTAAAAGAAAGGGATCATAATTCTGTGTAATTTGTTGCATGTGAACTATTACAAATCTACAGGTCATCTTGATGGTGCTGACTAAGTATATTCTATATTATCCAGAGAAAAACATGTATTTTTTGTAACTATGCACAATCAAGCAAAATCTCAATATATTTCTAACTTCACAAGTTCTAAAAGCCAAGTGGAGGGTGGGGAGGAAGGGGAAGAGGAGGAGGCAAAGCTCTGGCATCTGTACCAGGTCTTACAGAAACTCCCCCTGAGGAATCAAGTGATGCTGGGTTTGCCTTCCCATCAGGTGGTGCACCTTGCTCCACGTCAGCTGGGGATTGCCTGTGCCCTCTGGACTGGTTCCCAAGTGATCTGAAGCCATGGTGGAAGCTGACCAAATTGTGCTGGGCCAAGCCTGTTTGTAGGGGTACAAGAGTGTGTGTGCATTAACTACTCTAAGCAAGAACAGAGACTTCAGTTAATATTTTATATTAAGGGTAATTTATTAGCAGTATGAAGCGAAGTCAACATCACTGCATTAAAAACTCATTACACCCTGTTAACAGACCTCCCAGTGCTGTAAGCCATAATGCCAACTTTGCATCTCTTAAAAACAAACTTTTACTGAGCAATAAAGGAAACAGTCATAGCAGCATTTTCTTTCTTGTATAACCTGTCATGGAAGAGTCCGTATCACTAAAGGCATCTATCTCTTACTGAAAGAAATAGAGCAGATAAACAACATATGCAAAAATTTCTGTATTAATAAAAGACAGACAAATATTTAAAATCCTTACCATTTAATATATGCTACAAAGTGTCTTTTAAAAGTAGAGTGACTTACACAATTTACAAATACACCGGATTCAGGTCTGTAGCAGAAGCATGTTCTAAGACAATCAACAGTTTAGGGTAAATACATACACACTGAATAACAGACATTGTGCTCTGCAACTGCTCTTTAAGACCTACAGTAAGTACACATTTAATAGTTAATAGGATGAAGAACATATATTTCCATATAAAATATTAACTGCTTTTGAATAGTTTCAAAAACAAGATTTTAAAATTTTTTTATTATCACCTTTTTTTAATCCATAGTTGAACACTTGCAATTTTAGCAGCAAGAATATTATGTGGCCAAGAAACAAGCTCACCACATAATCAGTAATAGCACTTTACAGTACAGTTGACAGTCCATTCACAAGACAGTTTGCAAACGTCAAAGCTTTTATACACTTGTTAAATATTTCTTCTGTAGAAGTCCCAATGTCCATCTGACTGCAGCAGTAGCACATACATACATTCCATATGGCAGATATCAGCATTACATAATTAAACCCACCTTTAGATACATACACAAAATCCATGTGTAGTTTCAGTACAGTACCTTCTTTAGAAATCATTTTTGGGAAGCTCGCAATACATTCATACATAGTAAGGGTCCAGCAATCTCTGTACTTTTGCCAAACCGTCCATAATCCTTTTGGAAGTTGGCCTCAAAGCCGTCTTTCCCACTGCAGTAAACTCCTTGAAGAAGCTGCTGGTAGGTAATGAAACAAATTACCTCAAGAGACTGACATTTGGTTTTACCCTCCTCGGCTTCACTGGACAGCTTCTGCAGAAAGTCTCCTTTCATACAGACTCAGTGCATGGTGCACAAATTCATACTGCTCGCTGGTCTGAACCATTCCACCCCTGGAAAGGAAACAAACTGCACTGAAATCTTATTTCTTAAGACTGCAACACCCTCCAGGTCCTGACAACCCCATGACCACCAGATGACACCAGCCCTTTTCTCAGTTTTTGATTTGCAGTTTGCTTGAGTAAGAGGGAGATATTTGTCAGAGTGGAATTACTTTCTTCACAGCTTATGCCATCCAGCACATGCCCAACATGAAGAATTCCCAGTTCCATCAGAGTAAGAATTGGAGAAGAAAACATCTGGCATCTATAGTGTTAAAACCTACATTTCAAATTCAGTATATTCAGAGAGAATTTTGCTCAATCACTTGGGCAAGGAAGGCCAGATACATGGATCCAGCACTACCACTGATGGAGCAAGGAAGTATACAGAATCTGGCCTTTCATTTTTGTCCTTTACTAAAAATTTAACCTTCTGTGACCTGCAGATGGCCTGTGCAGAGAACAGCTCTTCCTGTCCTCTTTCTAACGCCTACAATGCATCCTGTCCGAACAACCACCACCTACAAAATTTTACAGCGGTGAGTCATTTCACCACCAACAATGCAAAAGAGTTTAACGTAACCATAAAAAGAACTAGTTGCAGCCAGCTTGGATTAAACACCTACTTTTTATACATTCACCTGATAACAATCAATTTTTCAGGTCTAAGTATGAGGATCAAGTTCCACATCTCCAGTACTGGTGTGATAGGAAGGGGATGTCTTACAGGAGGTAGGTGTCATAGGAGTGTTACCATTGAGCTCTGAAATTAAACTGAGCCTCTTTCTGTCAATACTGAGGTACTCGAGGTCTCCCTTCTCATGGAGCAAGGCCTCATGTTTACTTTATACCACTTCTATTATCTCATCTGCTAGGGTATTCAAAGCTATCTACTCTGCTTCTGGAAACAAGCCCTTGGTTCATCCTCAGTGTACCCTGGAGCAGCTAGTTATCTTTGGGATGATGAAAGAACAAACGGCCTTAGTGAGAATGAAGACACTGAGATGTGTGTCACATCTGGCTTCAGTTAGATCTTCATTGAAACATTTAAATTTGCAGGGTATTTGGATCCAGAGCACTGTTGGAACCAGATGTCTTGCAGGAGCAGGTCTGAAAATCTCATGAGATCCCTAACAACAAATATAGTACTGATGTACCAAGTTATTTGAAAAATGGTAATACTTCCTCAACAAGTATTGTCCTTCAGTATTAGAGAAGGTTATTTACAATGACAAGGTCCTTTTATTTTCTTCAGTGCTTCTGGATGGATAAATGGCTATGGCAGGAAAATCATAATTAAAATAGGATGTACTTCTTTAAGCAAGTGACCAGCGGTCTGTGAGCTCAGGAAAATATAGAACACCTTTTAGTGAGCCACATGGCTATCATGATATACTATTCCTAGGAAAAAAATCACAGGCCTTTAAATGGTCCCATCCAGCCCAAAATGGAGCACTCATACTTTTGCCAACAGAGACATCCACAAATTCATAACTCTTGGCTGCCTTTTGCCTTCAGCTGCTTTCCTCTGTGCTTGTTCCCTGCCTGGAGATGCAGCGAGATACGAAAGGTGATGGGAGGGCTTTGCTCTGGTCCTCTGTCCTGCCTAGTCTCCTTCCTTCCTCCTTGCTGCTGCATCCTGCTCTGCCCACGCAACCCCTTCCCAAACAGCTTCCCTCCCTGCCTTCCTCATCAAAGTTCCTCCAAGATGTTCTCTAAGGGAGTGCACTTCCCAGGTTAGATCTGCTGTGTAAAGGGGTGGGGGAAGGGAACACATCCAGGAAGAAGGACTTAGCAGAAAGGGAAGGTTAAAACAATTTTGGCTGCACTAGGCTGTTTGTGGTGGTGATTCTCACTCCTTCCTCTTCAAAATATACAAAACTCCCAGGAAAGCGTGTGTAAGACTGTGGGGGCTGAGCCCAGCACCATGGCTCTGCCCTGTGTTAGCAAGCACAGTTAGAGGTTATGATGCTTCTGAACCTTGTATGGGCAAACAGTCCATAGCTCTGTCAGCTTAAAGGCATGTGAGTCTTATTCAGAAGTTTAGACAACTTAGCCTTGCCATTATACATGGGATTTATTGAGCCATAGTACCACAAAATGGTTTGGATTGGTAGGGACCTTAAAGACTACCTAGTTTCAAACCCCCTGCCATGGGCAGGGATCCCTTCCCCTAATATGAGGTTGCTCAGAGCCCCATCCATCCTGGCTTTAAACACTTCTAGGGATGGGAAGGTAAAGAATTTCTTCCTAATATCTAATCTGAATTTACTCTCTCTAAGTTTAAAGTCATTAGCTCTTGTCCTATCATTACAGACCAGTAGAAAGGCTTTTTCTGTCTTTCTTATAAGCTCCCTTTCATATTGAAATGCAGCAAAAACATGTCCCCAGATCCTTCTCCAGCATGATCAGCCCCACCTCTCTCAGACTTTCTTCAGAGAGGTGTTCTGTCCTTCTGACTATTTTCATGTCTCTTCTCTGGATCCACTGTAGCAGGCCCATGCCTTTTTTGTCCTGGGGAGCCCGGAGGTGGATGCAGCACTTCAGGTGAGGTCTCACCAGAGTAGAGCAGAGGGGCAGAATCCCCTCCCTGGACCCGCTGGCCACGCTGCTTTAGATGCAGCCCAAGTTAAAATTGCCTTTCTGGCTGTAAGTGTACACTGCCAGCACATGTCCAATTTTTCATCTACCAATATCCCAAATCCTTACCTTCATTCTTATGCAAGGCTCACATTTAATAGCAGGGAATTATCTGTGATCCCAAGACATTGGTTTGTGGAAATGTCTGTGTGGAAGAGCGTTTCAGGAGGAAATTTGCTCAAGAAGGGAGGTTTCCTCCCCTGTGTCCCTAGTGCCCAGAAGGGATGTAGCCACAGCTACAGCACCTGTAGACGTGCAGCCTTTGTCTATTTGCTAGCCTGCACTGCCAGCTACTCTGTGAGCTGCTGGGCTCTCTGCTTCTTTGAGACTCTTTGGGCTGGTGCTTGGAAGAAACCGACCCTGGTATCCTGAGGGCTCAGGGACTGTCACTATCTTTGCTCGGGTAGCAATGAGTGCATAAAAGGTCCTTTACCCTGCCTTCTGGCTTGCTGCTAGTACAGCTGCATGCAGTCTGCTCCAGAATGAATGTGATGCAGGGTTTGGGATTATTTTTTTTTTAACTTGAGGCCATTAGTCAAAACACTTAAACAATGAATTGACGCACACTGGAAACTCTTTTCATCCTGTCTGAGGAGCCAAGAGCAAAGTTATCGGATGTCATTCCAAGAATGTGCCTTTAAGGTTAAGAATGTGCAAAGTTTCTCGATGTCACAGTAAGTCTTGAAGATGCCTCACATCAAACATTTCCTGTTTCTGTTGCAAAATATAAAAAATGAACTGGAAAAAAAAGCAAGCTGAGCAGACCTGTGGGTCTGTCTTTTTACAAATTCATGCAGACCATGGCTGTATTTACATACTGGGCCAATATTTTGAGTGGAACATCCATTTTCTCATATCAGCTCAGCACTGATGATTACTGTCACATCCATTCACGCCTTTACTTACACTAAACAGCGAAGAAGGAAGTGGTACCTGGACATATCCTACCTAGGAACAGCTCTGTCCTGTCTCAATCCCTGTTGCAGTGATTATTTAAAACTCTGTTTCCAGGAGAGTTACATGGGCCATTAATTAAACTATTTTCCATCATAACTTTTTACCACCATATGCAATTTGTCTGGATGCTTGTTTGGTTTGCATTGAAGATGCTGGGCAATAGGAATGTTTTGGTAAGTGACTACAACACTACTTGTGAGGCCCTCAAGTCAGCTCTTTTCTTTTTTCCTTTGCTCGATTCACTTTGGTAGAAATGTGGTCATGGACCCATGTGGTAAAAACTCCACATGAGAGTGGACATCTCTGAGTGTGTTCATTCCAGTAGTAACTTGTGTTTGGAAGATGCAGTTCTGAGTGGCCAGGACCCTAGTGGAGATAGGATAGCAGGAACAAAATACCTCCTAGCCAGGTTGCTGGATCCCAGGCTGTCAGATAAAACCATCCTATTCTGCTAAACTTTTTTTTTTTTTTCAGTGCAATTTGATGCACAAAGAAAAAAACCGCTGGCCAGCCTCAGCACTGATCCTGCTCTGCTCATGGCTGTACCCCACTGCTAACATTGGCCATGCTGGTAACTGCACTGCTACCCCACGATGGCCACAGCCAGCTCTTGCAGCCAGGTCTAGTGGGATTTAAGTTCATTTTGCCAGCTTCATGACATGTGTAATGACCCTGTCTCACACACCACCTGCCAACAACCACTGTGTCAGGACTGTGACAGCAGGGGAGGCCAGTCTCATTGGGCCTGTCCATGTAACAGTGACCCTTGGCCACTTTATGGACCCATGATCTGATAGGGCTGGCAGTGGCTACTGTAGTCTTAGGGGCTGCTAAGCCTTGCCTTAATAATCATGACTATAAACTGACTGCCTGGTTAGTGAGATTCATTCTGCAATATGGCCAACTGGAAAAAAAAAGCCAAGAAAAGAAAAGACAGGTTTTGGTTACTGAGTTTTATCAAGAAAAATGTCTTTAAAAATTAAAGCAGAGACATACTCTTTGTCTCAGGCAATGCCTGAGTATATGAAGCAAGATCTCTGTAGTCTATACAACCTGAAACTTGAAAAAATACAGAAATGTACAAATCACAATATTTAACAATTCTTCTAACAAGCTTTGTGTCATGGAAATTTATGCTGTTATGAATGTTTTATTTGGGTCAGGTTTCCATTCTCTTTCCAAGTTCATCTAGGACACTAATATGTAAAAGAAAGTTCATTAGGCAGATCCACTCAATAAAATTGTGTTGTCAGTTAATAATGCTGAAAATCTGGGTTGTTTTTTAATGTCTGAAATAGGAATATTAAAAGAGGCAGCTGAGACCAGAGTTTGCTTTCACTTCTATATAATAGATTGTAAAAGCAATGAGAAAAATATTTTTTCATAATAGAAATACTAAAATGGGGAAGAATTCTTCAAACCTTTCTCAATAAGACAAACAGATATTCAGAAAAGAGGTTTGGAAATTTGCAGTTGGCAATTTAAAACGGAGTAAGCATTTTTCCCTCAGCTATTCCTTCTTATTTTGTTGCAGAGATTTTTAGGTCAATAACTCCCCTTGGAGAATTTTACACTCCAAGTGGCTCATGTCGCCCTGTAAAGCTCATATTACAATGGCTAGCATGATGAAGCCATACGGGAGGGGAAGGCAGAGGAGATGATCCATAAACACAGTCAACTACATGGATTCTGGTCTTTCTGCACTTCATGGTTCTAGTACCTTTCAGAGATCTTCACAACACGAAAAATTCTCTATTAACCCTTTGACCTAAACTCTTTTTCAGCATTTGCACCCTATTTATTTTTTCCATTTAAAGAAGACACACATGTCAGAAGCAGTTAAGATTACATGGAGATTATATGACCTGTACCTACAGCAGAAGAGGAGACTCCTCTATTCTTGGTGCAATCCTGTTTATTTACTTTATATAAAATCCTGTTTTTCCAAGCAGAATAAGAAAGAAAAGTACAACTCAACCAACAGTTTCCATTGTGCACAATACCCACATCCTCCTTTAAAACACAAATCCCTCTTCAGCCATGGTTTCACAAAACAAAGCATTCTGCAACAATGCTGGCTTACACTGCTCCTGATTCCAAGCTGTGAATTCAGTCAGGGAATTGATCTGACTTCAGAAAAGTCTGGAACAAATGCCTTGGTATTTTCTTAGGCTGGGTAAATTTGCCAACTCAATTCAAAAGGACCCCCAGCACAGCTGAGGAAATAGCAACAGCACCAGATTTGTCTTTCTCCAGCACTCAAAGAAGCTACATATTCAGTGAGCCTAGATTTCTTTGTCGACCCAGACTCAAAGAAAATCTCTTGTCTCCAGATTGCCTCACCTCTCTGGTGTCCCAATGGGATGATGCAGACAGCAAGAAGAAAATTTTAGTGGAGGAAAAGAGAAGTGGAAAGTGCCCAGCAATTACAGCATTGTCATTTCAGGGGAATTTCATTTAATGGAAGTTTCACCCAGAAAACAATATGATTCCTTATTCAGGACCTAAATACCTATGTTACCTTGATTATTCAGTCAATGCAGACATAAAAGTCAGTAAAAGCAATGACAGCCATTTAATGTAGAGTAACATTCAACTGTGAAAACATTTTCAGAATCATTAGTGAATCATTATTGATCATTATCAAATAATTTTGGTAATGATTTCAGAATCATTGACTGATTTGTGGTTCTTCTGGAACTCACCGATCCACTCGTAGCTGGCAGACAATGCTCAATGCATCTACAACTCCCTCTTCCTTTAACTGCTGACAACCAATGGCTGTGGCAATAAAACATCCAGTTCTTCCTATACCAGCACTGAAAAGAAGGCAAAATTTAATAGGGGTATGAAGTTCACAGATCCAGGAGTTACATGGAAAACACTAAATAGCTGTGAAAATAGGAAAAAAAAAAGAAACTTGGAATTGCTAGAACCCACAGTTCCTGGGTGCATGTCCAGCAAGGCTGACTTCTCAGCTCACTTTCATAGAGAGAAATGAAAATGTGCACTGTTCCAGCAGTCCAGTTGTGGGTAATTTTGAGGCTTAAATTTTTTCACATTGCGCACAAGTGTATGGTAAGAAAACCAAGTTTCATTAGCACTATGAAATCTGAGTATTCTCTGGCCCAGTCCAAGCAAATTATGGAGATATGTACTGAAAAGGAGAAGAAACCAAGCTAAAACAAAAATTCAATAGGGCTTTATGTTTAAAGTCCTCAAAGTATACAGGGATTCTGCTAACCATACCTCTAACCAAGAAGGCAAAAAAGACCAAGACCCATGCTGATGAAGTTAACTCTCTTTCCTGTGATTCTGCAGGCAGGACTTGGTGCCATAGCTCCCCAGGTTTCTTTCATGCCTGATGGGAAACAGCCATTTTGGCATTTTTTTATCCCTGAGGCCTCAACAATTTTGAGGAACCTCTGCTCCACTCTGTTTCTTGCTTAAGTAATGTAGAATGCAGTGCACCTCATGGCTTTCATGCTGAATGGCAGGAAAATTGGTGGAAAATGTTAAAAAATTAATTTGGGGTCCAGGTCTTCACAGCCCTCTCACTCAGACAAAAAGGGAAGAAACTGTCTGACTGGAAAATGGAGTGTGAAATTTGTAGACCATAATGTAGTGATCATATAGATAGGTGAGTTGTGACTGAAGAACTATGAATTTTAATCACAACTGGTATAATATCTTAATCACAATAGAGATGATATCGCTCTTTAATCGTGAATAAATTCCTGCCCATGCTTACAGATCTTACTGTCATGTCACTCATCTCAGAAAGACATTCCATTCTTCTGAAGACCTTCATTACTGTACAAGAAAAAGGGCAATCTCAATAGCTATCCACAGATTTCTGCATTGTTAGGAAAACTACCATCCCTGATAAATACAGCTGCATAAAATTTGGGAAAGTTGCTTATTCATCACATTCTAGGTTTCAAAAATTATGGGTGGTTCTAATCTGTCCTCCATCTCTCTAAATCTCCTAAATATGGAACTGGAAAGAAGTTGTTCAAGTTGAAAAGTTCTGATTTAATGCACTTCTAGGAAAAAAAAATGAAGTATTATCCCAATTGTAAGAGATATATCATCACTGTTATGAGACAAACCAAGTAAGGAAACACTGTTTTTTTTTTAAAACTCTCTGTTTTGCTTCATCTACTTCTTTCCACCAATATAACAAATCCAGTGCTACTTCCCATTATTTAAATTGCAACATGGGGTAATGAATCAATATAAAGCAATAAAATATAATTAAACTAGAATTATTAGAAGGTCATTCTCTGGGGCGTTATAATTTGTGTGTGTAAGGCTCTATTCTTGAGTAGTGAATAACACTTTGCTCTTGAATAGCCAACCAACTGCTTTTGTGAAGATGTTCACAATTGCAGTACCGTTTTTGTCTCCAAATTTGTACCTGGTTCTTGCTCCTCAAAACTGACTTGCTTTGCAATATGCTTTGCCTATTGGTCACTAGGTACTGCATCTGAATTAGGTATGTAATCATGCACCAAGACAAAAAAAGGAAGCAAATCATAAGTAAGAAACAAAAGGAAAATAATTTTTCCAGCTGGTCTATCAAAAGCAGAGTTCATTAGCAGAAATAGAGAACAGTTCAGAAGCAATCTGCTAACAACAAAGGAATTCTCTCCAAAACTCATATCCTCAAATATGAACTAAAAAAGTCAACTAACATGAAGAGGAACTGGGGAATTTTGCTTTTACCTAAACACATTCTTTAGCAGGGCTATTTGATGCAATTTGCTGTAGCCTTGCCTTAGGCAGTCACTTAAGAGAAGGACTGGCTAATTACCTGCAGTGCACAACGACAGGCCCTCTGCCCAGGGATTCCAGCCTGTCCTCTTCCACGTCCAGCATGAGCTGCAGCAGAGGCTGAGCGCTGTCGGGGGTTTTGTGGTCTGGCCAGGATGTGTACCAGTAGTGCTTCACACTGCGGGACTGACTCCCTTGCTGGAAATAACACCGAGATTCTGTATGAACAGTTGTCTTCTTTTTATTTCTTACAGTGTATGGTAAAAAGACAGCAAAAATCTTGCGAGAGATTAAACAGTTTTTGTATTAGACTTGGAGGATGTAACTGTGGATGGAACTGATGTGCTTCCAGACACCCAGTTATAAGAAGGGTTTGTGTACCTGAAAACTTGGCTGTTTTTCCAGCTGTGTAAGGTCTGTTTTCTGACTACTCACTTTTCCAGCTCTGAAAATTCTGTTAATCTGACTACTGACTTCATGACTCTATTGTCAGTTGGGTATTGTAAGACATCTGTGTTATATCAGCAACAACATCTAGAGAGAATGCTTGATGTGGTCTTCCGAATTTCTAAATTATCACATATTTCTACCTTTTAAGGTCATTATAAGCTTCTGATACTAAAATTACAAGGGTATTGAAGTTAAAGATGCAGAACTGTCCTTCTAGATTAACAGGATATCCCAACTTGTTCAGTTATTCTCTCCAAAAGAGTCTGCTACCACTTCCTTCAACAAGGGGCTAAATATGGACTAGGGTAATTTGTATTGGATGATATGATTTCTGCTCACTTCTCAATGCTGGGGCTGAATCTAAACAAATTTTCCCAATACATTATTTATTGTAATGCTCTGTCAGGAGTAGCAGGTCAATCTGATAGCATGGGAGTGTAATAGGGGAGTTTACTCAGAAGAGGGGCATCTGTCTTATTTCACACAATTAATGTTTAGTGAGAACCAGGAAAGCATGAAGGTTTCTTTATATACTTCTTTTTAGCTTCTCAGGTGGGTTATAGTTGCACTCAGCACACAACATGAGCAGCATATCTTTTTTTAGAACAATGCTATGCTAGTTCTGTCATTAACTAAAATCCCTTTGCCCTGGCAATGGAAAAAGAGCCCCAACACAAATGCAATTCAAGAAAATGAAACTTGCACTCTCTTTTGAAGCCTCTTCAATTGCCAGAGTCATACAAACTGGCAATACAATAAGTATTCCAGTACTTTGATCTCAACCCTATCCTGCAGCTTCATAGCCCCTCCTGCAAAAATTTATACCCTTAAAAAAGCCAACACTTTACCTTCATTTAACAATAAAGAAAAGAGAGCATTGTGAATGATGCTTCTCAGATGCAGATTATTACCTTTATTGTAAGCTGACGGACAGTGTAGTTTTTGCATTCTTGCACACTGTTAACAAGGACTTCAACCTTCCCATAGATTCCTCTTTTTTCCGGCCAATAAAGCACACATTTCTGGAAAGCAAGCATCACTGTCATCAACAAACTGAATCCTGGAGCCATATTCATATCTAATTTTTATACAGAATGTATTTGTCTGCAAAATTCAGATGAATTTAACTGAACTGCTATTCATGTCAGAAGTATTCCTAGATAAGATTTTGCAGAGCTTTACTGAATGCCTTAGGCCTGGTTTTCAGGATCTGAGTTTTACAGTATAGATCTCTTCCACAGAACAATTTGCACAGTTGTTTTTATTCTTAAAAGCTCAGTGAAGTTCAGTTATAGGAATTATTTTCCACATTCAAAATTAAAGTTTTTTTTTCCTAAAAAACTCTAAAATTCAGCTTTTGAAGTTCTAAAAATGGTTTTCAGAAGTTTTCAAAGTCTTTCCAAATGGGATTTCCTTCTGAGCAAGATTCAGAATTTGTCTTCTGCTCACAAGACTTTTTATCCCATTTACTCTCCTGGGCCCTGATACAAGTAAGCATGTAAATGTGTCTTTAGATCTTACTAAACTCAATTTGACTTAATGTGCATGTTAAAGTATTTTGAAGAACCTGAGCTGTTTTACTATATAACTTTCTGTAAATTCGTGTTAAAAAAAATTTCAGTCTTGCTAGAGCTACACAAAATTTTATGCAGAATTCTCAATGAATCAATAATTTTACACTATTTCAGCAATTTATCTGACAAACTTCTACTAAAAAGGAGATGAAGAAAGAGTATTTACAAGGCAAATAATTTTATTTTCTCCTTGCAATAGTTTGCTTATATTCTGCAGTATTAATTTCAATTAGAGTATCTCACAGGCTATATGAAAACAAATATCTCTGTTGTATAAATACTTCTCTAGAAATATATGTTTATTCCCTTAGGAATGTAAGGTGTTTGATAGCCACATTTTCTGAAAGAATGCTGCCCAGTCCAACTCATTCATTAAATAAAAAGACTCCCTAACATTTAAAGGAAACCTTCTGTTTTAATATCCAATACACAGGTATAAAAACCCAACCAACCAACCAAATAAACAAACAAACAAACAAACTCCAAACCCCAAGAAAACAGTTCTACAATAATAGGAATCCCAGAAAGACCTTGTTTGTATGTCCTCACAAACTCTTGCTGAAGCAACTGGTATACATGTAGATAGACATATAGTAGCCTACATTATGCAGTAAAATGAAACAGTGCCTTTAATATAATTAATTGCCATAAAGCATAACTTCCAACAAATACTGCTAAAAGCTATCCAGAAAAACAATCAGTGGAATGCAAGGCTTTACCACCAGGTGTGATATTTAAGTTGCTACTTGATAACCCAATAGTGGATTGAACTGAATCACCTCAGTTGTATAAATGCTTTTCTAAAAATAGATGCCCATTACCTTAATAGTGTAAGGTGTGTGAAAGCCACATTTCCTGAAATAATGCTGGCCATTCTGACTGGCTTCGTTCAAATCCTGTCTTTTGCAGAACTACTCGAACATCCTAAATTTGCTGTCTCCCCGAAGAGATCGAGAATGGCAATAAAATACTCAGAAATTTGTATGAAAAAGAGTGTTCACAAGTTCCACAGTCTACCCATGTGACACATATAGTTACTATCATCTGCCAGATCTGCAGTTCATGCCCCTCCCTAGGAGTGTAGTTTTCAGTGCTAATATGGGAAAAAGAAAAGTCTAAATACACAATTGTGCCCTGACAATCAACAATAGTTGAGTAAACTCCTGAGACTTCTTGATAAATGTGAGCAGGCAATGCTCACTACAAAACCTTCAGGCACTCCAGAGGAGTGTTTTTCTTGACTCTTTCCCAGAACTGGAATTGGCAACTTGTGCTGGGTGGACAATGAAATGTGGCTGTTCATTAAAATAACTTTCATTCAACAGTCTATCTACATTTAGTGAGATACAATGGATTATTTTTAACACTGTTGCTGTGCATCCTTTAAAAATACTGTTTGTTGCTGCTTTAAAAATAGCCTTGAAAATACAGGTTGGATAAGCTGATGCAAGCACTTTTAAGGAGTATGGAATTAACATGTTTTTAAAAGTTAACTGAAAAAAGGGGAAAAAATGGTGGTAGGAGTGATAAAGTTATCAGATACCCAGAAAAGAATATACAAAACCTCAGGACCATAATAAAAAAAAAATTAAACCGCCTCAAGCTGTCGTACATAAAAGAAAATTCTTCTCTGGTAGGTACATTTTAAACCCGTTCAAACATCTGGTAGAGCAGATGAAGAGTCTGGTGTCCAGCCTCATGTGTGCAAGCAGTAAAAACTCACTGCACACAGTGTTTATCAGAAACAACCAAACATGGCCCCTCCCCACCCCCAACTAAACATTCCTTGACAAACAGGAAGTTTTTACAAGAAACACTCTCTCACATGACTTTTAATTGATTTCAGCCTTTGTCCTTCCTCATGCGACAGGGCTGCCTGCTTGGGCTTCCTTCCATTCCCTCTCCTGTCTCCTGGCATGCCCTATCCCATGCCCACTGGGTGCCAAGCTTCATGGGACTGCTCCTGAGGTGGATCTCCATAAGTGAGTGGGATCTGGCCCTGCCATGGTCTGGGGCTGGCATCTGTGATTTATCACAGTCAGTGCTTTCAACTTGCCAGAGCTGCATCTACTGGAGCCTGGTCCCCAGCTCTCCCAAATGGAGGAAGGCTTTTCCAGGTGACATGGTGTTTATAAGCCTTTACATTATCTGGATTTGGACCCTGAACAAAATAAGTTAAAAAATTCTCAAATATTTGTGCAGTTGTTTAACTACAACTCTGCTTCGGGGGTATTTCTCCATATAGCTCTGCCTATACATTTACACATTAAAGGTCCCAATAACACAGCAGTAAAGAATAACAGCAAAGCTTCAATTCCAGAATCCCTGTTTAATCTTGCCCTCTATTTAATGTCATTACTAACTCAAGGAGGAGTGGTACACTTTAAGAGGGCTTGCAGGATTTGCCTTCATATACTGAAATCCTCACAGTTAGCACCAAATCTTCCTAAATTCTTCCAAAACCTATATATGGTACCAATACTCAACTTAACTAATAAGTAATCTTCAAAGAGGCTTATGTTAAGTCTGTAAGAGGTAGGATTTCTGAATTCCAAAATCTACTTGGCTGTATATATAGACCATATACAGATCAGCTGGGAAAAAATCTTACATGAAATATGGCATGAGCTTTAAACAGTGAGTTAACAAGATTGTCCTAGATAATTACTAGATTATCTAATTACTAACAAGATTTGCATTATCTGAGTAATCTGATGCATCAGGCAGTATTAGTTCTCTCTTCTTGCAGAATGCCGTACAAGATTCTTACACTTCCCAATATATGTTTCCTGTTTAACAGCTAATGTTGCTAGTAAGTTTTGAAGGCAGAATAAATGCTTATTATTGATGTAGTACATAGCTCAATGACAAAAATCAGCTGATACCACAGAAGTCTATAAATTTCTCTATGAAATAATATATATATGTCTGTGACATTCTTACATCCCATGTATTTATTTAAATTCCACTGCTCAGTTGTTCTGACTAAACTCAGTAATATATGAAAATTGTATGTGCCTTGTGTGTAAAGCTTTGGAGGATTGTGTCCTAGAATACTAGCACAGAATTAGAGATGGCCACCTTCATTTAGTGATTTATCTCACTCTCTCAAAGTGGGATGGATCACCCTCTGGAGGTGACTACTGCTTTTTGAACACGAAGGGTACCTACATCACTAGATGAGATGTGGTTTTCTTCATAGTAACCCCAAAATCATGACCTAGTTTCCAAGTTTCTCACCAGTTATTCAGGCAGAAGCTCCTTTGCTGTGGACTCTCCTTGCACAGGTAGATTTTCAATTTGTTCAAACATTCTGCAGTTTTGAGAACAGGTTTTACAAATTCTGCATGTTTCCTTTGTACAGCTGAAATAAATATTTTTCTCAGCACTCTACACTCATCTCTTCATCCATCTTGCAAAACGCCATACTTACCACAGTAAGTCTAAACCATTTTTGATCTGATACATGGAAGTAACCCTATAGTAACCTTTATACATCATAATTTCACACAATTCCAATTGATAATGCAAATTTCTTACATCAATATCTTGAACTAGAACACTAATGTCCCAAATATTTTTTTTATTCAAAATAAATTAATTTATTGTTGAGATTAAGGTTTTCAATGTTCTCTCATTTGAGAGCTCCTTCATTGTACATTACTTCATACATTAGAGTACATCATAGCTCAAATGAAGGCTGACTGGTGTTACACCAGCTGAGGAATATGGCCTATACACAAGAGTTGGGTATGGAGGTTTATTTGTTTAGGGATGAATGTGGATGAGTGGATAAATATGCTTGCAGATATGAAGGTACTTTATGTCTGTATACTGCAGATGTACCTCCCTGAAAACGATGGAAATAAAGCAGACCCCAGAAAGGAAAAAAATACCAAGTGTTACTATGCCAAATAAGATGTGCTTTTGCCTTCTCTACAGAGGACAAATATTTTAGCAGTGAAGATAACAGGCTGAGCATGGCCAATAAGACTTTGCTTTCTTTTCAATGGCAAACAAGGTATCAGGAGGAACCTGCTGACAGTGGGAAGGCTTCTAAGGTTTCTAGACAGGACAGCTTGCACAAACACAGCTTCTCTATATAGCCTGGGAATGACTTGAGATTCCTCACCCTTTCTATGTGGAGGAAATTACCATTGCCAGGCACAACAATGCCTATAAACACCAGTGCCTAGAGCCTGCGTAGCTCAGGTAAACACAGAGCTTCCTGACATGATGAAAACCACTGGGCACTTCTTTCAAGTCATTCTTCTTACACAGTGTCAGATGTGAGTGTTTAAACAGTCAGCATTTCCTCAGTGAAAAACTTACTCTTTTGGTCTATTAGCCTGGTTGATTGCTGTGCTTTTATGATTAATCCTGAATGTGGGACTCTGAACATGTCTTTGAACAGTCTAGTGCAAAATGGCACCTGGCTTGGGAATAGGTCTTGGGAGATTTTCAGGACCAACCTACTTTTCATATATAGTTTCTTAAAATCCCCTGGATTTTAAGTTCATGTTAGAAGTCCAAGCTCATGCTGAGAAAGAGGGAAGCAACAATCAAGGGCAGAAGAAAGAAGAGTATGTCTGCTGAGTGCACATTTAAATGGAGCAGTGAGTTTGAGCTCTGGGAATGCACTCAAATCTTGGTCCTTGATCACTCAGACTAGAAACTTTGCCCAAATAAACTCTGTTGCTCTACCATCATGCATCTGAGTTTGAATAGCAGGGGTGTGAGGGGAAATATAGCCCTGGTGCTTAGGTGGCTGTGTGCTGAGACATGACTGAGGCACCTACCTGGAGTTGGGAATCGTTACTAAGTCTGGACTCAAGAAATAAGTCCATCTCCTTTATTTCTGACTCTCTCCTGTACACCAGCCCTGAAAACCACTTCTTTAACATTCAGTCTTCCAGAACAGGTTTTGTATTGGCCTTCTGCATGGGAGTGATTTTTGTTCCTAATTTTTGGTAGTCAGAAATATGAGCACTGGCACTATCAAGGAAAGCCTGACAAAATTTTCCATTATTACTAAATAAAGATATTGAAGATATAGTTTTGATGCAAAGGTCATGGAATGCAAAACAGGCAGGTAGCTGGCCATTAGCCACTAAAATACAATTGTCGAGTCTAATTGATACCAAGGTAAAACGTATTATTTCCATTCTGTCTAAGTTCCTCTGTGGTGTTGGCATCTGGGAGCCCAAACTGTATTTCTGGGATGGTCCAGATTTGTAACAATGGGAATGGATTAAATCCCTGACATTATAGCAAAGTGCAAATTTCAGCCATGTCACGAAACTGCTGATCATAACATTAACCATCTAGTCTTTGTATATCAGAAAGTAACAAGAAGTACAGAGGTGACCAAAAGATAAATGAGGTGTTTCTTAAGAAGTTAGAAACCCAACAGCAGAGATCTAGAAAATGGAATTCTTTTTTGAAATACATAATGTCTTACAATGGCTATGCTATTACACTTGAGGTATTTGGCTACCTCCTCATTATTTTTCACATATCTTATTAACAGACTATTTAAGAAACTGTTATCTGCTAGCTTCCTTCTGTATCTTCTAAAGTCCCTTCTATAGTATGCAGCCATAGGAATAATTTCTCATTTTTGTTAGTTGTCATACCTCATTTTTTTCTTTCAGCTTTGTGATCATAACAATGACAGGGCTGTCTTCTTGCCAAACCATCTGCCAGAAATCATTCACGGTATTAATCATGGGTCCCTGAGTTGCAATGAAAGCCTTCTCTTTACCTCCATATCCCTAGTTGAGAAACAGACACAAAAGCATTTACTTTAAATTCATGTGATCAAGCAATATTGCCGGTGAATAAAAGAGCAGAAGGGGCAGAAAAATAAATTTGAAATTAAAAAAAATATTAACTGAAAGAAGTTACAACTAAAAGTAGAGCAGATCAGAAATTTTTCAGAACAGTTTTTTCTCTGGAAACCTATTTGATGAACTTAAATGGTCTTGAGAATACAACAATTCCTCTCAAATTTCCATGCTTACTTGGCTTCTTTTAGCTAACTCCATTCTTCAAGTTATTGGGACTTTCCCCATCCAGTGGCACTTTAATCTATAATTTAAATTGCAGCAGTGTTTTCCAGCTAGTTTATAGTCAATAAGCCACAGGAGAGAAAAGAAGAACTATAAAACTCATAACTACAAAGACTGCTATACGTTTTCTAAGGAAGACGTGCCTTTATGAGACTTTATAGGAAGGACAAAGGGAGTATAGGGAGTTCCAAGACACACATGAGCATTCAGGAGGTCAGAGAAAGGTCAGGCAAACAGTGGGGAAGCAGAAGAGAAGGAAAGACAAGACAATATGGGAAAAACAAGACACACCTTCTTATTTTTGTGTGAAAAGGAGAAACTATGATTTTGTGCAGGGTGCCCAACAGCAATGCAGGAGAGAGCCTGGCAATGTCTGAATGGAATGAGTGAATGGAAAACAGCATGAGGTAGTGTGGGAGCCTCTAGCCTTGGGTCTTCCTTTTGGGAGCCTTTCTCCATGACAGCTGTTACTCATTGCATGAACCAGTGGGATAATCCTGAGCTGGCACAAACTGTCCTCCAGCCACACATCAATCTGCCTGAACATGCTTTGTCCAAGCCAGGTCTGTCAGGATCCCAGAAAACCCAATGATTTTGTATACATGGATGTGAAATTTCATTTCATTGCTGGGTTGCATTTTTTTCCAAAACTGCTGACAGTTCAGTAAGAACTGGTGTTAGTAGCAAGAGGAATCATCATATGTGGGAGTGAAGGGTGGTGGCACAGGGAAAAGGGAGACCTCAGAGGACTCAACATATGGCCTGTTTTTTGGATATGATGTCATTGCTGTCCAAATAGAACCACTCTGCTTAGTTACTTGATGATGATGATGATGTCTTCATAAGAAATGCTGAAAGTACAGGATGCAAAGTGAGACAGGGTAAGGGGCATGGTTCTGTGTATCCACATATTATGTACTGTTAATCAAAGAAGCAACATAGCTGTAGAACTCTGTGGCCAAACTTTCATTGCACTATTACCTTTATTCCAGCTGAGGGTCTGGATAATAACTCTAAAGGAAGCATTAAATTTTGCAGATAGAGGACTACACTCCTAAAATATGATTGAATTAGTTTCTTTGTGATCTATTTAGCATATACTCTGTCATGAGTTCAAGAACGCTCTGTGTGCAGGTGTGTCTGTCTGTGTGTGTGATCAAGGACTGCAGCATACCTGTCACTTGGAAATACTGCTTTCCAACAGGGTTCATGCTTGGTTATGTCATTGTGTCATGTGACCAGTATAGGGAGTAAAATGTAAATGGCTGTGTTGTGGGCACATGTGAATATTTAACACGTCTGTTTATGTCTTTTTTCACAAACTCATCACAGCATTTATTTAATTACTTAACTGTTGATTTCAGGACTATCAATTGATATCTTTAAAGTACTGGTGTCTGTCACTCTTAAAAGGCAAACCTGTTTTCTTTCCTATAAGGCAGTAGGTCAATATGAAGCAGTAAATACCAAAGTAAACAGATAGTAATTCATGTGTTTCTTAATGTTTATTGTAATCTATTCAATATTTTTTTTTTATTACAACCATTTCTGTACCTTCATGACCATATGGTCTTTGTTAGAAATGGCTTAAGAAACTATTTCTATAACACATATGTAGACAAAAAGATTTGGAATTATCAATGAAGATGGGTAACAATAAAATAAGTGGCATCTTGGCAAAGCCAGCTATTCACACGACAAATAAAATATTTTCTCAAAAGTACATGAAGAGTGTACGTTTACTTACCCTAATGTAGTTAGCATTTATGTAGGTACTCAAGGAGTCAGATGGATTTTTTGGTTTCAAATACACTCTGCTTAGAGGATCTAAGAGCACAAGGAAGATGGAAATTAATAAGAAAACCCATAGTTAGAAGATTTCTAAAGAGAATCAAAAACTTTCTGAAAAGAAAAAAACTACTGTTATTTGGGGCTGTCAAGCAGTAAAGAATTACGCACCAAATTCTTCCCTCTGCAGAGGATCATCACGTGTAACTAAGGCACCCTGTACTGCACAGTGCTGAGCTGTGCAGAACCATCTCAGAGCTGTGGGCACTGAAGCAACACTGTCAGAGCCAGGCAATGCTCAGCGAGGTCGGGTCTGCCCGTGTGCCTGCGAGCTGACTGGCCTGGATTGTCTCTGAACCTTGTTCTATCATTGCACAGTGGCTCATAATTACACCAAGCCCTTTGAACTTGACTGTGGGACTTTGGCCTGAAGCTGTAGTGTTCAGTGGAATAGTTGGACAGCACTGGACAGTTGGACTTAAACTAAGAAAATATTCCTCTGCCTGGGATGAAATAAAAGGTATGTGGTTTATACCAATTTAAGCTGACTGTAAGGGGCTAGACTAGGTAATCCATATTCTTCCCTTCAGTCCTGTGTCCTCATCTGACACGATTTGTGACCATTCATGTGTACTGGACTGGAGACACAATGCCAAAATACAGGAATATTTTCCATCACACTCTTCTTTCCTTCAGTCTTGGATGTTCTAGAATGGAGTGGAGGCCAGTTCTATTGAGTAAAGAGCTGGAGGTTATTAAATCACTCCTGGAAAGGAAGGTTTTGCTTCTTCATTGGTGATGATGTGACCAGCCCCCTGCCCTGCCCCATCAATACCATTTTGGAATTAAAGCAGCATATTCTCAAGTATACAATGTAACAGAAAAGGGGAAGCAGGTGGGGAGCAAGATGCCCATGTTGTGGCTTTCTAGGGACACACTTTGACTTTCTTCACACTTTTTCTGACAAAATTATTCTGCTACTACAAAATGATATAGAAATATTTCTATGCTGAAAAAAATCTTTTATTCTGGCAATTTGTTTAAATACTTAGTTATAATCAGCAGGGTTTTTTGACACTAGATAGGCACATCAGTTTGGAAATAGTCTCTGGATAACTCCTTTGCTGTGTGCAATCTAGGCAATGCTTTTAAAGATATATATGTGGGCACTGAGCTGTAAAGAGATAAAAAACACTGTTTAGTGTGTGGCCCTGCTGTTTACACAAAAAATATAGAACTGATATATATATACATATGCTGCAGCAAAACCTAGTATTTTCAGAGTTGCTTCTGGATTTCTTTTGTGACTTTTCAGCCTGCTCCTAAGAACATGATAAAGGAAAACCTTTGCAAACCAAAGGAAGAGGGGGGATGATCCCAAACATACTTTATGTTCTTTTCCCACTGGAGGTCACAGGAGCACCTTGGACAGGAGTGGAGTCTTTGTAGAAGCCAGGATGATGTTTTTTAAAATATGCAAATGACTGCATGCCTTCAAAGTCTGCACATGGAAGTCTTATCTTCTGTGGTTAATAGCACTACATGAACCCTAATTAACTTGTGCTAAAATATCTTTGTACTAACTTTCCTAACTTTTTTCACTTCGAGCTTTTTTTTCCCCTTAACAATATGAGGACAGGAAACCTCTCATTTCTTTTCAGCAGAGTGGTTATTAGCCATTTCCACAAATGCCTCAGGCTACGTGGCCTTGAAAAAACACCCGCTTCCTCTAGCTCACACAATGCCTCTGATTCTGGTGTTGCTTGACCCCTACCTTAAAAAACCTCTTCCAAGCAGACCCAACATCCAGTTTAATTACTATGTCTTGAGATAAATCCCTCTGTTACTAGGGAGCAGCTAAATCAGCTTTGCAATTTCTGAGACCTCCTTCCAACTCCAATCAATGAAACAAACACTGCTTCCGAACAGGAATCTTTTATAAATTAACAGTTATAAATGATCAGTTATGAAATAGGCAAGTGTTGTAAACTGAGCTCTGAGAAGAGGAAACCCTGAGCAATGCTAAAGATCCAGACCCACTAGGCAATCATCAGACACAAATGGAAGTCATTAGCTTCCTCCTGAATGACAAATACCTTGGACATAATAATTGTATCCTTAAGGATGGCAAAATCTTAGAGTCTGAAGCTACTGCAGAAAGACAGATGTTGACTGCAAGGCTGAATTCATCAATATCTATAAAGCATCTGAAAATGCACTGGTGCTGCTAAACACTCATCATTACTAATAAAATACGTCTTCTATTGTTTTAACTGAGGCAAAATTACTGCTGTTTTTCCCATGTATTTAGGAAGTCTGGAATAGTTCTCTCAGTAGACTAGAAGGTGCTTCTTCTAACTCCACCTTTAACAAATTAATGTCCTGAATTAATAACGTTGGAGGAATAGGAGGGTGTCAAAGGGACTGTAACTTGCCTCCATGAGACTGCCTGGTGCAGGGAACAAGCAGGGTTACATGGCAGCAGTGCTGGACAACCTCCCACCATGCCATGGATACTGGAGGATCATTCACTCTGTGAACTCCATTGGTGCTTTCATTAGGGAGCAGAACTGGAGCAAATATGACTGTTTGTAGTCAGGACTGGGGAGTGAAAAGGAGCTCAAAAATTTCAGCATCAAGAGAATAGTTTTCCAGCATCTGTTTATATGCTTTCATAATAAAGTACTTTGATCATATGATTTAACATTCCCCTTGTCTTTAGTGGAATGTCAGAGCCAGTGTTAGCACAAGTACTTCAAGCAACAGATTGTGGACTTCTAGGTCTGACCCCCTAAGTAGTTTCTATCTTCATGTTAGTGTGAATCTGGTATTCTGCCCAGGTTGTTTTCATGCAAACTTTTGACTTAAGGTTAATCTTCAGAAAGGGATAGGGTATGGTAAACTAATGGATGTGTTGCACATACAAAGATACCACAGAATAGTGTTAAACCACTTGCTCCTTTGTAAGCAAAAGTCCATGCATACTCTGAAATACCACAGGAATTCTGCTTCTGATTTGAGATGAAGAAGTGAGACAGGAAGTAGGAATGATATAGGGCAGAAGGGGTAGTGGAAGATATAGGAGAGGATAGTAGGAAGCTGAGGTTCTGCTGCAGGGACAAGTAGTGGGGGCTGCAGGAGATAAGCAGGCAAAGGTGAAGATGTGGAGTAAGAGGATGAGCAGGGCTGCTATTCTGCCACAGGAATGTGGCTGTGGTGAGAGACTGAGAACTCTGTGTGCAGGACTGGAAACCTGCTCAGAGGCGTGAGAAATACTGTAGACGGGTGGCAGAGGGGATGCAGCTAAAGATACAGAGCAGGGTTTAACAGGAGCTATGGGTGGGGCCACAGTCAGGAGGAAGGATGGAGAAACACTGATCTTAGGGAACTGCTTAGCCACTCGACTCTGATCCCACTCTGGCCCCTCAGTAGTTGAATTAGAATATTATTGTAACACAATTAGCGTTAGAGAACTTAAAGTGGCAGCCTGGTGTTTGCATAAGAGTGTTGGCTATGTTATACTGCAACTGAAACATCTGCCATAGAAATGTAACATCTCCTGTACTTTGTAGTTTTCCATATAGAATAATTTTCAATAGGCATTAATTGTATTTCACATGAGTGTGTCTGACTGGGTGTATCTGCTAACATAAACCTGCCCTCATGCACCCTGTCATGGAATTATCTCTCAGAAAATGAGAATACCCACTACAGCATAGAGGGTGGAGCTGGCAGGACTGGGCATTTTTAGGATGTCACTTGTCATCACAGGTGCCCCGATTCAGGAGACGCACCCAGTGCTGGGAATGGAAAAGCTGATGCGGGTGTACAAAGCAGCAGGTTGATATCATCTGAGCAGGAAACCAGGAAAGCTGTTCTATTTAATCACTCAATTTCCAAACCCTCTCAGACTGGGTGTGGGGTGCACGAATATTTATTATGAGCATGTGCCTTAATCCTCAAAATATCTTCAGTGAAAAAACCCGGTGCTAGCACACAACAAACCTGATTTCTGTCAAAGATGGTTACAGAGTGCCTGTCAGTGAGTAGCTGTGGTGCACACCAGCAGTGTGCTTGGACTGAAAATGTGCCGTGGAGATAGTGGCACATCCTGGCTAACCGGAGGTGAGGACACACAGGCAAGCAGGTTCTCAAAGCTCATCAGCATCGAGCATGGCCCAGCTGTTGTGTCCCAGTCCAAAACACTTGCTGCAGTGAAATTGGACTCATCGCATTTGCAATCCTTTGCTGGAGGCGAACCTTATGGTGGCTGGGGCAGCCTGGACATGAGATGCTATGGGAAGGGAGAACTCCTTCCAAAAATCTGCCAGTCAGGCAGAAGGGGGCTGGTGATATCTTGTCTCTGCTGCAGCTGATGGCAAAAGTCCTGCTGTCACCAAAGGGGTCAGGATTTCACCCTCTGTGTACATCCTGTTGACACTGGGCCAGACTTTAAGGGATGCTGAATTGTCTGATGGTATCTAACTTGCATATAGTTACCTTCTGTCTTTAATTGTCTTCAATATTTCTTGACTGAACTCGGATGCACACAGCTATTGGTTGCAATAGATAAACTAAGTGAAAATTTTACTGGAGATGAAGAGAAGCAAGGACTCCACACAAGCTTCTTTCCCAGCTACATATCACATTTCTGAGATTAATCTAGAGGCTGAAGGCCATCAATTTTCATTAGTTTGACTGCAAGGCCTTGGTGTGATATGAACAAATTATAATGTTTTCAGATTTGATGAGAGAAACCTCATAATTGAAGATGTATTAATTTGAGTGACTAACATACAACATAGGCCCACAAGGATATTCTAGAGATGTTTAGAAAGTCAATTTCTAGTTGATAGGATATGTTGTCATTTTAAAAGTATTCTTCATTCCAAACCTAAGCAAGGGATTTACATTTTTCAGTGGGAATGTTCTGTAACATTTTGAATCACTGAAGTTTTTCACTTTGGTGATGCCAAAAATTATAAAAACTCAACTATTTGTGTCTATATTTAGTGTAATGTTGAAACTTCTGCAATCTATTTTAAAACAGAATACAAAACAAAATGTTCAATAAAAGAGAAATGGAAGATCTCATTATCCAACAACAAATGTTATGAAAATAGCTGCATTTCAGAGAAACATGTATTTTGAAGGAAAACTATTCCACTGAAAAGTTTTCAATCATCTCCAATTATAACAAAGCAATTGTATGAGAAAATATATACAATGAAAATACAGAACCAGTATAGCAAGGCAGTAACAAGTTAAGAGCAATGAAGAGGCAGCACTGTGTCAGGAGTGTAAACAGATTTCCACAAAGAGAGTTTAGTGCATGAAGAAGAAAAAAGCTATCACCAGAAGATCTTTAAAGATGGAAGCCCACTACAAGACAAGACAGGTTACACTTGCTTTTTGTAGTCTGGGTTTTTTCAGTCCCAAGTATCTTGGCCCAACCAGAGAGAATTCAGTGACTGCAAGATGGGCTACGATGAGGAGCTACTGCAAAGCATGGCAGACCTCACTGTCCCATCTGCCTGAGCTGCCTTTCAGAGAAAACCACATATGCCAGGCTTGCCCTTTCAGCACGTGCCTGGGATGCTGCCAACCTGTGTAGCTACTAAGGCATCCAGTGAGAGTTCTGCATTTGCCAGTCCTACAGCACTGGGCTTCTGTTATCTTTCTACATGAATTAGAAATACAAGTATGAATGGGTACACATCAAGCAAATATAAATACAGTTAGATTTTCACAGCAATACGTTCTCAAAACAGGACTAAATGTCATAGTAGGAAATCATGGGCTAGCTCACTTACTTGGCAAAATCGTTTTATAGCGGTTTTTAGTTCCATGACTCGGGATGTCAATTTCTTTGGGATCCACAAAATTCATTGGTATTTCCTATAAAAAATAAATTAAATCAGACTGATGTTTCCAAAGGAGCCATGCAGGAAATTATCACCAGAAGGCCATCTGCTGTTACACAACTGTCTCTTAACATCAAAGTCATTAAGAAAAAAAATGGTTCCCACCTCAAGCCTGTCAACACCCTTCCTTTAATAAACACAGGGAGTTGCATATTGAAGGGGTGACTTCCGAGGAACACTTCTGATGAATTATTTTAAAAAAAAGTTTTTATGGGATTAGGACTAAAGTTAAAATGCACTATAGTTCCAGAAAAGTGGAGTTCAAAAGTACAGTGCTGTGGCAAAAAAGAGCAATACTTTACATAACTGGGGCAGGAACTTTAAAAATAATTAAATATTAATATATGGCAAATATTAAAAAAAAATTGTGGTAAGCCCTCATCAATGAAATTCAAAGACCTCACTTGCCTTTTATTTAAACTACTAGAATGAAGTGCCTTAGTCTTTTGAATTCAGACTCAAAAGTAATAAAATTTGAAGCTATTTCTTTTGCTTCTCATTTTCAGCTTTTAGTGACTGATTTACATTGCAAATGTGCAGGTAACTAATGTGACAGTTTCCTTTAAGTTTCAAAAATACACAAATTATAAACTCCTCATAAACTTAAAATTACTGTTTTTCAAACTGTTTGTCAGCATGAAAAGTAAAAATCCACAAAATTTACATTAGACAAAATGTTTAACTTGGTTTAAGGGAGAGTAAGAAAAATTTTGATTTTGAGGTCCTGAAACAATGTTTGTAGAGTTAAATAAAACCAACCCTTTAAAAATGGCAGGATGAAACAGGCAGGAGTTGGTTTTCTTCCATGATTGTGGGGGCTGTTTTACCAACTAAAATAATCTGTCAAAATCACATAAAAAATGCTTCAGTTCACTCAAATCTTCATTTTTATGCTGATAGGTTTTTTTTGGATGCCATTATTTAAATTGCCTTAGAGTAAGCAGGAATTCAATCTTCAGTAAATTAATACTTCTACTTGGAAGAGCAGTCATAACTAGAGACTTGGAAACATCATGCTAGCCTGGGACATTTAGCCTAAGAGACAGTGGCATATTACGTAATTGCCTCTTAGAGACACACAGGAACTTCACGAGGATCTGTTGGCTTGCATCACTGGAAAAGGATTTACTTAAGGATCTTTCTCCAAAATGAGTTGGTTTCTACTCTAGAGGTGGAGGTTTAGCCAGTACTTTGGTACAGCAGAGATGCATGGTCTCTGTCCTTCAGACACAAGCTCTGGTCCTGCCCAGCATGGCTGATCTCTGCAGGGATTTTTTTTAAAGGAACAGGGATGAGGACTCTAAAACCTTGCCAAGCAGGCACCCAGCAGCAGACTTTTACATGGGTTCACCAAGCAGGGGAAGCTACCTTCTCACTTTACTGCTTGAAGAGATGGCAAAGTTAAGTAAAATTTAGAAAGTTCATATTGAAATGCTGTGATTCACTTCACTTCCCAACTTGGCTTTCAAAAATCTTATGATGTGAGGTTGCACCTGTGTTGATTTTTATTTTTCTGCCTTCTCTGCCTTATGCCCATGCATTTCATGGACCTTCTTTCTTCTTCCCTTCTCCCTCACTCAGTTTCTTCCTTAATCTCTTCTTGGTCTTCAGCTGGCTCCTCAAAAGAATGACTTGCTGTGTCAGGCCAGCCAAAGTGTTGCTGCTAAGATGCACCTTTCTTGCAGGTACTTCCCCCAATCCTTTTTCAGATTGTGTACTGCCATCCATATGATGGCTGTCCTAAGTTCAGGATCTTCTCACTTCTAAAACTTCATTCTTGCATAAACCTCATGCCCACTGCCTCAGGTCAAACCATCTCACCTCAGTCCTGTGTCTAATGCTGCTTCCTCATCCACAAAACTACAAAATGAGCTCCCATACCCTCCTCATATTCCCGTCTGGCTTCTACTGTTTTCCAATGGTGACCTCTGTTTGAGACTTACCCTTGGCCCTTGGGCTCCAAATTGTTCCAACTGGCTGACCTAGAGCTTCCCTAGCTCAGTTCTGGCTTAGTACAAGCACCACGAGCACATGGCCTCTGAAAGGTTTCTGTGCTAAACTATGCACCAAATGAGAGAGAGCAAGACACTAAGCTTGTGCTTCATGGGATCTCTGTCTGTCAACGACAGAGACTGGAAAAAGATGCATGAGGAAGAGTCCTCTGCCTGCCCAAGAAGTGGTGGTCGGTGAGGGTCTTCCAGATGTGTGGCTGTCTCCCTTACTACGGCTGCTGAAATTTTTTAATAGTTCATTATTTGGCGAGTACTGACAGATACAAAAATGCCACCAAGTTGAAAACAGAAACACATTTCTTTGGGCCAACCGGGACCATTAATAACATTAATCACTTACATCCTGTAAACACTTTCTAATCAGTGGTCTCCTCCCAGTAGTAAGTACTTGTGAGTCCAAGGGCACAGACAGAAATCTGACAATACACCGTGGATCACAGCCACAGACAAGTCACTTATTCTGAAACTGGCTGTGAGAAAAAAGAGATTATTCCAGAAAAAAAAGGTCAGGATAATATGGTGATAACATTCCTGCTAACAGGGGAGCAAATAAGCCCAGCAGACTGCAAATAGCAGGAACATGTGCAAACTAGTATATGAACTCTGTAGCTGTATAAGCAATATATATATAAAATTATTTTATTAAACATATATATTTAAGGAAATAATTGCAAATAATGCATAAACTGCACACATTCCCCTGCTCAGTCACTTGCATGCAACTATAGATGCATATGCATATTCATGGGATGGTTTCTCTTTCTGATACCTTCTAACAACAGCTATTCTGGCTCACATTAAATTTTAAATGCTATTCATACACTTGAAGAGGTATGATTTGGGTCTCTGAAAGCATTCAAGAAAATGTGGCAAAATTTAGGAAAATTCAGGCAGGCAGTCATTATACTCATCCCTCCTATTTTTGAGGACCTAATGCTTTAGATTTAATGGTCAGGGACTTTCCCATGCAGGACTGTATTTTTTGACATTTGGGTGTTTTGGGTGCTGGGTAAATTATGTTTCTTCCTCCTTGCAAAACAGGTATATTCTCCCAACGAAATATACCCTTTAATTAAGTAATGCTCCTTTAATTGTTAATGAAAATAATTGAAGAACTAAAAATAATGTGAAACTGCTCATATTTTAATTTTCCACTGAAAACTTTAAACACTTCTCTATTTTTTTTCCATTTGGAAGTTTGTCATGAGAGCTAATAATTGTAGTCTCCAGAAGACTGCCTTACTGTATTTCTTTAGCTAGTTAAAATGAGCTGTGTGAGCAGAATGGCTGAGGGTTATATACTGCGTTCTTTGCATGCCTCAAGTTCCGACTTCAGCTATTATCTGGAGCTAGGAACACAGCAAACAGATACTGTTCAACAGCTTCATCTTAAAACACATTTTTAAAAATGCTTTAAAGACAGAATAGATGAGTCACGACCTTTTCAATAAAATTCTGTGGAAACACTGAATGGCCAAAGCCATGTTGTGCCCCCCTGAGGGACAAATAAAATGTGACTCTGTCTCCCCAAAGCTGTGCACAACTGCTGTGTGATACAATTTGGGTAAACAGGATTCTGTGAGGTGCCAATTTGTCTGCACAAACTGTCTCCTAACATGGGGGGCTTAGGCATGATGAAGTTATTTCTTCTGACTTTCCTGCCTAAGTAGCAGAATGGCAGAGAACCTATGGCATAACTGGTGATAAAAGTATGTTGGATGATTGTAATTTTTCTGTCTACACTGTCTGTCCGTGTTTTGGTAGAAGAACTGAGGGATTTACTTTTATTAAGCAAGTGACTTTTAATAAAAACCTTGAATTTTAAAGGCAATTGAAAGGGCTGCTCCATAGGTTGCAATTATTCATAATGAAAAGCTATTTTTAGAATAAGATGGCATTCATCATCTATTGATTCACATGCACAAATTGGAAAAAAAAATGAAACCTGAGGGGGTCACGTGCCCTGTCATGTTTAATTTTAATTCTTCCAAGTTTCTCTGATTTAGACATCAGATTTCTAGACATACAGTTCTCTGGATCGATTCTGGAACCTTTCCGAAAAACTGCTACCTTTGGCCCTCTGACTCCTCAGCTGCTGAAGCACAACTGCTACATTACACCTCTCCAGTTCTCCTTTAGGATTCCTGGGTGACTATTAGCTTACTTTTATTAATTTTATTGACTTGTTATGGAATCCCTTGCACTAATGCTTCAATATCAGACAGCACTTCTACTGATCTGCTTGATCCTATCCCTGCCACAGATGTAGGAAATTTCCTAAGTTCTTCTAGGGTCAATGCAGATGCAAATAATGGAGTCACTCCTCACCTGCTGGTTCAACTTTATACCATTTTGATCATCAACTGATCTTTGTATTCTTAATAAGTTTCATGCTTTTGATCTATTTAAATATGAAGTTATGATTTTTTTTAATTAAAAACCTTTTTTGCCCTGGCGTACTCAGCTTTCACATTCAAGTGGCTTCAGTTTATGCTTTTTTCTACTTCCCTTGTAAAAAGTGTCCCCTTTTTTTCTGACAGCTTCTTTCATCTGAGTGTTTTGCAATACCAGACTTTTTCAGGTCTTCTTAAAGTAATGTGTTGTAATGTGTTTTCCTTGACTAAGTTTTTCTGCTCTGACTTTTTTCCATCTGGCCACTTGGTTCATTTTAGATTCCTATCCTTTTTACTAATAAATACACTTGTAAAACACTTCAGGGTTTTTCTGTCTTGAGTATATTAGGCTGCTGTATGGCATGCTTGTTAAAGGTATTTTGGACCTTGGGAAAGAAGTCCCTTTTGGACAGGGACTGTGGATGTGTGTCCCTATCTGCTCCAAAAAATAATTTACGGTAGCTAAAAATTTAGTGCTCAAATTGCAAACATAGATGGTGTTTACATGGGAATAAACAAAATCTCCAACTATGACTGTGTTTTCATCACAGTCTTTATGATCTCTTTGAAACTGTCACAGTGTTACAGTTCTGACTGTTTGCACTGTAGCTCTATTATAATACTTAGCTTGTCTATGATGGGACTTCAGACCAAGAGAAATCTGTATCGTCCATGGATATAACTGACTGACTTCTCTGTCTTTAGTGCACAAACATAAAACACCACCTTGAAACTATCTAATCTGCCCTTTGGAAATTATTTGAACCTTGACATTAAAGTGTTGCCTGATGATTTTTTCTTCACAGTTTCTGTTGTGCCACTTATGTCAAAAATCCTCATTTCAAGTGTGTTGTTAAACTCACCATGAATTCTGTCTGAAGTAAATGAGAACATGCCACTGCATCTCGAAGCTGCTGCCGTGTCAGGACGCGGCCAGCTGACTGCAGGTATTCCATGGCTATTTTTTCTCGTGGGGTTGGCACGGTGACAAAAGGTTCAACACTTCCCAAGCTGCTCATATCCAAAGTCAGTGAGACGTTGGATCCTCGTCTGCATTAGAAAATAATTCAAACGGTTATACAAGATCTGTGTTACTGTAAATCCCATACTCATGAAGCTGATCCTGAGTTATTTATGCACCCTGACTTTCTCTATGGTCACTGATGGATTTGGACATGCAAAGACTGCAAGACTAGTTTCACTGGTACCACTAAGCAGACAGAAAACCAAGGACATCCTACTTCTTCAATCTAACAACCAATGCTGCAAAAACGTGTGCTGGGGGGCAACTATTTGAATTATTCTTAGAAGCAGATACAGCTCCCTATATGCTACTTTATTGTTATAAATGTAAAATGCAAAAGTGGTATCTTGGTAAGGAAGAAATATTTCACAGAAAAAAAGTACAGGGGATAGATATATTTCTAACTGATACACATAAAGTGTGAAATAAATTTACAGTTATGTCAGGTGCATGTTTAAGAATTTACTGAAATTAAATATACATAATGGAGCAGGAAAATTTTATAAAAACAGCAGTAATAAGTGAAAGGCAGTATAAACATTGGGGCTACCAAGACAGTAGACAATGTCTCATACTAGGTAGAAGGGAAGGGAGAGGCAATAAACCACAATAAATTATCTCTGTCTGAGGAGACATACACAGGAATGGTCATAGACTTAAAAGGGGCTACTTGGAAATGCCTAACATCTCTTGCAGGACTAGAAAATTCATAACATTTCCATTTCTACAGGAAAATAAAGTTGGATTCAGTAACAACTTTGAGCCACGAAAATTCAAATAGACCACAACTTGTATGGGTCTTGGTATGAGCCCTATTCTTTTTGGGGCTTTCTTAAAACAATACTTAAGACAACTGGCTTTTTTTTTTGTATTTTCAACCCATCAATCAAATATTATCTACTCAACCCTTAACTTTAGGCATATTGACTGCAAAAAATCCATGGTCTGCAAACTGTGATGACTAAACACAAATTTATAGGCATTTATCAAAGCTTTTGTGTTTACTAAGCAGCAATCCATATAAGAGTGACAGATTCAGCTGGCTGAGCTGGACTACAGATGCCCAGCTCAGTTAGCATTTACCAAGCAGCTATGCACATATAGAGATATGAGAACACCAGTTTGATTCCTACCTCTGCACATTATTGGCTTTCCATTAAGGTGTGCTTACAAGGAAGTTCTTTGAACTCTTTGTTACTTTATCATGCTTGGATATACACAAACATGGCATAAGATTGCCTCAAGTTTCTCCTAATGTCATCCTGCCAGATCGGTATATAACTCTACGCCTTCCCCATTTGTAAAATCCCATATGCCAATGATTAACTATTTACTGGATAATCTGTTATCCAGTGATTCCATTTTTTCTGCTGAAACTCTGCTTGGTTGTATGCATTTCTCATCTGCAGGAGAACTGCTAGGAGAGTGTGAGTACACACCTCTCTGAACACTGGATGTTAAGATACAACAGTCCCTTTTACAGTAATACCACATATTATTATAATACAGACATCATCTGATAGCACCTGTGAGGCAAATGCTACTAATGTTGGGGGAATGCTTTCCTCTAGAGAATCACGGAATCATTAAGGTTGGAAAAGACTTCCAAGACTGGCGAGTCCAACCTTTGATTGAGCACCACCATGCCAACTAAACTACAGCATTAAGGGCCATGTCCAATTGCTTCTTGAACATTTACTCCACCATGTCCCTGGAAAGCCCATTCCAATTCTTTACAGCCCTTCCAGTGAAACAATTCTCCCTAACTTCCACCCTGAATCTCCCCTGGGGCAGCTTGAAGCCATTTTCCCTTCTGTGTTCCTGGTGGCTTGGGAGAAGAGGTTAACCCCCTCTCAGGTCATTGCAGAGAGCAATAAGATCTCCTCTGAGTCTCCTTTTCTCCAGACTGTAGATCCCCAGCCCCCCATCAGACTTTCAAAGGACTTGTGCTCCATTGCCCTTCTCTGGACACGCTCCAGCACCTCAATGTCCTTCTTGTAGTGAGGTGCCCAGAACTGGACACAGGATCCAAGGTGTGGCATCACCAGTGCTGAGTGAAGGGAGACAGTCACTGCCCTGATCCTGCTGACCACACTATTCCTGACACAGACCAGCATGCCATTGGCCTTCTTGGCCAGCTGGGCACATGCTGGATCATGTTCAGCTCATGTTGGCCAGCACCTCCACATCCTTTTCCACTGAGCAGATTCCTAGCCACTTTGCCCCCGCCTGTGGAGATGCATGGGGTTTTTGTGACCCAAGGGCAGGACCTGGCATTTCACCTCATTGGACTTCATACATGTCAGCAGATGCTTCAATAATTTTATTTTAAATTAAGTGATTTGTATCGTCAGTCTCCATGAAGAGAAATTACTCCAGTCACTCCCCTTTCACTTAGCAAAGCACAAAGCAATAATGTCTAAGAAACAAGACTAGCTGGTGGAATAGGTGAATCTCACATTGTGTCATTTTGTTCACAAGCCTCTTTCAGCTTAGGTGATGGGTGGGTGCCAGCAAGAGCTTTGCTGCCCAGGCCTGCAGATGGTAACAGTGAGTCAGCAGTGGGTGTCTGGCTGCCTCCAGGGGTAGATGGGGACAATTTCTGTTGGCACAGGGAAGTGGGTGGGGTATGATTCTGCTAATTGTGCTAGAAGGTAGGCAGAAGTGAAGTAGCATCCTGAGCAAAAAATGATGGGTAAGTGGTACATGCACAGACTACCAATACTGAGTGCTCTGTGCCTCGTGGCACAGCCTGCATGGTACTGGGGTCCCAGTCAGCAGTACCAGCACCCACACCCAAATCCAGAGCTGTGATGGTCTGGGAACTGGGCATACCATGGTGGCTGCTCTCAGCTGGACCTGCAGGAGGGTGCTGGCTCATATGCCTATCCCATTTCCCTGGGGACTGCGCAGACTGTGGGAGACAATCAGTTCCCAGCTCCACACCACTTCTCAAGGAAAACATCCTGTTAGATCTCTCTGTCACAAAACCCTTCCACACAAGCACCTCTTCTGATCATGACTAGCAATTTATTCCACGGAAAAAGGCAGTCCCTAAAACAGGTGGCTCTGAGTGCATATATTGCAAATCCAATCTTTTGAAAACCATCCAGAAAACCATTGCACAGAAGAGCTGTGCAATGAATTTCTCCAAATCTGTTTAGGCTACCTTTGCTTGAGAAATGGGTAGCAATTTAGATTCAGACATACTTCTGGGAGAGCCTACTGGGATTTCCTAATATAGAGGAAAAGTATTCCCATTGTCCAGCAACAAAGTACAGTGAAAATGTTAATATTTTCTTTGGCTTTTACATTGTTATAACTGACAGTCTTGGCAACAGGGCTATTTCCTTCTTAAAAACAACAAAAAATACACCTGATCTAATTATAACTGTGAGTTTACAGCTTTTACCATTTATGGGGATTATTGATGAACACTTGAGGTCTTGAGGATCTTAATTACTCTGGAAAGAAGAATCAGTTCTTAGGTGCATATTTAATGCATTAAAAGGTACACATTGACTAAAAACTGAGTATAAAGCAATCTTTTTAGAAGTTCATAAGAGGACAAACAATAGATCAGAGAAGTAATGCTTCCACAAATATGGGTATCTCAAACAACTTTCTTGAAGAATTATTCTTCAATTAATAAAATTATTTAAATAATGTTTACATTCATTAGAAATGCTATACCCAATATTAGGATTGATCACACAGACTTCTTTATTGCATTCTTTATGCTGAGGAACAGGACTGAAAACAGAACATTTTGCATTGTTTTGAAAGATGAGGGAGGGCCTGAACAATCATGTGTTTGTACATTCTAATAATAGAAGATGCTTACAGTCTCAGGTCCTCCTCTAGACTCTTTGGATTCTCAATAGTTAAATTCCTCACTCTCTGTTAAAAAGCAGAAAGCAGAAAGACGTCTCTTCTCTTTTACTACCTGGATGGAAAGAGGTTACCTATTGAGCTCACCTTTTTCCACCTTACTAGGAGGGTCTGCACAAAGCCAGCAACAAGGAGGTACCACCTAAAACAAAGCCCATTTTTGGTAATTAGCACTTGCCTACATTAAGTTTTGAATAAGGAAATCACAATCAGAGCAGTGACACTTCAAGTCAGACAGCTCATTTTACTTGGAGATACATACGAATGTATATCTATATATATATAAAATGTATGTATCTCCTGACTGGTATTTTCCACTTCAAATTAGAGTAAGGGACCCATATACTTGGGTTTTCCCTTATTTCTCTGGGCTAAGCTTTTTTTTTCCCTTTTAAATAATGGGTTTTCCCTTATTTCTCTGGGCCAAGCTTTTTTTTTCCCTTTTAAATAACTTCATATTCTTTATGTTCCCCATGTGAATAGTCTGGGCCAAATAAGAGATTTTGTTATGAGACACCTACCCCAGCATCCTCTCGAGGTTGTGTCTTGATGGGGAAGAGTACCGTGTGAGGAATCTGAGGAATTGTAAACATTTGTGACAACATTATATTAAAATTGTCAGGAGACTAATTCTTCTGAAGTTCCACCAGCTGGGACAGCCACCTCATCACTGGGTACGTGAATAAGTGCAATCAGGAAACCACTTGTGTCTGTGTATTGTCTGGAACCCCAGAGGGGAGTCTTACTACATACTCACAGATCTCTTTTCAGTTGGGTAATAGGAACAAGTTCACTGATGAGAATTCACCAGAGTATTTTAAATAATGCATTTATAGAAGCAGATTTTATTACAAGGCACAATTAAACAACATTCAAAAGCAATGTTTGTTTGAAAATTCTTGAAAGGAAGCTCCACCTGTCCACTTTGGAGGGCCACTAGGTTACTAAAGCCCTATTAAACATTAGTGAGGTCATTTCCAGGTCTTCTCTGACCCTAAAATTAAGCCATAGATTTGATTACAAAAATCCAATTGCCCTACACGTTTTCCCAGTTGTTTATTTGAGCTGAATAATTTCTTTAAATACACATGTTTATTCAGCACTCGTGAAAAGTGCAACACCCAGATTCCTGAGCCTCAGCCTCTCATTGTGTCTCTAGCGTTTTGGACGCAGCGGCGATGGCTGCTGCCCTGTAGGAGTCATTGCCCTCTGACCCCAGCACTGTGGACAGGGAGGTGCTTCCTGCTGTGCCACCACCCGCCCGAGCTGCTGAGCAGCCCAGGAGGAGCTGGGTCAGGCCTGTGGGTGAAGAAAGCCATCAATTAGCATGAGGAGCACAGCTGGATGCAGCTGCTGGGGAGGGAGTTTGCTTTCGGTCCCTGGATCCTGCCTGTACCAGGGAATGCTCCACAGGGCTACTCTCCCTGTCACTGAAGGGAAAACCACCACAATTCCCCCATGCCTTTTGTTTCTCTGGTGCTCACAGATTAGGCCTAGACATGGATGCTGAGTCTCTCACCTCGTGGGTGATCATCAGCAAATGCACTGTGTGCAGGTGGGGTTTGCACTGCTGGAATTGCACTGGGAAAGCACAAGTAGGTACAGCCTTTCCAGCACTTACTGCTGCCAGACTCCACCTGCATATCTAGTTTTATGTTTCAGTAGAGCAATTCAAAGGAAAAAATAAGTATATTTGGAAAAAAGAACAATGAAAAAAATACAGTTCTCCGCTTTCTTTCTGCTTTTAGCAAAAGAGCTAAGAGAAAACATGGTCATGTAGATGAACTAATGTGATATGTAAAATGCCAATGAAGTGTGAAAAGTACAGTAAATTAGAAAAGGACTGTTATTAATCCTCTATACCAATAGAAAATAAATAAAAATAGGAAACTTTGACTTCATCAAGAAAAATCAGCATTGAAAAAAGGAAAAGTAGAAAAGCAGAAGTACAAAGAGGTTAAAATAATTTTTTCAAATGACTGAAGATATTGGTGTTTTCTTCCTGCCTTGGGCAAATAGTAATATGGATCATCTAATAAACAACTGAGACGTTTCTTCACAAATGAAGATTTATAATATCCATTACAGACAGTCCTGGGAAGGTTAAGAGGCCTCTCATTTGAAGCAACAATTTGATAAGTTTTCAAGTAACATTCACAGTACTGTTAAATAGTTGCTTTAACACATAAGGACAATTTTTATATTTTTCCAAAATCCATATATATGATTCTTGCTCTGTACTTGCTAGCCTGAAATATATATCGACCAATTGCTGCTGATATTACTGGATATCTTGGGAAAGTAGGGGTGAATGAGAGTATGGTTACATTAATGGGTGTGATAATCTCTTGATTTTCTTCTGAGCATCAGCATACTACCTCAAACAAATCTTCTAAGAATGCAATAAAATTCTATTATTGACCATCCTAATTTGAAATATGAAGATTAATTTTTCTTACATTTACATTCTTTCCTTGAAATGTAGAGTTCTTAAGTTTCAATTTTCTGCTGTGCTGCAACACATATTAAAGAATATTTTAATACAAAACCCCATGAGTTCTGATAATATACAATACCCATTAATGTAATTATCCTCCTCTTCTTTTCCACAAAAGTTAATATCATTATTTATTAGTTTGACAAAAATAATGAATTAAAAATATTTAGGTAAGTATGTGAATGTCTTCCTAACACATAAATATTTGCACACAGTATTTATTGCCCATACTGTACTTCTAATTTGTACACTCCCAGGTGCCCTATAAAGCACTGATATACAGAAGCTTGGCAGACCCACAATGAAAACTCAGCTTCCCAAATGCTCTCTGCTTCACCTGCTAACAGTTCTGGGTTTTACTTGAACAAGAGGTGTGGCTTTTAGGAACCACTCTGACCTGAGGTTGTCGACATTTTCAACAAACCAAACCTGTATCACACCCCAGACTGAAGTACTCAAAAATCAGAAGGTGAGATCAACCAACTAACAAGGCCAAACACGAATTTACTTTGCATTATGACCAGTCTAAATTGATAGAAACTGAAACCTTGAAGGATCTTTTCTGCTCAGCTTATGTCTGGTTATTTTACAGCTACTTTATTACCCATAAAAACAAAAAGTTCAGGACCTTAGATCCACCTTCAGCACTTGGGTGTGCAGTAAGTCAAAACTTGACCTTTCCCTCTCTCCTGCTATCTCCTGACATACCAGTGCTACTTAAAACATCAGAAATTACCTATTGACATCTTACCATGCATGGGAATAGTAAATTTCTCTTTTTGTATGGGTTCCTGGCCTCATTTCCAAAACCTTATTCCTCTCACAGATAAACATTCCTCTGTCTCTGATTTTTCCTCTCCAGAGAGGAGATCCTGGACAGATAGGTATTAGCCCAATTTTCCACAAACATGCTTAACAATTAAATAGTTAATATCACTGATATTTATATTATTTCTACTCTGCCTTGCAGATATCTGTACCTGAGACAAATCCTGTAGCCATTGGTCTGAGGAGCCCCATCTCGCCAAACCAAGGACCTAATTTACAGAGGCTAATTGGATAGATCACTGAAGTTAATACCTATCACCTGAAAGCCAGATATGGAATATATTTAAGCTCAGGACTCTAAGACAGGCAATAATATGAAGTACGCGTCTTCTTGAGAAGACAGTCTGCTATTCTGTTAATGTTTGCTCTGTCACACAGTTCTCCTCACAGTATTTCAGTGTTGTATTTTTATTTTTCTCTATTTGTCACACTCAACCCTGACGTTTTCTGATTTTAAGGAAGGGGTCTGGAAATGATGACAGTAAGATGTGTACCTACTAGAAGAAGAGGGATATATGGCTGCTGTGAAGCAAGACTTCCAATCCTCTGTGGCCTCCCAGCTATAAGAAATCTCCTGACAGCATATTCCATCTCTCCCTGAGTCAACAGAAACAGATCTAGAGCCTCAGCTCTGAAGTTTAAACAGTTTTTTCAAGACCTGGAGGCATTTAATATTCTCTACAGAGGGTCTGATCTTGTTCCCACAGCCATGAGTGAGAGGAGACCAATATATCTAGCACTAAGTTGCAAACAATTCTCAGGATCTACTCACAGCTCAGCAGGTCAAAATGAACTGAGGAAACGGTTTTGACAAGTACTTCTGGATTAAGTTTTAAGCAATCAGTATCTGGTTAGGACAGGAATGGCTCAATATCCTGTAGAGGAAAACAGCTGACATGAGTGTAGTTTCAACTTTCCCTCTTTTAATCAGGCTTTCTAATGTTCTGCCAATTCACTCCTGTTCTGCCCTCGATAAGGCAATGCTGCTCAGCCACGGGAACTGACTGTTCAAAAATGCAAAGCTTAAACTGCCTCCCATCTTTTCCTGTAGATTATTTCTACAGTCAAATTGCATTTTGTCACGCAAACTTACATCTTCAATAAAATTTGAATGGCAACATAAAGCTCTGTTTCTGCTTCATATGTGTCTGCAGCATGAGTGAAAATTGAGTTAAATGTTCAGAAGCAAAAATAAATGAAGATGCAAATTTGTTGTGCTTATTTGAGCTGTTTATTCCAGGAGCTGAACAAATGTTTACCAATTAATGGTTAATTTTCTTTACATGGTAGAGCTTTAATTGAATGCAGTCTTGTTTATTACTATTCTTATCTGCTTTCATTGCAGCATTGCTCGATGTCATATGGGAGGCCTCATTGCACAAACTTACTGGATGACCTGTTCTCTCTCTGATTAATGCATATGCCCATTTAAACCAAGCTAAAATGAATATAAGCAAAACAAGTTAAAAGAATAGGAAAAAGGAAAAGCGAATAGGGAGTAATAATAACTGACTACTAGGGCTGCACATATTAAATAAATGCACAACTTAAGGAGCTCAGATAATGCATTTATTTAGGGTAAGCCAGCAAGGACTGTTAAAAAAAAAAACCCACATATTTTGTCTGCTGTATATTTTGCTTAAAAAATAAGAAAATAAGCAATTTGCAAAATATTTTTGTCATACTTGTATAAGTTTCCCCTCTATGCTTCCAGTTCATAAGTACCTCTGTGAGACCCTGGAGAAGCTGTAGCTATGTACCACCATTGCAAATTTAGCTCTCTTATCCAGGTGCAAAGCCAGATTATTTTTCCCAGAACATACAAGGCTCACTTCTTCCTGAGCACTACATTATGCCTAGAGGGTGCTTGTCTGCATTATACAGAGAACAGCCTATCAAGGAAAACTGATCTAATAAGTGAGGATGGAGAGATACAACACTATAGCAATAGCTTCAAGGAAGTGTTTTTTAAGACTACTTAACTGACATTTTCTGCTATTCAATTGGTCTATAATTAAATAAATGAAAAATGGATCTTATGGATCCATTTGAAAATCCAAAAGTGGATTTTTAATATTTTAGATGAAAAAAAACCTAGTTTGTTTTTTTCCATAGGGGGAGCCTTAGGTAAGTCAATTTAGCTTCATGTATTCCATAATACTTAATCTCTTGAGCACAAATTCTATTTCCATCCTACAACTGCTGCTCATTTAAGGAATATAATTTACAACCCTTACATCCAAACAAGGAAATAAATATATAATCTATTTGCACATTGATGTCCTTTAATACTCTTTTGAGACTTTAACCAAAACCAGCTGACCTGGAAAAAGACATGGGTGGGAATATTCATAATGTAAATGGGCAGTATCTTCAGACAGTATCAGTAAGAGAAAATTATTTTTTATTGTGACTTGAAGGCTAATCAGTACAATGAGTTCTTTCCTGGTGAGTTCGCCATTTGGGAAAGACAGGAAGTAACATCTGGGAAAAGAGGCGTTTACTACACCCTGTCAACCTTAAGATAATAAAAAAGCACATTTCTTGTTTATTTTACTTGGTCCTCATTATCTTTAAACTACTGCAAGTGTCACACGGAAGATTTCTAAGCAGACAAATGAATCGTTAGTGCACTTTGAAGAAATTACTGAACAGCAGCAGTTTCTGAGGAATGCAAAACCTCCAGACCCACAATGTAGCTCAACAGAGCTGCGCCACCTATGGACATTTCCAAAGGGAGCTGGCAGCCTTAGGTGCTTGGTCACACAGCGGACAAAGCACCTGAGGCTGCCTGCACAGAGCCCAAATCCTTGTAGCACACCCACTTTGGAACAGTCACAGGGTGACTAGTGAGCCTAAGCTGTACAACCCAATGATGGGATTTAAGCTCGTAGGGACAGGACCCATGTATGTGCTCTTAGATCTGCCCTTTCTTTAGCTGCTTTTAAAGTCTCCAGACCTGACACTTAAGTGTTATATATAGATCTTTCTCTTTCCAGATTTTCTTTTTTCCTTGATCCACTATTATAGTCTGGCTTTCCAGCCTTGCTTTCTATGGGAAGGCTTGCTCAAACAAGTATATTAATGTGAAAAGTGTCTGCATTCACTTTGAAATCAGTTAGGAAATCCACTTAGGCTTGCAATTTGAAAGAGAGCAATGTTTAAATGCTTTTAAGACAGCTGCAAATGTCTGCATACCAAGGTATATTTATCTGGCACTTCAGAGGTTAGGTAGACCTCTAAAAGAGATATTGCCAAGCTGTGCAGTCCCATTTAGGGCTGAAAAGCTGATAAGGGACTGACAGGTAAGTGATCTGGAGCTCTTTTCTACAAAGCTCAGCAGATCCCTTGAAGTCCATGGCCTTGGACCGCCTGCCTTCATCAGAGACATTCCTACAGGGGGCTGCACAGGCTGGACTCTAGGACAGGGAAATACATCTGTACCTGTGCCCAGAGACAAAGGCCAGAGCAAAGGCTTCCTGATCTACTCCTTCTCATACACACCATCAATGAGTTCGACCAGACTAAAAATTTCAGAGTGAAATAATAACAATTGCTTCAGATTCACAGTCCTCTGTGAAAGACTTAGCAAAGGATTCATGGCATTTAGAAACTTAAACAGCTTGATTTAAATTTACTTCTATGAATTTGAATATAGGAGGGAAAAGGGAGGATCCTGACAAAAGTAGTATTCCTCTAAGTGCATGTTGCATTACAAAATAAAGAGAAAGGAGAGAAGTTATATCTGAAAGACAAACAGAAATCACTCTCAGCCTGACCTCCACTCCATCTATCTCAGCACAAACTCTTCCAACACACAGGGCTTCATATGGCTAATGATGTAATATAGGTCAGGCTAACATACATCCAAGTAATGTAGAAATATGAACATAAATTTGGTGTACTCTGTAAAGCCAAAGGTTGACCAGTATCCTCTTTTCAATAGAAAGAGGAGGTTTAGGGAAAGAACACAGGATCAAAGCCAGCAGGAATTATTGATTACTTAATTGATAGTTACGTATTTTCAGTTTGTTCTCCATCTTCTGGCAATCTGTACTTTAGGAATGTTCTGAACCAAAGAGTGCTTTCCCATCTTTGTGCCTGGTGTTTCCCTTTTGTAGTTTTTCCCTCAGACAGTGTTCTTAGCCCACCTTATGACCTCTGCACTGACCCCGGATGATGCAATAGTGAGCACTATACATTGGGGACTAGAGGGTTATTTAAAGCATCTACTTTTGTGAAAATCCTTGTGATGAAGGAGAAAACATTTATTTTATTATAATCTTATCAGTAAATTGCAAATGCACTCTCTGAAGCTACAGGATTAACTTGAGGATTAATTACAATACCAGCTTTCTGCTTTTCACAATGCTGCCTTCTTTTGCAAACCTATTCAGTATTGTGCTCTGTGGGCCAAACACTCTTCCCAGAAATGTCTATAAATCCACTGAGACCAAACAAACTAAACAGAGTCTGGAGTGAAACAAGCCCATGCAAATTGCATTTTTTACCCATTGTGTACTTTTCTGCCATTCTGATCGTTTTCCTTAAGACTGTGCTTTTATATCCACTATCAAATCCAGGGAAAGGAACTGAAAGCCTCTGGACTATGCAGCAGTCTCCCAGGGGAATTTTTTATGACTCAGGAAGGATTTGAGACATCTCAAAAACAGGAGATGCCGCTGTCAGGGGATGGTGGGAAGCAGAAGAGCCAGCCCTGGCAGAGGGGAAAACTCAGCTGCCTCCTGCCCAGCACCAGCCTCATCTCTTGCTGGCAGCAGTTTTCCAAGGAGCTGCCATTGGTCATCCTGAAGCACTGGGATTGAATTCCCTGGAGAAACATTGTACTTAACGACATTTTTCTGTGTGGGAATTATATACACGACTTCCCGTTCTGATGCCTATCGCATATTTGAGCGGTCATTTGAAGTTGCTGTGTTGTTTTGCTCCTGTTATCAAATCACAATATTAACATAACATGGATAATTATAGATACTATAAATTAATAACAATACTCTCTGTTTGTTAAGCATCAAAGCATATTTTTTGACAGTGAACATAAGGAAAAATCCCTGTCTCAGAAAGAAATATCACTTTTGTAGCTTCTTATAGACTCCCCTGCTTGGAGAAATGAATGGAGGTTCAAAGGCAAGGTATTTCATGAAGATAGGCACTGATTTGCAATACCATATTGCATCACTTAACCAATTAATGTCCCACTTGTCGTAGTAGGAAAATCACAAAAAGAGTTCCTGAAATGTTTTGGAAACTCGGCTAAGGTTCAGAGCCTAACCAAATGGGTGCATCAGCTTGGATGTGATGGTATCAAAGCAGACAACTCTAGCAAGAGCCTGGCTGAAATGTCAGTGTTGCATGGAATCAGCTCTGCCTCTGGGCAATATTTCTTTGGCTGAGCCATTCTCATGGCATACTTTGGGCATCCTCAGCTCTGCCATGATGCTGTTGCTTCTCTGTTTGCTGAGGAGAGTCTGATTGCCTGTATGCATTTGTCTAGATGTCTAGAATGTAAGTCCCTTGGATAGAGGAACATTGCATTTTTGTGTACATATGGAGTCTTGCACAGAGGGATCCTGATCTGTGACCAAGGCTCTCAGGCTAAAGAGAATTTCCAGCAAGAGCTGAGAAATACCCTGGCCCACAGATTTACATGCAGTATTCTTTGAGCAAATGTGTATGTGCACAAAGGAGACATTTCTGCTAGCTAACAGTGTTAAGTTTTCTGTACAAACTAGCTCTGACCATGTAAGATATCTCTGCTGAATATCCAGAACTGGATTTTTCAAAAAAGAAGTAGTATAATTAGTTGACTCTCATAATTTTGAAGAGTTCTCCTAGCACTACATAGAAGCAAAATTAATTATGATGCACTCAAAGAAGAGATTAATGGCCTGGACTGTTAACTGATGGCTGCAAGATAAGTTGAATGTAAGTACTGCTCAGCACATGGCTTCTTGTAATTCAAATAAATACTTGGATATCTTACAGATATCCAAGATAGCTGTAGATATTTATTGCAGCTTTGGAGGCACTTTGATTTTTATTTTTCTTTCTTTAACTGTTTTCTTTTTCTGTTTCTAACATTTTAAATGAAAGGGAACTGAACTTTGTTCATCTTTAGGCTTCCCTGTAAAAGAAATATCATGAACAGAGATAAATGCATTCCAAAACAAAAGGAAAGGTGAATATTTTCGTTTTAACTTAAAGCATTAGTCTTTTTCAGACATTAATGGGGACACTCAGAGAAACTTTTCTATACAAACCCCAAATGTGAAAAATCAACCTTCCTGCTAAATATCAGAACTCTGGAAATCTGATATGGATGCTTCATTCTACGTTGTTTGGCTGAAACCAGTACTTGTGGGTACTAGTCAAGGACTCAGCAGATACTTCCTGCTTACAAACCAATCTCATAAAGAAGCTGGTGCCTTTATCCCTTAGCACAGCACTTCCAACCTACCATTGTGAAAAGGTGATATATTAGCTTGCAAATGTCACAGATGGACACATCCTACTAAGGGCTGAGACGAGATGCTCAGAGCATTCAAGTCCAGCTAATGTGCATCTCCTCACTTTCCCAGATGTCCCACTCTGCTTGCACATTAGGACATCTGGTGAAGCAGTCACAGAAACCATGCCTGGATGGTCAAGCACAGAAACAAATTAGAGGCAGAGAGGAGCTGAGGAAATCAGTCAGTGGAAAGCTGCATCAGAGTTTAACTCTCTGATTTCCAAACAGCACTTAAAGACCCAAAGCTGCTGCTGAAAAAGACAAGGGAATCACTCATACAACTCAAATTACTCATGTGCTCAGGGCAAGAGTGGTCCGTGTAAATTCCAGACTCAAGCAGCACTTAAATATTAACATGGATATTTTCCCTTGTGTGACTTTTCAAAAGATCAGCTCGACAAATCCCTGCAAACCCACCAAAACTGTCTACCAGATGGCAGCCACTGATTAATTTGTCTTAACTTAAGCCAAAAAGGAAGAAAATGTGATGGGTGGAGCTGTAAAGACAAGCACAATCAACATCCGACCAAATAGGGTTTCCTGTCACCTTGGGAACGACACTGATTGGCACTGTGGTTTCCTGTGTACAAGCTAAAACCAGTAGCAACTGGAGTAACAAGAATAAACGCCAGATGAGAGACCTGGGAATACAATAAAATTATTATAAAATTCCTGACTAAACCCCAGAGGACAGTAAAGGCAAAAGCAAGGATAAGCATAGACTGCATATACTAAACGGTGCTTTCCCCTGTACATGAGAGCAGAGGGACATGAAGCTGCATCAGAAGAATTTCTCTAAATAAGGGTAGGCTAATTTGCCAAAATTAACCACTCCCAAAAGTGAGAGTCATGTGCCTTGGAAAGCTTATTACTTCCCAAGGGAAGAAAAAAGGGATGTGGGACAACTGAAAACAGAGAGGGAAATAGGAGTGGAAACCTACCATCCACCTACACTAATCTGAAGCAATTTTAAGATGTGCCACAGACACAGGGAAATGGACTGTGGGTGTAAGTTTGGGCAATGGTACACAGTTGTTTGCATTTATGAAATTACAACTCCCACAGAGTTTTGCTTCAAAGAGCTCTAAACACAACCAAAACATCTTCTTAACTAACCAGGAGTCAAATAGTTAAAATATGGGTTTTAGAGGGTCTTTGTTAGGCTAGTGACTGAGTTCACTTCCTCTCCAGAGAAAGGGGACAATTCACATTCCTGCCCTCTTCCTACACTGCAGATAAGCAAAGACGTCTGTAATGGGTTGGACAGAACAGACATTCATGCAACTCAAAGATCTGGCACTTGCAGAAAGTTTTTTGTGTTACTGTGCACTCACAGAAATGTTCCACAAATGCAGGCTGGAGGCAGAGCATTATTCTCTCTCCAGTGATGAACCCACGTGCCAACACAGACCTTTCAGGCACTGAGCAGGAGACCCTCAAAGCTGGATCCCATCTCATGCTCCCCATTACTTAGAGTAGTTTCTCCCACTTTCAGTAGCCCAGGTAGCCCAAGGTCCTTGCCTTTACTCTTTACCCAGACTGCAAGTGCCAGAAATCAGTGTGTCTTCCCAGCTAGTTGAGAAGTCCTGAGAAGGAGGGAAGCCACAATGCAGGGCTTCAGGGAGACCCTGCACTGAAAAGACAATTACCTAAAAGCCAAGAAACAACTGCTTCGATCAGGATTGCTCCCTTTGTATCAGCTGCTGCTACACTTCATGTGCAAGCTACATCTTGAAAAATAAATCACAGTGCCAGGAAAACAATCCCAGAGACTGAATGACAGTGCTACATATCAATCATTGCAGCCCTAGTCTGTTTTTAGCCTTTGACAACAAGAGGACTCCAAAGCAATTTTCAGTTTGGGAACGAGCACAGTGGACAAACCATTCTCAGGAGGAAGTCTGCATCTAGGCCCTGCTTCTCTGGAGGCAAGGAGAGCTTAGCAATATGGACACAAACCAACCTCTGATACACAGCCTTAGTGCTATAAGTGCATCTGGGTATATAAAATTTTTAAGTGGATGCCCCACCTCTGGAGGTGTTCATTGTCAGGTTGGATGGGGTTTTGAGCAACCTGACCAGTGGAAGGTGACCCTGCTCTTGGCAGTGGGGCTGGAAATAGATCACTTTCAAAGTCCCTTCCAACCCAAGCCATTTAGGATTCAATGATCTTACAGACTAGAATGGAATATAGGTGCCAAATGAGAGAAACATATTTTTAGGTCTTTCAGAAAGTGTGTGTGTAATTGTATTCTCTCACTCTTAAATGATGTGAACAAATACTAGCAAGTAGGACTTTTAATGCACCTCAGGTTAAGGTTCTTGTCTTTGCTACATCTCTTCAGATGGACACAACACCCAGCCATCCTCAATCCAGTGGTTAGGAAGATGTCTGGAGATTTATGTGCCATGCCCAAAGTGCTCTAAGGAGTTGGTAGAAGAAACAGATCAAAGCACAGAAATTCCTGTCTCCCACCTCAAACTCAGTTTACTGGTGCCTGATGCTTTGCAAATTCCTTCTGACAGGATATCACCATAAAACTATTCCACAGCTTGTACTTTCTTGTTGGCACATAGCTTTGCTTTGAACAATTACACTGACATTTTCCTGAAACAATCCCTACGATTTAAATTAAGAATGCAGAAAGCATATTCAGTGCCACACAATAGGGAAAATTTATCCTCCAAATCTATGCAAAGCTACTTTATTTTAGCCAGGAAATCCAAGGTCCCTTCCTGTAAATATATTAAGTTCCCATGTTTGTGCAATAAACTACAAAATCTGGCATGTCTACAGTAGCCCAAGTGCAAGGTGCATTACTTGAAATTATTACTCACAATGAATGGTTTTGTAAAATGATAATGGATCAGCAACACCATTTGCAGCAACTGTGCTCTGTGATTTAAAATTCAGAACAGGGACAGAGAGAATTGTTGGAAATTTTTCCCGTCTATTAGAGCAGAGATGTGGTTGAACAGTGATATCCTGAGGTGCAGCTGAGGTTATATTAATTAAGAAAAGAGCACATCAGGTTCTTTACCCTGGCTCCAGTGTTTCTTATGAGATTTTATTCAGTATGCTGTATTCTTAAGATAATGATTCATTTTAATGAATGCTGCCTTTCTAAAATAAGGAAAACAGGTATTAGAGTTCGTTTTTGTGGTATCTGTCATCCGTGGCATTTGTCATCCAGATGGCAATTTACAGTGTACAGAAATTGCCTAAGAGGCTGAAGCTACACTTTAATAATTTGTGTGTCTATGCAGAATGACTAATAAAAGAGAATACTTTTCAATATTAAGAGCAATTTTTTCCCACGTACAAACCTGAAGCCCAAATTATACAAGATTTTCTTTGTAAAGGTGTAAAATACAAGACGTTTCTGAGGAAGGATGCTGAAGACAGAGAAAAATAATTGCCCTTATTATTTGTGTGTGCACCTTTTGCTAATACATTCCTGTTTAAAAATTTACCTTTTGGCACTGAGTTCCATAGACTCCTATGGGTTATCTGAATCCTTTTTTTTCAGATTATAAAGAAATATATTGCCTTCTTTCCCACTAGGATATCACTCTTTCTCATGTTACAAAGAAGTGGACAAAGATGTGCACTTAGCATTGTAATGCACGTTATATTAACTTTTGTTTCATTATACTTACAGTGAGCTGTACTCACTGCATGTCTACTGAACAATTCTTAGAACTGGTGAAAGAATTCTGCTGCCAGTTTACAGGGATCTTCAGGATGGTAAAAGAAATCTCACAAGGGAGAGTCTACTAACTGTGGCATTGGGTATCTATAGTATTGCTCTGCTTTGTGGGGAAAAGCAACATCACACAGGAATTCTCAAGGTCAGGGTTCAAGCCAAATTTCACTCATCTGTTATGTTTGTAGAGAGCAATAATTGATTGATTCAGGTGATTTTCTCCATACTCTTCTCTATGCTGATGCCTACTGATTTTCTGTAGAGGTTGCAGAATTGGTTGCACATTCTGTTGAATGATGCCTGTGAGCAGCCCACTCCTCTCCAGGCTTTGCTCTTGCTGGAGAGGAGTGCTCTTCCCTTTCACAGAATATCTTCTATTTTCCTGTGTCACAGCTGTTCCTTCATACCATTGCATAATTATTTTATTTCACATTTTAAAATGGTTTATTATTTCACATATCTGCCATCTTTTTGCTTTATTTGCCAAACTGTTTTCTATTATTATCTTCACTCTCTTGTGTATATTTGCAGAGAAAAAAAAATCAGCACAAGGCACATGTAAAATACTATCTGTTTTGAATAAGAGTCCTGCAAACCCCTGGCATCCTGATAGTGATCATGAGGAGCTCTTCTTTTTAGACAGCATAAGTTTCTGATGAATATGTAAAAGACTAAGAAAATACAGAGCTGTGATTTTTCCCCTCTGATTATTAAAATATAATTGCCAGTTTTAGTATTTTGTGGCTAGAATGGAATACAAATGCTTGAGAAATTTTTCCAAAGCACTGTTTGTTTTCAACACACAGCAGAGGAGACATTTTCCACATTTTCTTTTCTTCCATGTATCTTTGCACAGTAACTAATTTGAACAAAACATCATATTGTCCACTAGTTAGTTGAAATGCAGTTGTCTTAGTCACAAATAACACTGGAACTAAAACTCACAGCTGCAGTGGCCACATAAAATGTAAACCCTGTTGTAATACTGTGCTGGTGTGGTAACATTTATATCTATATCTACCATGATTGTGATTTAACAACTCACTGCTTGTACTAAAAATTTTCAATGCTTGATATATCAGAATAAAATCTAAAATACCACACTCCACCAGATTCTGCTTTTGGCTGGGACCATTCATATCAATATGAATTTTAGGCTAAGAAACAGAATAAAAGAAAACCTTACTGTGCTGAATGAAGAGTATATATTATTCATATAAACCTATAAAAGCCTAAGTAGAAAAGTAAACACTGATGCAATATTCATAGATGTGCTCACGGAAGAGAAAACAATTATTTGCATCCAAAAGTCAGGCATTGGCTCTATGATATTGTGGCAGCTCATCAGACAGATGACACCCACAGGAGAACAGCAGCTCTCCTGCTCCTTTGGTCAGCAACAGAGCAATGTGGGTTGCCAGTGGAGAAGGTCTTGGCTGCAAAGGAGCAGCAGTTGTGAGCACACGAAAAGAGAGCAACTTCAAAGCATTCTGCACTGAATGATCCAGAGAATGCACAGAGGCTGTGAAGAAATAGCCCCTCACTTCCCTGCCTCAGTAATTGTAATAGAAAGGGGTCAGCATTGCCTCTGTTCTGACAGCCCTGCCACCTCCACACCTTCAATCCACCCTCTGCGCTTGGCCACCACTGTTCCACCCCTTTCCAAACTACATGCTGCACGAGCAGCATCCAGGAAAATCACAGAATCAGAGAATAGTTTGAGTTGGAAAAGACCTTTAAAAAGTCATCTAGTCCCACTCACTTTCCATGGATAAGGAAAGAGTCTATTAGAATAGGTTATTTAGAGCCCCATTCAGTCTGACCTCAAATGTTCAAAAACTACTTCCTTGTATCTAATCTAAACCTAGCCTCCTTCAGTTTGAAGCCATTACCCCTTATCCTATTGCAACATGCCCTAAAAGAAAGTTTGCCCTCATATTTTTTTAGAGGCCCCCTTCAAGTATCAAAAGGCTGTAATAAGGTCTCCCCAGCACTTACTCTTCTCCAGCCAGAACCCCAACTCTCTCAGCCTGTCATGACAGGAGAGATGCTGCAGCATCTGATCCTTTCACAGCCTTCCTTGCTCTACCAGGCTAACATCTTTCTCATGTTGGGGGCACTGAGCTGGATGCAGTACTCCCGGTGGGGTCTCATGAGAGCAGAGCATGAGAGCAGAATCGCTGGGCCAGTTAATCCTGGCAGTGTGAGCCCCATCCCTGCTGCAAGAGGCAGCTGAGGGATAGCCGTGCTGCTGCTGGCTCTAGGTGTCACTGTCCCCGTGCTCTCGCACAGCCGCATCCCGCAAGGCACCGGGCACCGCCGGGTGGCATAAAAACTGCGGCATCCCACACATTTCATACTGCAAATAATCTGCTGGGAAGCTGTGTCTTATAGAAATAGCTGAGTAAGAGCACTTCCAGATACACAGAAAAATATGTTCGTGGACTTGGCTCTAGTATTCAGAAGCACAGTATGTTTTAAGAAGCTGGATAAACTCCCAGAAATATTTTTATCCTTGCACAGTAGTCCATTAACAATTTGTTTGCCTCTGTACTGGCCAATACTATTCCAAATAAAAATGGAAAAGTTCAGAGAGCCATGTGGTGCTTTGTGAAAACTCAGTTCCACTATATTTTTGCATTTAGATTATAGAATCATAGAATAGTTTGGGGTGGAAGGGACCTTTAAAGGTCACATAGCCCCATTCCCCTGCCATGGGCAGAGACAGCTACAATTAGATCCGTTTTCTCAGAGCCCTCTGAAACCTGACCATGAATGTTTCCAGGGATGGGGCATCAACCACCTCCCTGGGCATACTGTGCCAGTGTTTTCATTCTCATTGCAAAAAAAAAATCTTCCTTATATCTAATCTAAATCTACCCTCCTTTAGTTTAAAATCACCCCTTGTCCTGTCAAGGGTAGTTTCCTCAAAGCAGCACCTAGTGTGCAAAGAAAATAGAGCTTGAGAGGCAGGCACAGAATCATGGAATAGCTTGGTCTAAGAAGGGATCTTTTAAGGTCATCTAATCAATGATGACTGTCCCTGCAATGAGCAGAGACATCTTCAACTAGGTCAGGTTGCATTATCCAACTTTTCTGTCCCATCCTTTGGGGAGATTGTCACAAACTTCTCACCTAGATGGCTAAGCACAGCTCACGAAGGGATTTTTTAAGGTCATCTAATCAAACACCCCTGCAATGAGCAGAGACATCTTCAACTAGGTCAGGTTGCATTATCCAACTTTTCTGTCCCATCCTTTGGGGAGATTGTCACAAACTTCTCACCTAGATGGCTAAGCACAGCTCACTATCTGCTCAAAGAGAAATCAATGAACCATGGCCCAAACCAGGGACAGTTTGGTCTGGACCATGCTAGGCATTTCATGACTATGGATCACTCTTAAGGAATCAAACCAGGGAGTAGTCTGGATGGTTAGAAAATACTGCTCAGGAGCACTGTCAAGCCATGTCACCAAATTAATCTCCATGCTAAGTTCATCAAGGAGCTCCCATATCCACTCTGGCCCGCCAAGAGCTTCGTCCCCTGGCAGAAACCAAAATCAGCATAGCAAAAAATATTGAAAGGTTGTCCTAAAGCTGTGCCATGAGCAGGATGGGGCCTCCAGGCTTGATTCACTCCATACATACATAACAGAAGTAGACTGCCAGTAGACTGTTTTGAGCATGGTTTGCTGCTCCTTGCAGTGGGCAGGTCCATGCTGTAAGGTCCACTTCTCCTGCACATAATGAGGATGGCCTGAGGCTGCCCAGTGCAAGGGTTTTTTGGGACAGAAAGGTGGACAGGAGTTTTAAACTGACTACTGACCTAGTCACTAGATAAAATCTGAGGCAGAATGTGTCAGTGCATTATTACTTTTTGCTTCCAACACTGCTGAGTATTAGAACGCATACAAATTTGTTCATAGTAAAGGTTATAGTACATAAATAAGAAATAGACATAATAATAGCTGCTTATGTCAGAGGAACAGAAGATAAACTATTCCCTAAAGTTCTCTTCCTCATGTCCCCAGACCTTTGTACACTGAGCTTGAAATAAGCCACTATTTCTTAGGAGTGGCTGATAGAGTCTGTGTTAAACATGCAAAAAAGAACTCCACAATGGGATGTTATCACAATAGATTTCACTTTTTCACAACAGTCTATTGGTGTTCTTTTACAATAGAAACTGAAGTACTCAATTCTTTCAACTTCTTTTTCTTTAGTAATAACCTAAATGTCTGGAATTATTTGGTCAAACACCAGGTTTAGTTTTCTCTTTGTATTTCAGCTGTCCATTTTGTCATATCTGTCTCAGAACTTTGTCCTTCCAGAGGATGCAATTAGTTTTAGGAGAATTAAATGCAAAGTTCCTATCTGTAGTGGAAATTAACATGCTAAATCAATTGTTTTTACTTTCTTTGTTTGAGAAATGGAAAAGTTTCTTCTTCTTATGTACAAAAAGTTTCTTGACCTTAGGTACAAAATCCTTCTACAAATTCCTTTCCCTCAATCCCTGTCATTGCATATGCTATGCTTATATACTAAGTATTATAAATTAGCTAGTGATTCTCATGCCTGTGGGTTTATTTTTAAGGTCTTGTGGAATGAGAGAAACTATCAAAATGTATTTACTTGCTTCCTCCATTTCTTTTTTTTTTCTGCAGTGATATCACTACATATTTTATGACAGCTCTGCCTTTAAGCCTCTTTTACTCACAGAAGAATCAATCCCCCTCCCTGAGCTCTGTCTGTCATAAATCCATTGATAAAATCTCTGCCATTGAAATCCCCATGGCTGAAGCTGAATCAGGGTTACAGCTCAGCTGAGAGCCCTCACAGATGAAGCTGTGCTTGGTCTCCACATGGCATCTGTTCTTTCATTTATCGTCTGTGCCGGGGCAGGAGAGTTCAGTTGCACAGCTGCATGCTCTGTGAGCTATTCAGAGCACTGATGCTTTATGAAAGCAGCCTGCAGCCATCAGACAAGAAATTATACAGGTTTCTAACAGAGGAGAGACAGATGTCAGTGTGCATTCTCCTGTGGGAAGAATAACTAGTTTTATAAAAAGAGCACTGGCCCAGTTTTTGAAAGGTACGATGAGCAGCAGGGCAGGGTTTGGTGCCCAAGTATTTCTGAGGACTGCACATAAGAGCTGGTTTCATTACTCATCACGTCTTCCTTTTTGTAAAGCCTGTTGACTTTGCACTGTATCCTGACCATCATGGAAAGCTGCATTTAAGAAAAAAATGTATCTAAAGGTGATAATGGAAACACTGTATGAGATTGTTAAATGCACTCAGTTGGTGTAAATATTTCTTCTGTTTTCCAGGTGCTATGGACTCCCTGAGAATGAGAATGTCCTTTGTTGAACTCTCTTCCAGGATCTCCAGGATCAAAACAGGCAAAAAATCAAGGAAAAATGAAAAAATTGTTTCTTTGGAGTATGGGAAAAATATAATCAGCAAAAAGAATGACACTAATGCAGTTATTCTCAGCCTAAACCTGAACCTTTTCATATCTTTATATGAAAATGGTCATATGTAAAGAAAAGGTACCTGTGAGATAGATGTTAACACACCAAAATCCCATTTCCCAGATGTCTGTATGGCAGTGTCTCCCATTCATTGACAGAAGAGAAACATATGAAATCATGAAGCATAAGTATAAACAAAAAAGTAGAATAAAGAGCACACCAGGCACCATCCTACCTTTCCTGGAGTCCCACAGGTTTCATTCTGAAAGGAGATGGACTGGCACACAGGGGAGGTTTGAGCTCAGGAACACATTGGCCTTGAGGGTCCACTACAACATTGATAACCTTTGGAGCCTGTTGAGGCTGGACCATGCTGTTGGTGGTCTTATACTCAGTCTGAGATGTCTGCAGGGGAAGGGGTGAGAGGTGGATCTCCTGCTTCTTTTCCTTCTCTTGCCTCAGTGACAACTGGATCTTCTCCTTTAATCTGTACAGAACCTACAGAAATAAAGTGGACAGATCAATCTCTATTGCCTGGTAAACAAGGCAAGGAAGGCATCACAAATGCTGGAGAAGATTGCCATATGTGGCTTTTATTCCTAGAAGGTAAGTCACAAGTTGTGTTACACTGCATTTCCCACAACAAGATAAATATTTCCATTACATAAACTGCAGAGTGTACACGTGGGCAGTAGGGATTTGAACAGTACTCACTGTGTGTCAGTTCTTATTTGTAATACCTGCAGTAGTATTATTAAAAGAGCAAATAACACAGAATGGAAATTAGTTACAGAAGACCTTGTAAAGAAGGAATTACTGATAAATGAGTAACTGTAGAAGATATTCTATGCATTTTAACACAAGAGAGACAATGACACAAAATAAAATAGATGTTTATGACTTAGTCAGATACAAGTCTCTAATTAGAACAGCCTCAATTTGTTTTACAGCAGATGTTCAGATGTTCTTAAAAGCCCTTACTTATCTGGCATGGAGGAGATGGTTGAACAGAGTAACTTTACCAGGTCACTTTGGTAAAAGTAGGCTGCTATTACTCTGAAATACTCTTCCAGGTAGGGATAGGCTCCAATATCCTGAGAGAAACATTAACTATTCTGAAATAAAGCTGAAGTGATGAGTGGCCTAGGAAGTTATTTAACCATCTGTTCAGAAAAGTATGCTTTACAATCACCACAAAATTGCCTTCTGAACACACTGAAATACCAGGATTATCTGTCCACATATTGCTTATGAATGTGAACATCCGGTATGTGTAACAAAAGCAGAAGTTGTACTGATCTTCTTCCATCAAACTCTACACTGAATTTGCTAAACCCTGGCTTGATGAGGGTAGGCAGACAGCTTGTGCTCAGTAATGTCACTGCAGAGGTACCCATGTTACACCTGTTTAACACATCTTCTTTCTTTGGAGGTCAATGCAATAAACAATTTCTGAGACATAGCTGTTCCATTTTCAAAACATGCCTTACCAGCTATGAAATTTATGAGAATTGTAAATATTGCATGGGGAGATGGAAGGCACTTGCACAGTTTTTTGAAGGTGTCTGCAGATACGCTTGTACTTTCCATTTTGCTTTATCTTTTCCTGAAAAGCAATTGATTTGGATCCTTGAATAAGAGAAAACCTAGACCAGAACATTTTTTTCACTGCAAGTCAGAAGTTCTTTGACAGCTGTTGCCCCTGCTAGCACCACATAAAGATTTATCACTCCCTAGTTTTCCAGTGGTGACTAGATATATCTGATGGGTTTGTTTGTTCAAGGATTAGCATTAGAGGTTTAGCTGGGAACTGACCTAATGTCATTAGCAATACACATGTTAAACAAGACTTAGCTAGGTAAACCATCTGTTCATTCTGAAGGGTTTAGAATTACTAGGATAAGATTGCTTTCCCATGATTTTGCAGAAAAAGAAGTCCTCTTGGGGGTACCTGTGAAGCAAGGGCACTGGTACCAGTAAAGATAAAAGAGGGACTTGAAATATTTTAACTGTCTTTTTCTCCAGTGAGTGCTTTCAGCTAATTTGTTACTGATAACCAGCAGATAAACAGCTCAGAGATTCATGGCCATGACAATGCTCACCATACCTTCTTGCCACGAATATGTTTTGACATAGTTTTACTCCTTGAGGACCAAAGGAATTATGGTTTTGACTTCTAAAATGTGGACAAGTATTATTTAATGTACCCTTTAATAATCTATTATGAAGACCCTAGGGAAAAAAGATAGCTTGACCCTAGCAGAAACTGAAAAAAAATCTAACCAACAACTTTTGATCTAAGCACTAACACTTTTCCTCAGAAAGTATTACAGGGCTATAACAGTTTTAATGAAGGTAAAATAAAAAAACCAGAAATGGTCAAAAACATAGTGCCCAACCCAATCTGTCACTCTGACACACATTACATGGGAAAAAAAAACCAACATGAGCTGTTAGCTTTACAGATTGCACATACTCATATATTATCACATCCTGGCAAAACCTGAGACCGTGTCCATTTGCACAGTCTAAACAGCAGCACATGTAAAGATGCAGGTTGGACCTGGGAGGAACAGAAAGGGGAATGCCTGCAGAAAAGACCACAGCATAACAGCCTTCCATCTGGAAGAAATTCATAGAGTCTGCTAGTATTGACCTCTGCCCTAACTTTAGATCAGCTACACCCAAACTACTTCTGAGAGATGTTTGCCCAGAATCTTAATTGCTGAAAACTCCCATGCTTCCCTAAGCAATGAAATTCAGGGTCCAGTGGCACATGCGATACCAAGGAACTTTCTAATGAATCAACCAAATCACCCTGTGAAAATTTTTCTTTTTTTTCCAGTCCCCAGTGGAGAAAGTATTATATTCTTCCTTATAACAGCCTTTGAAATCTTTCCATGTTTGAGAACTACAATGTTTCTGCTTGTTCCTTTTCCCTGTCATAAATAAACCAAATTATTTCATGTCCTCTGTGTCTCTGATCACTCTTGCACGTCCTTCCTCCTATAATTGCCTGAAATTTTTCACAAATGTGGTAGAGAGGGACAATAGAAAATGAGTAAGACATGACAACAAAATTACCATAGCAGAGCTGAATTCAGATCTTAGAGATCATATCCTCATTTATATATACCAGGGTAAGAAGTGCATTTTTGCAGCATTGATGTTGCTTATCTCCTTATCTACTTCTGCAATACTGTTCTGTGATACTGCTGGAACCTTTCCTATGGAACTGTTGTTTTGCCACATATTTCCTACATTGTATTGATGCACAAGATTAGAATTCTTGTCCCTGCCAAGCAGCCATCTTTTCTCTGGCATCCTAAGAATATTTGAAGTTCTGATACTGTCATACAGAATGCTTACAATTTCCAATACTGTCAATGAATTCCAGATCATTAATGAAAATATTGTGCAGTACCAGGACAAGGACAGTCAGCATTTGCTATACTCTTCCAGTTAAACAGTCAGTAATGACCAAAATACCTCTTCTCCAAAACAGAGAGTAGAGAGAAGGGATTTCTAGTTATCCTCCTCTTTTTGAGGGAAATGTCATGGAGAGATGGAGACAGCAAGAAAGTACAAATTAAATAAAGCAACATTTTCCTGTGATAAAACAAGCGCTTTTCAAATCTTAGGGAGACATTAAAAGATTAAATAACATTTTGTTATAAGTTTTTGTGAACATTTGTATAACTGTGAACATTTTTTAATAACTTCAGATTAAACATGGTTTCCATCTTAAGGTTCTAAGTGGTTAAAGAAAACTAAATGTGAGCAAAATATCTCTAAAAGACCCCATGATACTGTATGTTCATAAATGCTGATCGTTGTCAGAGAATTAGGTAAACACTTGTATGTATGCACTGCAGAAGTATCACACAATTTAAAGAAGGAAAACATATAAGATATAGCATTGGACAAAAATGCAAAAATTACCCTACAAAAGTCATTAGTGGTATAGTGTTCGTCATCTTCTGGGTGACCAATGCACACCTCATATTCAACATATTAGAATTGTGCCTAATGCTCAGAAACCTGGCCACTGAGCTCATACAATATGAATGGCAAAGTTGCTCAAAGACTGTTATTCCTTCATGTACTTACTAGTTATTTCAGTTTAATATTTGTGTATTTGGTACACAAATACCAACACATACTCTAACAACCATTCACTGACAACATTCAATCAATGTGGTGGTGTTTTTACTATCGAATGAAACTGAAATAAAGGCAGGTAAGAGGACTGAAGGGATCCTGGGACCTAAGAAGGTTGAGAAGTCATCACTCATGTCCCTACACAGTTACCTTGTAGACTGAAGAACCTGTTGTTTATTTCTTCATCTTCCTTCTAGTTACATTCTTCATTCAACTCAAAATACATCAAGAAATGTGATTCTTCAAACTTTGGTTTCCCAACATTATGAGAGTGATCAATTCTTACCTTGGAGTTGAGTTTCTATTAGCCTTGAGAAAACACCCATCATGGGCTAATAGAAAGACCCTATCCTTCAGAATAAGAAAAGCATGAAATAAAAAACAAGATAAAGGTAAAAGGGAAACTTACCATTAAACAAGTCACTAGAATGACAAAGATGCTGAGAAATATGACAACAGCATAAAATCCTTCTTTGCTCCAGATTTGGTCTGCTTCATGCTGCCCTTGCAAAACATTTTTCTTTTTTAAGCAATGAAACAGAAACAGAAAGAGAAAAAAAGTTATAGAGTGGCATGTGCAGATTAAACATCTCTCACTGGGCATTAATCACTCTCCTCAGCTTTGTCAGCATTGGAATTCCACAGCACATGGCATGGCTTTGGGCGCTGCCATGGCACCCCCTGCCCACGCCCAGTCCATGGAGCAGGGCCACCCCGCGCTCCCAGCGCCGCGCGCGGAGCTACAGCCCCGCGGGGCTGCCCGGAGAATTCTCACCAGGTAAAGCAAACAAGACTCAGTGCTGTTCTTGGAAGCCACCTGGCTGCTCAGGTCAAAGGGCTGTGCTCCCACAGCCTTTGGGAAGTGCTTGCCCTGCCTCTTTCTTCCCAGGGCTTATCTCAGCCCCTGCAGCCACAGGCCAGCCTTCCCAGGGTTGACACCTGACACGGAGCAAAGAGCAGGTGACTTGCCTGTTTGCCTTCATAAGTCAGGAAGCCTTCACGCTGTCACCTCTAGATTACACACATAAATACGTAAAAAATATTGATTTTGCTGAAAATAATCTCATTATCTGTCTATCGATAATTCTCATTATGTTTAATCTCATTATCTTTGGCTTCCTGCTGATAGAACATTTCTGAAACAGCTGTGCATACTAAAATTTCCAGAACTCCTGGGGATTATGAAATAATAATGATTGTAAAAGCATTTATTTTTATCTTTATTGCAGCACTGGGACTTGGTTGGACTATTAAATTACCAGAATTTCACTATGTTTTCAAATATAGATTTTGTAGCAGAAACAAAGTACATGTACCCTTGGTCTAACTGCAATATATTATTTAGAATAAAGTATGTTGTCTGATGTTTCTGGAACCACAGTTCAGTAGACACTGCCCTTCCAATTTTCAGCTCCTTGCTTTTATTTTCTTAATTGTGTCTTTTCAGTAGAGTTCTCAGACTGAGTAAAACCAAGTTTCTAAAATTCTGGTTTCCATTATAAATGGTCAAGGTCTTTGTGTTTCTTGCTGAAATTCTCTAATGGCTTGAAATAAACCTCTAGTTTAAATACTGAGCTGTCTTCCCATCCCAGTGTGGCCTTTTTTCCTCTCTGGGGATGTTGTGTTTGTCACAGAGTTTATCACAGAGGAAAGAGTTCCTCCATACAGAGATGAGTGGCTGCTCAATGGGTCTGTATAACTGCAGGGACACCCTAAGACTTTTGCTTAGCCACCCATTACCCTGCTCTTTTGCACAGCTCTTTTTGTATCAAGACAACTTTGTCTTCCAAAAAGGCAAAGCCTCCTTCCCAAAGCCTCTTCAGCCTCCCAAACACAGGAAGTCTGGATGATGATGAATTTATGTGGGAAAGCTTTCCAAGGAGTGGGAGATCATGGTCTGAGGAAGAGAACAAGCTGACAAAAAATACTGGGTGGTGGATCCCAATATAGTTTTCATGGTCCTCCTCTCAGCACAGGATTAGGCACTGCTTGATTTGAAAAGAGGACAATGTAAGATAATTCACAGATACAACTGCCACAAAACACAAACATTTCAAGAGGAATTTGGTAGCATGCCTAATTTACAGAGACTTGCTTGCTTGAAGACATGCTTAACTGGGAGTTGACAGCTTTAGAACTGAAAGCGTAATAAAGAGGGTTTTTTGGAAGTAATGGGAACCAGAATGGAAATCCTTCAGCACAACTACAGAAATCAACCTTGTAAAATTAGTATATTTGTGTGTGTGTGATCATGCATCATGGTCATGGCTTTAAAATGTTGCAGGTATTGACAGTTTAGAAAGGCTTATGAAGTGTCACTTTGATGTTTAATGAGCAACTTAAAATCCAGGGCTTTTAAAGAGAAGCTGGAAATCTTGCCAAGTATTTCTGCAAAAATTGTTCCTAGACATATTTAAACACTGCTGCTACTGTATTGGGGTACAGCTCTCTGTGCAATCTGCTACCTCAGCACAGCAAGGTCATTCTGCTGTGCTCATGGCACAGAACCTGGGTCCCAATACTGGATCAGAGCGCAAACCTGCAGCTGCTCCACGTCCAAAACTGCTCCTGTTGAGCTCCATGGGAATCCCATGGTGACAGCAGCAGCTGCAGCTGTGGCCTATTAGCTATAAACTCAATGTTTGACCCTGAGTGGGTTACCTGATGGCTTTCTGCTGTTTCATATCTCTCAGGAGGAAATTTAGATAAAAAGCAGGAGTTAAGGGAGAATTGGCCATGCTGACCTTTTGTAAGTGGGTAAATGGCATGGTTTAATACCTCTTTACTGAAAGGACAAATATACTAAAAAGTAAATGAAGAGCTAATGGGATTTTTAGTCACAGTGGATGAGAGACTTATATAAAACTTTAATTCAATGATGTTACAAAACTTTTAAAATATTTTATAATAGACTTCATACATATAACAGACTGAAGAGAATAAAAGAAGATCTTAAGAGAATTAATCTCTATAATGTCTGTCTAGTGCTATGTGTGTTCAGAACATGTCTTTGCCTGACTTGTCTTTCTAACAATAATGTTCAAAGAATATTAACAAATGCTGTAAAAAGGGTAAAAAAGTATACCACAACTTAAACTTACTAGACACAACATTTTGAAACACTTTAGTAGCACCTTCACCTACTCAAGGAAATCTCTCTCCCAGATCTAATTGGTGGAGAACAAAATCATTGCTTAAGCTTCTTCCTAATGACAGAAGAAGCTGTGACCTCCAGTAACTGAGTCATCTCACACCCACGATAAGGAATTGCTTTTTGTAACGTCAATGCAGATCATTTAGAACTTTGTTCCTTTGTCTAGGAAGACTGATAAGAGGGATAGCAACTGCCACGCTCACTACAAATTGCTGACACCCAGGAGAAAAGCTAATAGGACAGCCAAATGCAAGGAAGAAATGACAGGATTCTTGTCCTTCAGATAGTTTTTGAGGAATAGGCTTGAGGATATACTCAGGCTAATTTGCAAAGATCTGCAGCTAATAAAAGTGGGGGAATATCAGAGCAGATGGAGTGGCAAGGGAATTTCAGTAGCTCAGGGAGCACCAGATCCTAGAGCAAAGAGGGAGAAAGGCATAATTTCCTAGTATTTCCCTTCTCTAATGAGTCTCCAATAAGGTGAGTTTTTCAGGCAGAATGAGCCAGGTTAATTTCAACTGTTTGGATTCAGCATAATTCAATATGTGGAAGAATCAAATGCATTTTTACAATGCCATTCAATCACTAACCTTACTGAAGAGTGCCTGCACACAAGGGTGTCTGCTGAACCAGAACAAATATGTTTTTCTAAACCATTTTTATAAACTTTTTTTTTTTAAAGATGCCAAAAATCCAGTCTGGCTTTTATGGTCTCATTATGGGAAAAATAGTGGGGTATTTCTACAAGCAAGTAAAATGAGTAGCCACCTTTTGATAACAACAAGAAAGACATTGACCTGAAGTAATCACTGTAAAATCTGTGACTGAAAGATTCTGCTGCAGTATCAAGACCTGCCGGAAAAGGTAAATTTTCAGTGGAAAATAGGTGAATTTGCAAATTTGGTCAGTTAACCCCAATTAGTCCCTTGGGCTGGAACACTAATGAGAGCATAGCAAGCTGTAGTTCTGAGCTCAGAGGAAAGCTTACAGAGAGCTGGGGGTAAAACTTATGATCAAAAAGGGCTCATGGAAATTCACATTGAATAGCTTTGGTTTTTGTGCTATATTAACTATGTTAGCTAAGGCACATTTGGAAAGGCTGCTGAGAAATCACTTTCAGCCCCACTGAAAACATGCAGGAATGTGTGTGACCTCTCAGGCTCACAGGACACTGGATAATAGCCACTTAACCATGTCTCCCATGACAAAGTCACCACAAAAGCTCTGCCTTAGGTACATGTGTGATGAAGTGTTGTGATTCCACATCCACAATGGCAGCCTGCAGAGCTCCTGTTTCTGTTGGGTGCTCTGGGTGCACCATGCAGGTTTTACACTACAGCTACCTTGCCTGATCACAGGAGCATGTCCTTGTGCTCTGCTTTGTTCCCAGGTGCCAAGAAGCTGTGACCTCCAGTAACTGAGTCATCTCACACCCACGATAAGGAATTGCTTTTTGTAACGTCAATGCAGATCATTTAGAACTTTGTTCCTTTGTCTAGGAAGACTGATAAGAGGGATAGCAACTGCCACGCTCACTACAAATTGCTGACACCCAGGAGAAAAGCTAATAGGACAGCCAAATGCAAGGAAGAAATGACAGGATTCTTGTCCTTCAGATAGTTTTTGAGGAATAGGCTTGAGGATATACTCAGGCTAATTTGCAAAGATCTGCAGCTAATAAAAGTGGGGGAATATCAGAGCAGATGGAGTGGCAAGGGAATTTCAGTAGCTCAGGGAGCACCAGATCCTAGAGCAAAGAGGGAGAAAGGCATAATTTCCTAGTATTTCCTTCTCTAATGAGTCAAATAAGGAGAGTTTTTCAGGCAGAATGAGCCAGGTTAATTTCAACTGTTTGGATTTAGCATAATTCAATGTGTGGAAGAATCAAATGCATTCTTACAATGCCATTCAATCACTAACCTTACTGAAGAGTGCCTGCACACAAGGGTGTCTGCTGAACCAGAACAAATATGTTTTTCTAAACCATTTTTATAAACTTTTTTTTTTTAAAGATGCCAAAAATCCAGTCTGGCTTTTATGGTCTCATTATGGGAAAAATAGTGGGGTATTTCTACAAGCAAGTAAATGAGTAGCCACCTTTTGAGAACAACAAGAAAGACATTGACCTGAAGTAATCACTGTAAAATCTGTGACTGAAAGATTCTGCTGCAGTATCAAGACCTGCCGGAAAAGGTAAATTTTCAGTGGAAAATAGGTGAATTTGCAAATTTGGTCAGTTAACCCCAATTAGTCCCTTGGGCTGGAACACTAATGAGAGCATAGCAAGCTGTAGTTCTGAGCTCAGAGGAAAGCTTACAGAGAGCTGGGGGTAAAACTTATGATCAAAAAGGGCTCATGGAAATTCACATTGAATAGCTTTGGTTTTTGTGCTATATTAACTATGTTAGCTAAGGCACATTTGGAAAGGCTGCTGAGAAATCACTTTCAGCCCCACTGAAAACATGCAGGAATGTGTGTGACCTCTCAGGCTCACAGGACACTGGATAATAGCCACTTAACCATGTCTCCCATGACAGTGTCACCCCAAAAGCTCTGCCTTAGGTACATGTGTGATGAAGTGTTGTGATTCCACATCCACAATGGCAGCCTGCAGAGCTCCTGTTTCTGTTGGGTGCTCTGGGTGCACTGTGCAGGTTTTACACTACAGCTACCTTGCCTGATCACAGGAGCATGTCCTTGTGCTCTGCTTTGTTCCCAGGAGCCTACATCAGTCAGGCTACTGTAATTTCTAAGATACTGATTTTGATCACTTGTCCTTACAGCGACTTACAGTTTCTGTATACTTTAAGTGCATGACTGCTTCCTTTGATTTCTTCTCTAATATGTTAATATCACATACTTCAAAGGCAACCTCTTTGAGCAAGGAGGCTGTAATGCTACATTTTGGGATTGCATAATATTGGTATGAACTCTGGAAATTTCTCATTCAGTGCACATTTCCAGCTGGCAGTTGGCTTAGCTCTCAAAACACAGTAACCCTCATCTTATGTACAGTAACTTCAGTTATTTTTGTCATTCAAAACCACTTCAAGTTCTTTTCTAGTAAATTCTGAAATCCAGCAGTATTTTATTTTAATCCAAGCAATTTAAAGACATTAGGAAGCCAGGATTCCCATATCCTCATAACAGAGACTGCCTAAGTATTTGAATATAGTCCTACCATCAAGCACAGTTTGGGACTTTGTTCTGGAGAAGTCTGCTTCTAACTGTGGTACATCCCATGGAGCAGAACTCAGTCTGAAATCCCACTTAGACACAAACTTTAGACCACAATAAAATAACAAATGCTACGACTATGATAAGCCATTGGAAAGTCAAGGAGATATGAAAGGTATAGACATTGTCCTGAACCCCTGAAATGGCAAAGACACATTTAAATTTACACATTTCCACTGGTACACATCTCATTTTACACCAGGCAGTAAAGTACTCTCATGGTTCCTACAGCAAAGACATATAGGGAAACTGCTCTTTCAGTAACTGCAGAGTAAGAAACTGGGATGTAATTTTGAGACAGGCAATTTACTTGAAAATAAATCAAGCAGTGATCAATGCATCAGCAGATGTGGACAATTATTTCTGTAATGAATGGAAATGTAGTTCCAGGTACTGACATCCACCGGGACTTTTGCTGTTTATGATATAGTATCGGCTGAAACTTAGAGCAGAGCAGTTTTCCATGCGGGTTTTCCTACATAATCTTGGTAAAATTTCTTTGGACAGGCTAATCTCCCACAGCATTAACCCTCTGGGGGGTCTAGTTTGCACTAAACCTTGTTAAAAAGGGTCAACCAAGCAATCTCAGGAGAGGTGTGTTGCAGATGGGATGAACTGCCTGTCAAACATATCTCTTTTTGTTTACCATAGAGAGAGCCAGAAGACTTTCAAGCCTTAGGCAGCTCTTACTGAAATACAGCTCAAAAAGGAGAAAAATTCCAGCCCTAACACCTCTGTGTCTGCCACCCACCTAGAAAGATGAGAGTGATGCTTGGTTTGTGCACAGATACACTGATAATGCACATACAATACTGGTTGTGAAGTATTCATACTTTTGGTAGAAGAGTGTACAATTTTAGCTCATAATTTAATCAGGATTGATAGTTCAGCAGTACACACACAGAGGGCATTTTACAATGGGTGAAATCATGCATCACAGCTATGTAAGGCTTTGTATAACCATACCTTCCTTCAAAGGTTTACCTGCTTTGTTTCAGTTCACTGTTACTTTGTTTGGAGCAATTTGTTCTTAGAGCAAATTGAGGGAGAATAAGTGATTGGAAGCTGACCAAGTAAAGATTGTATGTTGCTGGTTTTTAGATGTTATTTTCTTTGTAGTCTTACACATGTAAACTATTTATTGAGATCCATTAGTGCAAAGCTGCATTATTTTTCAGGGTAAATGCCTTAGCAGTATAATCTGCTATGAATTGAAATATTAAAATAATCTCTTGTGTCTCCAACAGTATTAGGAGTTAGAGACTACACAGATTTCCTTCTAATAATCCTGTTCTAAACGATTACCTACATTTTTTTCCAGAAAGAATATACGGATATCTGAACACTCTAGATTATTGAAATGTATCTAGCTCAAGATGAGCTCTTGAGTTCAAGTCTTGTTTTTTTTCTGGCATCTCTTCACAGCTTGATGACATTTCTCTGTTCATATATTATTCATATAAGTTCTTGCCCCATGTCTACCTGAAGTATTATTTGTAACAGAAGTACTAGGAATAGATAATTTCCTCTATCCCACCTGTCAGACTCGTGTGCTTCAAATACAAAGGAAATTCTGACCTAAAGGAAGCTTCACTCAGTTTGCTGATGGGTGATATAAAGACTTGATTTGACATTTGGAAACCACTGCTTTGCTATGTTTTGTATTAGAACAGCTAAACCTTGAGAATCTGAATTTTCATAGTGGCTGGTTGCTGTAGTAGAACATGAACTGGCCTTGTTTTATATTTCTTTTTTTTTTTTGGTAGCAAAGACATCTAGATCCTTAGAATACATAAAGTGAGCAAAACAATTTCCAATCAGTAGAAATACAGGTAGGCATAACAGCCCAATGGTTCAAACAGCAGTGTCTAAAATTCAGTTTTGGATATAAAAAACCCCAGGAACTTTTTACCCATAGAGTGAAACACAGCTCATCAGAGTATTTAAATTTTTTCCCCATTTTTTTGGACATGGACACTTCCTTTGCCAAATTGGGAGTTTCTATTGAAAATCGTGATTCTTGACAACATGATTGAAGGGGTTTGGCCCCAGACTGTATTCTGAGGGTCCTTTAAATGTATGTAAGGGCTTCAGGTAAGACAATAAATAAAATGTAGTGTGATATGGCCATATCCATGAGCTTACTGGCCTTTTACCCTTAAGGCTTTTACTTTCTTTCATTTTCTGGGCACAGTTTAAATGGTTGACCCAGAATGAGATGTCCATCTCACTGATAATGTCTAGGATAAGCTGTGGAGATGACAATGTTATCTCTGCTTTGAAATAGATTATTTTCTTCCAAAAAATATATGAAGTCATACAAACAATAGCTACAAGTTTTATTTTTAACCTCTTTTTGGAGTATATAAAGAAAATAAATCTCTTGCCAATACTAAAAAATAGAAAGAATCATAGGTGTAATGTACAGATTCAGTTTTTCAAAATCATGTCAGACAAAAGTTACATGGGTAGTAATGGTGACACCCAATATCTGCATTCCATTTATCTCTCTGTTGAAATTATTATATCTTCCTGCCACCATTAATAGAGTGGAATTCCTTATGTCCATTTCCTTTAAAGCAATTAGTGCATGCTTGGGATCTAGACTCTGATTTCAATAGTAGCTCATCTGTGCAAGGAGGACAAGGATGTTAAAGAGTAAATAGCCTAATAAAGCACTACAAAAGTAATTTAACAGAGCTAGTTGGATAGTGCTCTGAGCAGTCTGGTCAAGTGAAAGGTGCAGCAGTCCATGGCAGAGGGGTTGGAACTAGGTGATCTTTACAATCCTTTCCAAGCCAGAATATTTGAGGATTCTATGATAATTGTCTTACAGTAGTAATGCTCTCTAAGCCCATACATTTTCTGCCTCATGATTGAGAACCTCAGCCAAGGATGTAAGTGCCTAATCTGCATCAAAATAATACAGGTTAGAAGATTGGTAACCAACCTCAGGGGAGACCTCTGTTATTCCGAACTGGGATAAACTCTGATGCAAGATGTTGATATTAAGGGAACGCAGCACTTCTTCAGATGGGAGTGCCTCAGAAATTCCTGGCTTCGTGTTCAGTGGCGACACAAACAGTTCCACACAGTTCTTCTTCCCCTAGGGGAAAAAAAAAAAGAAAAAAAATGAGAAAAATCATAGGAGGGGTCTGGCATTAATCTCTGCTCTCTGTAGATTGCAACTATAATTCCAAAGGCAAAAGCATGGAGTATAAAGGTTGCAACCTGCTCTGTGGGCACAGCATACCTTTTGCCTGTCTCTGTAAATCCCAGCAGACTGTGGAAGAAAATGCAAATCATGCATGAGTGGACATGAGTGCTTTGTCTCAATCAATATTGACAAGGTAGACTTTTCCTGAGTCTAGTATCATTAAACAATCAATGTAACATAGTGATGGGAGGAGCCATGGATGGGGTCAATGGCAATGTGCCAGCAGGGACTTTAGCAGATAGTTTATTTCAGCCAAGCTGAAATAGGAATGCTTAGCATAATGCTGTGATATTTGGACATTACTTTCTAGTCCCTTCTCAACACATGGCAGACACATACCACAATAAAGTCCTCTTAGTTGACTCCAGTGCAATTTAATATGGTCCAACGAAATTAAAGGACCAGGGAAGTTTTGTTAGCACTTAATGGGTGACCTGAGAATGTCCACTCCCTTATCTTTTAATTCTTGGCCTGGTGTCTTTGATGCAGTCCTGGCAGCCTAAGAGGCTCTGTATTAGAAATGTCAGTGATACCCACTCTGTTTTAAGGTAGCAAAAGGAAAGAGAGTTTCTCTGTTGTGATAGACTTGAACAGCACGTGAGACAGCTCTGATGTCCAAACAGGATGTGGGAACTGTCTCCCCAGGGCTATGGCCAGTCGCTGACACTGTGGAGCAGATTCCAGACCTGGGAGATTCCACACACATGAGGTAGGCATGGAGCTGCTCCCTGCATTGCTGCCTGGTCTGGCAAGAACCTCACCAATCTGGTTATTTGCTATACATCATTATGGGATCGGAGAGATCAGTTCAAACTGATAATAATAATCCTGATTATTAATCAAGGATAATCCTGATTTCCCCTGCCTCCTTCCCATCACCTAGAATGTGCATCATTATCTGTACTGAAGTGAGGAAAAAGACATCTTTTGCTATTCTGAAAATACCTTTGCAAGAAATACCCTTTGCATAAAATACTCCTTGCGTTCAAACCAGAGTTACACAGAGAGGGACTCTTTCAAACATGCTTGCCCTAAATCTGTCCTCTGTGCTCTCACATGTGCTGCTGGTCCATCTGCTCAGTAAGAAAGGTAAGGATGCTGGCTACCTGTGGGAGCTGAAGAAATTGGTTTTAGGCTGGGTTTGTACTCAGCCTCTGACATGGGAAGGGGACTGCTGCTGTGTGCAGGTCACAGGCACCAGGCAAGGCCTGGTGGGTATGCAGCATTCCCAGTGTTTTTTGTCTCCTCTGTTTATGAGTTTCTCTACCCCATTAAAGGACAGTGAAACTTTATGGGAGGAGGATGTACTGGAAAGGTTAAGGAGACACCGGAAATAGTGAGTTAATATTTTCTGGCATCTGTGTAACATGTAAGAGCTTAGCAGGCTGTCTGCTCCCTCTGTGCCCATCCACATCCTGGCTTCCAGACTCCCAAACACTTCTGAGAGCTGCTTACATGGGACTGAGTCCCCTCACCTCACTTCAGTCAGCAGGGAGGGACTGGCATCTCTTCATTCATCCTAATATAATTGGGATGCATCTCAATGCCTCTTCTCCTGCAGTTGCCATCCTCTCTACTGCTTTTACAGGGAGCCTAGATGAGTAGTTTAGAAACAACACACTGAAACAAGGCAAGATGAATTTTAATGTTCTCTGCTTGCTTGCCAGCACTCTGTGCGAGAGGAACTGTCTCATTTTAGAAGGATGAAAAGTGGGAATAATGTCTCCTAAGATGTATTTATCTTCCTAGTAATTTTGACTCTGTGTGATTTTAGAGTAAATAGAGGAAACATTTGCTTGCTTTTTTATATAGCTGAAATATTGACTCATAAAAGAACTTCTACAGGTGTTGAAAATACTAATTAAATAATAATGCTTACTGTATTCTGGGCTATATGCAGGTGCAAAATCACATTATCTCTTCCCTTAAATCATAAATGAGAGGAGAAAGCAAAAAGCAGTGGAGTCAGTAGGAAAATAAACAGCATATTTCTTCTGTTTATTTATATAATTTCTAAGGAGCATAGTAAGAAAGCTACTAGGTGATTCAGTGTATTGAAATACACATCTCAGACTTCAAAACATTTCTAATTTAATTGTGCTTTTCTCTGAATATGTTTTTAACCTTTCATTCTGGTCAATGCAGAGGACAAATGAAATTTATCATCGCTTGTCACTAATGAGAGAGAATCCTGAAGAATATGGAACAGGCTGCAGTGCATTCCTATTGATCTTTCTCGCTGTATTTTTTGTGAGATCTTTTCTCACAGAGACATTTCTTGAAGGAGTTTTATAATCCTTTTTGATGTATACAATCCTATCAAGCTTTCAAGGCAGAAAATTCTTTTGTACTGAACCTGTCAGTTTTCTTCCCTAATATTCAACCTGCATGTGGAATAAAAAAAAACTCTTCTTCCCTCTGCAAACTGAATTGAAGGCTAGCAATACACACATGGTGTTGGTAAAATTGTCATAAAAAGTCAACAGTGGTATTAAGTATACATACACAAAAAAAACCATATAATGACAGTTGATTTAAAAAGTTTTTTTTTGCTAGAAGCAAATTTCTCACCATCTTTTTCCAGTAGGATACCGTAGTCTACCGTAGTCTACAAGATCATTTCTGAGGACAGATTATTATAGCAGAATAACAAAGTATGAATATTAATATTGTAGACACTTAATTTACTAATGTAAAGTCTGAGGATAAATTGTGAAGATTCCTTTGAAAGGATGAATCACGTGTATTTTTTGAGCAATGTTCAACCTTTGAGAAACAAAACATGGATAAAGTGTGAACATGAAAAAGAACTGCACTGGAAAACTAAGGGATAAGCAAACTGCTTATGAATAAGACAAAGAGATTTATCTGGGTTAGTTGAGAATTGTGTACTTTCAAAGGGAAATTTAAATAATTTTGTAATGGGGATCTATAGTGCAGTTGAAGAAATGGAATAATAAGTATTTTTCTGTCCCATTTAATTGCACTCTTCCAGAGTGACAGGAAAATTAATATAAGAGAATTTAAATAAACAAGTACACTTTAATACACACAGTCTTTTGGTACTCACAATGAGTCTGTTGATATGAACTTGCTGAGGTAACAGTCCCAGTGCAGCTGCCACTCCTTGGCGAAATATCCGAAGCAATGTGATATTCAGCTTGTTTACATCCATTTGCAGTGTCTGAAAAACAAAATCAGTTCAAATGAACTCCTTGTCCAAGACATTTAATTCTCAAGATGACTGATCTCTGGGGCTTTTCGCTAATTGTTGTTTTTTTTTTTCCTGGAACAATAGTCTGTGTAATCTATGTGCATCACAATATATAATAGGTCCAAAGGTACATTTCAGTACTTTAAATGCTATTCATTAGCAAAGTACCACCTTTACCCAAGTATACTCAGAATGGGTTCCAGATGTTTTTAGCTTAATTCCTTGGACAAGTCGCAGTGTTAAAGATAACACAATTACTACTTTAGAAACAAAAGTTAAGCACCGAAAATCAATGCATCCTTAAAGAACGAGATGTTGAGTTTCCACAATGAAGATTCCTTTGGAATAATGTTTTAGCATATCTTCCTGAAGGTGAAGAATGAGTCACACATAGTGAAATCATACAATTTTAACTTTGATTAGCAGTTTCTGAGATCAGAAATGAAACATTCTGGATACATTCCCCATGTTTGAATTTCCTAAAGCTTCCTCATCCAAGTCACAGGATGAGACAAACTATAGCACTGAAGCATTTTCTTTCCATGTGTTAGAATTATAATGAAATTTAGAAGCTTCCTCAAGTTCAGATCCTTTTTGTGAAGTCAGTGGAATTTTTCCCAAGAAATAATTTAGGCTCAAATCTTCTGTGTCCAAGAAGACCCAGATATTGTGTCTTCACATGATAACTGATAGACAGTACTTTCCTGTGGTACTTTAGGGTCTACTTCTTTGTTTTCATATCCCTTTTGCAGACAATATGTAGTGGAGAAGAGAGGAAAGATGACTATGTCAGATGACCACAAGATTACAATGCTTCTGGAAACTTCTGACTTAGGAAGTTACTAAGTTCTGCCTAAGCCAGTTGACTCAAGATAAAAAATACTTTTATTTTAAATTTCCTATTTAGAGCCATGAACAAGCATCTTGCTTTGAAGAACTAAGCAGGTATTCTTCCTTCCTAACCAGAGCCGCATAAAGAGAATTAAATATCCATGGGTCAGATATCACACTGGGAATATGGTTATGGTTCAGAAATAAAGGAAACATTTATCTCAAAGAAAAGTAACATCACACATTTGGAGAGTTGTTCTTTATCAGTATTTATAAGCAATAATGTAAAACCATAAAATTGCTTTCCTTTTTCACCATCAATTCTATTTTTCTAACAGTACTGAGTGTTTTTCTTTCTTTTTCTCCCTTTTTCTCATTTTTTTTACTCTGCTGGGATTGTTGGGTCTTGATGCATGAGATCTGCTCTTACCACACAACTGAGCTTTAATTCAATTGGAAGTATTACAAAATTCTTCCACTTAAAATACCCTTTCTACCCTGGCATTTTCAAAATGCAAAATCTTCTCTTCGCTTCTTCTTGAATTTGACATCCTCAGTGGTTACAAAACTGCTCCGAGTTTATCACTGAAATAGAGAGATGTCTTGAGAGGGGACATGTGGAGGTCTAACAGATGTGAGCACTTTTTCTTCTGTACCTCAGACTGACTCATGGAACACCTGACAAGAATTGGTTTGGAGCTTTGAAGCTGTGACTACGCTGAGACAGCCTGGTCTGAAGGTCTTGAGTAAATGAGAAAGGGAGTTGCTCCTGAAACAGAAAGACTGTCATGAGGGTCCCTGGAGATAGGTTAGGATGGCATAAAGTGTCCAAGCCAGTGACCCCAAGTTATGAGGTTAATAATAACTGTTGTTACTGAGCAAAATTAGCAGGCATAAAATTAAAATACATTCATTTAAACATATTTGAGCCAGGTATCATAACACATTAGTAGAGATATTCTTAAATAGTGCGTTAAAACCTCACTGATAAAGACACAGAAATTAAACAGCCAGAAAAATATCTAGCTTCAGAGGAAATAGAAGACCTTAAAAAGCCTATAAAAAGGTAATAAATTCTCATAGATTTAGCATCCTGAGATTGTGGTTCATCATATCCAGGGACAGTAAAATGTGGTGAAACTCCATTATCTTCGAGAGTCACATTCTGCCTAGCAGGTCTGAATTTGGTTCACTGGGCTCTTTAACAAATATTGACCCATGGCTGCAGCGTGTGTGTGTCTCTGTAACAGCTACATTGTCCTCATGGTCCTGGAGGAAGCCTGAAGACCCCAGCTCTCTGTCAGTCTGGCATCAGCCTGCTTAAAAATCTCACCTGGCCTTGCACATAGAGATTACAAGACCCTTTCAGAAAACTTACTAAGAAATTTGCCCTTAAGCCTTATCTCAGTATGCATCCTCTTCTGCAGCTGTAAAGATTTGCTATGAAGATTTTTTTCTTTTTTTCTCTCTTTTTTTTTTGACTTTTCATCCCAAAAAAAGCCCAAGAAATATATAAGGAAGAAGCATCTCACACTGATTATAAGAACCTTGTTTTGCTGTTCACTGAAAGGATCTGTTTCCCCTTTTCTGCTCTCAGTGTGAATCTTAGCTCTTTGGCAATTATAGCAAAAAATTGAGTAAGAGAATTGCAGGTCGCCTTTTCCTACTTCAGACAGCACAAGGGAGTGCATTTGACTCTTCCTGTCAAAAGGAAAAGTAAGCAATCCAGAATCTGTCACTTTAGGAATGGAATTTCTAACTCAATCAGTGAAAGGTAATTTACATAAATGCTTGGTGGAATCCCAAGAGCACCTACTTTAGAGTGAGAAGAACATCACAGATGTGCTCTGTGCTCTCTGTTATCCCTTTTTTGGTATTGTATTCATAAAAACATAAAGCAGCAGTGGACTAGATTGGTGATGTGTCAATTCATCACACTGTGGCCAACTCTGGGTGCTTACAGTAAATGACAGGAACAGGGCAAGATTACAGTGTTTTCCCAAGTTCCTTCTGACAAGATCACAGCTAATTTATGTCTATTCAGCATAGGCATCAGGTCTCTCAGTAAGAACAACGTTACCAGACTGGTCTGGGATGAAGGCAACGCTTGGGAGCATTATATTCTTGGCTCTGGCATGTGCCTCCTGAAGGTGACTGAAATTTAAGTCTGACCTGAGGGTCTGGTGTGAAATTGCCTTTCTGCAAATTCTTAAGTATAACAATTTTTTGTTGAGAAAAGTTAGTCAGAAAAAAACTAAAAATAAAATAAAGAATATAGAAAGGGGAAAGGGAAAAAAAAAGTCTTAAATGTCTATAATAAAATTTTCAAAATGTTATTAATATTTAAATATTTTAATATTATTGTGCCATTCTGATGGCATGCCTAAATACTGTTTTGACTATAGTCCACAAAGGTAAGAGATTAGGACAGGAAACTGCTAATGGATGAAGTACAAATGCAATAATACCTGTACTTAGACAAACAGTGTGACGTGCCATTATTAAGAGAATCACTGGAACAATGGAAAGCTGACAAGCCACTTACAGGTTATAATTACAAAAATTAAATCCATGAGTACTAATACCACCTGCAAAAATAAGTGAAATTAACCTCGGTAAAGTAATCCATCTGAATAAATAAAACAAAGCGTTAACATAGATACACAAGTTATGTCTTACTGTGTTCCTCTAGCTGCTCCTTTTGCTTTGGAAAAGAAAGGGCTGAAACATCCCAGTAAGACAGCTCTAATCCTTTACCTTTGCTCATCTGCAGTGTTTATCATGGATTGCAACCAGCTCCCCAAGGAGGTTATAATTTTGTATCAGCTGCCTCTGTTGGCAATAGCGACTTGTTGAGCCCAGAGGCGAACACCCCGGACGGCTCATTTTCCTGAGCAATTACCCACCTGGATATCGCAACTGTGGCGACGGTTTCTAGGTTCCTCTGATCCAAGTAAAAATGGAGTTTGAAATGAAGGAGTTTTCTGCTTGTAGTGGAAAACTTGGGAAGACAGTTCCAGAAAGGGAATCTCAGCACAGAAGTCCACCAAAGATCATTCATAACTGACATCCTACAGGGGCTTTTTAATAAAGATCTTCATGTTAAAGGGACAAAAAAAATCTCTAACATGAAGGGAATGTGTGACACAGAGTCTGAAATGATATTTTTTGGATATTACAATAAACCTTAATTTGCCAGGTCAGGTTCTGCTTCTTAAGAAAAATTCAGAGACACACCTCCTTCTTACATTTTCCTTATCATCAATTTTATCCTTTCTGCAATGAGCTTCAATATACGATTCCATTTCTATGCATTGTTGCTCCCCCCAAGACTCCTTCTGATCCTACCACCACAGATGTTTTCTCAAACCTCCAGCCAAACTGATTATACAGAACAAAAATAACCAAAGATAAAGTAGATTAAAAGTGAAAGTATACATCTTAAAAACACCTTTATGAAAAAAGATGAAAACTAAATCAACAAATTACACATGCTAGGAATTTTACATACTTAAGGGCCACTGGTGAGTTCTATTCTGTGCTAAAAGAAAAATAAAAATAAACACACTTACTTAGTTAAGCCAAACAAGTGAGAGAGCTCAGAAAAGAGTTTTCATACCTGCCTGTACTCCAGTTATTTATATATGGTTTTAAAAATTGAACAAAAATGCTATAAAATGGGAAGGTGTTCTGCACTAAAGCAAATATTGCACTGTGGCCATGCTGTGGGCCACTCTGTCTGAGCACCCCCATCTGCTGCCTGCACAGTTCATCATGCACAGTGTTTCATCCTGTCATCCTCATCAGACAGCCTCAGCTGCACAACCAAAATAAAGGTATTTATCAGGAGGGAAGCTGAAAGTGCTGCAGATTTATTTGTACAGGTTTGGTGCAAGACTACAACAAATATATCAAAAAATTGTGAAAATACATGCATTTTCTTTCTTTTTCTCCCCCTAAACACATTAGATTTTCCTTCCTGTCACTGTTCAGTATTTGACACTGCAGCTGCACTGGGCATCAGGTGAGCCCCTTTGGCTGGCTCAGGTGCCTGATACACACCCACAGAATATTTTGGCTTTCTAAAATTATGTGAGTCATATGTCACAGAAACTTTAGTGTCTCAGATAGTCCATGAATCACATGGGAGGCAGTACATCCCTAGCCAGAATTATGCAACTACAACAATGCATTTTGCCAAGTGCCACTCCAAAGGAACTTTGCCCTAAGCCAAGCTGGTATCTGAGGTGCATTCACTCCTCTCCCATTTACCTCTCCCACTACCATATGATTTTCTCTAAGAGAAAAGACCTGCCCTTTTATGAGGTCCACATTAAACTTTGAATTATGTCTGTAAACTAAGATAAAATTCTCATGAGCATAAAATCAATTATTCTTAGTGATTAATTAAAGTAGCTTCATATTTCTGTGTATCAGCAGTTGTCTGCAGTGACCTACTCAAACTTTCATATGTAATATATTTGTGCTAAAGCACAATATGACTAGAAATATCAGTCTTGGGACATTTAAATACTTCCAATGTCAGGGAGCAATTATTGAATAAAGTATAGTAAAAATCACCAGGAATAGTAGAAGAATTACAGGCATACACTTGAGTTTATAAGAATCAGTGAAAAGCAATGAAAAACACTCTTGACCTGGAACATGCTTCTATTACAGTCATCCAGTTTCTGTTGAGGAGACACCGAGGCTGCAGAATATGCAAACCTGCCAAACAATCCCAAATATCATATGTGGACTGCAAAAATATAAGTGCTTGTCCAAATAGTATTTGGGTGATAAGAAAATAGAGCTCTAAGTTGGTTCTGTACAAGTATTAGGAAAAAAGTGATAGGAATACTTTGACTGCTTCAAGTCCTGATTAGTCCAGGGAAGTTTAGTATAAGTATTAGGAAAAAGTGATAGGAATAGGTTACTTTGACTGCTTCAAGTCCTGATTAGTCCAGGGAAGTTTAGTATATTTGCATGTTGCTTTTCAAGATGTGACAATGTAAAATTTCACTCATATTTTTTCAAGGAAAAAAACCCAACCCACATCTGTTATGAAAAATCTTTATTTAAAGTAAGCATACTGTTTCCTGGAATTATGCATTTCTCATATAGTATTAAATAGCATTTTTGGCTCTTGATCAATTTTTCATGAAAGCATATACATTTAAATATTTATGCATGTTATGAGCTCTGTGGAATAAATCAAAGACAGAAGTAACTGATGAGAAATATAGGGTTAATTCAATTGGTCCAGATAGCTGTATGGTCTCCTCTCAATGTGATTTTCAAGTGAATGTTAATTAAAATATGAGAAAGTGAAAATGTATGGATCAAAGCAGTCTCTTCCACACTGCAATTAACCCACAGACTCCACCACAGGAAGTTGCAGAAGACAAAGACTGAATATAAGGTAGGAATAGGGCTGAATGCTTATACGGACATTGAAAGTCACAAATGTCCCTGGAAACTCTACAGAAGACATACTACAAGCCTTGTCATGCAGTTGGCTATCATACACTGTGAGAAACTGAGATGAACCCTAGTGCTACAACAGAAGAATGTTCTCAGTCTGCTGTTGCAAGGTTTGAGTGCTGCCCATCATCCTGGGCTAGAAACTGAGTTTCATTCTAGTCCTGTTTGCACAGGTAGGTACCAGCTGAAGACGATCCTAGAGACTGCTGCATCACAGAGGCTGAAGACACCATACCAGCTGTTGAGGTGATGCCAGGGCACTCCACTGGCATCCACTGCTCAGACTGGCAAAACTTTCCTGGAGGTGGGTGCATCATATGACTAAAGTGGTTTGTCTCAGCTGCATGACAGATTTACATTTCTTTTTCCAGGGAGAAGAACTAATGTCTCAAATGAGATCAGCTGATTTGGTGCTGATTTGATCAATTCTGTAGGAAGCATCAACATAAGAGTGAGAAACGTTCCATCTGTGAGGTCTGGCTCTTGGCCACAATTCCCCCAATTCCCTCACTGAGCTTACTTGCACTTGGGCAGTGAGTCAGTCAGCTATAGGAAGACTTTATGACCTTGATTGATGATTGAAGTGTACAAGAATGAAATTCAGCCCACTAAGGATAAGGTTTGTTAATACCTGTCTTCAAGAGGTGCACTTTGATTTCCATCAGTCTTATGTTTTGCATTAACCTCTGGGCTTGCAGTCTCTAAGAAAAGATAAGAGCCAGCTCTTCCAGTGTGGTGCTACAAGGTAATGTGAATTGACTGATCCCATCTAATACAAGACACAGAATAGTTTTCTTTATTCCAAAGGAAATCTCAAAAGGTATATTATTTCATTCTCCTGGCTTCTGAGTTGTGTGGGTCATTCCTGTCCCACAATGTGAGGTAGTTGGTGGGGTGAGTCTGAAACCATGTGTTACACTGTCCTCAGCTCCCTTTACCTCTTGCCTATGATTAATGCCTCAATCATTAACCACATATTTGGAAGTCAGAAGGTATGTACAGGTTCCAAACACCAAATACACTGCAGATTTTGGTAAACTACTGTTCCATAGCCCCTACAACTCAGTAAGGGAATAACCTTATTCAAAGCCCAGTAAAGTTAATAGGACCTGTTTTGAGTAAGAGTGTTGCAGAATCCCATATCCTAAATGCCCAGGGAATGCATACTTGTCATTATTGAGGGGCTGTAGGACAGGAGAAGGAAAAGTTATCTACTGTCCATGGGACACCAATTTGATGCAGCCTCACCATTAAATAATACCAAATAATACCAGGTCTCTGTACTGTGGGAGCCATTTGGAAGGGGAAGGGAGAGGAGCAGGAGGCTGCAGTAGTTCTCTTGTTCTTCATGACTAATTTTAAAAATTTGACAACTTTTTTAAAAAAATATTAATCTGGGAGTGCTTGCAATTACTGCCAATTGATAACTAGTATGGATGAGAGGCTGAAATGTTGCTATGCCTCTGGCCTTAGCAAGTCTGCCTCAGTTGTACTGCTTCAGTTCTATGCCTATAAATGGGAATAAGAGAATTTGACCCTTCTGAGGATTTTATATATTTTAGTAAGATGGAGGTCAGATATGTAGAAGACAACTTTTTAGCTTCTTTCACAGACAATTTTAATGGTGCCCCCTAAAGTTACTTCATGTCTCTCTTTTTCTTTTTTTTTTTTTTTAATTAGGATCTGCGTACCTTCAAGTACTGGGAATTTCTTAATCACAAAGTATTTCAGTTTTCTTAAAATAACAGTTGAAGTTTATTTCAAAGCACCGATACTTTTCTAGGCTTTTTCCTGCATCCAACCACCTCTCCCTGCCCTCCTCCCTTATGGCAGACAGTCGCAAAGGACAAGATGACGGAAAAGCACAAGACAATGAAGAGATTTAGAAATACATAGAGAGCTGGAAGAGCTCAGCTGAACACTATTTCAACCTTTTTGTTCTTTGAGAGGCATGTATAATGAGCTCCATAAAATTGTCCTATCTGTCCTTATTCAATATTGGCAAAACATTTATTCTCTGCATTGCAAAAGAAATTCATGGTGCTATTATGTCCAGTACAACTTTTATGCACAGCATGATTGTACCAGTCACATCCTATTTCATCATCCCAAAGCCAGCTGTAATCCTCAGAGCAAACAGATCCTTTTGAGCCTCTTCAGCACAGCACTTTAGAATATGTTTGGGGTTTTTTCTGCCAATTATTAAACTTTCAGGTAAAGCCAGTGTAAAGTTCTAAATGCCAGAAACCCAGTATTGTTTCTTCTTGCTTTTTTTGTAAAACTCTAATTTCAGCTATTAATTCAGTCCAATTATTAAATCTCTAGGTAGAGCCAGTGTAAATGCCAGAAAGCCCATATTGTTTCTTGCTCTTTTTGTAAAACCATAATTTCAGCTATTTTTTTTCCCTAAATGATTTTCAGTTACAGAAGTTTGAATTCCCATTACAACTTTGTATAATGGTCCTTAATACAAAAGACAATCAAAATGCCTTCTAAAAAAATGGCAGACATAAAATCCCACCGCAAAACCATCCTTTTCTTTTTATCTTCAGACTTTAAATATCAATTGTAGCAGGCATGGAAATAAACATACATATAAGCTTACAAACTACTGAAGAACAAAAATAGAAACATAAACAGCTACTTTCACATCTTTCTGGAACGGATGTGGCCAAAAGACTCCCACTGACTTACTCTCGTTCATAATCTTTCTCTCTGCTTCGAAAATCAAAGTAAGATTTCAGTACTGCTGACATCCTAGCTTTCTCATGCATTTATTTGCACAGACCATTTTTATTGCTAGTTTCAGATGAACAAAATCTCCCTGAACTCAGACACAATGGGAATGTTACAAAAAGAGGCAAATGCTTTCCTTTTTTTCTCATAGTCATAGTTCTCTGCAGCTTCTGGGCACAGGAAGAAGAAAATTTGAAATACATTTGGAGGGGGGAAAAAAAGACTTAAAATACATTTGACTCAACTGGAATTGAGATATTGACACAAATGGCTGTTCTTATGAGATTCTGGAATAAGGCTCATGTCCCAGGGCAGTCTGGATTAATGGTCCAGCACAGCCAAGACTTTGAAAGTAAGAAGTGATTCCTTAGCCTTCAAGTCTTGAGAGATCAGAATCCCATTTTCAGGAAACAAATGTCCAATAACAAGGGCTGTTTAGCATGATGGAATTCATCAGTACATTTTGGGACCTCATCAGCTTTCAGCCTTTTAGCCCAAAAAAGTCTGTTTATAGACATTATCATCACCATAATCACAAATTATTGAAATAAAGCTAGTATTACTGATTTTTCCCTTCCTACTTTAGCACTCCAAACCAACATGAACCAAGGACAGGCAATACAAGACAACCATGTAATTCCAGACTTATGTTCCTTTTACCATTTTGTACTTTAAAGAAAGTTAAGCAAAATGAAGCAAAACCCTTGGGGGCCTGCAATTTTTTCTTAGATAAATCCTGAATGACTTTGGGCTTTATTCTGTCATGGAATCACATGAATGATGGAATAATAAGACTGAACATGTCACTTTGTCCCAAGTTTTAGCAAAACTATCACTGTAAGTTCACAAAAAAGAAAGCAGATGAAAAGACAATCTCATGCTTTTGGCAACTGTCTCAGGAACGTTGACTTTCTGAAGATGCTAATACTGAATGTATTTCAGGAGCTTTTAGGTAAAAATTCCCTTTCCCATGATCAGCTGAGCAGACTGGATTTTCCTCTTCTGTCTAGTACTAAAGAGAGGAGGAACGGGTGACGGGAAAACATTAACACCAAATCCTCAAAGATTTAGGGAGACTTTTACCTCAACAATTTCTATTTATGTTAATAACAATATTGTATTTTTGACTAGTAGGTTTCTGGCTCTGTTAATACTATGCATACACTGTGACCCAAATGTCCTAATACAGGACAAGATTTCAGACTCAACTATTAGAGAAAAGGTTTTCTAAAATGGCTTTCAGGCTAATTTGGAGGACTTTTCTTTAGAAGGGACTCAACTTGTGAGGTCAAAATGAAGAAATGAGGTCAAATATGAAGAAGCTGTGCTGCCCTGTACTATTGGATGTTTACATCTCTAAAATGACAGGGAGAAAGGGCTTAATTCATTGATCTTTTTTTTAGTCTCTCTTCATTGTATTCAGATCAGAAGACCATTCTGTGTTCATTTTTTTTCTTAAACAGGCAACACAACTGTCAAAGCCAAACTCAGATGTTTAGAATGAGAAAAATGCATTTTTTCCCTTTTATTCCTAGAATTGATCACCCTTAAAAGAGAATATTGAAAAGTATTTGCATATAGTCCACTCATTCTACATACACGAAAGCAAACTGATTCAGAATTCTTTCAGAGAGAAATAGCAGTTACAGATTTGAAGGTTTTTCTTTTCCCTTTTTCTTTTTCATTTTCTTTTTCTGTTTTTTTTTTCTTTTTCTTTTTCTTTTCTATATTCCTTCTTTCTAATATTCTTTAAACATACAAGAAATCTCCCAGATTCCCTCAGGTGACCACAACCCAGGTGACCAGGTGCCTTTTGTGTTGAGAGGTTCTGCTCCTCTGTATGAATGCCACAAGTGTACCTTTACGTACACTTCCTACCTCTTTCCTGCACTCTAGAAACCCAGGAGGTTCCCAGTGGTTCTGTGGCTGCTGTTCCATGTGGGCAGGAAGAGATGCCTGTGAAGAAAACTCAACTTCTCAGATACTGAGTGTATGGCTGTGATCCAGAGCAATATCTGTTTTATACCTGTCTCAAATCAAAAGTCCATCAAATTATGGCAAGAGGACTTCTATACTTCATTTAAAAACCTAGCAAACAGGACATCTACCTTATATCCAAGGAAAGAGACAACAATAGCATCTATACTTGTTAATGAAAGGCTGTATGGCTTCTATCTTGGTTGGTATACAGATAAATTTATGGCCTAACCTACTAGTGGAGTTGCATTACTTCAACAAGTCCAGAAGTCAACTGGAAGAACAAAATGAAACAAAAAGCTACAAAGCCTCAGGAAAAGTGGAACAGCATTACTTAAATTTGTATATTCATGTTACTTTTTTTTTTCACAGTATCATGCAAAGACAGGAATTTCATTGGAGACTATGGTTATTGTTGTCTATGTTTTATACATAATGTCTAACTGATCTTTAGCTTGTTTTGAAAAAAATATTTCAATGATCTATCCTTTAAAGATTTGTTCCTGTTTGCTATGATAAGACAGGAATCTGTTTTGCAAATCATCCTAATCAGCAAAGGTTTCTGGGAAGAAAATCCACTGACATTATCCCTCTGACATTATTCAGTCATGACTGAAACTCATGACTTCCAGAGGGACACTGGCTGCACACAGCAGAACACAAATGTGCCAGCTTTGCACAGCCTCTGGTCAGTGCACAGGAGCAAACTCAATGGATCCAATCCACGTTGGACTAAACATGCACTGTATTTTTAAAGATGTAGATGTGAATTTACTGGAGAGCTTTAAAGAGCTTTATTTCCTGCACTATCCTCACTTCCCACTTCCCTGCTGTGTTTTATCTTCTCCTCACACCATGCTGGCAAATCATTTATTTTGCACAGTTTACATGTCCCATCTTTTACTCCTCCAAAAGACAGAGATAGCACAGTGTTGTGCAGCAGTCTAAATGTATATATTATATCCATTCATCCCCTCTCTTGTCAGCCCTGCACAGCAGAGCCCTTATCATACAACTCAGTATAAGGGTGCAGTCCTGCTTCACCACCCAACAGGATGGCAAGACAGAGAACCAGAGGTGTGCATACAGCAATGGGCTCAGCCCCATCTCTACCATAATTTTACTATCATGGCTTTGCATGCAGCAATTTGCCCTTTATCCAGAAACCATCATTACACTACAAAGCAGCAGGGTATCATGTTATATCATGTTACCTCGATGAAAAATGTGCTAGGTTACTGCACATGGGGTCTCTGATTGCCAATGTCGTTAGGGTTGGCAGGGTTCCTCCTCAGCCTGCCAACTAATCCCTCTTATGTCTTTTCTTTGAGTTAGAGCTAAAACTAACAAACCTGCCTTACCAGCCTCATCATTATATTGTGTCTGTTCATTTCACTACACAAACAATGCTGAACAAAGGAATTAACTCCATAACTTCACTTTGTTCATTCATTGGGATGAACAAAGAAACAAAAGATTAACTAAATGGCTATTCCAGCTTCTCATTTATACAATTTTTTCCTCATTAAATATAAAATTCCCAGAAAAACTTCCAGATATTGCCTGATTAAATGTGTGAAGGGGAAAGAGTAGGACCTGTGTCCAGCAAAAGATCACTAAGCCCCACGAGGACTGATGAAACTCCTGCTGAATTCCTTGGAATGTATTTCTTCAGAGGTATTTTGGACAGCTGCTACACTGATATAACCAACAACATGGGTTTTTAATAGACAGAATTGTTATTATTTGTAGAACCATCTCTTGGTCATCCATATGGTGATTTTATTTCTTCCATTACTACTGCATACATCGTATTTCTTGGGTTGGGTCTTTTTTGTCAGATAGGTACAATATGGTCCAGGATGCTGCTGTCTCATCTGTTAAAGGCAGAGGTGCTTCTATTTTTTCTAAACACTTTCAACAGTACCATGAAGGTTTATGTCATGCTTGATGACAGAAAGAATGCATGGACAAGGAAAACTTTAGCAAAACAGTAATTCTTGGTTTACATTTGTAGTTCTTTTCATGTAGTTATTTTCATGGTTCTACTAACAGGGGACTACAAATATTCATTAGGTCTGAATAACCAAAAGTATACCAAGGCCAGGTGCTGCTTATCTTAGAAACATGAAAAAGTATATAATGTCATTGTTGTAAGTAAAAAGATCTGGACACCCAACACAGAAATCTGGCCAATATGCCTCACTATATCCTTTTCTGGGTTTTTGGAGATATTCTTTATATTTTATGTCAGAAAATCTTGGTGTTCTAACCCTAGCAAAGTTTAAGTTATCTAAGTTCTTTTTATATAATACCTCCTGAGTTCATCAAGTCATAGAATCATAGAACAGCTTCAGTTGGAAGAAATCACAGAATCAATAAATACAGAATCAACCCCCTGCCATAGGCAGGGACACTCCCCCCTAGGTTGCTCAGAGTCTCATCCAACCTCTCCTTGAACATTTCCAAGGAGGGGGTATCCACAATTTCTCTGGGCAACCTGTTCCTGTGCCTCACATAGAAGAGTTTTTATTTTGATACCTATTTTAAAGCTACTCTCTTTCAGCTTGAAGCCATTCCTCCTTATCCTGTCACTACATGGCCTTGTAAAAAAAGTTTCTCTCCATCCTTTTTGTGGGCTCCCTTCAGGTACTGGAAGATCACCCCAAAACCTTCTCTTTTTCAGGCTGAACAATCCCAATTGTCTCAGCCTCCCCTCACAGGAGAGGTGCTCCATCCCTCTGATCCATTTGGTGGCTCTCCATGCTAGACTCACCCCAACAGATTGGTGTCCTTCCTGTGTTGGGGACCCCAAAGATGTTATTTTGTACTTAGCCATGTGTGTTCTTTTCTGTCTGCAGCATGTATTGAATAAAGATTCTCCTGTTTTATTAAGAACTACTTTTACAGTTAATTGACATAATAATATATTACATAACTAATATACAAAACACAAGACAAGCATTTCAATTATTTGCATAGCCTGAATGAGATGGGAACTTCATCATGTCAGTAGAATGTTGTCATTTTTTACCAAATATAATATGAAAACATATGTGTGATTCATGAGTCTTTAAAATTAGACTGTAATTAGAGGTTCTAAGCTCTAACTTTGCACCTAACTGTGAGGTTTTAAATTTCATTTAAATTCTGTATTCTGTTTTTTCTCTATCTTCTGCACTAGCAATTCATATAGAAATTATATAGATCATAGAGTAGCTCACAAATGAGAAAAATTACATTTTCAAAAATATTTTTCAAAACTCAGTGAATAAATAATATCTTCTCATTTTGTCAGAGCCCAAATACATTTAACCTTTAACTTGAACAGCCATTCTGCCATTTATGTAAGTACAAATTCCAAATCTTCATTCAGTGACTCAAACCTTTTAATTTTAATATCTTGAAGATGGTTTAGTAAAAGAAAGTAGAATTGACAGCTACATGGAAAAACCGACAATTTTTGTTATTTAAAGACATTTTTCACAAATCTTTCATGCAAGAAAGAAGCTGCTAGTTGACAGTTTATGTCCTTAAGGAATATGAATCTTTGGATATATGAGACTTTTAAGGTCATATCCTTCAGATATTTATGCACACCTGTATATTCAAACTTCAAGTACAATTGAACACATGTAGAGCTTTAATTGTTAGTAGGGGATGTAGTTGTTTACCTTAGACTGAAGAAATATTACATCTGGTAGTAAAGAGAAGCTGCAGTGCCATTCTTGGTCCAAAGATGGAATAAATGTATGTGATGAGAGCTGTTACTAATAAGCAATAACAAGACTGCCTTAGAAACTTAGAATTGGGAATACAGACCCCCATGGGAATTTTACACTCAAACATTCAAATTCCATTAGGTAAACTTGATGAAAGGCATAATTTCATAGTGATGTTGTACTTCTCTAGTGCCTTTAATTTGGGTTTTTTTGGACATGAGTTTGCTTGCATAAAAAGGTTGTAAATCAGTGTTTCCTAAAGAGCCTTATGATGAATATGACCTTAATTTGGGACTGCACATCCATCTGCAGTGCAAACCCATTTGCAGGCTGCTTGGAATTCTGACAGCAGTGACCATGGCAGTGGCAGTGCTACCCCAGACTAAGGCTCTTGTCTTACATATTCTGCAGATGTGGATAAGGCAGTCTGCCCATGACAGCTCCACCTTGTAAGAGGTTCTGCTGAATATGGCCACTAATGAACGGAAAAAAACCCCAAACCTTCAGGAGAAACAGAGAAATACTTTGTGAGCCACAAATACAGTCTGGCCCTCCAGGAAGCCTGATGCCCTCCTTTCAAATCCAGAGAGTGCTGATATCTGGACATTCCTCATTCATAAAAACCCAAAGTGCTTGCAGAAAACATGAAGTTTGTGAAAAGACTAGAAACAGTAATAGAAATTATGCCGCTGTGAAGAAGGATAATTCTTATTGCTTTAGATAACCATATAAATACTGTAAAGTCTACATGATGTCCTGTAAAGTCTTCATTTAAAAAAAAAAGAAGACTGCATGAATGCTTGGCAATGCCTAAAGGAAGAAAAACAACCAATGGGTGTCTAGGGTTAGCAGACTTAAGTATATGTAAGGTGTTTTTCTTTAAATATCAACAGGGAGATGGCAAAATTTTCATACTTACAGAGAAAAAAAAGAACAAGATTCTAGGTATCATTTGAGGGATTAGAAATTATGGGTGATAGTAATTTGATGTATATATTCTATTCCAGAAGGAATCATACTGGATGTTGGAAGAGCAAATAGAAGGGTAAACCTGCAAATACGCTGGAACAGATGATCTCTTTCAGAAAACTGTTTGTAGCAATTTTGTGCCAGTCAACATGCTTATTAGAGGTCTATTGAGTCACACAAAGTCATACAGAAATGTGATGATAATAAAGAAGCTTGGAGATAACTCAGATAATCAGGGATCAGGGGGTAATTAGGTAGGTGAGACACATGGGGTAATTCAGGTGAAGTTCACCTGAACATCATGTACTTAATATGACTAAACTCAGGATAATAAAAAATTTTGGGACAACATATGTAGTTGACCTTCAAAGAAATGTATTTTTAAAGAGTGATTCATAAAGTGAGTCAGGGTTCATATCCAATAAACAAATGAACAGATACTTCCAGGAAAACATGGAGAGGTTATGTGAATACAGTCCCTATTTAACCTCTGATCTGACTGAATGATGTACAGCCACTTCAGGAGGTGGCAAAATTCAGTTATTGTATCTTTTATCTTGGTAATCAACAGAAAGAATTACATGAATGCTGTCATTTTCTACCACTTTTCAATTCATTAATGTCTTGCTCATGGTGATCAGGAGCAGGACCATGACCATGACTGCACACACTCACGGCACACAGCTTCTATGGGATGTAATGATTTTGTAATTCTCCAGCTGCTTCCAGTTCTGTAAACACTTATTGACTTTGTTTCTACTAATGAGCTGAGACTTACTCAGTGACACAAAACACCTGAGGGGCAACCTGCACAGACTGCAATTAACTCTTGGTTCCTGTTTCTGTTATTTAATTAGTAACATCAATTTTGAACACTACACATACTGATCCCAGAACATACAGGCAATTACCAACAGCCATTAAACCCTATTTTCTAAATTACATGCCAAGGATAAATTATTTCAAAATATAAAAACAATGTAACCAAAACATTTTTTATGCTGTGTCTCTGCTAGATAAGCTTAATAGTTCCTCACATTACATGATTATTCCTACTTCTGTCTAGTATCAGTGGACCCAGGATACAAGGATATCATAAAAATTGTTCTGCTCTGCAGGAGTCTCAGAACATGTTTTCCTAAAGAACAATGTAAAGACGCAGAGTGTGCTCAGAATGAGTTCAGGCCTGGGAGTACCATGTACCTTTTGCTACTCCACATAGACGTAGACTGAAGAGGGTGAAGAGTTCAGTGGCGACTCAGGGTTTCAATGTCTGTTTTACTTTGGATCCTGTTTCACCCACTGCAGCTAATGAGCACATCACAGTTCTTGATCCAGAGCTGTTAGGCACAGTCCATACATGCATAACCCTGAGTACTGAAGTGAGTATTTATGCTAGGAAAACCTCTGCTTTCAATCCTGTGGTTATATGAGATGGGAAGCCTGGGAAGCAGGTCTGTGCCTATAGCACTATACTGCCTTCTATTGTCATCAAGATGAAGAAAATTAGGTTTCTCAGGTTAGCTCTTGCCCTTACACCCTGTAGAGGCCAGATACTGTAAATCAGCAATTGCTCCAGATTTCTGTTGAGCCTGAAATAAGCCAGACCTGAATTAGCCAGGGAAGAAGTGCAGACGCCTTTGGCAGTGGCAGAGGTATGATTTGGGCAAAAGATCAAGGCTTCTGCTGAACTGAGAAGGCTATGATGGTGAGTGAAAGGGATTGGTATTCCCAGTGCACTTCAAACAGATGGAGACCTGTGACCAGAGACCCAGTGCTGCTCACACAAGCACCACCGTAAACATCACCACTGTGAAGCCAATGCCTCCAAAGCAGTTGCTGGAACTTGATGTGGGATTGCTTAGACTGGAGAAGAGAAGGTACAGGTGCATAAACATCTGATGGGAGGGAGCAGAGAAGAAAGACAGCTCCAGGTTCCTCTCAGCACTGCCCAGTGACAGGACAGGGAGGCAATATGCAAATTATATGTTTGCAGATACTGACCTCAGTAGCAGCACCTCCAGCAGCTTCTGTAGTACAGGCTTCAATCCTAAACCTTGCTTTATTCATTAGGCTTAGTAGAAGAGCAGATGGAAGCTGCAGGAAGGCTACCTCTTTAGGTATATTATTGAAAAAAACCCTTTTTACTTCCATAGAATTTGCTAGAGATCAAAGCACTCTTTCAGAAGCTGCCAAATTTGGATAAGTTTCTGAGTCTAAATATGATTTAAACTTTACCCAGTGTTTCTGGGTGCCTTCTCACCTGCTCAGTGTTTCTTTATGGTAGGGCCATAAAGGTGCCATGCAAGTACATGGTTTCAGAGTTTTCCACTTGATTCTTTCTTACCAAGTCCTTTCCCTTTATAGTTCATTAAATACTAAATTGAACCTAGACCCAGGATGCTAAAGACAATTGCCTATGCTGATGCTTGTTCTAATTCAATCATTACACCAAGTCTGCTTTGTTGCAGCAGAGTTACTGTCATTGAAAGGCAGAACACAAACATAGCTTTTCTTTTTAGAAAGGACACATTTAAGCACACAGAACTTTCAGACAAAGGATGAAGAGTCATACAGGATGTGGTTTGAAGACAAGAATGCTCCACATATGATAAAAGCGATCCCTTTATTTTGGTAGCTTCGTCTTACTCTTCCTTGCCCCCTCACCAGCTGTTATTTTTCTGTATGTGAAATGCATCCAAACCATTTCACACATAGAAAACCAAAAATACCTCCAACCCCAAATCATGTTAAGAATAGAGTAATTCAAACATGATATCCAAAAAACCAGTCACTTTAGTAATACAACTGATAAGTCAAATACCACATAGCTAGAATTTAATTAGCAGCCATGGCAGAGATTGACAAATGGCACAATAGAGTGGAAAATCTTGGCTGGGAGATGATAACAGAGCTGTAGTATCTGATGTTGTCTATCCTCTCCCTCCACACCATTCACAGCCTCTAATGACATGAGGCATCTTTCAAAATAATATTTCTGTATCTTTAGAATAATTTTAAAATGTCCCATGCAAATCATTACATGGATTGGATGTGTATTATCCTACTCTACCTAAGCTGAAGTAATGACAATTTTTTTTTTAGTTTTATGGTGTTTGATAACAGCACTCCATCATTACCATGTATCTTTGTTATGGACATAACCCCTACTGCTCAGCTGTATGAGGTACATGGAATATATACTAACAAATTAATCTCCATAACAAATGGGGTTTTTTCCTTCTGTCAGTATCCTGGTGGGAAAAACACAAGGTTTGAGAGAGACAATGTTCAGAAATTAGTTGATCGAATCATAAAATATGAATTGAACAGGAAGAAGAGTTGAGACATTCTTTTTTAGCAGTGGTGCAGACCTTCCACCATTTAAATTAACATGACAGATGCAGGGTGAGGAAAAGAAAGACAAGGAAAATTATTAAAATAGTGAGAGGTTTTATGATACAAAGTTTTGATTTAATGATATAAAAATTAAACAGAACTCCTGAGATGCCTTGTTTTTCTAACACTGCAAGGTGTGGGAGGAAAGTGATTTATGGCAAAAAGTTTCTGCCTCACTGTGACAGAAGCCTGTGATTCACAGAGATAATGGTGAGTACCTTTCATCTAAAAAGATGTTTAAAGTACATTACAAACTGATACACAAACTATACACAGCATCAATTATACAAAATTCTGCCATTTTGCACAGAAATTCAGTTATCAGGGGGAGAAACAGAACAAGTTATGAAGGCAGGAAATTCAAAGCACATGTTCTTTCACCTCCATTGTCACAAACCCACCCTCTAGGTTTTCCAGTGAATCTTTCTCTTTTCTCATAGTCATGGTGAATAATGACCTGCAATAAAGGCAGGATGTTTAAGTTCTGCAAAATGGAGATCAGCAGGCATACGAGCTGCCCTCTTTTCTGACACATTCCAAGTAACAAATGACAAACTGTTTGCCACATCACCCCCAGTTTGCTTTCTGCCACTAAATAAGGATGCCTGCTGTTATTGACACCATGACAGCAGTTATCCTTCCTGCTCAGGTGGAAGAGACATACATTTTGGGGGACAGTATTTCTTTTCCAGCCCTTACTGACTGTAGGGCTGCAGAAATACTCAGTGGTTACAAACTGCATCAATGAAGCAAAGCCTTAAATTTTGACTTCCCATTGAAATGAAGATTAAAAAAAAATCAATTGCTACTAACCAACATTTTCCACTTGGCATTTCACATTTGGGCACATACAGAAAAAAATAAAGACAATGAGAAAGTAGATCTGGTCAATGTTTCCACCTCTGCAGAAAGAGCGTGGCAGAGAAGGCTCCATGGGAACTACAGGATTTAAGGTCTGCCACTCTGCCACCCTCGTGGCTGGGGGAATAAATTGCCATCTCCTGGACTGCAGGAGGAAGGGACCCCCACAGGGTCAATTGGCACCCTTAGCAAAGGAAATCCTGATTTCTCTTTCAGAACCACTTCCATTTTACATAAAGCACATTCAGTCAGTAAATGGTAGAGAAACACACTCTAGCCTAGTGGTTAGGACACTACCCATGCTTGAATGCTATAGATGTTATTCTAGCAAATTGCTAATTAGCTCAGATTGGGTAAAAAATTGGCAATGAAAACATCCAATGCAGAAACCCACAAAAACAGGCACTAACTTAAATATTCAATTCTAGAACACAAATCAGTTTCATATTAAAAGGATTGAACTTTCACAAAAGGAAAAAAAAAAGAAAGATCTGCATAAGAAATAGTTTTTGCTACAAAATTTCGACTTCATTTCAAGATAGTGCTGCTACCTTGAATACTCCCTTCAGCTGAATTATAAAAGGTCTCTGAATACTTTTATCTAGTATCTTTAATTGCCTGGCTCATTTAAATTATTATCCAGGGAAATTCTGGGGATATTGAAGAAGAGTCTCTTAAAACAGTACCTGTGCTAAAAAAACCAAGGTTTCCTTAGCTGTCAGTTCATTAAAACCACTTCCTGCAATTATTTAATCACTTTTGACTTTGTTCTTAAAAATATACTTTTTGGATTTACAAGGTCAAGAACAATCCCCCTCAAACATGAATGAACTGAAAATCTTTCAGAGCTGTCTTCCTGAGTCTTGCAAACACTACTATTTATTTGGGAAACGTTAACTGCTACATTTATCTTTTCTAGAACTGAATAGTCATTACCAATATCATTAAGTACTGCTATAATTTTTCTTTCTTGCTAATGCATTGAAATCAACTTGCCCATGTCCCTGCATGTATTTTAGATGCCAAACCCCATTCTTCTCTCTAGCTGTTGCATAAACTTTGAGACAAGCCTACACAACATTCTTAAACTTTTCCATATAAAAAAAGAGATTGGTTTAAACAGAAAGAAATGTCAAATGAAAACAACAGAGATGATGTTGTGATAATCATTTTAGCCCTACTGAAGAAAAATTAATCTTAAAAAATCTGAGGGTACAGTTCCAGAGCTGTCTGCTTGCTTTCATAATGTGATGCAGCATCTGGCCTTGCCACTGGCTTTCCACACATTATCTGACACTTCGGCTACACTGAGCTTGAAAGATGAGATTGAAAAAAAAAAAAAGATCCTTTCCTCCATGACTTATCAAATCTGCTCAGATCATTTGGCCTGACCTTCAGGTAATGAAAATGGACATGGAACCATTGATCAGAGCTTGCTGATTTACACTGGGAGATTCTTTTTCTTCAGTCATGCTAAAGCACAGAACATCTCAGTGCCCCACACGGCTTCTCTGCCTCATCTAGACTCCGAAAGCTAGTTCTAGGTCAGTGTGAAAAGCACTTTCTTCCTTCGTTGTAGACAGCTTCATAATTAAACCTATCAGTGTTGATTTAATAAAAAGCATTAAAAGGAAGATCAGATAGTGCTCTAAAGGAAAATGTGAAAGATTTGTCAAGTATGCTAAGCTCAAACATGGGTCCCTAAGTAACTGGTTTATTTACTGCAGTCAAAGTTCTTCACTGTGCATTTCCTCTCTTACCCCATAACTTTAAATATCCCTTCTTTTTCATCTGCAAGTGCCTGTCTCAAGCTGCCAGTTCTGTGGGCTACTTTGTGGGCAATGTGTGGGGTTGTTTAGTGACAGCTCTAATTTAGAATTTAAATCACTATTGCGTAGGCCTCCTGAAGTCTATTGGTTCGTGAGCTAAGGAATAAGTAACAGGCTGTTGGTGGATGATGCTATGCTCCATGTCCTCATGTAGCCTAATGGGGCAGAATCTGTGCAGGGGTGACATATATAACATAAAAATAGTATCTAAATATAGATTTTAGAGAAATAGGGAAAGGTTTTTCTTAAATACCCTTTAATAACAGTGACTTAATGAAAGCAGTGTCCCTGAGAATAAAAGGAGTTTTCCTTATAAGAGAGCAAGCAGAAACTCAGAACATCTTGCTAGATTCAATTAAAACCCCACAGAGGATGTTATTATGAAAGAGTTATATACCAGATGAGCTCAATTTCTTCATAACTGAGAAGAAAAAACAGAGGAGTGATTTTTCAATTAGTTTCAGAATAATTTTGGAAGCTGTCTAGGAGCAGAAAAGAACCCCTCAACTGCACTGACGTAACAGTGAACCATCCTGAAATGATAAACAAGTACAAATAGGTGTTTGAAAATAGATGTACCTGTTAGGCCACTGGGCTTGTTTTGTTGCTAGTACAATTTATCTGAACTCAATGGTGCTATACAGACCTGTAATTCATTCATCATATTTTACCATCTACACTTCATTTTTTGGAATGATCAGACATATTGTGTGTGGTAGGCATATGGTGTAGTTGCAAACCACAAGATCTGCCCTGAAACTATTTTTGGTTATTTCCCTATTTCCTGTCACAAAATCAGAAATCTGTAACAACAAATACTTCACTGAAAGGCTATGTCTACTGCTGTAGCAATTATGCTGAAGTAGCCAGGAATATTAATTCAGCACACACACTAAAAATCCTGTTTAGCATTTGTCATGACACTAGATGGTAGTGGCAGTTCATAAGAAATGGTTCTATCTACTGTTCTCAATAGGAAAACACAAGACTGGCAAATGAGCAGGGACAGTCATCTAGCTCTTACTTACCACTGGCAAATAATAGAATGGTAGATTTTTTAAACCCCTTTCTAGCATAAAGCAGTAAACTATCCCAACAAATTAATTACTGAAATGTGTCAGAAAAAAAAGCTTTCCATGAATCCTTTGTGTGTCTTTTACAATTTTTGTATTTAAGATGCATAATATAAAAATTCTTCTAGACGACAATTAAATAAGCACACTATTGCCAGCTGCTCACTGGCAAAACCAGTTTCTGATAAGCTGGAATGTATAATAGCACTGATCTTCTGCTTAAGTCATGGTGTTTTAAATTTCTGAGGTTGTCTTATGAACCATAAAACCCCATCCCTGTCAGAGAGAAATTTAACTATTCCCTCTCCTTATCTCCAGCTATGATGATCTCTACTCTTCCAGATTTATCTATTATTTTAACGACATCTTTGCCCTGTGCATTCCCTCTCCCATCTGCTGCTTAATTGTATTTTTTCCTTGAAACAGTGAGACAAAAGCACCTCTGTGCCAATTAGTTTTGCAGGCCTCTTTTGGTAAGGGAATCAAGGCTAATTGAAATACACTCTGACAGTTGGGTTGCAGCCAGTAACGTCAACACTAAGAAGGGTGTGAGGTAACAGATCAGTCCTTACTGAATAGGCAGAGAGGCACTCTAATAACACTCAAATAATCTAATAGTATCCCTATACAGCATCTCATCACAGTTCTTGACAGTTTGGTGAAGTAACTATTGTTTGCTAGAAATGGAAATGTGTGTTAGAATGTTTATCCATATTATTTATTTTAATAAAGAACACTAGAAAATAAAGTATTCGCAAAGAAATAATCCTTCCATTGCTAGGAAAGGATCACCAATAAAAGTTCCTTGTCTTAAAAATACTTCCTTACAACTCTTGCCTTCTGCAAATTTGGGAAGGTCTTGGAAAGGCTTAAATCCCTTATAATCTCAGAAGAGACCAGGTTTAGAATTGGTTATAATATAAATCAAATAAGCTGTTGAAGGAGAGGCAGTTCGAGGCTACTGCCTCAGAGCTGGAAGATGCTGTGAAGGGTAATCAGAATCTCTGTTTCTTATCAACATGTCTTTTTTTGCTCATCATCATCATCTCAATCATGATATAATTTCAGCTGAGTGCCTGATGTTTTCTTCTGCATGGGATCACCTTTCCCATTACTGACAGCAGCCTAACCAGCAACTTCCAGACATGTTCAGACTAGTTCATTTGTATAATCCTCTGATTTTTGAAGCTGTCAGTTCTGGAAGAGCTGGCAGGCCTCAAGCAAGTTAGGAAATGGGCATCTGCCCTTAAAGGACTTTTTCATTCTTTCTGTCGAACAACACTCTCAGGCACAGCACGAACTATGTGCCAAAGCAGAAAAGCTGATGACTTCTTCACTTTCCATTTTATACAATATCATCAGAGACATTCCTATTATTTAATGAAGTATCAGGTCTGCAAGACTAGAATAACTGATAATTTGCTGATAAGTAGAGCTCATTTCATTTACTTTATTCTCTGATAATACCTGTGCCCTTCTCATTACCACCCACATGGTCTGAAGGCTGGTGGGAGGATTGCACCAGTCAGATGGGAGGTACTGACCTATATCTCATCGTGAATTTGGTTTCTCACCAGAGACTTGCTCTTCCACAAGTTCATTCTCTATAGATGATATAATGCCACATGCAAATACAGGAAGCATTTGCATGTGGCATTATATCATCTGTAGAGAATGAACTTCATTAATGCAACCAATACACAACCAAAAACTCTTTAAAAACATCTGAGCTCCTTTTTTTTTCAATGAGACATTATAATTGATTCAATTTCCTAGATGTATGCTTTATCAGAGTCTTAGGGCCATCTTCAGTGGATTACAGTAAGAAGAAAAAATTCAGAAGATTTTATTTTTCAGATAACCACATTTATTGACACATTTTTTCCCAGGATTTTTTTCCTTTTTCTCCAATAATATCCAGCACATGCAATAAGGAAGAATATCTGCCCTCTATATGTAACGTCTTATAAGTAAGACATTATTCGGTTAACAATTAACTATTAATGGAAGAGAAGATTCAAGGTTTATTTACTCTTTTCATTTCTGCTTCTGTGCAGTCATGCTAAATTCAGTAACAGGTAAGAATAGCTCAGCTTGTGCTGGGGGGCTAAGACAGCTTTAAAAGATAATTTTTAAAACAAATTTTAACGACAATTTTTTCCTACTAAAATAGACAGGTTTGAATAATAGTGTTACATACTCAGTTGGGCTTTCTTCTCCTAGCAGTTAATATAACTATTGCACCACTCTAAGGCTTCGTAATAAATTAAACCATTTTGAAGAAATATTTTCCCCAGCTCACTGGAGACCTGAGTGGGAAGAAGAGTAGAGAAAAACCCTGTTTGAAGATGATTCTTCACGTGATCTCCTTGGCTGTCTGCCTTCACATAGCTTTAGGATATATACATACATGGAAGCACTAAAGTAATTAATCTGACTGGTTCTTACAAAATTTTTATGAAAAATAGCATAAAGAGAACACAGTGGTGAGTGCAGGACTACACTTTTCAATAGTATGACACACAGTATTTGATGGAAACAACAGATAGTCCAATCATGACACAATCTGGAAGCTTTTTTCACAGGGGTAAATGGGGAAGACTGAAGCCTGGATTTCTCAAATATGTCCTCCTGTGATGTCAGCAAAGGAAGAAGTAAGTTTCCTCAGAAAAGGTCTTCTGGAGAGAAAAAAGAAGGGACACAATTGATGACTTGTGGAAAAGGAGAATGACTGACTACCTCCACTCATTTACTCTCAGCTGTTAATCTCTGTGGTAAAGTGGAAATCTAGAAATTTAGTATTATTCATAAGGGAAGCAGAATAAATGAGTCACATGAATAAATCTAAAGTCAAGGAGAAATACTACTAGAAATAGGCACTATTCCCTTTCCCCTCCCCCATGCCCTATGAAATGAGTAGAAAAGAGGAATGAAATGAGGCAGCAAAAAAAACCCATAAGATGAAACGTAACATGGGAGGGAGATGATAGAAAAGGACTAGAAAGAAGTGATCTTTAATCAACAATGAGTAACAAAATCAACTAAACTCCTACCACCTGATCTTCAGTGAAGACGCCAAACAAGAAATCTCACATTCCTGAAGTGATGGTTTTTGGATGCTGTTTGTTGTTGCTTTACCTTCTGTTACTTCCTACCCAACATTGCCACACAGCTTCTTTCCTGCAGTACCTGCCTCAGCACCAGTTCACACACACATAACTTCTCCTGCCAGACTTGGAACCCATCTCTGAGACAATCCAATGAGGGTATGACCTCAAACATCAGTGGAGTGACAAATTGCTAAATCAAATCCCAAAGGTGAAAGAGATCAGCACACCTTGCAGGACAGTAACTGTATGCCACTAATGCCATCAGGACATTTCCCACTGGATGTAGAGAGTAATGAAACAAATCCTATAAAAATGAGATTCGTAAATGCAATTTTTACAGAACACTTTGTCCCATATCAGGGAAAAGCTACATCTTTGGCAGATTTACAGTAATGAAATTTTTCCATGACCTTTTACTCTGTCTCTTTACATTACAAATAAATGTTAACATCCGACTAATTTGGATCAGTCTGGCCTTCCTAGCCAATTCTTGTAATGTATTTAAAGTTTCTGTGATGACACAAGCTGGGTGGTTTTCTTTGTTCTGAAGCAGTCTATTTTCCAAATAGTTATTCACTCTGATTCATCAGCCTACCAATGAGATAAGCATATACTGCCTGTAGCTGTTTATTTAGCTTTATTACAGGTAAAAAGGACAACAACCAGCAATAAGTGAACAAATATTTGCTGAGACTCTTATGGTTACTGTATAAGAGTTTATGATCACAACCATGAAGACATATGAACTTTAAACACATAAAGGTATGGAGATGATATATTAACAGAACTAAATTACCCATGAGGCTTTTAGCTTCATTCAGAATATGCTAGGAAAGTTCTAAGCATGTCTCCCATAAAGGTATTTGCAATACATATACAAATGTTTTTTTAAAAATTCAAAGAAATTATTTGTCTCCTAAGAAAGATTTTCACTAGAATTTTTAGTTTTCATTAAATTTTCTGCAAAGAACTTGCGGAAGAATAGTTTGACTCATCTTGGAGGATAGAAACTGCATGCCAACAGTAGTAGATTTAGAGCTAGTTTATCTACTGGCCAAAAGATTTTGCTACGTTTTTGTCCTAGTTTCAGTCAAAAAGCAAACTAAAATTTTTGTCAGAACTCTCTGACAAATAATAAGTCACTATTATAAAGGCTGTTTCTGTAAAATACATTGCTTTAGTAGATTCCCCCCTTCCCCCCACAATTACAACTCTTAATATTATAGAGACCTAAATCTTTATTCAGACTGACAATTTCATGCTTCCATCAGCTTTAAGGCTGAAGAAGAATACTTTTATTTTTTATGACCTATTTGGAGACCTCAGTTATCAATACATTTTATCTATGCACAGATAAAAGGCCTTGTTTCCATTTTTTCTGCAACTTACCATTATATCTACAAGAGCAGAGCATTCTATTGTCCCTCACTGCCCTCAAGAAGGCTAGAAAAATATCTGTATGCTTTTGAGAGGGGGACTTTGTCTGGATCAGCTCTGCTGCTGCCATCCTCTGAAATTACTGCAGCATGGATAACACAGTTCAATAGCCCAAGATCAAAAGCATTCATATTTTCAGATTATTCTGTTTCACTCCACATGATTTAATGCATGGAGGATAACATAAAGGCCTTGGGGAACTCTCCTATCTCCTTGGTGCTTGGTGATACTTGCTGTAATGGTAATGGGAGCTACATGTGTGCACCCAGGGAAGAATACACCACGGGTTTTAATATGATAAACAAGAAGTAACCTAGAAATAACTCAGTTTTTACTTCAGTGCAATTCTGCAGTGTATATTTGAAGCACATACACAGCAACAGATTTTTAAAATGATCACTACTCATTGAGAATTGTGGCTGTAAAAGTCTCTACCCCTAAATAATTAGGCAGTTTGAAACCTGATTTGACAGACATGTTTTATGAAAATTAAGTTTATTAATAATTAATTATTTATTATTTTAGAAATTTGTACCACAGCAACCATACCTAGCTATGACATATATTATTGACTGTATAACAACATATATATATGAGATATATTTTACACACACACACACACATATATATGATGTGCATAGCATATATACATGCATATGTATCTGGGGAGCTATATGGGACAGGACAATTAGGTGCTATTTTCAGCATGGAGACTTTGTGCTACTTTGAAGAAAACAAGCTGTCAAACCATAGATATGGGAAATTTCTTTGGAGATACCCCTGAATTATACCACGTGCATGTATGTATGCATACTTAAGACAGAACATATTAAATATTGCCTGAATTGCTTTGAATGATGAACTCTTTCCCCTAGAATGCTGGAAACTGTACTTTTACCATTCCAGCATGCCTGCTTTTCAGGCACACTGAACTTTTCTAATTATGCTCTTCCAACTTGAAGTGACTATGCTGTAAATCAGATACACACACGTGCACAGGTAAAACTAGAAAGCAACTGCATGCTTTGAAAGTATTAAATACATTTGGTATAATTTATAAGATAAAGAAACTCTAAAGTAGAGAATACACTGTGGAGAGACTAGCTTTGATTCAAATTCTTTCATCCAGTTACCAGGGCAAGGTCAGGGGTTAAACAAGATAATGTGACTTCCTCTGTTTCTGACAGAATTCTTTGCTCTGAAAGATACAAGTACTTTTAATTTAATCCACTTTTAAGTTCCTACCATTCTTTTAGAGAATTAGAAATAGGATCACAAGGCTATTACCAACAACAACAAAATAAAAAATATTAATAAAAAAATCTATTAATCTAAAACAAATATGTGCATTTTTTAAAAAATCAAAATCACCTTTTCACTACAAACTTTTTGCTCAAGAGATATTGACCTGAATCATTCATGTGAAGACAACCTGCAGAGAAATACCCTAAGTACAGAGTCTGACAGTGCACATTCCTCAGTGGCCAAAAACAGTCTGTAACTTCACAGTGCTGCTCTTTCACTTGTAGAACCTCACCCTTGCACTGCCCTTCTTCACCATCATATTGTTACTACAAGAATGTAGAGTTGACAACATGGCAGATACAATTAATTCTTCTTGGGAAAGGTAGAAACCTCCAGAGCTGCTGGGAGACTTAAAACTTCACTGGTTTCTCCACAACAGACTCAGCAAGATAAGCTACACTTGAAAGTGTGTTTTCTTGTAGGATGCTTCTTTCTTTCATATAATAAAGAACACAAAGTCTAATATTTCAAAGTTAGATATAGATGAGAATATTTTCTTACTAACAGAGGTTTAATTTTTAGTCCTGAACAATGCCTCCTCTACATACAATATCATTATGTCAAATTTACACAATAGTGTAAATCACACATAGAAATCACACACAGAATCACAAGGTTGGAAGAGACCTTCAATATCATCAAGTCTAACCCATGCCCTAACACACTAAATAAACCATGGCAGTGAGTAACACATCCAGTACTTTTTTAAACACATCCAGGGATGGTGACTCCACCGCCTCCCTGGGCAGACCATTCCAGTACTTTATCACTCTTTCCATAAAAAGCTTTTTTCCTAACATCCAACCTATATTTCCTTTGGCAGAGCTTCAGACTGTGTCCTCTTGTGAAATGAAACCTGGAAATTCCTTTTGCCCAGCTGATGATCAATAGACTGTTGGCATTGGCATTTGTAACCTCTCAGAACTGCAACTTGATCCTTGGCAGTTTGGGGATGCTTCTGAGATCACTGCAAAGAGAACAGCTCCTAAACTTTTCCAAATCATGGTTGCAATCCACAGGAGCAAAAGAGCTATCAGCTCCAGAAGGACTGAATGACATATTCTGTCTGAAAGTTTACCCACTGGAAAATAACAGTCTTTTTTTTTAATCAAAGCAACACTGGAATGTTCTTAATATGAAATTTATAAGTAACACCCACCCAACAAATACATTGGCAAATTTGACATTATTCCCATGGGAATTCCTACACCAGTTCCATTTTGGAAAACAAAAAGTATGATACATCTTTTTTTCCCAAGTAGTGTTCATTCCTGATCCAAGTTTTTTGCCATCTACTGGAATAGAACAAATTATTTCCAGCTTTGCTGTTCATTTCACTTTCCTTTCCAGTTTTCCCATTTTTTGTGTGTGTGCTATTTTTTTTGTCACTGCTTATTTAACTTATCCAAATCACATCAAGTTTTTAAGAATTACAGAATGCAAAATGAAAAAAAGATGAATAAAGAACAACCATGAAAAAAACAAAGGTACAATTAACCTAATGAAAAACAAAACAGCAAAAGAGAAAACTAAGAAGATATGTGAAGCTGGAAAGGGTGTTGAAAACTAAGAAAAATTAATTTTGATCTAATGAATTTATATAATTTTCTATAGAATATGCAGTGTTGGAGAAAAATACAAGGAAGAAATTTCCATTTTTTTTCCCTTGAAATAGGAAAAAAAAATTTAAAAATATAATGGAAATACTTACAGGTGTTTAAAAGCATTCCCAATTACCTTTAGAACTAATATCTTTTGCAAGAGTATTGTCACAATTTACTACCACTATGGCTTACAGAGTTTCTACAGTTTAGGATGATTACCTGTAGTGTTAACCACCAACCTCTGCAAAATACTGAAAGACATGTAATAACACAAACAGAGCCTTACTAATCATCCCTTTCTCACAGCCTTCTCTGCCCAAAGAAAACATATTGGAGATGATGCAAGCTTTCTGCAATCAAGTACTAAGAATGAGGAGAAGGATTTCCCTACCTGTGTAGGGGTACAAAAAATAACCTTTGACCTACCTGATCTGCCTTGTTTGCTGAAGTAGAATTCAGTGCTGAACAGTTTGTCATTTGACAGTTCACACAGAGCACCCACCACACATTAAACCTGACTTTTTTGATTTTCAGAACTAAAAAATTTGTTAAAATAGATGGAAACCTGTAATTTCTTGCACTGCTTTTGCCTTACCTGCCACATCTGCATACAGCTCCTCATCTGCAAATTAAGCCTTTCATTCAAAAAACCCCAAAACATATTTATAGACCGATTCACAGTTTTACTGATAGTTTCACTAAAATTATTTCTTTGCATTGTCACAGAAGTAAATGTAGATTTGTTTCTACTAGATACATATCCCCCTATCACATTGTGTCAGATTCTTTATGATTATATAAATGCCATGGGAGTTTTTGTAAGAGATGGATTAGTAAGAAATTAGTAAAATACCTGTGACAAAACACCAACAAGCCTGTATTGTGATTTTTTGTGTTTTCAGTGTTACAGCTTTAAGGAGATAAGGTGCATAATGAATGTATATTTGCAGCTATCTCAGTATGTGTCAAAATCAAATAATACTCTACCTAAAGGAGGGGAAACCAAGGCATAGACATGCACAAAACCCATGCTGGAGGTGATGACTAAACCAAGATCACTGTGGGCAGAGACTGGTCTAACTCCTAGTCCAGAGGTCAGGAGCAGAACTCTGTTTACTTACACTTAGCCCACTTTCATACCCAAGACAGTACAAGACTTATCATATCCTTACTCCCCTCCTCTAGTAATTTGGAGATTAGGGAGGTAATTCAAAGAAAAAAGATACGGGTCAAATATTCTCCATTTTAAAAGGAGACTTCAAACCAGATTTCCCAGGAATGAGTGTTGTCTTACAAGCCTGAGGTCATTCTAGGACTTCCAGCATTCTCCACCTACCCTATTGAAGCCACTTAAGTGTAGAGAAGTTCAGACTTTTGCGGGAGACAAAGAACAAATTTGACTGTGACTCTGCAATTTAGTGACTGCTTTAGGCACAGAAGGAGGCAAGTCCTGTCTTCTGTTCCCTGATTTTGATCTAGCAAATATTTAATCATACTAGTATTTGGTATTTTTTTACTTAGCTACCAACAATTAGTAATTGTTTTAGAAAATTCTAACCAAACACATTAAAAAACTATGCATTTTCATTTAAAAGCAAAAAAAAAAATCTCTAACTGAGTACCTAATTGCATTTTATGCTGAAGTTCCAAAAAAGAATTTCATTCCATCTTTTAATTTGAGAACTAAGAATTAATTTTACTCTTGTTCATGTTTATTAAAAAACATATACCACTCAGCATATATATAATGCACCAAATTTGACATACTGTTTATGACAGAGGCCTTATTTTGAAAACTATTTTATGATCTTGCATTTCAGAGGTCATTTGATGGGCCCCATTCACACTTGGGTAAGGAACCAGAAGAAAAGAATTTTAAGGCCACATGGTCCTTTCCTGATTATCAAATGTCTACAGATGCCACCTCCTAAGTCAAGGCATTCTGAGGTGCAGTGTAGAGAAACCCAAATAGCTTCCTGAAGTTTACAAGTTGACCAGGGCTATGGCTACTATGTGATGATGGCACACTGTTCCCAATACCTGATCTGGCTCATTTTACAGTCAGTTCTTCATGGTATGTACCATAGATCTGTCCTTATTTGTGTCTCTGCTTTCCAAGAGGGCTATGTGATCAAGACAGAAATTAGATGCTCATGAGAATGCTCTTTATAGAGGCTGAAAAGATGGAAATGTCTAAGAGAGTGGTAGTTTCTTAAAGATGAGTGCACCTTGGTGTATTTCTGGTTGTGGTCAGAAAAAAAATGTGTGTTGGGAAGTTGCCTTGCTCCAAAGGCAGAAGATTCCAGCACAGATCTTTGACCCTCTCCAAAGATCATTCTTCTCCCAGCCTACTCCCCAGGCTGAATCAAACAAGCAGTGTGACATGGCCATGTTTATCAGGTAAACTACTGCTCCTCCTCTCTTACATGCCACCCTCTCTGGTACTACCTCTGTCACAGGTATTCCACCTCTACTATTCTAGCAAGAGAGGCACAATCAAAAGGAAAAGGTTAAAATTGAAATATGTGGGAGTTAAGCTTGAATGAGTATTACAAGATCAGACAGATGCACTTTTGTTGTATTTAACATTATTATGAGACATGGCAAGTCATAGAAAGAAAAGCAATTAAAGAATCAGGAACATTTTGTTCATTTATGCTACTCTGATGAAGGAAAGTTTTTTCCTGGAACTTTGCCTTTGTGAATATATTACATCTATCCTGGACTGCAATCCAAATGCTTAGAGAAATAACTAATATGCTATGTTAGGAGAATTGCCTTTTTCATTGTGTAAACAACCTTCAAGCACTGTTTTGTAGAACTTATGCATAAATGCTCTAAAATACCAGAGTACAATTTAATAGACTTATTATTATTTGTCATTGATGGATCCAAGCCAAATGTAAACAGATTAGTTCTCTGAAAATCTCTCAGGAGTTAGGTTTGTCCTCATAAAAAAAAGGATATCATGAGTGCTATAAGCTCTCATGGGAAGAAACAAAGGACAAGACGTGAAACAAAGTATAGTTGCATTCTGGGCAGCTCTAGTGGTCTGAAATCTCAGTCAGGGAGGTCTCAGGCAGAGCTCAGTGTCACACTGACTAACAGCAAGTACTGTAACTATCAGAAAAGAATTCTTTACCGCAGATGTAAACCCGACAGCTATTCAAAACAAAAAATGTAGCTGTCCATGCTCACTGAAATATGAAAGCTTCAAGATGACACACTCATGGTCATATTAATAAGACTCAAGATGACAAGGTATAAGTAGACAGGACTTGTTCAGTCCCTTCTACATTCCTCATGCATTTGCTGTGATGCAATAGTACACTGCTGGAAGGGGGCTGTCATTTTCCTACATCCTGAGATCTCAGTCCTCTCCAGGCACAAATTTACACTAAACTTGATCCATTTCTCATCAAAGTGGAAATGAACACAGTGCCATATCCTGTGAAACAATTTATCTAAGGCATGTTCAGTTTGAGCAAGTGACCATAGGTTCCTTTGTCCATAGGGACCTTTGGCTCTCCTCTTTCAGTGAGACAGACAAATAGATGCCAAACATTTCAGTAGATCCCCACAGACACAGAGCAGGTCTGGGTACGGACTAGAACAGAAACACTATGAGCCCAAGGAGCACACAGGTATTTTTCACATACCTACCAAGGAAACACCACCCCACACTAAGGAAATAGAAAAACATGCAGTCATGGAAGTACACTAAGAATGAAAAAAAAAATAGTCTAAATATTATCCAAGATCTTTTTTCCATTTTACAAGTATCATACGGATAATACTTCAGAGTTGATGAATTGTTTCACATTTCTTCTACCCATGTTTTGACTTTAAAACAGTACATAAAATACTGTTGAGCAAATGCATACATACACATACACACATATATATATAGACAGGTGTTACTGTCAGTAAACACAATTCATAGAAGTCACAGTAGGAGGATTTTGACTTCTCTAAAAAGAGTGTTAAGAAAAATTTTACTTAAAAAGGCCATCGCTGAACAGAACTTACCCATATTGGTATGAAATATATTTTATAGAAGTTCAGAACAAGTAATATTTCTTGACTACCACTGTAGAAATAATCAGTGCTACATTGTCCGTAAAATGCAATTTAGGTCATTAAAAGAACAAGACGTAATGAGCAGTCAAGAGTCATTCTCTTGCAGCATTAATAACATATTTCTAAAATAGAGCTAAGTCACAACTTGGTTATTATACCTTTGCCTATTTTATACCATTCATTCTGGTTTCGAGCACAAAATCTATTTAACACTTACAAGTACTTACATAATCAGACTTCATTACTGTCTTTACAGTAGGAAGTATACATTCCTACATTCAAATTAATAAAGTTGTGCAAGAAATCATCTCTATTTCTTTTTCAGCCAATGCTTTCCTGGACACATGCAAGCACTTCAGCAAATACAATATTTCATGAGATTAAAGAGCTAGAGGTAATGCAGAAAACTGCAAAAAAAACCCCAAGATTAAGTTATAGTTAGTCCAGTAAAAGAGAATTCAGCTCACTCTGTTGGGCTGAAATATATGTAAAAGCTTTTACTTTCACTAAACCTTATTCCTGGAAGCTTCTTTACATTCATATAATAGTATATCACAAACTGAAAATATGTTAATAAAAATGAATACATCTAGGATGGAAAAAAATTATTTTAAAAATAAATTACATTTCAATTGGTCTGTGGATTTGGGAATCAGAGTAGAATTTTCTAATACTCAGACTTGGAACAATCTTTCTTGCCTTGTTTACTGGGCTATTGCAGTGAACACTTTTTATTGCTCTTTTGTTTGATAGCAGTTCATCAGAGACAGTAATGCCTCACAGAAACAGAGAACTTTGCAATCAGGAAGTCAAAAGAAAATACATTAATTTCCATGCAATACACTATCTTGACATATACAAATATACATAAATATAAGATCTATTTTCAAGTAATAAATATGAAATTGATGTCTTAATATAGGAACGGCAAACTCTTGGCATATCCAAAGTAAGGATGCATGCTTCTTTCAGAACTGTCTTGTTTTCTCCAAATTAGTTAGAATTTTGTTCTATGCCACTCACTTCCTGCCTCCTTGGCTCCTACTGATTTTGCTTTACTTCATAAAGCTTACAGTGCTTAGGCACCAGACAGCAGACCTCTTCTTAAGAGAGAATTCCTACTGATTAATCAATTGTCAGAGACTGACATGGCTGATGCTTTAAAGATTGTTATGAAGGAGTTTTGCCCAAAATAGCAAAAACTGTATAAAGAGTCCATGACTACCAAAGCCCCTCCCTGAAGATGCCTTTGGACTGTGAGTTGAGCTGCCTAGATAAGATAAAGGAGACACTATTGCTCAATCATCTCAGGTCTAGGGAGAACTAAACAAGGCTGAGGAAGAAGAATGTATCCACAAGAAAGCCAAACCCAGCAGAAAATCGTCCCTGGCTGGGTTTGGGATGGGGAAGCCATAGCCCACAGAGGCCAGGTTTGCACAGACTTCTCCCCAAGCCCCAACAAAGCAGGGAGGAGGAGGAGGAGAGTTTTGGGTGTGTCATGTAACCTCTGGCCAGAGGCAGTGAACAGCCATCCTCCCTTCCACAGACCCACCCAGCAGTGAAACCCCCAACCCTGGGAAGGCCACATCCATGGACATTCACCTGAGAGGCAGCTGAGGGGTGTCAGAATCCATCAAAGATCCACCTGAGAAAGGTACCTGGGCATTCCCACGTGGCCTGGACATACATTAATCCATTGGATTCTGTGTTTTTCAAGGGGACCCTCATCACCAAGAAGACCAGATGGAGAGGATCATCAGGATGCTGGTGGGATCCACAGAGTGGTGATATTTTCTTTTATCTGTTTCTCTCACTTATTTCTGTCCCTCCACCTCTTTTTCCTTCTCTGTCTCTCTCTGTCTCTCTCACATTTACTGATAAATAAAACCCTTATTTCACATATGGTCTCATTTACACCTGAATTTCAGCAGAGCCATTTCTCATAATTTTATGAGCTGGACCATAACATCAATCTATGTATCTTGTATAACAGCTCACATAACTGCTCACTGATCAGGAAAGTCACATGCATATAATAAAATAAGGAATCACAAACATATTGAAAAACAAAGAAACTATCATTTGTTCTATAATCATTATGATAAGGCACTATTAAGAAGCAATAAAAATTTACCAGGTTTTGATAAGGAATTTTGAGGTACCATTTTTTTAAAAAGAAGCAAAATATAACAACAGAAATACCCATAAAACATTTATGCATATTCAACAGAAATCTTCAAGGCTATGCATCTTGCAAAACTTTCTAAGTACAATTGAAAAGCAGAAGATTGTTTAATTTTAATGATGGTCCTATAACCATTCTAATCAAGTAACACATTGCCAAACACAGAAACATCTGTGAGTCACAATTACAACTATAAAATAACAATTTTGTAAAATTTAATCCCTATAATTTGAGTTAACTTAAAACAGAGAAAACAAAAGGAAGATTTGGACATAGGTTCTGCCACCAGTGTTTGATGTGTCTCTATCCAAGGATTTCTCCCCATATAGACCTGACAGAGGGAATGTCTGGGCTGGGATCTCTCAGTCATGCCAGGACCTTGCTCCCAGCATGGATTCAGATGCCCTTCTGGCAGCTTAGTTATGCCAGGGAGAAAGAGGACAAGGTGTCCTTTCTGCGCTGTGGCTTCACTAAAAATTCAAGTTGTGTCTTCAAATTTGCCACGATGTTTAAGTGCACAGGCATTGGCAGACCTGCCCAGCTCCCACCATGGGTATGGTCAGGTATATGGTTATTTACAAATTTGAGGGCAGCAGCCTAAGTCCCCACCAGTGAAGAGATACCTCACAGTCCTGCTGTAGCCACTAAACATGCATGGACAGCTGGTAGCCAAGCATTTGGCTGGAACACACTGCACAGCAAGCCAAGGGAGCAGCTGACAGAAATGAAACACACTGCATGAATACAGGTGCTATGACCAAAGTCTGCTCCAATAGCTACCAAAGTTAAAAGGAATCGCCACAAGAACTACAACCCTCCAACTCTCTAGTTCTTCAGTTCCAGTTATTTAAAGCTTTTTGTTGATAGATAGATGAAAATATATTGCTTGGTAATATTTATATAACTAATGTATTTAAATGTATAAATATATATAAATTACAAATACAAGAGATCAATAACTATTATTTTTACCATGCAATACATGATAAAGGTAGACTGTTTTCCAAGAGAAGAAAAAACACAAACTGAGTGGCAAGTAGAAACTTCACAGTGAATTCCTGTAATTTATTTTCATAACTACAGCTCTCAAATACTGCTAATAAAATTGCCAGTTATTCACGGTCTTATTATACAAGGTTAACAGAGACTTGGGAAATGCATACACTATGCGCAAGTTGCCTTTAATAAAAGCAATTAGACAGTTGAATGAATATTGTCCATTACCACCTATGAGTACAGGGACATCTGGTGGACAATATTGTTACTTGATGTATTTTCACCAGCCATTTTTCCTCCAAAACCCTAGAGTATGAATTCAACCTATTCAATGCCTATACTTAAATACTGAATACTTTTATATTGCTAAGTGACCTTTAACATGCACAACTTACAACAAATTAATCTTAAACTAATATTTAGTTTAGCTGACATAACTTTTTTATTGTCTTTGAGCAAGCATCAAGTTAGCTTTGGTTAGTGAAAGTGAAAATATATTTTTTCTGTAACATTTTGTCAAGACCAGCAAAATTTTATCTTGGACTTCAAAGTATATTTTGGTCATGAGTTTAAATAGGATTTTTCAGAAATCAGTTATACCATAATTTAATTCCAGGTGTGTAAGTACTTGGGTGTAAGTGCTTTGCAATAATCCCTACAACAACTGGAGTTCAGAAGTCAATGCAACACTGCAAAAGCAAAGCAGCCCTATACCAAAATCAGGAATACTCTATAGTTGTTTTATTCCAGCTTAACAAAAGCAAATAATAGGTGCACTCACAGTGAACCAAAGCAGTTATTTGCCATAAACAAGATAAATTAAAAATCCCAAAAAACTCAACTACAAAACTACAAACAAACAAACCAACAAGAAAACCAAAAGAACACCAGACCAAAAAACCTAATTAAAACCAGAGCCAAGAACAGCTGCCATATTGTTTTAGTATAGGGAGAAGAAATGGACATTACAGTTCAGGAAAATTTCCAATATCCACAGCATTGTCAGAGATCCATTAACAGAACAGCTCTGGGCAAAAAGGAGCATTCAAGATAAACACGAAGACTATCAAGGGAACTGTATTGGTTTAGGAAAAATTTAGGAGGAAATGTGTTGAAAGGGTATTGTTTTTTTAAACAAAGCATAGGTTTTAATAGAATTAATTTAAATCGGTTTTTTTAAATAATTTTTTGACATGCATTACTGCGAGAAGAGAGAGAAGTGTGGGCTACAAAATATATAAAAATTGAGAGGCAAACAGTAAAGTGGTTTGAGACTACAAGACTAAAGGAAGGACCAAAAGACAAAGGTGAAAAGAAAGACAGAAGTAGAGGGTCATTAAGAAGCAAAGGCAAACCAAGACCCTGGTAACAGCCTGAGGAAAGGGGCCACACTTATGGAAGGTAAAAAAGTAGAGCATGAGAAGAATGAGAATGTGTGAGAAAAAAGGATGAGTTCACAGGCAGAAGTATGCAGAAGACCAATAAGGCATTCCAAGGAGGAAAGAAGAGCAAGACTTCCAAAGGCTTCATGGGGGCACAACCAAGGAAATGTGCTACTTAAAGCATTTTTCCAAGTTTGAATCTATTATGAAAGATTTTGGATAAGATATTTGCCCTATCATAGCCTGAAACCCAAACACATGTTAAAAAAAAAAAGACAATATTGGCTGAGCAAAGGATATGACTTGCACACAGCAGTGAGAGAGAGTAGATGAAGGAACAGAATCTCTGGGGACTAGTTGAATGGATAGTGAGACATATGTTTTAAGTAGGCACTACAGACTAGATAGTCTGGGAAAAAGAACTCCAGCAAACTTATTACAGGAATGAAAGAGAAGGGTAAAAAGGGGTAGAGAATATTGCATGGGAAGCACCAAATGGTTGGCTAAAACAGAAAAGAATGAAATAAAAAAAGGATGTATGAAAAATGCAGCAATGTTCTGAACCATTGCTTTTGAATACATTACATGCCTGATTAACTGAAGAAAATGACAAGTTTTATGTTGGGCAACACAGAGCAGTTTCATGCACTTAGGACTCTTATTCTCATAAGTTTCACATCAATTCACATCAGCAGTATTAAGCTGTAAGTCACAGTAGAAAATATCATTCAGGAAAGAATGAACAATGCAGAAGTAATGTAATGCAAGTTTGGCTGAAATTATTGTCTAGTTGACAATGATTTTAACTAAATGACTCCTGAATATACATTCAATTTTTAAAAGACAGAGAATAACACAGTGTACAAAATTCAAAACAGTAAAGTTGTATTAATTCCTTTCTGTTTATGTAATTTGTCTGGTATTGCCTCTTAAAAACAACTTCTGCCTTTCCACTTCACCAGAGAAAGCACATGGACTGCATGAGGTCTTGTTGCCCTGTACAAAATCATGTCTGAATTTTTACTTTATAGTGTCTCCTTAATATTGTTTTTTTTCTCTAGCAAGGGTGCAGAAACTCCTTACTATCGATATCTTGCATGAGCAACTTAGTAAAAACTTATCAGGATAATCTGTGTTGAGACTCGTGCTGATACACTGCCTCCTGATTTTGTACAGACTGTTAGTAAAAGAACAGCAAAGAATAGATTCTTTCTCCTGTTCCTGTCCCCAGACTTTCTTGTCAGGTTTTTAGTTTTATACTGCTGAGAAATAATATATTGCTGATAATCTCACTAAGGGACAACATACTGAAGACCTTAAGAAGATTGATTTATTTCAGAATAAGCAACAGATATGTGGTAGAGTTTTATATTGCATGTGGGAGACCCCAGCTGAGGTCCCTGATCTGTATATGCTTCAAGATGAAGAGTTATTGCTTTGTCCTCATATGCCACATGACAAATTGAATGACTAGACTTCCAGACAAACCTTTTTCCAACAACACTCAGATTCCACTCAGCTGAACTAATTAAATAAAATCTAATCTAGAAAGAAGAGCAAAACATTTCAGTGTCTAAAAGTGACTTGGCCTTGCAACTCCCATATATTGAAAGCAAGACCAATCTCAAATGCACTGAAAATACCCCCTCCATCAGCCTCTCACCTCCATCCTACAATGAAAATAAAAGACACTTGGATGATTTAACCAATTTCCGCTGTGACTTTCAGCTCCTACCAGGATGTGACAAAAGAGGTGCTGGAACTTCAGCACCCATTGTAGCCTTCAGCTTTGGGATTTTTGTGATACATGACTTTCATTTCCTCCTTGCCTCCCTGTTAAAGGGTTTAGATAGCTTCATTTTAGCCCAGTGAGGGGTTTTTTTACCTCAAAATTCTCTATAAAGGGAATTAATTTTCAACGTCTACCTTGAGTTTTTTGACTCAGAAGACTTCATTCATTTCAGTGGTTCTTGATCAGCATCTCATACAGTTCAATTGCTACAAGGAATGTGTGATCCACTCTATTACTAATGAGCTGTAAGAAAGCTGTTTTATAGTTGATGTGATATGAAAGTGAAGGTATTTTTGCATTGCATCACCATCAAAGTAATTTTGAAAGAAATCCACAATTAAAGAAAAGGGCAAGAAAAAGAAAGAGACAGCCGCATCCAGGCAGAATAAGATTTAGGAAAGCAAAGATGTAATGTCTATGTTAAAGTAGACAAGCCAAGAAAATAAATTGCTATGTATTGGAGCCAAAGATTATAGCAAATTCCTTTCTATTACAACTGAAGAAACTACAATAGTAGTAACATGGCCAAAAGAGCAAAGATCAATAGCAGAAGACCATTGGATGGCAAGGGTAATAACATTATGAGAAAGAAAAGCTAGCAGCATTTGCCAAACTTTGCTTGACAAAGGCTAGTGCAGAAGACCGTTGGATGGCGAGGGTTATAACAACATTACGAGAAAGAAAAGCTAGCAGCATTTGCCAAACTTTGCTTGACAAAGGCTAGGATCACTGGGACTGGCAACACATAAGACATTAATGAGGCCACACTGATTGAACAGTCCTTTTAACCATCAGATATGTCTTTCTGAAGCATTTAATTTCTTCAGTGATTGATCAGAAAATACAAATATGCAGCACACCAAAAGCACTGGATTTTTTGTTTAAAGTCTCTTACCTTTAATGAAATGAATTTATAGGGTTGTGCTTATAACAGAGTTCTGGATAAGTAGCAGCCCATGAATCAAACAGGGCATACAAGCAAATTCTGACTAGCCCCTGGAACATCCTGCAGCTTTATGCTAAACCTATTTTACAACTCACTAAAAGATAATGGTAGAAAGCAAAAGTGAATTTGATGTGGGCCAAGAGAAAGCATTGAGAAACGCTGAACAAACTTGGCTGGCCAGCCAAATAGACTGGTGGCATTGCACAAGAACAAAGATCAATTACATGAGAACAAGAGAAAGGGATTGACTATGGCACTGACAATTGGGAACATTCAAGTCTGGCTTGGAAATACAGTTAGTGTTCAAGCTGTCCTTGGTCATCAGTTTAATGGCACATGAATATGGAGACACCAAAATTGCCCTTAGGCATTAGTGGCTCAGAGTCAGAGGGACACCATAACTTCAAGTTGATACTGATGTTCCTCATGCTCTGCAATACATTCCCCAGCACTGGAACTCCAAGGGATTTTTTGTTGGACATGGCCAGTTCTGTGCATTTGTGCTATACCTTAGATATCAAGCCCTGAAAGATGTGAGCTAACTCTGTGCCCAGGACATCTACTTCATGTGCCTCACTCTCTACACCCACCTGAAAGGAGGCTGCAACCATGTGGGGGTCAGTCTCTTCTCCCAGGCAACAGCAACAGGACAAGAGGACAGAGTCTTAAACTGCACCAGGACAAGGTTAGGCTGGACATTAAGAAAAAGTTCTTCACAGAAAGAGTGACTGGGCACTGGAATGTGCTGTCCAGGGAGGTGTGGACTCACGGTCCCTAGAGGTGTTTAAGGAAAGACTTGATGTGGCACTCAGTGTCATGGTCTGGTTAACAAGGTGGTGTTATGTCATAGATTGGACTCAACGATCCAAGAGCTCTTTTCCAACCTAGTTAATTCCGTGATTCTGTGATAATCTTAATATGTTCTATCATAATTTTACAAGAGGTTTTTTTTTCATTATCTACAACATTCTTTAGTCCCTTACTTTGAATAACAAAAAATTGAATACAAAAGCATCCTATTCATAACACCTGAACAGAAATAAATACAGCACTTGAAAATAAACTGCCTATCTACTTTTTCTTAGCATATTTGCCACAACAAAGATGTACTGTTCTAACTATATAATATTATTGTCAGACTGAATCTTGTATATTTTTAGAACCAATAGTGTAAATCCATTTCCTGGTTCAGATTTTTCCTTAAGTATTTTATTAAAACAACCCTGATCATTTTGCCATAGGCGTACCTCTTTGGCAGAACAAGCTTATAGCTCAAGTCTCACATTAATTTCAGCATTTATAAAATGCTCTCATTTTGTAATGCAAAACATTTATTTTGCCCATTTTAGTAATGAAATTAGATCACTATCAAAGATTATAAAATGAGAGTTTAAATTATGATGTTTAAATACAAGAAAAGTGAAAAAAAATGCAAAAAGGCATTTTCTTCAGTGTTTCCTTGTTCCTACTGACATGAAGGACTGGGCATAGAAGGATCTGCCTAAAAAAGGTCCTCAGAATCCCTGCCTTTGAAAGAGGAAACAGGCTCCCTGACAGTCACTGTAAATAATAGACTACCTTACTTTTGTAACTGTATGGTACAGCCATTTGAATCATTTGGAATTGTCTGGGAAATTCAATAGTTAATTCTACAAACACAGTAGTATTCCATCATGCTTGCTGACCAAGTTAAAGTAGAACACAACTTGCATTGGCCAGAGGAAGAGAGTAATTAAAATAGAAAAAAACCCCAAACATTACTAAAGTAGCACTGTTCTGCAAGTATTTTTAATGGATCAGGCCCTCAGCCTTCTAAAATTAATTAATGCTTTAATGAAAGTTGTCTGTTATCTGCCTAGCAAATCTAGTTTTTCTAATATCCAGCTTCCCTGGATTTCAATTAAGACTCAAAGAGCCAAGAACTGATGAAGAGGACATCATAAATGATTTATGGATGTCCTACTTTTGTGTATGGTACATTAATTATTCTACTTAATGCATCCATATGGTTTTCTAATTCATTCATTACCAAAAGCCTCACATTACAGTTATTACATTAAAGTTTGTAAGAATCTGCCTGAAAATGGATATAAAGTATATTTAAAAATTAAAGCCACAACAAGATTTTTTATTTAGTCTATGGATTTCAATATATATCTATCTATTCAATTATTGCCCTCTTACCTGTTTTTGGAGGAGTCAGTTGCTGTTGTTTTGTTTTGTTTTTATTTTTTTAATTATTAATCAGCATTCTAGACATTTCTTGCTATTTCATTATTTGTGTGGTCTTTTACAGATGCAGTTTTATCTTTACCTCTTTGCCCAACTCCAGTCATTTATGCCCAACCACAAATATATACAGCATGCCAGAAGGGTGCCTACATGCCAGCATGCCTACAGCTATTAACCACCATCCCTTCTCCCACCACAGCCCTTCTTTAACAGGGATTCTACCAGGGTCAGTCTAGTCACCCTTAAAATTAAGCATATGTCAGAGTAGCCAAGGGAGAAAGGAGAGAGGTCTTTAATTAATGTAGCTACAGTTTAAAGAAAAAGGAGGGGGGGAAGGGGAATATTTTTAATTTTCAAAGTAATTTCTATTGCATGTACACACTTTTATTGTAGCTAATTAGGCAGAGCCATGGCATCCTGTAACCCCATTTCAGAGAAAGTCTGTGAGAAAGGTTTTGAGGACAATGTCTGCTTACTTTTCATCCTCAGCCCAAAACAAGGAATGTAATTTCTACACTGTTGCAGCTTTACTTTGCCTAGAGAATAGAAAGACTCTAAGAGTGCAGTATTTAAGGTCATTCTTCCACTCACCCAAAACATTTATGTTTTAAAGGACTGACAGCTCAGAAGACTGCACCACTATAAGATGATGTGTTACAGTACCTGAAAATAAACTGTTATAACATGAAATTACTTTTCTACATGAAATTGAAATATAATATACATTTGTAAAGAGCAGCCTCCAGAGCTGTGTTCTTAATTAGACAACATACCATGTGTTGCATGAAGAAAGCATATCAGCAACAATTTGGCTAAACAAAGCAGAAAGCTGTAAGCGTTGTCAGAACACCACAGGACCATAAAAGAAATGATCCTTACTGCCCTGAGTCTGTTTTCAAAAATAAAACAATATTGCTGGTACAATTAGGACCAGCAAAAAGATAACCTTTATTCCCACACAGAATCACACACAGAATGACTAGGCTAGAAGAGAACTTCAAGATCATCAAATCCAACCCAGCTCTAACACCTCAACTAGATCATGGCACTGAGTGCCACATCCAATCTTTTTTTAAACACATCCAGGGATGGTGACTCTACCACCTCCCTACGCAGACTGTTCCAGTACTTTATCACTTTTTCCATAAACCTTTTCCTGGTATTTTCCTTGGCAGAGCTTAAGCCTGTGTCCTCTGGTTCTGTCAGTTGCTGCCTGGTGAAAGAGACCAACCCCACCTGAGCACAGCCACCTTTCAGGAAGTTGTAGAGAATGAGAAGGTCACCTCTGAGTCTTCTTTTCTCCAGGCTAAACAACCCCAGCTCCCTCAGTCCTTCCTCACAGGGCTTGGGTTCCAAGCCCCTCACCATCCTCTGGATGCGCTCAAGGTGCTTTTGAAAGTACCAAAAGAAAAATGGGCAAAAAAATGAAATTCAGTTCAATCAGTGACATTGTATAAATTTAGTTTAGCATATTTTAAATGAAAAAAAATTCATTCACATTTTCACTGATTTCTATGCTACAGTTTAGTAACAATGACTATTCCCAAGGAGAACATGTGATCTCAGCCAAATTTGTACAAAGCAGACAGTCTACTATTATTCTCCAACAGCTAAAAAAGGTTCAAATGTAAATCTGTTACAATTCATGTTTAAATAAACATTGACATAACATATGCAGTCAATCACCTTTCTACATTATTAAACACTATTATTTTAGCAGTCTTCATATATAGCAGTCCTGATATATACCCTCAACACTCTTCATGATGCATCTATCCTCTACTCAATTTAAAGCACTGCATCCACTAAAAATATTTCCCACCAGTTTATTGTGGTGCAGAGACAAGTGAGAATTAGCTCCATTACAAATCGTCAGTCATGGCTGACCTTCAAAGGAAGGACAGTTTAATGCTTTCAGCAACAAGACAAAAGACAGAAGAAGAATTTGTACCTCTCTCCATACTTCCCTGGACTATTCCCCTTTCCACAAACCAGTTTGATATTGAGGTGACTGAAAAAACATCATTCACCTGAGATCTATGCTACATTTAAACCTCAGTATCATCTGAACCTGTGCATTTAACTTCAGAATCCAATATTTATTCTTTACAAAAGAGATGCCAAAGTGAAGAAATGCTAGACCTAGGAAGAATTTTAAAAAGTAAATTCAGATGATCACCTTCTACTCCAAAATATTGTTTGGCTGATTCAAATATTGTTTGGCTTATTCAAAAATTTAAAACTGTTTTAAAACATCACATATTAACGTCACAGTGATAGAAAAATAATGTGGGGGTTTTTATTATTTTTCAAAAGCAGTTTTTAGAAGGCTTAATATTTAATGGGTTACACACAGGAACACATTATGAATCATCTATTAAGGAACTTTATAGAAGCTGTCACTTTTCCTAAAAACAAAGTCAGAAGTGAAGAAGCAGAAGGATTATTCCAGAGGCTGAACTGCCAGATCCAACAAAACATTGACTGATAAGAAAACACATGCTGTCTTGCTGTCTTTTATCTGAGTGCCCTTTATCTGCCTTTTAAATGTTTCTGTAGGGGACTTGGCTTCTCACAAAAATAGTTCTCTGAGGGTGCTAAAAGAATTTTTAAGAAGTGCTTCTGGATTCTTTATTCCTGAACATTATCAACACAATGCATAGATTTATTGAGGGAAGTAGTAGTAGTACACTATTGGTGGGTCTCATGATCCCAGTAGGGCCATCTAGCTTATTTATGACTTTGAACATAAAGCATGTGTGATTCTAGTGATGGCAGCTGTAACTCTTCGTGTGAGGAATCTTTCCTTTTCCTTAGTCCAATTTAGGCAGTAATAGGTTTCCACTCACTTGTAAGAGGAAAAAAGAATATTGATGGAGATAGAGCAACCTCCTGAACTTCTGAAGTACAAGCCTGTCTGTACTGTTCTAGGTAATGAAGCAATTCCAATTAGTGAGGAGTCCTCTGAATTCAAATGCCAAAACAACCAAAGTGCAGTTTGGATACTGTCATAAAAAAGCTAAAGACTTTCTACTATTGTCTAAATATCTGTGTCTTCTTCTGGAATTCAGTACAGCATGGCACAGAAACAGTATAGAACCCTTTTTCAATCAGAGGAATAAATGTAATAAACAAGGTGGGGGTGTGGGTCTTGGGGAGCTTTGTTGTTTGTTTGGGGGAGGGGGGGTTCCCTATTTTGGAAACCAAATCAAAACACCTACAAGACAATTGTACTGGATCAGCCCAAGAACAACACTTCTCTGAATTTTCAGTTACTTGAAACAATGTGATTTGGGTCAAACAAATAATTTCATCTGAGAGTATGAGAAAAGTGGTGCTCCCTACCCTTTAGCTCAGCAACTAGATCATGTGAAATGAGAAAAAGCTCAAATTCAGTTTTCTCCCCTATCTCCTTTAGAGCAAGGCTTTGAGCCAGGTCTCCTAGATCTGGATATACAGCTTAAGTAACACTGAAAACACTGAAGATCTTTGCTTTGGCTGCAACTGTATCTGAATTTAATTTCATAGAAATGCTTAAAAAATATAAAATTATCAATTAAGAAAGATTTTTCCCAGAGGGAAAAAGTCATATATTTGAAGAATGGGATAACATAAGCAGGTTCTGTTCTGCTACACACAGGTATTTAATTTATAGCTGGGATTGGCCAATATGAATACACAGTTGAAAGAAATATGGAACAGCTGACACTTTCTTTAGAAAAACTGCCCAAGGCTAACTGTCAATGAAACTTTAGGCTTTAGCTTCAAAGCATATAACATGCCTGCTCCTGAAATACTGTTTTCATTTAAACAGTGCAGCTTACGAAAAAAATTAAATTACTTCAAGAAACATCTTCCCTTCACTAAAAATGCAGGAAAAAGAATGCTGTGACTGAAGAGGACATGGGCAATTTGTGAAAAATATGACCAGCTTTTGCGCAAGTGTAACATCCCACAGAATGTTACAAAAGCACCCCCAAAATTGCCATCAGTAAGCTAATCAAAGCATTAAGTTGCTGAATATCCTACTAACATTCTTTTAACATTTTGCAAATCAGATAAAAAAAAGTGCCTTAAGGAGGTTTTAGTGCATGTTACAACCAAACTAATGCAATCATTCCTGCTTCCCACAAAGACTGACAGCAAACACAATACCATGCTAATGGTTCAGTATGCAATTACCCCTGCTGAAGTGCACAGAGGGAAGCAGAAAGCAAATGAGGCCAGCTAATGCAGGCTCTCTAGATTTCTTTGTGCAAACAAAATCCAGAATGACAGAGCTGCAGGCTACTAGGTCTATTTGCAGGGCTTGCTGCAGATATGTTATGTCAAGTATAATAACTTAAGGAGTAATGGCCAGCATCAATCTCTTACTAGAAGGTGGACTTGAGTCTAGAAGCCAAATACTGTGAAGACCTGATATTTGGGGTCACAATGTAAAATGTAAAAAGACACAACAGTGATCAGAGCTATCACACTAAGTGTATTGACTGATACTGCCCACTCTTGAAATGTGTGACTAACATTTAGAGCTTATTAACAATTCAGCACTGTAATTATAATAAGATCTTAAAATTTCACTAACAGTATGGCACTCGTCCTCTACTATTCCAAGCATTGCACAAATACATGACCTGGAAATGGAGATGGATACAGTTGATAAACCACTAGATTCTACGACCTTACACCTCAGAAATCTCCTTTGAGAAGTCACTGCAGAGACATGATTTTCTATTTATGCCTCCTTGGCCTGGGCTAGTGCCAACCCCTTTCTTAGGCTGACAGTAACAGATGTTCAGTGACAAAACATGACATTTGACTTTTTGTTATATTTCATAGATAGTTAGCTTGGCTGTTTGCCCCAGCACTGTTTGATTGACCTGCCATTTATGGACTACTTGTTCTCCTCACTCATATTTTTTGCCTTATTTTCAATCCATTAGATTAATATACTTTCAAAAGTATTTTGACCATCTCTTCACAAGATCTACAGAGGGAGTGAGCTTAGGGCACTCTTACCAGCCAGGAGGAGTAGGATGCAGAGAGCCCTCTGAGTTGCAGCACCAAACTGTGTATGATCTTTCCACACACACAGGTGTGTGGTTTTTTGAGAGAGAATTTGACAGACTCGAGGTTGAGACCCCAGGGTCAAGCAAAAGGAGCAGCTCTTAGTCACTTCTGTTATTGCAATATAGCATAATTACACCTAGAAATACATGGAACTACATATCCATACATCTACATCTATCCCAGCAAAAATTAGGGCATTACTGTACAGGGCATAATGGGATGATAAATCTACCATTTTGAATAACTTTCAAATTGACCGTAGTATAACATACCATGCAACACACAATGCAAAGCATCAAATCGCTTCAGAAACTGTGCCTCTTCTGTCTTAAGAACATCCCCAATCCTCTTTCCTTCTCCAGATCCAAAGACCTATGGTCTCCTAAAAGTAATCCTAAATTTCTGTCTAATGGATCATGCTTAGCTATCGATGCTTCTCACATACTTCTATGCATATTTATCAGACTGAGACTGTAACATTTCAAGATACCTTTACTGATTGTTCAGCATAGCCTTACTGGGCCACTTAATTGGGTGGATGTTGAGCCAGACACAAGGATTTAAGAGATGGAAGAGTTACTAACAAAGAGAACTGAAGAAAGGAAGAGACTTCATCTTATGTCAAGGCACGGTATTCAGCATCAGTAAAAAGAATAATAAGAGATTCTGGAAAAACAGTCAAGTGGACAGCTGGGGAAAAAGCGAAAAAGGCTATAAATGAAAAAACATTATCAGAACATCTTCTTGTCTCGCAAGGGATTCTCAGAAGGTCTTTACCTTCTGGCATGCAGAAAGATCACATGCAACTTAGTGCTGTGACTCAGAGGGTTCTCTCTATCCTACTCCTCTCATTCAGTAAGACTCAGTGACTTAGCCTTGAAAAAGAAGGCATCTTGTATTACCAAACTGCCAGTGAGAAGAAACATCCATTTTTAATTTAAAGAAAAGTAAAAAATAAATTCCACAAAATTGTGGTAATTCCATGGTGCTCTTTGTTCATGAAAGGAAATATAATTAAAGGTCTTCACAAAAAAGGCAGCTATAGGGAAAACATTTTTTGGACTGAAAATAATTGTAAGCATTGGATGCCCCCACCTTTTTATCAGAATCTTTTCATAGAGTTCTTATGGCCCCCCAACAAAACCAGTCAGTGGAGAGAATTGCAATGCTCAGAAGAAAGGGTATATAGTAATGTGGCTCCCATTGTTTTGCTGGCCTTTTCCAGGAGGAAGCAAGTGGAAGTCTTGTGTGGTCCATGAGGAACTTAGAGACGACATTTCGCGTGGAACCATGTCTTCATAAAGAGTACAAAGAATTACAAAAACAGATATCTCCAGCAGAAAAGAGGTGTGGGAAGATGAAATAAAGTTTAGTACCAAATAATTCAGACAAATTCTGGGCTCTGCTGCTGGAAATTAAACCTGACACATCAGGATATGGGAAATTAAAGGAGAAATAAACTTATACATCTAAGGCCATGTCATCAAGTGAGCAAAAGATGCATCTTTTCTGAGTACGTAGTATGAAGTTATATAAGAGAATACAGCAGTACCTGTGGGATGAATCTGACATAAGTGTAAAAGCAGTTCTGCTGTGGTTTCACAGCCACATGGTTTCCAGCTACCCAAACCCACCAAGAAGAAGCCCACTTACTTGAACTGTGCCTAGATTTGGAAAGGATTTCCAAATTATTTCCACATAAAATGTGTTGTTTAAGCTGGGATCAGCTCCACTTAAGATGTCAGTAAATGTACATGTCTGTGTGTGTATGAATATATATAAATAGGTAGTCAGTGTGCAGTTGGTGCCTAAGCATCCATTATCATCAATATGAATCTTGCCACTACAGCCATTTGGAATTAGGGAACTGACCCTGAAGCAGATATCAAGGCTGTATTATACTAGGAGATTAAATGCATCTGGTTCTCTGGCTGTGAGAAAACTGATGTGGAAATGGTCCATGTACTAATCTCCAGATCAGGATGATCACATCTGGTCTGCCTATTGGATATGGTCTCTGATCTATATTAACTCCCTAGTAATCCAGAAAGTGTTTAGAAACAGCCTGAATACCTGGTTCCCACATGAATATCTACTTACAGATACGTATGTTGTGGTGCTTTATTCTTCCACTGAATCCTCTCTCAAAGTAGTAGCACCTGAAGTTCTTACTTGTGCTCTTCAGCATGCTTGAAAGTTAATAGTTCAAATATTGGAGACAAAATAGATGTGATGGTAGGGGAAAGCTATAGCTCTGAGGCATACAGCCCTACACAAAATGCCGTGGAAAAGGCAAAGAAAAGATCTGTGTGGCTGTCTGTGAATCATATGTCCCATTGACATTAACCGAAAGAAACTAATTAAATCAATTCAGTTCAGTAACACTCATGTAAATAAAAAAAATTTAAGAGATGAGCTGAATTTTAGCTACTGTACAGCACTGTGGAATTTCTAAGCAACAGAAAGAGAAACAGCTTTCATGTTTATATAAGAAGGTAGATAGTAAGAGTGAGGTGTGAAATGGAAAATTTTGATATATTGAGCAAGTGTATTACCTTTACATTTCTGAAACACTACACAGGATGCAAGTCAAAAAAGCATCTGAGTAGCTTGATCCAATCTTGGTACAATAACTTGAGTGCCTGAGAGAAACTTTGGGCAGACCAAACTACATCAGGTTACAAGGGATGATGCTTTAGCATATTCATGAGGTGATAATTTAAACCCAGTCTGAGCTGTAACCTTTACTACAAGTTCTTCTGCTTTTCTCTCAAGTTCAGCCCTAACTCTATATATGTTTGTATGTGCTTTGTTGGTTTTTTTAATAAGTATGTTAGATTATATTTTCTATCATAAGTGATTATCCAGTTTTTCTTTAATAAGTATGTTAGATTATATTTTCTATCATAAGTGATTATCCACATTCTGTTCCCACTTTCCATGTACTGTCTTGACCTTTGTGGTTATCACATTCAGAATTGGAAATACTTGAAACACAAATAAACATTTTGAGAACTTGTTCATTGCACTACTAATTCTCTAATACCTTAAATGAGTATATGGTTTCTGAAACACAAAATAAAATCTTACAAATAGAAAACTCAAGTATTACAAGAAATTCTGTAACTCTGTATGTTATCCAAGCAATTTTCAGATGACTTAGTCTCACATCATCTAGAGAGACAGCTAAACAGAACATATGGGTAAGCACTAAGGCATTTATAGAACACTCAGAATGCCTCTAAGACCTCTGAATTGTCCTCACTTCCTTCAATAAACAAGGCGAACTGAACACCAACACACACACAAACAACAGGAACTTAATATCAGGTAATGTGATTGCCTTTAATGATATAAAACTCCCTCCCAGAAAATAAATACCTCCTCTTCCTCACTTAGGCAAACAAGCACTACACTATCCCCAGTTTCAGTAAAATTACTTCTTAACATGTTAGAGTCACAAAACATCACTTTTTGACACCTGCAGAATTCTTGGCTCCATAGCACTCTGCTGTGCATTGGCAACATTTTCCTTGTCAGATGGTTTAGTTCTTAGCACAAAATGCAACCTTGTAATAGTTCTGCATTAGGCATCCATTCACCCTATCTTTCCACCTTAATCATGAAGAAAATGGGCCTTTAAGTCACTGAAATTAGCTTGAATTCAGTTTCCTCTCCTCTTCAGAGCCAACAGAGCATAAATTTATTTAAAAAAAAAAACAAGTTGCTGGCTTTCATACTAAATCACAATGTGCACCAGTCATGTAACTAGATTACAGGAAACGCTAACAGTAGCAACTGCCCTTTCAAGTTGAGCAACCAACAACCAACATTGCTAAAGGCTGGAACAAAAAGGGTCAGCCAGGGCAAAACAACAAACACTGATACTTGCCCTATATATTAAAAACCAGAAAGCAGCAACAGGCAGTAAGTGCTAATTCAGAACAAAGAGGGAGCAATACACATGCCATTCAAAACAAACCAGCTTCCCTTGGTAATTACATTAACACTACCATCTACCTCAGGTGACATTCAAGAGGGAGAAACAGAATGTTGAAATACAGAAACCTGAAAGAGCAGGGCTGTGCTTGGACGATGGCAACCACCCTGTTGTGGAACAGCTGCCTTTTTATAGAAGGCATCTTCAAAATTCTGATGGTGCGATTAGTCCAATGCACTGACTCACAGCACTTTGGCTTCAAACATACACTTCCCCAAAGCATTTTTCTGAAAGGATGACATTAGAAACAAACCAAAACCACTGTCCTTCAGCACATGCAGAGACAGCTGAAAAACCTAAGCAACAAACAGCTTTCATGTCATGATTAGCTCATGCTGTTATACCTCCCCTTAAAGCACATATGGTTCTCAGCCAGAACAGAAGGCTTCAGAGCAGCAGCTCCATCCTAGAAATGCAGTAGCAAAGCCTCAGACCAAAGTCACTTAATGAGAACTTAATATAGATTTAATGGACCCTTTTTTAATGTGAATTTATCTGCCAATTGAAAATCTGCCTCATTTCGCTTTTAATGCAGGCACAGAGCCAGCCAGCTAAAATCATGGTAGCCCCTAGAATATTTTGCAGGATTCTTCCATTACTAGTTGAGTACCATGGGTCTCCAAAACTGTGCAAGACCCTACTAAAATAACAATTCATAGGTAACAGTGTCATCTAATGAAAAAAAGAAGGGTCATGTGTATTCTGAGTTCCTTGTACTAATAGAAAGATTTCACCTTGAGCAGAAGTGAAATAATTGCTTGCACCATAAAGAAGAGAGCAGGTACCTTCACTACAGAGTTGGCCCTGCTGGCTTAGGCTACCTTTGAGGATAGATATATCCAACTTGCTTGGCATCTCCTTCCCTTGATCAATACCCTTTAGTATTCAGTTATCAATACCAGTCAGTATTCAGATCAACATTCAGTACTGGGACTCTGCTTGCAGTTGGTCTGTCCCCAGAAAAGTAAAATTGCCAGTCCCTCATTTTCCTCTGATATGGACACTTCCACACAGCTAGTCCACTAACAATGCCAGCCATCTAAACTCAGATGAGGAAGTCTTGTTCGTATGGGATGCAACAAGCCCAGAGCATAGCTTTTTGAGCCTAGTTCCCTGACAGTACTTTTTGTCTGCTAAAACTAATAATGGACAAATAAAACTACTGCCATCTTTTTTTACCCTGATTATTTTTTTCATTGTCACTACTCTATTGCATTTGGTGCATTCATGAGGGCAGATCTCTAGAGTACAGTATAGGGAAGTTGTATGGGATTCTGAAGCATTAACATGCTCTTCTGTTCTATGCTCTTTTTCCTTGTTTGTAAAGCCCATTCTCTTTTAATCTCTCATCTTCCTCTGAAACGAGCAATTTACAGATTTCACTTTAATCTTTTTTAGTTCACGCTAATGAATGCACAAGCCATTATAAGCAGCTCTCCTTCCCTCCAGGAATCAAGAAGAGCTGCCCACGCATGGGGGGTGAGGAAAGCAGTGTCTGTGCAGAACACATACAGACTGTACCAAGCATCCCACCAAGGACAGCTCTCCTGACAGCAGGCTGCTCCACTGGCCTGAAGGGCAAGGATGCAGTAGGGCAGCACCAGCATATGGTTAAACCGACATGCCCTTCACTGCAGGAGGGAGCACTGCCATCACCATCTTCAAAATGGGAAAGGTCACACACAGAGTTAACCAACAGTGGAGGGTCCCCAGTCCATATGTCCCAGAAGAAGTGCATACACCAACAAAAACAATGTTCTTATTCTTTGCAAGAAACAGGGTTTTTTTCAAACAGCTAAGTAAGCATAATAGTGGATTTACCAGAGGAACAGAAGTGAATGAAATCTTTATGTCATGCTTTTAAAATCTCACTGCCTCTGCAGGATAGTTCCCTGAAGTACATTTTCTTGTGACCTGTGCAGTAAAAATGGTGCAAGACAAGAGGATCAACAGCATTTGAGGCAAAGGTGAGGTCTTTACCAACAGAAAGGCTATATTCTGCACTGGTTCACCAGATTGTTAATCAGAGTGTGATTATATGAATGCAAATTCCACCATAGTGAAGAAATTCAAGCGGCCATTGTTTAGATTTAGATGATCAGTCAGGCTACCCAAAATTGCAATCCATCTTTATTTCTCTACAGGCATATTTGTTCACAAAAAAAATAACCAAAAAAAACCTCCAAAACCCAGAAAAAGTCACTTATACAGGCATATTTGTTCACAAAAAAAACCAAAAAAACCAAAAAAAAACCTCCAAAACCCAGAAAAAGTCACTTACCACAATAATCACATTTGTTGTAGGAATGGGAAGATTCTCCACTTCCAAATCTTGACCAGTCATTGCTAAGAGATTGAGGGATGGGTCATAAACAGACCTGGGGAAGGCCGATTTAACAATTAATGCAGGGTGCAACTTGCTCATTTTGGTGTGGGAAGAAGAACGGAAATTTTGTTTGGAATCCTTATAGCTGTCTGTATCCAAACTTTTCTCCACACTCTCCACATGATGATAAATAAACACAGGTTTTCCACTCTTTCGCTGATGAATTGCCAAAAAGTGATCACTGTCTCCAGAAAAGCATCCTGTAGAAAGAGAAGAGTAAGTTTAGAATGTCTCTTGGCTATTCTGTAGACAGCACTGGAAATTCAATGAGATCTTTGTGTTCTGAGAAATTTGGAAAAATATTTTTGGAATACAAGAATTCACTTAAAATCTTACAATGTATTTTCTATAGCAATAGATTAACAAAACTACAGAGTCTATTAAGTGTACCACATTCTTAAACTAATTTTCACAGGGCTTTAAAAATGTTATTTATATTTTCAGCCATGGCTACGTTTAAAGCAGAACATATGCTGAGCCAAGTTCAACTTCCATACTGACATCAGCTTCAACTGCAAATCTTATGCAGACAGCTTACTGATGCATTTTATCACCATGTAATATCAAAAATGAGAATAGCAGTGATCATCTGTCATAAATGGGCACTTGAGGAGAAAAGGTAAAGAACCTAAATAAAAAAGCAGATTTAAACATGTGAGAAAATTCAGATGAGTCCATAATCCCAATTCTGCATTCTTTCTTCAGCTGCTTGTATCAGGAGACCTTTTAGCCCCTTATGCCAATTCTTGTTATGACCCAAATTTCACTCAAGGATTGCCTGGCCAGCTAATGGAGCATCTGGCTCTCTGCAGAGGAGATGCTGGTGTGTGGCCATACCTTGCATACCTTGGTGCTGGGCACAAAGAACTCTCTTAGATTAGGGAACTGGAGACAGGGGTCTTGAGCATTGCTTATGAGGAGTTAGAGAATTGGGCTTGTTCAGACTCAAGTTGAGATGGCTGAGAGGGGACCTCATCAATGTCTATCAGTATCTGAAGGCAGGGTGTAAAGAGTGTGAATCCAGGCTCTTTTCAGCAGTGCCCAGCAATAGGACAAGAAGCAATGGGCATAAACTGAAGCACAGGAAGTTCCACCTGAATATGAGGAAGAATTTTGTTACTGTGTGAGTGGCTGAGCAATGAAACAGATTGCCCAGGGAGGTTGTGCAGTCTCCCTCACTGGAGACACTCAAGAATGGTCTGGATGAAGTCCTGTGCAAAGTGCTCTCAGATGACCCTGCTTAAGCAGGGAGGTTGGACCGTATGGGAAGGGACCCACTGGTCCCTTCCAAACATACCCATTCTGTGATTCTGTAATTACATGGGTTTAACTAATTATGTGTTAGTAACTTTTGAAAGACAAAATACTTCCTGATGATGCCTTTATAAGAGGAACTAAGACTAAATTTTTATTTGGCTTTCTGTTTTCCTTTTTTTTTCATGGATGAAAAATAGTGAATCTTCGGTGCCTTTATGCTGAACAGAATAGCTGCAGTTCAGCTCCCAGTCTGGAAGGCAATCTATCTGACCAGAAAAATAGGCAAGGATCAGCTGCCTCACAGATAAAAAGTAACTGAAGCTGCATTAGTCACCTCCAGAAAAAAACTCTAAGAAACCCAGTGTGGTAGAAAATAGACTTTGTGTTCTGAGAGAAGTGAACCCAGAGAGCTCACTCTGATCAGCCTGGAATTCCCTCTTCAGATGCTGCTGGAGTTAATGGCGATGTTAAATTTGAGAGCTGATTTTAGTTTAAAAAAATACAAAATCAATCTTATTTTAATTCTCATAATGAGCTATGAAGACCAGCTTAGCACCAACAACATTTCAGTTCAGGGTGAACAAGAAATCAATTTGTTCTATTCAAACTGAATTTTTCCTCTGATTTTTTTTGCTCCTGTAAGCAAAACAAAATAATCAGTCATTTGCACAGCTCTACCCAGTGCCCTTAGGAGGTTTCAGTGTAGGTAATTACATTCTGTTGACCTAATTTCCTCATGAAATTTCAGGCAGGGAAATCAAGGACAATACCTTATCTGTGCTATAGTATTGCTTTGCATCATTGAGAAATGCATACTCTGGAATAAGTGGGTTCCTGTCAGTAGGCAGTGAAGCAATTTATAACACACATGAACAGAAAATCAATAGTAAGAAGACAGAACACAGATCCCCCATTATAAAGTTAAAATGCTAAATCTAAGACTACTCTTTCAAATGGCTGAAACAAACACAGTCTCCTAGATAACCACTGAGGTCACATGTTTCCAGCTCTTGTCGGGGTTTGATTGGGAAGACATTTGAAAGCAAGAGGAAAAAAAAGAGAAAATGCAGACTGTACTCTTAAAGACAGCTGAACTTCAAAACTTGTTAAACTTGCTAGGTTCTCATTAAGATTTGTGGGTGTTGGCTTCATTGATAAAATCCTGAGGGCTGATCTTAACTAGTAATTTAGAGAGTTGTGTCAGTGACAAAATAAAAAAAGTAAGCATCAGCACTTCGCATCGTCACCTACTTCTCCCAGTCATCTCTTTGCGGTATTTATTTTCATGTCTCCTTCACAGAAAACCAGTATTTCAAAACTGATCCATAGATAGGACAAAGGAATGCAACCACCAACACATTTGGTGAGTCTTCTTTGCTTCCTTCATTCCTGCTCCTTTGTTTGTGAGGGTATCAAACCAACTGTGATTCTCCTTGAATTCTTTGTATTGCATTTTCTACCCACTTCAATATTACAACTTTCCCTCTTATTTCATTATTTTCACTGAATGAAGCATAAAAAAATTACAATTAACTACCAGCTTAAATTCTTCCCTGAATATTTTTGATTGAAAAAATAGTTAAAGGAACTACTGAAAAAGCTCATTTGTCCTTGAATCTCAACACTTTTTAACAGCAGAAGCACCATTTGCTTCTAAATCCCAGACTTGCTTCCATTGGAATGCTAAATATCACAGCAGTAGCACCAGTGTCTGCAGCCAAACAAGGTCCATTGTAGTAGATTTTCAAGATGGACAACAAAATATATTGTTTAACCTGTAGTAAAAAGAAATTAAAAGTCTAATTACATAACATTATACTTTATAGTCACACTTTTTTTTTCATCAGCTAAGCATTCAGATGCTCACATATGTTCCAAGAAAATTACTACACTGAATTTTTTTATATGAGAAGTCCACATAGCCCCAGTATCTTAAGTAGGTTACAAGCATCCACAGTGCCCCATGTGAAAAACCTCACTAAACTTAGATGACTGTGTATAAAGCCCTAACTACTACCAGACTTTGGCTCCCAGACTGCCATGGATGCCTCAGGTGACCCGCAGAAATGGGCCACCCTTGATACTACAGGGGAACCTAAACACCTAAATTTCCTCTCCATTTGATGAAGTGGTAATATATCTCGACCCTCCAAACTTCAGCTCCAAATACAAACAATTAGGCACCAACCAGACACTTGGAGAATTTAGTAGTTAGAAATACCAGTAGTTCTGCTACATAACACCTTCAAATATTTCACCTCTCCAGCCCTCAAGGGAGAGAACACTGGGATTCCTATATCAAACTTTGTACTTCTACAAAAAAAAGAATATATTTCTCTGCAGCCACCAGGGAAACTGTCAGAAGCTATGAAGAACCGATTTTGGTGCCTTTTAAGCTTCAGATATTCCAACATACACAAAAATTCAGTAAATATGGTTTAGGAAAAGGTTCAAAAAATGTAATTCCTAGAGGCTTCTCTTCAATAAGCTTAGCAAAATTTATCCACAATTATGTTCTGATATTCTTTTCACACTACCCTGTTTGAACTCTACTTCAGGATGTAGAGTTATTTATGACTCACTTGAAATATTCACTCACTTGAAATATAGTGCTGCTATTATCCATTAACTATAATAATTTTATTCCCTCTCCTAAAATTGTCTTCTCTCAAGTGTATTTACAAAGAATTATGGTTTATTCTGCCTCAGCATTGAGAAAAGACTAGATGTTACACTGTGATTCCATGCTACCTCTTCTATCCAAAAAAATGCTGAGTCTTCATCTACCTCTCAGCCAAATGTAGCTCTCTTCATGTCAAGGGAAATTTTATTTGTTCCAGAGTGAACAATAATCAGTGGTTAATTTCAAACCCACATCAGAACTTCTCTGAGCAGCAGGTTTGTTGTGCTCCTAGAAAACCACCAGTCCTTTCCTCATGCAAATCACCTCAATTAATAACCATTCCAGATTCCTTTGGTAACAGAAGCTGCACTGTGTTTCTCTACTGATCTGAACTGTCCATTCCACCCTCCACTTCTGTCTGGACAGTGTAGTGACTGGTCACCACTCTTTATTAGATTTCAGCTCCTGATGAATATTGCTATTTCTTCCTCTGCTCTTCACCTATAGGTTAACTTTTCCTTCCTTGCAGCTCCTCAATGCCATTGCTTTTTCCTTAGATTTTTTTTAACAAGAAAGCCTGTCTTGATCTTGCTTCCATGTTTATCCACTGTAAGTCCCTTCTTTAATTTAGCTGCTCCTGTACAACAGTATTCTCTTTCCAGGAATTCTCAGATTTAGTTGCATTTCCAGTCCCTGGAGCTGTGCTTCTAGAACCTCCACCAAGTATAACACTACAGCTATTAAAGTACAACAAGAAGCTCCAGGGTGATGTAGAACGCATACTTTCTAAATCTGAACATCTTCACTACTTGTACTAGTTTCAGTATTTCTATCACTGCCACCATTTGCCATTCTCCTGAAAGGAAAATTGGACAGACGCCTATGGCATTCCCTGTTCTGCAGAATCCAGCTGTTCTGCTTAATAGTTCAAAATATGTGTTCACTTGATCTTATTAGTTGTCTGCATAAACATACAAGATAAAACTATTTCTGTCATAAACTAAAAAAAGAAAAAAAATCCTAATCTACAGAAGACTGATGGAGAATGGGACAGTAGAATTCCATATCTATTATACATATCATTCCAGTATACGGGAAGCACAAAATTTCCTCATGAAAGCAGATGGGTAAATCACAAGAATGCTAGATAGTACATGCTTTCTGAGCCTGTCTCACACTACAAAGTTGCATTATATATACAGAAAGGAAAGCCCATAATAAATAGTAAATCTGATGTGCTGAATGATGTGGGCACTTTTGACTGTTCCAGTTGGCCTCTGCTTGACAGAGGAAAACCTAAGGTTTCTTTAGACTGTCTTGACTCTCTAAATAGTTTCAGACAACTGACATTTTATTTCAAAGCAACCTGTCAGAAAATTATTGGACTCCCAATTCCCAAATATCTTCACTTTTGCTAGAACAGACAGATAAAAAACTTCAACATAGTCAAGATCCATTAATCACCCAGTAACACAGCAGCATGGTTTTTATCTTCTTAAAACATAAAAATATCAGAGCTTTAGAGATATTTTATCTTGCATCCTTGTTAAGGAAATGATGACTTGACTCCCTACTCACCCCACTCTGTCAGACAAGTTTTCCTTTCCAGCTCAGCCCCATGTTTCCCATGGCAGAGTCTCAGACTTCTGGTTCCTTTAAGTAATTTGACCATGATACAACAACACAAAAGCCACTCAAGCTGGGTGCCTCCCCCTTAACATCCTCTACAGCCAGAAACTAGAAATTTATTTGACTGGAAAAGGAAAAGTCCCAGTGGGACATAACATAAACCTGATAGGGCCACGATAATGGTGTCTAAAGTAATGATGTGTGTCTGGAAAAACAACTTGAGCTAATTTCTTAAGTCTTGTTATTTATCTTAATCTGAACAAATTTGGTTAAGTTATGCTCCTGAACAGTCACATTTTTCTATAAAGAGATACCTACTGTATATTTGCTACTTATAAGCAGTGCAGCTACCTCAAATCCACTGACAAAAGTGCTGTGCTGTATCTGACTAATAAGTAAAATGCACAAATGAATATAGATACCTAGTGCATATACTTTAAATGCACAATAGTACTTAATATTCACACTTAATACACTACCACTATAATAACACTGTAGTTTTTTTATAGTTAAAAAAATTTGGTATATTACACAGCTTGAGGTTTTTATGCTAAAAGCTGGAAATTGAAGGGAAAAAAGCATAAAATGCAGACTCATTTCATAAGGGAACTACATGCTGAAACTTGATGGATTGCTTTCAAAGATAAATTTAATTTAAATGCAATTTGAGTTACAGTACTTAATGCTGTTGCCAAGTAATTTCTCATTTTCAGTAACAAAAATACTTACCAAATTTTGGTAATTAAATTTTGTACCCTAAGCTCCGCATGCTTTTTTCCTTTCTGTTTGGCTCACCACTCTGGAAGAAGCTCTTTGTCCCATACAAACTTCCTTCAAAACTGTAAATCAGCCCCAAAATGGACAGGCTTGGCTCTATCATCTCCTGCACCATGGTTTATTACCTCTTGAGCGGGTATCCTAGTCACTGTGAGATGCAGGTTAATGTATTTATGCAGACTAATGATCAATCCTCTTCAATAACACCAAAGTTCTCACAGCTGGGAGACTGATTCCCTGCCTCTTTTTAGAACATCGAGATAGAAACAGACTCCCATTGAGAGCAGAGTCTGTAGTTCTCTCCTGTCTGTATAAGGGCCAAGGAGGTACTGGCCCACAGAAAAGAAGGAAAGAAAGGCTTAAATGCCAAGATGCTTATTATCATGCTGGCCATTTATGAGCATAGTTCTAACTCTCAGGAGTTGCAATGGCAATGATACTAAGGGAATTGCTAACTACTGGTAATGCTAGACATAGCACAAACACTGCTGCAGGTTTAGAAGACGTCTGTCTGTTCTGGACTGTGAAGGTTATCCTTCTGGTGCATGCAACAGGATCTTCCTTTGGCTTTGCCTTCAAAAGACAAAATCTATTGTTTTATCCCTATTTCATCTACATTACCAAGGGAAAAGAAAAAAAAGCTAAGGAAAAAAACCAAACCAATAAACATATTAAAAGGAGCCAACATATCTGGTGGAAAATATAAAGATTTTAAATTATGTTGAAAGCAAAAATGAAAACAAAAGCTGCTTAGAGGCAATATGCTTTGCATCTGTACTGTCCAGATAACAATGTATTTTACTGTCAGCAAAATAGTACATCAATCAAATATAAATCTCATCTGGATAAAGTTATGTACTTTTAGCCAAACATAAACTGCTGTTGAGTGTTGCTATCCTATTGCAAAGGTTTCATACCTTCTCAGTGATAGCTCATGGGCAGCTCCTCACAGCAGTGACTCCCTCTTCTGATCTGGACAGCCAACAAACTCCATCTCACATCTGGACCAGCCAACCTGCTCTTTTATAGTGCCTCTCTGGCCTGGACAACCAACAAACACCATCTCACATCTCTACCAGTCAACCTGCTCTTTTATAATACCCCTCTTAATTGGATCCAGCTGTGGCCTATTAAGAGCAGGCTTGTTCTTAATGGCTTGATAATTAGCACAGCTGTAACTCCTTAGGAGTGAGATTACCTTCACCACTGTCTCTATTCTCCCACCTTCTATCTATGCACAGTTGAGCTTTAACATGGTGCACCAAAAATTATTGCCAATAAAATGCAGTTAAAACAGTGGCTAAAATACTACTTGAACATTAGCTGGGCAACAAAACATACTTTCATAAGTGTTTTTGTGAGGTACACCAGGGAAATGTGACAAGGAAAAAATACAAATCCACTTGCTGCTTTGGTAATCCATGAAGTTTTGAACTGACAAAAGAATTCACTTAGGAAAATACTTTGCATAAATAACAGAGGGACTTGCAGGCTGTGACTGCTCCCATCATTCAGAGATTATGCCAAAGCACCAGCCTTCACACTGCATTGTCTTAAGCCAAAACCTGTTAGAGTAATACAAATGAAGATATTCTTTACTCAAAGTAGGCTGCTAGACCTAATGATCAGGCATGCTGCTGTATAGCTTCTCACAGCCTCCTTCAGGTAGACTAATTCCTCTCTTACTTTCAAAGTCCTGTTTATAAACAAAGATGAAGCACACCTTATACATGTAAGTGAAGCCAAGAATTTATTGTAAACATAGTGAAAATCTTAACAAACTAATTCAAGAAGCGTTGTTAGTCTAACTTTTAGAGAAAAACAAGGAATAGAGAAAAAGTCACAATTACAGGAATAGTACAATTAAATTTTCTATCCCTTTCCCTGGTATTACTCTAGCTCCATGCTTCTCTGGATCCTCAGGTCAATTGTTTCCCACCGGTGTTAGTGTTGGGCATTGTTATGAGGAGTTGTCAGCACCTGGAGTCCTTCATCAGGAGGGATAGGATGTTAAAGCTGATGGATTTTTGTTCCTCCTCTCTTCTTCCTTCCTCTTAGGCAGCTACATATGCCTGTGTTTTCTAACATGCATTTATACTTCCTCTTTCTTCATTTGGTCTGCAGCTCCAGGTTATATTTGAACTTACTGTAAACGGTGCCACATATGTATGTTAGATACCATCTCTTTGTTCTCTTCATTAACACCTACAACCAGTTTCTCAAGCCCCAGGCCTGCATTTTACCTTTTACTGAGCTTTTTCTAGCATGGAGTCTTCAGTGCGAAGATTGTGTCCCATCTCTTACCATTCCACATCCGCACTCCTCTAATGAAACATCCTGTGCCTCCAATCTTCAAGACTCTGCTGTCCTACCAAGCCTTTGTTACTGCTCCTGTGTATACTATAGTTGTACCACACAAAAAAAATAAAAATAGTTTAAACCAGATATAAATGCTTGCTTAAGTAGAAAAACTGCTTTCAGAGTTAACCCAAGCAAAACAGGCAGGTCAAGGAAAGTTTGGACAGAGCAGGTGTCCTGAATGAGCGTGCTTGAGATTGATCAAAAAATCACCAGCAAAGGCATGAGCAAAATCAGATTTAATATTAAATATATCAAATCCCAATCATGAGGCCTTGCAAAATCAGGACAAAACCTACAGCTTTGCTACTAGCAATGGCTACATCCCATTACAGAACTACTAGGTCACATTCCTTCACAGGAAGGGTTCTGTGCTTTCCTAGCTAGGTCCAGTAACCAAAGGCCAGGCCTTTTCCAGCAGAAGAACAGTACTCATGATGAGTCAAAATGCAGAACAAATAAAGTACACCAGAGCTAAGCAAGAACAGGATAGGACAATTGTAAACATTCAGAAAAATATTTTGGTTTGCCCCCAAAAACAATGTTCAGAACTTTTGACCAAAAATTTCAGACAAAATCAAGTAGTACAAAATGCATGTATATATGTGAGCAGGTATATAAATGATTCTTTATGCGTGTGTTTGTATCTGTGAGAGCAAGGAAGTGCACGCACACATGCATGTGTGGTGGGGGTGGAGGAGCATCACCGAGGGAGGGTGGGAGTACACACAAGAGAGGGAGGGAGAGAGATGATTGCAAGGATGTTTTTTCCCTTTCTAATAAGCAATCTGCTGAAAATAGAAACAACTGGAAATTTATTTTTGCTAAATTTGTTCTTTTCCGTAGGAAAAAAAATTCCCTGGTCAAAAATATCCACAGCTACAGTGAATCAGAATTAAGCATATGAGTGGTATCTTTTTCAAAAAGACACTTTGCATCTCATTTCATGGGCCTGTTGCCTGATACATCAATACTGAAACTAGATACCATAGACCATTGATTTCACTAGGTCTACTCATGTGAATTAAGAGATGAGCTAGTGGTCCCAAAGGCACTTAAGTATTCTGCCATACTTATGCCTTGGCACTAATGTACCACATAGATTCCTGTCAGATTTTTTTTTCCAGAGGTGCAAGAAACTGATGCAATAATTTTCTAATTTTGTGATTATTGTCATTTTTCCAATGAAGGATGCAGATAAATTCTGCTCTGCATAAAATAGATGTAAATACATAGTATTTCAAGGAAATAAATTTTATCTCCATGGAAATCTACAGCTGGCGTGAAGCAAAGTCAACTCCAGTCTTAAAGTTTTAGCTTACTTTTATAATGGTATTTTTCTAAAAAAATCCCACTGAGGATTTCTGAGCAGATCGTATTAACTTCTCCAAGAATTTATTCTGAAGCCATGCTGAAAATCCTACAGCACAATGACTGTGCTATATAGAGTAAGAGCCCTACGCTTCCATGTAATTCCCCACAGCAGTTGTTGTAACACCCCTGTGGAGGGGGGACCACAACAAAATAGAGGCACAAAATGACATCATTAGCCTCCTTCTAGAGAGACACCGTCCCCCAAGAGCCCAATTCAGGGACTTTCAGCAACTCTCTTGCTTTGCTCTCCAGAGAAGCTCAAACAAGCCTTCACTGTCTAAGATGTTTTAGTCTTCTTTATAATACAATAAATGGAATTAGTCAGAGATTCCAAGACCACAAACCTCGATAATTTCCTAATGGATGCACTGAACATAAATCTCTCATGGAAGATGATGTCTTTTAAAATTATGAATAGCAAGAATTTCCACATGTAAAAATATGATGAGCCTGTTTTCGAACTAAATACTTCCTCAAAAATAAAAAGTGACATACTGAATTATAAAACTGTTTTTCTCCCAACAAAACCTTTGAAGAGACAGATGACTACCCTCTGATTATCCATGAGTCCTACTAATAAAAGACAGAAATTCTAGTAAAAACACCCACTCATGGCCAGCAATGTGTTTTTAAAGAAGGCAATTATAAGAACCAGCTTCATTTAGATTATGTTAGTGTAATGAAGCAGCACCCTTATTCATTTTTTAAATCAATAGCTCCTTCACTTTCACTCTAAATGTATTTGGAACCTAGAATTATTCATTCATTAGTATGAGATTACTGAAATGGATCTGATGGCAAATGCGTTTTGTGCAGATCTCACCTCAACCCAAACAGTAGCCTCCAGATTCTTTTACTTTTGCAACAGAACTTGTGCATTTTATAGAAAATAGGCCTACCCAACCTCTAAATAGAAACTGAAGTGCACTCGATCAATTTCCAACCATGACAATATCACAGTGCATGTTTGACCAGGAAAGCTGAACTCAGCAGCACTTAGTAAGGATACCCTGTGAGCTGTGTGAGAACCAGTCTAGCATATTTATAAGATACATTTCTAACCAGCAAATTCTACCCAAAGGAGTGTTAGTTTGTGGCCAAAGAAACTTCAATTTCGATATAAGCAATCCTCTTATTACTACAGCATTGCCCAGAAAAGATAAAATGTGATTCCTCTGAGGGGCTGGAAGAATGGATCCATCAAGAGGTTCAGACACGGATCTACACACTTCCTCTCTGAAAAGGCTAGCAGGAAAGTATTGGTTCATATTGATTGAAGGCTGGCAATGCACATCTTCACTGATGGAGAAAATAATAAAATCAGGTAATAGAAGCTCTTAAGAAGATAGTGTAAGGCCTTTCTCAAGAAACTGTGACGTAGATGACCTGACCAAATAATCAGTTGTTAACTTTTTGCTTTTGCAGGACCAGGATTTGTTTATCCTAAAAGCAAATTCTGCAAAAATGCTTTCTTCAAGAGAGGTTTTTAATTCAAGGCAGGTGATGTGTTGAGACCGTGATTGTGAACTGTGTAAGTTTTGGAGTACCAACCAGTCAGGTTGGTTTTCCTACTCTATTTCACAGAATCACAAATCTCCAGTAAATGGATACATATATTTTAATATTATTTTAAAAATTTGCTAAAAAAGAAAATTGGGTGAAAGAGGTAATTAGCTGAGCAATGTATTTGACTCTCTAATTACAAGTTAGTCTAATGCATCACTTTGTGTTTTTCCTACTATCCGCCATTCTTTTACAAGGAGACAGTGCCTCCTCATCACCTTGGGCTACACTAGGTTTTTGTTGCAAGAACATGTGTATTAGATCATACATACTAAAAGAGAGTATAACCTACACTGTCGTGCACTCTCTCATGCAATGCATAATGTAAGTGGAAGGTTCATGCTGACCTCTAATCACTCACTACAAATTTAGGTCTTCCTGCAACAGCAAGCTCTATATAGGTTGATTACTTCACCTGCTGCACTCAGCAGAAGGGTCTCATTCTGTTTTTAGAGATGCACACACAAGTGTCTTATTTTAGGCAGCAATGTATGCATATACCGACAGCACAATCATATTTGATTATCTGATAACATGACTGTCATGCTATATTGGAATCGGTATCTAAGTCAACTCAGTAAAATGGTACCTTACTGAGCACATGAAAATCTCTGACCACATTTTCGACAAGAGCATTTCCTTTTTATTGTAGAAAATTTTGCTACAACGGTAGTAGAATTGTAGTTCCAAAGGAAATTGGATTTGCTATATGAGCACTACTTAAACACATTAACTCTTTTTGCTGTAGCATTAGCTGAAGTAAATGTAGACTTATGCTTTCTCTAAAATCTATTACCACCAACTGATATCAAGAGAGATTTTCCTCATACCTATTGATGGTATCTTCAGCATTCTCTAGAAACATGTCTCATAGAAATTCAGCTTCAGAACAAAAAGCCAAGCAGTTTCCAACACATTACACAAAAATTGACATTTGGGATATAATTTGTGACATAGCAAGCAGAATGCATCTTGTGATTTCACATGAACCAAAGCTTCAAAATCACCATAAATAATTCAAAAGTCTAGGCTATACATAAAAGATGCCCATAGTGGTAGCCTGTGTAAGACCAAATTTTCTACTTGTATCAGATGAAATAGAGATATCTTAGGATGTTAAGCTTCCTTTTTTATTTCGCTGTTGTGACATCTTCAATGACTTCCAACAAGAGCAAGTTGTATGCAGCTCTGCCTCAGAGGAAGCACAGCTCTTGTGCTCAATGCAAACCATGCCCAACCGTGCAAAGATTGAATTCAGCTCCTGTACATCCTCCCCCTTTTCTTCTCTGAAATAATTATTTTCCATGATTACTCAGGCAAAACAGTAGCACCATATAAATATCTATTTTCCTCTTTTTTCTTATGATTAGAGACGTTCGCGTAATGAAGAGAAGATCTCTTTGCAAGAATTCCCAGTAACTTAATGGAACAAGCAGAACTTAGCAAGGAAAGTGAACAGCTTACTGGCAGAATACACACCCAGTTTCCATTAGCAGGATAGAAAAAGGAAGCACAACAAAACGAATGTAAATTCCACTGTTAATAGAGGATATACTGAGATTAGGTGGCATGTTATGTCAAATAGAGGCTGTACTCTAATTTTGTACAGATGGTCAATTTAATACATGTTGTAAAAGAACAATTTAAAAGCAGCTTAAGGCTTTTATTAAAACAGATCATGAAATGCTCCCATCTTTCAGTCAATAACCTCTTGCACATATGAATATAAGGCAAAACAGCATGAGCATCCTAACTCTAAATTTACAGGAAAGAGGATCCAAAAATTTCATGAAGTGCAGTCTAATATTACAGGGTAATAAAATAACAATAACTGAGACAAAGTTATTTCTCCTGACAACAGTAAAAAAAAAACAACAAACAGTTATTTTCATAATAGATCTTATTTGGGATGTTCATACAGTTCTTCTGTATTAAGAGATATGAAGTTCAATTGTTCCTTTCAATGATTCTGCAGTAAGACAATACAAATTTGTTGCAACTTAAAAATCTCTCCTAAAAACAACATAACACCAACATTCCCAGGTCCAAAAGAATCAGTACCTGTGCATTTAATTGTAGTTCCTAATTAAACTTAATGGAACTTGCAAACATTTACTACTTCAGAAGTGGCTAAGCTTGTCATAAATGACAAAACAAAGAAACTCTTCAACTTTACTAATTGAGAACTTAATTCAATTACACAGTTACCCCAGATTTTATTTCCTTCCTTAGATAATATATGCTGAAGTCTGCACAGGATAAGCGGAGGCTCTGAACGATGAGCAGTTTTTCACGGCTTAAAGGAAGCCTGAGATTTATGCCAGAAATATAAGCTCTGACTACTGGAACGACACTGGCAGTGGAACTTCACGTTCAGACTAGGGCGCTCATCGCTCACTGCATTTCTGAATGAGGCACACGTTCTGCCAGCAAAGCAGAGAGAGGATTTATTAGCACCGCTAGCAGCCGAAATGCCTGCTGCTGTCGCAGCTGAAATTTCCCTTTCTAAAACCACTGCTGCCACGAGCACATACAAGAAGCGACGCCTCCTCACCAGTATCTAAAAATAAATAAATAAATGAAATAAGAAGAAGGTACACGGGGAGTCCCGATTTTCCCTCGCTGCCGTAGCCCCCGGGCAGCTCCTCGCCGTGCGGGGCCGAAGCGCGGCCGCTCCGCGGGGCGCGCAGCGCGGGGCTGCCCGCCCGCAGCCGGGCAGCGCCGCCACACCGCGTCCCGCTCCCCCCGCCCCCGGCAGTGAGCATGCCTGGGAGCGCGCTGCGCACGCGCAACGCCGCGCGGGCGCGCGGGTGGGCGGCCGCCCTCACCTGGCTCCCGCCTGGCGCGGGGTGAGGCGAGGGGCGCGCACGGGCGGCGGGATGAGCGGGAAGGGCGGGATGAGCGGGATGCACGGGATGCGCGGGATGTGAGGGATGCGCGGGATGAGCGGGAAGGGTGGGATGCGCAGGATGTGAGGGATGCGCGGGATGCGCGGGATGAGCGGGAGCGGCGGCGTCTGACATCCGGAGATGGGGGCGCGCAACAGCCGCGGGGAGCCGCAAGGGCCAAGAGGAGAGGCAAAAAGAGAGATCTCCCGTTCCAGCGGCATGTTCCAGGAGGCGAGAATGGGTGGCGGGGGGTGATTGCCTCCCCGGCTTCCAGCTGGAGCAGCATTCGGGGCTCCCGCTGCAGCCGAACGATGGAGATTGCATCTCCCCAACCCTGCAGCGCCGAGGAGGCGATCTCAGGAGTTTGGACGTGTCTGGGAGGACTTCGAGGATGTGTGGGTTTATGCTTGAGGTTCAGGTAATCCTCCTCTTGAGTGTGTTGTGAAACACGTGTTGTAAAATAAGCAGTTTGCAAAAACTGCATTGTGAAAAATCACGGCTGATACATAAATAAAGAACTCCAGGCAGTGGTTCAGCCCAGGCTGATGCAACACCTCCTCAAGAGACACTTCAGGAATTTGATTACACGGGTATCAGAGAGCAATGCAAAGAGGCCAAATATGAAGCAGTCCTGTAACAAGGTAATTTTCTAAACTTGAGTTTAATTGATCAAAAGATTTTCTGGAGAGCCACCATGAGAGCCAGTGGCAGATGTGTCACCCGGCAAGTGATCCATCTACAAGAATCTGTTACTGGGTATGGCAGGAAATGTACATGCACGGTCAGGTCTGCAACTGGAGGGATGTGCCCAAAGTGACAAATAGCAAAGGAAATCGACAGAGCTTGCTTGGCTCTAACTGGCTTTGAATGAGCCTTTATGCAGAAATTTTCTTCCTACAGAGATGGGAGGGACTGCGCAGGCCCTGATATCTGGATGTGATTGCAAGTGTGACTGTACATATGCAAACGAGCTTCCTTTGCCAGCCCCCACACGGCTGTTCACGCACTCTAGGCAGCCAGGTTGTGCTTGACAGCAATGTAAGTGAGAAAAGGCTTGCCTTGGAAGACAGCACTCAGTCTTGTGCTCTGCCGGAAACGGGGAATTAATATGATCAAGGGGATTTTTGAACAAGGAGTGGTATTTTAGCCCTGTCATTTCAGTCATATCTTTTGTAAGTATTGTGCCTCAGATGTCCTGCTAAGCCATGAGATTTCTGCTGCTTCCTCTGCTGTGATGATAATTTGCTGTGGGTACATACAAATTACAGCACATCCTGTTCCACTTTAATCCTTTTAGCCCTGACTGGTTGAAGTGAAAGCTAAAAGAAGTGAAAGAAGTCTTGTCTGTATGGTGCACCACTACTTCAGTTCCGACATGCCCAGGCCTCAAAGGTACACTTTGTACAATACCAATTACAATTTAGCCAACTCCTAGGAAGAGATTAAAGAAAAATTTACTTTCAGTCCTCTGATGTTTTGTATTTTTTTATCCAAAAGTCCTCACCCTTGTATGTTCTAGGTAAGGATTTAGGATCAAATATGTCAAGAGGATAACTTCACTGAAGCTAATGGTATTGATTTGTCCCCATGTGGTTACAGATGAGGCAGCTGTGGTTTCGTATGATTGAGTGCTGTAGCAATATCTACTCACCTCACTTGCAGAGCCCTAAGACACAAAGACCAGATGACTCACACTACCCTGTTAAGGAAATTATTTTCCACTGAGGAAATGTCTTAAGATACTGTTTTGAGCCCACATCCAAGAAAACATTTAAACTCCATAACATAAAACATTCAACTCATGCATAAGCTGAATTCAGTGCGAAGCTAAGATTAGACTAAATGCTGAATTTTGTATCAATGCATCCTTTTTAAAAGACAGTCTTGTCAATGCAAAATGGAAGCATTAATATGGAGTGGGAAGTTGTTACACAGAAAGTAAGCTAAAACATGTTGCATCAGTTTGAATTCCTTAGCTTCACTGATTTTTAAATTTATTTCCACATATAGAACACTATATTAACAGAGTGGAGATCATTAGTAAATGACTTAATTAAAGTATATTAAGTGTAGAGCTGAATTAAATGTTCAGCTAAATATTGCCTATAATTCTAAATGAGGTAAATGGTGTGGGCTATGGACAATTCTTTCCAATATTTTTTCCATAGTATCTTCATCTCTGATATGACATGTTGAACATGCTGCTGAGAAGTTGCACTTGGTGTTGGTTGTAATTAAAAGAGACTGGTCTAAGTGTCAGGGCTCTTGCTGTTTTCCTCCTATCACATTGGCTAGACCGTCTTCCTTGTCTGGGAGTCATTTTGCACTAGGCTTTCATTGACTAATTGCTTTAAGAGGAAGCTAAAACAATGAAAACCAAATTCAGAACTGATCTTTAGTTTAAGAAGCAGCAATACGCAGATTATCAAGCAGGGAATATATCTGAAGGAGAGAAAATAATTTGTCTGACATGAATAATAAGGATCCTCATATCTCTTGTCCCTTGACAAGCTTCAGCAAAAAAAAAAAAACTGAAGCAGTGTTTTTTAATAAATGAAAACAGGTGGGAGAATGAGGGGTGAAGAGGAGGTTATATGCGTAGATCAAAGAATTCTTTTGAGATATTAATGCAAATCAAAAAAATAACTACTTTTTGGTGTGTGCATTGTGAATATACAGGAATCTCAGCAGAGGAAAGCTCATGGCATGTAAAATTAGGTCTCACACTAAATGATGTTGCCAGGATGGGTAGAAGGCTGCTTTTTACACAGTGCAGAAAGGTAACTGCGGCAGGAAATGTGTCAGGGAATAGCATGTGTCCTGGGAGATTGCCAGTGGGCAAAGTCATAATTGCACTGATGCAAATGTATCATATTCCCTAATGAGTACTGTCAATATAGGATTACAGCCTTCTAAAGTGGTCTGAGACCCTCCAGTGTATTTTTGGCATAATCTCTAATATAGACATGCAAAACTGACACTGACTCAGCTGCGAGTACAAAAACTTGAATAGCAAGGAGGAGGGGGAAGAGAGGATGCAAGGATATTTTAGTCTCTGTGCTACTAATTTGTGACTATATGTGTAGAACTGAAACTTCAAGACCATTATTCAGAATTTTGCAAGACCATATTATAATTTGTATATAACTTTTTAAAAAATATTTACTGAAGGTGTTGACTATAGCTCAGATGAAAACAATTCAGTTCTGTTCGATGAGGCTGTTGGGAAAGAATCAAATGGATTCAGGCATACCTGACTAAAATTTGCCTAAAGACAAAAGGCAGACAACTCTTAATCTGCAACATGAACAGCTAAGTACTAAATGAAACCATTAAGGGGCTGGTATAGTCCTAACCAGTACTGAGTATCTAACAAATACATGAGTACTTGCAAATGGATTTAGCCATGGCTCTCTGTCCAGGTCCGTTCAAAGCAAGTATATGGAACAGGCCAGGTACCATGTCATCATTTTCTCAGATTTCAAGTTTTTCTCTCTTATGCTTTTCCTACCGTAGGGTTGTAAAGTTATCATCCTCCAATATTCTACAAGGGGCATCAGGATTTATAAAGTCAGGTGCTTTAAATTACAACACAGCCAGAAAAAGATAAAAGACCTTTAGTCAAGGGTAGGAATATCTCTCTTGAAATATACTTATTTGTACAGTCAGTTATTTTATGTCAAAGTAATTTGATATGATATGGCTTTCTCACGAAATACTGGTAAAATACCCACATATGTGCCTATGTGTACACTAATACACATTCAAATATGGAAGGCAAGTTACCCTTGGTTACTAACAATGCAGTATGTCTCTAAATGATGCAATAACTAAAGTAAATTGTACAGTACTACTTATATGCTAAATGTAAACTTCTCAATAGAGAATTAACTAAATTTGTGTAAAGATAAATGAATCAAAACTTGGACAACTCTGATCAAACCCATGGATGTCAGCTTTAGGTTAAAGTCAGGTTCAGATGAATCTGGGCATTTGACTGTTTTCAATATTTGCCTCAGATGGTTTACTTTAATGTTCTATTTCAAGAAGAGTAGCATTCCTTGAAATAGGAAATAAAAGAGAAATCAGTCAAAATCTTACTAATTTTTGTGCCAAGTTGTCTCTCCCATCCTAGCTCAAGACCAAACTGCTAGTCATCTCTCTCAGACTGATTTAACATTCAGATTAAATCAAAACGTTTTTACTGTTTTTTTATTTGCCCGATTTAGTTGCCCATTGGCTTTTCACACAATGTTTCTAGAATATATTTGCAACAGGAGAAGAGGTTTCAGTGTGTCAAAAACTGAAGCACCTTCAACTGGAAGACAAGAACATGAACAGGAGACTGTCATCTGTCAGCATCTAATTGACATTCACGGAACATTAAGGGACAGGAGTCATAGCAGTTGTCCTCAGCAAATAACAAGTAAACATCTTGTATAATTAATATTCAGCCTAACACTGTTCAGAGATTCAGTGGATAGAAGAATTTTTTCATTAATTATTTTTCTTTAGGGTATAATTTGATTAATTTTTTATTAGGTGCATGACGTACTGTAATTGTAAGATCAAAGTAATTGCTCTAGCCGGAAACTTTAGATAATTGGTAGGACTCTGTTATCTGTTCATGTCCAGTGAAGTTATAAATGCTTTGCTAAGGGAGAAAGTACATGATAACCCCAAGACATCTCAAGTTGGGCCTAATTAAATCTCTGAATAAATTCTATCTTTGGATATTTTTGTAAAAGGTTCGTAGTTGTTTTAAAGAATCAGATCTTCACCATTCTATTCACTCAGTTCCTTATACACAGAAAACCCCCTGAAGTTCATGGGTGCCCTAAAAACAGTCTTTTTCAGTGGCCAGTCAAAATCATGGAATGAAATTCCACAGGGATTAAGAGCCATTTTAGAGCAAAAGCTAATTTACTTTCATTCCAAGTCTAAGGCATATTTTTTTCAACCTTCCTTTATCCAGGATGAGCCAACAGAATAATGCACATAATATTTGTTCTAAATTCTCTTTCAAACAATTTCCCTCTGGGAGAGAAGATGGGTAAATGAATAATATCAGGAAGATGCTAGCTATGTTGCTTAATATGATTCTGGAAGAAAGACCAGTCTCACGTCAGTGTATTGGTATAGGCTGAACAGTAAGAGTTTATGAACCTGCAGCATACTCCTAAATCTTTAATGAAGTCACATATTTTCTTATTAAAAATACTGTTTCTTGGGTAGTGGTTTGTTGGTTTGGGGTTTTTGGGGATTTGGGGGTGTGGGGGAGTGGTTTGCCTGCTTTTTTTAGAAGTATAAACTGGAAAGCAGCAGACTGTAACAAATTAATATCTCACTTCAATAATACATATAAAATATGTATAATATAATATTTAAATAATGTTTACAGTTAAATGTGCTTTTAAAGAGAGCGATAAAGGAATCATCAAAGAGATAAAAATCTACTGTGCACATTTAAAAAAAATTAATTACTTATAGCAAAACTTGATTCAAGTTTCAATCTACAGTTTTGGAAGTATTTTTATAAATTATGAGGACTGTCTGACAATTTCGTAACAAGCCTAAATGCCCAAGTGCACATAGTTGTCTTGAGTGTTGGAAGTGTTATGATTCAGAAATAAAACACAATTTCTTTAAGTAAGAGAGCAGAAATAAAATTTCAGAACATCTGCAATTTCTAAGTGTCTAAGATTTCCTGGCATACTACACTAGAGAGTGTTTTTCTTCTCCAGCTTCTCCCAAGGCCTAGAATTTTTTAAAATTTGATATTAAATTTTCCATGTTCCTTTTAAAGAGTTTGTCTAATTTTATTGTGACAAACTTGACTCTACCTAGTAATGCCAAGTGGTACCCACTGAAATGATACTGTCTCTAATATCTCCAAGTTTTCAATGGAATGTATGAAAGATTCTGATGTCACCATATATCTGTTGTTTTTACTGTAAAATGTTGATCCAAATTTGACAAAGTTTTAAGAACTAAAATTTTGGCTGTGTGTTCTTGAGGGTTTCTGGAGGCAGTGACTGCTGTTTGTTTTGAGTTGGATGCAAAATTCTCTCAAAATTTAATCTTCCCTGAACAGTATTCCATTCTAGTTGCTGGCTGAAATGCTTATGGGCCATTCCACCAGATCAAAAGTGTGTGATTGATTGCAAAAGTAGAAGGGCTTCCTTGGAACTTCTGTTCTTAGCATCAGGGAGTCATTGTGTGTCAGAATGGAATACAGGGAACTTCCTCTTCTACCTATTCCTGTTTAAAAGGGAAGCTCAAAAGGAAACATTGAAACAGGTATGAATGAAAAGGAAAATATTAGTAACATGAGACAGAACAGGCATTAATAACCTGATTCAGTCTGACTGCAAAAAGAAAAACTGAAGTGCAGCAGTCAAAGGGGAAAAACATGAGACTAGACAAAAAGTGGTTAGGGAAACAGAATGAGATGGCAATAGAAGAATGAGGGTCTGTGGACAGTAAAGTAAACATTCTTGTTTGGAAAAGAATGCCAAATACTTTGTGGGTTGAAAAAAAACATGTTCCAATTTGCTGAGCAGCAAATAATTTAATTCAAACCAAGAAGTAAATTAAACTCCACTCTGCAATTTATAATCTGGAGAAATAAAAATGAGAGGCCAACATTTAGTAATTGTTTCTCTTAATGCTACTTCAGAGACTCCAGTCCTACTCTCCCAGTCACATGGGCTCCCTCACCATCACCTAGGGGGCACAATGATTAAAGGCAAGGAAAATAATTGTGCTCATTAACCATGATTTTTTAATTGATAAAAAGAGGAAAAGACAAATTAAAAACAGAGCACAAACAAAGGAATGGCTATTTCATTTCAATTGTTTTTATTTATCATTTTTTGGAAAGGATTTAGTGAAGACTGCATCACTGTGTGTGGTCTAACCGTATGGAGAATATTGACTTCCTCCTAGTGGGAGAAAGTCTTTTCTTAACATAAGTAACAAAGATAGTTTACAGCTTATGGATCAGCAATTCCAGCTAAGGATTGATCAGATCTGTCTAATGTATCACAGACAACCTAACCTGTAGGGTTATAGATGATCAATGGTTAGAAACTTTAAGTCTTGCAAAATCTGAAAAGCAGTTCTATAAAAACAAATTATTTGGGTAGTTGTCTGTCTTGGTTTCAGCCAGAGTTAATTAGTCCACAGTTGCTCTGAAGAAGCAAACCTTGAGCTGTGTGGGCATGTCTAGGTAGTTACTGTATACCACATCTGTCTTGGTTTCAGCCAGAGTTAATTTGTCCACTTGTTCTGAAGAAGCAAACCTTGAGCTGTGTGGGCATGTCTAGGTAGTTACTGTATACCACTTCATGTCATTGCTGGGGCGCAGAAATTAGGGACTCTAGCTTCTGAGAAGTGAGTATGGCTTGCAGTTGGGAAAAACTGTGGTGTATGGAGGCTCTGTCTGCCATTGTGTTTCATTGTTCTGGGCCTGGTGAGCATATCTGCATGGAAATCACCCTTTCTTTGTACACCTTTGTTATTAGTATTGTTGCTGTTACTGTTTTCCTATCTCATGGCTGTTTCCATTAAATTGTTCTTATCTCAACACATAATCTCTGTCTTTTGTCTCCTTTTGGCGTGGCGGGGTTGGGGGGGTGAGCCGTTGTGGTTTTCTTTTTAGTGGGAGTATGAAATTGGAGAGTCCATCAAAAATAATAGTCACATAGATATATCTCACTAGTCCTATGAATATAAAAAATTAGTCTCTCTAATATTCTCAGTTCCCCTTAAAATTGAAATTTAAATAGGAAATTAATGTCCTGGTAGGTAATTTAAAATAAGTATATCAGTGGATAAGAAATTGTCTGGATTGTCAGTCCAGGAGCTGTGTCAGTGGTTCAATGTCCAAATGGAGATCAGTGACAAGTGGCATTCCTGGTGGTTTGGTATCAGAATTTGTGCTGTTTAACATCATCAGTGGTGACATGGACAGTGGGATTGAGTGCACCTTCAGCAAGATTGCTGGCAACACTGAGCTGCGTGGTGTGGTCACCATGCTGGAGGGATGGGATGCAATCCAGAGGAACCTTGACAGGCTTGAGAACCTGCGGGACTGTGCAAACCTTGTGAAGTTCAACAAGGCCAAGTGCAAAGCACAGCACCTGGATCAGGGCAGTTCCAAGCATAAGTACGGGCTGGGTAGAAAATGGATTGACAGTGACTCTGAGGTAAATGACTTGAAGGTGCTGTTGACAAGAAGCTCAGTGCAGCCCTGGAAGCCAGCCATATCCTGGGCTGCATCCAAAGAAGTAGGGTCATCATGTCAGGGGAGATGATTCTTCCCCTCTACTCTGCTCTGGTGAGACTCCACATTGTGAGACCCCCACCTGGAGTACTGTATCCTGCTCAGGAGAATATGGATCAGTAGGAGCAAGTCCAGAGGAAGGCCACAAAGATGATCACGAGGCTAGAGCACTTTTTCAATGAGCAGATGTTGAGAGACCTGATGTTCAACCTCAAGAACAGAAAGGGTCCAGGGAGACTTTAGAGCAGCATTTTAGTACCTAACGGGGAGCTACAAGAGAGCCAAAGAGGGACTTTTTACTAGGGCAAGTAATGATAGGACAAGGGTGAATGGCTTCAGACTGAAAAAAAAAATAGGTTTAGGTTAGATATGAAGAAATTGTTTGCTATCGGTATAGTGAGGCACGGGAACAGGTTGCCCAGAGGTGGAGATATTCCACCTCTGGGCAACCATGTTGTGGTGACCTCATCGCTGGAGATGTTCCAGACCAGTTTGGATGAGGCTGTCAGAAACCTAGTTGAAGGTGTCCCTGCCCATGGCAGCAGGGTTGTAGCAAACAGATCTTTTTCTAAAAAATCAATTTTGCTCCCTTTTCCTCCAAACATGACTATGGCTGGCCCCCATATCCTGGCTGCCACACAGTCTGACTCCTGTGTCATGTTTCCAGTGATGTGTACCAGTTCGTTCCCTCCTTACAGCAAGCTCTTCATCAGATCTCTGCAGAAAAACCTTTGTTCCCAGAGGAACCAGGCAAGACTGGAGAGCCAGTGTCTGTGTTGGTGGCAGTGTGGTTATGACAGCCAACAGTCCTCTTCTAAGAAGTCTTGTTGTGCCTATCCAATAAGATGCATATTCCTTGAGATGTCCACATACTGTGCTTTTCCTTGAGATAAAAGAAGAAGAGCTGTAATAAAATGGAGTAGTGTTCAGATTTCATTCTTGACATTTGAGATATTTGCACAAGTTTTCCTCAAATGTGTGCACGCTCCCAGCATTTGCAGTGAGGGGGAAAAAAAAAAAGAAAAGAAAAAAACCCGTACTGTAAATGCCATGACAGAGAAAATGGTCAAAAAAATCACATTGCAGTGGGAATTTAATCTATTCAAATAACGTATCATGTAGACATTTATGTAAAATAAACTTTTCATCCTCAGGTTTAGAAACTACATAGCACATAAGGAAAAGATTTAATTACCTTTAGTTTTCCAGCAGTCTAGGCCTTATCATAATTTCTGAGTTTCTTCAAATGTTGGCAGGTGAATATATGAGATATAATAATCTAGGTGTAAAAGGATTGTGCCTTTTTAAAGTAGCATAGTTACAGAAAACCTGTTTCTTAGATTGCTTTAAGAAAAACTGCTCAATCTGACCCAGTATCATTCATAATACAATAAAATATATGTAATCTATGTAATAAAATGGATGTTTACAGACTTGACAGGTAGGATTGGATATAATGGTCATTTATCACACAGGCAAAAGGTCACCTCTCTTGATGCTGATGAAGTGCTGAAAACTTCCAGTTTGGCGTTTGCGTAGCTCAAAACAGTTTGTAATATCCCCAAGATCATAGTGTGATTCACTGCAATCTTTGAGATTTTTTCTTTCATAGTGACATTTCCAGTTCCTTTTGATTCCCTTTTCTCTGTTCACAGGTCCTTGGAGTATCATTCCTCTCCTCACTTATTCACAGTGCTACAATGAGTGCTACAATGTAAAATGAATGGAATTTTCAGTTCCAAAAGCATTTTATTTCAAAGCTCTAACATATTTGCTCCTTTGTGGATGTGTCCACACACTATCATAGTCCTAGGCTGAACCCCAGGATAGGAGTGCAGGCTTTACCTCATGGATGAATTCAAAGTAGTATCTGGGGAAGTCTATCTGGCTGCAAGTGGAAGTGAGTATGGCTACTTGCCCTGGGATCTCCAGGATGAGAATCTATGAACTCTCCTGGGAGCTTCCCAGGAGTCCAGAAACAGAAAATCTACCAGGAAAGTGCCCAACTAATGAACCACTTACATTTTGTGGTTTCTGGCAGATACAGCTCCTGACCATTGACTGAGAGCTTGATGCTTGTTGCCTTGGCAACTCTGCTGCCACTGTAATTCCTCTGCTGCAACAAATCTGTCCCAGGCCACATACCTACACCTTCCTTGCCATGCTTAAGTCCCCTCTTCAAAATCACCCCACTCCCTCACTATATTGTGTTACAGCTACTTTGCTGTTTATGTTCATTAGACCTTGCCAGAGATATGCTGCACATGCAGTTCTGATTCCAGGAACTGTGAAGTTCAAACAGTAGAAAAAGAAGCTAAATCCAAGTAGAAGGTTCAGTCTCAAAGACCCCAGGGAATGCTCGGTTTTAGTCAGGATGCTCACTAGATGTCACTGTTCTCCAGAAATAAACGCGTGGGCACTTTTTTCTGCCTGCGAATATGCTGGGTCTTCCATGTGCAGCAACTCATATTTTCAGAAACTGAGCTCATCTAAAAAAACTTCCATAGTTCAGCAAAAGGTTCTCCAAACTCCTTACTTCACTTGTACTGTCTGATTTTCCACTCACTAATCTCAGAGTAAACAAAGAACAACTTCTCTTAAATTTGAATAGAGGGATCTGGACATTTTTCAGTCTTTTGCCTAACCATACTTTAAGACTTTAGAAATGGAGTGATCTCAAAATGAACAATACAGCCTTTTACACTGCATGGCTGCTTGTGCTCTTAACATTTTTTTACTCTGCAGATAAGGAAAATATTTTTGATGACACTTTTCTCCAAGTTCTGGGTGCTCAATTTCCTATGTTGAAATTATAATTTAGTTTTCTTAGGCTTCTTATGTGATGATTAGAGAGTGGCTGTGTCACCTGCTGTGGTTCAGAAAGGAAGCACAATTCACATGCTTCTGGAAGGACCTTTCCTTTTTCCTGTGAGTACATCTGCAGCTCAGAGGAAGCTGGTTTTCTTTACCTGAAGACGCAAATTATTAAAATTTGCCAGTTTGAGTGCCCCCAGACATACTGGAGTGTGTTGTATCCATGTATTTTAAATTAGAAATGATGCTATAAGCAAGAAAACAGGTAGGAAGAAGAGACAGATGAGTTACTAGAGAGGCAATAATCTGTGAAGAGGATAATGTGGTGAATCACTCTGTTTTAAAATAGGCTCTTTGGAAAATATTTCAGAACACTCTATGTTTGCAAGCAGGCTACAGCATGGAGTCACTAATAACTGCCAGATTTGGCACTCCTTTCTTCACATTTGCTAAATCAATAAACATTTCAGAAAAAAGCCCAACCCACCAGTCACCCAAGTGTGTCCAGAACATCATTACTGCAAAACAGCATGTTTCAACGTGGGGGGTCAGGCTGCTGACTTGAAGCAGTTAGCTTAGGTGCTCCAACTCGCCTCATGCAGAGCCTACTGCTCTCTAGTGACTCCTTTATTTTTTATATAGAGAAACTAGGCTGTGAATAGTCCTCAAGAGTGCAGTTCAACAGCATTTTAAGCTGATCTAAATCAGTGGTGTGGCAAATCCCACCTCCACCTCAGCTGTACATTCCTGCTCTTTCTCCCTTGTGTCTGGGAGGTGGTAAATTGGCTCTCTAAAAAAATCAACCCAGAAGAAAAAATCAGAGTAGTTTTCTACCTTGAATAAGCTCCTTGAAGAGATGTGATGCTTGACCACATTGTCAGTGAAGGGGTGACCTGGTGATGTGCCACCAGGATGACAGAAGAAGACCCAAAGTACCATGACTTGGGTTTGCTCACAGTGCTTTGGGCCCTCCCCCATAAGGAGATGCCTGAATCTGTCTGTGCCAAGCAATGGGAGCTCCACTCTCACTCACAGAATCATAGAATTGTTCATGTTGAAAGAGACCTTAAAGATGATCTAGTTCCAGCCCCCCTGCCATGGGCAGGGACACCTTGCACTTGACCCGGTTGCTTAAAGCCCCATCCAACCTGGCCTTGCAGACTCCTCTCCTTGTAGTCCTTGTCCCAAACACGCCTCCTGAAAAGTAAAGCTTCCGGGACAGATTCTGGGTCCTGGCTCTAATGAGGTAACAAGTCTTTCTTCAGCACAGCATGGAAAGGGTTTTGGTCAATGAAGAGAGGGTGGGAGAGGGTGGAGGAGACCATCATGTTCCCTTGTGAGCAAAACATTAATGCACAGCTAAGCTGTATGGCCGGGAAGACTAAGAGAGCAGTGATGCATTTTTCTGAGTCTCTACAGCGTTCTCAGGGGCATCTTGGCTCCCACTTTGGTTACAAACTGGGGAGGTCACAAATGGATTGGAGTTATCTTCCTTTTTCAAGCCCCAGTTCTAACCAAGTACAGCTTGCACAGATCAAGGGACCTCTCTCTCCATATTTTGAATTATGCAAAGCAATTAGTCTTCATTAACAGCTTGTCTAATTTAATTTCAAAAGATCAAACTGTTTCCCATTAGATGACCAAAGCAAAAAACAAAAACCCAAACAAAAAAAAAAAAATAAACAACAAAAAAACCACTTCAAACTTGTCACATACTGTGAAGTGTATATATCAACTAAGCTCTGGAGTCATTACTACTCAGCTTGTCATTTGCTTTCATTTTATTCACTAAATTCGTGTCACTCTTGACACCATATCAGAACATTTCATAGGTGGTCTTTTGCACTACAAATTGCCAAGTACTATGGGAGATTGATTCTTTACTTCCCTAGAAGCAACTAGGAAAAGGACAGAAATCAGAGCCTTTCAACTAGCCCATAGCATCAAGAGTCTTACATGAATTGAAATTCCTGTCATGTGGAATTTCTCAAAGAAATTCAGAGACTTTACTGAAATTCCTTAGGATGAAGCTAATACAGCCATCTTTAAATAAACCGGTAGTTGTCAGATTTGGATTGGTGGATGCCTTCACCAACACCTCTAGGTTTTGTCTGCAGGATGCTTGTTCCTAAGATCACATATTCACAGTAGCACTAATTGATAGGCTACAAACAAACAATTCTCTACTCTTCTTATCCATGTCTGGGAGCCTATGCCACTTAATATTCAGTCTAGGACTGTGTGTCTCCTTGGTTACCCTTCATTGCTGAGAAATAAATGCTAAATTCAGAGGATTTGAAGGCCCACAAGCATTTGCCAGAGACTTATAAAACTATGTCGTCTGTGACGGAGGTATTTATCCTTGCCTGCATTTAAGAAGACTAGAATTCTGTGTTGTTTTTTTTTTTTTTTCCAAGTATGCCATTTCTGGTTTCCCTGCTCTCATATAACTTTATTCATATAAAACTACATCTAAATAAATGGAAGGCACTCAATAAATCAGCATGAGGAGGGGTGGAAGACAATATAGTTTCTGACTGTGGCTCATATTCAAAGGAAATGGATGGTCTTTCTCTCTTATCCTACTCTTTTTTTACTTAGGGTGCTGGAAACTTTCTCATATTCAGGGGGCTGGAGAGTGCAGGAAATTGATAGAAATGTAAATTTGGGTCAAGATTTACCAGGGTTCATAGGACTGAAGCAGAGAATATGGAGAAAAGGAAGTAAGACAGAAAGCAGGGTGGTCTTGAAATGCCAATTGGGATGTGAAGGTTATGATCTAAATCCCTTTGGTTTTCATTCTCATCAGGGATTTGATCCAAATTCTTCCATTTCTCCAGACAGTGCCCTGACCAAGAATATCTCTCCTCTCTTCTGCTGAAATACATTCTTTCTGTAAAAATATTGCACTTTTCATGAATGCATCTCTCCAGGCCCTCATTTGCAAATAGAATATTTGATTTTTTAAAAAATGCTTTTCAGTTTAACATAATAAAATACATAAATGGTGTGAGTATTGCAATTCTGTTCCTTACCAGTTTCCTGTCTGTCCTTAGACTGCCTTTAGTCAGACCTTTGTACACCTTGCCGTTTCAAAACTTTTTTTAAGAAGAGCTGAGGACTTAGTTGCTGTGTGAATAAGTAGCTGTTTAGCAGCCAAAGAGTTCCTGCTTGTTTTCAACTTGTCATCTAAGGTGCGGTTCAGAAAGTCGAGAGGTTGTTACTGGCAGAACCTTGAAAAAAATATTGCTTCAGACATCTCATAAAAAACTTTTTAGAAAAAAAAATACAGAGAGCACTGAATTTGTGAGCACTGTAGATACAGGGCCTTTAAGGCTTCGTGGTCTTATGTATTCAGATGATGTCATGCAGAAGAGGTTTTTTTTCCTACACTAGTTCTTGGGAAACAGTCTAGCTATGGAGCTTGACCCATGAAATACAAAGAAAGAATTTACCAACTCTTCTGGAGGAGATCATATCAGCATGGGGGGCAAGGGGGAAGAGAAAGAATTTTTTGGCCAACCAGGTAAGCCAAATGGCATATATGGACTTTGGTCACCCTAAGTTTCCTATGCTTATGAATGCATGAAAACAGGTACTGCTAATGACCCTTCTGGCCAGAGCTGGACTACATTAAATGTCAAAGGAGCCTCTTATTCTCCTGCTCTGACTATAGAGAGAGCTTGAGACAACCATTTTCCTCACTTGGATTCTCTGTCAGATGAGAATCTACACCACATTAGCTGCCCTCAATACTTGTAAAACAACAAGTTCAAAGGGAGTATTTTATTCTCTGTAAGTATTGAAGCAAAGTGAGATTTAATAACTCATCCAGGGTCACCCAAGGAGTCTGTGACTGAGAGAAATTTAGGCAATGCAAAGCCTATTTCAGCACTTTAAATATAAAGTGATCTTACCTTTCCATGTGAAGTTTTTTTGATTTGTTCTATTTTTGTATCACTTAAATGGAAGATTTTGAAAGTAGACTCATTTATTAGAACTCATCTGAAAAGAGTAAGTTTGACAGGCTAAATTAGTTTCTGAATATCACTTTTGCTGTTTCTTATGCATTTACCATCTTAAAATCATGGTAATTCTTCACAATAGAACAAAGATTTACTTTTTTTTCCCAGTAAATCAATGCAGATGATTGCTGAATATGTTCCATTGGCATTTCCATTTTATTATAAAATTATTCATGCTTTGGTCTTGTGGGAGGAGAAGGTTGTGACTGAAAGATGATTTGCTTGGCAAATGAGCAGACTCTCCATACTGCAATTTTTCCTTCTTCAAGCCCAGATGCTTTTAAGACTTTACAGTGCTGTCTCACAAATATGAAAAGGCATATTCTCTCCCTACAGGCTCCTTGTGCTCCTCATCCATTGATCTAAGTACGCCTGTTCTTTACTCCAGACTGAAGGTTTCCTTTGACAGTGATTGATGGCCACCCTCTCACAGGAAGAATGACTAACTCCGACCTGTGAGTGTTGGAGGCGCTATGGAATATATCTGCCGTGCTATTTATTTTGGGAGGCGGATGTGTGCCCACATTTTTATTCTTGGAATAAACATTCTGACATTTTCTGGCAGGTGTGAATGCTGTAACATACCAGGAGGCAGAAAAAAACCTAAAATGACAGCTTCTAACCTCTCTGATGGAAACAAACTGACTGTTACTAATGTGAAAATTGTACACCCTCACCAGATTTCATATGAATCGTATCACTTGGAAAGCCAAATTTTGATCTTAAGGGTCCCCTGGCAGCCCAAAAGATATGAATATTCTTTAAATGGTGCCCACTTGCTCTTCAAAACCAAATCCAAACCAGAAGACAACTGCATAATGAATTATGTAAATTTTAAACCTCAACCTGATTGTGGCCAACTCGTTTTGCCAATAGTCTGAAAAGATTATCCCTAATGTTTAAGTGACAGCGTGCAGAACCCTTCTGAAACATTGTTCAGCTGTTGTCTCATCAAAAGGGCATTGGTGTAGCTGGCCTGATGCGAAGAGACAATTTCACTTTCTATTTAGTTAAAGATCAGCAAAAATTAGTCTGAATTTTGCATTGCTTTATTCCAACACTTGCCTAGAAACTTACATAAGAAATTTTGAAATAAATAAGTAACCTGTTACAATAATAGTTCCTTCCACATTATCTAATAAGAGATGTCTTGACTGTGCTGTCTTAGAAACTAACAGTATATATATATAAAACATTCAAAATCAGTGATGGGACATATCCTTTTTACCCTGAATCCCACATATGCATAATTCTAAATAGTAACTATTTTGATTGTCATTGGTCCATTGAGAGATAATCTCAAATTTTGAATTAAATGAAATCTTGGTATGGCACAAATCTTCTGGTACATACAATAAATAGGAAAATATAGGAATCAAAATGGGAAAATTATAATAAATTACAAGTATATAGGGCAGAATAAAAAGAGTTCTGGATATACTGCAAGAAAGTCTTAGATAAATTAAAATATTCCCCTAATGATATGTGCTGTATTAACAGTTATATCTACTTCTCTACTACTCAAAGAACATTTTGGTTGTGAAAAATTGCAGCTTAAAAATTAATCTATACCATATGAGTCCAGCAGTATAAGTCAATAGTTACCCATTTTGGACAAGTACATACAGAACAATTTGTCCAAGAAAGTGTCCATTAAATCATTTCAGTGCTTTAACACTACCACAAGAACAGAGTATCCTGAGAAGCCAAGGTTGAGCTGTCTGACTGAATGCATAAAGGACTCTGTCACTGACCTATTTCAGTGCTTCAGAAGTCACTTCACTGCTCCGTGCCTCAGTTCCCCATTCCTGTAGCTATCATGCCTTTTCAGGGTGATAGTCTTCCAGACCTGAGTTATAGGTTTTATCACAACAAATATTTGAGGTCTAGTTTGGGGACTGGCAAAGTCCTGTTTATATAGCATTTCTGGAACAATACCATTTCCAGAATGTGTTGCTATTCATATGTGACTGAATAATAAATAATCAAATGTGAATAACTATGGCTAAGAACAAATGGGCTCATCTCTGCACAGATGCCTTGTTCGTAAGCAAATTGTTCATATGCACAAATGTCTGAGAGCACAACTGAGCTGAAAAATATTTAGCATTTGAATGAATGTAGGACTGCCAAACCACAGTGTCAGACCACCAACATTCATGGCATTGGTATAAAATCCAAATATTAAGAAATACTACATTTTTTGTTTCTTTTTAATGGTCTTCTGGTTTTTGAGCCTGACATGATCTTTTTTTTCCATCTTTCCTTAACAACTAGAGCTATTCATAAATGGAATTTCTATCCTCAACACAAAAAACCATTAAATTATTAAAAAGTGTTTTGGAATATAATATCTAAAGAAAAATAAAAGTAGGTATGAAAACACAGGCATATTTCATTCTGATAGTGTTGAAATACTTAAATAATTTGAAGTCCAGATGAACTTTTCAACTTTATTAAAATAGGAAAGCTATATAAAATAAAAAAAGTATTTTCTCTAAGCAATAATCATTAATCCATGATGATGATTATGATGATGATGATGATGATGATGTATTTTCCAGGAGCAAGCCATATGGGTAAGTATTTTCCTATCTATGTGCATGAGATTTTGAGATTGATTTTTAAAAGTAAAAATGACATTTTCACTTTCATGATAACAGTCCGTAAATCAGAAGAGTTTTCCATACCAATGAGATCCATAGCATTGCTGAACCTTCATATAACGCTCCATTACTGCACTTCAATATTGCTCTGAGAGAACAATTGCCATGGGGTCAGGTGTTGATATGCAATGGAGAAGAGCAATAAATTGTCCTCTTTCCTTTCCTATTCCCATCATTTACACTAGTGATAGGCACTGTCTCCTACATGATAGGATATGTCCACAGGCTGTGCAGGACCTGTCACTTAGGTCTGTGCTGGTTCTTTTTGGGAGAACTATGCAGCCAGATTTAGGAGATCACAGCACAGTTTTCTGTCAGGTCACTGGATAAATTACATGATACTGGGCAATTTTCTGCACTGTCTCTGCAACAGTCAGCCACCTTAATAAGTCGTCCTTTAGTTTTCAAACCTCTTGGGATGACTTCTTTCAGAGCAGCAGCAAGTGTGTGAAACTGTCTTCTCATCAACCCTGCGAGTCAGTGCTGCCTATGGAGCCAATGGAGAGAAACATCTACATCTAAATAGAAGGATTGAACTACAGGAGTTATAAGAGCCTACATTGTCTTGCTTTGCTGTGTTACCTCTCTCATCTCCCACTCCCCACTTGCGTGGGGATCCAAATGTGATGCCCTGGAGAGTGGAAAGTTTGAGCTACTCTTTGCTCTCTTTAATGCAAAATCCATGTTACTGTGAGGTAAGGTGTGTGGTAAGTCAGGCATGGGGGCCATCTGCATACATCCTGCTAAACCTTCATTCTCTCAAAAGAAGTGGAAATAATACTCCTACCCTTCTTAAGTGTGAACACGCATGAGTACATTTGCTCTGTCTATATTCTGCATGTGCTGGAGTGGTACCCTGTTCTTAGAGATTATTGTCAAAGGAAGACACCCAGCCTGAAACAGAAAGATGTGTGGCTAACACTGAAGACAGAGCTCAAGCAGTTTTCCCCAGGAACAAATTATGCCTCTAGCAGTTCTTATTGAATACTGTAAAGCAAACATTTATACTGGCTTTTCTTTTGCATCTACATGGGCTATGTATTCTCCATGTGCACTACAGCCAGCTAATCTGAATGGAACAAAAACATTTGTTTTTCCTCACATTTCTCTATGTACCAAGTCCTTCCAAATAAATATTCAGCTGAAACCTCTTGTGCTATTAGGGAAAACAAATAAATCAAATTAATGAATTGATTTGAATGCCAGAAAGATCTATCATTTCTGTGTTCTAAGAATATCCCACAAACAATTAAATGTTCATGAAACAGAGGCAAGACTGATAAAATGATGAGTCTCTCTGGCGCCAGCAAAGGGCCTGGCTGAAAGCCAGCAACAGACTTAGCATTTAAAGCCCTACAGAAAGCATAAGTGACCCCAGAATGGATAAACTGAGGAAGAGCTTTCCTTAGAAGTTCACCATGTTTAAGGTTCCTTTAGTCTTTGGCTTCATTGCCTGGCTCAAACTCGCAGATGAATAACCAGACATATTTTGTGGGTCTTTACAACCCAGCAAAAATTAACCAGGCATTTCAATTTTGATTGAATGATTTTTGGCTTTTGAGTCAGTGTTCCTTGAACTGATAAAAAGTGATAAGGTGATAGAGAGCTGAAAATTTCCCAGCACATCAGTGGAAATGATACTGGGCACCGTAAAAATTATTTGTTATGCCATCAGTACCATTAGCTCCTTTGGGTCCCAAAAATAGGCCATTCCATAATGAAGCAGGAGGCAGAAATGAGCTTTTGCCTTCACTGCCTTCTCCAAGTTGCCCCGTGATTTGGCCTGTGGTCGAGGGATCAAGAAACACAGGAGGTTTTCAGGGCAGAATGGATAAAAAAATTATATAGCTTTGGGATGTACTACCCCTGCTAAACCAATTTGATATATTTTAAACTGGATTTACAGGCTTAAACTTTCTGGTAATGTAAATTATAGTACGCAATAAGATTGAAGAAGTTGTTTTTTTCCTTTAGGGAATTCTTAATTGCCCTCTGCTAGCAATGGTACTATCGTTAATGATAGCGGAAGTAAGCCAAGATTATTATACTGCTGTAAAAAGGAAAAAAAATTACCCAAAGAGGCTGAGAAAATTGCTTTACAGACATTGATGGGTGCTTTGAAACCATTGAAAATCACCCCTAGTAAACAGGCATCACTTGTAAATATCCCCAGACTGGTATCAAAAAATCTTGAATGTAGGATGTAAGCAAAACTTAATATTTTTAATATTTATGATGCATTAATTACACACTTGTCAATTTTAATTTAAAAAGAAAAATCTGTGCCCCAGTTACTGAACTGAAACTTTAATCTCATTTGAAATGCTCTAGCCTTAGAGATTAAACTCTTTCTTCTACCTCCTGACTTCCTTCCTAATTTCTTTTATTTAAATGTAGCCATCTCCTTCTTTTTCTGCCTTTTGCTCAGGAGAGGTGCTCTCTGATTAATGGGCAGGGCAGAGCTTTTGCTGATGCACCCATGGGAGTTGGAAATAGAGATGAAACCCTAGCACAGGATACCACTGCAGTTTCTTTCTGTAATCCTATAGGGAAAAGAGAAGGGTAAAATATCTAGGTTTGTTGAAAGGACTGCATAGCTACTATAGTAGAAAATTGCTGAATAATGTCACCCTTTAATTGTTCCCTTTAATTCTATGTGACTGGTGTAGCCATCACAAAAGGTGTTAGAGTTGTGGACTGTTCAGTTCAAGCAGAGGGAAGTGCAAGCAACCTCTGACATACCCACTCTCCCTGTAAGTACTGCTGGTCCTGCAGATCGCAACTGAATGACTAACACTTCTACGGAGCCCTGTTCTTGCAATTCAATTCTCTTGTCTTGAGAATCCTTTCCTTTCAAATACAGTGTAAACTCAGGGATAACTGCTGCTTCACTCACCTGCCCATAAGAACAAGCACACAAGTGCATAAGAGTTGTCCCATGCTGCAGAAGGTTACTGTGTATGATGGGACTACTTCATAATAAAATGCCTTGAAACAGTGTCTGACAAACAGAAGTTATATTTTTTAATGCCCAGCTTTCTTATAGATCACACCAATTGTGACCTACGAATGTTTCAGGCACTTCACCTTCAGTCTACCATGAACCCTAATGTTCAGACACTAATCAGGATTCTTGTGAGGATCCTACAGCAGAGATCATGTGCCCTCTCCCTGAGGGACATACCTCTTCAATGTGAATGAGGAAATCCATGTATTCTGGCCATTCCATATAAAATAATTCATAATTTTGTTTGTGTATACTCTATCTGAAAACAATGGCTGGATCACAATCAGCACTTTCTTGTTTGATAAACCCTGTTGTCTGACAAGGTAGAACAGAGGTACTTTGGATCTTTGGAGTTAAGACCCAGTGCTTTTTTCTCTGTAAAAGTGGAAGAAATCTTACAATTCCATCATCATTTCCTTTTTTCTTTTCCAGACTACCACTGTAGTTTACTTGGAATGATTATTGAAAACCTGGTTTTGGACATTTTTGTGTTTACAGGTGTAAAATTCAGCAAACATAAATTTCTGTAAACCTGAGCATTAGATTCCTCAAAAGGAAAAAAAAAATTCTTAATAAGTTATTAGCTTCAGAGATAAAAGATACATCCTGTATGCTGCAACTTGCAGGATTACCATCCTACGGCTCAGGTAATACCTACTTGTAAGTACTAGTAATAATTCTTAGAGTCATATGCAGTTACTGTAAATGATCACACATTGTGGAGACTTTTAAAGGAAGCTCTGTTGTTTTGTAACCTCTGCCTGAAATCTATGCACTATGTTAGCTTTAATTTACATTAAAGCAAAAAGAAGAGGATCAGTTTAAACAGCTCACTGCCAGTAGCATCTTGGCTAGTATGACATACTGTACTAGCTGAAAGAAAAGAGAGTTTTGGAGATGATGTGGTGTGCTCAGGAGTTTTAAAAGAATGGATAAAGCTTCCAGTGTTGCACTGAGTGAGGCAAATCTGTAAATAACGTGTGAGGTTTTTCATGAAATAATACTGTAAGGTAGAACCTGTGATCCTTCCAGTCATGTGCAGTTTGCTGCTGCATATACTTGTTTTTCCTTACTGCCCACAAAAGTGTAGATATTTTTCATGCAATATTTAAAAAGTGGTAGTGTTTTCACAAGAGAGTTGTACTTACTATAAAAACAAAACATAGTAATGCTGCATACCCTCAAATTTTAAAAAACCTAAAACATAATACTGCCTAAAAGAATTGGTGCTGCTTTTTTTTTTTTAATCAAGAGGGAAATATTGTTTTCAGTTACAACATTTCTTCAAGGTTATTTAAGTATTTGAGTGTTCTGTTTATTGTACTGATTATGACTTACTTTGCCAAACCCAACAAATTTTAAGTCACTGCTTTGATAGCCTACCATTCCTTCTGTTCGACATGTGGTTTTTCTAGCATATGGATGTAATATTTCATATTCCACTTCATACTTCTTGTTAAAACTCCAGTTCTTCTGCAAATCTTGGTTCTTTTGCCTTCTATCTGTTCTGCTATATCAAATCTGGCCAATTTACGACATGCCCAAGGCTGTCATAATAGTTTGTTCTAAATCCCCCTGTTAAACCTTTATTCAGATCTGGTGAGATTTTCTACATTTTTAAGAACTTAGCTATGTGTGTATCAACTTCTTTCAAAGAGGGCTAGCATTAAAAAAAAACAAGTTATGCTGGGGCTTTTCTGCCTAAATCTAGTAGGTACCATCACTATGAAATGTGATGTCTTCCAGATGTTCTGAATGTTTTTGTGATTGTTGAGCCAATTCTATGACATCCCAAATGACAAAATCCAGAAATTCATATTCTGAATACTTCCTTGTGGCATTACTTAAGGGCCTGATCCCACAACATATTGAGCATGTCATGAAAGGTCATAAATGCCCTGAAATCCCACTGAAGTCAGAACTTCAGAATTAAATTTTGAAACTGTATAAGATCTTTGAGCTTTCACAAGTTAAATTCTGGAACACTGCTAATTGAGGATACTCTGGTTTGGAGACATATGTTACACACAGTCACAACAGTTGAGGAAATCAGTATATTTAGAACAGGAAATCCCTTTATTACGCATGCCAATTAGATCAAAATTCTCTGAGAGAACTGAGAAAAAACATAGCTAGTTTAAGAAGCATATTGGTTTCCAATGGTCTTGATTCTTGAGCAAAAGCATCTGCTAAGAATACTAATCATAGTAGAAAGAAAATCCTAATTAAAAATGCATTTGACATCCAAAAGTTAAAACACAAATTTAGATTCTGGGTTTTTTTTTTTAATCACTTGGAAGAAAAAAGCATTTTATCCCTTACATGATGTCCTGATTCAAAACCAAAAGCCCATATAATTCTTTACCTTGACATGGACACACACATTTTTTTCCCAAAGAAGCAGAAATTAGTTGTGTGTATTAACCTAATAAATTAAATGGAACTCATTGTGCAGTGATCCCACTTTCTTTTTTGCCTGTGTAGCTTTCATATACAAGGTGTAATTTTCTTACCAACTGCCCAAATTGCTGTCTCTATGTGCATCATTTAATAGCACGTATTTTTGTGACACATATTTAAGTAGGAATAGATGCTTCTGCCATTCTGAGAGACTGATTTTTTCAAGTGATCCACCAGAAACATGGTTTCCAGTCTTTGGTCCCTGAGATACTCCATGGCAAATTTAGTCACTTTCTGACAGTTCACCCTGAAATATTTAGCAAGCTTTTATACAGAGCAGAAATTGGTAGATTTTTACCCTTTAAACTCTTTGATCCATATTATCATTTTCAATTTCTCAGGTGACTGTAAAATCATCAGGGCAATGCCACCTCTGAATTTTTACCCCTGTATATTCTTCTCTTAGATGTGCATCATAAATATTTCAGCATTTATTTAAAGGATGGCTGATGTTCAACATTCTGAGATTGACCTGTTGGTAATTCTCTCGATCTTCACCCATGTAAAATACAAACAAAAAGTATGGTTTTATCCAGTCTTTAGTTGCCTCCCAGTTTTCCTGAATGTATTTTATGTAACCTCATTTGTTTCTGAATTTCTGTAAATTAATAGATTTCACTATTGGCTACTTCATTATACAATCCTGTCAAGGTTTTCTCTAATTGCTACCTTACTATGATTAAATATTATTCTGACCTAAACCTTTCAAAAAAGCAGGATAAAAAAAAGAGATTTTATTAGTGTATGAGATTTACAAGAATGTAAGACTTATTCTGGCAATTTCCATCTCTAAAATATGCAAGACTAAATATACTTAATGCATCCAACGCCTTCACCATAAATGGCTAGCTCTTTGAATTTGAGAAAGACTTTTACATTTCAGAAGTGTTTCAGGTTTCATTTTCTAGAGTTTAAAATAATTTGGAAAACTACAGGTGATCTACGGTCCTTCAATTTTATCCCTGAGTTTCTTTCTCCATGGCTTCCAAGCATGAATGCTTGTCAGCCTGTTTGTACACTCTCTCCTTGCTGCATATTGGCAAGCTGGCAAGTAGATAAAAATTTTAAGTGATTTCCATCATCCAACATTTTTATAGTTCTTAAAAGGAGGAAAAAAATACATTCCCAGAAGTATTACAACATTTTACATTCAGATCTTTACATTATCTGAGGTTTTTAAATGTAATATATTACCACAACATGAAGTTACTTTTGATGTTAGCATAGGACTGACTGTCCACAGAAAAGAAGGAAGGAAAGATGTATCACTACATTTTACCAGAACAAAATTAATCTACTCAAATGCCTGAAGCACACAAGCTGGGGATGTATTATCTTACACTGGTAGAGTGACCTTGTACTATTGACAGACTAGTAAGAGCTCCTTCATAGCATCAAAGTGTTGCAAAATTAACAAAGAATAAAACAAGGTGAGAAGTATAACTCCTAAAAAGGCAAAACCTCAAATCATTGATCCTGACCATCCCTCCGATAGGAGCAGAGCAGATCAACCGTGCTGGTAACAGATGTGAGAAATATGATCTGCTTCCTACTAGAGAATGGACTATGCAGGACTTCATCTGTTTTCACTTCTTCTGAGGATATGGGAAGGCTTCTCTGGCAACTAAATGAGAAATAGCCCTATGGTTTTTGTGTGCTAAATTATTGCTGTCTGCCTTTGGGTTGCAATTTTTAAATGTAAAATGCTGCATTTATTCAAGCACTTGTTAGCATGTCAAAAGTAGTATAAAATTGGAAGCAAATATGTTTTTTTTTCTCAAATTACATGCAATTTTTGTGTTTGCTGAGTGTTAGGGATCCTTCTTATGGATCCACAGGATCCATTTTAGCTTCTTAGTATTTCATTTGCAGAGCCTCTGGGTGCCACTTCAGAAACAGTGAGTTGCAGGATTTTGATGGACAGTGGTTATGAAGCACCATGAGAGGGATACCTCCAGGAAGTTGAAGGACTGTATAGCAGGATTGATTGGTGTGCTTTCCGGAAAAAGTCGAGAAGCAGGGATAACAAAGGTCAGAGACCTTTTCTTTTGACACTACTTGTTGTTTTCATAAATAATGTAGGTTTTTTCCCCTACACTCAAATTTAAGAGGCAGTGTTCTGTATTCACAGTCACATTCTTCAGTTTGCCTATGTTGTTCACTATTCATGGTCTATTTGTGGTTCTTCCTAAATACTTTGGCCTTTCCAAACATAGCTAATATGACATGGCTGCCAGTGCTGTGCAGGAGATACTGGACTCTCTGGTGGATTACCTTCTTTCACCACTGCTTGCAGAAGCTATAACCCAGCAAATCAAACACAGATTCAGTGAGCAGCCTCACTTGACTAAAAAAAGGCATAGTTCTGCCTAGGTTGCTGTAAAACAGTTACTTGCAGGTGTCAGTCCCTGTAGAAGGTCCTTATTCACCCACAGGCTAAACAGGACATCCATAAGGATCCAAATGAGCACAGGATGCCTATGTTTTGGCAACTGATTCTTTAAATGTGTTCTCTCCGCTTCTGAAAATCTTGCAGTAAGAAATTGAAAAGTATTTTCTCAAGGATGTTAAACATCTAGCTTCTAATTATGAAGAAAAGATGACATCAACTCAAATACTAGAGAAGAAGGCGAACAGACCAACAAAATTAATTCTATTCTTTATATGAATAGATTGCATGGACAGTCTACAGGGATAGATAGGCTTTGAAATAAACAGTGCCCTTTTGAAAAGACACTTTTGAACTTGTTTCACTGAAGCAATCCACTACTTGGCAGGGTTTTGGCAGCCAATGAACACAGCTAAATATTGAGTCTCTGTCACTGATCCAACCCTTGAAAAGACATCTCATTTCTAGAAAACAAGCTTTCTCTGCTCACACTTCCAATTTATGTCCAGCCTTGCTGGACTCTGCTGGGTTTCTTCTTCAATGCCTGCACCATTTTTAGCACATCCATGCCTGGAAAGCTTTGGTAACTTGGGCACAGCAACAACTTTGGCTGATTCAACTCTCACAACTCTCTCTTGTTCACGTGGTTCAGCACATGAAGTAATGTTGATCTGTAGGTGAGTCCAGTGCAGGGAGGCTCAAGCTAGTCTTGTGTGAACCAGTTCAGGGCTGGAAACTATTGCACTGCCTAGGTTTGTCCATGCCAGGGTGCTATAACACCCAGATTTTCCTGGGAAATAGAGAGCTGGTGTCAGTGATGTTACAATGACTTAAAACAGATGAAAATCTAGTTCTTCGTGTGTGATTGCAGAAAGAAAATATGGAATAAAGTTTCAGAGGAGATTAAATGGCTCTAGAGTCTAACCACACTTTAGAAATTTTGCCAACCCCATTTATTTGATAGAGTACATTTTATCATAACCAGAACATCTCTCCTGCTTTTCCTAAAGGACATTTCATGGCAAAGAGAGTTTTATGGAACAGGAAAAGGAGAATAGAAATAACATTCTTGAAGTCTGTCATAGATTTCACTGTTGCCCTCTAAGTTACATGGAAAGGGTTCAGGTGATACCGTGGCTGACAGCAACATTTCTACAAAAATATTTGTGCTATACTTCAGTGGAGGAAAGGCGTTAGAGACTCAGATAATATATGTGCTAAAATAAAAAAAAACAGCAAAACAATCATCTTCCACAAATAATTACGTGTTTTTGAAATATTAGATTGATCACATCTTCAAAGAACAGACACTGATGGGTCTCTTATGTAGCTAGTGTGCAATGCTCCAAAAATAGCAACAACTCTACTGCTGTGATCTTCACCAGTGTCTTCACTGTCATTGATGCTTTCCTCTACTGCAGACTAAGGTTCCACTGCCATAAAGTTATTGGTCTCCATCTCCTCTTCTGGATGCTTTCATTACCCAAGAACAAATCCCAAACCCTTATTCCTATGGAGTAAAATCACATTCAATGTTTTATGTACTAAAAAAAGTGTTGGTGGGAAAAAAATTATTTGTCTGAAATGTTTCTGTTTCCAATGAGAGCTTAATTTAATTTATTGGGAAACAAATTAAAGAAAGCAGTATGTGGTGAGAGGCTTAAATTATAATGAAAAGTAAAAATGGAAATCCCAACCCCCGCTTTTTTAGAAGAGCAGCCCCAGACCAGAGTTGGCATTCATCTCGCCTGATCATCAATGCCTGCATCAAAGCTCAATATCTAGACTTGTTTTGTCACCAGTGGGAAAAATAACAACCCATCTCAATGCAGAAATACAGGCTGGAAGTTCTCTGCAGGGAATGCCTATCCAGTTCAGGACTGGCAGTGGCACTAGTGCTGCCTTTGTCTTGAAAAATCACAGGAATCCAAGGCTAGGTTGGATGGGACTTTGAGAAACCCAAACTAGTGTCAGGTGTCCCTGCCCTTATCAGGAGCTTGATGATCTTTAAGACCTCTTCTAATACAAACCCTTCTGCAATTCTATGATTCTGTGGAGGTTTCACACCCCTTCTAGGAAGCTTGTTTCCAGAAAATGTCACCTATGCGGGTTTATGGAATTAGGTAGCTCCTCCAACCTGTTCTAAGTGATCGCTGCAGAATGAAGGAATGGCACCTCAGACTGGGAGCCTTCCAGGGATTTTGTCAGAGGTGGGTGGCCAGCATTTGATGTTTGGCAGTACAAAGCCTATCACAGGCATATTGTAGCACATTGTCTGTGAATAAGACTCAGCTCTCCTCATTTTAGATATTGAAAAGTTGAGTGTTGAGTTTAAGATCATCACACAGACTCCTTCCTTGATCAGTGGAGAAATGTTTCCAAACAGTAATTCATCCCATCCTAAAGCAGATGTCTCTGAGGTGGAATAAGCTGCCTTCAGGAGATTTGCCCTTTTTTCAGCTGTGGTGACAGAGTAGGTGAATGATTTAGACAATAGATATATATTCCAGATCTCCAGATTGCAGATATTTAGGTATTTTCAAATCAGACAGCCCAAAATTTAGGAACTAAAACTTCTCTTCCACCTAAAGATATGTATACACACATATAATTCTCCAACAAACATTACAAATCTTGACTATCATATAAATAAAAATTATTGCACTTTAACAATGCTTTTCATCCACAGAAAGAAATCTTGTGCTAAAATACTGCTCAGACCTCAATTTTCCAAAAATATAGCTCTAAAAAGACAATAATAGAAATTACATTCTTTGAGGTTTAATTTATATTTTCTACTTTTTCCATTTGGGGGAAAAATACCAAAGGCATAAATGCCTTTTCTCTATAATTATTTAGGATGATGCAGAAATTTTTGAAGGAATTATATTTCAGAGTGTGTAGAATGCGTAGCTAAAATAAACCAGTGTGCAATGAAACATAAGCAATGCATGCTGAGATTCACAGTTTTGTCTATATATAAACATATAATTTAACTTTTTGACATTTAAAAATTCAATCAGAGAAAACAAACGCTTTTCTAGCAGCCTATGTCACTCAACTGGGAATAATCTAGTTAAAGAAAATGTATTTAATATAGCTAGTAAAGATTTTTTAAAAGGATCACCAAGCAAAAAGACAATATATTACTTTTTTAAATGAAAATGTTACCATCCTATTCATCTTAACTGCCCCATGACTGAATGGTGCTACTGCTATTTGCAGCCTCTGTCTCATTTAGTGAAGATAATACAAAATATTTTAAGTAAAACAAGACCAGTTCATGACTTCAAGGGTTGGAATGAGGGAGAGAGAGAATTTTGATAGTTTCAAAAAAGATGCTGGTAAAACAAGCAACAGCAGCATGGCTGTGACACATCTGTTGTAGGCTGGAAATACTGTACATTGTCTAACTGATAATGCTGTTTTACGGAAGAAGCTCCCAACAGCATATATTTTATTACTGTAGTCCTACTTAGTGTTCCTTTCCCTTTATGCCCAATGTTTGTTCACAAAAAATGAAGATGACTAGACCAAGCACAATTTAAAATATTTTAAATTCTTCATAAATAACTCTTCTGCCAATCGAGTACTCTATTTTTTTTCCCCAGCTATTATAGACAAATAGAGAGTGTGTAACCCCGGTCTTGGCTGGCAGTATGTACCCTTGGATTAATGCCTGTTGATGGAAACAGGACATGCAGCAGCATCCCTATCACAAACCATAAAGATCTGCTACTCAGTGGAATGAGCAACAGAGTAACACATTATTACATGCAGTTATTTTAAAGGGATGTAGCATTTTGGATGCTTATTTGTGGTGAGCTGTTGCCTGTATATGGTGTGACAAGCTCAGTCATTGACCACAGGACAGATCTGTGGTATATGCAAAACTACTTTGTAGACAAATGTCAACTCCCTTGGGCCTCTCCTTAAGCACAGTGATAGTATTCAAGTCACTGGAGTTTGGCAAGTTGAACTCTTGGTTCAGACAGGTCTTCCGTGAACCTTTCACCTTTATTCTAGACCTCTTCAATTTATTTGTCCTATAAATTAGTACTAAAGATTTTTCAGCCAGCCCTGCTGACCATGCACTGGCATAGAAAAACCTCAAAATATTATAGTATTATATCTCTTTATTTACATTATTAAATAAATATATATATTCTGTTTTCCTGGTCTGCTTAAGTATATATTTTTCTCTATTATCTATGACCAGAATAAACATCATAACTGCAATCTCAGTCTTTTAGCTCTGAACAAGATATTAAAACAAGGAGAGCATTACTGTCTCTGCTGCTATTTAATCTCCTCCCTGCTAAACTTTCCTGGGGGTTTACCAGAAACCTATCCAAAAACTAACAATATCAAACAATACCACAATAACTACCCCTGAGCATGGTAAAAACCAAAGGGCTGTCTGAAAAACAGTAATTCCATCTCATGAAGCACACTGAGGGTTCAAAGCCTGTTCTAACAGGAACAAAACTACTATCTTCTATTAAATTAGGAGGAAAAAAGAAATCTAACCCAGGAAACAAACTGGAATATAATCTATAACCTACAGATTGGTTACTTGCCTTAAGCCAAAAAAGAGCCAAACTTGATGCTCAGCAAGGAACTAGGCAGTGAAGAAGTCAACTTTAAGCTTCCTTTCTTTCAGGTAAATGCTTTTCTTTCTCTCCCCTGAACCTGAGAAGCTCAATCATCAAATTTTCGGAGAACACCAATAAGCTTTACAAAACATTTTGGTGTTAATGGAATGACTGTCATGGAAGAAAAGTGCTAATTGAAGCTTTGAAGCAAAAACAGCAGACAGCAGCATAAACTGCCCCTCAGAGCTTTGGATTCCTATTCTGCATGCAGTTGTCCATGTCAAAAGCAGTCATAGAGGGTTACTGGTTTCAGTCAGACAGGTGTCAACATTTCAGGGCACACAGAATATTTGGGGCTTTTACAAGCATAAGTATTTTGGGATGCCAGCTCAGCCCTCTGCCTTTCCTTACTTCAGATTTATGGTCAGCAAACCTAACCACAAATGAGGCTTCTGTCAGCCAGGCAAGTATTCACACTTGATGTCTCAGTGCTAAATACAGCTACACTTCCAGGCTTTACTTCACTTTTGACCTCAGCCACAGAGGAGTTCCCAGCACTACAAATCATTGGCCCTTTTGACAAAGTCAGGCTTAGTAGTTTCAAGTTGCATATCTCTGGCTTTTCCCTTCAAAACGCTCTGGTAAAGTGGCATGACAACTGAATATTTTACAAGGTGAAGAAGAAAGTGAGAACATGGGATTCAAATTACTCCACCACAAAACTCTATCATGCTAATAGAACTAGAATATTTTTACCTATCCTTAGCTGATTTCCTGAGCGAGGCATTGTTCCCAGGTTCAATCAGTCTTCCTCATTTCCTTTCCTAGAGTGTTCAAACCAGTTATAACTTAATCTAATATTAAGATGCAGGCTTAGTAGTTTCAAGTTGTGTATCTCTGGCTTTTCCCTTCAAACGCTCTGGTAAAGTGGGATGACAACTGAATATTTTACAAGGTGAAGAAGAAAGTGAGAACATGGGATTCAAATTACTCCACCACAAAACTCTATCATGAATAGAACTAGAATATTTTTACCTATCCTTAGCTGATTTCCTGAGCGAGGCATTGTTCCCAGGTTCAATCAGTCTTCCTCATTTCCTTTCCTAGAGTGTTCAAACCAGTTATAACTTAATCTAATATTAAGATAAAGATTTCAAAAGATACCCAAATATGTTGCCAGATGTAGGAAAAAAATATCATTGTATTGTGGCTGATGATAGTCAATATGAATTCCCCAGTGCATAATAAAGTAAAAGCTTTTTGTTCATGTAACTTATTGAAAAATTTAGTCAGCTGTAAGAGTACAGTGATTGGAAACTGGGCTTTCACAGCTCTGGCAATTAAAAAACTCTATGGATTTTTTTGGGACACAGATTAGATCAAGAAGCCATGCATGTAAGGTTCTGCTACACTAAGAGTTTACAGACTGTCTGGGTGGGAATCTTTGATTAAATATAAATTCTTTAGCAGTAAAATTTAATACACTCAAAGGTTTGCATGACGCATATGCCCAAGAAAGCCGTGACAGCACTGAACTGCTTAGAGCTCTGTCTTGAGCTAAAAATTGCCCAATTTACAAGACAACGTTTCTAAAAGGAAAAAAAAAATCTATGTAATATTATTTATGTATATATTTATGCCAGGGAAGCTGTGTGATTTCACCTTCTCTATATCTGAGACTACATCTCCTGGAATGCAGGATAGTTCACCACCTCGGCAGTCCTCCAGGCTGCAGTGCAAGGCCAGAAGACAGCTCAGCTGGGGGAACGAGCCTAGTCAGAAGTGGTAAGTCACACTACTTTTCTTCTAATCCATTGTCTTATCTTATTTTAACAGATGCCCTCTGGTTTTGATCAGCACTCCCCATACCATTCAATTTGGACATGTTTTATCAAGAAAAAGTTCACATTTTTCTCTTGCATTTTTCATCAATAATATCAACATGTTTTATAAAGAAAAAGTTCAATTTTTCTCTTGCATTTTTCATCAATAATATAATTCAAGATCAACTCCTGATTTTTGTCTAAAATAATTCCGGCAGCAACATAAAATCTGCCATGTAAATCAGATTCCTTAGTTTAGACTCTGAAATAAGAAAAAAAATCAGGATTTTGAGAAACAACGTTTAAAATGCAAATAATAATAATACAGGAATGGGGTACAAGAAATAGAAAATACACTATAGTGTCTTGTTAAAATCCTCTGTTTTGTTTTTCTATAGTTTTGAACAACAACATTTCTTGGCAGAAATCTGTGAATAGATGTAGTTAATCTAAACTGTACTTTTAATTATTCTGCTAAATAGCTCATGCTTTTATAATTAAGGAAGTTAAAGGTAGGAAATATTTTTCCAACATTTAAGGGGCTCATAATGCTTTGTAATTCACAAAGACTGACAAGAATTAATGTACATTTAATTTTTATTTAATATTTAACCTTTCCCCCCATTCTCTTATGGGAATTACATTCTCACATTCTTTTAACAGTTTTTAAATTATATCACATTCTAACATGAAATCAAAGTAAATTCCTGACCATTAGAGCTGTAAACACAAAATTTGCATGACCTGATGCATATTGATTTTAGTATGTAAGCAAAATCACTTTTGCTTCTTGGTCACCTTAATAAACTTAGATAAAGAAGTAGCCACTATGCAAGACTAGATGTATTATGCCTCAGCCTAAAGATGGTTCGAATCTCTTTGTGTTCATAGTTTATCTAAAAAAAGCATGTTTTGCTACCTTTTTGAATTTCTTTCTTTGTTTTTGAAATGTCCTCCTGCTGTCTGTGTTATGCAACAGATTAGTTGCTAATAGAAATGAGTTTCACCCAGCCAAGATGGTAGTGAGGTAGTGGCTGTTGAGCTTCCAGTGAAGGCTTTAGCTCCCAGGCCTCCAGTCAACTCAGACTAAGCAGATTAAAGGGGTACATTGCTCAGTGTTGATGAGAGATGGGATGAGGTCATACTAATTTCTTCTTTCCTCTTTCTAATGTAAACATGTAATTGATAAGTCTTCAAGGTCTAAGCTACGTTCTTCATCTATAACCAGGTTGTGTGCAAGCTTCCACCTTGAGAAGTAGCTCCCTTGTTCAGTGCACAGTATCAGTGCATCAGTCCTGCTTTGTAGGAGCGTGCAGTGGTGAGGTGGAGTTTCCAAACTGCAGCTGAACCTTTTCAAGCAGAAGGAACCTGTGTTTTTCTTGGTTGGCAGGCCTAGCACATCCTTGTGCATACCTGGGGAACACCACCAGTACAGCTGTGTTGGCTGCCAGCCATCAGCTGCCTAATTCACAGGAGACAGTTGATGATTCTCTTGGATTCTAAACATGAGCTTAATCCCAGTAAAGTCAGTAGTGCTTATATATACACAGAAAACTAAACATGTGTTGGAAAAACAAGGATGGTTACAGGAGAAGAACTTAATCTCTTTTACTGCCTTCTGCCTTGGCTCCTCAGCATTCAACCAGGTGGGTCCAACAACAGCTTCAGAATTTTTGGGCAACCCTCTATTCCTCTCTTGGAGAAGGCTCACATTTATTTGGTTTTCATTGCCAAATTAGAGAAGTCAAATTTGAAATGGCAAAGTATTACATGAAATGGAATTTCCTTTTTCTGCCCAGTTCTAATAACAACTTAGAGTTGAGTTTAAGTGAAAGATAATTATATTTTTATTAAAATAAGTGAAATTTGTTAGCAACATTAAAGAGTCAGACTAGAAATTGTGTTGCTTAATGCTGTCCAAATGGGTAATAAAATGCTGTTATTTCCCTTTCAAAGTGCTGTGATTACTTTTTTTCCACTCATTTATGTGGTATCCCATTATACTTTCCCTGAATGTGCACAACAAGGACATTCTGCTGAAATATCTGTGCCGTGAGATTCCATGAAAATTCACACTTATTTACAGCATAGATATTTCTCTCATTCATAGCTAAAAATACAGTATTTGGTGTTCTTCTCTGATGAAAGTAAAGAGGCCTTGTGACATGAGGAGAATATGTGGTTGCTGCTGGAAATGTGTTGTCACTTGAACTTTCCACCCTGATTAAGGAAATATATTTATGAATGAAGGCAGAAGAATAATAAAAAACCACATTGCATTTCTCATCTTAACTGATTAGGCAAGTGGTCTTCAAGACCGATTATAGAAAAAATGAATATATATACATTGCTATCAGGCAGTTCTTGATCAGAATAATTTATTGTAGGGTAATATTGACTACTGATCCTTATCTTTCATACCACTCAGAATGAGGTAGAGTAGCTTGTAGACTGTAGCCTAATTCAACCCAACCTTTAGGATGTATGTGAAGAGTCTCTAAATTAAAAAAAAAGATTGTTCAGATTACAGGATTTTTTTTTTTTTTTGTGGTGGGTGTTTAATCCTTCTTTTGAAGGGAGGGGAGAGAAGAAAGAGGGAAGATTGCACAACACCACTTTCCTGAAACTCAGGCCTTTTCCCTGTCTTCTTTGGCCCCACTGCTGCGAGATAATTTCCACCCCCTGAGCTGAACTGTAGTTAACCCTTTGGGACAGAACAAACCCTCTCCTACTGAAAGTGCTGTCATCATCTTTCTTTGACATCATCTTCAGAGAAAAACAAACAAACAACACCCCCCCCACAACCAACCAACCAACCAAAAATAACAAGACCTGTTGCTCCCAGATTTTACGTATTCTCATTTTGCCTGATTTTCACACATATGAAGCAGGTTGCTCAGCTCTGTCAGGTTTCTGATATTTCTTGCTGTACATAAGCAGTTACTCCCTCTGATAGCACTGTCTAACTATTCATAAGTTTAAATATTTCCCCTCCTCTTCCTTCCATAAATGCCTTTCCTAAAGGCATTTTCTAACTTTAAACTATTTCAAAGTTTCAGTTGGTCACATACAATTGTCCTTCTAATGATTTTTTGCATTGACTTTTGTTACATTTGCATTGAATTATACATAAAAATACATAAAAATACAAACCTTTTGTATTTTGTTTTATTTTGGTTATTAAAAAACCCCAACAAAATGAAACAAAAATGGAACATCTATATTGGAGAACAACAGAGGCTTTCTGCTACAGATTGGTAAGACCCTGATCTCTCTTATAATACTTAGTACTCTACAGTACTCTACAACAGCCCGATCTCATATTAAGTTCTTGCCTAATTTTTTGTGCAAGATTATCCCTCTTTTTGCCACTCTCAGCACACCCTTGTGTGTCCTGCCTTTATGCAAGCCTTGGTGTTGTCATAGGTCTTTATTCTCAGTCCCCCCATATGAAGCAGAGATCAGGCTGCTGGCTGGGAAAATGCAGGAAAGACACAGCTCTTGGTCAGATGGATCTGTGGGAAGGAATGGAAAAGACCAGTTATGTCACCTACCAGACTTTAGCTCCCACAGCTGGAACATTCTATTCAGCTAGTTTTTTTTTCCTTTCAGGGGATTTGTGCAGCTAGCACAGGGTGAAAGCTAGTAGCCAGTTTTCTGACAGAGTGGATTTTACTTGGAAAGTGCTGACTTACCCAAAATACAGCTTTGTACAATGTGTGCCAGATTCAATGAAACAGTGATTGGGAAAGTGTTTTCTGCCCCAGAAACTTCTCAAAACTACAGAATGAGGTCCTCCCCTAAATAGCCAAAAATCTAGCTCTCACAGTGGTCTCCTGAAATGTGGGAGGTCTGGGGCTAAAACCCTTGCTCCAGCCCAGGTTCTGCTCACCAAGCAAGAAGATTTGCAGGTCCAAAAGCCAGAAAATGATACAATGTCTGACCGTCAAACATCCACTTTTCTATAGCATGTCATCATAGCCTACTGTAGAAAGTTTTCACTCAATAGAGCCCAATAATTACTTTCACTTGATAATTTATATAAAATTTAGTTTGCCATAACTACACACGCACTTAGTTAATTTGAAATAATAGTTTGTATATTGAAACTATGTATCGATGCTACAGTGCTAGAATGTGCTTCCTTGTTCAACACTGGAATGCATTGTTAAATATGAAACTATTTCTAAATAACTGGCATAACAGCAACTACATTAGGCTACTCAAGCACTGCTCCGTTTGTTTGCTTTAGTCTTTAAAGGGATGTAAAACACACTTTGATAGAAAATAAAATCTGAAACCCCACTGCACTGCAATAACCCTGCAGGCATATCAAACACAGCAGTTTCTGCTAAATGACTCCATGGCTCCTGTGCCCTCCCAGTTTGTCAAAAAGTCTTTGGAGGATATTTGTGTGTGATTATAGCCCAGAACAACAGGCTCTTGGAAGGGAAACCTCTCTTGGTACGTCACTCCAGCAGTAGTCCCAGCTCTCACAGAAACTGTACCACAGTGGGAGCAAAAGGAAGAGAGACTGGGAACTCTTGACCTGAAGTCCCAAAGGGCAGCCTTCAAAAGCTTTTCACTGCAAGTCTGGGGTTTGTTGCATCTATTGTTGTATACACTGAATTCATTGTATTGAGTTGTGGATAAACTTTCTTCTCTGTCTAACAACTTAATGCACTAGAGATGGAAACATCATTTCTGTCACCTTGTGTTTGCCCATGAACCTCACTCAACCTGATGGAGGTTGAACCATCTCACTTAGTTTGGAAGAAAATAGACATATTTGCAGAATATGAATCTTTGATGAGAATTGGGAAATCTCAATGGTTAAGTCTTTGTGTAGATGTTTTACCTCAGCCTTGGTGGTTTCCATTTAGGCACTACTACCAAAGAGAAGATAAAATCTGTCCCAGTCATAGAGCTAATGAAGTTTAGATATAAAACCATCATGGCACAGTGAGAATGATCTTCTGTCTACAGGCCACCTTTTTTTTATCTAGGGAAGTTCCAGTTGTGTACACAAAACTGTGTTTGTGTTTGTAAGCCTTCATCCATTACAAGGCTGCAGGTCCCTCAGGAGTGGAGATCTGCAGCAGTTTAAAAATACACAGCAGTATCAAACAGTTCAGATAGGAAGAGGTTTTCAGGCTGAGGTTGGAGCAGTAGTTTAGACTCAAGATATATAACCCTCCAGAAAATGTGGTTTCAGAGGTTTAGCCATGTGCCAACTTCACAATGCAACTTGAGTGGCAGCACCTTTATCATCTGACTTGACCTTTCTGTGTCCTGTCTCTGAAATGCAGTAAGGTGGTTCTTACAGACCACTTGGGACAGTTAGTTTCCTCAGAGCAGACTTAACATGGTAAAGTGATTTTCTGACTTTGCTCTCAAGTACCTGGTTGCAGACTGCCAGGTTTGTGTACAGACAAGGTAAAACACATCTGAAGATTAGGGGAATTTCTGAAAAAGTATTCCTGCTATCCGACTATAAACTAAGTCTCGTAACTATACAAGCAGGACTAGACTGCTGAACTCACCAGATGAAGGAAGAATGGGAGATTAATCCCTGGAGCTCATTCAAGCTAAGGTCCCAATTCTGCAACTAGGCTCCCTAGTGCTAGTAAGATTTCTGCTTGTGCTTCTGTTAGAAAATGGGGATTTAGTTATACACTTCTGTTAGAACAAAACAGGATTTGACAGTGCAAACTTTTCCTTATGCTAGAAACCTAAAAATGTGTGTCAAATATGCAAGATAAAAGAATATAATAGAACTGACACAGTATAAAAATAGTTTACAGTAAGCATACATTTTTATAACTACATATTTTTCCAGTTGTTCCCACCCAGTCCATCTTTCTTCAAATAATCGTCATTAATCAAATATAAATATAGATCCCATGGGTCTAACGCAGATTTAAAGCTAAGCACATGTGCGTTTGTTGTTCTGGAGTCTTGGTTTTCACTGTTATATTGAAAAACATTCTACAACAGGTTTTTTCCTTCCATCCAGCAAAACAAATCACAGTGGAAGAGATCTAATTATTTTGAAAAATGTTTTTATTTCATGAAATATAGTCTCATCCTCTCCTCCCACCCCCCCGCCCAAAAAAAGGACAGAAAAAAATCTAGTTTTTCCATTGTCCATAGTACCTACAGTCAAGTCTTGCTGTAAATCTTGCAGGTGGACAGCAGCTTCAGTCTCAGGAAGTGCAGCAATGATTACTGAGAGAACAAGTTCACAAAGCATCTGCCCACACAAGTCAGAGAAGGTGGGAACAAAAGTTCAGGTACGTTCCTGCTCCCTTAGGCAGCTCCCCCAAAGACACCAGAGGTGCACCAGCCTTCTGACAAACAGCAAGTGCCTGGATTTGAGCTTAGAAAAAAGAGTCAACCTGTACTCTTGGCTGTCAAAACGTACCCCATGCATCTGCTATTGCTGTACAAAACCTCATTGATTTCAGACAGAAGCATGTGGCTGTGCTTTTGTTCAACTCAGTACACAAACAGCTTTATTCCTAAAGAAGTTTTCAGATGTATGTATGTTCAAATATTTAGATCCATACACATGTACGTTCTGTATATACGTACATAATCTACATTCACATGGATACATAGAGGAAAATTATTTCTCAAACCACAACTACAAAAAAACAAACAAAAAGCTCAAAGCCTGATAACCCTTGGCACTCCAACAAACTCAATGTAAGAAAGCAGAAAGAAACAACAGAGAAGAATGTGGCCTCCCCCACCCATCAGAAATCTGGAGTGTACCATTACCATGGTCCTAGACTGTAGTAGCATCCTCAAACACAGCTTTTTGTGAAAGCTTCCTTTCTGCAACAGGCTCCAGTATTTAAAATTCCTCTTCTCCATGAAAGAGCCTTTGGATACACAAAATCAACCAGCCCTTGGTATTTTTCTTTCCATCTCTAACGTCCTATGGCATGCATTTTTTCCCCTGCTGCCCCATGACAGTGTAGCAGGAAGATCTGCCACTTCTTAATATCCCTGTGATAAACCTTTCAGGGAACTGCATTTTGGACATTCTGTTCAATGTTTTAAAGAATGTTTTGGACATTCTTTTTTCTGAAGTAGGCTTTTAACACTTTGGGGGATACAAGACACGTTCAATCACACCCTTGAAGAAGGATTTGTTCAGGGAGCATTTCAGCATAAAGTAAACCCTCCACCTTTCCTTTTAGGGGTGTAACATCAGATTGAGAGCAGGGATACAAATTTCCAGACTAAAAACAGGTGAGTTTGCAGGTTCGTGTGATCTGTTTTCCACACACCTTGTGCAAACCTCGGACATCAGTGGAATGGAAGATTAATTACTCAGGTTCTGTGAGAGCAAGGCCCTCCAAAAGGAAAAATTGTATAGAGGCTAAGGGTCAAGGTACACTTCAAATGTTCCTAGTTATCTATTTTACTGTGAACAAAAGACAAGAGCAGAAGAGGATTTCTTAATTCCACTCTTCTTCCCCTTTCTTGTAGTAGGGGGATTTGCTTAATTCTTTACAGCTGACCCAGCCCTTCCTTTCTGACAGTCTTTGTGCAGAGTTTACAGCATGCAGCTGTGGTCCTTCTGCTCAGGGCAGGAGTGTTAACCCTTCCCCTGACAATCCTTGAACTGGTTATTATATACAGTTCATCACATGAATCTAATTTGAGATGCTGCCAGATGGTTGTTATTTAGGTGAAAGCAGACCTAGAATAATAGTCAAAAACACAAACACTACATGCTGAGTTTCTAAACTACTAATTTGTGATCATAAGCTGGAAGGAAGAAATATGTTGGCATGAAGAAGGGGCATGGATGAGAACTGTATGTTCTAGGCCCTTTGCCTTCCTCCTCTTGAAGAATTTTCAAACTGCAGTCGAGAGCTTTTCCTTCCTTTAACTGTCTTGTTTTGGGCCTTGGGTGAGTTTGTTGGGTTTTTTTGTTGGGGTTTTTCTTGTTGAGCTTTTTGTTGTTGATTTTTTTTTTTTTAATTAGTTGTTCTGAAACACAAACCTTTTTCAGGAAATGTTGAACTTAACATACAGTGAGCCAGAAAAAGAGAGCCAACCCCCTGCTGGCACTTCTGCATCTGAAGCAGAACAAAAATTGACACCTGGAAACGCTGACATTCTGGAAAACAAATCCGATACATTTGAGTACGAGTAGGATGTTGGCAAACAAGAAGACATTGAAGTAGGAGGAATGTAGGAAAATGTACAAAAAAAAAAAAAAACCTGAGAGGATTGTTTAAGAACAAATAAATAATAAGTATTTTGAATTTGTATCACCATTTTCCCATTGTAACAAACAACAGAAAGAGCGTCATAATAATTTTGGCCGTGTCAGCCTAAATTTATGCTGGTTATTTTAAAATACACTGTCTTTTGTAAACAAATTCATATACTGCTAAGGTTTTCAGAGTCTGAGCTTTTGTGGGTCACAAAAACAATCTTTCCCCTGAACCTGTTTTTCTCTATCAGGTTATTGGCTTTTCATCTAGCTATTTACGGAAAAAGTAACCAGAATCTTCCAAGCCTGTCACTGGAAACCATTTTCCCTACTCAGCTGAAAGGTAGTTATATCTGTGAAATTGAAACTTCTGCAAGGATAGAGACTTTGGTTTGTTTCTTAAAAGATGGGATTGTAGTGGAAAATAGTGTTAGACTAAAGAAATAGCACTCGTGGTATAATTTGGCAGAAAAATAAAGGCCGTCCAAACAAAAGGGTTTGCATTTCTGGAAATATAATTTTAGTTTTGTGCCAACACAGTCTGGATGGAGCAAAAATATGATTTACACCTTTCTAAAACCTTTAACCCACTGCCAGATGTATGTAAGAAAAGTCAAAATCCTAAGGAGTAAATTTCTTGGTCTGACATTTCCAGTGAGTAACTTTGATAAATAAAACTTAATTTTTACATCTGCCATAGATTCTGTGGTATGATTAATAGCTTCAGCATTGTGGCCAGTAGCCAATGTATGTATGTGATTACAGCAATCTTAAATATAGTACATTTTGAATAAATATACCAAATAAAGAGTATAAAAACACTCCATGCATGCTTGGAAAGAAATCTTGTCACAGTGTCAAATATTAAATCCTTATGAAAGTTAAATACCACAGGCATCATTAGATATAATCACAGAAGCATGGGATATCACTGGCATCAGCTCAGCTTTGGGATCTCAGTCATAGAAATCCCATTTCTGTTCATCTTGTTCTCCACATTTAGTTTGTGCTAATTTGCTACATACTGAAGCGGTGCGGGGGGGAAAGGAAGGGAAAGGAAACCACCTGAACACTCCTGTTTTGCCTAAAGTAGCTGCCTGTCTATCAGTTACTGAAACAGTTTTTAATTTCAAAACTGTACTCTGCTAACTCAGATTCAGATTTTGTGATCAGCAGGTTTCCCTCTCCTCTTCAAGGGTGTCAGAGACTGAAATGGTTCATTCCTTAAACATTGTTATGAAGGAGCCCACCCCTCCCTGAAGATGCCTTTGGACTGTGAGTTGAGCTGCCTAGATAAGATAAAGGAGACACTCTTGCTAAATCATCTCAGGTCTAGGGGGAACTAAACAAGGCTCAGGAAGAAGAATGCATCCACAAGAAAGCCAAACCCAGCAGAAAATCGTCCCTGGCTGGGTTTGGGGTGGGGCAGCCATAGCCCACAGAGACCAGGTTTGCACAGACTTCTCCCCAAACCCCAACAAAGCAGGGAGGAGGAGAGTTTTGGGTGTGTCATGTAACCTCTGGCCAGAGGCAGTGAACAGCCATCCTCCCTTCCACAGACCCACCCAGCAGTGAAACCCCCAACCCTGGGAAGGCCACATCCATGGACATTCACCTGAGAGGCAGCTGAGGGGTGTCAGAATCCATCAAAGATCCACTTGAGGGAGCTACCTGGGTATTCCCACGTGGCCTGGAGATACATTAATCCATTGGATTCTGTGTTTTTCAAGGGGACCCTCATCACCAAGAAGACCAGATGGAGAGGATCATCAGGATGCTGGTGGGATCCACAGAGTGGTGATATTTTCTTTTATCTGTCTCTGTCACTCTCTTTCTGTCCCCTTCACCTCTTTTCTCTTTCATTCTCTCTCTCACTCACACACACACATTTACTGTGAAATAAAATCCATACTATTGACCATAACTTATGGTCTCATTTGCACCTTAATTCAGGCAGAGATATTTCTCATCATTTTAAGAACCAGACCAAAGGAGCATCATGTTCTCATGTGTGCTGGCAGCAGCAGCAGGATCATAGAGATCATAAAACTCCCCTGTACTTGCACCACTCATTTAATGGAATTTTTACCAGGGAGTGTTAACTGGGATTTCAATAGAAATATAGGTTATCCTCTAAATCTCTGTATCGGCAGGACAGGGAATTTTTATTCCTTCTTTCTCCTTACCTTCATGCCATGGTCTGTCCTGCTTTTGCAGCTGGCTCTTCCTTTAGCGCTTCCACCCTGCCTCTTCTCTGCAGAGCAAAACTCTGCACCAGAGGATTGGTTTTAGATAGACACAAAAGGTATAAAAAGCCCTGGAATTTCAGAGCTTAACTAAGGCTTGTTCAAGCCAATCAGTAATTTTAGCCATGTGGCCTTAGAAATTTTTTCAATTAAAATTATTGGGCATCAGATTTCAAGTGCCTGAATTCTGTAGGACTCTGCTTTCTCTAAAAATTGGAAAGTAGTGTTGAATTGATTTTATTTAGAATACGTTATCTATATTTAGTAGAAATTTTAGGCACCAAATTCCCAATTCTAACAAACACTTCAGGGCAGAAAGCGTCATCTATGTAATGGAAGCATAACTGTAAACTTTTCAGGGAAAGGAGAAAAGAGTGCCTTTCCTTTAATAAAAGGTTGTCCTCTCCCTACCACCAAATGGGTGAGATTCACTTAGAATACGTTATCTATATTTAGTAGAGATTTTAGGCACCAAGTTCCCAATTCTAACAAACACTTCACGGCAGAAAGTGTCATCTATGTAATGGAAGCATAGCTGCAAACTTTTCAGGGAAAGGAGAAAGCAGTGCCTTTAATAAAAGGTTGTCCTCTCCCTACCACCAAATGGGTGAGATTCACTTGCTATAATTACATTCCTTACCTAATTATGTTCTTTAACAATAATCACACCTAAAAAGAGGGCTTGCTCTGCTCTAAGCAGTGGATTTAGAGCCAACATTTGTATTACACAGTATTGACATCCAGTGGAGAGTTAGAATAATTACAGGCCTGCAGATAACCAAGTGCTACTGTCTGGTTTACATCCTGAGCTCAGCTTGAACAGAGCAGTCTACTTGCCTTAATCTATCAATACTATCTTCTTATAAAATGTAACTCTTCATCTTAGTGTGTTCTCTTTGCTAAGAAAAAAATAGAATAATATTACACAAAGTCTCCTATTTCTCTGTGAAGAGATTTTCTTTTGAGTAGAGTTTTCTTCCACTTGTATGTGCTAGTTCAGGCTCCAGTGAATTGTTGAACATCTGGTCCTGGTGTAACTGCTCAAAAGTGCAGAAGTGTCCAGCAGTAGCATATTTTGGGAAGTTGTATGTTCTCTCACAGTGTGTGCTGCAGAGAAAAAAATGAGATAAAACCAGCTATATGAAGGAACTATGCTCTCTAAAGGTGTTGGTGGTTTCCACAGGCTCTTACGACTCCAAGGCCTATGAGGGCCTTAGTCTTGGACAATACCTTGTGGAATTCATAATAAAATGGGGCTGCTGGGAAGGAAACCGCTGGTTCATTTGCTCAGCCACCCTCAAGGGTAAGGGTTTGCTCCCTTACACTGCCCATGTGACTCCTCCATTAGCAGCTCTCCCAAAGGATGGCTTGAATAAGGTGATCACCACAAAGCTCAAGACATTTGGTGAGATTTTTTTTCAAATGCTTGATAACACACATGAAGCATGGAGCACTGTGCTTATGAGACCAAAAGCACTGCTATCAGGAGCATCTGCCTCACTAGAGGGTCTCCTAGCAGGACCTCATCCAAAAGCTACCTGCAAAAAATAGAGAGCTACTTCTGCTCTGCTGTAGGGATACCATGGGAGCTGATAGGTCCAGGTCCAGGTAGCACATGGAGGTGCATGAGAAAGGCTGCTCACAGCTAATGTCAAGGTGCTGGGCCCTGCGAGCTGGCAGTATAGGCACCATTTTTCAAATAGGTGAGGAAAGTAGTCAAATGGGCATTTCGAAATACAATGAGTCTTGTGTGATGCATGTAATACATACCAGAGAGACTCTGGAATCACCAAGACTTGAAGAGCAGATTGCCATGGAAGATCCTCACTGGGGGAGTCTTTGAAAGTGAATAAGAGAATACTTCTTCATAACACGCTGATATGGCCCAAACCCACTGTTCTTTGAAATAAGGCCAAGTCTGCGAGATCCTTTGCACAACAGAGGGTGCAATATGTATCTATATTTATAGATGAGTGTGAAAGGTCACTCTTTTAGTGAAATTCAAGTAACACCATCACATATTTTCACTTGTAATGGTGTACATGCTGCAGTTTAGTTCTCATGCAGTCATCTGGTGGGCTAGGTCATGGCTTTCAGTTAATAATTTACTTTGTTCCAAGCTTTTGCAAATGAATTGACTGCATCATTTAATTCTTCCATCTATCCTTTACCTTAACATTTCTTGTTGTAGCACTAATTGGTCTCTGACCTTAATTATGCCTACATTTTCAGCAAGAGAAAAGAATTCAACTGACTCTAATATATTCATTATTTGTTGCATAATTGCTGTTAGTTTTCCCTGTTTGTCTTGTAACTGTTCTGACTGCTCTTGGCTTCTCCCAGTTAGTTGATTTCCCTGGGACACTTTGAAGTGCACATGACAGGAAATGCACTAAAAAGACCTGTGTTAATAGAATTTCAGGCCTCTGATTAATTTGTTACATTTTGAAGGAAAAATTGCCACAAATTTCAGAGTTTGTAAAACACATAAGTAAAAATTCATGCAAGCAGTGTTTTTAGAAAGACAGAAATATTTGAGAAATAATAGAAAGCCACGGAGGTTTTTATTTTTAATTTCTGAAACTGAATATAACTGTTATAATATATGTACAAAGCTATTTTTGTGAAATACATGCTAGTTAACTGGCAGAAGCACACTGAGGTCTGACCACCACAAGAGGTCCGTATCGCTCATTGCAGACCCAGGCTGCAGCGCTGTCCACCACAATGAATTTTCCTATGTGCTCTGCTTATTTTTCAAATCCTTCCTTCTTCATCAGCCCTGCAGTGTGCCAGAGATTCTGACTGAGGGCTTCTCAGTGGAAGAGACAATAACTGTTTGCATTATGAGAAACTTTTATCTCAGCCAGCACCTGCACTGATATTGCAGCATCATGGCTGAAGAACAAGAGACATTTTCTGCTTCCTTACTTTGCAGAGCTGTTAGATATTAGCAGCACTTGCAGTACTAAAAAGCCCTAAGTCTGGGTTTGAGATGTTCAAATAGGAGAGGCCATATTCAGCTCTTTACCTCAAGCCACTAACTAAATATATGTGTTTTGTTTTGCTTTTGCTTTTTTTCATAGCACACTTGAATCTTATTGTCTTTGCAGTTAAATGTATATCCAAGACAAAAAAAAATCCTGCTTGAGTGTATGCAATAAATTTTTCAAAGTGCACAGATTGCCACAGTGAGAACTACGTCTTTTCTTTGAAGCCTGTGCTTGTACAACCATTGGGACTGCATGCTTAGGAATGGGTGGTCTATTCTGTAACCAATATTTCTGTATTTCTTAACTTGTTGGCAGTTGTCAGAGAGTTGGTTGTACACGACAATATTATCTAAGTAAACCTAGGAACTCACCCATTTGTCCCCACTGTAGACAATCATTATCATTATTAATAACTTATTGCTTTGAGTCAAATGTGAGTTTTAAGGAATCTTCACAGGACTTCACTTGGTGAAGACAAAGTGTCACAAAATAACTTCCCAATTCTATGCACATAAATTTCACAGTAGATCCCTATGGCAAATAAGACTTGTTCATAAAAGCTAAATTCTAAAATATCTCACAGTCATTTAGAAATTCAGTTTAACCTAGACATTGGGGAAATGTTGTATAGTTTCAGGTTATAGTCCCTCTCTTGTGTCCATTCATCTTTTCAATTCTTATGAGAATAAGTTCACTCCTTAGCACAATTCCCCTTGGGTTCCTCAGAGCTAGAAAAATTTTGTTCACAATGCTTCGGAGAGGGGTTTTGTTCACTGCAGTTCCTTATCCTCTTGAAACTGAGGTCCTCTGACCTATCTTAGACCTCCAAATTTTAAAGCATTTCACCAAAAAGAAGGAATTTAAAATTGTATTCTTGACCTTTCTTAGTCTTATCATAAATCCTGATGTTTGTGGTTAGGCTATTTTTTTCCTTCATGAGTCATACATGTAAAGTACCAGAAAAAAATTACTATTCTATTCCATTGCTCTCTTGCCAGACTGTTAGAAGTTTTCAGAGTATCTATGAAATATATGAGGCACCACCTCTACACACAGAGAAGGATTTGAGACACAATCAGATAGTCTATCTGATGTAGCTAAAATAATCAAAAGTCATTTGATCAGGCTTCACTTAGAGACCATACAGGCGATGCAGGTTTTCCTCTGGGGACGTCTCTTAAAGAACAGATGAAATTACATCCATAAACATAAGAAATTGTCTGTAAGTCCTCCCAGCATGAAAATACCACCTTGCCATACCTGTCACTTTTGAGCCTCTGGTCTTTTGCTGCTAAAAGAAGTGCTTTCAGTATTAACTATATTTTTCAGGATAAAGCCTCTTGACTAGGTCCATTCTAATAAACAAGAAACAGGCAAGACACACCTCACACCCTGGTTCACAGCTGTGATGAGACAAGCAGCAACTCCTGTCTCTGGCCAGTGCCTATTTGTGCTGCCCCAGGCCATGCTCCAGCCTGGTGCCTGCCAGGGATCTGCCCTGCAAAGCTACCTGACATTTCTGTTCTGAGAGAGCGTGGTGCTCAGGTCTGGGGATGCCATGCCTTTAGTGCACAGACTGAGCTCTGGCTGCCTGTGGTTGGTGGCATAAGCACTGCCTTTCAGACAACACCAAAATATATATTAAAAGTTACACAAGAATACATTGTGTTCTTCAGATAGGTACATAGCCTGAGTAAGTGGGACACTGCAAGACCAGCCTCACTTTTTTTTTTTTCATAACAGAAAGTGTGGAAGATAGTTTTCAGCGGATTTGATTAAAGCAATCAAATAGGCTTATCCTAAGCTCCTGAGTTTAGATGAGGTGACCCACTCTCAACATACACCAATTTCTCTGCATGCAGAGGGGAAATAGCTTAGTTTTTGACACCAAACTCGACACAGCTAGAATAGGATCTCTGGAGTTTGAAGCTCCTTTTTGTTGAAGTAAGGAAGGAAATCCCAGCATTGATGTTGGTATAAATCTTTTGCAGCAGTTTAGCGATGGCACAACTGTTCACTCAGTGGGCCAAGACTTGATGGTATTGTGATCTTGTTCTGCTTACTTGCTCAAAGCAGCCTACTAATTTATTAGAATGAGTGGAGTGAGGAAAAGTCTCCTTACACACCCTGCTAGAGGTTGTTCAGAACAAAGAGACTTTTGTACTTTTCATATGTCAGCCACCTTGTTAAAATTCCCTTCAAGAACTGCAACTATTACTAATTAAACTTCCTTACCATCAAAGTAGCTACATAAATCAGCCACACAATAAAGGTTCTATGAAAAATACTTTATCAAGCCTTCTGAGCACACTTTAATGCAGTGCAACTGAAGAGTAACAGATCAACAGCTTTATTTCCTCTGGTCAAATACTGAACCAACCAACTTAAGTTGAAAGCAACTTATATTTTATACCTTCATCTTTGATTCATCCAACAGGCTGGAATGACAATATGCTATATGTAAATAACCTTAACATCAGTCTTCTTTATCTGTATAAAATCATGTCTTGCTTTCAAATGCCACTCTCAGATGTGTTGTAGTACATGGTAGAATGAACCTGCAATGCTAGTGTTGTATTAGGTGATATTTTTTGTTCATATTACTTTTTATAATCTCTATTGGTTGTTATAGATCCCTTTCTTCCATTCTCTTGGCTTTTATTTTTATTCAGAGTTCCTGAAGATCAAAACTATATGAGTTTTCCATAACACCCATTCCTGCAGAGTTTCAGATTCATGACTACTTGGAACTGATATACTGTTTAAATTAACATCATCTTGGGCTCTGACTCTTCTGTGGTTGGCCTGTGGCTCTCTTAGTCTTGAGCACCATCACTGTCCTAACTTAGATTCCCACTGCACGTATCTCTTGCTCCCTGTCCTGAGCTATTGCATATTGCTGGTGTCTCTCTCTCATGAAAAGTGGGTATAAATTAAATCAATTAAATTCTGTTGAAAAACAGAATACTTTAAATATGCCCAGAAGTGTTTTACTTACCTCTGCTTAAGAGCTGAGTACTGGAATGAGCAAATGAAGACAACTGGGTTTTGGGATTCTTTTCATTCTGATTCATGGCCTTTCCCATTTCACAGAGATCAAGGCAGCTGGTCTGGTTTCTTGTCTGCAAGACACATAAAGTATCTTAATCTTCTCTGTTACCTATTTTGTGTGGTGCCAGTGTCTGTATCTTCTGGGGATTCCCATATGCACAGTGGTACAGTGACAAAAGCAATACTGTCTTGATTTAAGGCATCTAGACAAGTACCATTTAAATTAACAAGGAAGCATCTATTCCCAGCTTGACTCTGTGTAAGAAAGTAGAGGTTGAGAAACTCTCTAGTGAGAAAGTTCTTTGAAGATCTACACTCTGGCATAATATTACTGAAGAAAAGCTTAGACCCTGTGAAGTACATGTCAACATTGTTGCTGATTTCCGTCAGCCCAGAGCTGCTTCCAGTGTTTTCAATAGAACAAAGGATTTGGGGCTTGGGAGATATTTTTTTTTAAATAATAAAAATGGAATTTTGGCTGCCTCTTCTGCACAGAGACAGTCACACCAGCAGGTGAAAAGGAAATCAGAGCTGTTAGTAAATGGAAAATTATACACAGAAAAGGGGGGGCTGTTTCACAACTTTCAGAGATGTGCTAGAGCTTCCTTGTTGTACACATAGGCTATGGAAAAGTAACTCCTTCTTCCTGCCTTTGGATGCCATAGGTGTGTTTTGGCAAGAGAAGCGCTGAACAGCACAGTATACCAGCTGGTAGAACTGCTGAAATCAACACCAATCATTTCTGGAAAGCAGACAGACTTGTGGGATGACAGATATAACAGGGATTGCAATGATACTGATTTGATCTCCACCCATCCGGCCTCTGTAACTATAAAACAAACCAAAGGAGAAAACCAAAGCAAATTGACTGCGAGAGCTGTGGGATTTCTTCTTTAGACCAGTGCCAGCTAACAGACCCCCACAAGAAAACAAAAGAAATTGTTTATAGTTTTAAAAATATTTTCCATTTTTGAAGTTACTTACAAATGAATTTCCTAAAAGGAGAAAAAAAGACAGAGAGGAACAGATTAGGCAAGCTAAACTTTAAGTAAAAAAAAAGAGCAAAACCTCCAGCTATAGAGATGAAAAAAATATTCCCAGAAATGTAATAGATTGTAACTACAGATTGTTCTCTTGCAATAATTTCTGTAACAAGCCCATAGCCAAATCCATAGCATTTTCACCATCCAGCTGTGCTTTGCAGCCCTTGGGGCAAATTTGAACATACCTCTGAGGGACAGAGTAGTGCCTATATCTCACTTTTCCCCCAGATCATACTCTGACATTCCACCCTGTTAACCAGTATTGGGCTGAAGAAAATTTAAATAGGCAGTTCTTTGGCAATGGCCGAAATAATTCTAGCTAATTTGAGACACCAAATAGACTGACCTGATTTATAAATGTCTTAAAGGCAGCAACAGCTTTGTAGTAAATATAGAGTTTCAATTCTCTCTACCTTCTTGCTGGTTGAACCTTCAGTAGCCCATTCCCCTCTGAAGTTTTGCACTTGAAGTACAAATGCCCACTTTTGCCTCAAGCAATGACCAGAAGTAACACCACTGACTGATGGTCCTATCCATTACTGCTGTCTAAGGCCCCACACATCTCATGAGAAATTCCTCCAGTTCTGTCATGCAGTTGACTTGAAATGCAGCAGAAGGAATATTTAAAGTTGCACCTGAGCTAATGGAGCCTCCTTTTGCTCGCACCACACGATTGGTTGCCTCCTGTGTTTATGAAGATGTGGGTTCTGCTGCAGCTTTTTACTCACTCGGGGCAGTCATAAATCTCTCTTTCTCTCTCTGCTTATGAATTCTCAAAGATATGTAAGCCCTCAATAGTACTGAAATCAACCAAAATATTGAAAAGATAGGGAACAAACAATGACCAGCAAGCAAGATTATTAACCTTGTTCCTTCCAAAAATTGGCTAAAAATGTTTCCTTTTGAAAGAATTGAAAAATACATTCAAAGAAGGACTTCATTGTCATTGCAGCACTTTGTACATTTGTACACCCATAGGCTGCAGGTTAGAGCATTACCTCACCTGGGTAGTGCCCCACAGGCAATCACAAGTGATTTCAAGCCGTAGGCATCCAAGGGGCTTCAAGCCCCCTTCCTGCTGCACAGCATGTGCTGAGCCTGGCACTATGTGAGACCTGCTGCCGCCACTGCCTGCACCCTGCTTCTAAAATGTTCTTGCAGTTTCTCAGATTTCTCTTCAATAGATCTGGTTTTTTCCACCCCAAGGAACAGAGAATGATCAAGGGAATCGTGTTTCTTTGAAAAGAGATGCGATTAGTCACTCAGAGAGGAAAAAAGTCTCATCAGGACTCATTCTGTGCAGAGAAAGAGACTGGGCTGCATGCCAGACTGCTATTAATCCTACCTGGAAACAGATTAAATCCTAGGTCACTGTTCTGGATATGGAAAACTTTTGCTTCTTCCATGTTTTCAGCAGGGCTCTGGAGTTTTTGGCAGTGTTTTGAGCATTGTGCTCTATAAAGCAGTGTTAAATACTGCACATTTATAGTCAGGAAACACCTCAAAGTCCCCTAATGTCAATTAGCTACTTCCTCTGCAAAGTTGTAAGCAGATGCATGAGAGCAGCTCTACAGGAATATATTTGCTAACAGGTGCACCATTAGGAAGGAAAGAGGGTTGTTTATATTAATGGGAAGGAAGTCCCCTTCAAAATTGCTCATCCAGTGTTTCTGGCTGCTTCTGGCCCTGCTGTTGCCTCTCACTTTTCACCCACACGTGTTGGGTAATTAGGGGTTCAAATGATGCATGAAGGGCCTCTGCTTCCAGTGACTCATAGCTAGGATTATTCACAATTACTAAAAGGCTTATGATTCCCTTAGGTGTGCATAACACATTGGTCTTCATAGGTGCTATAAGATTAAAATTACAGGGACTCCTGACAGTAATGATAAATTACACCAAGACAGGTCTTCCAGTGGTATAAAATGGGGCAACTTCACCGAAGGCAGCAGAGCTTTGCCAAACTAACCATCCTGATGAGCTAGCACATCACAAACAACTGCTGCACAATGTTTTCTTTCCCTTCCACTACAACAATACTGTTTCTTTCCCACTGTTCATCTCTCAGCATACAGAGGGCCAGTAAAAAATTTATCCCTGTTTTAGATCACCAAACTTGTAGGTTTACACAAACCTAAGTCAGAATCCCCAGCTATATTGACTTGGACTCATTTTTTAGTGAGATCTGTTTTGGCATGGGACAAACAACCACACATTTGCAATCAACCCTTACGTTTTAGTACACAAAGTCATTGAAATCATAGATTATGTTCTCATGCAAAAAAATATTCCTTTTTCTAGCTCTGCCATCAATGGGTAATAAAGCACTCAAACTATTAGGGATCCGTTATAAACACTACACTTGAAAAAACAAACCCTGGGTGAAAACTAGTGTTTGTAAGGATCTCTTTCTGAACTTGGAGTAAATTGGTGTGAAAAAATGCAGCTTGCCTTGAGAAATGCACTGACACAATCCTCTGCTCTTCTGAGGAAGAGAGGGACATTCTGCCTTGGTCTCACTTCACAGAGGCAGTGAATTAAAACAAATGAAAATGCTTGTACTGGCTTCAAGTTACTTGTTGGACATATCTACACACTCATGCAAGCAATCTGAAGGTGCATTTAGAATTAGAGAATGAGTTCATCTGCCAGCTCAGATGATCCAAAAACCCTTTAGAGTGCCATGGCTGCACAGAACATGTGCACAGGCACATAATTTGATCGTGTTACCACTTTTGTGCTGCATTAAACACACTTCAGATCAGCATGGATGCTCTTGTATTGGAAGAAGATTTCTTTTAGGGACAACAAATATATGCTTGATACAGCTTGTTTCATATATATATATATGTGATATAGCTCACCTCATTTGAAGTATCCCACCACATTGCATAGTTAATGAGAGAAGGCACAGTGTGTTAGAACCATACCAGATGAGGGCTTTCCTTCAAGGGAAAACATTTGGCCCTCGTGTTTTTCACGGACATTTTTCAAATTTCCCATTATCTTAGGAGACTAGGTCTCATTTAAAAACTGACTCACAGTAGAACCACACCATGCAAAAACACACAGTACACAGATAACAAAACCAGTACTCAAGCTATGGTGAAGAAACGTGTGAACACCAGCGCCAGTCTCCAGCATGCTGCAACCAGGTCAACAAGGTGTAGTTGAACTGAAATGCTCTGCCCTGAGCTGGGGTCCAGCACAGATGAGATGCCCAGACTCCTGCTGCTGCTGAAATGATGCGCTTTCTGCTGCGTCAGGTGTCTGCTCATTGTTCTGTGTGGCTTGACACAAGTGTGTAACCCTAGGTTTGTGAATTTCAGGGAAGAGGTCCTAGAATCACTACCTTGTTTTTGCAAATGTTACTCTTCTGCCTTAATCAGGCAAGCTCTATTACTGCTTCAGCAACAGACATAGGGACTGAGTAAAGGAAGGAATATGGAATTTAGCCCAGAGCCCTTTTAAATGCACTTCTATGTGTAATTTAATAGCTGTATTATAAACATTAATGTTAGTATAAAAATCTGGGGAATTTCAGGCCCAAACTGGGTTAACTTTTTTCTTTTACCTTCTTTCCTCTTGAGAAACTTTCTTTTTATTGCATTCCAGTAACGAGAGACCATTTCACACAGGTACATCTGCAACATGTTACAGGCAGCATAGAATATTAAAACAACCTGTGCTACTGCTAGTGAAACTAATAAGGGAGGTAAAACTTTTCTCAGGCTGAGAGGAAAAAGGTGCCTATAGCAGGAACTCCATTAGCGAACTCCATTACTGGAGGGACTGCACTGAACGCTGAACTCATTTCTAATTTAAAGTCTATTTCAAATGGCAACTCTAATACTCAAAGAGGGGAGCCAGGCTACAGTGAAGTGGTGGTGGTGGTGGTGGCCAGGTAGTTCACATGAGGTTGTGTTTAGATATGGATCAGGGGTTTAAGACAAAATGGCAAGTTAAGATAATAAAACCGAAGAGACTATAAAGCAGAGAGGGAGGAAGTTTATACATTAACCTTACTTACTTCATAAAGAGAGGCAAACCTGTCTACCCTAATCCTCTGAATCGACACAAGTGTGAAAATTCACCTCCAGTGTTACTGAGTTCATGCTCAGCAAAGAATCAGCTGGGAAATAGACTGCAAAGCCAGGAGAGAGAGAACAGTTCAGTTGAGAAATGGAACAGTGAAAGGGGAAAAATGAGCAGAAGGAACAAAAAAGGGGAACGGGAGGGGTAGATGAGGGAGAGAAGCCAGAGAAACATAGAGGAAGAGCCAAATGGAAAAATAAACAAATAGTTTATTCTTTGGTTAAGTCTTAGGAATTCCTTCTCCACAGAAAAAATACCTTTTCCAGATTTGATTTATTTTTTATTTTAAATTGGAAGGAAAAGTCAGAAAGACAAAAAAAATGTATAATAGAATATATATTGTGGTTCTGGCCACCCACCTGCTTACCACACTGTCTCCCAGCACAATTTCTGACAGAATCAACATATTCCACCAAAATGTCACTGTCCATTGGACAGTGGCTCCACTGGAAATCCTCTGTCCGGCTATACATCCTGTCACTGCTTTTTTAAGCTGTATAGATACTGAAGGGAAGCTTGGCTTCAAGAATAATAACACAATATGATATGCTAGTGCACATAATTTTTCAGTTTAGATTTCAAGAGGGAAGTTACTAATGTGCAGTGGGTTTTTCCAAGGGCAGAAAAAGAAAATCTGTTTTATTGTTGTATCTCTACTAGTGAAGGAAGATGGGGGAAATGTGTAGGAAGAGGAAGAGGACAAGACAGACTCATATTCATGGAAATAATTTGTTTATGTGTGTGAGAGGAAATTTGCTGAATTTATTCTGTGGCTCCACAAAAGACTTAGAGCTCCATATTTGGTTCTCCCAATGCCAGCTGTCCTAGATATTGTTATATTAATTGGAAATTTGGAAACAACTTACTATTAACAATTTATTGGAAGTTTGATGAGCAACTACTAGTTCTCTGATGGTGGACTCAAGTCTCAGATAATGCACACCCTTGTAACTGGCTCCTGCTTCATGTTTGCCCCCATGAAAATGGTACCTGACGTGTTGGGATAGCCATGACATCTTCCCAGTTTTTGATCCAAGGCAAAGTCATGTCTCTCTATGACACCTTGCACCCCCATGGTGCAGCTCTGGAGGGCTCTTCATGGCTGCAGACTGTGTAAAGTTCCACTGTTTCTCCAGGGAAAATCAGGATATGGATTTAACATAGCCAGGATGGAAGAGAAGTAGTGGATCTGGACAGAGGTGGGGATGGAACAAGTCCAAGGGGAGGGATGGGAGGTCGTCCCAAAACCAAGCTGCTTTACACAGGGGACATGCATGGGCAGCAGCAGACCAGGCACAAGGAGGTCTGGAAATACCAGATTCCAGGATGGTTTGCAGATAAAGAGGAGTGAAAGGGGCTAGAGACCTGAAGATTAAAAAGTGCTGGAGGAGTGGGGTTGAAAAGGTGAGCAGAAGAGCACCGGGTGAGAAGAGGTGGGAACTTGTGGTGGGTAAGACTGAGAAATAACATGGGTCAGTTTACCACCACCCACCCTCTCATCTTGTAAGACTCTTAGCTCTTTTTTCTTTGCTTCATTCACTTTGTGTTTATTTTTCTGGTAATTAAATGTCAAATCCAGCTGGTCAGCTTGATCTTAAATCTGCCAAATTTGCTACTCAGGCCTGAGGTGTCCTAGGGCAGAGGAAAGGCTGTGGCCTAGTACTGTACCTGGACCCCATATTCAGAATCTGTACCCTTATCATGTGGTTCATCAAAGCATAGGTGCCTCCTCACATAACTCCACACAGATGTGGCAGTTCTTGGGGGAATTTGTACTAGTGTACATGAAACTCAAGGGAAAAAAGGTATCTAGCTACAAAGAGGGTCACATTACTTGACTTGGGAACTTATATGTCTACATGCCTGCCTCTGAAGAAAATCCAGGATCTGTGAATTCACTTGCACATATAGATATTTGGCAGATGAATCAGAGAAAAATATGTCACTCCACCATACATCATTAGTAGGTTAGTTTATCTAAGGTAAGGGACATAATACTGGCTAAGAAGGGCTTTCCATTCTGTATCAGTTCTTTGAAACAGATTTGAAAGAAATTCAGGTTTTAATTCAGACTCAATGTTCATTTCCAATAAATTTATTTTCAGGGCCCTTTGTATTTATGCTTCTTTCAGCCTGTTTTCCTTCCATTTGGCAATCTGCATATGCAAGTCTAGCTGATAGTTTTTGGACCTGGTTACTACAATTGGAACTGGCCGAGGTCTTAAATTATGTTTGAGAGTTTGATCCCACTTGAATAAAATCATAGAGTGCTTTCCATTAAATTTAACATCAACAACAGAGAAATCAGAAATGAGAAATATTTTGCTTCTTAAAAATATCCAGGAAGTTTCACAGCTCAGAACTTCATTAGATGTGTACAGACAGGAAACCAAGATGGGATATAAAGTTGATTTATCAGAATCCAGGCTTTCAAATTAAATTAGTAGCTATATTACCATCAGTGCGACAAATTCTACACTTTAACACTTATTCCTTCTTGCAAGTCTATTGCATTCAAATTTTGTACTGTGTATCAGAACAAACTGCAGTTTGTTAGGTTTTGTCTTCTTATAATTCCATTTCTCACAGTTCTAGAACTTCTCAGGTGCCATCTTCAAAACAAGCATTTTTGCACAGATAATGGATGTGTTCTGGAAAAATTGCCTTTCTGTACTAACAGAACAAGTCAGAGACATCCTAAGAGACATGCTAGTGAAATGCTGTTTTGTGGCATCCTGCTGATTTGCACAAAAAATAAAACCCCAAACCTTGGCTAATTCCCTTTGGATTTTTTGACCTTCAGCTGTGAAATCCCTGGAGGCAAAGACCCTCTCCTTTTAACTGTATAGAAACTTGTTAGCCCAAAAGAAATGCTACTATGAGCAAAGGACAATTTTGAAACTTTGTGAAGCTGTAAATGTTAGGTGGCAAAACCTCTCCCTGTGGTGATGTGTGCTTTCTCACACAAATGGTGCCCCCAAAAGTTGGCTGGACTCCTGCTAAGAATAAATGTGTACCGTTGCAAATAAAAGCTGTGATTGAGGCCTTAAAGCTTTACTGTTAGCCAGCCAGACAATAATTCATTTGTACTTGATTTTTCATTAACTCCTTTTTTGCTGTTTAAAAGAATCTTCCCAGGGTTTTTTCTAGCTGTAGTAACCCTAAGATCTTTATCTTCCATGTGCTTTTCTTCTATATGAAGGGAAAAAATGAAACCACATGAAACTGGGCAATGCACCAGAAAACATTTATGAAATTTCTGGTGAAGTGTTTTGGCATAACTACATAACAATAACATACTATTTTCATTAACTTGAACAAACAAACTCAATAGATTATTAAAAAACAAAACGAAGAAGAAAGTACAGATGCAGTGTAACTTTACAGTTTGACAATGCAGAGGACAGATTTACCAGCTTATTTACTGCTTCTCTTGACAAAGGAGAAGAGCTAACTCAAAAGCCATAGGCAGGATCTACAGCAAAGAACATGCGGGAAATGCCAGATGATCTAGGTCTCACTGGTGACAGTAAACCAGTGAGATTCACAGCACTGTTCAGGATACAGCATTTGCAATCTTTTAACTGTCATCTAGTTAAGCTTAATGACCATAAAGGTAATGAATGCTCAGCAGAGCATTCATTAAAAAGATAGGAATGTATTCCTCGTTTATGCTCCTGCAAGCACAGACCAATAGTTGGTCTAGAAGCATTCTTCTCTCATTTCTCTCAGAAATTACATGGTTGTTTAATAGCATAAGAAGTATTTTGGTGTCATACAGCACACAAGACCATATGCTCTGTGCAGCATTTGGAGAAACTTAAGTGACTGATCAGTCCAAACATCCTCCACTGCTGAGCTGAATTTGAGTCATGTAGCTGGTGTCACACAAATCACTGCCATACCAACAATCTGCCTCAAACATAAGCAAGCTAGCTTGGACAGTAGAAGTAGTTGAGCCCAATTAATGTTGCAGTTCAGGGAGAGTATTTTATTGTACTTTGAGAGATAAATTTATCTTCAGGGAATCACTACAGGCTGATTTATTTTACAAAGACCTTTGTGCTGTGTTGCCTGTTCTTGGTCACACAAAGCTTTTTCAGGCCATCTCTTTGTGGGAATATACCGTGGGACATCATAGAAATATCCTAAATGTACATGCTCTCCTGAAGAAAGGACACAGCAAACAGGAGGTTGAAGAAAGAAGAATGGAGGAAGAAGCATCAGTGCCAGACAGCTCTGGCCCAAAGTCATAACAGGAGAGGAACTAGAAAGAACTAGGAGTTCAAAACTGTTTCGATGAAGGCTAATGGGCCAATTAAATGACAATCAAACTGTTCAGAGATGAATGCTTCACAATCGTGGATAAGGGGAGAAAAGAAACCCTGAGGGTTACAGCTCATCTGCTGTTATGTAAGGGGCAGTGTACCCACCTCAACCCTCCCAGCAAATCCTTCTCAGAGTTTTGAAAGACATTTATTTATGCTTGTTCAGAACATTGAGTCTCATGAGACAATTAAAAAAGTCTTACAGAGTGCTTCTAAAAGTCCAACAGCTATTTCAAATATGAAAGAACAAAGGGTAGGCTGGGATTCAGGGATCTCACAGAGTAAGAAAGCATTCACAGTGAAGGAAGAGCAAGTGGGCTGTGTTTGCTACATTAAAGCAGATTAGTTGTGAAAGAGTGAGGGGTTTTGTGCATTTTTTATTTCTTCTCGTGTGAACTTGTACATCTGTTAGGCGTTTGTGTACTAGTTTATAAGTAGTGGTGCTATTCAAGCTGGTAAGACATACAAATACCCCAAAGGGAACAAGTATGTTAACATATACTGCTGTTATGAAACTGGCCATTTTCCATGCTAGGCCAAATAATTACCATCATTGTGGCATTTCCAATAGTTCAGAATGAATATAAATGTTGAAAATATTGTTTTATTTCTTGTACAATAGAGATTTTTTTCCTTTTAAATAGAGATGGTGTTAGGCTCACCACTGTGCTTCATACCAGTGGTTCCTCCTGAGTTAAGCCTTATATCTTGTGGAATACCCTGATTTGATCCAGTTCCAAGGAATAATTTGCCATTCTTATGCATGGAGGTATTTTGGAAGAGGCTTTTGTTTTCCTTTTAAATGCAGTCCTGCTGTTCCAGCTCATGTTTTATTTTCCCTATCTGCCCTTTAACTAATTACTGTGTTGCAGAGCCTGGTGATGCTTGACAAGGAGCTGAAGTGAGCTGACTATCATGAAGGAAAAAAGGCTGACAACAGTAGACAACATGAAAAATGGTAATGCATGAGGGTGAGAAGCAGAAAAAAGCCATGAGCAAACTTAATCACCAAAGTCCAGCACAGTGGGTCCTCTGCTCTCTCCTTTCTAACCCAAAGTGTGTGCGCTTTGCTCAGTGACCTTTAAAAAAGCCTTGCAATACTATGAAAGAACAAAACTGTCCCTTAAAACAGAGGCATGCCTTAGTCTCCAGAGCGGAGCTCTTGGACTGTGAACCCCATCTGTGCAAGGAGGATCCTCTGCAGGGCCATGGAATCCCTGCTATCCCACTGGGATTCCACATGGACTGCAGCCCTTACAGCCCTCGTGCTGCACTCAGGGTACAGCTGACTGAGACCCCTGCCTTGGGTTTTTCTACTGCTCTTCACCCCAGACCCTGGCACAGCATCATGATGCTCAGCCCCTTGGGGTACCTGTCCCAAAAAGAATTAGAAAACCTTTTCACAGGGGTGAGATTCAGAGGCAGGTGTAGGAAGACCTGCCCAGTACTTAGAAGCTTTATCAGGACTTGTGCTGTCTGTGGTGGTCTCCCATCCCAAAGGAAGAGCCTACCAGCTGGTCATAGAGATGTGCAGAGAGGCTCATCCTCCCCTGCTGAGGTTTTTAATCTCTCAGCATTCATTTTGTCACCAACTCAAGACTTCCAAAGGAAAGCCCTGAGCTCCTGTCTTCCCCATAAATAGGAAAAGACAGACACTTCTACAGAGAGATTTGGTTTACCTGAGGCTGGGATGGATCTGAGCTGAGCTGTTGCCAAAGTTCCTAGAGCCATAGTTTTCCTTCAGCCTTTGCTCCCAAAAACTGGCAGGGAGCAGGCAGCAGGGAACACAGGGCACAGGGTAACTGGCCCCTGCCAAATGAGTTGGAACAAAGTGAGAGATTTTGTGATGGAAATTTTTCTGCTTCCCAGCCTTTCCCCAAAAAATTTAGGCTATCCATGTAGAAAGTTTTGTCTGTGAGCAGTCAATGAAGAAATATGTCATTGAGTATGTTCTGATTTGGCTTTATTTGCCACTGTTGTCCTGAAATGCAGATCTTTTTTTGAAAATTAATGGGCATACAGAATTATAAGTTTGATGTGGCCAGTGGAAGTGAAGAACTTAACTGTCTGAGCTTGCCTTTATGACTTGTAGTTGTAACTGTATTGATAAAGTGTTGCGACCCCCTTTTTTCTACTTGTCTGCTTCTACCATCTCCCATTTCCATCTGTGGATGAACAGATTTCTGGAACTGGGAGATGCTCATCCTAACCAAAAAAGAGACATCAGAAAGAAACTGGATTAATACTGAGAAGGGGAAGTTTATTTTTTAGAAGATGCTTGTGCTTGTCACAGTGGAATTAAGAAATCTTATTCCTCTCACTTGATATATGGCACATTCCTACTCCTGCACATCTGTCCGGATACATGCCTAAGCAGCACACTTTCAAAGTGTCCTTAAGAGTGACTCATCTTTTTTTCACGAGCTACAGGATGATAAAGTCTCTGTAATAATCATTTATTGTTTCCAATTTCCATCTGTATCCGGGTGTAATGTTCACAGATTCAAAAAGCTGGAACAGGCAGGTATTGGCTAAGTAGCCCACCTGGCTCCACTTATCCCCCTTTCAAATTAGAGGCAATGTAACCCAAAACCTCTATCTTCTGCTTTTTAACATTTCACACAAACTCATTTGGGAAATTTATTGTGACTTTAAAAAGATCTGACTTTTTTATTTGGTGCGTCACACTGCAGGAACAGTACAGTACCTGTTAGCCAGATGGTACAGGAATAACATGCCAAAAGGTACCAGATTTCTTATTTAGAGTCTGCTGTGAAACATGCATATCAGATTCAGGTGATATTAATGAAAAAAATAATGCTGGAAAAGTTACGAGCTATTATTCCATACAGAAATGGCATTTTTTCCCTTTTACAAGCACTCTCAAGTTAAATAAGCTTTGAACTTTCAGATCTTTCTGTTTGCGGGGGTTTGCTTATAACAGTCATGTAGCCAATATGACGACAAGTTTGGAACAGGCCCAGGTATTTTTAATCAGTGAGACCCTGCTGCAATGTATGAAACAGATTTAAACTGCTTTTGCCTTTACATGAACAAAATTTTCTCTAACTTAATATAAAATCAATGTAACCAACTGACCAAATTCCCAGAAAATTTACTGCTCCTCAGCAGGATTAGCTGCATAATAATTTTAATTGTCAATCTTAATATGATCTCACAAGGGTTTTATGAAAACCAATTTAGTTTTAGAGATTGTAAATGGTGTGGTGGCTCTGTCAGCGTGAGCACTATCAAACTGCTTTACTATCATATCAAAATTAATATCCAGTTTTCCTTCTTGTTGGTATTAAACCAGACCAGATGTTTGCTCTGAGTTTGTAAACCCCTGGTAACAGTGACAAACAGGATGAAAGTCATAGGGGAAAACAAGGCCAGCGCTGGCACTTGGAGCCAGTTGGTTCCCACCCCACTTTGCTCCCCGCTGTGCTCGAATAAGCCATCCCTCCCACGGGGTTGTTTGCTTGCTCGTTCAGTTGTTTGTTTGTTTGGAGGGAACTGAGTTAGAGTAGCTCAACTTCAAATGAAAAACACATCCTAATCTAGCGGGACCTGCATTGGAAATTATGCATCAGAGCATCCTGGTCCTTTTGGAGTCCTGATCTGCGCTAAAGCTTGGCTGCTGGACCTGTGCTTCAGTTAGGAGTTTCCAGACTTGCTGACATAGTCATGCCAGCAGAGCCCTAGCTGTTTCCAAGGATCTGCATGGAAACAGCTTGTTTTGGTCATCTTGTGTAGTTCTTTTGAGGAACACTCTCTACTCTTCTACTTTCTTTACATGTGCCACCAGATCCTTCCAGGCCCAGGCAGCACCAGGGCTCACCATGTCCGCACCCACTCTGACCTTTCTCCCCTTCACATTCATGGTGGCAATCCCAAGTGACATGATGGATGCAGGGAGTCATGTCTTCTGATTGCAGGGTCACACTGAACTCAGGCTGTAAGGAGGTTTCCTGCCATGGCCACAGGGTTGATAAGAAAAGATGACAAAGGTGCAGGGAAACTTGAAACTAGGAGCTTCCTCTTTAGGTAGATCTGCTCTGAGAGGTTTGATCCTCTCTCATGTCCCTATTTCTCAAATAATCCAGCACAGCACATCATGCACCAGTATGTGAGTATCTCCAAACTACTGGCACAATTTTTTGCTTCCTTTCTCCTACTTAAGACCTTTGGCATTCAGACCCCCAGTTCAGTATCACCAACAGGGACCTGACTCCCTGTTGGTGATACTGAGTCCCTCAAAGCCTCCTTCCATTGGAACTTAAGTCCTTCATGGGCAGGTTCTCCTCACCACAGGGGCTGAGCAACCACTCTCAGGTCCTTTCCTTCTCTCACAAGCTCCACACAAATCTTGCTGTTGGTCTTCAGCTACATTCACCTCCTGAGTGAATTCACCCATGAGGAAGGAAGCAACCTGTTGCAGGTGAAGCACACACATGAAAGGCTCTGAGATTTTTAGGGCTACCATAACACATTCGGAATGAAATGAATGCATAAACCTTCCCAATGCCTCACTTAATAAAAAAGTTGACTCTAGTGATGGCAGAGGTATGAAAAATAACGGCAAAACTTACCATAGCAGGAGGAAGTTTGCAGCACTCCCGATCTCAGCCACCATTAAAGTCTGTGTAGGATGTTCTCACTATGAAACATGGAAAATTGTAATTCCTATGATTTTCATGTTAATTTCAGTAAGGACAAAAGCATATCTCTAACTGTGAATTTACAGTGTTTTGCAAGTTTAAGAAAGGCCACTTTAAACATGACCAAAGAAAAAACAAAAATGAAAAAGGGTGCTTTTCTAACTTAAAATAATATTGACATAATTTTCTTGGATTTTTGCATTATTTTGAGTAGGCTTTCAGAGCAGAACTGTCAAAATGTTATTAATGAGATGTAAAATGTCTTATATGCTAACTTTCTTCACATTTCATTGCAAATTGAAAAACAAGAAAAAAAAGGAAGCTATTTCAACAGCATAAATTTAGCCTAAGTGCATTTTTATTTTTTCAGCAAAATGGGTCATTGGCATAACCTGTGAACATTTCTCAGTTTGCCATGGTTTGATGAAAATTAGACATATTACATTAAATTCATGTGACGAATATGCAAAATCATTTGAAACAGAAAGCAAAAAACATCTGAGCAGGCTTTTTGCAACAAGATTTAAACTATACACAACTTCAGTCAGAAAATTTGGAAGGCAGCTTAATTTCTTTGAGCTATGAGACACAAGGGCAAAGCCCTCAGCACAAGTAAATTGCTATTGCTCCACCAAACACACTGAATCCATGCTAACAGCAAAGGAATCATGCTGATTGACATCAGATGAGGATTTGGCATTGTTTTGTCTCCTGGGTAAATGAGATTTTTGGTGTTAAAGAGAACATTATTACTCCACAAATGACACAGCATTGTTGCCCTAAACACTAACTTGCTTTTGTAATCTGTTGATTCCCAAAGATTCCTTAGTCTAAATCAGGGTAAATAGAACAAAACAGTTTTCTGTTTTCTAAGGTTTTGATGTGGTGCTCTTTGTTGCTACTCGAGCTTGCACAAATTCAATGTATTTACTTGAACATTGACTCCTGTTTGCGAATGTTGTCTGGTCACCAGCCTGATACTCTTCAATTTTTGTTAGAAAAAACAGATATATTTTTCAGAAGCTTGGTGGTTTAGCAATTTAAGTGTTTATAGCTAACAAGTACCATCTTCTGCAGAATTCTACAGTTTCAGCATAGAATAACCAGGTGGTTTAAAATAAAAACATGGTTTAAAAATCTGTGAAAGCATGCTGTTATCTTATTAGTTTGTTATTGTTCTGCAAATCTACATCATCTGTTACCACCTCACCTGCCCTCCCAGAGTCCCTAACTCTTAGTTCTGCTCGCTAACATTTACAAAATCATACAGAAAAGTAAAAATGACAAATTATAAACTGATTTTGAAGGCTTATTTTCCATGTACTGTGCTAATCCATACTCCACTGGGGTGGAAATTTCTTGGCTGCAGGCAAATGCTAAACTTCAAAGAGTGGCTCAGGTGCTGAGCTGTGTCTTGTGCTTGACAGCAGGTGCTGACACGGAGGCTGGTGTAACCCATATCCCCAGTCATGCCTTGCACACTTTTCAGGCATCTGGGCCTTCATAGCTATAAATTCTTGCTAGAATTTGTCACATGCTAGGCTACGTGTGACCCCCAAGCTCCACAAAATATGTAGCCACACACTGGCCAGAGCAATAAGACACATGTGACATACAAAATATAAGCTAAATATACTCCCTGGAGAGGCAACTGAAAGTAGTATCCTGGGGCCACAATTTTAGCGTGTTCTGCAGTTCTAATGCCTGAGAAAACTGTCTCTAGCATGTGGACAAGCCTCAAGACAACCCCTGAACCTTAATTAAGGTAGTGGTTGCTGCCTGGCTTTCTACTGTCACCCCTGTTTCAGACTGCCCAACATTTTCCATACCAATATAACTCTGTCCCCAGGTGCATGATGAAGTCTCAGAAGAGGAACTGTAACTGAACTGCATTTTGCAGCCTTAAAACATTTTAGTTATGCCTTTCCTTGCAGCTATTTTTCCTTTCTGCTGCCTATGAAATTAGTTTAATCATAATGCCTGTGGCTCTGCTGATTCCATGTCACTCCTTCATGTGAACAAAACACTAAGTCCACAAGGTCCACAAGAGCTTTTTTGTGACTTTTCCTTCTCACAGACGGATCAGCTATTTCAGAATGCAGGCTTTATTCTGTGTCTCATTTCCAGCACGCTGTGAAATCACTGTAGCCCCATTAGCATTCATAACAGTAGGCTGAATGGGTATCTAACCCAGCATTTTGACACACTCTCTTTCTCTTTCCAGCATAAACCAAACTCTTCTAGAGTTCTGTTTTTTCCTTGTAGGCAGCCTGTTGTAACAACCCTCATAGCTGGTAGTCAAGTGATAGAAAAATATTTTCTAGGGAGAAGGAGATCAAATCAAGAATGTTAAAGTAAATTGTTTCACTTTGGTTCTGCTGAAGTGGGGAAGAAACCCATGGAGAGCTGCCAGGTGTAACACAGGACAGAGAATATACATGGTCTCATCAAGCAGCAGTGGAAGACCAAGCAGAAGTCTAGAAGACACAAAATGCATTGTTAGGTGACTGAATCCCTCTTAATTTTCAAATCTTAATTCAATAAACAAAGCCACTAATATTCAGAACAGATAACTTCTATATTTACTCTTTGTGGTGACTTTAACATGATTGTGATGTGATGGTCAGGATCTGTAATATGCAGTATATGAAGTTTGCTACCCTGTGAAATACTCTCTATATATTCAGTCTGGTGGCTTGCATTTCTTGAGAAAAATACCAATATTAATTTCTGTTTTCATCTCTTTGTGCACTTTTAAAATTTTTGCCTACATAGTTCCAGGCTTTTTAATACATTTATATTCCAATATAACTCAAAGTGATAGCCATCAGACAACAGGCATAAATTCATATAATGAATCTACAAGAACAGAAGGTTTTTACTAACTTTCTCACCTATCATTTCAAGCTTCAGGAATGGCTGCCATATGACCAGAAATACCTCAAGTGTCCCTCTTGGAAGATATAAAATCCGCTCCACCTGCAAACAAAATTTGCCACTCCAGTAAGAAGTTCATGGCAGTTGTTCCTTTTACATAACATCGTTGTGGTTATTGCAGTTAAAGCCACACATTATTAGAATTGACTTGCATTATTAACATCAACTTACGGTCACTACCATCCAAAGAAAATTAGTCTTTCAATAATATTTGAAGCAGAGCCAATTTCAGCTTGAAAAAACTGCTCTTGAAGTCTTTTGTCCACAGCTTTTCTCATCTGTAGCACATCTCTTATGCTAAAGCCACAGGCAATTCTTTTTCTCAGATGGTTTGTATATTTCCTTGTGTATATATTTTAAAAATTATGTTTAAACAAGTTCATCACAATGTACTCTAGAATGGCCTCTTTATTCTATTGATGCAAATCCTTTTTCCCCTGGCTGAAAGACTGAGGAATGAGAATATGAGGAATATGAGAAAGGTAATAGCAGGAAGTTCCCCATGTCACTGTAACAATCCATGAGAGTAGAATGAGAGTAGAATCTTAAATCACAGGCAGAAGGTAATTCATCATAATTGTGCTACAGGGTATTAAGCATATCAGAGATAGCACATCTGGATATTTTATACCTTGACCACAGTACCCAAACCCATATCTGACAGACAATTTCCTGAATCTAATGTGGTGAACCCTTATACAATCTGGAATGTCTGTTAGAGCAGATGACCATTTTGTAATGCAGCCATTATAAAACAAGTCTTTGTTTCCTTCCTCTTCCAGCACACTCCGTTGTGTTCAGTAGTCTGTAATTTCTCATTTGTGCCGAAAAACATCCCAGTCTGTGATCAGCTGGCGTGAGGCTGCAGGGATCTATCACACTTCCAGTCGGGTTGGGTTGTCACTCCTTGTCACTTCTATTGCACTCCAGCTCATGTAATACACATTCTGGCTCCCTGACTTCCTCTCCCAGTTGCAATTAAGTATGTTATAAAATCACTGAATAAAAAAAATCATAAAATCACTTAGGTTGGAAAATATCTTTAAGATCATTGAGTCCAGTGATAAACCCATACTGCCACTAAACATCATCCTTGAGCCTACTCATCTTTTAAATATCTTCAGGGATGATGACTCAGCCACTTCCCTGGAAAGATTCTTGTTACTTGACAACCCTTTCCATGAATGTTTCCTAATATCCAATCTTCATGGCCCCTGGCACAACCTGAGGCCATTCTCTCTTGTCCCAGATTATCTCATCTTTGTGTCTCACCTGCCCCTTTCAGCTGCAGATGTTTTCATTCACTTTCATTTCTGATGTTCTGAGCATTGTTTTCACATGATCCTTACTCTTCGCCCCATCTGTTTGACTGTCTACAAACATGTACAAAAGTGCAATGGCCAGGATACCAAGGCAGCGTGCTCCCAACTCCATTCCTACAGCAATGGGAGAAGTGATTGCAATTCCCTTCCTACACATCAATGCAGTGCTGGTATATTGCTCTGATATATCAATTTCTATTCCTGTTCACACCATTACTATATACTTTCTAGTAAACAACTTCTTCAGTCACTGGCTTTTCTTGAAATTGTCTGTTTTTATCCTGTTCTAAAGGATCTCAACAGTCTTTACAGCAGACACTCACCCCAGCAGGAAACAGAAGAAAATACTGTAGCTCCCAATGAACATGACACATTCATTTCCATGGCTCCACTTCCTAATATTTGTTACTCTTAATACACTTCTAATCAATTATAGAGATAATAACCTTGACAAAGCTATGTTATCAGTGGTTTTGACAGAAAACCATTGATGAAACCATTTTTTTGGACAAAATAAAGTACATTCTAAAAGACAGTTTTTTAACAGAGACAGTAGAAAGTACATTCAGATTTTTTCTCTTCCCCAACAAATCAAATCTACAACAGATCTTCCCTGGTCTGAATTAACTGTAATAGTAAAGAACTTAATGTCAGGTTAAATAATTATAGACTCAATATTTCAGAGAGTTGCTGCCACTTTAACTCATCAGTGTAATGAAATAGGGTTTAGGAAACATTTGTAGTAAAGCAAAGTAATATATTCAGCTGAAATTTTAGCAAGAAAATGCAATACAGCAGTAAAATAGTCAATATTCATATATCAGCCTGGGTTTAGCTGATCTGACAAATCTTTTAGATAACAAACAATACAAAAACAGTTTGAAATAGTTTAAAAACACATTATGTTCACTTAATAGCAGATGTGAAACAGTATACTGACACTTTGGACCTTTTACTGCAACCCCTGTAAACCGCTAATTAATCTTACGTTAGCAAGGTCACAGACTTTCAGTGTAAAAAGCTGGTGCACTGAAATGCCTTGAAATTGTTTTATGAAGTGTCTGAGAGTGCCCTTGTGTTTGTCCATAGTTTTTGTCTGGTTGTTTTAACCAGTTTCTTCCATAGCCTTGAGTGTGCAAGTTAAGTAGCACAGTTTACTCTAATGTTCATGAAAAAATAGGGCAGTCTTTTACAGGTTAATGCAGATGAAGAAACTGGAGTCTCTCTAATGACTTATATTAGCTGAATCTGAGCTCCTCACAGATTAGGAAAGAAGAGTATTATATGTCTCTTATCCCTCCTAATGCACAAGGACCTCGTTTGCCTCTTATTCCTCCATGCCTTTTCCATGTCTCTGTTTCCTGTCTTTTAAAGAATTCTGGACTGCTCAAGCAAATGTTATAAAGTCTAGGAGTAAGTGGAGACTTGTATTTCTCTACAAAGAGAAAAAAAATTGCAAGTGGATTTGAGACAGAAAGGAAGAGGAATGATTTTCCCATTCCTCCCCAGCATCCAAGTTCAATAGATAAAGGATTCAGCCTTATCAAGTGGTGAATGACATCATCCTTTTATCTCCCCAAGGAGCCCAAGCAGGTTGAGCATTTTGCAAAACACACCAAGGGGTCAGCTTTCAGTTCAAAAAAATAAATACTTGAAAAGAACAAAAAGGAATTTAATCCAAACCACTGCACAAAAAAAAACTCTTTCAGTGAAAGGATGAGAATATTGCTATTGACAGGGGTGGGGAGAAAATGTACCAGCTTATTTGATATTAAGAATAATCAAATTGCCATGGATAAAGCCAAAAGAGATCCAAGCCTCCCTTTGGTCCCTGAATGGAATCCTAATGTAACATTCCCCCATATCAGCACATCCCAGTTCTCTCCTGGAGGAAAAATGTCCAGGCAGATTCTCCAGCCTTAATCTTTGCAGGAGTAGGTTTTGATTCTGGCCTGGAGCAATATTAGGTGTTTGCTCTCTAACTGACCTCCCCAAACAACCCAAAGTCAAACATCCCCTCAGCTGAGGAGGGCTGAATCCAGTCTAAATCAGCTGAGTTTCTCCCATGCCAGAAAACCTTGGTCTAAGCAGTTAAGACAGGTTTTATAGCAGAGCCAAAGAACTGGCTTTTAATTTTGTGGTTTCAATCCTATTTCAAAACTTAAACTGATAACCCTCCATCTTAATTTAAAAATAAGCCCTGCTGCCTCACTTAATCATGTCTCTAAAAATACTTTGGCCAGATGCACAGTTTCCTGGTGTCCTTTCCAGAGGGAAAGTCAGCTGTTTCATCTCCTCAGTTTCATTCTCCAGGCATGCCCAGAGGCCATACACCTACCACAGCTGTCTCTTGGTGTGCCCTTTAGCTACCAGCTATGCTCTGATGAGCCCCAGCTTCTCAGAGGCCTGGATAGCCAGACAGATTTGGGGCAGATTTGACACTCATTTAAAAACAGGTTGAATTGGCTTTCAACATGGCATCCAAGACACAAAGGTGGACTGGGGCCAGATTCTCCTCATGCTGAGTTGAGTGCAGCAAATTCTTGGATCTTGATAATATTTAATTTTTTCTTTCTTTCAGGTTGACCTGTCCTGTTTTACTTCATGCTTCTCCCATTTCTTAAAAATCATATTTCTTTTTGTCTATCTACCTCTGTCTTTCTCTTCCTTATTTTTTGTTTTCAATAACAGGCTTAATAATGTTCCCTTCATTGTTTCTGACATTGCTTTATTGACTCATATTTTGCCATAAATTATAACATTTTTCTTTTTCTATTTGGGCTTCATTTCCCCACAAACACAATCTTTTCTGAGAAAAACACATTCCCCCCTCCAAATCCCTTAAATGATGTAACAAATTCTCCTTTGGAGAAATTTTGGCCCAGGTATGATGTCTTATCTGTTGCCATTAAATAGATGTTTGGTTTTGACATGATAAACCACCAGTGTGTTTTAAATAGACTTGGTTTTAAGGTGGAATTTAGCTCCATCGGCAAAGGCAGGGACACACTGTCTTTCTTCCTACCACTCTTTATTTATACAATTTAAGACGATAGTGATAAATTATTTCTATCCCTTTGATATTTTAAAGAACTAAGGTCTTGGACATGTGTCTTTCCTCTGTATGTTTCATTTTATTGGATAACACTGAGATTAACATAATCTTGCATGAGATGGTTGTGAAAAACAAAAAACAACCTATTCCAACACCCCACAAAAGAAAACTCTTATGGTTTTACTGTCCTGTCAAGGATTTATTGTCAAATTCCATTTCAGCAATTCCAGACAGCAGTATTAAAAAGTGTTTGTGGGCTCAGAAAAGTGTCCCATTGATATTTGGAGTCAACAGCTAACTATAAATGTTCTTTGATAAGAATACAGAGGGGACTTCATGAAGGAATGGTGCTGGGATCTCTGTTACAACATTGTGCACACCAAATGAATCTTATCCTACCAGTCAAGAGAGCAGGCAGGGCTCATTTCCTAACAGGCTGGATTATGACTGAGCAAAAATGTCAATGAATCAATGAATAATCAATGCACCTTCATGTAATATTATACTAAAGCTCTCTCCTGGCTGATCACTGCTTCTAAAGTTTTCAACAAGTTCACTGTTGTGGGGTGGGAGTAATTCACTTCAATTCCACCCATTTTCAATTAAAATCACTCTCCTTACCTCTTTGGACATTTATTTTAGAATGAGATGGTTCAAATCCTAGATGAGTTTTTTCTCTTCACTGTTTATAGGGAGAGTTCAAACTCATAGCTCAGATATGGCAGTGGGGGTGGACTAGCTGGTCTTTAATGGTACCTTCCTATCCAAACCATTTCACAATTCTGTTATACAAATTTCTACTCTGTTGTTTGACAAATGGCCAGATGAATCTTATCCAGACAGGTTTCTTTTTGTTTCATGCTTAGCATTTTGCTCCTTCCATTGAAAAAATGAGGTAGCAAATTTCAGGAGGCTACAGAACATTAGAAGAAAGTACGTTTTGCAACATCAAAGGCAATGGGCATGTTTTAGTGGCAAACCCACTTCACCAGCAAGCTGATAATATTCTGAATTACTTCATTGGCTCAATCCCATCTAAACAGTCATGGTAGCATATAATCATAGTGCTTTACTTTTATTCCTTAGAGCTTTACATAAAAGAGACAGATTGCATAAATAAACAGAGTAACTGTTCACCTTAGCTCCAGATAAAACTCCTCTGTCAAAGTTCCTCCCTGAAGACAAAATTTTGATGCTGGTTTTAATATCAACAGTCTTAACTGCTTTAACAAAAAGTCTAATGTATCATACATCATTATTTTGGTGGAAGCAAAGATTATTTTGAGGATTATATCCAATACTAGGCAGTGGACAACCAAAATTAAATGCATTACAGCTTGATTTTACACATCTGGATCCCCAGAGCAGCATACAGGACCAGACTGGTGTCTGTGCCAGCGTACATTGTCAGTCTTATCTCAGTGCTCATTACAAATTCATGCCAGTAATACTCAAGTTTACCGCTGCCTGAAGTTGACTCTTCCTGGCAGCAAGGATGAGCTGTAATTTCTCCATCGTGTCCATGCATTAGGCATCCACAGTTCTAAGACCCCTTTCTCAGAGGGAGTCCCTCTGGTCCTTCATTCAAATAGGAGAACAGTCCTTCTAATGGGAAGGAGGAAGAAGAAGAAGACGGTGCAATTCTCTCTCCATGCTGCCCTTATATTTCCAATATTTTTCTGGAGTGATAATCCAGGACTCCAGCTGCCATGCCATGATCTGGGTGATTCAGGCTCAGCTCTCAGAACTTCAGATCATGGATAAGATATGCACAGAAAAAAACACTCTGGGGAGCAGGAGGAACTAGAAGCCAGCATTTGTTTTTCCAGTTAGTACAGCTGGGTTATGGAGTCATGGTTCTTCTCTGGTCCAACAAAGTTTGAATTCTTCTGGCACAGCTTCTGAGGTTCAGCAGAGGGAAGGACAAGTGCCAGAACTGTCTGGTAGCTAGATGACTTTCCTGGGAGACACGTGTATTACTGAAAGCAGGATCACTGCTTGGCCTAATATTCTGAGTGCTGGGGAAGGATGGGGGATGGGACAGAAACTTCCTCTGGTTGAGTTTTAAAAAAACCCTCATTGCTGCAGATTAATTTTACCTGAACCCAATTCTGCTGGAGTAAGACATGGACAAGGGAAGCTTTTAATGCATTTGTAAGCAAGTTGCATTGCTTTGCCAAGATGGGAGCAGTCAGGGTGTGCTTCAAGACAGTCGAGGGCACGTGAGGGGTTTTTAACAAGAGGAGCATGATACTTCATTTGCTCTTAAGAGCAGCTGTGTGAGGTGTTTAAAGTTGGTATTATGAAGATGGGGGTCCAGCAGAGCTGTATAAACCAGCTAATCCCAACACACAGCAGGAAGGCCATCAGCCTGCTGTGTAAAACCTCAGCAGGTCCCTGTGGACATCATTAGACACCCTCATATCTTAAAAATCTTGTCCCTGATGCCATTTATGTTAAAGGGCAACCTGGGCCAGCAGGTCCCCAGGGCTTGGGACCACATGGAGTTCCACTGGCGTGGCAAGGCAGATCCTGGCCCATCCCTCCATCCGGGTCAGGAACGGGCAGTGCAGGGCACCAGGGCAGCCCCAGCCCCTGGCATCACACGCTCCCTGGGGATGGGCTGAGGCCACACCAGGACATGGGCAGGCCCAGCTTGGTGGGACTCCATGACCAGGCAGGGGAGCTGGAGACCAGCCCTACTGTGACATTGGTGGGGCAGGGACCAGCTGGCCCAGGAGGCTGATGTGGTGTCCTCGCCATGGGCAGTGTGCAGGGAAACCAGGGCAGCTGGGCAGGGGTGATCAGGGCTGTCAGCACCTCGGGGCCCAAACACTCACATGCACTGCTCAGCCCAAAGGCAGGCAGGCTTTGTATGGCTGCTGCTGTGCTCTGGACAAAGCCTTACCTTCATGACTTCTGTGTATGCCTTGCCTCCACGTGGGCTTGGATTTCACTATTGATGCTGGTTTGCAAAACACATGCCACTAAATCCAGCTCTTTTATGCAGCTTAAGCATCATATGGGCCCGAGAGCCCCCATCTCAGCTGCCAAGATACTGATTTAAACATCCCTGAAAGGAAGCATGGCTTTCCTATTGGGTTCCAAGTTAGTTGCCCTTTCCACAGGTAACAATACCCTGACCCACAACTCTCTTAATGAAAACATCCTGCTCTACAAGCAGAGGTTCCCAGGAACCTGAGTTCCCTGGAGCAGTCAGCCACTGCAGGATGGTTTGCAGCTGTTTGTGGTGACTCTGCTGTGGGTGGTTTAACACTCATGAGGGCACACCACATGATGAACTCACTCTCAACATGACATAATTGCTGTATTCAGACAAAATAAAACACCTCAGAAACACAAACAAAGATGTTTATTGAAAATAAAACATCATATTCACATCATTAAGTCTTATGAAATATAAAGAGGTCATTTTGGAAGTTGTTGAGCATCCATGAGCACAACGCTGCCATTTTCATCAGAACAGCTGCCTGGGACATGCATATATTCATCTGAATGTGGCCAGACAAATTTCTAGCCCTCTTTCTAGAAAGATCTTGGTTTGACTGGTGACATCATTCTGACATTTTCACAGTTTCATTTACTCCCAATCTGGCAGTAGAGAACCATGGAAAACACCAAACCAAGAATCTGGAAAACAAAGATATTTCTGGTATTACTTGGCAATTCTGGAAATCAGCTGATACATAATGGGAATGTTTTGTTTGCAAATGTCTTGAATTTAGATGCAGGCTAAATCTGCTATGCAGAAGATTTTTTCCAATGTGCCTCTTACAGAATGGAGACACTTTAATGAAATCAGTATGTACCACAGGTAAGACTGCAGATACCATGGAGAAGTTTCATTTGTTTAAAAGATGTATTGCCTCTGCGCATGAGGACCCCTGTATCTCTATGTGTTTAAAATACAGTTGTTAGCTGTAATGGAGCAGCAATTGCAGAGAAGTTCACGAAATTTGGACAAAAATTGAGCATTTTATTTTCTGATAAAGTTAGAGGAATGTTCACTGTGTATTCTAAGGGATGTCTCCCTTTGAAATCTCTTCTTTTCCACTGTCACTCTCTTCTGTGTAACCATATGTGTGAAGTGTATGTATACAGGTATATATATATATGTGTATACTGTATACAGGTATACATCTATAAACCTACCTCACTGGTTTGAGTTACAAATGATCATGCGAAAAATATTTTATATTTATCAGGAATGCACTTGGCATAGAAACAATAGTGAGTTCACCAAAGAAGCTGTTACATGAAATAGAAAATTCAGCAGAGTCACCTTCTGTACTGGGAATTACTGGGTACAATTCCATGACCTGTGGCAGACAGCTGGTGAGATCAGATCAGAAAGCTTCCTTCTGAATTTAAAGTTAACCTGACTGTGAAGGTGCTCCACAAAAGTGGAAAGCACCCATCTGACACCTCTGAAGCCAAGAACACTGACATACTTTATTTACTTAAGGAAGAGACAGAGAAGAGCATATGTAGCGCAGAGGTACAGCTAAAACAAAGGGATGGACTCACATCTGGAATAAACTGACAAGGCTTCCCTGACATACCATGCCCACATTTGCACTTGCACCCAAATGAAATTGGGCCCTTCTTATCTGCATAATTTTCACTAGTAGGGTGAGCTGAAAGCAGTGATAGTTCACAAGAGGTGTAATGAAGCAGGCAGAGGGGGGAAGAGCACCTCTTTTTATCTGGGATTTCCTAGAGCAGAGAGGTGGTTAAGCAAATGGCCTTTGATTTGCAACTGCTTGAGTTAATGTGGAAAGCCTAAATGTTTATCAAGTGTAAATTGCCATCTGACAATTTGTGCTGAGTCTCATACTGTTTATTCATGTTGTTTTCTAATCCTTTTATGACTGGGAGAGGCAGCCAGCACAGAAAATGCCAGCTGGAGAACAGGAAAAAATGATGGCCAATGAACTAAAGGCTACAACCCACATAACTGCAGTAACTAGAGCAAAGTGACTTATAATTTGCTTTAGGGATACAGATGCAATTTTACACTTCAATTATATTTTAAGGCCATTTAATATCAGTATATTTCACATATTTTTTTCCCTCAAAGTAACATATGGGTGAGAGACCTGACTGCCCACATATAGCTCCTTAAATACCAGAAACCTGTGCTGAGTAAGAAGTTGGTGACCTATGCACTTCCACTGCTGCAGCTGCATAATTCTTCCCCACTTACTACTATTTTCCTGGAAACACAGTTTTGAGTTGGGGCTCTTGCCCACTCTTCTGCCATGAGGAGCAATCCTCTGCCAATGATATTAAGAAGTATTTACTTTGAATAGCAGACTGAACTTTCCATAGCAACCTTTGTCATTTCTGTTTTTCCCTCGAACACCCACTGGTGGAGAGCAAGGGTAGAGGAAAATCAAGGAGGAAGAGTAAAAAGAAAAAATAATGACTGAAGAAAGCATCATGATGAAATCCCCTGTTTCTTTATCATTTTCTCCTATTCAAATCAAAATCAAGTATCTGACTGGGTAACCTTACTTCTTTTCCTCCTCCCTTCAGAGAAAATCTTGCATGTTATTCTTCAGTGTATGGTGAGGAAATTAAAAGAAAGAGTCCACATACTCTGTGGGTTTTTTACACACAGGAATATATGGAGCATCACACATGTGCACTCATTCATGCATCATCTCGATGCTTAAATTTTAATGCCTCAGAATTATAATTTTGTACCAAAACGTCTTAATGATAAAAATGTGTACTCTAGGGGCTAAGTTTTCTTAGGAGATTGTTTTTTCCTCAAGAAGAGATGAGAAAGAGGAGGAAAAAAACTGTCTATTCTTCCTCATGTCTTCTGGCACTATTTATTCGCACACATCTCTGTATACAGGGCTCAGTGTCAAGACACAGCCTGGCTTCAGGACTGGTAATTTTTTTTAAGAAAATTTCCCATGTGATACACTTATACAGGCAGCAGGATGGTCTGATCTCACCTGAAGTCTGCAGCTCAGCAGCCATATACTTTAATGAAATATGTTTATATGAATAACAGTAAGGTTATAGCTAAGGTGAGAGGTGGTTTTCCCTAGTCTATTAATTGAGCAAGCCATGATTTTCATCTTATTCCCAATGTATTTCCAAGTAAAACGTATTGCTTGTCAGCTACTAAGTATTTTAACAGTGTACACTGGTACCTCAACAACAGCCAGTCCAAAGGCGATCCCCATAATTATGACCAGATTGTCTTTAATTTGTTGCATAATCACTTCTCCACAGGACTGAAAAAGAAAGCAAAATTATTAGTTATAGATAAGCCTATAGGTTATCTTATGGTTATATAGAAATCCATCTTCTAAAATAGCTCTCAAACTCTCTCTCTCTTTAGCTCTGCACTAAAAAAGGCTATTTGGATTTACTCTGTCTTGTTGCTCATGAACACAAAACACACAGCTATGTGTACTTTATGCTCTGCAAAAGTCTTTGCCTTCCCAAGTGTGAAGATTTAGCAGCTGACCATAAAAAGCTACTATTTTAAAGGAAGACCTACAGCTGTAAGGCCTAATGTTTGCATTATTTTCAGTTAACAAGGAAAGAAGTGGTTTTTCTTACTTTCATTTGATAATCATTTGCTACTAGGAAAGAGTCAATGCAGCCAGCCATGACCAGGTCTGAGAGGGAACTTGTTTCCCACCAATGTTTGGATTTGAACCTTCAAGGTTTATTATTAGACTTGGGATTAACTAAAAATATTTGGTTATAAAACCTAGCTTCAGAATTAATTTTGTCCAATGTTTGGTGGTCTCAGACTGGGGCTGGAAGGAAGAGAGTAATCAGCATGGCTTCATGAGGGGAAAGTCCTGCCTATTGAACATGATTCCTTCTATGACAGAGTAATGCACCTAACTTATCTTGGAAAGCCAGTAGATGTAAACTTTTTGAACTTCAGCAAAGATTTTGGTGCTGTCTCTCACAGTATCCTTCTGGACAAAATGTCCAGCATACAATGTCATGCCATAGGTAAGCAACTGGCTCATGGGTCAGACACAAAGAGTTATAGTAAGTGAAGTAACATCAATCTGGAGTCTGCTTAGTAGTGGGATTCTGCAGGGCTCCATCCTCAGTCCAATTCTCTTCAGCATGTTTCTTAACAACTTGAATGTAGGATTCAAAGGAATACTAAGGAAGTTTGCCAACAACACTAAAGTAGGAGGAGCTGTTGGCTTCCTTGAGAGAAGAGAGGCCCTAGAGAGAAAGCTCAACAAAACAGAGAGATGTGCAATCACCAATCATATAAAGTTTAACAAGGTCAGGTGCCAGATTTTGCAACCCTGGTTATGTTGGGGTTTGACTGGGAAACAAGAGGCTGGAGAGCAGCCCCACAGAAAGGGTCTTGGGTGTCCTGGTCCATGGCAAGTTGAATGTGAGCCAGCAGTGCCCTGGCAGCCAGGAGGGCCAACCCTGTCCTGGGGGACATCAGGCACAGCATCACCAGCTGGGCAAAGGAGGGGATTGTTCCACTCTGCTCTGCACTGGGGTGTCCTCACCTTGAGCACTGGGGGCAGGTTTGGGCACCATAATATATGAAAGATGTAAAGCCGGGGTGGCCACACCTTGAGCACTGGGGGCAGGTTTGGGCACCATAATATATGAAAGATGTAAAGCTACTAGAGATTGTCCAAAGTAGGGCCATGTGAAGGGTCTTGAGGGGAAGCTATATGAGGAGTGTCTGAGGACACTTGTTCTATTCAACCTGGAGAAGAGGAGACTGAGTGGAGACCTCATTTGGCTCTTCAGCATCCTCATGAGGGGAAGCAGAGGGGCAGGGAAAGGACTGGAGGAAATATCATGAAGCTGAGTCAGGGGAGACCTAGCCTGGATATCAGGAAAAGATACGTCACCCAGAGGGTGGCTGGGCATAGGAACAGGCTCCCCAGGGCAGTGATCACAGCACCAAACCTGACAGAGTTCAAGAAGCATTTGGACAATGCTCTCATGCACATGATGTGATTCTTGGGGCTGTTGTATGTAGGGCCAGGAACTGGACTCAGTGATCCTGATGGGTCCCTTCCGACTCAGCATATTCTATGATTCTACACCCGAGTTCTGTGCAGAGCTACTCTCCTTTTGAATACTTGCATACGTCTGTTCTTACAGTGACTACATCTTCTCTAGGCACTGACAATCCTCCTTCTGCAAACAGAAGGGAAAGCCAAGTACAGCTTAAATACATCTAAATTGCATTACTGTTACACCACTACAACGGTCTTCTCCCCAAATATAGTTGTATTTTTTCACCATATTTCCTCTCTCACGATAAACATATAGGTCTTCTCCTTCTAGTTCTAAAAATCTCTCAGTTAAGCTGATTCATAACTGCACTGGATTTCAAATCTTTTTTTCCCATATCAGAAGAGTTGGATGTCTCTACTAGCATCTCACATCACCATGAAATCTGTATGTTCATGTGAGCAATATCTTGCACCTGTGGTAATTTCACAGATGGCTTCTCATGTGTCCTTTGAGGGCTTGCCTGAGGCCAAAAAGACATTAAAGTATGGCCAAAACACCCTCTTTGTATACATCTTATTTCCAGATTGTGTTCTGGTATCCTCTACTTAACCAGATTGTTTCATTGCTTTAAAATAGAATTTGCTTCTGTGGCACTACACAGGGAGGAAATTACTGCTTAGGCAGGACCTGATTAAGGAGCTATGCAATTAGAGAATTATACAACAGAATGGACATTTGCTAAATTCTGCTTGGTGCTAGGTGCATACTGGCAAAATTTGCACCACGAGCATTCTAAAATTTCAATTGCTTTGTGCTATTCAACTATTTTGTACATTTCTTTTAATTTTTTTTTTTATATCCATAGTCCAGATTTCCACATAATAAGACAAGAAAACCATGAAATTTGTTATTTGAGACCTCTACTGTCTACAAGATGGTGCTCTTCTGAGTGTGCTTTCTTTTTGCCTGTCACCAGATATTTTGCCTTATTACATTAATTTTTTCAAAAGGCTGTAGTAGTAAGAAATCACAGTAAGAATATTCTGCCATGAATCCCACAATATGTAAGGTTTCTCTCCAGCAGATCCTGCAGAATGAGTGTGGGGTTTTTTATTAAAGGATTATAAAACCCCAAAGGTCTTGAATTTAATGTGTTTGATTTTTAATATACCTTAGCATTTTGAAAGACTCTAAGTCAACATGTCTCCTAACACAATGAGCCTGAATGGGAGCATAGCCTTCTGAAAGAGGAATGAGAGCTAAAGGGTAGCTGGTGTGCAGCTCTGACCCAGGGTCATACCCTGACCCAAAGTCAATAATTTTGCAGAATGCTAAGGGCCTAAATTGGAGATCTCAAGAAGAGGAAGGAGCAGAGTTATGAACAGTCATTTCTTAACAGATGGTGTGGGGGTAGGTCTGACTAAGAAAGAAAAGGCAAAACTTTGCATTTTCAGGAAGATACAGAACTCATGACTAGGTCAGTCACCAGAGATACCCTTGGGTTAAAACTTGGCTCTTTGGAAAGAGGAGTGAACATTTTTCTCACTTTTTTATAGATGTCTCTGCCTTTATATTTGATGCAAAGGTCTGATGATGGCTTCTCTAGTTCACACTGACAAATGTCTTTTTGTTTGTCAAAATTTTGTCCCCAGTCTCCAGGTCCATTCTGTAATCCACAACATTGGTACTGCAAGAAAGAAGTAAATGTGGAGAAGAGTTAAAAAATATATGATTTTCAGTTTAAACAAAGTAGGTGAGGGAGCTAACAGAAACAACAAAAACCAAAATTTATTTCACCTTTTTCAATGAAGACGTTGTCCCAAATCAGTATGTCTCAAATACCTTTACATTTCTATACCATTTATAAGAATGTAAGTGCATATTTTTTTTCTTAAAAAAAGAGAAGAGATAGAGAAGAGAAAAAAAGACCAGATTTTCAGTATAAAATGCTCAAAAAACATTAACATACTATGAAGCTAGTAATTATCAGTGTCAGAATGGAACTAGAACACTGGGTATAGTATTTTTTTAAAATCAAGCCTTCTTTCTGTAGATTGTACATGAAGAAGGTAAGTTGCCAGCTCCAGTAACATCCACATTTCACATCTTGAAAAGGCAGGCTGGAAATGTAAAATTCAGGCACATAAAACTCTGAAATCTAGAAAAATAACCTCTTTGAATGATGGTTATCTCTTTAAATTGGAAATGGACTGAAGAGACCAGGGCTCCATTTGGGGTTTGTGAAACCTAAACCAGGTGCAGTTTCACTTCATGTTCCACTATATTCAAGCCACTAAAGCTCAGAGGTGCAAACGTGGGCTTGAGGTCTTCCCTCTATTAAAAAGCAGCTGGAAATGTTTACATAATTTTGTATAAAAGCAAAGGCTGTGGTACATAATACAGCAGTCCTGCTAAATTTAGAAATTAAAGCAGTAATTATGCGATTTTTCATTTTGCTCGTCTCTCCAGAGGGCTTATTATATCAGAAGAAATAAGCTGTTCTCAGAAGCAGAGGACAAGGCTGGAGATGGAATGGGGAAGGAGAAGTGGAAGTAACATAAGATACCTAAATATCTTCCATGTTTGGTTTTCTTTCATACAGCAGTCTTTAAAAACATAAAAATTAACTTTATGTCAATCCATAAAAGTAATCACCCATTAGGGACTAAAAAAACCAGAGCAGCAGGCATTCTGTCAACGTACAGACCGCGGCACCTGCGGGAGGGGAAGGGGTGTGTGCTGTCCATGTCATCAGTGAGATCCCAGGGTGTTCTCTGTGAGACACCCCAGAGCAAGCTCACACTAAGCATCCACCATCCAGGTCTTGCAGGATGGTTGCAAACACAATAAAAATAAACTTATAATTGTGTTTTATTCCCTCTTCTAACACAGTAAAGCATAGCATTTAATGACTTCATAGCAGTAGGATATTCCAAATTAAATCACTTCTGATGTTTTCCTAACCCGTGGGGTAAACTTTCCTTAAAAGCACTGGAGAGTTCTTATTTGGGATACGGTGAAGGATAAATGTCCTTCAGAAAGGAAAGCTGTAAGAAAGGGCTGAGCAGTCCCCTCCTAAAAGAGTTTAGCTGTCAGTCTTACTTGCATGTGGTGTGTCCTTGCTTCATTGCTCTTATAGACAGCACTATTGCACAAAGAAATCATCACGGGAACACCCCGTCCTATCAAGAGAGCAGAAGTCCCTTCTGTGGTGTTTCAACTTGCCTTTAAGTCAGACCCTTTCCCATCCCCAGGGAACAAAATTCAAATCTGCAGCAGAGTTGTCATAAAATGAAGCTGAGACAGATACCAAGGATGAGACAGATAGCAAAAACCCCTTCATTTTTTACTGTTTAATTACCTTTTTCTCCAGCTTCTGGAAACCTTCCTGATACTCATTATATTCTCCTGTAGTACTTTGCAGTGCCCTCACACTTTCACTTAGAGTAAGGTTAAAGGTTTTTTCAACCTGCAAGTTAAAATATATTACAATTTAATGAGAAGAAATAAAACTATATGAAGACATCAGTGAAAATATAGACTAATACTGTACCTGAGGTTTGTATACTGCTCCTAAAACACCTCCTGTGATCTGAAGAATCAGTATCAGAAGCAGTGCAATAAAAAACTGGGAAAAAACAAGAGGGGTAGAAAACTGTATTACTTTTGACCAAGGTGATATAATTTCTTTTAAATTAATATTTATCTTTCATGTGCTTGAATAACCATGTAAGTAGAATGATTTTCCAGTCAAAGCTGCTCCAACTATTTCTTCTTTGATGATAAGAAAAAGTAGTGCTCAAGACAGAGCATGCTCAGCTGGTGATCAAAACAAGGTACACACCAGAACAGTGCCATGATAACAGTGTGTAGGTGAGAGTTGGGCAGGAGGACAGGGAGGACATTCTAGGTGAACCAGCAAAGAGAGCAACTAGGAATTTAGAATATTAAATAGGATAGGTAATGGGTGAAAGCTGATGGAGAGAACTTTGATGATGGCTGGATGGAAAAAAATCTAGTGAGCGACATGCCCAAGTCTCTCTGGACCCTGTCTTCTTGCTGATGAGACCAACCATAGTTTTTACCACAACAGAATTTAAAAGGGGCCCAAACTCAAGGTGAGCAAAGAAAACACAGGATTATAATCATGCCTTTGGTTAAATTAAAAGCTTTCCATCCACATTTGATACTCCCTGCAAGGACTCCATCCATCATATGTAGCTGTGGCCTGTTAAAGGTAGACAAATGTTTTTCTTCCCTACCAACATCAGCATGCAGCGGCTCTCCTTTGCAGCACCGCAGCAGCCGAGGAACCCAAGGATCATGATGATGGCACCCACAGCTATTAGTAGATTAACTCCTCCAAGCATGCTGCTGTCCACCCCCTGGAAAGAGAGAGGACAAACAATCTTTAAGTTACAAGAAGGTACTCCTAAAATCATCTGTTTTCCCCAAAACAAGATCATTATTTTGTAACTGATAAATGTACTGAGTAGCAACAATGGAGAAATTGTGATCCATAAATAAACAGAGCTATAATGCTTCCTTCTCAAATGTTGTGGTGGAGAGCTTTGTAAAATCTGGTTTGTCACAGCCTTTGTTTCTGCACAAGATGAAAATCAACTTTACAGAGTAATTGAATAAATATAGGTCTTCTGTCTTTAAAGTGGCTTTTTAGTTGGTTTTCACTCAATGAATCTTTGCTTTTTACTGGAAGTAGGAGACTTGATTACCTCAAAACCTCTCCTACATTAACTCAATGTTAAAGAAAAAAAATCTCTGTTTGTCATTAGGAGACCAGGAACATACTCTGACTGTTCCTGAGAGAACACTTCTCAGACTGATGCTGCTTATATTAGAGAAATAGTTAGATGTATTTTCCAAAGCAGATTTTTTACTTTTTTTTTTTTTGTTTTCTCCCAGTCTTGATCTCTAATATTACCCTCAGAGATGAGAACTTTATTTTGATGTGTGGAGAATTCAACTAAACAATTCATATACCTCAATATTATTAAATATCAAATTATTCAGTTCCCACAGGACTGACTAAGGCCAAAGGCCTAAAGAGAGAAAAATGTTCAAAGAATATTTTCCAGTCATATTGGTGCCAAGATTAGCAAAAATGTCTGGAAGTTGTCACATTTATCTTCTGATGGAAATTGCAAAGGTATACAGACAAGTATAATTTGAAGAATGTGTTGTTCTTTCCCTTTCCAAGTTGGACTGAATGTCCTGTTATTTATTCTTAGAAAGCTCTATTCATCTACAGCCAAATCCTTATGGTCTGCTCAATTATTACTGAGGCGAAACATACATTGGTTTTGAATGGGAACTTTGCATGCCTGGAGGGAAAAATGTGAGAAAATGCTTTCAATTTCTGTCCCAACTCTTAATTCATAGGTTTTTGGGAAGTACTAAGTGTTGCTTCAGGAAAGCAGTTTGACACACACCCAAATATTCTTTTCTGAATAGGAAATCTCTCAAAAAATAAGATTTGGTAGTGGTTTTGGTTTTCCAAGCTCCGTTGCATCATTTGAGCCATCATACCAGAGACTGTCAAGTATCAAGTATGGCAGTGTTAACTTTTAGTAAAATGTTGATTGAGGAGTGAAAGTTATGGTTCTTCCTCTTCCAGAGAAGAGAATGGCAGAGCTCTCCACCATGACCTGATTTACCTGACGACATCTTCAACCAAGTCCTCTTGCATCCATGCTCTGCCTGATATGAGACATCTGGGACTGGCTAAGGGTAAAGTGCCATCAGCCAAATGGCAGGGAATGTACAAAGCTATCTTCTTACCTTCACGATATTTTTATTTCCAGGTGGGAAAATACTAGTTTAAAAGTTATTGTTCTTAACTGACAGATTGTGCTAGAGCAACAGGGGAGTTATCTGAAGAATTGCAATGTAATCTATACTAGAGGCTCAATCTGAAAGCTGAAAAAAATATGCTTCCGTGCGACACCTGGTTGTTTTTTCACTTCTCTGGCCAAGAGGTTTTTTTAGAAATAGAAGAATGCAAATTAAACTTTCAAATTAATTTGCATTTCTATGTCCCAAATTGATTTGAAAGAATGTACTGCTTAAGCCTTAGAGTCAGTGCCAATGGTACTCACTGGGCAAAAGGGTCCACAGGACCAAGGGGTCTTTGAAACAACAGGACCAACCTCTGCTGCATGTCTGCAGGATTGAGAGCTCCTCAAAACTGTATTTTCCCTAGCTTTGCAGAAAATAAAAGTCATAATATCTGAAGTAATTTAATAACCCATTCGAAAAAATCCATGAGGTCAACTCAGGGTCTTTTTTCTACCCTCCAGGAGGAGTTTCAGGACATTGTAATCCTAGATTCTTGGGCATTTAAAACTCTTTGTATACAAATATGAGGAGAAAAGGATAAGGTGTTTTTAAGGAGCTGTTGAAAATTGAATGAAACAATCCTTTCTCCCTTTCAAGGTTGCAGTTACTGGGGAAATGAGAATTGTGTTGTTGAACTTAGTGAGAAAGATAAAAATATTCCCCACAAACATAAGGAGTAACCCTAGGAATAGATATGACTATCCTATTCTAATAGGGAAAAACATGGAAAATCTATGAGCTTCATGTCTCCACATTATTCTCTCTATACACCAAAATCATTAACAAAAGCATAATTATTTTTCATTACAGGTGAGAGACACATTTTCAAACAGAAATCTGTGTGCATCTGCATGAAACTACATTAGTTTCAACACTGGCAGCTACTTCTCACAGTCACATATCTCTGCTTGCACCAGTCACTTTATCTGACTGCCTGCACCATGATGTTTAATCTTAATGTCATGAATTGCATTCCTCTTCACCCACACAAACCACCTCAACAAAAACATAGAAAATTTTGGAAATGAAGATGGGAAATTAAAGTATATGCTGTAGTTTCCACATTTTACATGGTCCTGGTACAACTACATGCATTTACCTGCTGAGCACTGCTAACACGTATCCATATAGAGAATCCTAAAATAATGCAACCACACACCTGTGGGAGAAAATAAAGTCAAGTTAGAAAGGTCAGCAAGTTTTTTACTAACATTCAGTATCCAAATTGCACCATATGCTGTCCAAACTTCTGAAATCATTTGTTTGGCAAAGCAAAAGAAACTTGAATTGCTGGAGCAGAGAATATTGATTCATTTCCAGGAAAATTCGTAAGTGTAGTTAAATCTTCAGGTATGCACCAAATCCCTGAGGTTTCCATCCCAGAGGACTACACATTTACATGATGATTTATACATGTGTTTGGGAAGCACACAGAAATTCCATCAGATGAGAGAGAAATATAAATTGCTATTGTATGTATAAAATGTGTCTGTAAAGAATGTTGTTTCTTGAATAATGGAAACATGAGATTTGATAAGGAATGTTTGCATATCTTCTGTTTCTAGCCTTATTCAGGACTCATATCTGGAGACATTCTCTATGGTAAACCTAACAGGAAATGTTCTAAATAAATTCTTTTTGCTGTTTCAAATGCAGCAATATCTGGCCATCTCCAATCTTTAGAACAGGTCTCATAAAATGACTAGAATATATATTGCCATTATAATTTTGCAGAAAAAAGACAAGTACAACTTGGTCTTGTACATACAAATGATTGACCAGCATGACTTTCCTTAAGATGTTGAAGCCAGGGAAGATGAATCTCAGGTCCAGATACATTCCTTCATTTCTCGTTGTGCTTCTACTTCATCAATCATTGAGGTACTGTTCCCCTGTGTGCCAGTCACTCTATTCCTAACCTTGTCATTGATGAATATCACACAGAATTTCTCTTTATTAAGTGTTGGACATAGGTATCCAAGAGGCTGCTCCGGTGTGGCAATTGTGCCTACTGAGATGACTGGTGGGAAAGAGACCTCACTGAGGACCAGGGACTAGTCAGATTTATGATTATCTCCATCTGCCATTAATACTCAAGCCATAAATGGCCCTGAAATGTTGTTATGAATTTCTCATGAAGGCTGGAACTATTGAAATTAATTTTTTTTTACATGGTTTAGATATTTTTTCTTTAAAACAACTGTCCCCACAGAAGTTTTCATATAATATTCAGTATCAAAGACATTAATGACCTTAGCAGATCATTGAATATGGAATAGGGCCAGCACTCAGACATGGGTACCACACATTTTCCTGCTTTAAGTAAAGCTCCTATAAGTACATTTTAAACATGAATAATAAAGTTGTACAATCAATGACAACTATAACATGTTATCAAATTTAACTAGATCTCCCCACTGAAACCTTTTGAATCCTGCTGAATTTGCCTAGAAACTGATGGTATATCATATGACTGTACATTTCAGTCTTGTTCAGCAGCACTGTGTGAGTTATGTGGCTATACACCAGAGAACATGGGCTTGTTATTGTGAAAGTTTCCACTGAAGCATCTATTGCTACAAATCCAAAGAGAGGTTTTTTTGTTACATAGGACCTCCCATTAACATACACCAGAGTAGTAGAAGCAAATTTAGCTAAATGTACAGGAACACATCAATCAAATGAGAATGCTACAATATTTTCTCAATGGAAAAATAGAAACATCATTTATAAATCAAAATTTTAGTAAGATGTATACATATTTTCATTTTTAAAATAGAGTTGGTTTAGGTTGATAGAAAATGTTCCATTTCAATAAAATCTTAATGGTTGGTTTCTAGTTATTTTCATAATATACAAAGTGTACAAAAACACATAAAGAAAAGTTTTGAAATAGCAAATAAAAATGGTCTGTTCCCAAAGGGTCCAAGTTGAACATGTCAAGTTTGCTGCAATAATCCATCTTAAAGTTTTCTTAAAATAAAGTTTCAATAAATATTCAATAAAAAACTTTCATTCCAGGAAATTTCATTTTTAATGAACTGCTAGTGTTTTCTGATGGAATAAAATGAGCTTCTTTGAAAACATCCTCACCCATTTTCCCGAAATCAGATGGCTAAAATATTTTTGCCATAATCCTTGATAAAGAATCAGTGATCTTATGTCAGTCTCATAAATTGAACATCAACAATACTGCTGTCCCTCACATTTGGTCCTTCTCAAGCTTTCAGTTTTGGTGTGAGGAGGAAACACAGCCCAGTTGGTTAAATCAATATCACCTCAGATGAGCCTGACATAGTGCTGAACCAACAGTATATTAAGACTCTGCAATTCTCATACACACACATACCAAATTTGTGGGGAATTTCCTCCACTGGCACACCCTTTTCAAACATTCAATTCAATGATATCAGGAGGAACTTTTACAAGGTTACTTCTGTTAAAGAAAATATTTGATTGGGATACTTCCTTGAGACACCTGAAATGACAGCTCTATGCAAGTCCTACAGACAATATTGCTTCTGGCTCAGCAAACCTGCTAAGCTTGTGTTGCTACTTCAGGGACTGATATGCTCACATTAAGGTTCAGGAAGGAGCCACTTTGTAGATGGGAATTAATATCAGGTATTAATAACTGATCAAAGACGCTCTGTCACTAACCACATTGCTTCAAACAAGCATCAGACATTCAGTGAAAAAAAATAGATAATTCTACAGTTTTGCATGATATGGAGTTGCAGAAGTTGACACAATGAGGACAACAGGTGAGACTGGATATTCTGCAACCTCCAAGGAAGGGAAAGAAGAAAAATATGACATGTGCTAGGCTTAATGCACAAAACTGACAAGGATTAATTTAAGGCCTGTTAGAAAGTCCATATAGGCACCCAGTTCCAAAGCACAGACCTTCAAAAGCCTGCAACAGTCTGCTCTTTTTCACCAAACAGGGAAGATTGAAAATTCTGTGTGCTGGAGCCTAGCATGGGGCTCATGGGCATGTATAAGTCCAGGGGACACACATCATGCAGTGAAGCCACAGTCAATTTGCTGAACTTCTTAGAGTATTCCAGGGCTTACACACTTAGTGTGATGCTGCATGAGCTGTTTAGAAAACGTCATCAAAAGGCTAGAAAGCCCATTCCTGAGTCTTCTAAGAGAGGACACTCCCTGAGAGATTGCAAAGGGTGTGAAATGAAAGAACACCAGATAAATACCCAACTGTCACTCTTATCTATTCAGGTTAAAGTCACCTTCAATTCCCAGTATTAGTAATTTTCCACTTGTCAACTGCTTTGAATACTAGAGAGAGCAGCTGTGGGACAAGTGGCTGTAAAGTCAGCTCTGTTCCCTCAACCTTACTGTTGCAGTTTAGTGATTTCCACTATTTAGAGACAGGAATGTGAACAAAAAAATTCTGTTTCATTATATTTCTGTCAGCCCATACTGTTCTTCCCAATCTTGGTCATGCTAAACTAAACATCTGCCTAAAAATAATTAACTATAGCTGCATTCCTGTCCTTCTCTGTTTCATTCTTCCCTGTCTTAATAGTGCTAACATCTTCCCTAAACCAGTTAACTACAGTTGCATTCCTTTTTTCCCTCTTCTATCGAGGCAGGCACAGTGAATGCTATAGCATTTTCCTCCTCTGAATACAGTATGGCTTTTTCAACTTTGTTATAAAAATAGGAAGTTTGTTTCACACATGCTTGTTTCAAGACTCCCCCAGGATCCCACCCCTTTTTTCTCCCTAGGAAATCCAGACTGTCACTAGAGGCATAGGAATGTTCATTCTAGAAGTAGTTTGGAGCTTTTCTAGGGCAGTCTGAGACATTTGTCCATGTTTTAGCTCACAGAAACACAGATGAATGCAAACAGGTGTGCTGGTTTTGGCTGGGGTAATTTTCTTCACAGCGGCTGGTATAAGGCTGTGTTTTGGATTTGTGCTGAACAAGCACCAAAAGGGGTGATAATATAGAGAAGTTTTTGCTATTGCTGAGCAAGGCTTACATCAAGTTTTCTTTCTCCTTTCATACTGCTACTCTGGTGAGGAGACAGAGAGTGCATGGGAGGTTGGGAGGAGACACAGCCAGGATAGGTGACCCCAGCTGACTAAAGGGATGTTCCAGACCATTTGACATCATGCTCAGTAGATAAAGCTGGCATTTGGAGTGATGGCATTTGTGTTCACAAGTAAACACTTCACCTAATGAGGCCCTGACCCCATGGAGATGGCTGAACACCTGCCTGCCCATGTGAAGCAGGAAATTAATTATTTGTTTTATTTTGCTTACATGAATGGTTTTTGCTTTCCCTATTAAACTGTCTATATGTCAACTCGTGAATTTTCCAGCTTTTATGCCTTCAATTCTCTCCCCAGTCTTGCTGATGGGGGAGTGAGTGAATGTCTGTGTGGTACTTGGTTGCTGGTTGTAGTCAAACCACAAAAACAGGAAAAAACTTCCTGAGGAACAGGAAGTCAAATTTGGAAACTTATGGATTCTTGCAAATACTGTTGCATAAAAACTTCAACACAAATGTCAAAAATCTTCAATCTGCCTTCATAAAACTGAAGGAACAAACTGGGGAAGACAGTCCAAACCGTCACAGGTCTGTCAGGAATTTCTTTGTGAGGTCCATAAGCAATCAAAGAATTTGAGCTAGCCACAAATTTTCCAAGGCTACTGTTTGTGGTCCCTTTTGAATGGTATCACCTTTTCACTTCAAAAAAATCCCTTGAGGCAAAGCCCACAATATGGCTAGTAGTTCCGCTTCTGGTTTCAGTGAACCCCTGGTGAACCTGACAAAGCTCTGTCAGGAATCTGACAGCGAGGTTGAACCATGAGAGAAATGTTCACTCATTTGAATGAAAGGCTTCATGTTCTTCAAACCTTTCCAGAGCTTTCAGGACCTGAAATTCTTGCGACCCAGCTGAGATGTGATAAGTACACAAATACAAATATTCTGGGTTCAAATAACACCCAGTAACCTGCCTGCTGTGCTGTGCTGTATTTGCCTTGGTACAGCTGGGGCAGTACTGCCAGCACATACATTCTTAGAAACATTTACTGCCCACCATCAGAAACTAATTATGCAATAAATGTAAAGCAAAGAACCACAAAGAGGATATGAAAACTATTTATCAATTAGGGAGCTAAAAATTCAAGTGAATTTTCCATATTTTCTATTGTAACTTCATTTTTAGAATCTTGCATGCAAACAGCAGCAGTAAAAGGAAAACAACTGTGCATTGTTATTGGAGAGTCTGTTATTTTCTGACTGAGATGATTGATGTCCCTTGACATGAGGGGCACAAGATGAACAGAGACAGATTTGTAGCTTGTCTACTTTTAAATGCAGAGGAAAAGGTGTTTAGATGGAAAAAGACAAAGGGAAGGGCAAAAGTTAAATATATTCTCCCCTCCCTGATTTAAAATCATACTCTGGTTCCACTTATGCTCTATTTTCTTTACAATTTCTCTAACTGCCGCATTCAGATAATGGGGAACACATTTCCTACATCATTAATAACAGTTTAAACATTAACTTACCCAAAACAAAAAGTTGAAGATGAACATGGAGTACTTCATGCATTTGCTTACACCCGCCATTTTCAACAAGCTGAGACAAAACTAGTGCTGCAAAAGAAGTTTTCCCAAGAGTTTGACCTCGATATAAAAGTTGTTCTTGTGTCTTCAGAAAACCTCTCAAAGCACGTCAAATACACCGTTCTGTGCTCCTGAAAGCAAATGTTATGACCAAGGCGTCTACAATTGCTTAAATAGTTTCTTTATCACAGGTAAATATTAACCAAGCATTAGGGAAGCACTACCAGTGGTTATCACCAAGTCTCCAGCTTCTTACTGTGTCTTGTGATTTGTACTTCTCTGTAATAATCCTATGACTTGTCCTACGCCTCAAAAGTAAATAATGAAGCAGAAGTTAGTTTTGAGAGGTGAGCATAAAAATATTTCACAGACTTGCTCTTAAGAGGAAGTTGAAATGATTATATTTCTTAATGCTTTACGTTGCAGGGTTTACTCTTTCACTGCCTAGAGTTTACTGTCAGCATTCATTCAGTTGTGTTCACACTTCCACTTCAGATGTTCAACCAGCATGAAGGGAGGAGTCTGCTTTATCCCAGGAGAGGAGGCATAAGGAATCTGCCAACATTTTCTCTCTCTGAGTATCTGCTTCAGATCCTTTTCCTCTTCCTCAGCAAGCCAGGATCCCAGGAAACTGAGCATTGTGGTGCACAAAAGTCCTACTGTGCAGGTTTCCAGAAGCTGTTTGAACCCCAGCACAGCAATCCTAGTTCTGGCACCAGGTGAGGGATACCTCTCAGCAACAGGAGCTAGACTCATTCCAGAAAACCAGGCAATAAGGCTATTTCATTGGGTTTGGGCTTTGTCTTGTTTGTTTTCCTCTGAGTCCTCCAACTAGGAATCCTGAGGCAAAAGTTGAGTATTTTTGTTAAGTTTTTTCTATCAGCCTATTTTCTGAAGAAGCCCCATAGAACAGTGCTTGTAGGAATGAGGGTCAGACACAGGTTTCTCTGAGGTTGTCACCAAAAAAAAGAAGCTTTAATTTTGAGGGTGAACACAGTGTGAGAGATTAAGGGAATAAGGGAACACTGATTAATCTGAACTGATTTATGAAGTCCATTTGGCCCAAAACCAGTTTGCTGTCTTCAATGTCAATTCCTGTTTCTCAGTTCTGGTCTCTGTATTTAAAAAAAAAAAAAAAGAAAAGGGAAATAGAATACAACGCACTTATAGATGGTGACAAAAAGATGTAAGTTAGAATCTGGCTTTTATAGGATTCACAAAAATCCCACCAGTACTCTACATTTAAAATGATTCCCTCCAGTTGCTCTTTTAACTAGCTTTCCCATTTTCAGGAGTGGATCTGTACCTGCCTCTGACTTCGTGTGCTCCTTGTTATAACTCATTGTTATAACTGTAACAATGTAATTGTAACAGTGTTGTTTTATTGTAACTGTAACATTGTTACAGTTACAATAAAATAACGAGGTAATACTCATTGTTATAACTCTAGGATATCAACTGTCTGACTACCTAATTTCAAATATTCACCCTAAATCTGAGAAAGTTCCTAAAAATAATTGCGCTCATGAAATACAGTTTTTGTAAGGATTGGGAGAAACAACTGTGTGGTATGGTTTCCATCTAACACGCTCCACAAAGAAGTAAATTGAGAAATGTGGGTGTCCTTATGGAGAGATGCCATTGCCACGGATGAATCATGAGAAAAGTTTAAACGGTCATATAAAAATGTATGAAGAGGACCATGAAGGGCCACAAGGGAATTACAGATGATACAGGATTTGAAAAGATGAGTCTGCAATCAGACCATACAGATACAGTAACTTAAGTTTATTATAAGTAAGTGGAGTTCAGAAGTTGCATTATGTACCAAAACCTACATTGCTGTAAATCTTCACACAGAGTAGATATTGATTAAGGAAGGCTTGAGCCATAGCACTGCTGTCTATGAGATGCTTAGCCCGGGCACTCAGAGATGTCTGAGGGAAAATGTGTTGAGGAAATAATAATATAGGAGGCAAAAATGAGCATTCATACTGGCTCTTCAAAACAGGACAGTGTGCAAGGACCTTTGACATGCAGATGCCCAGAACTTCTGCTGTTTTATTGGTTTGGTTTTGGTGGGTTTTGGAGAGCTTTCTTGGCACAGGTTGGGGTTTTTGGGGATTTTTAGGGGGTTTTGGGTTTGTTTTTTGGTTTTTTTTTTTTAATAAGCTTATGGAACATAACCACAAGCAAGTTCTGGTCAGATCCTGGTTTACAACACGCTAAATTACAGCTGCTGAACAGAAACTCAGTATCTGACTTTGCTACAATTCCTACATGTTTCATATCTATATTCAATAGTATCTGAAGTAAAAAATATGCAATCAAAGTTTAGGAGGAAACAAGCAGTTTCCAATAAGTGACAGATTTTCAGCTTAAATCTTCCATATGTTTGCCTATTTCTTATTTCCTGGCTACACAGTGCTTTCTCATGCCTTAGAGAAGGGAAAGGCTACAATTATGGCACAGATTACATTCTTAGTTGTACCTACAAGTACGAAGGTCATGCAGATAATTGCAAAGGCTTATAAATCACAGGAATGGCACGAGAAATTTTGCTGCTATTTGTCTGCATATGAAATTGCTTCCACTACCACTCCACTAACTGTAGTTGATATTTAGATAATCAGCTATACCCTACCAATAATAAAGCCTGAGCCACAAACTACTCAAAAGCTTTTCTCAGCAAAACATTTGTGAAAACCCATTTAGTTACTGTTCCTCTACAGATTAGAAGAGGAGGGTTATCAGTGCAGAGACTGGGTGCAGCACAGGGCGAGAGCCTCTGATGCAGCACACACAGCTCCCTCCACAACAGGAGCTCTGACAACATGCTCACAAAAAGTACTGGAGAGACATATTCTAAAAAAAAAAAAATAATAATAAACCGGTATGTCTGTAATGAACCTGGAGTAAAGCATCTCCCCTTTGAAACATCCCAAACAGCTACAGTTGATTTTACAATGTTTTTATCTTCCTTCACCTCTGAGCCTTCCTCACTCTGAGTCTTTTTCATCTTGTTTTACAACCTCCCTTTCCTCTTGTGAGGTGCCTCCACAAGTTCAGGCTGTGACCAAAGCCCCATATCAGATGATTCACTGCACAACTAGTCATACATTCAGGTTCAGACTTGAAAAATTGATTTGTCCTGAATAGCAGCGAAGTTCTTGAATGGTGGGGTGTGAACAGTGCAGAACAAAAAGGATTTTTCCCATTTCAGTGATAAATGCACAACAGAGAAGATGGGTAAGAACCACATTCAGAGTGGAGATTGAAGCTTCAAAGGGGTCAGTAGATCTCAGGATCTGCTAAATCAGTAGATTCAGCTTATAATGCTGTGCAGAGATGGATTTCAGGCTGTCACTGCATTTGTCTTTCAGCCAAAGGGATACTTGACCTCTTGCGAAACTCTTGTTGCTCTGAGGTCTCAATACAAGATTCTGCACTTCTTAATTAAACTCCTGTCTAAACGGAAGTGCAAACTATAAGCGCTTTTTCATGCTTTCACAGTAAGTTGTTTACCCACAATGCCAGGTGAAGCAAAGGTTCAATGCCATTAGCCCTGTCAGCATTTCTGCAGTCACCTAAATGGGGTGTGCTGCCTAACAAAGGCATGTTTGCAGTGCAAACAGTAGGACAAACACCTTTAAAACAATGCAAAATTTTAGTATCTGTTCTTGCTCTTGACCATACTTGCAACACAAGATCTGACTCAGCTTGTAGTTTATGACAGCTCAAGTTGAGTTACAACCTCAGCATCTATATCTTACTGCAATATTGTAAAAGTCTGTAATCATTCAATTGTAAAAGTAAAGAATACTCCTATGTCTGATTCTTAGCAAAATACTACAGTTTCCTAACTGATCTTATTTTTGACATCTGAGTTTATACTCAAATCCCACAGCCAAACAATTACAGGACTCCCTGACCTCATTTTAAGCTATCCTTTGATTTAAGCCTTGAGTTGAAGGTTGAGAGTGAAAAACATGACAAAAATATACCCCAAAACTCCAAAGGCTGAATAAAAAGTAGAAGAAAGAAGACAGCACTATTGCATTTAATCATGCATCTTAATCCATTTTCATTATTTTGTGCAGCTGATTTGTGATTTATGAGTGCATTAACTTTTTGGAAACTTCCATGCCTCACAGGGTTTAGATGTTATGGTTGAGTCCAAGGCTGCAACTGACCACATGAAAAGCAGTAGAAGTGTTTTCAACCAGTGTTAAGCATGGGTGACTGTATCAGCTGTTTAGCATGTCTTCACAGCTCCTTCCAAGGAGTGGACACTGCTAAGGAGTGATTAAGCTCATCCTAAAGTAGGCATAAAAACAGGACAGGTGAACCATGCCCTTAAACTGCCTGTTTCTTACCACTAACCAAAAAGTGAATCTATGAATCTGAAGATTCCACACTGGAGTTTCTTCAATGGGACAGCATCTCTATTCCACAGCAGGCACTTTTTGCTCTTAAAGTGCTCTAAAGGAAGAGCATCTTTTGGTTATAGAACTTCTTTGTTTTGTTAAAGCGATGCCAAAAGTAGGGGGACAAGACAACAGGAAATGATGATCTGGTCTCGGTTATATTGCACTGTGGGCGTGTGTGCAGAAGTTTTGCCATGAGATGGATATGCCCTGACCCACAGCAGTGGAGCTGCTATAGCAAGATGTGTAGCCCAAAGCTGCAAGCCTGTTCTTTCAGAGGCACTGACTGATTAGAGCTCATCAGCTCTCTCAGCCCAGTTACAGCTCAGAACAAGCTATAATCCACCCAGAAAGCTATATGGTGTGAACGGATGGAATGGATTTCATGCCTGTTAGGGCTTTTACTTTCATTTTTAAATAAAAGGTGCTTGTAACCATTAGCAATGTAGACATTTCTTTCATGATTAATATGTTCATCTGCACTCCAGCCAAGAGATACACAAACTCTTTATATAAAAGATATTGCCCAAACTGAGTTGCTGAACAACCCGGCTTGCAAGAGGCAGGTCCCTGATCATCAAAGCAAACCTGCATTTCCAGGACATGTCCATGCATACAGGAGCAGGCAGATCCTATTGTCTGCCTTGTTAGCCTCAGCTCTGGGCTGGGAAACCATAAGGGTGCTGGTCAGAGGTGTGTCATACCTTCCCTGTGACCACACTTTTCACACTAGCTATGTACAGCTTGTCAGCAGTGAGAGAGTTTAAATGGGGATATGTCTTCACAAAAAGTTCCTACTCTGACAAAAGTTTCATGAGAAAATCCTCATCCAGCTCTGTGCTAAACTCCTACCCAGGCACTCCATGGCCTGGCGCCAACAACACTCATATGTTCCTGTTTTAGCAAGGTCTAGTGTCTCTAACACTCTCACTTCCCCTAAAGTAACAATTCTTCCAGAAAACAAACCTCAAGCAGCTTGTGATCCACTCTGCCTCCCAAAGGGCACAGCCTTCTCTTCCCATACACCACTGGTTTTCTTCTGAGCCTTTCATCTGAAAACTCTCTGAAATACATATCTTTAAGCTTTGAGTGATACTCAGCGATTATTAAAGTCCTTAAGTATGAATAAACTTGCATACCTAATCCACATATTTCTCTTCACACCCTCTCTGCCTCCACAGACCTTCCTGTTTACTGCTGCTTTACATAATTTAGCTCATTTTTGTACTTGGCCAACTAAGCTCTTCATTTATGTCACAGGTTTTGTCAGGGATTTCCTATTTCCCAGCACCTGCTCAGGATTCATTTAAACTGTATGTCTCCAAGTTTAAAATCTTTTGGTGGTTTCAAACTTAATTCATCACAGATTAAATAATAATCAGTGTCAGTAAGGGCCTCACTATCTAGCCTATAGATATAGAGATATAGTATATTATTAGAAAGTATATTATTAAGTCTAATTTCGAAAAAAAAAAAAAGCTTGCTAAAGAACCCATACTGAAAAGGTTTCTTGTAGGTTTGTACTACATAGGCAGGGCTCCATGTATGGGAGCTGTGAGTTACATAAGGATATTTTTGACCCCTGTCATTTTCAGCGTATCTTGATAATGTCTGTATCATAAAGTACAGATTGCTGTGAAGAAACATGCTTTAAAAATGCAGAGAACAGCCTGTGTCAAAGAAGAATCAGGAGGTTTCACATGCATTTTTAGAATATTGTCTTCTTTTTCACGGAGGAGGGAGCTGATCTAGAAGGGTTTTTCCCGGAGAAGACATGTATATTTCATATTCAGGTCTAAACACCGGGAAATAATTCTAATTTTGTTTATGCCTATGTAAATCAAAAGCTTATAAGGCAAGTCACTGTGAGTGCAAATTTGAAATACTATATCTAACTGTTCTCCTGCCATACTTTTTCCAAGGAAAAAGAATAAACCTGTTAGAGAAATGTGACACTTTCTCTCTGAATTTTCCCTGTTGGCCTCCACCCATGGGTGGGAAGCATCTCAATGATATGCGGCCCAGAGAGGTATACAGCCTTTTTGTGAAACAAAACCAGATACTTACCAGTTAGAAAATGAGAACCAGGTCATTCTGTTGCTCTTTTATAGACATGAGTTATGCAACTATAATTATATTTTTCCCCATAAAGATGCATTCTTAATGCTTTATATGAAAAGTCTATATAATACAGGATGGCAGGCAATGTGGTCAATAGTTATGTTTAGAATTAGTACACAGGAAGTCCATGATGTCTGCCGTGAAATTTTGCTCGAAAATCAATTTTGATATTTATTTTGACAAGTGTATTTCTTCTGTTTCAGGATAATATGACACTCAATCCCCTCTTTCAGTGAGGCATACCTCTGTTTGGCAAAGTAAGTAAAAACTAAACACATTTTTAAAAATTAAAAATTAATATAAGTAAATATGCTTTAGCTTTCAACATTAATTCCTTGAGTTTCATTTGAGATAAAACATACATGCTCTGAAAGTTGAATGGGAGCTTCTTTATTTTTCTAGAGTTGCTGTAGACAAATTGATGCTATCGAAATAACACAGCACAGCAAGTGAGCTACGGGCTTCACAAGCCCCTGGAACTCAGAGATCCTCTGGGAGTATTCTGCCAGATGTGTATGGTCCTTTCACAGTCCAGAGAGGAGTTTCCATCAACCCTCATCTGCTCACTGACCTTCACAATCCCACTGACATTAAACTCTGCTTTTCTGCAGCACTTTGTGGGCACTGGGGTCTTTTCTACTTCAGATTGTTGTATTGCTTTTTTATTTTAATCCCCTCACAGACAAAACTCTCATTTCTACTTAGAGTGTTGTTTTTTACAAAACTTGAATATGAAAATTCTGTCATTTGCAGACTATAAACATTTGTTGAAAAAACTCTTCTTTCAATTTCCATTCATCTTTGTCCCACAAGTGCTATTCATTTATCCCCTCTATACATAAAAAGACTTTTCTTTCCAAATGTTTTTTCTGTAGCTGAAAGGACAGGAAGAGAACTGAAGAGTATTACTGAAAACTTTATAGTAACTACCAAATAGCAGAGTTAGAGACTTTACCTACTGGCAATGATCCAGAATTATAACTTGCACATGTGCAACTTACATTTGCACTAAAAACTAATTTCCTTCTGAAGCCATTGAAGAAAGATGCTGTAAAGAGCCTGTTCCTCCTCAGAAAAGCTAAGGAGCCCATGCTGAGGGACCACAGGCCTCCCAAGCCTGTAATCAGAGCTGAGAGTGGTGAACTTTCCTTTCAGAGGAATCTCAGAACCATCCAGCACTAAGCTTCAAATGTTAACCACTACTGTAAAAATAGTTCCTCTTTTTTTCATCTTTCACAAATTATCTGGGATTACCTCCCTCTGATCAGACAAACACATGGAACTGGGATAGTCCTGGCTGTTGCATAAAGATGGGTCTCTTCAGTGCTACAAGAGGTGTCCAAGACCTGCTGAGATAGAAAGAAAAAATATATACATCATGGAATAATCCTGGGGCTTTTGTAGCTGTGGAAGTTCTTAGAGACCAGCTCAGGGTTTTGTAGGTCATGATGTGCTTCCTCACTTGCTCTCTGACCCCCTTGACTCATTCTCTGACAAACACTGCAATACCACAAGGGAGGAGCATCTGAAGACAAGCCTGTTATTGATGCCATCCATGAGGGATTTCAAAGCTCTGCATAGTGTCAGTCTTAGAGCTCACTCAGAAAATTTAAAATTCCTCTCTGCAAGAACAGGCAAGACAATCTTTAGGGATCTCCTCTGCCTCAGAGTATCATTCCTGGGTGGATAGCTGGAATGGCAGAGACCTCTGTCAGTTAGAAAGCATAAGCCAGATGAATTTATAGGAAGAGTGAACTAAAATAGATGCAAATGATGAAACTCTAGTTTTAATGTAAAATAGAATCTTTTTCATAGGTAACATTTAAACAGAGGTGAGAATACCAAAAGGAAAGGGACAAAATTTCACAACTGAAGGTAAAACAGGATCGTTTTCATGTCATATCTCCTTGGAGCATAGTTGCTGCAGTTAAAATAATAAGCTGTAGGCTTCGTATCAGCTTAAGGATAGGCTTTTTATCTTCTCTTTGCTAAACCATTTACTCCCTCAAAGTGAAGAATTTCTTCCTTTGTCATGTCCATAGATGAGATTAACAAGCACACACACTTTATACACGTCATTTATCCTTGTGATGATTCATGTGCATGGGGGTCAGACTCTAATCCAAGTCAGACCTCAAAAAATACTTGACCTCCAGATGTCTGTGCTGACTGCTGTAGCTAAAAGCAGAGTTTGGACACATTTACTTTCTTTTCATAGAACCATAGTACAGATTAATCATATTCAAACTATCCTTACAAAAGACATACTTAACAGTGTGCTGACGATACCTAGAATAAAGGAATTTTATGCAAGGATTTTGATTACACAGGGATTTTGATTTTAGTTTTAGGTCAAAACCTGGCATCAAAGATATCTTGTTTTTGAAAGAGTCTTTGGTTACTAAAAATGAGGCATAAGCACAGTGTTACATGCAATAAGCTTGTTGCTAAAGATGTCAGCCACATCTCCAGTGCAAGCATCCTCCAGGGCACACACTGCTGGGTGCACAGGACTGTGCTCCATGGTGCCCGAGATATCTAGAATGGGTGTCAGGGAAATACTACCACCAAACAAAAATGTTGCAAGAGCTAACCATGATTTGAATCACTATTTAACTATGCTTGGATTTAGCCCCATTGTTGGGTTTTGAGTTGCACAGTTCTTCATGACACAAATTTATTCACAGATCTGAAAGGCTTTTTCTACTGTCCTTTCACCCAATCACACAGAAATCAGATGTCTGTTTGAGTCTGAGTACTGCTGTGTTGCTTGATTTAGTCTTACCCATGCACTACTCCAAATTTCTTCTGTGACAGCCACCCAGAACACCCTGTCATGAGGATATTTCTTCTCCATACGTTTTAAATATGATCCCTTTAATTTAATCTTCAAAGTTAATTTTCTAACCTGAAGGTGATCCATTCTAAGTACATAAAATTGGTGAGATTTTTTTTTGTTGGCAAGGATATATATTTTTTTAGAGATAAATATTTTAGACTGAATTTAAAGGGTTATCTCAGATTATATGCCAAATTTAAGAAGTTAGTATTAAAGGAAATAGGTATTACCCTAAAAGCTTTCTATCTGTGCAAGAATTTAAATGTTGTGCGTTACACAAACCATACCATAAACCAAAGTCGGCTGGCTTTACTCAGAGATAAGGTGTATAGCTATATTGCTATAGCTATATATAAGATATAGATATAAGATACTTAGTTTATAGGTAAGACATTTTCCACTCTGTTGGATTACTTAGAAAATATTTACTCATCCCAGGAAGTCTGTTAATCATATACATAAAGGATGATATTTTTACCTGGTTTAAATGAGAATAACTTCACTGATTTTGAAATTGGTCTTAGTAGCAGAAGAAATATACCACAGGCCATTAACTCCTGAAAATATTGAAAAGGAGTTCATCAGATCAGAATAGATGTGGGAAGTTTAATATCTTCCATAACGATCTGTCTGATGTATTTCCTCATAAAGCCTGTCAACGATGGCAAAAAAAGAAAAAAAATCATGAAGGTCAAAAGCTCTTCTCTCAAACCATCTGCATTGCACTTTCAACAGAAGTTGCTGTTAAATGTGGTGGATTCTACTTCACTTGGAGCACTTAAATTAAATCTGAATACCTTTCTGAAAAGATGGGCTTTAGATCAAAGAGAGGCATTGAGCCTGGAGCAAAAATGAATGAGTAGGTTTCTGTGGGCTGTATTACATTAAATTCCAGGATAGATGATCTTAATGCTCTCTCCTCACCTGAACATAGAATCCAATCTCATTTAGTTAAACTGTACTGCACTGCCACAACTACAATGATTTCATGAACTATAAAAATATAATTTTTAATTTAAGAAATTGGCCTTTGAGCTCAGGGAGTACTCTTGAGTCACATAAAGTGTTCTCTTGTTGGTGCAGATATCATATTATATCCTTTTATATTATCTCCCATTTCAGCAGTTTGTTTTCTTCACTTCCTCTGCTCCTGTTCTTATTCTCATTCGGAACATTCTTCTGACTTCCATTCTAAACATTCCATTCTTGCACGTGGCCAGTTTAAATTTATATACTTGATTTTTGTCTTTTCTTACAACTATGTATTTTAGCCTAAATAGTTGTTTTCTTTCTGTAACACCTTTATGAACTGAAAAACTGCTTTGTCCAAAAGGTGCCACATTCTCCTAGTTTCTCCTCACAAGATGCTGAGCCTTACGCTGTCTCTCTGCATCACTTCCATTTGAGTTCACCTTTCCTGAATAGGGGAGCCCCACAAAGGATATGGAATTCCAGACGAGGTCTAAAAACTGCAATAGCCATCCCTCTTTCTACATGTAATTGTTCTCCTGACCATAGCTGTCTTTCTTGTTTCTATCACAGCAATAGTACATACTTACCCTGGTAAATAATATGCCCAAGGTCCCATCCTCAGATTTTACCAGATTAGTTTCTGGTTTATGACGCAAGGTTTTTTCTTACCACTGTCCAAGATAAGCACTTGACATTATATTTTGCAGAAATTTATCCCATTCTAATCTTCAAAGCCTCAGGCCATTCAGCTTTTTCTCTATATCTTGATTGTTGATGTCTTGATCATCTCTCAGCCCTTTGTGTAATTATCATTTCCCATTGGGTTCTCCCATTCTCCACACTACAGGCAAAATACTAAAAAATAAAGATCCCAAGTCTGCTCCTTCACTGCTCCTCCTCTGTTTCTCTATAAACTAATTTCCTTCAATGACAGCATCTTCCCTTTCAGCACTATCTGTTTACATCTCTATTTTAAGCATCTCCTTACCCACCATAGAATACTTCTGTTGATCTTGATTTTCACTAGTTTAACAGATATTCCCCTGGCATTCCATCACATCTTTATCGAGATAGAATAGAAAAGAGCTCTTGAATTTCTTCATTTATTCTGCCACTCATCGGGAAGAATGGCCTTGAGATTGCCTTATGCATCAGGTACCTGCAAATTCTGAATTTTCTGTGAAACATTTTATCTACCATATCTTCAAATATACATCGTTACTCCTGCACCAGTTGATTGCAGAGTCTATTGGTCATTTCTTGGAGCTTTGTTATGCTTCATGCATGTAATCAGATATACATTCTGTAATCAGATATATCCTAAATTAATGAATAATAGGAAGAGTCTTCCCCAACTAGTTCTACTTATTCTATAGTTCTTTGGATTTCTTTTCCTAGTAGTTTCCTAGTCATCATTGTCTCCTCTGAGTAGTCTCTCCTTTTAAAGACAAAAATAAATCATGTTTTTAAGAAAAAGGGGAAAAAAAAAGAGCTATATAAAATTAGCATTTCACTACTTTTTATTTGTTCCTGCAATAACTCATTTTTGATTACTGGAATGTAACATCTGGCTGTGATCTCTCAGCATCAAACTAGACTTTCATAACCAACTATTGTGTTTCCAGGCAATGTGTCTCCCAAATTATGACAACATACCAATACAGACAAAATGTGTTTATGAGCCTTCAACTGCAGTGGAGGATGTGAGATCATTGGACTGAGTTCTTAACCACATTAGGCTTGTTTGGGCGTCACTGCAGATTTCATGAGAAAACTTAAAGGCAGTTAAAGAGCAATCCCAGTGTACTTGGTGCACAGAAGAATCCTCTACATTTGCCAAATTGGTATAACTACTTTGGCTCCAGCTCTGGTTACAGAAAGTCTTTTGGGGCATGGCCAAGCAATACCGACCCTGACTGCTGCACTCAAAGCAAGCTTTTGCAATCCCAACACTTCTCCAGACCAAATGCTCGGCTCCAGTATCAGGAGTAGGGGAGAGAACAGGCAGAGTCGATCACAGGGAAATACTGGGGAAATCAGGGGAAGGAAGAATATTGTGGGCTACTTAGGGCCGGGGAAATCAAGAGAGATGGGGGCTATACAAGGGCTATGCTACACAGTAAAGTATGAGCAGAGAACAGAGGCAGAAAAATTAAACACAGCTTTAGATACACATTCACACCCCTCCGTTTGTGAATCATGTAACCGGAAGTTAAGTGAAAGAAACCCCAATTTGAAGCTACACCCAGCCTTTCTCTTCCTTTATTTTGTTAATAAATAATTTTTGTAGATAACAGTGACTGGTATGTGAAACTCATGTAGAGTTGGAGACTTTGCTCACATATACGTTACACGTTATGTACTAACACGCCTTAAGGGACGATAAAAACTTGTGTGTAACGATGTGTAACTGTTGGTGCCTGGCATATTACTAATTACTAATATTACTAATAGTGCTAATTACTAAATTACTGATACTACTAATTAAAATATAGTGTGTACTGTAATGCACACAGTTGCTGAAGAAACAGGAAGGAAAAAGCACACTGCAGCAAAAAAACATGTTGTTTTACTAAACTCTCTTTTTCCAGAGTATACTCAGCTTCTTTACTAGGGTGAAATTGATACTGCATCTTTTAGCAAATTTTAGTAAGATAGTATTGTTCCAGAAATTGTAAACTAAACATATTTTTTCATAATGCTTTACACCTTTTCATTGGTTTCTTGGATGCTTTTTTTGGTTGAATATATCTTATTCTTCAGTGTGTAAATAGTAAAATTTCATTTGTGTTTTTTTGTTACTTCAGAATTTGGCCCTGAATATGTCCTGGACTTGTGCTGTGCCAGAACTCTACTAAACTCCCAGTGACCATTTCTGCATGGAGGGCTTTTCTTGGAAAGGTTCATTGACACCTGGGCAGTTTGGGCAGGCAAGTACAATAAATCCTATATCTTTCTCAGAACTGCACAGAGACTGCCCCTAATCACAAAAAAAAAACAAAAACAAAAACAAACAAAAAAAAAACCACCACCAAAAATATTTGGTCAAGTAAATTGTTTCTCTTAAAATAAAATACAGTAAGGAAAAAAAAAACAACCACCCAAAACAACAACAACAACAACAAAAAACCCCAACCAAGACCTCTCTGTCAAGTAAATTGTTTCTCTTAAAATAAAATACAGTAAGGAAAAAAAAAAACAGCCACCCAAAACAACAACAACAACAAAAAACCCCAACCAAGACCTCTCTGTATTTTGAGATCTTAATCAAGGTTTATTTAGCTTTTATTGTCTCCACTTCTACAACAAAATTATTGTGCCTATGTTAATTAGATGTGCTTAACAACACATAAAAGTAACCCCAAGCAGAACTGGAAAAAAGGTCAGCTTTTTACTTAGCTAAACATCTGTGGTGAGAAGAATTTTATTGAAAACCTTAGCACTGCAAAAATCACACACAAATAAGCTGTAGTCTGTAAAAGTCACAACCACTCATAAAATGTAGTACACAAGGCTGTTAGAAAGAGATGAGAGAAAGACCTATCTATTCCAAAACAAGTTTACAAAGTCAAAAATTAAACAAAGAGTGGTGGAAGGTAAGAGAAAGCTGAACAGAAAGCATTAATTATTTTGTGAAGGACAAAAATGTAACAAAAGAAGGGAAATGAGAAGCAGCATTTTGCCAGGAAAACCGTCATTTGAGCTTTTAGAAGCAGTTGTTCATAGAAATTGGAAGGGAAGGGATTTCCATGTCTATAACTACAAGTCAGAGGTGAATGGCATTTTAACCTTATACTTCTGAGAAAATATTTCTAAAGAGACTAGAAAGAGATACATCCAGGGCCAAAATGAGATGAGGAAAAACCTATGAGAAAATATAAATCCGCCTCTTAGGATAAAACAGAAAATAACTGAACTCCTCCTTCTCAGGTAGTGCTGTATTTTAGAACCAAATAGCAGGAACAGAAGTTGATAGCTGTCACTGCTATCTTTAAATGCCAGCAGCAAATGCCTCACAGAATATGTGTGTAAATATAGCTTGTAGCTGAGGTTTTCTCAAAAGGTGAAAACATTATTTACTAATTGATAAGACAATAAATGCAGAAGAATGCCAATGCAAAACCTGGATGCTGTGAGATAGCTGGCAGTATGGTGGATGCTTTGTTTATTTATGCAAAATACTTTCAAATATTCATAACCCACCCAGCTACGACAGGGACTAACGTGTGCTGAGGTTGGGGCAGTCTTGGGAGGTATCTATTTTGTAGCCTTACCCCTTACTGAATGTTGTCTTTCAGTCTGAAAGTTTTAAAGAAAGTGGGGCAAAGGAAGCTCATTTTTTTTATGAGGAAGCAAAGCATCTGAGCATCTACAGGAGTGTGAAGCCATTTACTAACACTGTGAAAGTAAGTGGTTTCTTGTTTTCTTCTTTGAATGTCCTCTTGGTTGTCTTGCAAAAATGCTGGGCATCTGATCTCATTGGGATGGATGAACCTCCTTCCTCTACAGGAGTGGGGACAGCTAGCACCACAAGGTCTAGGTGAAAAAACCTCAGGGAAAAAAAAAAAAAAACAAACCCAAAACATTTTCTTATATATGTGAGCTATTCTTTTAATGCATATGTTCAGACTGGGTTGCCTAAAAGCACTTCAGAGCATCACTCCCATAAAACATAATTACTGCTGTAAACAGATTATTTACGGCTATTTCCTGATGTATGACTATGACCATATCATCTAACCTTGAGCAAAAGCCCCGGCCCTGCTGCCACAGAGCACAGACCTGTGCATGAGCTGGGCCGCTTGCCCGGCTCGCAGTACTGCCAAGGGGCAGAAGGTGGCAGAAGGCAGCCCTGGACTGGCATCCCACCAGTCCAGGAGGGAAAGCCCTGCTGGAGCTACTCAGCAGAGGACAAAACAGCCACGTCTGACCTCCTTGTGAGGATCGCTTTTCATCTCGGCTTTTTAAAGTGTTTTTTCCCATTTTTGGAGTGTTTTCTTTTCCTTTGTGTATTATCCTTCAGTCGCAGGTGAAAGGAACAGGAAAACCTGTGTTATCAATTAATGGCTTAAGGGCTGATGCAGTCAGTGCACTTTTTGGGTTTTCTCATCATAGGACAAGCTGAAAACCAAGTAGGAACATAAAACACTTAATCCAGTAATAGACTGGGTGTGAGTTTCTCTTTTCACTCAGCTATTTCGCTCTGCTTTTGTAGCAATTGCTGAGATCCGAATCTGATCTCTCATGGCAACCTTTGGAGAGTCGTGTTCCAAAGGACAACAGTCCTCTGAAATCTCAAAAATGGATGAAACACCAGATTGGGATCTCTTGCACAGCTTATTTTGTGTGCTTGTATAGCCAAGCACTTTGTTCAATGAGATCTTCATGCACTCTTTTCTTGCAAGGGCTCATTTGCGAACTGGTCCAAACACACCATCAGAGAGAACACCAGCACAGGGCCAGTGTCAGTCCTGCTTGCCTTCATCCAGTGTTAAGCAACCTGTCAAAGGCAATGTTCCTGCCTTTAGAATGAAAATTTAGTGAAACCACAAAACCCTTTCATCCACAAGGAACTTTAAAGGGGAGTTACTGAATTTTGACAAAGTTGCAAAGATGATGACAGAAACATTATTTGATCCTTGAACATTGGCTGCTTTCTTTCCAGTCTCCTCACTTGATCAAATACCTTAAAATGAGAGTCAGCAGCTAAACTAATCTGTTCTGAAACAGATCCTACAGCAATGTCCAAGTGAGCAATGACCACAGATAAATCTCCAAAGGTCGCTGTATGTCACAGCACAGATCTATTTCAGAGTGGATTGACTAGGAAACTCTCCCTTACCTGCTTTTCTGCTCTTTTCTTTCTCCCCACTCCAATCTATCTACCTGGAAAGCCCAGTACTCTGAATGACTCACTGCCATCACTGCTTTTCTGGCAAGCTCTTCTTCGCACCCTTTTTGCCCCACATATGGAGAGGGCAAGGAGCAAGGGACTTTTACTGGCTGCCTCTTACGAAGTGCTGCTGCCTGCAGCACCCCAAGGTGATGGCAAGTACAGGCAGCCTCTGCCCCCAGGGCTCTTCATGGAGCTCTGCATCACTGCAAACATACCCATGCCCATAACAGTAGCAAGAATTGGAAACAGAAGTGCTCAAACTTAGCAGCACTCACACCACGTCCCTTTACACAATGGGATTGGTGTTAACCCAACTGCACAGACTAAGACAAAGGCCACTGCTGATTTTTAATTCATTTTGTTCAAGAAGGAGCAGTGGCTAGTCACGTTTTTAGAGGAACTGAACCTCTTTAATGTGTCTGTCCTCCCTCACAGGTCCAGGTGGCCAAAACAGGAGCTGCATTGCCTTGGTGCCCTCTCCAAGGCCAGCCTAAGTACAGCACCACAAAGCAGCACTCCCCTGGTGTGCCCACCCAGCATTCTCCCAGCTGACGCTCTTGTCCTTGCTCTCACTGCCCTGATAAAGTGTGGTACAAATTGGAGTTGTTTGGGCTGTTAAATAAGACCAGCTGTGTTAATTTTATCTCCACTCAAAACAAAGCAAAACAAACACACACAGAAAGGGCTTGACAAGGGGAAAGAGAAGAAGGAAATCAATAGGGAAATAAATAATAGGTTTTAAGCTTCTAAGAGGGTATTAATGCAGATTAAAGAGCAAACAAAAACTCTGAAGCAAGCTGACGGTGTCCTTTTAAGTGAACATGTGTGGGTTTATACATTCACATATGCCCTACAGGTGCACTTGCCAGCTATCCAACCAGACTGTATAAAAAGCATGCATGATTTTTCCTTCTCTACCTCAACCCACCAGACATGTTTGCTATAAAAGAAGCTGAACAAGTTTGGCGTCTTCCTAACAAAAACTCTTAATAATTCTTTCAGGTATACAAAGGACTTGCCTCTTCTTTTTCTCTTAAGACAAAAAGGTTGGAAAGATATTCTGTTTGTCAGTTTCAGCACTCCAGCCATCACTCTGATTTTTAGACATTGTCAAGAATTTTTTTGTAGGAAGAAATAATTACTACTATCTCTTCAAATAGTTTCTGTGAGGTTTCTCAGAAAAAATCTGTGAGAATGTTTTTGATACTCTTTGGTGGATTTAAAACCTGGAGTCAATTTGCCATGTAACCAACACACAGCCTCTCGTAGAAGTGAGAAAAACTTAACAAAATTTAGCAAATTATGCTTTTAGTAAGCAAATACTTGGTGATGCCCATGACTTTTTCAGCTGCCTAGACAACAGGAGAATTTGGGGAGGCAGAAAGATTTCTTTAAAGTTCTTAGCTCTATCCCATTTGTAGGTGCCTGTCTCCTAAAAATTTACATTTGCAAATCTTTCTCTCTTCCTCTATGCAATCCTCATTCTAACAGTTCATTTCCACATCTCTGACAATCATTAACATCTAAAACTAAATCTATGGTAAATTTTTCCCAGTTTTTTCACTGTTCTCAACCTCGTACTTCCTCTAGAACATGATCAGGGAAAATTTTAGATTCGCCTTCCTCTTTCAGTCACTGTATGAGCAATGTCAATTTGCCTCCTCTTACATGATGGCTCACAGATTCATCCTTTCTTGCAGCAGCCAGCTAAGGCTCGTAGCAGCATTGCATATTTTTGTCTTTTGTCTCTAATAATCTGGTCTCCAGCTACGTTCCAGCACTATTGCTGCCTTCAGTCCCATCTAAAATAGCAGGATTAGAACCCTGTTCCCAGCTCATTGCTTTGGCTGCATCACACTCTCCTTGTGTCCTTGCAGTAGTTTCGCATTTTTGAACACAAGCAATTTACCTTTGCCTTTAAGATCCTTCACATTTAGCCTCACCCTATCTGTCAAATATATTGGCCTATCAAACTGTCAGCTTCTGCCTGTGATCTGACAAAGATGACAGCCTTGATCACCACTTATGCTTCTTCCTTAGTCCCCTCTATGCTTTCATCTGCCCAGCCCCTACAAAAGGAATAGTGCTATAGAAAATGCTTAATTTCACCTCCCCGGCAAGCCTCTCCATTTGGGGACAGACAAATAAACTCCATAACTCCCTTCCTGCACAGATCCAGCAAATGCAAGGCTGAGATTTCAGCATACCTGCTAAATCCTGTTCAATTTGTACTTCTCATATACTTTCATCTAACTCGCATTGAGCTCATCCACCACGACTGACGTTCAGAAGAGTTGTAGCTTTTGCTACCTGCCTCTGACCTGTACATCAGACACATGGGAGCCCTTGCTACTTTTAAAAGTGTTAGCAGTGACTGTGAGGAATCTCTCTTTGGAATTTTTAATAAGGAATCCAAGTAATCTTATTTATGTAAGGATAAGGGGCCATGTCCATGAAAGGTATTAGATGCCTAACTAATGTTTAGGTGCCTAACCTAATATTTACATGCCTAACCTGTGGAAATCAGTTACAAATTTTATAGGGAGTTTATAGAAACTAGACAGTCTCCTCCCTCCAGCTCTCCAGATATGTTTTTGAGGCGTCAAGCCTCAAATGGCTGCAGCAGAGAGTGTGGGTGCTCAGTTCTGCCTACACTGAACCACAGTGCAAGGGGTTCCCTATAGTAGCACCTCTTCCCAGCAAGGGAAGCTCAGTTTCTGGGTCAGTGTTGTGTTAGCCTCTGCTGCTTCATCCATTTTACATATATTGTCTTTGCCTTCTCATCTCTTCCCCTGCTGGTTAGTGAACACAAGCCCTAGATAATGGCAGTATCTTACAGCCATAGAAGTATTCCTGCCTACAACACTGACACACTGGCCAGACCCAGCTCAGATTTTCACTCATAAGGTCTTCCTCCCTTGGCCTAGTTATGAGCTAGGAAGGAACAACTTCATGCCCTCTGTATATGAGCTTTTTCATCATGGTTGCTCAGCTGCCACATCAAGACCTGCCTTTAAGGGAGTGACCTGGTCACAGACTCTAGCACTGCAACGATTAATTTTACTGAACAAAGGTGTTTATTCTCAGCTATCATTATTATTCTGCTTGCTTAGGTCTTGGGAACCTCTTTGGGCTATTGACTTGATGCACTTTGGGAGAGGTTATGGCATGGGACTGCTCAGGACTTTGAGACAGCTAAAATGGATATTAATGACTAGACTCATTGTTACATAATTGTATAATATCAGGAGGCTGTTACACTCAAGTAGTTTTGGCCACCTCCCCTTCTTTCACAGAAGCCAAAATTTTGTATCTGGACTGTGTTGCCTAACAAAACTGAGCTCTTTCTGGCCATTTTTCATTTGCTGCTTCTACTACTATGAATTCTTGGCAATGAACCTTAGTGTAACAAGAGTTATGATATGGAGTTACATGACAGACTTTGGAAGAGGTTTTAACTTTATTAACTCTTAGCCACCAAAGTGGAATGGTGTTATATTTGGACGTTTTATTCTTTTGATGTTTTTAGAAATCCCTCTGAAACATTGTTGACTATAGGTCAGTCACTCATAAAACTTAAAAATTTTTGTTTATTCCAGCTCTGAGAGAGATGTAGGTTGTACTATTTTAGACGTTACAAACTTTTACTCCTTAATGACCAACAAAAATCAGGTCCAAATTAAATCCCAGAGATTTAGTTTAGAGGTGAATTTGTCCAGTTGCCAGCCTGGAAAATAAAAATTTGTCCCAAAGAAATAATATTAATTTATGTTTAATTTCATCTCCCTGAATGTGGAAAATGGACCAAAAGTGAACTAGAAGGCAGCCCTTGTGTTGTTCTCAATTCCTTATAGGAGGAGATGCTTTTTAGTCTAAAATACTAAGTTGATTTCACAACTTCACATTCCATTTCATAGGGCCTTGTACCCTGATTGCTCACTTTGAACACACACAAGTTTACTCTGGTCCCATTTTGAAAGAACTAAGTCCTTGAAAATCAAAACCTTTGAAATTTCTGGATTACAAGTATTGTTCAAATAAATGTATAAACTGGGTTGTGCTGTTACGGCAAAAAGGTCTATCCCATGCCTTGTGGCTTCTTTGGAAAACCCCAACAAGGCTCTTCAGTCCAACAAAGGTTTTTCAGCAGAATATCCTGATGAGAAAAATCTGACTTCAACAAAGGGATCCATCATAAGACAGTGAATTTAATCATTGTGACTTCTCTTGCATTATGCTGTGTATATTTGCCCTTTTTGCTCCTTATCCATAATTATATGTCAGTTTGCTTTCTCCTGTTTCCCATACTCCTCTGGTATAGTGGCTTCCATATCTATGCAGCCCTGTCCCAGGACAGCCCTTTCACACTAACCTTCAGCCTGGGAACTGCCTCAGCAGACTTTAGCTTGTGCTCAACTGTAATGAATCAGGTTATTCAAATACTGAAATGCTGGAAAATATTCAGGCAGAAATATCAGGTAGTTTTCTTCAGGCTCCTGCTCCCTTGGTACAAGTGTTTCAGGGTAGTTATTTTTAGGTGCTGTCTGCATGTAAAACTAAAAAGCTACAGTGATTTTCCATGCTAAATCATCTTCCTGGTCAGTGTGCTCCTTTCCTGTTTCAGGTTTCAGCGATGACTGAGATCATAGAGAAATCTTCAGCTACTCTGAGTTCAAAAAGATCTCAATTGAAATCTCTAATATTTAGCATGCTCTGTTGATGCTACACATTTCTACAGAAAGTTTTTAAGCTTTGCATACTAAATGAGAGATTTACACGTTGTCTGTAACTCACTCATTTCAAAGGATCTGCTTCTCACTTCAAGAGCTGCACAAATACAAGTTTTTCCTTTTTTTGTAGGATTACTTTAGAACAAACACATTGTGTTATGATTGGTAATTAAATCAATAAATCTCTGAAACAATTCACAGCTTTTTGATTTATTTCAATGGTCAGTGCAACATCTTGTGCTCACATTGAGCTCTTTGAAAATTATATATTGCTATGTTGACAAGTTAATTTTTTCCATTCCATCTCTTTCTCACTTCCTAATGAGACTGAAGACTGCATATAGCTCAACTATTTTTTTACAATGTACTTTCTGGAGTACTTAGCACTTATGTTTCATATCAACTTTTATTTTGAGTAATGAATTAGCACTTCAACCCCAAAATCCCTCTGACAAGAACTTGAATGTACATGTATTTTCCCAAGTATCACAAATAACACATCCAAATGTGCACACAATATAAATGTGTGTTCATCAAGGAGGGGAAGCAAGGTCTATAAAAACATTTGGATCTTCATTTCAGGCAGGCATGCTGAAGCCTGGATGTTTGTTCAAAGTCTATCCAAATGTATCTGAATCTTTTGGCTTTGGAAATCAATCGGAAATCTTGCAAGGTCAAACTTTCTCATGAGATTACCTCTAATACCTCTTCAGCTTCAGTCAGGCCAGTAAAAATACCACAAAATGCTCTCTTGTCCCCTTTTTCTCCAAGCTGAAAATGGAAAAGATGAGGAATGTGAAAATTAAATAATTAATCAAATTTTTTCCAACCCTCAGGAAAAGGTTTGGTTCAGTTCAAGTTTGGCTTTTTTTTTTACAAGGTTTCAGGTTTGCTCTTGTTTTATACAAACTTTTTCAGAGTACCCAAGTCCGTATGTGAATTGCATTAATTCTTATGGTCAGAACTGCTCCTGTTAGCTTTAATGGGCTTAATAACTGCTCCACAGTCTTTCAGTTTCAGAGTACAGTGTTTACTAGGGGTTTCTATCCTTACATGCAAACACATTCCCAGATTTTTCCCACTTCCTGATATTATGGGGTACATTTTTTCAACAGCTCTCCTGACACATAAGGAAAACACTGATCTATAAATCTATTTTAACTGTGCAGAGGCGTAGTCAAGCCTCTACATCAGACACATTACAATGGGCTAATGTGGAATTTAATGTGATACAGACACACCGTTCAGAGATGTTGTACATCAATGTACCATACATGTTTTTGACCCAGTGATGATTTCCTGAAACACACTCTTCTGCTGAGAAGGAATTCCAGGAACACTTTTGCTTTGATCCTGATACTGCAAAGATCTTCTTTAGGACGGGTGAGTTCCTGAAGCTCTTTTCAGTTTCTAAAACCTATATCTCATGCAGATTAGGAGCAGTTTTAGATGATTCATCAAACAAATGTTTTAGGATGACTGTGAGCTGTTACCTTAAAGTTGCATGTAAACAAACCATCCTGTAAAAAATTACATAACACAACATACCATAACATACTATAACATACCATAACATAACATAACATAACATAACATAACATAACATAACATAACATAATATAACATAACATAACATATATTACTGACATGCAAATATCATTTTCTTTTGTAACTGAGGAAGATTTTGAATAGCTGCTGATTGCCACAAAATAATGGCAGCATCAAAGAAAATGTTTCCAGGTGGGAATACTTCTTTGCCCCTCTTCATTCTTCTTTACACTGGTAAGTGAAATGTCAAGGAAGTTATTCCATAGTTAAGTTTTTGCCAAAATGTTCTGTAGTGAAAATAGAATAAACATGCTCTTTTTGACCACAAGACAGGAAGTTAAATCCATGAAATTACACAAATTTTATTATTGGATTGTTTGTTTTTCTCTGTAAAAAAAGTTCATGATACAATAGATGAAAGGTCTGAAATAATTAAGAAAAAATAATACAGTTGTAAGTATAAATTTAGATTTTTTTTCTTTGTTTCAACAAGTATGAGAATGCCAGACTTGCACTTCTGAAGGTGTCCAGGTTGTGACATGCAAAGTATAGTTACTTTTCTTTCAGGTTTTAATGACATTTGTTCATTTTCCCATGGGGACTGAAAATTAATTATAAAGAGTTGCATGTTTTATAGTCCTCTTGCTTTGTTCTGAACACTACTGTTAATTTACTCTGGAGTTTGATGATTAAGGTTTTTTTAGGTCCTCAAGCACTGTAAAAAAGAAAGAAATAAAGAGGATTTATCCCAACAAGAAGCCTTCACTTTTCCAAGAGGTCTGTTCAATAGAAGGTGTTTCAGACATTCATGATGCAATTAAAATTGCTTATTGTACTGAAGTCAATAGCTGGCATGAGGCAAATAACTTTACTGGGATTAGTCCCCATTGCATTTCAATTCAGCTCCCAAATTTCAGCTGCACTGAATTATTTCTGGTTAGACAAAGAAATAAAGTTGTGGGGGAAAAATTGAGGGATAATATTATTTCACCAGTCTTGAGAGCAGTCCATCAGTTGTTTTAAAAGCTACATAGATACATTTATTCAACATTTTCAAAGGCTTGAGTTTATTTCTTAATGCTGTTCTTACTTGTCTTCACCATTTTTCCTCTGTTCCCAAATTACCCTAACAGGCAATATTGAGTGAGACTTCAGTTTAAGTCCGAAAGACCAATGAGAGCTCATACCACACTAAGATTTGTACTTGCCATGCAAACCAGTTCAAGTGTACTCCTTAGTGTTCCAAGTTTAACGGGGAGGATTTGAGATATTTTGGACTATGTTTATGCAAGTAAAACAATTGCAGCTGGGACATCAGCTTGAACATTATCCCAGGATGATCTGTTAAATGCAATTGTTAGAATACTTCCCAGTTTTGAAATGAGACAATTAATACTCTCACAAATAATGCAAAGGGGTTAGCACAGGGCAGAGACTTTTCCAAGGAGGAGTATATCCCCTATTCTGAGAAGAAAACATTTTTATCAATCACAAAATCTGCCATGGCACTTGTCCCTGAGTTTGACACCTGTCCCATTGTCTCTACTGTAGGGGTCTACTGTCCATATGCAGGGCAGGGAGTCCATGTGCCTGCTCAGGATGCAGTGTAGCCAAAGAGAAAACTTAAGTGAGTTGCCATGAAGAGAGCAAAATCTTCAACTGCATTCTCTATCAGCAAAGACCAAGATGCATCTGAATTGGACATGTTTGGAAGAGTAGTGGCAGGTCCTTTACATGTCAGTTATTTGAAAAATTATCGAAGTATCTTTCCTTATGCCCAAGAACACAAATTCAATCATAGCAGATTAAACTTGAACTGATGGAAATCAGATTTCTTGCATATGAAAAACAAATTTGATACTACTTTTGTACTTAAAACTAAAGAGTATCTATATAGAGGAGAACGAAATTACATAAGACAGCAAGAAGCTGAATTCCTCATGGGACTATTTTTTTTTTATCCTGAAGACTGGCATAGTGTCTCTGTTATATTGTGTTAAACAGCTATAAAATTCGTCTTCCAGTAGTTTATGCAGTCCTTGGCCACAATAAATAGTTCTTTTTCTCTCTTTCTTATTTTTCTTTAAGGGAATTTAATCATTATGAGTGGTTCCAGATTTGTAGCACTGGAAAAGGAAGACTTCAGCTTTATGGAAGGTAAGCCAGTGGGTAGCAAAAATGCAAATATATTCATGATGCACTTCCACGTTTCTCTTCACAAGGAAAACTAATCTCTGGAGCATTCTGTTTTTCACACTTCCTGAAAAGCTTCTACTGTGCTCTAAATACACCTTTCTATGCATATAAGTGTGTGACACAGTCACGGATGGAAATATTTATGTACCCTTCTCTTAGTGTTTTCTTTTCTTTCTCCAGTCAGAACAAGTGGTTGGACAGCAGAGGAGTTGTCTCCCCAAATCAACAGCTCTTTTCTATCTGATATTTCCAACAAAATCTAAATATTACAGGTAGAGAAACCATAGGAACTCAGCTTTGGTTCCCAGGTCAAAGTGCAGGCAGTGTTTTTGCCACCAGGAGAGTCTGTCTATTCTTCCCTGGGACCTCCCTCCCCGATTCTTCCTGCGAACCGGCACCACAAAGGTGAAAGGCAACTTTATGAGCCACAGCAACCTCAGCCTCCACCAGCTCCAAGGGTTGAAACAATGGCTCAAAAGGATCACCTAACAGTCCTTATTTCATAGTCATCTGTCCTCAAACCAGCTGCACAGAAGGACAGGAGGGAGGGCTGAGGCTGAAGACAAAGGACAGGACAGCACAGCTGACAATCTGGTCTCTGCACATGCAGTACAACATGTATGGCAGCCTGTATCTTACACCAGGAATTGTACCAAACTGCACCAGGAAAACTGAAATTTATGTGATGGGAACAAAATACAACAAGTTTAAGAGCTGGACTAGAACCAGTTACATATTTCGCTGGGTAATGTCAATGATAAATTACCAGATTTGGTAACTAGATTTTACAGAAGTATGATTCTTATGCGTGTCCAGAAGAGAAGATTTAAAGTGAAATGGGATACAGTGTGGTAGGAAAGAATTCCAAATGGCTGCCACTAGTAAAAACACAGTTTGAATCTGTTGTCTAAGCAGAAACATGCAATTTTCCAGGGTATAAATAGAATTGGTGAATTTCTGTGTCAACAAAAGGGCAAAAATGGTTTAAGGTAAGTTAATAGAAAGGCCATAGTTCAGTGCCAATCATTTCAAGTCAGAGTCCTCTGACTGCATATCAAATGTATACAGACTGCTCTAGTTTCAAGCTAATTGGTTTGGGATTTTCCAGTGCTCTGTACTGCTTGATCGGGAACACATGAGACCATAGAAGTGTCAAAGGATATCGCTGGCAATACCCCAGTAGCAAATCTTTCCTCTTTTCTTGCATGGTCCATTTAATTGAACACTCATATCAGTGGCAGATTCATTGCAAAACACATTTTTCATTTTTATGCCCTTTTTATGAAAGCTGTAAAGTTATATGCTTAAAAGACTTTGGCTAAAAACCTATGTGAAAATGGATAACATTTACTTTTCCTCAGCTTGGGGTGGAGTAAGCAGTTCACATTTATGAATATCCCTGAATGTGATGCATTTTTATTAACATTTCTACTTACAAGCTATTACCATATGTCTGCTTTTAAATGCATTTTAAAAGATTAAATTCAAAATGCCTGCTATCTTTATGCATATGAGAAGGTCCAACAATTCATACAAGATGCATTGGGGAAGACTGAAAAAAAAGCTGCTGATGACTATTTTTCCTTATTTTACCTCTTTATGCAACCTGAGGGTATCTTAAATACATTACAGAGGCATTCTGCCCATCGATGGGTGTTTAGAATAATGGCATTATCCAAAGTGGTCCAAGCTGACAAAACAATCAGGCCAAACCTGAGCCCCCATTTTTTATGGAAGGAAAATTCCTATTGACGTCAATGGGAGTTTTGCCTGACTACAGAATAAGGAAATTGGCCCCAAATGATATCTCCAAAGGGGGCTTTACGGCACAGCAGCTGTATCTCATGAGCCAAATCTCCAGGTTTCCATTATTCTTCTCCCAGCCATTAGTGAAATTACTAAGTGAGCCAAAGTAAGAATAATGCTCTGAGAAGTGAGGCTAAAGCACGCACCACATTCTGTATGTACACACACGACTTACAGTCACATCACTGTTCTCAGAAAGAAACTTAGAGTAACTGGCCACCCATGTTTGCTACAGTAAAATAAAGGGAATTCACCGCAGGGGCATCAAAGAGATAGAGCACCATAAAAGTTAGCAATGAAAGGACCTATGCTTAGATTCAAAAATACTTAGGCCCCTGAAAAGGCCTTGGTTTGGGTTTTATTTGATTCAGTTATTTTTATGCAGTGACTTCTTGATATAATAAACAGGAATAGGTATCTGAAAGTACAGATCAAAAGTCCAGGACTCCCTCCTTCAGGAAATTGCCCATTTCTCTTTTTAGGCCTCAGCTCTCTTAGCTCTCTTTTTTGCATTTACTTTGACAAAATGAACTAAGTTCACATCCCTTTGCTTCCCCATAGCCAGGGTTTAAGGCATTCAAGTGGAAGATCTGAATCTTCATGTCTTTAAGATGAAGAGGGTCTGAATCCAGATTTGCTACACCTCAAAGCTGAAGGCTCACACCATTACATTACTATGTAGAGGAGGATGGGAAGGATGACTTCATGCTCTAGTTTTACGATGAGAGTGCCACCCACAAAAAATTTTGTAAGGAATGCCTTTGTTCATACATTTTGAGTAGATCCTGTTTTCCAGATGAAGTGTCTCAGTGCTCTTTGGGTGAGGAGGTGGCTAAATTTTGAACCCCAAGCAAGCTTATGCACAGCATCTGTCCAAGGCCACTTAGTTTACTGAGGTAGTCTTCTCTCACATACTCAGTTTCTGTCCCTTACCATCCCTGACCCAGGTAGCAGTGTGGAGTGCCAAATAACAATCAGCAGCTGAACAAGAAGATTCAAATAGGAGTCCTTTGTCACCAGTACAAAGCCATGAAGCCTTGGTGATTAGCCCATTTACATACTCTCTGGTTGATAAATTGTGCTCCACAAATGGAACATGCTAAGCCACCATGCCTGCTATATGAGGTCTTCTTATCCAATATCCCTGTGATGCAACATGTGTTCTGGGCTGTGCAACCTGCTCACTGGTGTTTCAACGAGCAAAGTACTGAATGAAGTTTGTGGAGAATGCAGCCCAGCTGAGCAACAAGATTGCTGAGCAATGACTTATGGGGTTTTTCCTGATCTTCACATCTTCTGGCATCACCAGCTAGAATAACATTAAAATAAAAGTATGAAAGAAATGGAAAGACAAAAGATGTTTCCAAAGGTCATTGAAAATTCACCTTGAAAATGTGGGGGCTTAAATACCAGGATGTTCATTATGGATTAAAGCACATCATTCTATTCATTTCAGCAGCTGAATGGGCTGTAGCCACAGTCATGCTGGCACTTTCCTGGTCAGGAAGTGGGCCATAATGGCACAATCCAAAGAGCCAACACACATGTCCCACACAAATATGTTCAGCATTACTGTCAGAAGTCCAATAAGCCTGCTGTATCAGCCACTCCTCCTAATTTTATGCCATGAGTGAACTTGAGGATGCACTGTGGATACATCCAGATCTCCAAAGAAGTTCTTCAATTCATAGGGTGAAAAAACCTTGCAGTTTTTCAAATTGTGACCTGATTTTCATATTCTACTGTTGAATTATCAACTATGGCATAAGTTTAAAATAAGCTTCTAGTTAAAGTTAGGTATCTGCCAAAGAGAAAAAGCAATTAGTACATGGAGTTATACTTTTTTAATTGATGCAAAAATTTCCCTGACATTGAAATGAACATCAGAAATGCTGTGATCAAACTGGTCTCTTAAAGACAAAGTAACAACACGTGTTTCACCTTCACCAGCCTTCTTTCACAACATGCTTTTTGCAGAAAAACAACTTTTGTCAGTTTTCTGGAGTCAGTGAGCCTATACTGCAGCGGGCCTGGGTGACAGCCAGAAAATTATTGTCTTCAGAGGATTATGGGTAATGCCTTACTAATTAACTATAATGGTAACCTGGTAATGTTTAATAGTGGGTTAGGCATTGCTTTCCCCTCCGTCAGATGTTATCCGTTCAAGGAGAAAAAATATTTGTAAGGTGATTTCACTTAAGGTTTCAACATATTCTAAATGAACAATCTTTGTTCTCCCACAAATGGTATTGTGTTGGATAACAGAGCTGACAAGGTTTCATAAATCCTTTTCCAAGTTCAGCTTAATTGCAATTCAATATTCTTTTGTTTCTATTAACCCAGGTAAATAAATAGAGTGAACTGGCAATTTTGGACTGTGATCTATGGCACAGTCCCCAATGTACTGGCACAAGCTGAATTCTTGCAGATCACAAATCTGCAAGAAACATGTTTGTGTCTTCCAACAAAATGTCATCAAACCTCTAAAGGAATCCATATTTATACTTCACAGGGTGTGCTATGGCTTCACATTAGAAGCAGGCAGGCAGACTCTAAAGCAGCAGGCTTGAAACAGGGAGAGGAAAGATTCCTTTGAACCTTGCTCTTCTAAGTACTAGTATTGTAACTTATTTAAACTAATTTATTGTGTAATGAAAGCAATTCACTTTTTTCCCCCCAATCTTTCCCCTTTTCACACAATTCCTCTGTTACTTATTATAATGACGATCTTCTGTGCTTTTCCTCCACTAGCTAAAGCCCCAGTTCTGTAATACAATGTATATTTTACAATTCACTTTATCCCTCTGTGGTAAAACTACTTTCAATCTCTAACTTGCAAATACTCACCATAAAATTTAACAGACTATGGTGAGGGAGAATTAAAATTCCTTAATTCTCTATTAAAGAATTTCTAAAAAACTCAGCTGTTGTAGGATAAATAACTGTTTAAAATACACAAAGCAAAGATTGAGGGTAAGAGGTCACTTTTGATAAAAGTATATCTCTGTTGTCCTATGTCAAACTGTTCTGGAATCTGTCCTGTTTAACATATTTATACAGGAACTGGACAAACAAGAATGCAGCAGTATTTGCAGACCATATAAAATAGACCAGAGTAGCCATAATCAAGATAAATGCAAAGAATTGCAGAAGAATCCTCTAAGGCTAAGGGACAAAATAGAATTTGGAGTTTATCTGGCAAGTAAAGCAATGCACACAGGCAAAAAATACCTTATGGTCCATTTATTTATTAATCGCCACTATTAAGGAACCCAGTTCTGGAGTAATGGTGAATAATTACCTCCAAAAATAGTGTAATACACAGTAGTGATCAAAAAGACAGCTATAACATTAGGATATTTCAGGAAAGAAACTAAGAATAAAACATATCTATATGATCCATGTTGCACATATGTGTTGAATACAATAGAGAAAGAATATTGAAATAGAAATAGAGAAAGTACAGAGGAATTAGACTGAAACAGTTTCCGTATGTGGGCAGATTAGGAGTAGTAAGACACTTCTAATCCTGAACAAGAATCCTGAAGCCCCAGAGGATGGTTTGATGGGGAGGGCCCGTAGGATACATTAATTCACTGGTCTAAACAAATGCATAGAAGACATCATAATAAGCAATGATTCAGAGGGAAACCTCTGGCACGTGGAGACTGTAATCTGCTGACTACCAGAAGCTGGGAGAGCATAATAAAGAAAGATAATACTTGCCTTGGTCTTGCATTATTCTTTAAGTATCTTGTCTCAGGAATCAGGCTCTGGTGGTACTAAGCTAGATGGTCAGGCCTTAAGGGGTAGTTTATCTCTTCTTAGCATCTCCTTATGTGAGATTTACTTCATCTCCCTTTGGATAAGGATTTCTAAAGTGAAGAAACCTACACCTGAAGCTGTCATCAGAGGCTCCTATTTTGCAGAGAATTGGGCATTTTTAAGGCATGATTCATGCAAACTAGTTTAGACACTGTCGTGGTTTAACCCCACACCATCACTCCAAAGATCTCCTCCTTCTTTTTCCCCCCACTTTATGTCATATGGTCTGGAATATCCATTTGGTTGACTGGCATAACCTGTCCTGGCTGTTTCCTCCCATCCTTCCACACAACCCCAGTCTCCTCACCTGAGCAGTACAAAAGGAGAAAGAAAAGGCCTTGGCTCAGCAATAGCAAAAACTTCTCTATATTATCAACCCTTTGTTCAGCATAAACCCAAAACACAGCCCCACACCAGCCGCTGTGAAGAAATTAACTCTACCCCACCCAAAACCAGCATAGACACCTACCTCAGAATGAGATGAATCATACTTTACAAACGTTTGTTTCTCTCCATTGACTACAAAGGCAGCCAGAAATTATTATTTTTATTGTAGGTGTTTATATTTAGTCAGATGAATCTCATCTTTTTTTTTTCCAACTGCTATTAGAACACTGGTTAGGAGTGCAGCAGAGCAGAAACAAGGCAAATTAAGCACTGTAGATGCATATTCATGACAATTACCCAAACCACATTGTGAACTGTGATTTCCAGGAATTCAGGAGAAGATAATGGGCTCCTATGGCCATTCAATTTTTGTCATGGCTTAACCATAATAGGCATCTAAGTACCATGCTGTCACTCTTTCATGCCCTCACAGCAAGGTGAAGGGAGAATCAGAAGGGTAAATGTGAGAAAATATGTGTAGAGATAAAGACAGTTAAAATATTTGAAAAACTGTAGGGAAAAATTGACAACTAAAAAAATGTATGACACAAAAGAAACATAATTGCATGCCACCAATCTAATGATGCCCAGCCAGTACCTTAGTAAAGGCAGCCCTCAAGAAACTTCCACCCTCCAGCTTTTATTGCTGAGGGTGATGCCATACAGTCTGGAAAATCCCTTTGGTCAGCTGGGGGTGATTGTCCTGGCTGTGTTCCTTCCCAGCTTGATGTACATTCCCAGCCTAGTCACAGGTGGGGCAGTCTGAGAAGCAGAAAAGGCCTTGACCCTGTGTAATCACTCAACAGTAACCAAAACTTCCCAATATTATCAACATCTTTTTCATCAGAAACCCAAAACACAACCTCCCACCATTCTCTGTGAATCAATTCAATTCTCTCCCAATCAAACCCAGTACCAATCAGAATACTGAAAACCTCCAATGGGCAACCAGCAGGCACCATCTACATAATGCTCTAAAGAAATGTTATAGCTACAATTCTAATCAGGATATCTATGGCATAAGGAAGCCCTTCCTACAATTCCTCCAACAGCTGTTGGGGAAAGTATAAGAGCATTCTATTTTGGCAAAGCCTGTCAGCTAGCATTGGTGGCAAGCTGTTTTGTGACTGTCTGTCTATCTATCTATCTATCTATCTATCTATCTATCTATTTACACTATACATAAAATGCACAGAGTGAGAAGGTTTTCTTGCCATGGACAGGTTCAAACAGGTACCTCCAAGGATTTGCTTTTCACATCAAACCCTAGGTGCACATAGGTTGTCAACCTGCAGGCAAAGAGCTGTAAAAATATTTTATCATGTACATTTAAATGCAGCAACCAAAACTTCCCAAGTGCTAGACAGTCTTCTGTTTTTAGCAAAACACTGCGCTAAAACCATTGTGTTTCTGCTTAAAAATATGGCAATAAGGTCAGGTATGTAGAATTTCCACCTTCAGTGGTGGTCCAAATTTCTCTTGTGCTTGAGTTTAAGGCAAAAAAGATGTGGTGCTGTTTATTCTGGTTTTGATTAAAAAATGAAAAATAAATATTTTTCATGGAGTCTTACAGGACTTTTGGCCTTTCTGAATGGCATTGTATCGGGATTTCTCCACCCTTTCATTTGGGTGGGAGACCCAAATGGAACTCACTAGTACAACCTTTGGCATCTCCAACGGTTTGGCAATCTGTTTAGGTTAAATAGGTCAACAGGGTGGAGATAGCTCTTAAAGCTTCAAACTGTTCTTGGAAGTTAAAACAGCACCAGCTATTTCTATCAATATGTAGGTTAAGATCAGAGTCACAAGAAGCAAAAGTAAGACCTGTTTTGCCAATGTACAAAGAGGTCAGCAACTCCAAACTGGGGAGAGGTGGGGGAAAGACGGCCTGTTGAAGGCCCAAAACAAACGTTTAAAGGTTTAAAAGGAGGAACAGAGAATGATAAGGAGAGTATTCTGGACTGTAGTGTTGGCTGCACCACTGGAGGCAGGCAGGCAAAGGCAGAAGAGGTGTGGCTGAGCCCTGTAGACATGTATGATGTGACTCCAATGTTTATGGAAAGAGAACTGCAGCCAAATATTTGGAACCTGATGAGCACTCTCAGCTGCAAATAGCAGTTATGTCGACAAGCAATGGGCTTTATACTAAGCTTTCTGGACTTTAGAGTTCTCTGTGCCCTCTCTTACTTCCTCATTTAGAAAATCTTCTTCCACCACTTACACTTTGCAAAAAGTATGCCACAAACACTATCAATATGTGAAATTGAAAAATTTCAGATGCATGGGGGTAGGATACAACAGAGAGCCTACTCTGTCCTCCATCTTTAATATTATTCTTGCATTTATCCTGAAAAAAACCTATTTTCTGTGTAAATTACAATTTCAGGATTTACATGCTACAAGGTAGCAATAATCCAAATCATCATATATGCCAGCAAAATAGCACCTGAGAGTAAATGACATCTGAGTAAACTTGCTCCTGTAGCATTATCATTTGTCCCAAATGCCTCTTAGTTTCAACAAGCAGAATGAGGACTTTAAGGCCATTCCAAAAGTCTTCAAACCATCATAAAAACTCTTTGTACATACACCCACAATCTTTGTTTATCAGACAACGTGTGGCCACACAATGTGTAAGTTTCATACAGCTTTTCAAAAGCTACAGCATTCAGATATTTGAGTAGATAACTGTTTTAACAAAGGAGACAAACACATATGAATTTGGATTCTTGTATTTTAATTTATTAGTGAAATTAAAAACAGAGGTCAATGATATCTGACTACATATAATGCAAGTGTGTGCTTGAGAAAACATATTAATAGTTAAAAAGTGAGTAATTATGGAAGGGTAATTTTGGTTTAAAATGGCACACAGCTAGATATCATAGAGAATTTGGGATGTTCATGGGCACAACAGAACGAAGCAACTGATGTTGCTGGTATTGCTTATACTTTCAATATCATCCAACATAAACATTTCCATTTTTATTTTAAAGTCTCTGGTGTTTTGTGTCCAGAATCCTGCTGAGTTTATACACTCTCAGACTTGACTTTGTTCATCTCATTTGGTTAACTTATGATTTCAGTGCTGTCACATGTACAGAATTTTGTATTGGCTGCACATGTTTATATAAATGAATTTATATTTTAAACTAGCAGTATGAACTTGCATACCCCTAAATTATGTAAAAAATCCCAGCATATAAATAGCTGTCTGAGTACATGTGTCTAGAAGTCCCAGTAGGGCATGAAAAGTGGTTAACCCACCAATATATAGGCACATACCAATTTTGTGTACTCAATACATTTGCACTAAGAGTTAGATTTTCCACTCCAACTGGTCTATATTTGGAGATAGTAGAGAAAAGGGTGGAAAAAATAAAAAAAGCTGATTTTAATTCCTTAATCCCAGGAGATCTGGATTTAGAAGTGGATCCTTTTATTTTCCACTACATGAAGAGCCTCAGCAAGTATACCTCAGTGTCAGCCTGCCCTACTGCTCACATACAGCAAATGGCTTTTATTTATTTCAAGGGTAGAAACATGACCAATGCACAAAATGCTTCCATAATGCCATGATCTTTCTGCAGGCAGAGAACTGTATTGCAACTGGAAAAGTTCTGCTGCTTACTCCAGCAATTTTAAAATCAATTTGTACTATATAAGCAGGCAGAAGGATTTAGCCAAGCCTGTTCTAGATAAAGCATTGAATACCAGAGTGAGCTGAGGTTAGGTGTTGCTAGGAGAGATGAAGGTGGCACAGGCCATTCCAAAAGCTACACTCATTTAAATTATCAAAGGATAATATTCAGTTTATTTAGAAAATGGAAAACTGAATTAACTGAGTCCTTATACAGCAAGTTCTGATCAGATTTTTTAAAAAATGTAATTCAGGGAATGTGTTCCCCAACACTGAGTCATAATGCCAGGGAAGCATCAACAAGAAAATTAATGGATATAGCTCTTACTGTTAACTGCATGCAAGACACAGATGACATGTTGTGTTGTGCAACATGACAGATGCCTGGTTCCCATCACATGTTCTGATGGAGGGTTTTATAGTCCTCCATTACGGCACTGGAAGAGAGTTTATTTCCTGAGTGCAAGGGGCAGGAAAAAGTGTTGCCTTCAGGAAAATGCAAAAGAAATAAGCATTCTAAGGAGTTTCAGCCAAATATGGGGAATAGATTCTTTTTTTGAAGCCATCCAGACCAATTTGGCCATTACATCAATGACTGATTTTTCTAAACTTTCTAGAAGTTTCTAAAAGTTTCAGTATTATAACCAACACATGTATTATTGTTCTTCCAATCTAGGCATTGCCATCAAAAACGTAAATCTGATGTCAATGACATTATTATTTAAATGATTATGTTGGGTCCTGGATGAAGCATTAACACAGTCTCTAGTCCTGGTTTTCACCCTCTGTGAAGCAGGCTACCCTAAGAAATGGAGTATCACTCTCAAAGTCTCTCTAAGCAAAAGTTGTACAGGCCCCCAGATCAGCTCCTCGGAAAGAGCTCAGTTCTGCTTCAGTCTCTGTCCCCACTTTGCTGGGGGGCCTTTGAGTTCCTTGCTGCTGTTTCTCCAACCAGAAAATATGTGCATTGCTATTGAACTCTTTAGAATGGCCATAAAGTCGGTGAAGAAATTACAACCAGGGCATTACAGAAAACATTAGCACAACCCACAGTGAATAATTACCTTATTATTGCCACTTTTATTAGGAATTCAAGATCTGGATCAATATTTTCATATGCTCTGTAACACTCCTTGGGTTACATGACAGGTTTGCTGTTTTTAGGAATGGCGCAGAGGATGGAATTGCCAGGGAGTAGTGGAGTGCCCACTCAGGCGAGTCAGGAGCTGCATCCACCATACACACACAGTCGGTACACACACAGTCCAGGCAGGTGTCTTCTGTTGGGTGCAGGTCTGCAGCCCCCAAGCAGGCTGGTGGTGGTGGCAGGGACAGCACTGCCACCACCCGACCATCAATGGAGACAGTGAGGGAAGGCAGCAGGGCTGGACTCCACCCTGACAGCCCCAGCAGGCTCTGCAGGGCCTGGGCTGGCCACAGAGCTGCTGGCAACACGGTCACAGTCAGACTTGGGTCCCAGGTGGTGGAGCTGATGTGGTGGCTGACTGCTAAGGGACAGGAATGTCTGGGCTACTGAGTCCCCTACGCGGCAGATGTGTTCCATTCATTAAGCTCCTCTTAACACTGTTAGCATCTTGCCTGTTGCACTAGCAGGACTGCTCCACAATCTTGCAATGCTTCTTTTCCCCCCCAGTTTGATTTGAACACACAGTGTATTTACCATGACGTTTTCTTTCAGTCTTCTTCCTCTTTAGAACTTATTTTAAACTTTCTTCTAAGCAGAAACTCAGCCCCCATCAATAAAACACCCTTCTGTTTTGGGGCAGTTCACTTCCACGGGCATGTGTGAGAGCAGTTGCTCAGCCAAGGATTGCCTTGCTTCCTCTCTCAGAAATAGCATGACCTATGGTCACATGTGTCTTCTCCAACTTCTGCATTTCAGGGTGGTCCTGTGATCAGCCAGTGTTCTTGATTCTTCTCAGCCCTAAGTTAGCATTTCCACATCTTTCAATGTGTCTGTTGTCTTCAACTAATGAATCCCTGGTTCATGTGTTTAAAAAACACTTGCACATTTTCCTTGTAACATACACCCATTTCTATCTATCATTGTAATACTCAAAGTATTTCAATCCTTCTCATATGATACTCTGATCATGCTGAATATTGGCAATACCTCTTCCCTTTATAGCATCACGAAACCTCATGATCATCCTCCAGACTTTTGTACCACTTTCTACAGTGAAACTGCTAAATAAAATTCATCCCCAAATATGCTGCATTGTTCTTTTCTCAGCACTGCTGGTGGTCTTACAATTACCAATAGGATTTGCTCTCCAATTTGTGTCAGGGAAATTAATATCCCCCAACACAACGCCCAGCAAAATAATTTCTTCATTAATGTTAAAGGGAACACTTGCAACATATAAAACTGATCTTCAAGATCTGTTCATAAAATAATTTTCTTAATTTCTTCCCCAGATTGAATATCTAATGTCTTCTATGTATGTTCCTTTATCACATTATTTTTCAGCATTCTACATCTAAACATGTGTCATGCCTGCCCAGCGCATTTGTTTTCTTCTCTGAGTGCTGCAAATCCTCCAATAGGTATTTCTCAGGCCTTCTGGCTCTTCTATTACACTATTTTTTTCTCTATAATATTTAATTGTATCCACTGTTCACATTCCTTCACTTTCAGTTTTAGGTTCTTCACTTAGTTTTAGGTGATTTAGGTTTTAGATTCTTTATTTCTTTCAGCCTTTACCTGTTTCAATTATTTCTTTCTGATTTCATTCCATTTTCTAGCTAAATTACATGATTTTAGCTGCAGCTGCAGTCATTTGACTGTGACTCTACTCATTAATAATTTCTCTTTATTCCTAAACTTTCTACCGTTTAGTTGTACTTTTTCTACCCTTTCCTTAATTTCACTGTTGCTGTGAAATAAAACACGAGTTTTCTTTGGAGATTACTTAGTTGTCTCTCAACATTGTCTCTGCGTCTATTTGTTTAAAACTTTCCTTATGAATTATCAACTAAGTTCCATAAACTGGAACCCACAAACCATCTCAGTAGCCCAGTTCTTTATATTATCATTTTGTTTTTTTCTCTCTCACTAGAAAAGACAGAAATACTATTGAGGTTCCCTGGTTTGCTTCTCCTAAAATGTTACCTGTCTGGAGTAGTGCAAATAGAGAAATGTTTTATTTTTCTCACAATAAAGAATTTTTGTCAGTTTCTCAACTTCTATGCATCCCAGAGCCTGAAAACCAATATGCCTTTTTGTCCTCTGGGCCTGTTCAGGAGAAAAGCCAATTGATTCTTCTCAGTGGGGAATAGCAATCACACAATCCATTTTCCATGAGGGACTACAGAGGATTCTTCTACTTGTTTTAAACTTATTCCATCTCATTTATAACTCTCTTTCAAATCATATCTGTATTGTCTATTTTCTCAATTGAGTTCTAATCCACATCCATCCTTCATACTCATATCTTATTTTCTTGTATCAGCACTCTCTTCTTCTCTTCTGCCTTTCTGTTCTTCCTTTCATGTTTTCTTTTCTGTAGCAGCTGCATTCTGTTACCCTATATCCCTTCTCATATCCTCTTCCTCTTCTGCTGCTTGTTGTTGGATGTTTCTTTGGATCTCCCTGTCCACCAAACTCTGTTTTCTACATCTTCATCATTAGAAGTTATCTGCACCTCTGAAATTACTTGTGCAATTACTCCTGCTCCATCTTCTCCCATCCCTGATTTTGGACTTGACTTATGGTTTCTCTTTTAGTAGTCCCAAGTTCTCTTTGAGGAGTGCGAGTAACCTTTTGGCCAAAAGTGAGTAACCTTCTGCTATAAATGCTCTGGAAGATAATACTCATCCCACAAACTCTGCAGCTGGTAATCTTTTTCTCCTCTCTTATTTGAGGCACTATCTTTCATTCCCAATCCCTAGCATTAGCAAAATATTAGGGCAAAATGCATATCTCAACATGTAATCTTTTCTTGTATCTTCTTTAATGTTTTTGCACATTTTCTATTATCTTGAAGAGTAAGGACATAGAGTAGTTCCTCTGCATAAATCAAAATTTGTAATTAATTTGGTCAAAATTTTCAAAAATAGGAATTTAAACTCCCAAGTCTGTATTTGGACAATGGCTTGAATTTCCCAAATGCATGGCTGTCCACATTTCCCAGTGATTGAAATGGAGCACGATGGAGACTTCAGGGCTTCACTTTAGGCACCTCAAAACAAATTTTGACCAAAGACTATGTACCAAAATCTTTATAATTTAAAAGAACAAACATCATCCATATAAAATGTGAAAGTGAAGTGCCTGCAACAATGGACAGCATAGACTTAGAAATGATGTGCAAAAAAAACACAGATCAAAAAATGCAAAATTCATTTCTATTATTTTGCTGGGAAGCTCTGCATTTACAAGGACTGCAAATTAATTACACAGTCTAGCAGTAGTTGAAACTGCAGTTATACAGGGAAACAAAATATGATATGAACCTGATTATCACTGTATCCACATGATCCTTGACCAGACAAAGGTAGCAATGATAAATTGACACAAATAGCATTATGTTTGCAGTACATTATTATGATGTGAAGAAGCAGTGACATTTTCAGGAGAAAATTTACCGAATATCACAACAGACACCTTCAGGAATTCCCAAAGTGTAATTGGGAAGGAAACAGTGCCAAAAAGACCACAAACACCATGATACAGCTGTGATATGTCCATGTTATATAGAGAAAGCATCCTACTAGGAAAAGAGGATAATCCTTGCCACAGAAGTTTATAGACAATGTATTTTTAGCATGTCTGGACTTCCCAAGAAAGTTAGTGGAAATTTCCACCCAATAAGAAGGAGTGCTAGTGCCTTTCCCCAAAGAAAACTTCAGAATGATTTGTTAATGAATAAATGTGTTTTAAAAATCCATTCTTAGTATTATTTTCTTTTCCCTAGTAAAGCAAAAGTTATAATTGCTTGGTGAGAAATCAGAGCTGTGAATAGCTAGTTATTGTTGGCATCACCACAAGCACCACCACATTTTTTCCCACCTACTGTGTAGCTTAGCTGGCAAGTCCCTGAAAATTAATGACCTACTCAGAAACAGATATTTGGGCATTATTTTGTGAAGACTGGAATGGTCTTTACTGCTAATTGAGGGATAAGCAACTGTACAGAACCAAGAGAACTCCAGGAAAGACTATGTAAGTGTAACCACCAATCCTCTCCATCTTTCCTTGTCCCCAGCACAGAGTCAGTCATTGACTCATGACTTCCAGTGTGAGTTACTAAACTCCAGTATAAAGCTAATATTCTAGTAAAACTTGAATCAAATTTCTGGTGAAAAGTGGGGGAAAAGAAGCCTAAAGGGCTTTTTTAAGTTATGTTTGCTCACTTTTGTGTGGTTTTCTCTTACTATATCCAGAATCTTTTTTATTTTTTCATACACACTGATCCTGAGAGTAGAAAATGCTCTTTAGCAAGGCATCAAAATTCTCTTTTTCTGGCAGAGCTATGTTCAGGAACTTGTGCTGGTTATAGTACAATGCATTAGTATTGCACAATATTGCACAATGGTATTAACCTGTCCAACATTCTTTGTGTGAATAGAATAGCTGCCTTTGGTTACAAAACTCTTCTCAGGAACTGTAGTGGCACAGAAACTGAGCAGACAGATCTCTCTAAAAAGAGAGTGAAATAAAGAAATTACCTTCTTTTGAGGGAAATTGCTGCTATTAACATCACTACATTGAACATTTGCAGAAAAACTGTGTTAGACGGTAATGATCATGGAAAAGAACTTAACTGGAAATTTAAGTATTGAGGACTCATAACCTCATTTGAAAAATATTTCAAATTCATTGTAACAGAGGGTCTATGCAAATAAGAATCTGTTAATTTACCTAATACACCTCCTTACATCTGTAAAGCTGTAAATTACTATATTGGTTACCAGAAAGAGGGGACCCAGGTCTGAAAATTAAATACAGAAACATGTGAAAGTATATGCACACCCTGAAACATTTTCAAATTTTCTGAAATCTAATGAGTTCAAATAATTATGGGCTTGAGAAGCAAATTATCAATCTGTTTTCTATCAGGAGGACAATTGCATCAAGAAGACTCACTTGGAGCCCAATGCTGAGTAATAAACCACCCATGCAGTTTCCATTTTTGACTTCTTGCTTTTGGGGGGGGTGTGTGAAATAAGCTGCAGATGACAGTCAAAAGCACAGACTTTGGTAGCTTCTTTCCAATGAATGTATTTTCCTGGACACTTGCTGTTCTGGATTTTTACAGTGCAAAAGTAAAAAGAAACAGTTGTGCAGTTTAACTGAGATTTCATTTGAAGGAATTGCATGATGGTTTCATTACTGAGATGGCAAGTACAGCTCAATCTAGTCAATATGGAATTTCCTTTTTCCATTCTCTGGATATAACAGGATACAACAGGCAGTGAAATAGGCACTTAGTCACTGGGTTTTTTTACAAATCTTTTAAATTCCCTTATTGCCCAATCTTGAAGTTGTTGTGAACTTGCCAACATTTTTCTTGACATAATTCCTGCAATAGCAGGTCCTTAAATGCGAATTATAATTAAAATAAACTTCATCCTCTATCTGTGTACTGCCAACCATAAATACTAGAAATAGTATATATATATATATATAATGTGACATTTCTTTAAAGACATCATCTAATAGCTAACTAAATCTGATAACTATTAGCCTGGTCCATGACATTACATCATTTTACTCCCCAGAAGTCCTACCACCACAAGAAAGTGCCACTGACAAAATGTGTTTTCCTGTACCCAACATATGCTTTAAGTACTGCAGGAACTAACTTTTGAGTACTCTCTGAAGGGTATTTGTCTGGTCATAATTTCCAAGAAAACGCAGAAGCAATGAGATTTGCAGCCATAGGCTTAACTCTGGCTGCATAGAAATAATTATATGGAATTTGATTCAGAGTCTTGGAGTTACCTTCTTACTGAATGAACATCTACTGTGCATAGTCAGGTCTACACACCTGTGTCTTAGGAATGGATATCTGTCTCACCTTTCCCTTTCTCTGAAGAAATCTCACTTTTTTTGCTTGGCCTTTTACAGGTTCTTTCACACCCTCTCTTTGGAGTTAAGTCTACTGAGGTTTTTGTCTTTGTACTTAGGTCTTTCCTGACCATATGTAAATGTACATTCAGATGAACTCCAAACTACTAGTTTTATGAATAATAAATACTGATGATGAATAACAGGATGAATGAGAAATATAAACACTTAAGAAAAGACTGCAAAATTACTATGCAGAAATTTCTATTGGTTATTTTGTAACCTTTTCTAATGCTGTGGAAACAGAACAGACCAAAGCCAATCAGGGGGGAAAAAAACCAATTTTTTCCAAGTAAAACTATCAGAATTTAATTAGTAGCATTTCAACATGAGCAATATCAATGATATTGTATTAAATTAATTATTTGTATCAGAAATAATGTGTCCAGTAGAACTAGACAAGTGATCATGTCCCTGTACTCAGCACTGGTGAGGTTGCAGCTTGAGTCCTGTGTTCAGTTTTAGGCCTCACACTGCAGGAAAGGAATTGAGGTGCTGGAGCCAGGCCAGAGAAGGGCAACAGAGCTGGGGAGGGGTCTGGAGTACAAGTCTGATGATGAGTAGGTGAGGAAGCTGTGTGAAGAGTTTAGTGTGAAGAAAAGGAGGCTCAGGGAAGACCTTATTGCCTTCTACACAAGGATTTTGTGTGAGGTGGGAGTCAGTCTCTACTCCCAGATAAGAAGCGACAGGATGAGAAGAAATGGCCTCAGATTGCACAAGGGGAGGTTTACATTTGAAATTAGGAAAAATTGCTTCATGGAAATGGTTTTCAAGCATTGGAACAGGTTTTCCAAGGAAACGGCTGAGTCACCATTCCTGGAAGTGCTCAAAAAACATGTGGATATGGCACTTGAGGACATGGTTTAGTGGTGAACATGGTGGTGGTGTTAGATGACCTTATAGGTCTTTTCTAACCTTAAGAATTCTAAAATTCTATTTTTCTTTCTTTCCTGAAAAAAACAGTCATCTCTTGAAGTTATTGGGAAATTGCATTGTGTGAGCTGGTACTGGATCCACAATTAAATACAACTGCCAAATATATTTTTTTTCAAAATAGGTAATATAGACTTTTATTAATGATGTCACCAGTGTCTGGAGCTTGATTTCTTATTAAAGCTTCCATTCAATTTCTTCAGTACTGTTCCATGCCTCTTCTCCTTGATGATTTGACTATCTTTTAAAACATCCTATTTCCTCTGAGGATGAAAATATAAGGAAAAGAATCCTCATGCAAGAAGAAACAAGATCTCATCTCTGTTTGTTCCAGATTGTTCTCCCTTTCATATCCTTATGCTGTACTGCACTTTCTCAGAAACTTTTATTAGTTCACTTAATAGTCTATTAAAATCTATTTTAATCTGTATATTCAATGAAATTGTACAAACACATTGCATCCATTACTTGCTCTTTTCACACCCAAGTCAATGATCAGCAAGAGCTTAATCAGGATTGCAAAAGTACTGACTCATTCTCTAAATCAAAAGCAGTATTCAATGTTTATATACTTTTTAGGCCATTCTTTTTACCAATGGCAAGTTTATGTATGTTTGATTCTAAAGACAGATAATATATGTGAGGATTCAGACAGGTTTTGCACACTCCAAATACATTCTGAAAAATAGAGTAAGGAATATTTTCCTCTTTCACTTGCCTGCAGCCCCCTCTTCTCAATCTCTCACCTTCATACATTTTTTATTAGTGCTGTAATTTAAATATAAAATGAGCTTACCATTCACCTAGGCTAATCAGATGTGACTACATATGAATGACATTTGGGATTATGCCCTGCATGAGGACATTCACTAACTCCCTGAGGTCATAATTTTACTGCTGAGGCTTATGATTAGGAAGACTAATCAGTCTTGTGATGCAGACTTCAGGATTTCATTATTTTGAGAATAAGTTTTTTCTCCAACTGTTGAGAGGAACTAGAAGTACAACTCATTGTATTATATCCATTTGATGAATTATCTCATATTCATTTTTCCTTACTCTACTTTAGGAACCAGAAGTGAGTTCTAAGAAAAGAAAGGAGAAAAAATTCTAAAGATTTTATGAAATGTAGAAAGTGCTCCAGCCTTTTTAATCGTGTGACATGCACATATGACAAGAGCATAAGCCTACAAAATTTCACAATGGTAGCACACAAGAATCTTCAGCAGTAGGTGAAGTGGGACAGTTGCCTTGCCTGGCTACATGTTCAGGTGACCTACATTTAGAAATACTTGAAGAATCAAATTCTTTTCAAGATCCCTGAAGTCCATAGATTCCATCCATGCACTCAGATGCACAGTTTTGGTAAGAGGAAGCAAACAGCTTGCATTTTCTTTCCATACTCAGTGGTTGGTCTCAATTTGCCTAACAAATATATTTTCCTTTGTTATCATGAGTCCAGTGTCCTCTTTCTCCATCTTTTCCAGTGGAAAATATACTTATTGCATAACGCCCTGTGGGTAAAGGGTCTGAATTGGTAGTGCACTTTTTCATCCTACGGTTTTAATGGCTTTAAGCATAGAAAGACCCCATGGCAGTGAAGTTCTGAAGTCATGCTGACTTTTAAGCAGATATCTGATATCAGCTTAGCACAGCTTAGCACAACACATAACTATGCACTGAAACATATATTGGACTGGTTCCTAGCAGCGACATGCTATACATGCTTGAAGTGCAGTCTGCTCATATGCCTTGTTAAACTTCATTTACTTGTCTTTGGGGAAAAAAACCACTATTTCAGGGTGCCACCTGAAGCCTCACTGGCAAAGAAAAGTAAGGTATTTAACATATGTGAGCAAATGTGGCATATCTTCTCAGGGAGTAGAATGCATAAAAAAGCTCCACTTACATTAACTTAACAAATAGGAACCCTAGCCATGGATCATGTCTGTTGAATGTAACAGAAACAGATTCTCTTCTCCAAAAACCTTACTGTAAAAGAATGAGAAAAGTGATAGAGATTAGAAAAAGGCTTGAAAATATTTCCGATGGTGATAAGAAGTGAAATTTATCTTCGTCTGTTGCACAGTTATGGCTGCACCCTCTCAGTCTACCCACTGATGTTTTTTGCAGGCATCATTTTGAAGAGAGCTGTGAAAGAGAAAACACTAAGTGGCTTGGCTTTGCAAGTTTTACAGGATGCTCTTGCCAATCGCATCCTGCAGCATCACTTGACAACTTTGATTAGAAACATTAACAACTGCAAAAGCCCTTTGCAGTGAAAGTACGTAGGATGACCATCAGGGACTCTGCTTCCTTTCCTGATTAGCTATTAGTGCTGATAGCCAGCTCTATACAAGACTTAAATTTATGACAATCATGAGGGAAATCATCAGAGAGGAAGAAATAATTTATAAAATTCACATTACCACTGAGTAATTTGTTTTGTTTTTCCTGAACCTTTCAGTAACTTCCCTAACATTTTCCTCATTTGATCATTTTTACTTACCTTTCATTTCCTCTGTAGACTCAAGTAAAAAAATCTTAAGTTCTACTTCTAATCAAGTAAGCAATCTAGCATTTATTTTGTTTTCAGTATTTTTAAATGTAACTCAGCATGGGGTTTCTTTTACAAAAATTTACAGAAGTTGTCTATATAACTTTTATTCTTCAATATTCAAATAATTTAGCAGAAAAAAATTGTTTTCTTCTGGGCTTGTTAATGTAGGCTGAATTCAGTGGGAGAAAGCAAGCAGCTAAAATTGACTTTGATATAAGAAATATTTACAATAAAAAAATCAGCAGTCCTTGTTAGTTCCAGAAATAATAATAAAAGTTTTCCTCATACACATTTTTTAATTACAAACTGGTATCTTATTCTAAAAAATATTTTAAAATTGCAGCCATCTGTATTTGAAATATCTCTAAGATAATATGAAACACAGCTTGGCAGGTTTTTTCTTTGATGTATAGGACTTACAAATATGCCACATCAACTCCGTGCTCCTTGTTTTAAAATTATTTCTAGCTTGATAGCTTGTATGCCAATAGCTTACAATGTTATGCCAATAGAAATGGCTTTCATCAAAGGGCTTAATCCTCTCCATGCTTAGCATAAAAGTCAGTAAAAGATGGAAGAGCTGAATGGTTCCTCATATTTATGTATGTAAAGGCATTGAATATGCAAGTGTTTCTCACCTTAAAGGTGTTGCATAAAATCAGTGTACAGAAAGGATGTGTAACAGGTCCCTGTTTTGTTCCTCCGTCAGATCTGTATTCTGTGGTGTCACGTCCATCAGCATTATTTTATTTGAATGTGATTCATGCACATGTAAATATGAAGTTTGATAATGCCAGGGCTTATTCTGAAATGTTCAATTGGATTTTGCTTCAATAAGAAAGATGGTGGAAAAAATCAAGTATATCAAGTGTTGGCACAAGAACTGTATCTGCAAAACTACGAGTTTGATTGAAAGGCTGGACTCAAGCTCTTTTGAGCAGCAAAGCAGTTTAATCTGGAGGAATCTTGATCACATAATGGCAACTAATTTGAAAACTCATTCACTCCTAAGGATTATGGTACAGGAAATTATTTGGGGTCGAGGTATCTTAGAGTGTGTGAGATTTTATCACCATCAATACATATTATCCTCAGTAAGAGCAGCAGGATTTAGCAAAATACAGAGAATCTCTTACATTTTCTTAGCAAAATGTGGTACTTTTTAAATGAAAAAAAGAAAAAAGTTTTGGGTACCCAGGCAGTTTTGGAGATAGCAATCCTCATCCCAAACTCAACTCCTAAAGTACATGGAAAGATGGAATGCAGAGGCTGGCAGAAAAGATTTAGAAGTTCAGACAGGAAGGTAAATGAAGCAGTGCAAGAAAAGCAAAGCAATTTCCACTGACTGATCACCCAGCCTAATTAGAGCACCAGCATTGTATCCAGCTCCCTCACCTAACAGCCACTGAGGCATAACGACATAAAAGAAATCATTGAGAGAGTAGGAAAGCAACACACAGTGGAAAGTTCCATGAAATGTTCCTGCTGCAGATGGTTTACAGGGATGCTCAGAAATGGACACTTCACATGTATTTTCTCATAAATACATCACACAGGAGATCTGAATTAGAGTCAATGACATCTGTATTGAATGACTTTGACAGCAATGAACTGTTTAGTATTTTTACCTTTAACACAGAAAATTATTCCCAAAGTAGTTTTTGGACACCGGCTCAAAACCTTTTTAATTGTCTAACTAAGGTATATGTCTCATAGTGCAAAATGCCAGTAAAACTGATTTTTTGAAGTTAAGTCTTTGTTGTGACTGTTTCCCATTTTAATGACATGGAAAAGTTGGATTGTTTTTCCAAGAATCTGCTGCTTGGCATAAGAGATAGTAAGTTACTTAATCATGCATTACATTTCTAAAAATGAGGGGCCTAACCCACATCATGACTTATAGCTCCAATTTGGTATCCTAAAGAGCACCATATTTTATTAATCTAATCTTGTAATGGTCATTCATGGTGACAGAATGTGACATATTTAGGAGAAATGTACAGATGCTGAACCACAGACACAGACATTGGCATGTGGCTTACAGGCATTTCGTTAGCTGTGCCTCCTTGTCCACTGTGTAACAGGAGCCCCTCAATCTCCCTTCCATGTGACAATCTTTTGCTCTCCACCTGCCCTCTTAATGGTTGTCTTCCCCTTCTTTTGGTATAACTGTTGTATCTTTTGTCTGAGTTGATGTTGCTTGCAGGGAAAATGTTGGGCTTAGCCACAGATCATGTAGGTTGCCGGACATGGCATGAGTTTCAGGGAGTGGAAGGACAGTGTCTTCATCTTTTCTGTTTTCCGAGGAGGAACTGGGGCATTAAGAAATATCTGGGCAGAGAAAACCACCTTATTTCCTGTGTCAGCAAGGAGACCTGTAAAAGGTCAATGGCTGTCTGGCCCAGGTCACTTCCACTTCCCTTTGGAGCAGCAAACAGCAAAAGTGTGCACTCTCCAGGGGTACTCTGGGCAGTGCAGCAAAAGGCATTTCAAGCCAATTCTTGCCTTGTTATGATGTCAATTCTATTTCAGCATCCTCTCATTTTCAATTTCATCTGTCTCCAGAGCCTTTCATTTGTGATTAGTTTTTGGACACTGGACTAAATGTGTCAGAGCCAGCCTAGAGCTATGGTTTATAGAGAAGTGTAGTTCAGGTAGCAGCAGCTTTCATGAAACTTCTTGTTCCACTGCCATACAGCAAAACAGATTTTAAAATCATAGAAGTATATAGGATTTAATTCTGACGGAAAGATTTCTATTTCTGCATGGTGTATAGTTCTTGCTATTCTAGCCTTAACATCAGTTTATAATACCTTACCCTATTTTTAAATTTCATATAGGATTAACTTACTGGACTTACTTTTTAAGGACCTATTAATTAATCTCATTTTTGAGGCCTTTCATTTTTAATAATAGGAATTTGCTAATAAACAGGATCCAAATTTTTTAATCTTGGTGCTTTATAATGAGGGTATCTATGAAGACTTACACACTGTTTTTAAATTATGTATGCATAAAATATGTAAAGACATGACCATGTATGTCCTCCACATATATATGTGTACATACACATACAAAAGGCACTGAAATATATATATAATTTGTTCATAAAGATATTAACAATTTTGGATCCTTACTTTGTCACCAGTACAGTCAATTTCTAACAAAGCCAAGGAAAACCCCTTTTTATCTAAGTTGGCATTTTATTTTCCCATCTTATTGCAAATAACCTTCCACTTAGTACAGGAATAACATGTAAGAGTAGGGTCAAACCATCTCTACAGGCTGATCTTTATTGCTTCATAAATAAACATGTTGTTTAGTATGACTAAATACAAGGAGAGAGATATGAGGAATGGAGACAGAAAGTCAAATTGAAAAGAACCAGGTTATTATCCTAAACCACAGCATCACAAATTTTGACACAAAATTTGTCAAAATCATGATTATTGACCAATGTCTGTTTCCAGTGCAGTGTATACAGAGGATACAGTTCTTGAATAGAAGGATGTATAACAGTGTCAGGAGTGGTAATTTCTGAGTAATATTGTATTAATTAGATCATTGCTGAAACACACCACTGTCTGCACTTCTAAAGGAATCGTGGTGGAAGGGTGTCAGAAAAGAACTATAAAATAGAAAAATGGTCTGTGAATATGGTCTGTTTATTTGCAGTGAGAGAGTGGCAGAAGCTCTATTCATTTAGCTAATTAAGAAAGTGACTGGATCATATTCTACAAATATCCATGTGGGGAAGAGATTTTTTGATAACAAATAATTTTTTAGTACAGCAAAGGAAGGCATAATAAAACCCAAAGGTTATATTGAAAATGTAACCATTCCATCCATCTAGTATTTTGATAAACAGAAACCAGGCTTCTCATAGTCTCCATTTCCAGCTGATGACTTCTCAGTTTAAAACAACAAATAATATTTTCTCTATAGTACCTTTCTGAAATGCTTTGCAGCTCTTACTGATGAATCTCCTATGTAGTTCCCTGGGTTCTCAAGTCAATGCAGCTATTTTCACTGGCCATCCTGATTATCTAAGTTTCCCAATACTATACTATCCAAATACTCCGTTCCCACTTTTATGACTATCAGGGAAAAGATTTCTCTTAATACAGATGGTTTCTTTTCAATAATTTCCTAAATCACCTATCATGGTCATCTCACAGTTGTGCTCTTAAATTCCACTTTCTCCAAGCAAGTAAGCAGTTTTCTTTTCAGCAGCATAATGAGTGCATTGTAAAAGGACATACAGAATATGACCCCTTTATTTCCTTTCTCTAGAAAATGAAGTCATTCTATTCAAAAGAAAAGAAAAAACAAAAGAAAGAAAGCAGAATAGAACAGATTAAGTTATTTTGGCACATCCTGCTTTGGTAAACCAATATTCCACTTCCCTTTTATCAGTAGCTTTAATGGTCTTTCCCTTCAAAACCTGTTTTAAAACTACATGCATTACTGAGCCAGACTGACAAATCTGCAGTTGCACACAGCAGCTTCCTCCTCTTAAACACAGGCAAAGCTCTTGTCTTTAGACCTTGTACTATCACTAGTTCAGTAAGCTCAATTTATAATAGTTACTACTAGACCTGTATTTTGATGCAAATTCTCTAAAAGAACAGCCACTGTATTTGTTGCCCTTTCAGTAAAATCACCTGTAATATTTTTTTTTATTTCTGTTATAGTTATTTCCATTATTTCAATTGCATTTATACTTCATTTCTCTCCTGTTGCCAGTAATCATCAACTTACTGAAAAGCAGAGCAAATTACTCTTTTGTTTTGTGTCAGTAGCTATGGTTTCTTTAACCTCTTTGCCATCCAGCTAGCTATTTTAGATTTTTAGTTTTTCTTCATCTGTAGGTGTCTCTATCCTTCTGTTTAAGTGCATGAACAGAGTGAAGAATTGCTATAAAGTAATCAGCTTTTTAACCTATAGTTTGTCCACTGCTTCTCTGTGGTCATCTGTGCCCATCTGGTGGTTAAATGCAAGGCAGCTGATTACTTTCAGTGAGGCTAGAGCTAGTGCGTTTTTTCATGACTGAGGTATGTTTACAGATAATTTCTGTGCTTCAGATGACAGGTGGTCACTTGTATAGCTGTTGCTGTTCACTAAAGGTGCGTTCTGTACCCACAACTTACCAAACTCTGGCCTTTTGAAATACTAATTCCACGTAAAGGTCTAAATCTCTGCATCATTCTAACTACTTTTCCAACTGCCCAGTCTAAAGTTAATTTTCATAATGCCTTCCTTAAATGCAAACTGCTCCGACTGCTTATAAGTTTATTAACTCTTTCAAATGCTCTCCAGTTGCGCCAGAAATTGCTGGTGAAGAAATGTGTGTGCAGTCACAGCACAGAGATGTAACTCTGTCTTCAGAATGGTATTTTCTAAAATACAGCTAAATGAAACATAAAATGAAAGTCTGTCATAATGACATATTCTCACCGAAATTTCTTTCTCTAGTATATGCAATGAACCAGATTATTTGAGAAAGCAATATTTTTCTGCAAGTAAGAGTGAAAAAACCATAATTCCTTGCACTTTTATTTAAAATTAAGGGAATTATGAAAAAGCTCTCAGACTTTTGGGGAAATGATTGACTTACATTCAGTTTTCTAAATGTTTTGACCCCTGCAGTATCCAGGAGGTATCACATTGCACCAAATAAAGAACACAAGCTATAATCTAGTGTAGAAGCTGCCTCCTTTTAGTAAAACTTCCTTTTGTCACCTTTGCATGCTTGTATGTGGAGTCTGCAGAACCCAAAACTCTGAAGTTTTGAACTAAAATTCCTTGTGAATTCCTCTTGTGATCTCTCCCTGCCTTTTACTTAAGTGAAGTGATTCCAGAACAAAAGTCAACCAAACATTCTGCACTTTTTGACAGTGGAAGGTGAAACATACTTTGGGCAGCAATTTTTAAGCATAAACTTGATACTGGCTCCAGTTTATTTCCAGAACTAAAAGAACATCTAAGAAGATTAACTATAAAACTTTATTAGTTGCCTCTCAGTTATTGACTAATACTCTCCCCAGGCATGCATTTTTTCATACTTTGACAAAAGTACCTACCTGAGTGAAACCATGGCCCTTTTGATGTCAAAGGCAAAACTCAATTTCATGACTTGATTTTAGCCTCTGGTTATATTTTCAAAATATACACTTCAACGGTATAAAATGTCCTGAAAATCCCATGCCAACACAACCAGCACCCCAAATAGTAGGACATTTTTACATTGGCATGAATAACCCTGGCACCACCCTTCCTGTGGGTTTGCTTTTTCTGTACACAGGCATTTAGTTATAAATTTTGGGAGGAAATGTTATTTATAATTCTATCTATATCAGTAGAAACAACACTGGTAATAAATAACAATACAATTATGATTCGTTTGCTTTTTACATTGCCTTTATGTTAGCCCTAACAAATGCTATATTGATTTTACATTTCTTAAGTGTTTTTCTATTTTAAAGTCCTCTGCAGTGCAGGCCTCTATTACAGCAGAGTGGTTCTTGACCCTCATCATAATGGGCATGTTCTCAGTACCAGCAGCCTTTCCAGCACTCTCACTGGAGAGGAGTGCTCACGATGCACTCACTGCAGCGTGGTGAGTAATACACATTTAGAATTTGGCTTACTCCATTATATTTCACATCCCTGTAAAGCCCACCAGAAATAAGTAAAGTACTTTTTAATGGACACTGAATTGTTTCTAGAATGTACATCCTTGAGAAAAGATTGTTTCTTTTCTCTGTTAGACTGAAGGGTTCCTTTTGATCACAGTTCACTCTTGATTTGACTGACTGCAGACTCCTACTTACCAAAAATTCTCATGGGCTTGGCTCACCACAATATCAGAGAACACAAGCATTCTTCAATGCATTAAAGATGCAGTAACTTAGGAATAATAAAATGTAATTCAGAGAGGAAAAATTACAGGTTTTAACACAAGGATTACATAAAGATAGACCCAGAGAATTAGGGATGATGGACCAGTGCTCTTTCTCCAGTCTTTTGGGTTTTTTTTACAGAATCCTTCTACTTAGCAACAGCAATACACATTTTATGAAAACAAACCAAAAAAAGCTTCTATTCTATCAGAAGGATTTATTTTCATAAATATAAGTTGAATAACAGGTAACTATGTTTCTTAAAGAAAAAACAACATTTGAAAATTATTCTAAAATAACCTCCTGTGGTAAAAGACACTCATAAAACTAGACATGAACCACAGGCACAAGAGCTTTTGGCATGGATAAAACATACTTATAGGAACAGCACTGAAAGGATTACTTGGCTTTTGGGAAAACTTGTTCCTTGCAAGCATAGGTAATCCTCACCAGACTTGAATAATAGAAAATTTTATTTAACATGCAATCCATGATTCTTATATGTAGAGATGTTATCTTTTTTTACAGATCACCTTGTGTGACTATGAATATATGGAAAATATAGATGGAAAATGTAAAAACTAAAATGGAAGATCAAACTCATCCAGTTTTTATAGCAAACAAACAGATAAATAAAGATTGTACATAGGATTTAAACAGATGTCTTACATGTGGAGACTGCTCATATTTTCCCACTCCCTACAGTGTTTCTGTATGCAGTTGTGCTGCATGATATACAATTGTAATGTGCCAGAGAACTGTCATACACTACTCTTGTTTTCATTAGGTGAACAACCTATGCCAGAACCCCTTGCTCAAACACCATTCAACAGTCACACAAAATTCTATTAAACAGAACAGAAAAAACTTGGCTATCAACACTCACACTTACTGTAAATATTATCTTCTTACTGAACTGATCTGCTTTCCCTCAGATTATTAGGTTGGTATCCACTGACTTTATTGACATAAAAATCTTTGCTTAATTCTGTTTCTATAAGCCCCACAAACCTAGAAAGTGCTTATTACTACATTTACTCACATTTGAGCAAAACTAAAGAGGTGCTTGTTTGTCTAATCAGACTCAGGTTTTTCAATTCTATTAAGAAAATAAATTAAATGGAAATCACCAAGACACTAACTTATCCACTTTTTTTATAACTGGTGAGAAAATGTAGTCAAGAAAGATCTCATTTTCATTGTTTGCTCTCACAATTTGCAGCTTGGCAGTTTACACAACACTTTTTTTCTTTTTTTATAAACTGAGCTCTTTTATTTTTGGACTGTTGAGACTCGGCAAACATGAAACATAAGGATATCAGTTTTATTCACTTTTCAGATTAAAAGTAAGCTTTAACTGTTCTTGAAAATCCATTCCCAATCCTATGGTTCATGAAGCACAAACTGCCCCACCATGTGAGCTGTGCCTTCCTGCACACCTGACCTACTCCAGTTTCCTGGCCTATCTTCAGAGCTCAAAGAGAATTACAGAAGATAAGTTCTGATGCAGTCGAGTGGCTACAGGGTACTGAAAGCAGCACTAAATAAATGAACTATTGTTAGCTATCAGTTTGACTCTCTGCCAACCCGCTAAATGAATCACTTTGAAAAATTAAACAAAAAGAAGTTTAATTTGACATGACTGTTGTTTGACTTTCCGCTTTTTTGTTTTAGTGGGGACCCAAGGCTGATGCCATGCCATGCTAGGCAGAGAATAAGCACCACATATTTGTCCATTACCAACCCATAACTAATGCATTAAACCCTCTTATTTTTCACTTCTATTGTTTGCTATTAGAAATCTGTAGTGCAGACTCAAAAGTCTACAAAAAAGCCTCTGGATATTTTTCAATTAAAACTTCTCTATCCTTTTAAAACATTTAGCTGGTTTTCTTTGCTCTTTATGTAGTAACTAAGCCTGTAGGGATACTGAATACAGATAGCTAAACAATTTTGGGTTTTTTAGCAGTTTATGCGTGCCCTTCAGTCTTTTAAAAAAGGCAAAGGGCAGGAGGCAATAAAATGTTTTACACAGAGAATCTGGCTTGGTTGCATAAAATGTTAATGTTGGAGTAAACCACCAGTTTGGCAAATAAAGTTAGCGTGAGGCCTTTTGCCTGGCCATTTACAGTTTTGTGTTTCTTCTCTTCAATAGGTTTATTTTCCTTGTTGCTACTTACAATAAACACTCTTGGCCAAATTTTCCACCCTGCTGCAGCATGTGACCACATTGGCACTAATGCAGTAACACTGGTGTAACCAAGGCAGAAGAATTTGCTCTTCACATTTATAGTCTCCCTTTCATCTGAGGGTATCAAAGAACAATCCTGACCAAAATCAGGTTCCAAGATCTAAACCCTCCAAAGCTTTGTGAGAGTGTAGAACCAGCCTTTGCAGTCAGATCCATTTCTAATCCATATTTAAGGTACTTCTGCTTTGATCTGAGAGATGTGATTGGTTACAACACTCCCTACACAGAATGGGAACCTGAAGGAAACATTGAGAATTATTAAAACCTGTGGCTTATTTCAAAATCAGCTTCTTGTTTAGAGACATAATTGTGGTTCTAGAGGGCATAAGCCCAAAACAGGTCTGAATATTTTATTTTCTGCTTAGTGGAAACCCAATTGCATGAATAGCTTTCCCTGAAAGGAAAAAAAAAGCCTATCTAAGGAATTTGAAAACTAAGTTCAAGTTGCCTGCAGAAAGAATTACACAAAATAAACTGTTACTATGAAACACATTATTCCATGCCTTCTAATCAAAACAGAGGAAACCATTTCAGTTCCTTCAGTCAATCAATCAATTCAGTCAATGTGATACATTTTCTGCAACGCTGAGAAACTAAAAAGTTAAAAATACAGAAGTGTCATCACTACAGAAGAGAAATAATTCATAATTTTAAAAGAACCTGCAGTAGGGGTCATTTGGATTGAGTTGGCTTCCATTACAAGGGTTTCTTTAAAGCATGCCCTGTTCTGCTTAGGGACCCTGGCTTTGTCAGATACAGACTTCACCTGGGCAGATGGCTGGGCTGATCACAGCCTGTTTCAACTTTTGAGGATGGAAGTAACAGACTTAACTCTTTCTCCCACCTTGCAGAGGAAGCCAGGGAGGTCAGTGAAGTTTCGTATGACCATGTTCGTGAGCAGACAGTAAACTCACAATTTTTTCAAGCTACTATAAATTTTATTTACTGAAAAAAAAGGAAATTGTAAAGATGAACATAAGCTAGCTGGGAAATGACTTAGTAGAAGTAAATCTTGAACTGAATTAATGGCCTTTAATTTTTCTCACTGATTTCTAAAAGCTGGGAGGCACAGAGGATGGGGGGGAGGAAGGGAAGAATAATTACAAGAAAATACACAGCTAAGAAATTTAAATACCCCAGCCTTAGCATGGCACAACACCCCTTCTCTACAGAGAATTCAGCTGTGAGGCAGATGAAAGCAAAACAAGATTTTTAAAAGCTGTAAGTCTGCTTATGCTGTTCTAAAGTATGACCAGAATGCTAATGGGGCAGAGCCAGGCTCTGTTTCATGGACCTCCCACTGAGTTTATGCTTCACGCACTACACAAAAAGACAACTTTTGCATGTTAGACCAAAATTAACTCTTCCTTTTCCTCTCTCTAAATGAAGGAAAGCATCACTATGCATGATGCTGCTGTGGGCCTGGGAATCCAGTGCCCCCAGCTGCTCTCAGCACCACCAGCCAGACTGTGAGGAGCAGCACAGCAATCAGCAGCAGCTTCTCTGCCCTCAGTGCTGCAAGCTGGGCAGTGCTTCCAGAAAAAGCATTTCCAGTCACAGGATTTCTATCTGCCTCATCACCTCTGTGAGCTGCTGGAAAGAGATTACTTCTTTGGCACAGGTTTTTATGGATATACAACAAGCAAGTCCTCTTGACAGAGGACTTAATTCACACTAAAGTGAATTTTAATTTTGGGTTAGAAATGAATGGATGTAAACCAACATAAGTATCACACACAGTCCTCTCTCAGAATGGGTGACTGAAAAAAGGTACCTATCTTTTTGCAGTCTTTTTTATGACTTAAATATCTGTTCCTTTACTACTTGTATTTTACAGGCTGAAATTTCTCATTGAATAGTTGCCAACAGGCAACAGCTACCTTTTTATTTTCTGTGTTTTATAAAATGACCCTGAGCTGTAAGCTCTTAAACCCAAATCAGCTACTTTCACAGTTTTAGTGTTTAGAATTGGAGAGCAACCTAAAAGGTTGATGATAACTGTCTAATGATTTAGTGCTCCTGACAGATTAACTGCAGGTTCTCTGCTTTGAAAGGTGGGAGAGATTTAAAGGAAGTTTTAGGACCAAGAATATTCTTTTCAAGTTACTAAATATAATACATTTTCCATTTTAGTATAGATACATATAATTTTGAATAGTAGTAATATAATTGTTACTTGAAGTTTCCCCTGAGAAAGTACTGAACTACTGTATTCCCCTTTTAGAGCATTTCTTCTAACAAAAGAAATATGTGTACACAGCTTCTAGGTCAATAGTATTCAAAAGAAGGTCCCTGTGTATTTATGTAGCAACTGCCCTTTCTTTTCACTTCATTCACTTTACAAATCTCAGGTTAGTAAATGCTAAGAAGTGAAGATTTTGTGATATTTGAAATTAGATTCATTAGTTCTGACAAATAAAATTTACATGCACAGAAACACATATTATACACTCTTCTAACTTATTCCTTACTTCACAGAAGCAATAATGAGACCTGAACAAAATTACATTGGAGAAACCAAAGACCTCCAAACTTTCTTTGGAATAGCTGAGTCCTAAGCGTAGAGGAAGGAGAAAACTAATTACATTTGAGATCTGAACAGACCACCATAAACCAATCAGGCTTTTTTACTCAAAAGTGAAAAAGACACAACACATACCATAGTACAGAGCCTGAGGAACGCTAAAGAATATCATCTTTTCCTCAGGGCCTCCATGCAAAAGCACACTAAAACAGAGGCACTAGTGTTCTCTAAAGACTTCGCGCTGTATCCAGGAAGGATGCACACACTTAAAGTAAGGCTGAAGTTGGACCTGAGACCCTAAGTCTAAAATTGGAATTCAAATAAGATTCATCAACTCTTTCAATTGTTGCCTAATCTTAAAGTTGCCTAAATTTACACACATAAACACAAACACACACACACACACACACACACACACACACACACACATATATATATGACTGATTCTGTGCTTTTTCTGATATTTCCAGCCTATTTATGGTCAGGATCCAGGAAAAATATGTTCCACTAGCTTAAAACCTCTAAGTAACTAAATGCGACATTCAGACATTTAACATGTATTCATGGAACTGAGCTTTCTAGACCCGGGAGTTGCAAGACATTGTGCTTATTTTTTCTGGTATTTGCTCCTGAGGTTGAAATAAGGACAAAAATCCAGATTTATCACTGTGATGTATGTAAATAGGAAGCACACAAACAGGTTTCTTCTCGGCTTTTTCAGGTCAAATATCTTGAATGCTTTTCTGGATGCAGTCACAGCTTCAATAGTATAGCCAGGGTGTAGTTTACATGCATTTTGTGGGAAGTAAGAAATTGGAGAAACCAAAGACCTCCAAACTTTCTTCGGAGTAGCTGAGCCTGCCCTTGGTCATATGGAACTGTTGACTCTCAGTAAATGCTCTCCCACATCAACAACCCAAAGTGGAACATGCAGCGCTACACCATCACATCCATGTCCTCCTGGCAGAACAAATCTGATGAGTACAGCCTGAACTCAAAGCCTTGGTGTGTGATGGCCAAGTTCCTGATGAGACCACAAAGAGACCAGGAGTGAAATGTTCATTCCAGAGTCCACTTGCCTGCATGCAGATTTGCCCCTCAAGACAATGGCCGTGATTTCAACTCTTTCAAGTCCTCAGATTGTTAGTCCTTAAGCTGTCAGCCAATTAAGAGAAGCAGATGGCTGTCACTCTATCAATAAATGAGTAAACAAATATGCTGAAATTTGAGGGTCTTTCATGAAAAGGGTTCTAGACAAGCACCCAAGGTTGCAAGTATAAACCTTTTGAAGCTGTAAGCCAGATTTGTTCCTTCAGAAGAAAATCCAGATTCCTAATGTTTCTTTCTGGCCCTCTTCAGAAAGCTGCCTGTGCAGGTCTCTTGCAGATGTTTTTTTGGTTTATCCCTTCTCCCTATGCTTAGCACAGCTAACCCCAGCACTTAGCACAGGATGTGGGATATAGTCTAGAATGCCAAATTTAAAAGTGCCTAATTTTTAAGCAACCCTTAAAAGGGTTGCTTAAAAGCAACCTTAAAAGCCCTAGTCTCTGGGCTGAACCAATTATTAACTCTTGTGAAAGTACAAGTGTGTTCAAAGACGGTCTTTAAATAAGAATCTGTGAATAAATTCTATGCTCTTCTGTTTTGGCTTAGCTAGGTAGTGTCCACAGTACCTTGTGAGACTTTATATAGAAAAAGCTTTGAAAACCTTGCCATTTCAGGTCAGTAAGTCAGTAACCTATCCAATACTTAAGCTAAGGGAAATATATTCACAGAGTTCTTAACTGAAATCTAATTTTAAAATTTAAGTTAAACCAACGCAACTTGTGTCTACAAGCTCAGGGCACACTGCCCTGCATTTATTCTGCATATACAGACTTCTCCAAAGGGAGCACAGGGCATAAGATCCCAGGTTTGAGAACAGTCTATTCCATATAATCCCAAATTGACTTGCAAAAAGGCCAGCCAGTGTTGGTTAATGCCATTCTGGCTATGGGTTTAGTACATGCTGTTCCTTCTAATCCCTCATTGCTCTACATTCTTAATTCACTTGAGCACGGTGCATGCTCAGTTTTGGTGCAACAATCGTATTTCACCTATCATGCAAAATTCCCCTGCCATCACTAGCAGGCCTACCAGGAGATCTGGAGATATTATAGCACTCATTCATCATCCTAATGAAAGGCAGCTTGGTTTATTGCCTTGTCCCTATCAAAGTCTTTACACTGAAAGCCATTATGTGCCAGAAAGCAGGCACAAAGTGGACTGCCTTTATTTCACCAAAGAATAGGTGGCTGTATCAGAAGGGAGCTAAGGTGGATATAGCAAGAGATACATCCTCTTCTGTGTGTCACCAGTTGTCACTTGCATGGTCTGAAACCCAAATTTTAAGAAAGATAGAAATAAAAAAAAAAATTAAAAATCTGATCACTTTTTGACTGAAACTAAACTCAAGTTTCATATGTGGAATTAGGAGACTTTCATAAAACCTTGTCTGGCCTTGGATGATTCTGAGGTATTTTTGTTGGGCCCCAAACTCTATAAACTAGTCACTACTAACAGCTTCCTTCTGTGAAAGGCTCTGGTTCAAACTACAGCAAAACTCAAAGGCTAAGTCCAAAATAAACAGTTCCTGTAAAAGTAAATTGATAAATAGCTCCCCTGTAATCATATAATTAGTGGTACAATGTGCTAACCGCTTTTGTGAAAGCAATTTTAATGCTTGCCATTCACATTGTCAAAAATATCATTGACCCAGTTGCTTAAAAACAATTGCTGAAATGAATGTTGGTCTCTGCTGTGGTTATTAATGCTGGGGCAGATCTTGCTGTATACAGACAGCAACAGATCCTTCACTGGTAAACATTCATGCTGTGTTTTTTTATTATTGCCTAGGAAAATTTGGAGATTGAGGCAGGGTGGCAAGATCCACATCTGGCCTGCTCCCTTATCCCCAGTCACTGGATCCACTAGCCAAACGTCCTACATACCGAGGGTCAGTAGCTGGTAGGAAAAATCGTGCAACAAGAAATTCACAACTTTTGATAAGTAAAGCTTCAGTTATACAATCATACTTCACCGAACATTGGTGTGACGCCCTCCCTAAAGGCTTTCTCATCATAGACTCCTGCATTTACAAATCAGGTAAAACTCAGGGTAACAAGAGGGACTTAAAGGAAATTTGGCACCTTTTACTGGGAAGTAAAGATCAAGATGTTTAGAGCTATGTACAATTAGTTTTAAATAAATGTTGGAATTCAATCAACAGAACTCGTTTTAACTTTATCCACGATCATCATCAAGACTGCAAAACTTCTGCAGTCTGCAAAATGTTTTATCTTTGTAAAAGCTCTAGTCCTTATGTGTGAAAAGAGTTTTTCACTTGCCTACCATTAAGTCAGTAACCATAGAACAACATTTCTCATTATGTAAACCATTCTTTAGGAAATAGACTAACTTTCATGGGCAACTTTCCTAACAGAGGCTGGAAGCCATTATTAAAAATCAAGGCTCTAACTCTTGTTGTTGTGATAGGTGCCTGCAAAAAAAACGGAGCAATTGAGTCAGAAGGATGTACCTGCAATTCTTACTCCTAGACATGCACTAAATCCACCAAATGCAAGAGGTTCTAATGCCAGTACGGCTCACTATTTCACTACTAATACGAGTAAAAAGGGAAAAGTGCTTTAGAAGGAATTCTTAACTGGGTGATTCTCAGTATAAACAGTAAAGATGGCATATAATAAGGAAAAAAACAGAATATACATATGTTAAGGTGTTTGAAGTAAAAAGCTCATGAAAAAGAAATGGGATTGATTGATTTTACTTTGGAAATGAGCTCAGCTTTTAAAAGACTGAGAAGTACTTTTACAGGAAGATGTAAAGATTTTACAGTAACAACAGATGCCCAAATAGCAACAAAGACCTACACACAAAACTCCTGACTTGCAAGTAAACAGCTGTGCAGCCCTTGCCTATTATTTTCAGCTCTCAATTTTCAACTCCTTGCCTCCTGAGTTTACAAGAAAATTCTTTACTAATAAACCAATAAACCTACCTATAAATATTATCTTCCATTCAAATGTCATTTAACCATAGTTTGACCCAGATAAGTGACTCCCAAGCTTTCTTTATCAGCACACCTAATTTCAGGACAATAAACCCAATTCTGGCAGATCACTCCCCATGAATGATACAGCTTCCCTGTCTGGGAAACACTAACCTTGATTGTAAGACTTATAAAGAATGAGCAGAAGTGTCACCACCTTCAGAAATAGGTGTACAGTCAATATACCTTTCACTTTGAGTTCTCAGTATAAATACAGACACACTTAAGTTCATAGGCAGGTACTCAAGTGTTCATTCGGCCAATCCGTAAAATAAGGACCTTTTTCCTACAAGTAAAGATAAGGAAAAGGAAAAGGAAAAAAGGAGAAGCTTATATTGTTACAGATATTTTTATTTCTAAATACTCACTAAGAACTTTGATACTTCAGAAATGGACTAGATGGACTGTAGAAATAATTGTGCAAAAAAATCATATCCAGGGCAACAGCATCAGGGTTTGATGCCTAAATAAAACAGTATTCTGGCATGTGCAGCTCCTGTGATGGACTTGGAAGAAGACAAACCAAATTTCAAAGGAATAGCAAGCCAAACCTATTAAATACAAACATGGTGTTGAAGCCAGTCATTCAGTCCTCTCTAGCTCAAATGTTCTTCCACAGTGATGGGGCTTGGAACCCAAGTAATAGCAAACAAAGCCATTTAGCATCAGTGGTGGAAATAAGGAAAATTAACACTGGAGCTGTAAAAGCAAATGGAAATATGTGATGGAGGATCAGGATTGTCATGTGCTGTTTGTTGTGGAAAATACCTTGAAAGTAAGTTTGTCTATAAAATGGACAGTATATAAACTTTTACAAGAAAGACACTAAAAAAAATTTTAAATCAACTGGAAACACTGAGAAGGCTGGAATTTGGATTCGTATTCAGCCTTCCAATGAGTTCCATTCTACAACTGCTCTTATTCAGAACAACTCCTTTTCTACACGTCCATACTATTAAAAAGCACCATCATGCTTCCCAAAGACCTGGAGGCTGGGTGTCAGCTCCACTCACAGATCATAACATGCAAATACTGTAATTTTCATCCAGTCTCGACAAATGCAGCTCAGCACAGACCTAGGAATAGATGCTAAAGGCAAAACCAACACACTGTTACATTAAGCAAGTAGTATTTCTTCATGTTTGCTTTCTATTCCTTTTCTCACTTTGAGCACATACTGTCTTTTAAAAAAGTAGAATTAGAATCTACTCAGTCTTCACCTTTCTGTACTTTTAAAAGAAAGCAAGAGTTAAATCCCTTCATGATACAGCTGTGTGGAACAGAGTAGAAGAAAACTTGATCATGTTGGGGAAGGCATGGGGAGAAGAGGAGGCAATAGTCTTTCATTGCTTTGTTCCGGACATGCAGGAAGAAAGACAAGATGCAAGGGATGTGGTTTATTTTGGCTGCAGCTTTATTAACTCAGCTCCTCTGGGAAGTACCATCAATAACTTGTACAGTACAGGTCGTCATTCTTTCCGTAATCATTCCCACCTGCTGGGGAGCTGCAGTTGGCCTCCTTTCTACCATCACTCCTCCCCTCACTCCTCCCACCCCCACTTCCACAGCTGGTCACCAGCTCACCACTGACCACCGTATCCCCCCAAAAGAGAGTGAAGGGGCTGGAGGAGACAATGGATTCCTTGCTGTTAACGGACTTAAGCAATTCTTAGTCTCAGCTTTTTACCTTTGTCCAATTCTTCCTTCAGCTCCAGAGACAATGGATTCCTTGCTGTTACAGACTTTAACAATTCTTAGTCTCAGCTTTTTACCTTTGTCCAATTCTTCCTTCAGCTCCATTTTATCACAGATTCAGATTGTACATCTGCCTTATGGAGGAGACAGCAACTAGGTTGACTGAGCTTGTACACCCCTCCATCCTGTTTCCCAGAAAGTTAACAGTGTAGATTTGTGGCTAAGCATAAAGCTGCTGTCACACTCTGTGTATACAGACACAGCACAGCACCTCAAATAGAAATATATGCCTTTTAGCCAAATTCTGATTATCATGGCATTCACAATTGCTGTAACAATTTGAAAATAGCATTTTAAATAGCAATGGAAGTGGGTTTTTACACTGCTCAGTGAAAATGAGAAGCAGAGAACAATCCAATTTCCAAGTTTTTTATATACACATCAGAAGATCTCCTTCACTTGCACATAGTGTTTGGCTGTAAGAATGGATATGATACCTGCAAAGAGGGAGACCAGAGGGCTTGGAATGAGAGGGACAATGTGCTTCTCAAGCATCAAGACTGCACCTAAGGGAGGATGTGCCTACTGAGTATCTGCACACACAATCAATCCCTTGGGCTGTTCAGACATCAAGTCTATATGAAATGTGTGTCTGCATGTAGACCTGCTTCCCACGTTTCCTGGCAGGAATATGGGCCCAATGTGTGCAAATTCTGTGTGGAGGAATGAAGGATGAACAAATGCAGCAAGAATTACACTCCTACCAAAAGTCTGTCCTTTCAGAAAATAGCAAATATACAATCAAAAGCACACAGAAGAAAGGATTTTCTGATACAATGCCAGCCATTTATCAGGTAAAAGCCACAAAAGTGTCTATGGAAAATTCCATCTGGTATTCCAATGTTATGACTGCTGCGTCTTAAAAAGCAATCAGTCTATTTTTGTACTTCTGTTCGTCTAAGATTTTTTTTATTTGTTTTGGCAGTGTATCTACATTTTCTATGAATTATCAGTGAATGTGGGAAAGGCTTTCTAGGACCTTCAGTGCAACAAATGTGTTTGGAAATACTTATATTTCTTAAGCCATTAAAATGCAGTTGTAAGCAGTAGCTATGCTATCACTGCCATGTCATTTTAGATAATTATCTCCTTTCTACAAATAACAGCTAGTGCAGACCCACTGACCCTTCTCCCTTCTGAACTAATTCTCTTTTCTCCTCTCTTACTGCTTCAGTAACCAAATTGAAATAATTAAAAGCTATACCAGCTTTAGAGACAGTCTAAGACAAGAAATGGATCTAATCCCATTGACTTTAGAGAAAATGGGACATCAGTATACATGATGCTGGCTCCAGGAATACAAAATTAGAAGGACTTTGCATTTCTGCTTTCATATTTATCTATTTTTCACACGAAATTCATTAGTAAATTCAACTGCATAAAGAAAAAATGCATTAATAAAAATGGAACACATTTTCATCTGGGTTTTATGTTTCCTAAATTGATTCCCTTGAAAATGAAATACATAACTGAAACAGAAATTATATATTTATTGCTCACAAAAATATATCATGTGCAAGATGTTGAATGTTGAACTACTTAGAATGTTGAACTCCTTTGCATTTTTCACATGAAGTTGCATTATGGGAACTGATGGATCTTTTCTGGAATCAAGGGCATTTGTCTCTGTTCCCAAATGCAGAAGAATGGAAATATAGTATTCTATCATTATGCTGTGCTTGGTCCAGGTCCATTCAACTTTTTTCCTCATGTTTTGGAAACATACAGACATGAAAACCAATGTCTGCCTGGCCCAGCAGGAGATAGTAAAATGCTTCACAAACACCAGATGGGAGTTTAACAATGTTTGTAAAACATAAAACGCTTGAAGCATTCTCTACAAACCGAAAAACTGAGCATGTTTCATCTCATTATAAGTCTTTTTTTCACCTCGTGGATTTTTTAACATTTGTATTATAAGACTGACATTAACAGATCTCTGATGTTTAAGAGACCTAAAAATCAATTACTTTGGAAACTAATATTGATACAGATACTTATGCGATGTCACTAGTGTAAATGCTATGTAATCTTTATAATGTGACATGCATGGTCTCAATGCTGGAAAAAGAAAACAGACTATGTTTTTGTTTCATTCTTTTATTGAATAACAAAGGCATTTGTGGGTTTCAAGATACTGTATTATGTTTATGTTTCTAACCATCAGATAACATTTTAAAAGTACAAAAGTAGACTGCCTATCCATCATCACATCGGAAGAAATAATAACGAGCTCCTACTCCTCCAGGACTAGGAATGCTGCTGAATGGAAAATTTAAGAAAGCTGCTTTTACCACAAGATACAAAATGATTTAAACTGAAATTGTCCAGGGGAGATGAGCCAAAGGCAGTGAATTTCTTATTAAAAAAGGAAAACATTTCAAAAGTATTCAGAATAGTTATTTAGACTGTTTTCTAATTTTCTACTAGTTCAGTCTTCTTTTCAAAGCTATCACCTTAAAATGTATGGCAGGAACAGCTGAAATACTATCCTTTAAAATGGAATTATATATTTAGAAACAATCAAAAAGAACAATTCATGTCAAATTAATAGTTAAGTTCACAACCATTCTGAAATTTCAACATAGTGCCCTAATAATGGATGAACAGAACCATCAAAATCTTGAAGGACTTCCCAGGATGGAAAATAATTTTAAGCTATATGAAACAAGTTAATTTTCTTGCAATATCATATCATATCATATCATATTATACCATATAATTCTCTAAAAGGAGACTACTTGCTCTCTTAAACCCAAAGATAATCTGAATTAACAGAATAGTTGAGAGCATACTGTACAGAAGTATTCTTATTTCTCTTGCTAAACATGTCTATGCCAAACAAAGGATATGCAGCTCTTGTATAATGTGACAATTTACTGCCTCCATCAGACAAAGCAGTTATTCCAAGCCTAGATTTGTTGCTAGCATTAATCAGTGTGAGCTCTCCTGATCAAGGAGACCTGGTCTCCCCAGCTTGGCAAGCTACAACGCCATGCTCTGTGGCTCCTCTTGGATGCCATCTCTTGCATCCCCCGGAGCACTCCCAGGGGAAGTGACAGCCAGTGACTCCAGAGAGCCTGAGCTCCTGTTTCTCACCTCCTAGCAGAACACTGTGAGCAAACAGGACAGTAGCACTGGCCTTGCTCTAGAGGACAAGAGGCCAGGTGCGACCACTGAGTGCAAATAGAAGGGTGGCTTTGTGTGAAGCAGGAATTCCAAAGCCCTGCAAGCCAGCAGAACTCAGAGGGGGCAAACTCCCACCCACCCTGGGGGGCACTTCTGCATGGGCCTGGTGGCAACTTCAAGGGCAATCAGGGTCACACTGAAGAAGGATTAAACAGCACAAGATGTAATGGTGGAAAACAGCTTTTTTGGCTGCTTCTTCAGGAACTAGACACATCATTTAATGCAGTTTCAGCAATCTTCAGCTTAGAGAACTAAGTGGTGGTAATGCAAAATAGCTTAGCTTAGAAATATTTAGCTCCAGAAATGCCTATTGCCATCTGAAGGTACTTAGGAGAGTGTGGCAGTCTAGATATTTTTGCATCAGGTTTACCAGATCCTCTCAGTTGCAATTTATATTTATCGTATAATTTAAAGATGTGTCAAAGGAATTGTGGCCCCTAGAATATGTCCCTTTTAGTTGTGACTCTTGGATGACTTTATGCATAAAAGGGCAGGGTGTTGAATGAAGTAAAGCCACAAATGAGTAATGCATGGTCATCTTTAAACCAGAAGTGCCTTTAAGTATTTAGTGCCTTTAAGTTTCCCTATCCCTTTGCACTGCAGGCCAGATTTTCATAAGGTGAAGCTTGATAGCCATATATTTTATGAGCCTAACTTTTGCATCAGAAAACACTACGATTGCATCCTCAAACATAGCTTTATTTTGAGAAAACACATGGATATTTGTGTGACTGAAGGACTAGCGGGGTCTTACTGAATTCAGTATGAACATTTCCACCAACTTCACTAGGATTAATGTCAACAGTAAAATCATATTTTCATTAACAAATGAAAGATTTCTGTAGACGGTTGCATAAAACAAACAACAAAAGGATGGAGTCAGATATGTCAGGATGTCTGGCTTGCTTTGTGAAAATGCTACACTGAAGGTCATCCAAGAATGATTTCAGGAGAAGGAGTGCTGGCATAACATTTTTGTTATGTTTTTTGTAGAGTTGGTTGTTCTATTAATTTCATTGTATATATGGCTATAGCAACTGAAATGTTATGAATTATTAATTGATTATTTTCATTTTCTTTTCCTGTGGTGCATTATTGTATTTTCTGAGGGTTTCATGTGAAGTGCAGTTTGTGCATTTTGGTTAAACATTTTTAAACCAGTAACACTATCAGGATAAAGGAAAGCCAAAGTAAATTCCACTCATGAAAATTTTATTTTGGTTAAGTAATGTATATATATGTACACATGCTACACATTTGGCTGCATCCGTTTACAGACAAAATCTGCCTTCATAGAAATTTATGTGCTGAAACAAGGGACAAGCTTTAAAAGCTGGAACACTTCAATAGAGATCTTTTTATAACAATCCTATAATTTGAGTTACTCAGTTCCACATGTGGCACCCCCTTGACAACTACAGCAATTGTGAGTCTACAGTCACAGAATTAGGGATAGGGCATATAATCCTTAGTGATAAAGATCTATACAGTCAAGTGTCCTGAAGGAACTCACATAAAAGATATCTCACTATGCAGTCCTTTACTAAAATTTTCCCTGTAAAACTCTGGTCTTGTGTTTTTGTTTCACAAAAACCTTGTAGATTTTGTATCAATTTTATTCTGTTTACAAGTTAAAATATGTTCATGCTTCCTTTTGTAAATGGCACCCCTCCAAACTAGGATTGAAGTGTAAAAGACAAAATAGATTTTCTCAAGTTTATACTCATCAGTATCACCAGTAGAAGATGCTTCACAGCTGAAGCTCCATTAGACATGCTATTGTGCAAGACTGAAAATCAAATCCCACTCACTAAATTTGTTGTCTCTTCAGAAAAAAAAAAAAAATTAAAAAAATAAAATAAAAAGCAGCTAAAAGATACTGGCAAGGGCTGTGCTACCTTTGGAACAGCTGCAAGCATCGCTGCTCACATATGGCTGTAGAAGGATCTGCTGCAGGCTGTTTACCAGGGCCTGCCTGGTGCTGCCTCAGCTTGCATTCTGCCCTGCTCTGGCTTGCTTTGTGTGTCATTTCAGGCTGCAGGGTTCCTTAATCGGTGCCTCCATGCCTTCACAAACCCTGAAGAAGCCCATAACTATAGAGCATGAGCGTTGTGGCCCTCAGGCTTACATGAGAATGACCCTCTAGGGACCACACTCATCCTTAACGTCAGCACAGCAAGCTGGCAAAGCTCAGCAGATAATAGAGGCAAACAATCGGAGGAAAAATGAATCATTTTTGGTGTACAATTACTGCAGATTTGAGTTTATTCACAGTCATTTTCCTCAGAATTGCTTACATGCAGAGAAGTAGGCTCTGAATTTCAGTGGGAAATGGGAAGCTGTGTCTCCCTTTACCTCCTTTGAAAACAGCTCTCTGTACATTAGTTTAGATGCAGCAAGGAAAAAAAGTCAATTTGAAAGAACTTATTTTTTCCAATTTCTTTTTGGCCATGGATTACAGTTGATTTCTTTTGCTGTGTGTGTATGAGTCCAGATGCTGTTTTTCAAGTAACACATCCTACCCAAGCTCCACATTATGATTCCATCCATGCCTAGAGCTTTCAACTATACTAAATTCTCATTCCTGCCTTCCCTTTCTCATCCAAAAGAGAGTATGAGGCTGCATGAGTCCTGAACTACGTCACTTTTAATGAACCCAAATGCTAACTGCCCTTTCTGAATTTAAAATTTTACATCTGGAAACAATAATAAAGTAACTTTGTAAGTAACTCTATCCATGCTACTTACAACTTAAAGAACATTTTATTTGTATTTCTATTTAAATAATTTGAGTAAGGTATCTGTGAGAAACTGGCTGGTTCTCCTTGTCTTGGCTGAAGGATGCAGTGCACACTTTCAACCTCCAAATGTGGTCTTTCTGTCTTTTCTGAAAGAAGTTACTTAGGAAAGCCAGTGATGTTGGTTCACCTGCCTTCTTCCCTAAAACCTATTATTCATAATTTGAAACACCTACATGATAGCAGTAAAGGCACAAGCTACTGGCTGGGATTCAGTACATTTCAGCAAACATAATCCCATGTTAATATTACAGCCAACAAACACAATGTGCAAAAGAAATTATTTCAAAAGAATTTATGATTGCAAAGCAGATATACCTAATATAAAATGAAGCTAGGAAAAAAACCCTAGATTTCATAGGATGTAGACTTATTCTAATGAACAGTGCATGCTTCTCACAGGATTTTTTTCCAAGGCAGCATATGGAATATTTTTTCTTTTGCATTTTGTGATAGGATCAAACAAGCTAAAACAGAGATAGAACCAAGAGTAGGGTAATCATATTCATATTTTTACAACACATCTTGAAATCCAGGATTCATGTCAACAGAGTATGGTGTTCTCCAGTACACCAAAAACGTGCCAGAAAATAAAAAGTCAAATAAATCTAATGGCTGAAGCTGTGCTCCTTTTCTTGTTTCAGAAAGCAAGGTCTTTAATTCTTCAAGTGCATCTCTACTCTGCAGAACTATTTAATGCAGCCACTTGGCAATTTGCACAACTTGTGGATGTGGTGCTTAGGGACATAATTTAGTGAGACTTGGCAGTGCTAGGTTAATGGTTAGACACAATGATTTTAGGAGTGTTTTGCAATCTAAATGATTCTATGATTCTATGGTATGAGCTAACTCAGTTTTACATTTGTCCTGAAAGATTTATCTCAAAGCCAGCTCAGGTATATCAATAGAGAAATATAGGTGCATGTAAAGACCCCTATTCTGTGTCATAATACAGCCCTTGTGAGTTAAAATTTCCACAGGCATAAATTAAAATTACCATAATAGAGTATGGCCTGAAGGATTGACACCTACAGTTATAGAGTTAAGAAAACCATGGAAGAAAATTATTCCCTGAACTTATATTCTTCTCAATATGAGCTCTACCATTCATAACTATATCCCACCTCAATTATTAGATTTTTTCCTTTGGTGACAGAAAAACAAAACCTTGAAACTTCACCCTTGCCAGTATTTTCCATCGTGTGACTCAAAGCCAGGTATAATGGCAGAGAAGTACCAAAGGTGAGGGTGCTTTCAAAGCAGATTTTTTTTCTCCATTCATTGCCTGCACAGAGCTTAGAGTGGTAAATGGTGCCTTAAGGGCTTGAATGTAAGTGAACCATGCACAGCTATCTAATAAATGCTGTCTATATGGGAAGCTCCTAAAGTAATCACATAACAGCAGTGAGTTCTAAAAATCTCCAGTTTATTAAATCCATATATATATATAAGAAATATGCAGACTAACTATATCTATATTCTGTTGTCCTGGCAACATCTGGGTGCCTGCTGAGATACCGAAGATGCAGGTGGTTTGTAAATCTGAAGTATTCTCTGGTTTCTGTGTACTATCAACTGCTATCATGCCAATTTAAGTATCAAAAGGATAAAAAATTTACAGATGTGCTATTATAACTAAAATGATTTTTAGTGCATTTACATTATACTACAAAGTCAATCTAAGAACTGGTGTGGCAGGTGTTACAACAGCATCTGGAAATGGTAACATCAGCTGCACACCTTTCTTCACTCTTCTGATAGGCTCCATTTGGGGCCAGAACTACCATAAATCCCATGGACTACATTGTAGGTTCAGCATTTTCAGCAAGTATCCCTGAACAAAGCAACCTGTAAAACATACACTGACTTCAAAGCCAGCCTTACAAATGACATTTGCAATGCAGTTCCTCCAGGTAAATAGACGAGTAACTTGCAAAAATAATCTCATGAGGTTTCTCCAAGTTACCTCTGTAGCTTCTGACTGTGATTTTTTTCTATTTTCTGAAAAACCAGTAAAATCAAAGGTATTGTGACCCGGCTATTTGAGGATACAGGACTCATCAGGACTATCATTATAGAACTACCAGAGCGTTTTCTAACCTTCCTTCTCATATCTGCTTACCTTCTGGCTGGGTTCATCACTACTAATATGTGACAGATTTAGTCACCCAGTTTCTTAAAAAATTCAGAGTTCCTTCAGAATTGCCCCTTGTAGACTGGGCTTTAGTAACTCCTCAAAAAAAACCCATCTTGAAATATATCTCATAATAACTCTGGCATCATGTTTTCAAAGGAATTTTTCCAGAAGATTAGTTTAAAAAGCATGTGCTTTCTTTGACAGTTACCCTTAATGGAAATCACAGCACAGGCCCAAACACACCTCTCACCTGACATGTCCATGGCGGAATGATGGGAATCTGTTGTGTCAAGATGATCTCACTGTTTTTTCACATATAATTCAAACTCATCAGGTGAAAGACAAGCTCCATCTCCACCCATGGCCTAAAGAAATGAGAAAATCACACTGGACACTGGAGTGAGAGAAGGGAAGGAAACATTCACAAAGGTTAAGTTTAGCCTTCAAAGAACAGACTTTCAAACTGATTCCATTGTTAATAGGAGGTGAGCTGTAGTGGAGGGAAATATCAAGAAAGCCTAGATAACATCTTATACTCTGTACCATCTTCTCACTCTTGGTGTATTCTACACTGCCCTGCTTTCTTCTGACACTGGAAACTTCTCTTTCAAACAAATTATGTACTTCTGTTCACTATTTTGGGGGAGTAAGGAGAGTTCACATTAATCTGCTCTCTCTCCCATGCAGTGAACAGTTGTGTTGAGCAGGTCTGTGATAACTGTTGGTCACAATGAAGGGTGTTAAAACCATTCCCTGTCATTTGACTGTGATGCCTTTGCTCAGTGTAGAGGCATGTCAGAGACCGCTACCACTCTGTCTAAGAGATGATGTGCAAGATTGCTTTTGAAATGAGCTGTATGTGGTTTTCCACAGCTTTATTAATAGATGGTAGTTAGTACAGGGGACATGTAGCCATTCTCCTTAATGCCCAGGGAGGTGCCCAACCTGCAGCCTTGTCCTCTGCACCTGTATCACACCTCTCCTCTAGGGAAGGCCTGCTGGTATGTAAAGGGTCAAAGTGCAGAAAAGGGACCTGGGCTTCTCTCTTTTATTTAGCAGAATACCATTTTCTACCCTGGAATCTAAAATGCCTTGCAAGATGAACATGGGGTTAAAAGCTATATTATACAAATTCTTTTTCAAAAGTTTAATCTTTCTCTCGCATATAGAACAGAAACACAGAGCAATGTATGCTGGAAGGATTTCAAGAGGTTGCCTTGTTTAATCTCCAGCTCAAGGACCAAATTTATATTAGGTGTGTTATAGCTTATTCAGTTGAGATCTAAAAAAAAAAAAATAAATCAATGAATCTTGAGATAAATTATGCCCAAAACTTGGAGGAGGCTAAAAAGAGGTGAGAGTGCAAATATTAGTTTACTGCTGAGTTTCACAAAAAAAACTAGGATTAGTTAATCTCCATCCTCATTTCTCCACGTCTCTCTCCTCTCTTTTAGTATCTTAAATCACAGAAAGTAAAAACTTGTTTCTGTCTAGTATTTCCTTTTCTGGTCCATCTGATGCTCTTTCACCACAACACCACCGTTACTTCAGAGTGCCTGAGCATTTCAAATGCAAATTTTATACTTCTGATTCATTTTGAAGATTATATCTAATCATCTATTAGAGACACTTGATTGAATTTTTGCTTCAAAGTGTAATTGGTTGAAATAAGCTGCAACTCGTGTCTTCTCAATTCTAAGCCCGGAACGCCTGGAGGCGAGGGGCCCAGAGCTCCAGCAGCAGCCAGGAGAGGGAGCTCCTGCTTTTGGCTTGGTCCTGTCTCACTGCCGGCGGGAGCAGGGCGAAAAGGCAACATCCAGCGTGCCGATTCCGTACAGATAAACTCAAGTTTTGATAAGACATGGTAGCCAAATTACTTTTTAATTCAAGCAGAAGTATCTATCTCTTGGGTGTCTGTGATTTTGGCAAAACAACAAATAAAATCCACAGCGTCTAGTAATAAGCAGTTTAAAAAATTGATTGGTGTGAATACACAGACATATGGGAAACCATTCAATTTCTTCAAGGAAAAGCTTGGGGATATGGTTGGAATCTATTAATTAGCCCTTGGCCTCATATGCCTTTTCATCTGTCACTTTTTCAAAAGTCAAACTAATGAATGACTTCAGCTACTGCTTCATCTTCTTCAGTTCAACCACAGCTGCAGACTCCCGTGCTGCAAGCAAATCTGTGCACTTATATTGTCCATATGAGGACTCCCAAAGAGGTCATACAATGTACAAGAAATCGATGTATTAGATATACCTGCAACTTTCCCAAAAACTAGTTCATCCTTGTAATGTGTTACTGAAGTCTAATTGCTTGTGCTGTTTGATTTTAAATTGTTTTTTTGGGTTTTTTTCAAATAGCCCTTTTGCAGCACAGTCTTTGTGTGAAAGCAACACTAAACATACTTCTCATGTATTATGGGTATGCTTCTACAGAGATTTCTCTGAACAGTTTCAATTCGCTTAAACACAATTCTAAATTTTCTAGGTTTTACTCTAGCAAGGTATTGAGATAGAAAGAATAACTTTGCCCACCAAATGTTATGGCACTACCACAAAAGCCTCTTTAATTTAGACAGACTTCAGTAAATAGTAAGTTGTATTTGAGAAGCATCTATGTACCTGTTATAACATTTTCTTTGTATCTGTCAGCTCAAAGCAGCTGTAAGAGATGAAATAACTCAGTCTCACCACATTACTCCAAACTTCTACACATCAAAATAATTTGATGATAAAATTAACTTGATGTTAAATTTAATGTAGTCCCTTAGATACATATTCTCAAAAAATCTACATTAAGAGTTCTTACTGCATAGAAGAAGCTTCTCTTTAAAAATGCTTTTGGAAAAACTTTGCTGATATACTGCTGGACAACTGTAAAACAGGAGAAAATTCTAAACACCAAAGCTCCAAAATAAAATATATCATAATTAATTTAAATCAATCAGTGCAGTAAATCTGAATTTAGCATTTCAAAATACCTTTACTTAGTCCAACTTATGAAACTCTTTTTAAGTGGTTCTCAATTTTTAATTAAGTTGTTCAGAGTTAGAAAGCAAAAACTGTTTGTGTCAAAATTAGCAGTTAGATTTTAAAAGTGCAAAGAAATAGAAATACCACACTCTGAAGATTTCTGAGCACAAATGAGCATTACTAAAGAGTGGTGTCCAATTTGAAACCTGTATTCACCTCTAAATTCACCTGTAAATAATATGCTCCAGCTCTAAATAAAGTTTAATACAATGTTAATATATATACATATAATAATGCATAATCAGACAATTTATCCTTGACCTCTGACAATGTATAGAAGGGGCAAATTTTGCTCTCTGTTACAAATGAGCCAAGCGGTAAGCTGTTGAGGGAACAGAAGTCTCAAGCAAAATAATAGGACAGTTGAATTCTGCTGTATGACCACAAACAACACAACACCCCTTCTGCAGTCTTCCTCCCCTTCCAAATAATTTCAACTGTAGTAAGTGCCCATATCCAAATAAATAATCCCTAAAATCATTAGCCAACAGACCTGAAATTTCTTACTTTTTCTGTAACAAGTTTTACTAAAATTCTGGATGAATACTAGTAGTAGTATTGGTAGTTGTTGTTATCATTATAATTGTTATCAATATAATTATTATCACTAAGTGCATTAAGTGTGTGTTTGTTTTACACATAAAGATATGCTTCCTGAAAAAGAAAACTCAGAATGGAAATGAAAGTGAAAACATACAAATACATTGCTTTTGACTTGCTATATTCAAAATCCATTTCAAGGGGCCAAAGTGAAAGGTAATTATTTTTCAATACCATCCATTGCTCTCTTCTTTTGTAATTTTCTTTCTTTATTTCAATTCTCAATTCCATCTGTTTTTACCATAGTTCACAGAAATATTTCAGAGAAAAATTAAACTTGACCAACTGCTCCTTTCTATACCACTGCTGCTACTGCCAGATTCCAAGTGGCATTAGACCAAAATGATAACTATTGATTTACTTTCAATCTTCTGTTTCACCAATCTCAGGGGCTCATATATTGAGCCAAATGCACATCAAAAGATATGCTTAAACAGAACATACTAAACCTGAGCTTTTCATATTAGTCCTTGTTTGTCAGTGTTTTGTGTATGTAACTTCTCAGGGTTCTGACCTAATTGCAGCAGTAACACTAATTGTAATCATTGCCAGGATACTTTTGCATGATGATTTAACTATCCACAAATACCTGAAATCACTAATGTAGGTGCTTTGAACCACTTTCTGGAGGAGTCTATTACACTTAATCAGCTTCAGAAAGATGCCCGGGAGATTAAACTTGGGTGGTAGAAACATTTTCTCCTCATATCCTTCTGTCTCCATTAATTGCTAAAGAAACGTAGCCAAACCCTCAGAGGCCCAAGTTGTTAACAGAAATAAATACACTGGCTTCCGTGGTCCAGGTCCATATAAATTTGCATTTCTTCCAGGCAGTCTTTTAAAACAAAACTCCTGCAGCAACTAGACATTAGGAAATTTCAGTTCTCATGACAGCAGTTGGAGAGATATCTGAACCATCCAGCATGGGACACTGTAATAGCCTTGAAGAAGGTCTAAGGTTCCCTGGGAGATCTCAATGGACAGAGAAAAGGATTCTCCCACCTTGAAGCCAGAAGCCAGAAACTGCCTTGAGCAGGTACCTCTTTGTCTTCACTGATCACAGATGAAGACAAATGACGCCACATCCTGCTCTCTGTTTTGTGACAATGTTAGTGTCATGGGTCTGTGCTGGCTCTCTGTTGAAATGGGATTTATAAATATAAAACTCTCTCAAATAAGTAGCTTGCTTCAAAGACAAACGCATCCCAAAATAAATGTGCCTGCCCTGAAGTCTGCTAACCAACCTTGCCAAGGAACAGAAGAGCAATGCAATGCAAAGCATGTTACAAACATGTTGATGTTATGTAAGGCCCCGGTTCTGACATTCAGTCCAGAAATATATCTCTACATCTTTAAAAAAAGTTTAGCCCACATACATAGCAATTCATAGCGTAGTAACAGTGTTGGGGTAGTGTTTGTAGAAGAAAGAGCACAGAAATGTGAGAGTTGTGTATTTCAGCTGACTGAATTTACTGCAGATAACAAGGCCTCTTGCCTCTTTCTCTTGCAAGTTTTTCAAGGTGGGCCACCTTCCCTCCTCTTCTCTGTAAAGACCTCCCTGTCATTCCCCTGCTCTAAAACTCCTGTTTGCTCTGAATGTTCCCATTCTCTTCTTTCCAAATACATGGGTACATCCAACTCACTCTCACCTTCCTATAAACATCTGTGCTGCAGTCATTCTTCCTCCCTTTTCTTCATGCCCCCCTTCATAAGGGTCATTCCCTCTTCAGCTCCTTGGCAGCTGTAGAAATCCCACTTTTCCTTTCTGATGGTTCTGATGGTCTACTCAGATTCTTGACCAGTTCCCTTCATCCACCTACAGTGAAGGCTTTGCATGATTGCCAGCCATGCAGAAGAAATAGCATTTCTTATACATCCACGTAACTCTGGCAGGCACTGGTGGAGGCTTTGTCAGTGTGCTGAAGGTCACAAATCTGTATTTTCCTCCTTCCCTCCCTTTGTGTCATTTCACATTACTGGACATGGGACTGGGTCAACTTCAGAGACTCAGCATTGGTGGATAAGGCATCCTGACAGTTTATCACCATGATACAAAGTGTGGATGAAGCACGTGAGTCACAGAAACAAGGACACTTCAACAACTGTTCTGATTAACTATAAAGCTTTCAGAATTAATTTTGCACTGGGCAATATGCAAATAGTTTTCAAAAACTCCTTGAAAAATTGAGTCTTATAAGGCACTTTCTATCTGATTTATTCCAAAGTTCCAGTCAATGATAGAAAAAGCTCTGCTATGAAGAGGCCAGAGACGTTTGAAATCTTTTGGTCTTACTCATAAAAAAAAAATCTTGACTTCCCTCTCTGCAAAGACATTTGCTTTTTCTGTGCTTACATCTCAGAGAAAGAAATAAAAATACAGGTGTCTCCCTCCTTCTGGAGCAAAATTTACAGGAAAACACAGTATTACACCACATCTAAAGCCTTCTGACAATTTGTCACAATTAGGTGATTTTTTTCCTACATATATTTATTCCTTTTGCAAGGCAGCTGATCCCAGAATGACTAAAGCTATTACAACCACCACAAAAAAGAAAAAGAAGTACAAAAAATATTTTTGTGACCTCCTTCAAACAACTACAAAACAATGTAATCACTCATTATACAGTATCATGCAAATACACTTCAAAACCACAGGAACCCCAGGGTGTTTGCCACACAGACACAGAGGGAGAAGGAAGAAAGAATTGGACTGAATTTCTATAGGTGCTGCTAAATTTAAGAATTTCTCTATTCATGCACATGTACTTTTGTCTTTTACCCAGAGCAGAGTGCAGATGAACACAGCACATATAGGACACAGAAATACATCATGCCTCTCCACATGCACACATATTCAAAGGTTTGACATTTTATAAGTGTTTAGGGAAAACAAAAACAATCCTGCAACCCTGTGTGAACTGGAGTTAACTTCCTCACAGAAGTGGAGGGATTGACTTTCCATGGGAGTGATGAACTTTTGCTGCATTAAGTGAGCAATACTGAAGACCTGCCTCAAAGTCTGACTGACAAACACCACAGAATGCAGAGCTCTCTGAACTTAAACTACAGTGCTAAAATGCACAGTAGTGCATTTCTAAATGTTTGGTTCTAAACTTTTGCTGCATTAAGTGAGCAATACTTTGAAGACCTCCCTCAAAGTCTGACTGACAAACCCCACAGAATGCAGAGCTCTCTGAACTTGAACTACAGTGCTAAAATGCACAGTAGTGCATTTCTAAATGTTTGGTTCTGACACCTGTTATTATAAGGAACAGGTAGTTATTGATTACTTTTGTGGGGTGAGACCCAAGACTATGCAGTTCAGGAAACAGCCATTGTTTGGGGCTACGAGTGAGACAAACTTTGAATGGGCAGTTAGATATATTTTGAGAAAATAACATTTAGTGAGCCAAAAAGGGAGCTGTTGTTTGTTTTCAAAGATTAGTTGTTCTGGTAAAAATCTTACTTAATGCTTACCATTCTTCATGCATCGTTAGACACAACTTACATGTTGTCCTCTTTCCTCTTCTGGCTTTACCGGAGACATACAAGGATAAGGTAACAAGCCAGTAAGTGTTAGAGTTTAAAAGCTTAATTCAAAGTAAAGTTTAAAGCACATAATTTCTGTGTTGGTGAAATACTCATTTAATGCTTTTGCAGCCTGATTTTCTGAATGATGTCACATCCACCCCAACTCAAAATAATAGGGTTTCTTTTCATATACCTTAGTTTCACATTTTCACCTTAACACACAGATGTTTTATTTGCTAAACAGATAATTACTGTAACAACCACCTTTCGTTTCCTCCAAAAAACATTCAGTAAGTCTGCAACCTCCATATTTACATTTTCCCCTTGTTTCTTTCCCAAATTTCTAACTATTAAAATGTGCCTGGGAAATCCTGACTTTTGCACTAATACTGCCAACTTTACTATCCGATATTTTCAGACTAAAAATAATGTTCATGCCAGCATTTGCTTCAAATTTATACATGTAAGACAGCCATATGAATTGTAACAGTAAAAATACCTTTTTTCTAGTTTTGTCCCTTGTTCCCATTAAAAACTTGACTATTGAAGCGTATTTCAGATGAAATCAACAAGTAAATATTTGTTGTCGGATGTTTCACCTCAGTTCTTCCACCACTGAGTACAGAACTGCTGAGGGAAATGTGCAGCTAGATGGCAGTGTGCCAAATTAAAGAATCAATATGAAACTGACTATTTCTAATAAGGTATGACATAGCATTTCTTAAATAGTATGAAAACCTAAAAAATCAAATCCATAATGATAAAATAAAACCATCCATAATATTATTGTGACTGAAAAGCTGTAGCTAGGCAGTATATTGAGCCAGGACAATTAAAAATCCTGTATTTCATTCTGGTTCAGAGTTACTCCACCCTAACCACCCTACATTTCAGGCACCAGCTCTTATCACTATGTAAAACAGAAACAGTTCCATCTGCGTTGCTTTGAAGAGCATTGTATGGCTTAATAAAGGGATGTAAATACTCGTGTTAGTTCAAGGTCCTCCATGGACCGGGACAGATAATGTGATGCAAATGAACAGGAACATACACCAATAGGTAAATGTGGGACCAAGTGAACACAGCACATAATACCCTTCTGCTGTATGTATAAAAAGCCTCTATAGCAATGAAACTTAAGGCATGCACCATTTTCCAAGGCTAGCAGGAATAAATGGACAAAGGAAGTGTTCTGCAAGGAGAAAAGGATCCTTCTGCTCAGATCACTGGGCAGTTGCTGTACTGTTCTCCAGCAGAACAGCCTCAGGGCTGTGGAGCTGCACAGTTGCCCACTGAACCCTTTCTCAATACATTCAATGAAAAATTTCTTATCCCACCCTGCACAGGACTTTTGTTTTCTCCACACACAGCTGTACTTTCTGCCTTCTAGGAACCTACCATCCATAGGCAGGAAAGGAAAAAACATGCTGCAGTCAGCTATAAACTATTGTTTTCTCTGCTGCTGTGCTTTTTACTTTGGCTCTGTATTGGACTTGCCTTAATATTTAAACTAGCTGCTAGCTTTGCTAGTGCAAGATCTGTTAACACTTCTGATATAAATTCCATTTTGGCTGAGACAACCAATCATTTCAGGATTAAGCATAATTTTCCACTGTCAAATATTTTAGCCATGCTTTTAAAAAAATAATTTTATTACTTTTACAATATGGAAGTTGCAGGGAGTAGTTTAGATGGACAGTTTTCTTTTTACAGTCCTATATTTTAAACCCAAATTTCACATAAAGTCTAAAATCTGTCATGGTGTAAGTAATTATATTAAAAATAGATATATACACAAATAAAAAAATATATATATAAATATATATCTGCTGTGCATTTTTAACATATGAATTGTTACTTTTTGTGTGCTAAGAATATACAATACAATATATAATTTTGTTTACTTGTAGGTAATATTACATAAAGATACTTTCTATGCTTGTAAACCTTAGGCTAGAGCATCATCACATCTTATATCATATTCAAAAGATCAGCGGTTTTGCCTGAGTATCAGGAAGACAGGTTCAAGAGAACATTCTGCTAAGATCCCTGAGGGATTTTGTTTATTGCCTTGAGGAACGCTGAAGACCATTGATGTTAAAAATATATATATACACAAATAAAATATATATATATATATAAATATATATCTGCTGTGCATTTTTAACATATGAATTGTTACTTTTTGTGTGCTAAGAATATACAATACAATATATAATTTTGTTTACTTGTAGGTAATATTACATAAAGATACTTTCTATGCTTGTAAACCTTAGGCTAGAGCATCATCACATCTTATATCATATTCAAAAGATCAGCGGTTTTGCCTGAATATCAGGAAGACAGGTTCAAGAGAACATTCTGCTAAGATCCCTGAGGGATTTTGTTTATTGCCTTGAGGAACGCTGAAGACCATTGATGGCTGTACCATGGATGTCACTTTGAGTGACCGGGACATTAAGGTGAGATGTTAGAACCTGCAGAAATCTTACAGTTCCAATGGCCTTTTGGAACAGTAACAGCACCTCCCAGAGACGTCACCAAACAGACTCTTGTTTTCCTTTTTCCCTTTATGGAGAACCAGACACCTGTGAGAAACATGGAAATGAAAAACTGTACAGCCTAGTTTATACATACAAAGGTAGGAATTATCCGTATCTGTTCCTACAAAATCCTTCTTTGACTCTTCAAGATACTTTACTTTAAAAAAATCTGTATGTAAAGCTGTATAGAAGTACATTAAGTATTTTTTAAAAAGCTACTATCTCAACAGATATATTTATGCAAAATAACATACAGAGGATGACTTTTACAGTTGAACCTTCACTACTAATTAATGTATGTCTGCCTAAATTCAGCTATCTTGTGCCACCTGATAAATCCACAACAGAAAATGAAGAAACAATATACACTTGTCTTTAAAAAAAAAAAAGTGCATAAAAACCTCAAGTTACATAAATACTGTTTCACTACACTTATGAAAAATATCAACTTATAGACATGGGCAAAAGACAGCCAGAGCTTTTGGGGAAAGAGGTCTCCTGGACACATATCATGACACAGAATGAAAAATCCTCTTCCTGGAGATTTTTTCTCTTTGAGCACTTTATGCTTTCAACTACTGTTTTTATTATCTTAGGACAAGGTGATGCTTGGAGGAAAGTTTCACAGCAGCCCCATAGGCCAAAACATTCTGGCATGTCTAACTAGACAACAGCAGATTCCTTTTTTATTATTTCAAATAAAACACTTGAGTTCCAGTACAAGATCATTCTTCAAGTCAGATTATACCAGATTATGGTGAGAGCTGAAAACAGGCATTATAAACTGGGTAAAATATGAAAGCATGTATTTTGCTAGCCTTTTCATTAGGCTCTCACTTCAGACTTAATTGTAAATTCAAAGAGAGTGTAGCAGAAAACCTTTAACTATTGTTCTCCAAAGCATATTGAGTAGCCTGACCAACAATTTAGTTACCAGTCTAAACAGGAACTGGGCTGGGACTCCATTCTAGCACTCACAGCTAGTCTCAAATTTGGAGTTTGTGGCCAACTTTGTTCACACTGAAAAGTGATTTGGAGGAAAAAGGTTTTTAAAACCTTGTTATCGGCACCTTTTCGTCATTCAGTCACAGACACGTAGCATAAAGGCAAGTCTGAGCACTACTTGCCTGAGTTTGAGCACTACTGTTACCTGAGGAGAACCTCTGGCAAGCAGCTAGGTGAGGGTCATCTCAAGAGCTTTCAATAGCAGCCACATTGTGAACTCAATTTCCCTCAGCAGCCTTTAGAAAATGGTTGCCTGTTGGCAAGCCTGTGATTTAACCATGTGGTGAGGGGAGAGAGTGGATCCCCATCATTGACCAGGACCATGGTCTGCATGGGACCGCCAACCAACTAAACAAGGTCTTAGAAGTTAGATCTCCCTACTAGATCTAACCAGAGCACCCACTCCTTTGTCCCATCACCCCAGAGACCCACCCCTCACCCCATGGCCTCAGGACCACAGCCCCACTTCCACAACCGCCTGTGTTCCAACCTTGTAGAAAAGCCCACCACATGCATCCCTTCCCTGAGGGAGGAGTCCCCCTCAAGAAGGACTGAGAGGGCACCTCATAAATGTGTATAAATACCCAATGGGCAGGAGGGAGTGCCAAGAAGGTGAAGGCAGGCTTTTCTCACTGGTGCCAACCACTAGGACACAAGGCAATGGGCAGAAGTTGGACAAAGCTCTCATGCACTGTGCGATTCTTGGGGTGTCTTGTGCAAGGCCAGAATGTGGCCTCGATGATCCCAATGGGTCCCTTCCAAATCAGTTATTCTACGATTGTATGATGCGCAGGAAGTTCACCTGATTATGAGGAAGAACTTTACTGGGCACATCACTCACTGGAACAGGTTGTGGAGTGTCCCTCTCTGGAGGTACTCGGGGACTGCCCGGGTGCAATCCTGTGCCATGTGCTCTGGGATGCCTGCTTGGGCAGGGTGCCCCACCGCGGTGCCCCGCAGCCTGAGCCGCTCTGCCGACGCGCGGTGCCGCTCCGAGGCGCGGCGGGCAGGCGGAGGGCGGCCTTCCCCCGCTCCCTCCTCCCGCCCCGCCCGCCCGCTGTCTCGCACGGCGGCGCGGGCAGGGCCCGCTGCGCTGCGCTGCGCCGGGCAAGGCCGGGGCGGCGTCAGCGGGCGCGCGGTGCCGGCTCCAGGGCTTTAAAGCAGCGTGTAAGCTGAGATGCTACCACAGACAGCGGCGCGGCGGCGGCGGCCGCAGGAGCTCCTCGAGCCCAGACGGGCGCCCGCCTTTCGCCCCCGCCGCGCCCCGGGGCATGAGAGCGGCCGCCCCGCGGCTCTAGGTACCCCCGGGCCCCATGGCGACGACCCGCGCTGCCCGCGCCCTCCTGCTGCTGCCGCTGCTGCTGCTGCTGTGCCCGCCGGGGCTGCGGCGGGGGGCGCGGGGCGGCGGGCAGCGCCCGCGGGGCTGTCCGGCGCCGTGCCGCTGCGAGCTGGACGGAGCGCTGCTCCGCGCCGACTGCTCCGACCGCGGCCTCACCGCCGTGCCCGCCAACCTCAGCGTCTTCACCTCCTACCTGTAAGTGCGGGCCGGCCGGGGCGCGGCGGGAGGGCTCGGGCCGGCCTCCGGCGCTGACAGGAGGCGCTCCGTGCCCGGAGAGAACACCTCACTTCAAATAAGTTTCTAATCGCTTTTTAATCAGCGGCCGCGTTGTAAAGCGTTTATAGTTGTCCGGCTATCGCGGTGCCCGCTCGGCGCCCGGAGGATCGCTGTGTGATGTGCCGTTTGGAGGGTAATTAAAAGCGATTGCAACAGCAGAAACTCGATGCGATCCTCCGGGACGTTATCTTCACCTTTGCTTCCCGGGACAGGGCTTTGAACTGCGGCCGCTGCTGATTTAATCGTTAACAGATCTCCCCTCGGCTGGAGCAAAGGCAGGGAATTCGGCGCGCTCCCGGGATGCGGCAGCGCTCGGGCAGCGCAGGGCTGTGTCCCGCCGCAGGTGCCTGTGTCCGGAGCCGGGCTCCGGCCGGCGCACCCCGCCCCTCGCGAGGCTCCCCGGGCCCGTCTGACGGGGCATCCCCGCCGGCACGGGCTGCGCTGAGTTACAGCCTGTGGGGACTGAGCCGGCGAGAACGGAGAAACTCTGTATTGGCAAAAAACCCACCCAAAACCGTGCTGAAACTTTCTTTGTTTCCTTGTTTTGGGCTCAGTGTTCGTCGTTTAGCCTCTCGTGGTGTCGCGTGTTGAAAGTGCTGGTGCTCTAAGTGTTCCTTTGGTGTTCTCCTTACTGATTCCATAGTTTTTTGTGGTTGCATGACCAGTAGGTTGTTAATTTACGGCTTATTTCTTGGTTCCCAGCATAAGTATGTTTGGTTTTGAACGTGCTTGTCCAGTTGTCCGTATTTTGACGTGCTGTTAACATGCTTGCTACTATAGTTACTGTGGAGATGGTTTCGCAGCATTATGTGTCTGGGATACTGAAGTGATCACTCTAAGTGCACTTCTCTGTTAGTACCATGTTTCAAAGGACATAAAACACATCTTACATCTGAAAAATAGAATAAAGTAAGCTAGAAATTGATTTCTATGCAAAGTATAAACGTGGAAACATAGACAAGGTGGAAATTAAGTGCAATCAACCAAATCTAAGTATATATTAGGGGAAAGCTTAATTTAAAGAAAATAACATACATTTATAAAGTGGGTGATCAGCTGAAAGACCTTTTATATATATACTGTGCATGTAAATAATATTCTGAAATTTTTCTTAAGATCAGTTTTTGCTTATTTTATCAGAAACGTTTCTAAATGTTGATAATGTTAGGAGGCAGGAGTCAGCAGTCAGCATTACTGAACAACCACTTACAGTAGAGCAAAACTTTGGCTATGTGTGATAAAGATACAGTCCTTGAGATACATACAAGGTCTGCCACTAGTTCCAGAAGTAGCAGGTCCTGATTTTGGGTACACATAAGATACAATGTTTTCTGGTGGTTTGGAAAGTCATAAGCAGAAAGGTAGATAGTGATGTTCTAAAGACATACTTAAGCTCTACATATACTGTGTTAAGAAGTAGAGACCCTAAATTCCTCACTGCTTGGAGGAATGCTAAAACCAGAAAAACATGAGAGAATCTACTCTTCGACTGTTTCATGAAGAAAAAGAGAGCAGATGTGTGGTGATGTCAAAATACCATTGCCAGGGTTCTTCTGCCTCTGGTAACCTGCTTCTTGGGAGGATTGTGATCTAGTCTGCCCTTTTGTTTTTAAATCCTTCTGTCCTTCAGAAGGAATGTCTTTCTCCAGTCAAAAATCCTCTGTTGTTCAGTAGCATACACCCTGAAGTGAAAAAATGTTATTTGGACAGGCAGATTTTTAAATGACCAGGACTGCATGCAGGCAGTATAAAGTATGAAAGAGTCATTCATACGCATAGGCAGCTACACTTACTGTTTTCCAAATTTGCAAGGCTGCTATCCTTGGATTGATTAATTATTGCCTAATTATGCAGAATGGTAGCTCCTGCCTGCCTTCCGTAAGGAACTGTCAGGTCTCATTGTCTGTAGATGGCTAAGCAGTGGCAAACTTTAAAACATGCCTGCTTGTTATAGGCATGTTTGCCTTCCTGAGCTTGGTAATGGCCAATCAGCTGCTTCTTGATTATTCTCCTTTCTGGTTTGGTTTTTTTTTTCCCCAAAAACCCAAAAATGTCTTTTTCTGCTGTGACAATTTCTACCTCAGATCAAAGCAAGAGATTAAAATTGTGTACTCACAGTTAATCTCTTTCAAGAAAAAAATAATCTTCAGTCAATTCTGTTCTTGCACCATAGATATATCAGACCAAACCCAGTGTTTAGTACTACCTTGGATTAAGTTTGAGCTTTTAAAGCTTTGGGTTGTTTGTTTTGTAGTTGGGTTTTTTGGGTTTGTTTTTTTTTTTTTTTTTTTTTTTTAATTTCCTAACTTTTTATCTTAGTTTAACACTCACGTAGGAGAAAAAGATTTTCTTGGTCTGCACTGGAGATGGTGAGAGAAGCTGAAATGCTGAGGCCATTAAAGATTTGTTTTATTTTGAGGCAAATGTCTATAAAGCATGATATATTATGGTGACTGAATTTTGCGTGTACCATCATTTTTTTTATGATGGTGTTCTTGCAGCAGAGCTAAATGTACTCTACAGATGGACTTGCTACAATTTTCTCCATTCTCATTTATAATCCCAGGCAGCAATTCTTTCCTCTCATCAAAAATATTTTTATTTATGATTATGTGTCTGCTGCCATGAACTGTTAGACTTTTTAAGAACAGGCAAGGAGAATCCATGAGTTTCTTTCCATTCCTTTTTCTTCATTTACTTTTAGGCTAAGTAATGTATTTGGTGTATTCAGTGCAACTCCTGTTGACATAAATGAGAATTCCATGTGCTGATGAAGGGCAGGACTGAGTCTCTGTTTCAAATTAAGAACAGGTCACTTTCCTATCAGTTCACAGTGGAAAGAAGACGACAGAATCTACAGGTCTTTTGCACATGGGACCCTCATTAATTCTCAAACCAAACCCATGAGTTAGTGAAATATTTTTACCATTTGCTGTGATGTGGAAAATTGAAGTGGAGAAGGGCCTGCCCAAAGTTAGAGGTAAAGTTTATGACAAATCCAGCCATTAAAGAAATCCTAACTCCATTGTTTAACCACAGGCTTGTCCTGCTTCACTTAAATAATTACTCCTTAAAAATTCTGTGAAATCTGGACACTCCTGTTCAAGAATATTAATTAATATTCTAATTTAGTAATGAAAACAAATTTTCTTTTCAATCTCATGTGATGACAATATAGAAGACAGCATTTATAGATTTTTAGGTTCTTTGTTTTGGGCCTAGACAATACAAATAAGTAAATTTATTATAACTGCCAGGGCTGTCTAACAATTTGTATACTATGTTTGTGATCAAAACCTGTCAATGATAAGCAGAATGTTTGCAAAATGTTAACATCATAGATTGACAGAGACATGCATGAATACAAATATAAATATTGCAGCATGTTGCCTTTTACGTTATAGTTTACTTAAAAAGTTTAAATTTAGGTACATTGTAAATATGTGTGCTAACACTTGGTGAAATACGAATCATATAATTTTTAATTTTTCATAGAAATAATTTATTAAGAAAAAATACTTCTCAAAACTTTGATAACATTTATATTATTACAGTAGAACCTATGAAGAAGATATCAGTGCATATTATAAGGTTTCAAATCTATCACTCTTCAAGTAAATTTTGTCCTTCCACTTAATTCATTGCTATGCTATTCTATTTGATGATAACTGTAGAGCACAGTCAAAAAAAGATTCTGAAAGTGTTTAAGACTACTAAACATAAAAAATGAAAAGAAAAAAGAATGCCATGAACCTGAATGAAAAGATTTCTTACTATTTTGAAGGTAAAGAAGTATGTTCCCAGAAATTAACAATGTTTCTGAAATAAGAAATGTAGTCATTTCTCTGTCAGGAATACCCAAAATCATAAAGAACAATCCTTTGGTGTAAATTTGCATCCTTTTAGTCATTCTGATCTCATAGTGCAAATTCAGGTCTTGTCTGTGTCTTTATCAAAGGTATTTTGGGAATGACCATGGTTTTTCAAAGAGATCAAACAGCAGCATGAGTTATAAAGTCTCTCACACCTTCCAGATCCCTTGACAAGATTTAGGAGTTATATATTTCATCAAATGTCTGTCTTTTCTTAGGAAATACTTCTTTACAGAGCTACAAACTTTATAGACCTTAAATTAATTAATTAATTGTCATGTGGTTTCAGCTAGTAATCTGAATCTTGTCCTGATTGAGGATGAAGGTGAATCCAGGTTCTGGATTTACAATTTAGTGCTAAATCTGCCTTTTGAAAAGGAAAGGAAACATAACATTTCCTCTCTATTCGTGGCAATAGCACATATGCAAAGGTGAAATATACCTCTTGATAAATTACAGGTAAACAAAAACTGAAGAAGTAACAAACTACACAAAGTATCATGTTTGCCAGTTTTCAAGAGATTTGCTTTAAATTTCAAATCATTGTGTGTCAAGTCAAAGTCAGTTTATTTGAGAAAAATTTTGATTGAAAACGTATTTTGAAATATCATTCATCTCACTTGAGAACACAGTGTTAAAAATAACTCTTTACACTGCTTCCTAGAGAGCCTTTTGCTGCTCTGAAAGAAGAAAAGGCTCTCACACATTACCTCTCTCCTTTAGCGTTTGCTCTGTGGAAACACTGCATAAATTGGCAGGGAAAGGAAGCTGTGTTTGAGCGGGGAGAGTGCAGGGCGCTGACAGAAGGAAGGCACCGTCGCTGTGGTTGGTGTCCGAAGCGCAGGGACAATGGGCCGGGCAGAGGGAGCCCGGCTCCAGCTGGGAACGCGTGCACTGGGCTGACCTCCCCAGTCAGCATGCCAGCAGAGATTACACTTCCCTCGAGTGCTCCCTTGTTAACCCAGCCTTTGCTGCCGTGTCATTTGTCTTTCAGATGCTTAAAGTTGCTACCAATCTTTCAGTAGTCCAGATCACTTTCGTTTATTCTGTGTGTTGGCCAAGATAATATTTCATCTGCGTGCACTGCTTTCTTAATTCTCTGTTGGCTGTTTGAATGGTCATGATTAATACAATTTATGGTATTTTCCCTGATTTCCGTACTTGAACTGTCCAGCAGATGTGCTTCTTTTCCCAGTAAAAATCATGGTAAATAAGGTGTGGTTCCTTTGGCTGCGAGTAAACTGATTGAAGGCAGAACATGATGTGGTGTTTTTGACATACCAGAACAGCTTTAGACTTTGGTTAGAAGAAAATACCCTAACATCTTTAAAAAAATATGATGTGATCAAAGCATGCTTACTCCTCAGAGATTTAGCAATTCATGTGGCAAATCCATATGCTTTATTCTCTGTGCTGCTTGCTGAGAAAACCTGAGAATGTCCTGTACAATTTTACTGATCAGATGTGAGAAATTTGTCGCCTGGAGAACCATAAAAGAAATAAATGTGGTTGGGGAGGGGTAGGGCCTGAAAAGATGTTGCTGACACTTGCTGAAGGAGTGCTACCTTCTTCTATCTCTCAGAACTGAGTTTTAATTTTAAAAAAGTACAAAGATCGTGAACTGTTGCAATCGTATAGGGCAGCAACTCATGGTACCTCTGCCCTTAGTCCTAGTGCTTTTTTTTTCCTGAAAGTCTACAGGCAATATCTGGTAATTTTTGAATTAGACACCTTAGAATGAGTATTAGCAGCAGCACCCAAGTAGAAATACTGTCCTGGAATGTCTGTGTCATTTAGATGAAAAAGACCCCCAGCCAGCTCATATTATACTAAGCACCAGCAATCCCTGGATCTCTAAGCAGTAATGAAATGGGATTGCAGTGCAAGTTCCCAGGAACTGGTGCAGTTTTATCCGGCTTTGCTCAGACAGTAATTCTGTATCACCTTCCAGATTTATAATTTTGCTGTGTCTTACTAATTTTTAGCTATGAGCTTTGGGTTTTAGGGGCTGTGGCCACAGCACTGAGGTCATTCCCTGAAAGGACAAGTTACATTGTCATGTCTAGTCACTGCTGCAAAAAATAATTAATCTGAAGTGTAGTGTTGTCCAACAATGATAATTATAATAATCAGCCACTCCCAAACTGGGACTTTATTGGTAACAAATGGGCTCTTAGTTTGGGTCCAATTGTATGATTTGGCTTCGATCCTGCAAATACTTATCCAGATACTTAACTTCAGTGTCAGGAATGGTTCCACTGAAATCACATGTGCAAATGTTTGTTGATCAAGGCCTTTAGTAATTCTAAAACAAGCATCCCTTTCCCATGTATCAGCTCATTTGTGGGGAATAGCTTCATTAAGCTGTTCTCCACCACTGTCTCATTGCACAGCCTAAAGCATTATGTATATCATAAATCATTTAATACCATTGCTTTTCAAACATTTTCAAAATCTTGGACTGATTTGAATATTTAGTTTTATCTGGAACGCACCATCCTCCAACAGTATTAAGTTATGTAGTTGCAGTGAAATCATTTTAAGAACATATTTTGATTAAAAACTGCTGAAACTTTATGCATGATACTTCAGGAGTATAGTTGGCTTTGTACAGGTGATACAATATTGTGTGCATGGAGATGTCTGTGCATAGACAGATGTCAGACAAATCTTTTAAAGTATCTATCAGTCTAAAGCAGCACAAACAACTATAATTCCCACCATACAAAATCTCTCCCCACTTTTGATGACACTTGATTAAATGTTTCCTATTTTGTTGAGAGTAGCCATGCTTAGTGAAATTACTAAACTTAAGCAGTAATTACTTAAGTAATGCAGAAGTATTTTTGGGCTTGGGACTTAATATGCATAATGATTGTGAATAAACTTAACCCTTTTTTATGCTTTTCCCATGAAAAGTGTACAATAATTTGATGCTGTTATTTATGAAGGGGAGGTAGGGGGTAGAAAAGTGAAGCTGGTGTTTGGTACTGCTACTTGTCTTTTTTTTTTATTCTATTAGTTTCTTCACCTAACACTTCAGCCTGTTTTGTCTGAGGATAGAACAGTTAAAGCACTGATATTACACAGAAATAGGACTTTCCTAGTCCTCGTTTCTGCAGCAGTAGGCCTCTTATGATGCCAGTTGTACCATGCCTTCTGGATCCTGTGATAATGAAAATGCTAGTGTAAGTGAATGAAAGAACAGATGTGAGATGATGTCAGCATCAAGGGAAGTGTAGCTGCACTGATTTGGCATTCACTGAGTTTGTAAATGAGTCTCTGTGTACCCTGAGGGTAGAAGGTCACAGCTGGCAAAGGAAGCAAGTAAGATAAGACAAAGTTCTCTCTCATCCATGATTGAAAGTTACGTTTTCCGAGCCACCTTGATGAGTAACTTGCCTTTGAGCTTGATCCTTAATCAGCTTGGTGTGGAGGCTGCCTCAGAAATTAAATATTTCTCCTGTTGGTCTCATATATGATGAGGCTGCATTTATGTTTGTAGTGGAGGGTGAGACCAAGTTTTCAAGTGTTCAGAAATAAGATTTATCCTTATGAAGAGATGGAAAACAAAGTTTCTTAAACATCCTAATTCACAGAGGTTGTAATTTTGGAAGCATGAGAAGACAGAAACTGCTTCTGGGAACAGGGACTATGATCAGTTAGCCATAACTGGATTCAGGTAGAGAGATCTTTAAGTCCTTCTGCTCCTGGATATGGTAATGTATGGATTCAAGTAAATCATGCAACTCTGGTCTTATTCCATATATGTGATGCCTGGGACAACTACCTACATCTGAATTAGACTAATTTGGTGGTGGCTGAAAAAAAGCTGGAGATCTGTAGATTAAGAATACTTAATTAGGTGCTAATTGTGAGTATGACATGATAAAATAAGGGAGGTCCAAAGGAATTTTCTTCTCTTCTAAAGGGTGTATGTCTGCCTTTCAGTTTTGTTCCTGGCTGTCTATGTGACCTGAATTTTGTGATATATAAGTTTCTTATTGGAATGAGTAAAGTCTGTGCAGGCATCTGAGAGTAATATTTGACCTGCTGACAAGGAAATACAGGATTCATACACTTGGTGCAATATGGAAGTATTGCCTGCACTTGTGCTGGAGTTGTGCAAAGACAAGGAATTGGAAGCAGTCCAAAAGAGCTGCAGGTTCAACTTTGTGACCTGACAAGTGTCTCGGGGAGTACATTCCTGTCCTAGAGTGTCCCTGCATACAGCCTCACTGTATTGGCTGTAACCTGCAACAGGCACACACAATTACAGGAAGTTTAACAGAGCAACAAAAAGTACATGGAGAACAAAGAGACAGGTTGCTTGGGAATCTGCCTGTATCAGTGCTGTAGAGTAGTGACATGTACCTCTCATCAGCAGCTCAACCAATTTTAAACATTTTAAACTCTCAGGAGAAGTGGCACTCTAGTCTAGCGCTAAATTCTAAAATCACAATTCACATTCGTGCGGTATGTATGCAGTAAGACTTTGTAGTGTAGTTACTGTGGCAGAGTTTTTATCAGAAACGTTTGTTTCCTTAGTGGAGATAAGACCTGAGGGTATAGCAGTGGTGGGGTGAAGAGTAAAGGTGTGCAGTGCTGTTGATAGGTGTTTTTAAAACTTGAGTGTGAGGCACTGTGGAAGAGTATTTGGTAGCAGGAAGAGGGTCTCATGTGGCCTTTTCTAGGCCTAGCACTGAAAAGGGACAATGTGGAAGCTCTTGATCAGAGAATAGCATCTGGGAAGACTGTAAGTTCCTCAGCATATGGAGGCTTCACTTTGTTTCATACCTGCACATATCTAAAGTAGTGTGAACTGTCAAGTGCCAGAACTATACTTCCTTCTGGCCAAGACAGAAGATGTGAAAAGAAAGACCAGGACAACCCCTTTGGAATAGCCTAACTACCTGAAGGCCAGAGACTGTACAGAACATAGTTAAACACATTCTTGGAATCTTGAGGTACATGTTTTTAGAATAAAAAAATGTTTACTGAATAGGCACTATGACCTCAGAAATGCTTGTTAGCCCACAGCCTTGATGAACAGCACCTGGCTAACCTCCTTTTTTTCTTATCAGAAACCCTGTCTGCTCCCAGGAACTAGTTCTGTCTAATGAGCTCCTGTTTTTTAATGAACAGCCATGGAAACTTATTTTTCTTGCCTGAATGACAATCAAGTGGAACAACATTTTTGCTATCAAACTTTCAAAGAAAGTTTCTGACCCGAATTGTGTCCATGATGGAAAATTACTAAAACCAACTAAAGCAATTACTAAAGTGACTAAAGCCAACTCCCTTGTGACCCTATAAACAGCAGTCCTTAGTGAGACCCTTTGAGCTCTCCATGTTCACAGCAAGTTCTGACCAGGAGTCTTCCTCTGTGTGAGACACCTCTCAGAGCCAGCGAACCCTCAAGTTTGCTATACTTGGAGGATCACTGCCAAATGCCACCCATAGAACCTGGGTCAATATCTCCACTCCTTGAGACTCAGAGCTTCACCTGCAGAGAACATGCAAAGGCATCTGATATGAGTACTGCACTTAAACAGGAATTTTTCACAGATCTATACCTTGTACATACTCCTTTAGGTGTTTGTGTGAGTGTGACTATGCTATAGCAAATGTGCTGTGAATGTTTCTCCCTTTGATTTTTAAATGAGTTAGGTTCATAAGGTAGCTCTATAAATGAATTGCTATTGTGCTTATAGGAAATTCTCTTGAATCTTTTGACAAATTGTTTAAATTAGTCTATTAAGTGCTGCTAAATTTAAATGTGGTTAAAATCTTTAGGTGCAAGCCATTGGTCAAGTCTAGGGCTAAGTTTGGCAGGCAGATTTGCTCTAAACTTTGGGACTAAGAGGAAGAGTCTCTCTTACTCCTTTTAATCCTTACCCTTTTTTTTTATCCTCAGCCTCCACAGAGATAATTGTTGCTGATTTTTAGATTTTAGTCTGTTTTTTCTCTATGTGCTTTAACATCTCGTTAGCAGTAGAGTGAACCTTGCCAATGAGCTTTGTCATGCTTTCAGTTTAATATTAAACCTGCTTTTGCCAGTGATTCTTTGAACAACCTAAGACACCCACTAATGACACAGATTTCTGTGTGCCATTCCATGTAGGTAAATTAGTAGATTTATGCCAAGGGAGACTTCATGTAGTTTCTGCTGTGCATATACTAATGGAACAAAGTTAATTGTGTGGAATTGGTATAAATTGAAAAAAATAAAATTGAATTTGAAAATTTTGAAGATTTTGAAAAGTATTAATTAATATAATTAAATTTAAGTCTTTGCTTTGGTTCTAAAGTGCCAACTCTTGACAAAAAAGCTTCTTTTGTATCATTAGTATGCACACTGTCCATCTTTTTGAAATAAACAAAAGTCAGTGTTTTCTTTTGAAAAAAAAGATTTTAAGGCATACCATTGAGTGATCATCTTTATTGCCTTGTTTGCATCAGGATGCAGACTCTGGCCAGTGAGTTGTGTTGTGTCAGGGACTTGTGTCAACTGTACAAATTTTGCAGGAGTTTCAGGAAGGAAGGAATTTCTTTTGTTTTTCAGACCTTTTGTGGCCATTGTTGATAGCATTAAGTGAACAGAGCAACAGGTTTTTTGGAGGATGTTTACACAGTGCTGTAGTACATTCATTGCACTCATAGGTAGAAACAACTGTCATACCAAACAGAGTTATCAAAATCACATTTCTGTACATATTGGTGCCGCGGCTGTTCTGCCTTCAATGGCTGTCTCTGGCCAATTTGTGAAGAATCCCATAAACCTGAATCCAGATGTGGTCTGTTTTCTACATTTGTCATCAATCATGGATACGGCGTCTTGTAGTCATGCAGCTCTGTGTTCCTGCCTGTCTTTCCATAAAGCAGTGCTGGAAGAGCATCAGATTTCACAAGGAATTTGTAATATCCAGATTTACTGGATGGTATTATTTGCAGTCTTGTATCTCTTTGTGGGAAGTCTATAAGGAAATGCTCCCTGCTCTCAATGTGCTGCTGGTTTAATCCCTTCTGATAAGGGTTTATGAAAACTAATTACGAGCCAGTTTAGTCCCCAATGAAGCTAGAGCTGAAACTCCTTTCAATAATGTGGATGGAACCCCTGGTATGTCACAGTTAGTTTTATTGTAGAGGATTCTGTTGGGATGTGATGAGTCTAATCTCAGGGAAATTACTCACTTTTTATCCAAATATCTCCATATGTTGAGTACACAAGCAGGTTTTTTTTAGTAGTTAGTGAATGAGTAATTACCAAAGTATCAATGATAGTAATTACTCGTTAATGACATTCATTAGTGGTTTGGATTTTCTTAGCATGGAGAGCTTCCATTAAGTTGTGTTCACAGTTTTTACAGAGCATTATTAAGGTGGTTGTTCAGTAACAACCAAATGAAAATAAGAAATCTGTGAATTGTCATTTAACAATATGATTTTGGTAAATGGATGGATGTCCGAGCCACAGCAGAATTATAACAGAAGGACATAAAGGAAAAAAATACAGCTTACCAGCAAAGATTATGTCTATGTTCTTTCAGTTAGTAATATCACTACTAGTGGTTTTTTTGGGTTTTTTTCTCTACCTGTAAATGGCTTGTCAGAAAAAGTTTCAGAAATTAAAGGACTTAGTAATTTAACATTTATTAGCAGGTTTAGACATTAACTGAGTGCTCCTCTATGCTGCTGAGTCTGTTCATAATAAAATGCCTTGGGCCAGTGCTAACCAATAGGACACTTTAGAAGATGGGTCTAAGGAGTGGACAAAGCAGCTGGTGTATCTGTTTAACTCTCAGAGCAGTTCCTGGATCTTTGGGCAAACTGAAGTCTTCAAGCAGAGTGACAAGCAAATGCCCAAGTCAGTCCCCTCAGGTGCAATTAGAGCAAGCCTGTTGCTCCTGCAGTGACCCTGGGTGCACTTTGGGAATGCACAGTCCAAGGCTGTGCAAGCTGACCCGAAACAAACAGGGCTGCACCAAGAGGAAGAATGACAGAGGACAAAGCGAGTTCAGATTTTTTCTTTATGGCACAATCATTGATGAAGATGAAATATGAGGTGGAATTTTTCAGTAGTTTGAGTATGAGATAGAAGCTTTGAAGTTGCATCATAAGATGATTCTGCAGTGCTGCTTCAGAGCACATAATTCTTGAGCTGGTATTTTAATGATTTACTACTACATGTATCTCTTTACTTCTAGTTAAAAAAGACATATTGACTATTTTGTTCTGTGTCAGGGGAAGTATAAAGAAAGAACTATGGAAATTGAGTTCAGTAATACTTGATTTCAGAAGTATAGAAAGAAACCCCAACAACATTAGTTTATGTTCTTTTATATCATCCACCAAAATAGATAATGCAGACCATGTAAAATCAAGAGTTTTATTTCCTGTGAATATTGGTTTCATTTATTTTTTCATAATATTCTTGTTCATGCAGTTGTCTCTGACTGCCAGTTTTAGTAAAAAATATGTAATTAACTGTTTTGATAGGCAAGATAATTGTTATATTTACTCATGGCATGACATCATAAACTAACTTAAAAATTATTATCAAGCACTCAGAGAATAAATTAACATGATATTTTGAGTATTAACATATTAATTAACATGAGACACAATACTGATAGACAAATATTCAAACTGCACAAATGAAAGTGCATGTTAGACCAATAGAATAATATCTTCAAACATATGACTTTAAAGAGATATGCAGTCTTCCGTGAATAAATTAATAAAATACAAGATTTCTGCTGTAGAGAAACAAGATTGGGATGTCACTGGGTAAGTATATACGTAAGGCTGAGTGATATTAAAATTAATAAAAGGTTGATTACCAGTTTGAATACCTGTTCTGTCTTGCTACTCTATCAGTATTTCAGAGAGCATGTGGTGCCATTGACTGCACTACTTACAAAGAAGGATTCAGCAAGAGATATTGGAGTAGAGTTCATGCTGCTTCTAAAATTCAGGAGCAGGGGTGGCTGGAGGTATATTTTACTATTTTAAAATATTTTCCTACGTAGGTTACTTAAGACAGCAACTCAGCTCACAAAGAAAGGCCTTACACTACTTCTTAAAAAAGCAGTCAGCTCATGTATAGATAGAGAATTGTTCCACTAATGAGAACTGTCAAGCAGAGAATTTGAAATGTCTTTGTCTGGCTTCTGAAGAGGTTTGCCATATACTACTGTCTCATCCCGAGGGGGCTGGAGGTGGATGAGGGCTGATCCACTCCTGCTCAGTTCCATTAAAAATGACGGTCTGTCGGAACTGTACGTTTAGTTCGCCGTTCAAGTCATTGTCTATTCCTGGATCTTAAAAAAAAATGACATCTATGTTCTTAACTATCACATGCAGAAGACATGACAATATAACTACAAGCTTTGCTAGATCTAAGTAAAGCTTACCAGTAAAATTATTTGGTTTGTTACACATACTATGTTTTCTGGAGACATAAGTGTAGGCTAATGCCAATGTGTGCATCTTCAGGGTAATGATTTCAGCTGCAGTGCTTCTCTGTAGTGCAGTGCCTCCACACACCCTCTGAGTCCTATCTTTCAACTGTAAAATATGTTAAGATACAAAAATTAGTGTATTTTTTCTTAGTATCTGAATCCTTCATTCTGTCAAAGTGGAAATACTGCTCAGCTGTACATTAAATTTTTCCTTGGATCCAAAGATACCCTGTGTTCATGAGAGCCTGGCAGTGACATTATTTTGGATACAGCTGTTGACCTAGCTGGTTTGTCTGGAAGGAAAGATGGATTGTGCTGTAACTGGGGTGACATCAGGCAATCAGCTGTGGAGACTATTGCCCCATATCTTCTGCTCCCTTCCTAGTATGTCTGTTGGCCTTTGTGTCTCTTAGGTGCCTACACAGATTTCATGACCTTTATCCTTACAATCTTTAATGCCTTACACCAGAAAATAAAGCTGAGAAGCTTTTTCAAGTTTCTCAGATTGCTACTCCAGCTCTAGGAAGAGACTTTTCTGAGGATTTATGTAGGTATTGAATCGGAATTAGATGTCTTATTTTGTAGGCATTATCTGATAAGATAAGGAAGACTATTTCCTCTCCAAGTTGCACTTGATGGAATACATAGGAATACTGTGTATCCTATGTATAAAAAGTTTGGGAAAGACCTTCTTGACACATGTTTGAGACTTATAATATTTATTTTCTCATATGCTTTTACAGTAAATTGTTTGGGATTTTTAAAAATTCTTTAAATTAAAGTTTTCAAAATAAATATTGAGTACCTAGTGAATACATTTTTTTTAAAAATTATTTACTTACCAAAAGGAAAAAAATACAGAGCAATTGAAATCAGTGCCATCATTGCAGAGGCTACCTTAAAGAGCCAATTTGTTCTTTGCTCTAATTACTCTGCCTGAAAGAACAACAGAGTGAAGACATTGAGGACATGCAGGGTTCAGTCCAAAGATTGTACTTGAGGGTATGTAATGAAATCGATACTGTGTATCCTATATAAAAAGTTTGGGAAATGTATAAAAAGTTTGGGAAAGACCTTCTTGACACATGTTTGAGACTTATAATATTTATTTTCTCATATGCTTTTACAGTAAATTGTTTGGGATTTTTAAAATTCCTTTAAATTAAAGTTTTCAAAATAAATATTGAGTACCTAGTGAATACATTTTTTTTAAAAATTATTTACTTACCAAAAGGAAAAAAATACAGAGCAATTGAAATCAGTGCCATCATTGCAGAGGCTACCTTAAAGAGCCAATTTGTTCTTTGCTCTAATTACTCTGCCTGAAAGAACAACAGAGTGAAGACATTGAGGACATGCAGGGTTCAGTCCAAAGATTGTACTTGAGGGTATGTAATGAAATCTTGCAGCATTAGTGCTTTAGTGAAAGATATGAGAAAGAGGGCAGGAAAAGGGTGATTTGTATGCTTTATTTTGTGATGTGTTTAATCTATACACTTTCGCTTTTGGTCCCATAAGCACAGATTTTCATCTTTAAAAAGCAGAAGAAACCAAAATGGACTCTTTCTCCAAGCTGTGAAAGGAAACACATTTAGGACTGGCTAGATCTGTGAGGAGAAAAAACGAAGAAAAAGTAGACCACCAAAAGTGAACTTCAAGGTGCCAGCATGTGTGCTGATTCCTGAGAATCCTGGCTCAAATGCAGTTGATGATTTTGCTTAGCAGGGCAGGGTACTGGGAAAAGAACTTGCTTTCTGCAGAATTCCCTGTGTAGGAGTTACTTGTCTTTGCTAGTTAAGTTTCTGAATTCACAGAATTGGAAGAAGACAGTGCTCAAAGTTTTCTGGAAGATTGGAGTTGGAAGAGGAAACTCAGGAAAAAATGTGCTTCCATATTAAGAGTCCCTCTGAAACAAAGACATGTTTAGACATTCATATTGGCCTTCCCCTCCCCTTGGAGCCTGTTGTTCCCCCACTCCTGCTCTAGGCTCCATTCAGCTGTGCTGACTCAGCTGTTTGTTGGACTGTGCTCCTAAACAGTTCTGTGAAATAGTCTAGTTTAAAAAGAAACACATTTCTGGTTGAAAAGTATGTATCTCATTTCACTGATGCACTTTAGAATGTAGCCACAGAAACAGCCAGACCAGCAGAGCTGAATGGACAGAGACAACAGTTTGGGAGTTCAGTGAGCAGATGAACGGGATCAGAAAACTTTTCAAGTGCCCTTGCACTGGTCCAGCTTCCTATGCAAAAATGACCCCACAGAAAACCATAAGGACAGGATTTTCTTATCTTTGATTTAGTTTTAGTCATTTGATCATTAACAAAAATCTTTTCCCTTGATTAATTTGGTATAGTTAATGAACAATATTTTGTAAAAATGTCATTGGTGATGCTTAAAACAGAAATATAATTTCTTCAGAGTATTCCAGATAAATCTAGAATTTAGCAAAACTGAGCGGGCAAACATTCTCAGAGAATCTGTGTTCATTTACAGTGCTTCAATTATTAGTCAGCCAAGTGAAAAGTTTTCAGACAGACATATCTCTAAAAGTCACAGTTCTTGAATTTGTGAGTCTTGTAAATGTGAAGTGTATACACCAAATTTCAGATATATACACACAGATAATTTCAAAATAATGACTGGGTAAAAAGCTTTTTTCTTAAATAAGGAAAGAAATCCTTTTTATTCCATATTGAAGTATGGGGAAAACATTTTTGTCTACCTAGTGGCAAACTTCACCCTAGATACACATATCATTAGCTTATAGAGCACACAAGGCCACATTTAACAAAGTGAAAGATTCATCAGATATGACCTTACCATTGAAAATGTCACCTCACTCTCAAAAAGCCATTAAATATGTCATCCAGAATAAATTAACATTGATAATAGTTATTAAACCTATAGAAATAAGTATAGCTTATGTGTATATACTTGATATCTTGCTCCAAAAATAAATCCATTCCTTTGGATACCATAGCACTATTATGATACAATAACAGAACAAAAGCATTGTAAGAAGTGATTGCTGCAGCCAATTTAAAATATATTTACTAGTTTTACCATATTCCATGCAGAAAGTCAATATTCTCTTCTGTCTTGAAGCTGCCATTGTTTGCTGTGAAAATCAAACAAATTTTGATCCACAACCAATGCTCAGCAAGTAAAACAGATAAAATTACAGCAATAACCAAATTAATAGGTTATCAATTTATATTATCCCTTTACAAAAAAAAAAAAAAAAAGGCAAACATTTGGTTTTTACAAAAATCCCCTAAATCTTCCAATTTTATGTTTTGCTTTTCTAAAATTCCAGAACGTGAGGAATGGTACTCTTGGGACACTAAAGAACATGTACCTTTGTAACTGAATTATCTCAATATGAGTCTCTTACAGTAGCCTGAAACTGCACTGTACATCAGAGATACAGCATGACAGCATTCATCAGAACTTATTTTTGTTGCTAAGATTTGTATTTTAACATTTTCAAGGCAGTTCTGTATTTCTGGATTATCAAATATCAAAACCCTGAGATACTTTTAGAATCACCACTCTATATGTACTTAACATTATAAGAAACTATATTAAACACATAACCAGGTAAGTACAGCTGTGTGTTTCTCTTATGTGGTGTTTAAGGCAAAGAAAACGTATACATGCTTCTGTAAAAAATGTTTATTAAAATTGACTTTGTTTTACAGTTTAGCAAACTCTGCAGGTAGCCTTAAGAGCCTGCTCAATTCATTATCATTAAATCAACAACCAGATCTTCTTTCTGCCATTCCCTGGCAGGATTAATGGATTTTGGCATGATTTGTGTATTTAACAGTGAAAGCTCATGCTGGGTAAGCTAGCAAGCTTGACTAATTCTCAGTTGTGCTAACTTCATAAACCTATTTTAAGGTTTTAACTTTGACTAAAGATTAAAAATAGTGACACATGGTGCTACCTTTGAATGCATCTAACATCATTATGGTTAATAAGTGTAACTAAAACATCAAACATGTATTGTTTGAAATGTGTGAAATTATGTATGTTACAGGTATTTTTCAGTATTTTGTGGTACACCTGCATGTATCTAAGTGCTTAAAATATTAAATTCTACTTTTTAATTACAGAATTACTAAACTCTGTAACAGAAACAGATCATTGTATCTCAAAACAACTTACACCTGAATCAGAAAAGTGTGCGATTATTTTATTTGATCTAAAGCCTGCTTTCTCAGCAAACCCATTTTAACTCATCAAGCATTCCAGTTTCTATAGTTTTTTTCAGCTTTTCAGACAATCCTAGAATCAGTATTCAGAAAAGCTTGAAGAAAGGAGAAAAGAGAGGAAAAAATATTTTCAGCCTGTCTGACAAGACTACATAAAAAGCTTGTGATCAAAGGATCTTAAATACACGTTACTGGTGTGACAAACAACATTTTTGTCCTTTTATTAGATTTATTTTCCTTCTGAAAACTGGAATGGCCAGCGTATAGTTTGTGAAAGAAAGCTGGCAGGGTTGTATTCTTTGATTCCTAATTAACACCTTCAGTCTCAAAAGAGAACTAACAGAAATACCATAAAATGTTGCAGCTGCATTGTTATTCCGCTTGGTTGGTTTGTTAAAAGTCGGCTGGGCATTGGCAGCTGCAATAAAGGAGAAGCTCAATAGATGTTTTGTATTGTGCCCACTGAAGTGAAAGAAGGCAACCATTTTATTTTCAAATGGGCAGCTGCATAGTGATGTTTAAATGGAGCTAAATGTGAGATTTACTGTTAATTTATAGTAATTGGTTATAAATAAAGTGGCCATATAGCTTGGCTTTTATCTGTTAAACATAGAACACAAACTGAAGGGGGAATGAGTTATGAAGGGTAAAAAATGAAGAGTAAAATACTAGAGTGATGAAAAATGCAGTTACTTAGAAGGAGCAGTGGTATTCAATTTTGCAATGTGATGCAGCAGTCACCTTGGAAGCAAGTATTCAAGCCTTCTTTAGATAGTGCTTTGAGAAGTAAAGGTAGACATCCCTTTGTCCCAGTGTAGAGAAAACCAATATTTTAATGCTGGGGTTAGAACCAAGTGCAGCTCTGCCTGGAAAGCACAGGCTTGTATTTTCAGTAGTACAATAAAGGAGATGTTTAACTCTGGTCAGATAAATCTCACTCACATTCAAAAAAAGCAATTAGGGAAATATGTAAATCTAGATGTTTCATCAAATGCTAGCTAAGGGGTTACCAGTTCTTTCCTTGCACAATGACTGAACTAAAGAACTTCAGTGTCTGTGTAAGAACCATTGTCCCAGCCCCAGAGCCCGTTGGAAACCGAGTCCAGACTGGTCGTGGGAAATACCTACATATTTGACACAGGCCCCATTTCTGAGAGAAAAGGGGGTGGAATAGAAAGTATGGAGATTTTACTGTTGCATTCTAATCAGCCATGATCTGCCTAATTTGCTTTGATCAGGAAGATAAACTAATTTTCCTATAGGCTAGATAGAAGTAATTAGCAATCCAATGCTTTCATGCTTTTGTAAAGGGTAAAGAAAAGAATAGCAGAAATTGTAATGGTGGGAGCAAAGTACCCCTTTTCGGCCCATCTGAAAACATTGTTAATTGAAAATAGGATGGTGCCATAGGAGAGAGGCCCTGATTAAGGTGCTTTTTTGGGCTGGGATATCATTGTTCCCCATGATCTATAATGTTACACAGCTACATGTTTCTGTGACTAATTTCACATGAGTTTTAGTATATTTAGCTTCTGTTCTCTTTTATGAAAAAAGCATATTCCATGTAAATAGTACATCTGCCATTCTAAGGATGGTGTTTGATTTCACAAGGCAGTTTTTTGGTTTTTTTTTCACAATTGCATTAGAATAATTCAGTGGTTCATTAACTTCTAGATCTGCTGCTGTCATAAGACTTCAAAATGAGGGTTTCTGAGGCCATAATAGTAAAATCAAAAACTTGGTAGCCATAGACAAAGCCAAATTACTGGATATCCCAGTCTCCTGATTCTGTTAGGTAACAATTGCATGGTTCTGTGGGCCTGAGCTGTGACTTTTAGCCTGACACATGTGCTGTGGTGTAGCACATGCCTCAGCTGAGTTTCCTGGGGGCTGTCACTTCTCCTGGGCTTTGGTCATTCTACTTGAGTGTAAATCAAAATGTCTTGCAAAAGTTTCACAGTAAACCCCTTAATATGCAGACATAATGGCATGCCATCTTTATCCAGGGAAACTACTCATTCAGATCTTACTGAATTCCATAGGCTGCAGAATCCCTCATTTTTAATATCTGTATTCCCTACATTTCCTCGTCTTTATATGAATTTAATTCATTCAACAGGCAGTTACAACCAGTTTGCTTAATAATTCTGTCCACCTACCTCTTTGTATTTTCAAAGTTTTATTTAAAAAGATAAACTTAAGGACTCTCTTTATCATTTATGTTACAGTTGTATTGCAGTCTACAACCATAACTGGGATTGTGGATCCTCTATGTCAGGAACAGCTAAAGTATAGGGGCAGGCTCTATAAAAGCTTTCATGGGAAAAAAAAAAAGAAAAGCAGCTATTGGTGATGAATGGGAAAAACATTTTATGGTGTGGATAGAGAAACAGGGGCATGTGTTCTATCTCAAAGACGCTCCTATTAAAAAAATAATATCCTTAAAGATGGAGTTTGGAAAATTAATTTCCCCTGCCAGTAAGACGCATTGAATAGTATTTGGAGGAAAAATAAAAGCTCTGTTCCAATATGATAGCAGGCTTAAACGGAAATATATAACAAATTTTTCTGTTGTCTTTCTACATCCTAAAATACGTTGACATTATGATAATCTACAGTGTTTGTATTCCAACATATGATGGCAAAAGCCATGTTAGTTTCCATGTGAAAACATGTAGTAATAAACATTAAAACTGATGTCAGAGTTATAAAAAAAGTAGAAGTGTTCATTGAAATAGCACTGAGAGTTGTGTTTAGCCTGGGAATATTCATTTGTTTAGCTTAAGGAGGCAGCACCACCTCACAGATAAAGTATTGATTTGATATTCAAACCTATCTTTTCATTTCCTTATTGCATTGCTTAGTGCCACAGCAAAATTGTCTCCCATTCTACAGTCTCCTCAACTCCTACTTAGCAGTCAACTCTTTATGTTGTTCCTTGAAAAGTATTGCATAAATAAATATTGCTGTACAAAAACTGCAGGAGGGAAAAGACAGCAAGCACGTCATTCCCCCCATCTGTTGGCAATAAACATCCTTCTTGCATATGGGTGGGCAGAAGTTGCTCCCCTGGCCCTCTCAAGAGAAGACACAGCAATTCTGTTTCAGACTTTTGAATTACATCACTTTTTCTGTGGGATCTGAGCTAGAGTTTAGATTCCTACAGCTGTTATTCTCAAACCTGAGGAAGGACTGGAGATTACTTTTGTGCCTCTTTTTCAGGTGCACAGAAATATTAGTTTCTTAAATCTTTAGAGTTTTTTGACATGAAAAGCATGAGGAAATCAGATTATCTGTAGCTCTTACAGGAGGAAAACACTGACTCTGATTATGAATATCCTTTTTCCACAGTGTTCTGTTCATTGTGAGCTGAGCTATTATCCCTTTCTTGTGCTGATATGGAAATAGACAATTGTCAGAATGGTGCAGAAAATGTTTTACAAGTTTCACAATTTTGCAATATCACTCCTAGTCCTAAAGAGCTCAACACACATATGATGTCAGATCTGTATAGACTTTTTTTAGGAAGATATGTGTGAGCTCTGCCCTTGTTCTGAGCCATCTGGAAACCATCAGCAAAGCACTGAGCCTGACCTTACCTGAGCACTAACCTTACCAAAAAGGATGGTTTTTATCTGGAAACACCTAAGAAACTGCATGGGAGAAAAACTTGTTCCACCTCATTGAGCCTAAAGGAGTCTGAATAGAAGATTGAAAACTGCATGAAACTGGACTCTCTAAGCTCTGCTTTCAGGAAACACGTTCTGATTTACAGAGATGAAAGATTTCAAAACTGTTGTAATTGTTTTTACAGCCTAAATCTCATTCACCTTCATTAGGGATTTACTAATTTTTAATAAGTCCTCCTTACTAAGTTTTCTGTATTTCTAGAAAGATCTACCTATTTATATTTCATAAAAGAAGGCCCAACAATCAAGCCACAAGTCCTGACAAAAGTAAAGACAGCTTCTCACTTTTCCATGTAAAGAAAACTAGTTTCTTTCACTAAAAAAAAAAAAAGCTTGAATAACTAACCAGGCATTACAGTATACTTCTGATGTCAGAAAACTTGCATTGGTGCAGATGTTTCTTCATTTATTTTCCTTGTTCTACCAGTAGTATAAATATTGTGGATACATTTTGTCTTCTAATGCAGTCAGTCACCCATACCTGCCTTATGGCATTTAAGACACTCCAGGTTATCTGGGGTGTCTGCATAGGGGTATGTATGATATGGGCTCTACAGGAAGTGCATCCTCTACTGTGCAAACAGCATTGGTTGGGAGCCAGGTAAGTGATCTCAAGTGATGAACCACAGCTAAAACAATCTGGCACTTTAGTTTACTTTTAGTCAGCCCAGAGCTATGGCATGGTTCCCCCAGAAATCTACAGTATTGTTAACACAGTAACCTGTGTGAAGGGGGGAGATTTGGAGTAGAAAACACCTTTTTCAATTTGTGTCACAGGCTTCGTATGGGGTTTTCAGTGAGCTGGGCTGTGTGGATGATCTGTTACGTCATATCCAAGTTGCAGAGTTTTCAAATTTAAATTACAGGGTTTCTTCTTTTGATAGTAAAAAAAGTGTGGAACATTCTGACAAGGCAGGCAGGCAGGAAGGCGGGAAGGAAGGCCGGCAGGAAGGCAGGAAGGAAGGCAGGAAGGCAGGAAGGCAGGAAGGAAGGAAGGAAGGAAGGAAGGAAGGAAGGAAGGAAGGAAGGAAGGACTTGACTAAGCTTCAGGCACTAGTGGGAAGGATAATCTTTGTGTATCCTGGTGAGGGTTACCCAGTGATCCCAGGCTATTTGTCCTTGACATGCACAGTACATTTTCTATGGTGGAATATGGTGGAAAGATCTATTTGTTCAAACAATGAAATCTGTCTGGATTGGGGGATATTTGACCAGGGTCTGAATTTTTTTTCTTTTAATATAAAAAAATTTTACTAGCATTGCATTACTGGCGTCTCAAACTTTACCTACGGTCTCCAATGTGTGATGTGGTTCTGTTTTTCTTCTTTTCTTTTGTGCCTCAACATTTTGACGATACTATTTCACTAATAATAATAATAATAATGCCTTGTGCCTGTCAAAGTAGCTCATTCCTTGGCTCTTGTTTAAGGTATTGGATACAAAATGCCAAAAAAAAAAATTTAACTGGGATGTAATGTTTGTGTGTGCAAGGGGCACAGGTTTTGAGAGTTTAAAGCCTGTACATTAGCTTTATTTGGAAAAAGTTACATTAAAATTGTATTGTCCTGAAAGAAACACGAAGCTGTATGTAACATGTTAGAAATTATTGAACCTTTGAAGTATACTTTTAAGTACATGAAGTTTTTATAAAATATATTAAATTATGAATGTTTAATAAGGATTAATATCAATTTATTGTCCGTACTCTAAATATACAACAAACAAAAAACTTCTGACATCTGCTTAAGGGAAATTTTGGACTGTTTGATTAGATAATGCAATCAGGTTGTGCTTTAATCAGTTTCTTTGTTGAATTAGAAGAAACATACCTTCCAGTCTTAAAATAGTAACATAATTGTAAAGTTGTCAGTCTACGGTTTCTGTTTGAACTGATTACACTTGATAAAAATAACAAACCATGACAAATAGTGGGGGCTAGGTTTCAGTAATTCACTGAAGAATGTCTCTACCAAGTCTTTGTGGCAAAAATGTCTTGTTTGCAGGACAAATGCAGAGTTGAAATAACAACCCATGAATACCACTGGTGAAATGGCTATGTACACAAGGTGAATGCTAAAGTTTTCCCTTCTGAATGGACCTTTTAATCCAGGCATTATCTAGGCTCTGAAAAAGTCTTCAGTGGCCTTACGTACAGATTAATGAGAAAATCTGAGACTCGGTGTTGGGCTATTTGCAGAAACAGTTTTCAAGATTTACTGATGGTTGACAAATGCCATTTAAGCTTTCAAAGCCATCAATATGCTATTGAAAGGGATTTAGAGGGAAATCCTCCCACTATAGAGAACGAGGACTTTGAAGGATCTCGGTGGAAGCCCTTGGTCTCGCCACCCCTTCAAACCTTTCACTGGCTTCCCTCAGCATATAGAGCCCTGAAACGCGTGGCTATGGGAAAGGGGGGGTGGCCTCTTTGAAAGGCGTTTGTCTATAACTGAATGTGCCAATCTGCTTTTGTTCAGGCATGAGAACTGAATAGAAGTGTTTCCAGAAAAAGTCTCTTGTGCTCATGATCAGTTTTTCAATGGGCTTTCTGCTAATAGATTTTTAATATGGGAGCTGGAAATGGTGAAATACGAGTTCAAAAATTCTAGTGAATTGAAAAATTGCCCAAGAAAGTCTCTCTGCCCTATAGCATTTGTTAACCATGCAACCATATCCTTCTCTGAAAGTGGCTTTCAAAGAAAAGGAACTTCATACATTATACATGTGACAAGACAAATCACCTGAATTTAATTTTTTCAAATAATGTCCTTTATTCCACAGAAATTCTAAAACCTGTTTCAGTGTTATTTCTTTTCTTTGGTTATTTAAAAACTCATTTTCAAATCATATGTTTTTATTAAAAAATGTCCATTATGGGACTGAATTGGGGAAAAAAGATGATGAACCTTTAGATGATCATGTTTTAGTTAGAGGCATTTTAATTTAAGATCAGGATGGCTTGAAGTTCTTGCTTTTGCCCAAGCTGTTCAGAATCAGCAGGATTCAAGATGAAAATTCTGAAAAGCTTAATAAAATTGTAAAAATGAAAAAGTGGCAGAATCTGCTGCACAGTTCTGGAAAAGGGGATCTCTGGTGGATTATGCAAGGATATTCTGGGGCTTTATTCCTGAAGTTCCTGGGAGATTTGTGGTTTTCAGTCAGAACAAATGCCCACAAAATCCCCTCTGTGTTCCTTTTAATAGCAACAGTATTTATGCATGTAAAACCATGTGGTGCTGTCTTCCAGTCTGTCACAAGTATTTGAAAGTTGAGATTGAAATGCCAAGGCCATGACTGAGAGGGCATCCTTCACCTCTAATCTTGACATCACTCCCCATGTGGGACAGGAGAACAAAGCCAGGATGTGAGCTGCTGTAGTCTCTCTGAGCCTCACATTGTATACCCAGTGTGTGATGTGAGGAAGAACATAATTGTGCATCCCACCAACTCCAAACTCCTCATGAAGGGAAAGCAAGGCTGACTGAATTCTGCAGAATGTGGAAAACAGGACAATACATCTCAGCAGAAGACCTGCTTCTGCTTAGTGACTGCTTTGACTTCTTGACTTCTATCCCATATTTCATTTCTATCTGCACCATTTTCATGCTGGTATCGATTTTGCCACCATCTAGGGAAGGAGAGCAGCAGTAACAGTGTGTGGCAGGTACTGTCTTGTGTGAGGTGACCAGTGGTCATAAGAAGCCAATGTCATGTAGCAGTTGGGTGTTGTGGAGTTTATCTGTGTTACCTGTTCATTGCAAAGCAAATGAAGCCTATAGATGGTCTAAGGCTTCTAGTTCTTAAAAAAGGATGGTGCATCTTCACCCAGAAAGAGCCATCTGTAATGCCCCACTTTTCTCCACAGGTTAAGGGAAGTGTTTGATTCACTCCAGGTGATGTACGGGAGAAAACAAAATTCTCAGGATGTTCAGTACCAAACCTTTACTTGCAAACTTTAGAACATTAAGGTAGAATAAGGTACTTGGCAAATTTTAAATAAACTTAGGCAACTTGAACTTATACAGATACGGATAAGAGGCACTTACAAAGCATTGACTGGATTTTTTTTGTCTAGCTTACAATATATTTTTAGAAGAAGTTAGAAGAAGAAAGAGAGAAAGAAAGGATAAGAGTAGAAAGATATTATCACATGTGGATCCAGCAATGAAACTTGATTGTTGCAATTTAGATGTCTACTGATGGAAGTGATGGTCGCAGTATTGGTCTGCCAGGGGTGGGAAAGTCCATGAAACACAAAGTTCAAAGGGTTAAGAAATGGTGAGGTTCAAGTGGGAATGCCCAGGTACCTCCTCTGGCAGGGAGCACTTAGTTCTACACTGTGGGATGCAACACTGTGGATCATGTGCAGTCTTCTGGTGGAAGGACCTAGAAATTAGTCTGGGAGTGCTTCAGGGGACTTTGATGGTTTATGACACCTAAGACATGACAATTGCCTCTCATTAGAGTAGTTGAGCCAATTATGCCCTGTCAGAGGAGATAAACACCTTCAGACCTACATGTGAATGTCCCAGTATCTCTCCCCCAGAGGGAAGTTTACACTGAGCCAGTTGTATAAAGGAGGACATGATAAAAAGCACTACCCCACCTCCCAGGATCTGCTGCTTATCAGCCTCTCCCTGGATCAAATCCCAGCTTCTTGCTAAACAAAGGTTGATTTGTAGTGGTCATCCCCTGGTGCTCACACCCGCTGCACTTGGGCTGTTACCTTGCACACTGTCAGCAAAACACCCACTGCTTTTTGCAAATGGCCGATTGTTTGAGCCTTTAACCATTAACATTTCAGTCTCTCACTCCATCACAATGTACATTATTCTGAGTAATCCTTCTGGTTTTCTGATGGAGCTGACTGGAAACCTGAACTTGATGTTAAAGAAAAATTGAGCAAAGACTGTGGAAAAGAGAGAGTGAGAAAGGAAAAATGGCCAGAATCAGCTCATCACTTTGAAAAAAAACAGCAAGAATGAAAAGTTAAGTACCAAAAAAAATTGGATCAGGCATGACAACCAAATAGAAAACAAAGAATGGCTGTAGCAGCCGAAAATGTTACACTTTCCACTCCTTAGTGACCTACAGAACATCTTGCCTTTAGCTCATCAGATTTTAGAAATTATAAAATGTCTGAAAAATATACATTGAAAAATTCCCTGTGAATCTATGAGTTCTACATGCACTATTTCAGACAAGCCAGTGTGCTATTGCATAATTTCCACAACCATGAAATGCTGCCTGTTGGGAACTGGTAGGCCTTGGATGATGTCTTCCATCCATGGGAGTCACTGGGAGGGTTGCTGCCAGCATCAGTGGAGCCAGGTGTTTACCCCCAGGCACTGTTCTAGTGCTGACATTGACTTGCTGTATTAGAGGTTTTAAGACTTGTAAATAACAGGGCAACTGATAGTTTTCAACATTTTTATAATTTGGAATAGAAGAAGAGACCTTGGAAAGTTCAATTTGTGAGCAAAGTAGGCAAACCAGACAGGTGCAGTAAGGACACACTATTTCACATGTGCACACAGGTGCAACAGTTTACATTTGGTAAAGATTTGTTTTGGCTACTGATGTTTTGTGATATTGTCTCCAGGAAGTTCCAAAACTCATATTTGAAGCCTGGATCAGAGACAGAGCAGAGGATTTGGCTGAATAGCAGCAGTTAGTTGCTTGCCCTAAAAAGATTTTCTGTTGATCATCGTAACAATCACAAGAAGTGGGGGTCATTGCCCTCAAAATGAGGTTGCCAAACAGTGGACTATGTAAACTCTGCAAATAAAAGGAAGGAAACCGGGATCATTTTTCTGGATCAGAGTGCTGCCTCTGCTCCTACTAAATAATGGCTTCTCCGCTGAACAGCCCAGCTGAGCTCAGTAGAAATAGTTCTGAAGTATTTTGCCTCCACATATTAATTGTAAAGCTTTGATCCCATTAATTTAAGTCATAAAAGGAATTAATTTCTCAAAAGAGAACAGATTTTTATACTAAAAAGAGTGCAGCTCTTTCTAGTATGATTATGCTGGTATAAGCACATGAAAAATATGTGCCAGCCTAATACCAAACATGAAGTCTCTCTGCTAGATATTTTTCCTTGTTAGGGTGGCTTAGAGCATCTCAGCCCTGCTCCTTGACCTGAATTGTTTAAAGCTAGCTCATGGATTTCAGTAGCCTGCCTATCTGAAGGGCAGCTGATCAGTTACAAGCAAAGAAAATGTGTGGAGACTAGATACAAGTAATGTCAGTACAAGATAAAGGATCTGATATTTATGTATATTAAGACTGTTCTATACCAGTCCATGTGAAAGTATCTCATGATGAAAGTTAATTTTGGTTACTTAAGAAAAAAATAAATCATTACTTGATGGAGAAATACAGTGGTTTTAAGTGCACTATCTTTGTAAGAATCAAGCTATATATTTCTTGGCACTTACTGTTGTAGAAATGTGGATGTTCAACCAGTCAGGGAAAGATTTGACAGCTTTGTCATTCCTCTGAGCTCTGTAGGAAGTGTTGGAAGAGACTGTCAGCCAGCCAGGAGCTGGCAGATCTAAATGCCTTTTGTGTTTCAGCAAACAAGCTCTGTCAGACATAAAGGGAAGATGTGCATATGAAAAAAAATTACAACTTCCTATATCTGAGGAATGTTTACAATATTTACGTCCTAGGTATAAGATCAGCCTGCATTAGTCCAAGCCAAAACTGCCAAGTGAAATAAACCAGTTCTGCTTCACCTTTCTTATGTGTTTCTTCTCTGTATTTGTGCTTCTGGTGGCACAAACACCAAGGCAGTGAACCAATTCAAGGAACTGATTTTAATTAAAACCGACTTTTTTTTCCTGCTGGATATTTTTTTAAATATAGATTCGTTGCCAACTCTGCTTAAACAGCACCTTTACAAGGAATGAGCAATTCTGGATTTGGGAAGAGATCAGGAGAAATTCTTTCAACATTGAATGAAACTGAGCATAATGATTATATGACATCCATTGGGTTGTCCATGCAATAAAGAGAAGATTCTGCAGATAATTATTTCAGCTAAGCAACAGCACAAAAATTATCAAATTATTGATTAGAGTAGAACTCTAGTAGGTGTAATATGCAGCACAGCATTTTCTTTGCTGCAACTCTTCAATTGCTGTTCAACAACACAAGATACAATTAAGCAGTCGTAAAAGCAGAAGTGACAGTGCTCTGTTAAAATGATTGGACATGATAATATTAATGGTGTTTTCCAGCCTAAACAGTTCAATAATTCTGAGTCTGTGATTCAGCACCAATGCACAGGAAAATGGAAACTTGTAGGATAAGATTAGCAAAGAAACTTACCAGCACTTTACTGCTAAATCATCTGACAAAAATAAAAAAAAAGATCAGTTGAGATTAAAGGCATGGACTCATACTGACTTTTATTTTTGCCATCTCCTTTACTAAACCAGAATTTCACCTAGAGTATGTGTATTTTGCAGGAAACTATTTTGGGAATAGCCAGTGTATATACCCATGACACCTGCTACATTACGTCACACAAAGTGGCATTGTGCAGAGATCCGGCTGTACCTGGGATAATTAGTCTCTCTGAAGGTACCTAACGTGGTAATGCATCTTCCAGCTCTGGACCCAGATCTCTCATCTGTACCCTGGGAACCTGTGCACTGTAGGAGATGTATTTCCTGCCCTGAATGCACAGATCTGGTCTGTACCCTGGGAACCTGTGCACTGTGCAGTGTAGGAGATGTATTTCCTGCCCTGAATGCACAGATCTGTTGTGCACGGATCTCCAGATACTCATGCTTGCACCATCACTGTTGAAATGTGTTTACAGTAGATGCTCTCAATGCTGTTTGGGTTTAAATGCTTCAAGTCTGTGCTGTGGAATTGAGTTGAAGCAAGTTAAGATGCACAGAATAAATTACTTACACTATCTTGTTATGAATGAAATCAGGATAATCATGATTAATTTTCACCCTCAGCAGGCTCACAGAAGTTATCTTGGGTCATTTGGTGAAGATGAGTTTTAAAATTGGTTTGTGTAACATATAATCTGTCCTGTAAATAATTTGTGGTTAGATATTCAGACCAATTCACTACTGGTGAGCTGTAATAGTTACTTTAGAAATTTGCACTTTATAACTTCAGGGTTATATTTTGTCTTTTTTTTTTCAGTCAGATGTATTTTGAATTAGTTTCTGCTGTAGACAAGGTGTAGCATGTCAATAATCAAACTGTGCTGTGCTTTTTGTACATTTTCTCCTTTCATATAAATAATCATAATTTAGAAACAGCCTAATTTAAACCAGAAGGATGAAATTATAGACAGGGAATTAGAAGAAAATTGGACGCTCCAGTGTCCAGTCATTCATTCGGAGAAGGAAAAAAAAAAACCCAAAAATAATAATAAAGAAAAAAAAAGTATTTTTGTCATTTATGTAACAAATAATTGTAAAAATAAGCAACATCTGGAGTGGCAGAAAATATTCTGAAACCAAGGGTTTCTTTTTCCCAGACTTGGTCACATATCTCTTGTCCATTTAACTGTGCTATTCTTCATCAAAGTAAGATAAACAGTACTTGATAAACAAACAAGTAATGAAAAACACATAAACAGTAGTAGTCTAAACAGTAATAAATGGTAGTTGTCTTCATAAATTACAATAAAAACTGATATTATTTTCCTGTTGTATATTGTTTCAGTATTTGAACAAGATTAATCATGTATGCAGTAGTCATATAATCTGTTTGAACTAGTGCAGCAGAAACAAGCAGTAACTCACAAAGCAGAAGTGTGCTAATACAATCTGTGGGGAGAGGAATTCCATCCAGTCCTCTTTTAAATTCCTCTGCTGGCTTCTGTATTATAAAATACTCCTTTAGCCATTTAAGTTTTTAATATGTGAGTTAAGTACAGCAAATGATTGACATGTTGGAATGTTTTTGTGAATTACTCTGGTAATTATTCCTTAGCAAACTGAGTCTTCAACCTCAAATGAACAGCCTTGAAGCAGCTTTGAAAGGAAATTAATTTTATCTAGTGAGCATCATGAATTTGATATTAAATTAAAAAAAAAAAAACATACCAGAGAGTCAGAATCTTTTTACCTAAAATGATATGTCAGATACTTGTCAAATTAATTCAGCACTGGGTGTGTTTGGTCTGATCTTTGATCTTTACTTTCTTTTTTTGACCCTAATTGTTTGCTCTGACCTGCTCCCTCTGCTGGAGTCTTGGATAAACTGAATGGCAAAATTGTTTCCTGAAAAGATTAATCGTGCACATACTGTTTGCTTTACAAATGTTCTGCAGTCCAGTATAAGAAGGACTTTGATGGTTGTTTATATGGAAGAATTGCCTGTGTTCAGGAATAACGCATGGTGTTTAAAATCACTCTGTTACAGAGCTTCTGCAGTAATAAGCCAAATTTTGCTGTCTGTGACATCAGAGGAACTCAGTGGCAGGTGTTGGGAGTGCAAAAGTCTGGTCAAAGCATTTTGTTACTTTGTGTTGAATCCAGATGTGACCTATCAGGCTGGTTTGCCCGGATCCAGTATTACATGGGCCAATACACAGCAGCACAGAAGAGATGTGGACAGAGCCCTTCTGACCTTACTGGATCACCTTTGAGATTTCCCTAAGTTGAAGGTGCTTGACCCTTACCATCAATATCTGTTTACAATTGTGGTGGCTGGAACAAGCACCACTGGTGTGGCTAGGAAAGGTGTGAGAGGGACAGAGTACTATCCATTTACAGGCATGAAACTCTCTGTGAGTTGTGCAGGCACACAGGCTCACTGCACATGGCCACTTGCTTGTTGCAGGGCATGTTTCAATACAAAGGAGTTGGGTCTCTGGAAAGAGTGAGCTTCAATGTCAAGTAATGAAAATTTTCTGTTACAAATGTGTAACAAGCAATCAATCCTCTTTTAGCCTTACACCCCTTCCATGTAAACCTGTAGCATGTGATCTGTTGTTAATTTACTATTGCAAATAATGTTACACAGTAATGGATTTTTAAATACTTAATAATAGCATTTGGCATTATCAATATACACAAGGGCAGAAATATCCATGCCATTGTCACTTGTTATTTACCTTGAATACCTTGAGAATGAGATTTCCTACTCTATGTAATCTCTGTAATGGCTCTCTCTCCTGCTTCTTCCTACTAATGTACTACTTCTTCTTCCAGAAGATTTTTCCAAATACAAAGATGTACTTTTCAAATGTGAATCATTTAGTGAAAATTCATATCTTAATCATAGTTTGCTATAGCATCCTTCAAAGAATCACAGATGAAGTTTGAAGCTAGTTGTGCTATGGTTTAATTGTCAGAAAACACTTAAACTGCTTATTTATGCATGCTCATACTCTGCCCTGTGCTGGTCTGCATGGGTGTATTAAACATGCAAATACATGACTAGCAATTTTCATGTTGACTTTGAAAGATAATGTAATATAGAAACATTAAAATGAAAAGATGGTCTTTTTCTCTTAGTCTATTGACAGCTTATGCATTGACTTTGGTAAGTTGGTGTAAATACCATGATTGGGCAGTGTGATCTAATGAAAACTGTGCTGGACAACTCATCATCAGTGTAATTTTCCTCTGTTGTATAAACATCCATTTGACTGTGAACATGTCACTTAGCATTAGGTGTCTTAGTTTCCTTTCTGCAAAATGATGGTACTTATTGTTCTATTTATTTATTAATATTCTCAAATGAAAACACCTATGGCAATTTATTTGTAAGAAACAGGAACTTCTGTTACGGCAGTGTTGGCAAATAGATCTATCTCCTTAATGTAGCTGTAGCATATGAAGACATTTTCCATGAAGGATGAAGCCTTTGCTTTAGTAGCTGGCATGCAGTCAATAGCCAAGGTGCTCTTCCATTGTACTGTGGATATTAGCTATATCCTGCACTACTGGAAACAAGAGTGCTGTGTTAAAAGGACAGGCAGAGCAAGGGAAGAGTGGAAGCAGGATTCACCTGTTTTCATTATTTTGTGTTACTACATGTAAGCTAGTGTCAAATTTTGCTCTAAATGAATTAAGGAAATTGTCTTAGTTTAGAAACCGTTCTCAGCTGGTAACAACTAAGGGACTGCATTCAGCCTATTGACAACATTTTATGAGAGTGCTTTATCTTTCAAAAACTTCCATAAAAAGAATTGTTAATACATCTTGGATAAGGCAAGCTTAGAAGAATCAAAATTAATAGTAATACTTTATAATTTTTTAATCAGTTAGGTTGCAACTGTTTAAATAAATTGGCTACAAAATTAATTGTCTTTAATATTGGATTATTATATTAGACCCGGAATGGATAGAACAGTTTGTACCATTCAGTATAATAGACATTTAGCCTAGTAGAAGTTTAGTATGTATCCCTAGGCATACTTTTGTTCTCCTTTAAAAGACATAAATATAATGTGAAAAACCAATCTTCCATGATGAATAGTCACTGAAACATCTCTTGTGATAACAGTTAATAAAAGCTTAGTAATGTGGCCTGCAGACTCATCTATTATATGTTAAGAACTAATTCACTTAACTTGTTTTACTGGCTTTCTGGAATTCATTGTGAACTACTCACTTTTAAGATGGTAACTGGATGTTTTCTCAGTGTGTTTGTTCATGGACAATAAAACTGGAGGGAACAAAGACCTGTCGTATTTACCTTCTTGGATGCTGTTTTGCAAATGCTCAGAATTTACTCATCCACTCACCCAGAAAAAAAAACAGATGCATGGTGCAGTTTTCAATATTTTCTAGTCTTCAAAGATTTAGTCAGAGCTAGGATTCCTTTAACAAGTCACTAGAGACACTGCACAGTGATTGATTGGTACAGAGTATAAATAAGATATCATTATAGTGAGCCGTGTTGCCAAAGCAGTCACTAAAGCAAAGCTCCTTATCTTTTGAAAATATGAAAGTTTCATTTGCTGGTATGTTGCTTTTATAGTCAGCAGCTGGAACAGGCTGCAGGAATGCTGATGGGAGAAGGGACAGTGCATTTATCTCACTGTTCAAAATAGCACATTACCTTTTCAGTACGATATGGGAGCTCATGGTGGTTTTCACCAAGGTGGGGCTATAGCTGTCTCTATTCAGAGCATTTGTAAATTTAGGATATACTCTTATCATATTGCTCCTACTGTCATCAGTGGGATTTCTATGTGCTATGATGCCACGAGATGGGTGTAGTTCTGTTACACTGAGTTATTTAAAGGCTTTCAGTATTCAAATACTTCTACGTTTTTCATCACTGTAGTTTGTAAGAGTCTACCAAAATTTGATACAAAATCAGAACCATTCCACCGAGGACAAGTAAAGTTCCTGTACCTTGATTTTTATATTTTTAAGCATTATATTGCAAATGTTGATGTGCAAGCCAGCTTTCATGCCCTTCTCTTTCCTAGAGAGAGAAAATTGCTAAATTTTGCAGGCCAGCACTGAAAGGAGAAATCAGAAACTCATTTGAAGGAAAGAAACCATCGTATGTGCAGGACATAAGACATATCCTCTTCAATTGTTATTGGTTTTCATAGTAATTATATGTAATCCTAGAGTTTACCACCTAGCTGTTTCTGGGTGCTAGCTGTGCTTGATCTAGCTGTAAATCTCATCCTAGCCATGTCTTCTTGGCAGGTCCAAAATGCTAACAAACCAAAATGCTGAGAACCTCCTTTATTTGTCTCTAGAGCACTGTGAGGAATTTCTGTTCAGAAGCCCAAATTTTGCAGTATTGTTCACAGGAGACCCAGTGACTGATTGCATTGCATTAACTCTTTTTGTTTGTCTCTGAACTTCTCTGAGCATCCCCCCAGAAGTAACTTTGTGCCATGACACTTCTCTCCCTTAGTCATTCCAGTGAACAAAAATTTGATTAAATGCATTCATGGTGATTCTGAAACAAAAGAATGTTCTGAATCAAAAACTGTGAGCACAGACAAACTACTGCTTTGGCAGTGTAAGGGATGTGTGATTGTTTTAGGGAGAAATAATGTCACCTATTTAGCCAACTGGTACAGCTGGAAGAAGTAGAGAGCTTTGATTTCTTTGCCTGAAAGTTTCTCAGTTTTTCCAACTGTGTCAGCTAGCCTCATCAAATACATTACCTCTCACTACCATAGTCAGCCTTATATTCTTAAACCATTACAGCTACAAGAATAGCACATTGACAACTGTGTATTAGTTACTGGTATCTTAAAAGCTACTTTAAAAAGAGATTACTGAGCAAGCTTGGGGAATAATTCCTGTTACCTCCACCATCCCTGGAAATATTTAAAAGATACATAGATGTGGTGCTTGGGGCATGGTTTAGTGATGGTTTAGTGACATGGCAGTGCTGGGTTGGAGATTGGACTGGATGACCTGAAGGGTCTTTTCCAACCCAAACAATTCCATGATTCCGTGAAATATGCATAGGTAATGTTTAGTAGTTCTGTTGCACAAAAACACCTTTGTATGTTTTGTTCCAAGAAAAGAATCATGTGGGGAAAAGAAATAACCAATCTAACAGAAGGAAATTATTTAACTGGTAGGTTTAAAAAGAGTTAGAAATTGCTGCAGTGTACACTGGGATAAAGGAGAGGTTCTCCTCTGTCACATACTTTACCACATGAGTGGAGTCTGAAAAGGAGAACAGGACGTAGCAGTTCACTGTTGGCAAATCCACCTCTGGGGTCTAAAGATTTTATTAAGGAAAATGCACTTATTGTTGATTTTCTCCTTGGTCATCAAAGCACATAATGAAAGCCACCTTCTCTTGTTCTAATCCTCTTAAGATATCAGGCTCTGGGTAGACTGCTTCTGACTGGTTCATGGGGTCCTCTGGGTGATACAAGCACACAAGTATTGCTTGCTAGTAATAGAAGTTAATACGCTAGAAAAGCAGACTTCAGGTTTGTCTCATCAGCCAGAGCACTGCTAAATGCTGGGTTTCTAGAACGCCCTAAATACGTGTGTGTCTGAAGACGAATCATTCCCATCTTCTGCCAGGGCTGGCTTTTTAAGTCTAAAATGTGATTTGGCATGTTTTCAAAAACCCATTAAGACGTGTTGAAAATATTATAATCAAAATGATCTTGTTAAAATATTGGGTTTATCTTAATATTCAGTAGTATATAATTCACTACCTGGATGAGTTTTTCTTTTGCCAAATAAATCCATGTTTTTGTTCCTTTGCCAGAATAAATCCTTTGAGCCTTTATCAAAGTGAAAGGGCAATAACCTGCTACACAGTTATGAAAGAATTAGGTGATAAAATGTTACAATAAAAAATGAATTTAATAAGTACACATTTCTCAAATTATACTTAGATTTTGAAGTAAATGCAGAAACCTTACTCAATATTGATTTGATAATTGCTGTAAAGTATTAACACATTTCCTTTATTTTAAAATCTCTATGTGAAGTATGTTTTTAAATTATACATTTTAAAATTCACCAAAAGATCAAACATCTAAATTAACTATGCTGACTAAAAGCATATATTCTGTAATGTGAAACAGATTGTGAGTAATAAGAACTAGATGGAGTAGGAATAGGATGCCTATCCACCAAAGTACAGATAACTTATTTACCTTGTAAGCGCTCAACAGCTGGAAGAAATAAAGTTATCTAAATAGTACCCAAAGTAGCTGGAAACTATAAGCACTGCTACAAATGCATAGATATGTTTAAATTGTGGGGAGTTTTAAATTACTGTATAATGCTTGCATAAAATGTGTAGGTCACTCCTAATTTTATTTGAAGAATCTACAGAAATTTTGACACTGTTGTGTAAGTCGTATCTTCCACACAGAATTTTATCATGCAATTTGTTTGCATTGGCCCTCAGTGAAAAGCAATTACAATGATACTGTAGGGCATGGGGAAGACAGTGGAAAACAATGAAAAGACAAGTTAAGAATAAAAGGGTATTATATGAAATTTAGTCTAAAACATAACTTGAATGAGCTCTGACAGAGCTGATATTGCTGGTAGTTTCCTGTACCAGGAACTACCATGGAACCCCACCAGGAAGTGTGTTACAGAGCGGGATCACATTACACCCTTGTTTTATGGTTCATTTCACTTATTTAATGCAATTTGAGTACCTGTAACAAAAGAGCACTCAAAAAGGGAATGTTTATTATTTGAAAATATGTCATTTCTATAAGTCAAGTTGGGTTTTGGGGACACCTGATGTGCCTGTGTGAGGCAAGGCAGATCAGTATGACCGTGCAACAGGCTGTATGGCAAAAGCAAAGCATTTCCATATTCATGAAATTTTAAGGATGATGCAGAGACTTTGTATTGGTTTGCTTTTGCCTGTCTACTTTAGTAAACCAAGTGTACTACAGTGCTACAGCAACAACAAAAATTATAGTAATTTTCCTTTACTACTCCAAGTACATTTTAATACAGTATAGTGGTTTATTAAAATTATGTCGACTAAAAGTGTTATTTAGTGTTCTAGCTGATTTATAGAGCGTGATAAAACATTCCAAAATCTCTGGAAATGAGGAACATGCTACAGCCTGTATTGGTTTGACAAAGCTGTCTTCATATGAAAAAGGAACGTTTAATGTACTAAGTAGATAATGATTCATCAATTCTGGCAGAGGAACTAATTTTTATTAATGCAGTACTTAAAAATGTGTGGAATGAACAGCTGGATGCCACAGTTGTGGCATGCCATATTAAGTCTCTGTCTGTTTTCCCCTACAGTGATCTCAGTATGAACAACATTACTAAGCTGCCCTCAAACCCTGTGCACAATCTCCGCTTCCTGGAAGAGCTGTAAGTATCATTGTATCCTTGATGGGCCTAGTCAGCACTAGACACATTCCTGTGTTTGTCTCTCATGCTTACTGTGGGAACCAGATAAAACAGGAAAGCTGTCAGCCTGACACTTTTGGCACATGCGGAAACACTTAGTTGAAAAAAAACAATTGCTGTGATTCTGGAAATGAACTTATAAAAAAGTTACCATGAGGCTACAACTTCTCTAAGCAGAGACAGAGCCAAACAAATTAAAATTTTTAAACAAGGACTGTTTAAAAGAGCTGGATTGCTTTTTGGAAATAGTTAAGCAGCAGGATATTAAAAGTTTGAATACTGGCTCATGTTTATTAAAATCCCAAGTAAAGCTGTAATCAAAACCAAAACCTACTGCCTTGTTCTGCCAGTGTCAAGGACAATTGAGTCCACATTTCATAGTATGGAGGCTTCTTGTCCTAATCACTTTTAATTACTGTTTCCTTACTCTTAAACTTAGCATCCCTGAAGGCTGACCGTGGAGTGCAGAGTCCTGCAAAAAGCTTAGTTACGCTATCTACTACATTCACCATGGGGAAAAGTGCATTGCAAAAACAAGCACAACATCAAAAGAGGAATGCTGGCTTGAAGTGATTGTGACTAACCAAAAGTGAAAAGTATTGTGCATTCATGAGACCTGGATTTGGCAGTGACTGTAGTTATAATGGCCCAGGCTTAAAAGAAAATTCAGGTTTGTGAGGAATGGTGGAGACTCTATAACTGATGCACCATAGATCTTGTGAAAAAAAGCTGGAGCCTATATTTGCATGAATACTTCTAAATATTGATTAAAAGCCTTTTATGAAATGTGGCTTTTAAGTTTTTAGAACTGAAAATCTGCTTTTTTTTTGGCATGCTTAGCTGCTAACATGCCATAAAATCCATGTAAGATGTGTGCAAATTCATGGTGCTACCCTTCTTGCAAAGATATGGTCTGTTTTAAGCTATGAAATGTGTACAGTCCTCTGAAATTTAGGTGGGTATTGCGTTGACAACTTTCAGTGTCCTTTCTAACTCTCAATTGAATTTTGCCACCTGGTCTTTCTAGCCAACATCTACAAAAAAAAAAAAAAAAAACCCAAACCCCCCCCCCCCAAAAAAAAAAAAAAAAACAACATAAAAACAACAACCAACCAAACCACACCAAACCAAGCCAAAAAAATTGAAACCATTTTGTATGCTAACTTCAGACAATACCGTATTTGCAAGCAAGTTTCCCTTTCTTGTCTTATTTTTATTACTCTCAGCACTTCTATTTGGAAAGCTTTATTTCATTTTATTCTGTCTCTCTTCCTTTACTTACTCCTTTTCTTTGGTTATCAATATCTGTCTTGCCATTAGTGCAACTTTCAAATAATGCAACGAACAGGAACATAACACAGAGGGATGTCACACACCAAGTGTTACCAATACTAAGTGCATATGGAGTGAATCATGCCTCAAAGCCCCTGCTTGTGGAGTTCTTCATCATGTTCATGTTTGCATGTCCAATCTCCTGTCAGTTGTAATAACACTACTAAAATCTGCCAACCCAATTGCTTTCTGGACATTAAAGGAAAGAATTGAAACAAAAGTTTGGGCTTTTCCTGGAAGGAAATTCTAATACATCCAAGTTAGCTTCACTCTTTCATTTTATTATTAGATCACAGAATCACAGTCAGTGGGGTTGGAAAAGACCTTTGAGATCATCAAGTCCAACCTATGACCTAACACCACCTTATCAACTAAACCATGGCACTGAGTGCCCCATGCATTCTTTTCTTAAACGCCTCCAGAGACGGTGACTCCACCTCCCTGGGCAGCTGAATGGCCCAAATTGTACGACTTAAGTCACTGCCTTGGAAACTGTTCTGTGGTGTATATCATCTTCCTGATCAAGACCTTTGAAGTGTTCTTGCCTTCTTGTTGTGCTGGGCCTACCTTTTTCACTGGAAATATTTAACCTTTACTCTTACAAGCCTCTACTCCAAATTAAGTAATTCCAGTCTTTCTTTGCTGGTAGTACCAGCAAGGTATTTTTTTAATATGTTTTGTTCTACATATACATAATCAACTCCTCCATTTGTTTCACACCATCCAATCACTTCTATTTCTCATTAGATTAGTGCAGTTTCATTAAATCCTTCTAGTTTGTATTAACTTTTAAAATAAGCTTGAAAAACTGAAGCCTTTAAAAATGTGAGGCCACTGATGTGAGGCATCTTCTCATTGTGCTGAGAGGTTGTTTGGTATAAAGAGGCAGCCAAGGCAATTCAGCCTAGTATTATATAGAAAATGTATAGACAATGGAAAGGGAATTTTTGATATAATTCAGTTTTGAAATGGGGGAGAACAGCCATTGTAGTTCTCATGCTCCCCTATATCAATTTTTGAGCAGTGATTATAATATGAAATTTTTTTTTCCCATCCACATGATTTTTTTCTAGTTCACTTGAGAAATCTGTGGCTCAGTTAAAAGGCACTCTGGAAAAACATAACTTAGCCCATAATTCAGACATTGTTAAAGTAAGATTTTATAAGATCTTTTCTAAAGCAATGTTTCGTAAAATTAAAATCCATCTTAGAAATGTCTATCTGATCTTTGAAGTACACAACAGCAAGAGCTTGAAATGCAGGTTTTAGAGTTTTTCTTGTGCTGAAAAAAGTATTACTAATGCCTTTATTAGATTTCTGGTTCCAACATCTGATAAAAGCTCATGATTGAACCACTGAATTTTAGCTTAGATGTTACATCCTCACTGCCTGGTTTGGCATTACTATTAAGTGATTATCCTGAAAGAACTGAGGTTTTGTTAAAGCAGTTAAACTAATTGTTTTGATTCCAAAGCAGTGCATACAAGACAGGTCTGTTTAGCCAGTTCTGACCTTCCAAGCTGAATCTAATCCACTTTTACAGCCAAGGTTAGACACCTCTACATGCAGCATTCTTGCAAACCTGATGATCATGACTGGTACTTGTTCTTAACCAAAGACTACAATCACTGAAGTAAAACATATTGAAAGTGTTTTTCAGGTGCATGTTCCTCTGAAAATTTTGGAAAACATTGAAGTGCTTAGACTTTCTAACTCTCAAAATAATGAATTCTGAGCAAAATCTTCTATTTGTGAAAATGATGGGCCTTTCAGATTTAATTTTCTCTTAAAGCATATATGACAGAACTCCCACCAAGAAAGAAGTATATTTCAGCTGCTTGATTATCAGCAAGTTGCTCTGCATGAACTTGTACAACACTATTAAGTCAAATTCTTCATTATAAATTAAAAATAACTGCAGATATTTATCAGTCTGACTGAATCCAAGACTCACTCTCATGTGGATTATTTCTAGAACATATGTCATTAAACAGGATGTGTAGAATGCCTGTTCTAATAGAGCAGTGAATTAGAGTAATGAATGGAAAAAAGAATTTTTAAAAAATCTAAAGGGTGGGACTCTTAACAGTTTTAGAGGCAACTACATCTGAGTGCAAACCTAATATTTTCTGATTAGTTGCACTTCAAAGCAGTGCCTGAAACTATTTTATTTTAGAAATTAATGTCTCAATGAAATGTGAGGAAGAAAGCCAATAATAATTTAAAACTATTTGAATCAGACCTACCTACAAAATCTCTCCACATAGATATATATCCACATGTAAATATATATGCATAACTATATGCATGGACACCCACACATGCACACATATAAAGCTTTAATTTTAGTTTTAAACTCAAGAACATTCCACAGATAAGAAAGGTTCAAGTGATATTTAGTAAATTGCTATTTTTCAGCAACTTAAATTGGGTGTTTTAGTAAAAGAGCAACAAAAGGCTGTTGTACTACAGTTATTTTATTACAGAGCAGGATGGTCCCAAATAACCTCTTTTCTACAAAATCAAACAATGAAGTCACCCCAAATATACATACAAGCACAATAATTTTTTCTGACATACATGATTACTTTAAAATAATCTTGAAAACAAATAAACATATCTACAAAGTTTTTAGATTGATCTTGGCATTATTATAGTGATTTCTCAGGCACAAGTGCCTTTAAAAGTACAACTTACTCTAATACAGAAGTGCAAAATTGCAAATACAGTACATAAGAGATGTATTATGTGAATCTTACCATGATTTGTGTTGAAATCCCTTTACACTCCAAAAGTGGTCAAGAATCCACTGTATATGTGAAAATAAAGTCCTGAATTACCAGGCATGATCCATTATGAGCTGTTTGTTTTTTATTTTTTGTTTTTTTCTTTTTACTTCTCCCTCCATTTGCTCTTTCTTGCTGCAAAGAGGTTTTCAAAGGTTAATGGGAACTAGGTGTTCTTTTTCTCACTGACTCTGAGTCGTGGGACTGAGATCTCTGGTCATGTACATTTTTGAAGACTGGAAGCATTGTCTCTTGGGTCCTGTACTGGTGTCTTTCATTTTGTACTGGTGCAGGCATATTGGGACTAGCACTGAAAATAGATTCTGTACTTTTACCTATAATGTAAGCTGGTAGAAAACATGAAAGTGCTGCAGTCATAGTCCAAGCCCTTTTTCAGATATTGGGGGAATCATGTAATTTACTTCAACAATCTTGGAACGTTAACATTAAATACTAAAATATTTCCTAAAGATTAATCTGCATACATTTACAAACCCCTAGGGCAAAGGTAAAAATGCTGGCAACTGACATGCAGAACTAAAATAAATACAGAGTATCATCTAGTGGTCTCAAACTATCCACACATTCCAATGTCACTTCAGTACCAGTTTTACATACTTGCACAGCAGGGTTTAGCAGCACTGGTCCTGGTGAAAATTGGTTTGTGTCACCTCCATCAGCTAAAGTTTCAAGAATTGTCTCTGCTAAATGATTTGTGATCCCCTAGATAATTTCAGAGCCATGCACAATCTAATGCCTAAGTTGTGAATTCAGCTTCTTCATATAAATTGCAAATTTGGTTTCTTCACTTCATGTGTGCATCATGTAGATCAGACTGTGTCACTGTGTTCAATATATGGTGTTGGTCAGTGGGAAATACCTGTCACCAGCCCAGCAAATGGCCCATGGCACTGTAAATTCTGTTGCTGCAAGACACATTTTGTTGATACATGGGGACTGTGATTTCCCAGCTTTGCTTTAATATAGAGCTGCATTCAATGTCCTGACAGAGAGAAGTGCACCAGTTGTCTTGAAATAAGTTGGTAAAAACAGTAACAAATATTTACCTAGTTAATCAGTTGGAAACAATGTCAAGTTATCTACCCTAGTTTTGGCATGCACAGTTTAGGTTTACTAAAAAAGAACAAACCCAAACAGAGAAGATTCTTACTACATGAGCTAACAACTTGTAACCTTTACATCCCCAAAGCAAGGGCCCTGGTGTTCTGGAGCTCTCACTGCCTTTGATGCCATCCCTTTGATGACACCAAAGCAAGTAACAACAAAGAACTCGCCCATGTGGATGTGTCAGCCTGACATCCTCCAAACTGCCCTTTTTACCATCTTATCAAGAATAATAAGATGAGGAACAGGAAAAAAAAAAAGAGGGAGAGAGAAAAACAACATAGCAAATGCCTTACTAAATCAGAGCTGCTTGCATTGCTTATTGTATAGCTTGTGCTGACAGATAATTATTCTGGAAATATTAATGCAAATTGCACAGAGCAACCTTGACACTGAAACTGTTCAGCATCTGTGGGATAAAGAGGAATAAGGGGAGATGGTGAGGTAGGAAAAAGATAAAAGAAAACTGAAAACATTCAGATATGCTTGCAAGCAGAAGCAATAAATGTTCTAGGTTGATATCCAAGAAACCTTGTCAGTGCTGCTGCGTTACTCTTACTGAGTGTCTGTTGAAGTTTGGTTTTGGCTTGTATCTTATAAATGCTTTCTGGTACTTGTAATTTATTATCCAGCAATATTCATTAGAAGCTAGTTTAGAACATCAAAAAGAGTCATTGGAAGTGCTTTTTGTGTTTTGCGATCAATACAGATAGTGACATTACACTTAATTAAACTAGGGTGAAGCATGCTATATATCTCTAGATCCTGAGGCAGGATTTTAATTTAAGTCTTACACATTCTGTGTGTGCTGCAGTAGCAAGTATGCAGAAATAATTTCCTTTTTTTTTGTCAGTGGAAGTTCATCCTGTTTGTAGACTGCTTAATTTCAGTGCAGTGACAACTTTTGGTACCTACATGGGTCAATTTTTTTCTCTTGCTTAGGATGATGGGTAAGGAATTCAGACCACATTACATTTATATCTTATAGGTTCTCAAGCACAGTAGAACCAAATTCTTCTCTTGAAGTTGTTTATTCGAATTTCCAAGGAGGAGTAGATGTAATTCCTCCAGTAATTCGTTGCTGTTGCCTCACTGAACCACTCAGGAAACAGCAGCAATCTCCAAACCTGAATCTACACAATTTGTGTTCTTTGCCTATTACACTGAAATTACTGACTAAGCAGCTAATTTTTCATTGTTTCAGTTTGATCATACTGCGTGGTGCTGCAGTACACTTCAGGCAGTTCCTGCTATTAATGATTATTATTTCCTGCCTTTTCTGATGATACTGACACTACTGGGATAAAACCAAAACCAGCATCAGAAGTGTAAATGACACTTGGGAGACCCAGCCTAGGAAATATTATGTATATGATCCACCCTTTATTGCTCCATCTTGCTGTAGCATTTAAATACTGAGAAAGAAATTTTAACAGTTTTAAGATAGTTCTGAGTGTTGTGACTTGGTGACAGCATTCTTCAAACACAGAAATGCTGCCTCTTAATGATTGTATCCATGGGATCCACATCTGGGAGTCAGTGTGGGGTGTCCTGGCCAGTGCTGGAATCCCTCCTGACAGTGGTCCTTGCTGTGATTGGAAGGCAGTACTTGGATACCTGTTCAGCAGAAGGACCTGCTGTTGTCAGTGCTGGCCGGGGACAGCCTCACAAAGGAGCAGATCAATTGTCTTTAGCACTGATTGGATCACAACCATGCCAGATGCAGAAAGGGTCTGCGCCTTTTTTAAGTGGAGAAAGAAACAGTGTGTTTTGAACCATGTTCTTAACTGACAAAAATCTATGATCTGTTTCATCAAAGCCAGTTCAAGATCAAATGCACACTGATTTCATTCCAACTGCTTTAGGTCTGTTGGAGTTATTCCAGTTTACACCTTATGAGAATTTGGCACATGCATTTTAAAAGGCAATTAGGCCCTAAAGCAAGAGCAGACTGTGTTATATTTGAATTTCCAACTAAATTATAAGTAGCAATAAACGCAACATACAGCACAATTATGACTTGCACGCTCTTCTCCCCTTATTTAAAGAAAGGAGAATATCTTTACATGTTATTCTTTGATCTCTCTGAGCATCAGATTTTTTAATAGATCATTTGACTCAGATTTCTTTTTATATTACAGTAATTTTATAGTTTTAATTAACATGACAGATTGAAATATAAAAAGATAATTAAAATACAGACTAACATTTAAATTCCTAGGCTAGCAAAGTAACTCTTAAAAAACATTTTGAAATATGTGCTGATATAATCCGTGAATTATTAACACTATAATAAATCACCCATTAATTCATACATTTCTATTGCATTGGCCTGAGAATAATCATTAATATGTATAAAATCAAACTCTTATCTCAGAGTTTTAGTTGCCTTTGGTTAAGTGCTATATGAATATCCATATTGTCAAAGCTTTTTTGATGTAAGCAGCAGAAACGTTTCATGTTACCTGTTTATCAATGTATATGTAAGCTGAAGAAAATTAGAAATAAAAATATATAAATCATATGATTGGCTATATATTTCTATAAGTGTAGTGAATATACGTGTAGTTATGTGCTTGTGTGCCTTTAACAAAGTTTGACAGGAAACAAAATTGAGGCAAGATTCAAGATTAGTAAATTCTTCCTTGAACAAAGGCAATTTTTTATACCAGAACAAGTTGTTCTAGAAAAAAGATTTAGGAATGTATGTTTTCTTGTTATACTTCCATGTTGTTCCTCCCCAAATAGCCATTTCCTCCATTAGAAGTTGTGTTGTAGGTTTAGCATTGATAGTAGTGTTATTGGTGCAACTCCTCAGAGAGAAGGAAATTACTGGCAAACATGACACTGTGGCAGGATGCAAATGAGAGCCCCATTTCTACTTGTGTCAGCACAAATTTCTCCCCAGACTTCAATGAGACTGATATTTCACCATGGATCTTTATCAGGTATTCAGAACAATTATGGCAGCTGGAGGAGGCAGATCAGACTTTTAAGAAAGAAGTTTCAAATTACAAAAGAGAGTTTCTTATCTGTACACAAGGTATAAAAGACACAGTCCATGATTACATTAATTTTAATGGAATTTTCTACCTAGTAGTGTTTTAGCACCAAATTCAGGAAGGTAACACACACAGCAGAACAATCCCATCTTTTGGGGTTTTTCACTGTCTCAGGCCTTCTGAACTTTCAATTTACATCCACAAAAAGAAAATTCTTCTATGTGATTTCTTTTCAGTTTTCTGTCTGGAGAGGTTGTTAGCTGGAGCATATAATGGAGTAAATGATGAATAGAATATCTGTTTTCCAAGAAAACATATAAAACTGACTGGATTGTGACTCTGTTGATATTAACCTAGTCATATATATAGATAGAGGTACAGAAGTAGATCTATGGATATAAACCTGTCCATGATAACATTGTCTTAACATGTGCAGTCCTTGCTCTCATTCCTTAAATAAAATCAACAAACCAATTAGTGAACAGAAGTAAAATGCAGTCATAGACATACAGAAAGGATTTTAGTTCACAGAGTTATTCTTGTAGAAATCTTTCTGTATCTTTGCACAGTTGAAGAATTATTTGAGATTGCATTCACAATTCCATTCTGTATAGGATATTGCACTATGTGGGAAATGATTAAATATAATGCAACACAAGTGATGCAATGACATATCATCTAATCTGTATTAAAGGGCATGCACTGGCATTAGTCTAGAAACATTGAGTCAGTCTGGTATTCATATCACAGTTTACTGGCAAATACTATGAGTCAAATATATTTATCAGAAATTCGAGTGTAATGAATTTCTACTTAATTGCATCTGTTCTGAAATACAACAGTTTCACTGCATTTTCATTTCATAATAGTGAAGCTTGACTCCTTTTACATTGTTTATTCCCATTATATGTTGAGTCACACTGAGATCCAGTGTCATCTATTCTCCTATGTTTCAACACCTTGCAATATTTAATAAGTAACTTGTCCCAGAAAATTCCATTGTGCTAATCCTGTTAGAACACAGAATGAATATTGATCAATGTAAACATATGCTTTTTCCCAAGGAGACAGTTGCCTCCCTTTCATGTCTTTTCTTTAGTTTTGATACTACTAGATTTGGAAATATGCTCCACAGATTCTTGATCAGCATTTGCTGGACTAGATCTTTCTTAAGCAGGGAAGGAAAGCAGCCACTACCAATATTGTTAATGTCTTCTTCAGACTGAGAAGTATCTGGGTTAGATTTCCCACAGGTTCCTTCTACAGTTAGTGGAAATGTGTTGTCTTTATTAAATGTCACAGTTTTTTATCTGTAGAGAAGACTTTGTAGTGTTTCAAGTTCACCTTCATCCCAGCAGTTATAGAGGAGATGCTTGGTATCAGGTAAAGTTTGTCCTGGTGCAGAAAACATCCACACAAAAAGCTGTTTAGAGTCGGCAAAGAAAAATTATTGTACTAGAAATGCAAAGATCACTGTTCTCAGTCACAACTCATATTTATTTGCTTCCTTCTGATGAATGAAGTTTTTCTTTTCAGACAATCAAAGGAAAACAAGAACAAAGTTTCTGATAATTCCAAAGTTTCTGATAATTTGGAGCTTTAGTTCTCTTGTCTGGGAATATTCTTTTGACTGGATGACCACCATTTCTCAGAACTCTGACACTGCTGGAGAGGTCAGAATATGTCAAAGGGGTCAACAGATGGGGAGCACTCAAAGGAGAACCAGACACTCCTTTTCTTAGATCTGACCATGGGCCGTGAACATGACCTCCAGCACTACAATTGTTCCAACAGTGAGCACTGAATGCCAGTGCAGCTCAGTGGCATTAAAATATATTTTATAAATTACTGCCATTTAAAAGTATGGCAGCCACTTGCTTTTCTCGCAGCTCATTTATTTTTCATCCTCTAGAAAGAAACTTGCAGTAATGTAAGAACTATGCCTAAGCCAAAAGTATCCTGACTCCAAGCATAGCAAGTAACAGGTACTGAAGGAGATGTGTGGTGGCTCTTCTCTGTAAACTTTTCCAGCCTCCGTTAATTTTCAAGATTATTCAAAGCAGTGCAAGTAAAACCTAAATCTGAAACTACATAATTCAGAAAACAGGATCCTATTTGATTACTTTTTCATTAAGGAGATGTGATATATTTAAGCCTGGATGTACTTAATGGGATATCTCTAATATGAGAGATTTTTTAAACTAATGTCAGATATGCTTAAAATAAAAGAACATTTTAAAATGGATATTCAGAATTGTTCAAACAATAAAAGTCAGACATTGGGTATGTAAGTCTAAAAACAACCCATTTCATTCCTGCTCTCAGAAATGATTAACCAAGTACTCAGCTATAGAAACAGGTACTGTGTCCATTTTCATTTGTTCAGGGAAAATTATATTTATCCATTCAGACTAAAATTACTATCCAAAGTGCATCCAAAATTCAGTAAAATACTATGCAGCTTCCCTGAAGTAATTTAGGTAATGGAAAACAAAATACCTGAAGTTGAGAACAGTGAACCCCGGTAGACACTTGATACATACTACAGTGTCAGCAAAGGGATGAATTTTCCCTTATGCCAAGGCTGAGAATAGAAACATAGTAATAGCAAGAAAATGCTAGAAGGAAGACATTAAAAATTATCAGGAATAAATAAACCAAATTTCCTGATCTTTGAGGCATGCCATAAAGGACTGATATGCTAACTTTTATCCAAGAATACTAAAACAATTAGACAACCATAGAAATGAATAATTTTTGCTGATTTTTTACCAAATACTGCAGTGCTGGGACATTCTAATGGGCTGGGAAGATGCTGCTATTGTGCCAGAAGCGGTTTCACAGCGTGTCATGGAAAGAGATAGTGCTTTTGCTGAGCTTGTTCCAGAGAAAATCATGGAAAGTGCATCATGGAAAAGGGTTTAGCATGGTAAATGAAGGCCAGACAACATTGTTACATCAAAAATAATTGTTGCCAGATGTCTGCCTTTTCTGACACTTTCAGGCTGCTTGGTGAGAGAACTACAAGGACATACATATCCATACTTGGCATTTGTGATACACTTGATGTAGCCCTGTGCTGAAGTACATAGGGTTGTACATGTAGAGCATGATCTGCTACTGCATCAGCAGAAGAATATAATGTAAAATAGTTCTAAGTACTGTCTGTAAAATTAATGAGAGCTCTTTTCAAATTGGAATATACTCAAAGCAGAACTTCAAGAATGACCTACGATTAAAAAATCTCATAAGGAGTAAATATGAAGTTGTGCCTACCAAAAAGTTTAGCATGTTATTTCTACATCTATCTAATTGTTTGTACAAGACATTTTTAATAATTAAAAAGTTGTGATCTAAAAGGAAAAGAAGCAAAATTTTTTTGAAGTGTTGGAGTGTGAAAAAACCCCAAGTATTAAAAATTACATTTTGGTTTAACAGTTCAGGTAACTACCAGTCAGAACAGCTCAGGAACACGGCTGTATTTTCAAAAAATGCCAAAAACTAAGGCTTACTGTGGAGAGCCACAAAGATGCTCCAAAGCTGGGAAAAGAGAGTATTTAGCCATTGAAATAATACTTTAAATCTGCCCAGTGTCATTGCCACAGTCCTGCATTTATAGCCAGGTGATGCATCCTTGGTAATTGGCACAGCCCTCCTCCAGGAGCTCTTAAATAGGTCTGATTTTCTCAGCTAACCCACTTTGTGAAGAGTATTAAGTCCAAATGGGGTGTTAACATGTAGTGTGTTGTGCAGTTTGCATTGCTTCAGTTGTGAGTGAAGAAGGGGTGGAGGTCTGAAAGAGCACACTCTTGGGTCTTCAGAGAGGTGGGTTTAGTTCTCTGCTCTCTACTGAGTTTTCTGTATGACACTCACAGCAGTAACTGAAGTGAAAATCTCAATACCTGCCCCTTCTCTTTTTTCCAGTAAGGTTTGCAAACCCATAACTTTCTGGTCCATGCCAAGCTGATGTCCAGAATTGTGTCCAATCATGTCATCAAAACGACAGAGCACAAAGGTGCTGTAAGGGATGAAGTACTCTTTAGGTTTTCTTTTAAACAACCATATCACAAAAACTGAAATCAGAATTAGACAGGTTTCAGCCTCTACTGGTTAGTGATCCACAAAAGGCATTTACTTCCAGGAGCACAATCTGTTGTGCCTAACCTAGTACATGCCTACTTGATCCAAGAACAACCCAAAAGTCATTGCCTTTTGTGTTCAGAATGAAAGCTGAAGCTTGCAGGGGACCCTCACACATCTGAAAAAAAGCCCTCACATCTGAGCCTGTGAGTGCCTCATCTTGGAGCAGGAGCAAACCAGGTTTGGTTTGCACATCTGCCTGCAGGAATTCAGCTGCATGTGCCCAGTTCTCACATGTCTGGAGATCAGACCCCACTACACTCTGCAGTGAGAGACAAGCCCAGCAGCTCTGCCTGGTGCTCATTGTCTTCGCAGAGCACAATTACTGTTGTGTAACAGAGTGAGCTAGCTCAACATTACAGGTTACGTAGTTCAGCAGGTATATCTGTATACAAAAGAATCTTTTCCACCAACTGAAAATTCCTGAAAAGTCTCTGGAGCTATGATCTAGATGTTTTATTTTTCTTTTCTTTTTCTTTTTTTTGTTTCCTTTTTTTTTTCAACATATAGCCAAATGTATCTTTTTATTTTCTGTATGAAAGCAATGGCTAAAAAGAAGGTGTGCACAGGACCCTGTAGTTAGCTCAGAGAAAACTCAACCCCAAAAGAAGACAGCATTTAAGGGCCAGTCAGTGCTGGATCTTTGGGACTACAGTCAAAAGTACTTGGCCTTTTCCATGAACAGTATTGACAAATCTGGTGCCTATTTCAGCACTGTAGGCTCCTCCCTGGCAGTTTGGTACCTAAGGAACTTCCTGGAACTAGTCCTGTGTTCTTTCCTAAGGGGCCAGAGGCTGAATGAGATGTCAGCTCTGGTATCACATCAGCTGGGCTCTGCAATCCTGGTGTGCAATATCTTGGCTGATGAGGTGTACAATTCCACTTGGCTTAACTTGTTCTGCAAAGGGGGTTACATCATATCAATTTGTGGGTTTTGTCAGCCAGGACTGTACACTGGGGCCCTACTGACTCAAAGTAGCTTTCCTAGGAAGTTGTCCTTTACCAGTGAGATTTCCAGGTAGGGCACAGGTGTCGCAGCAAATTCAGGCTGGATTGTGATATCAGAAGACTGAATGCAAGATCATAGAATGAGTTGGGTTGGAAGGGGCCTTAGAGACCATCTAATTCCAACCCCTTGCCACGAGCAGAGATACCTTTCACTATACTATGTTGCTCAAAGCCCCATCCAGCCTGGTTTTGAGTAATTTCCAGGATCCTCTGGAGTTGCACTGATGGGGAACATGGAAATGCCATTATTTCATATCAAATAGAATGTCTCTTATCTTAGACACAAACCTTACAGAATGATGCTGTCTTGTTGTTGTTGGTTTTGTTGGGTTTTTTTTTGTCAGAGTAACGTGCTTTACAGTTATTTGGTGTACTTACCTATCTGTAAAATACCTTCAGGCAATCTGAGAGCAAGGTGCAGTAGAAATAGGGGGAAAAAAAGCCCTATAAATTTTAACAAATACACTTTTTGCCAACCTATTACACATCTGCTTGCAGGGAAAACTTTTATTCCACCAGTACTGCAGCTTTACATGTAGTTGTTTCAGAATGACCTCTAATCATTGCTATGTGGATATATTTTTATAAATGTGCAAATGAGTGAAATGTTCACAGAAATCATACATGCACAATTCCAAGAGTTCATGCCGGTAAATCCTATGATGCTAATGGTAGTCACTATGTCTGTGTCACTATTTTAGTTGCTGGGATTGTTCTAAACCCTGAAAAGAATACGATTAATTCCATGTACATTCTAAAGCATAAACCCAATTTGCAATGAAATTGAATGTTTTTCTCTGCAGTCCAGCTCTCAGTGAATCAACAGTGCAGTTACAGATTTCTCTTTTGTTGTTGTCTTTTTGGGGGTTGTTTTGTTCTGGTTTGTTTTTGTTTTGTTGTTTTTGGGGGGTTTTTTTGTTGGTTTTTTTAAGTGTATTAATGACAAAACTAGGCTCTTAAACTACTGCCTCTGGCATCAGCCACTCAAACATAGCTGTGTTGCACTTTTTAGCAACCAAATTAATTCCACATGAAGAGAAAAGCGATTCACTCTTTTCCTTTTTCAAACTTTGCAGACGTCTTGCAGGAAATGGCTTGACATACATTCCTAAGGGAGCGTTTGCTGGCCTTTTCAGTCTTAAAGTGCTGTAAGTAAACTGTGTGTTGTTTGATATATTTCTGATTTCCTAAATGCTCTAGGGAACTAATTAACCAGTGAAGTTTTGATCAAGTAAATTACATATTTTGATCAGCTCATTTTGAACAATTCAATTGAAGATACATATGAACATCATTAAATTTTTGTTTTTTCACATAGAAAGTATCCTAAACAAAAGTTGGAAAACATTAATAGCCTTCTAAAAACAGCTTGCTCATCAAGTAGATGTCTCTGTACAATATCAAAGGTAAAAATGTATTCAGTTAATAGTTTCTGTAATTATCTCAAAAGTCCTGATTCCAGCTGAAATTTTCATGATCACACAAAACTGGGGGTTTCCTTTTCTTGAGAGACATGGGGGAAAAGACATTATTGTATACAACACAATGTAATTTAAAACACAGTTGACATTTCATATATTGTTCTTTGCAACGTAATGACTGTTAGATAAATTATTAAAAATATTACAAAATTGTATCATTTGGAGTAATAAGACAGTACATATACTTACTAGCAGGCTACATCTCACCGTGTTTACACTAGAGGGGATCTTTGCCCATGTAAAGTTCACAGAAACTGTATTATTAGCAAGAGCACCAGCCTCCTAGGCGGTGTCAAGCCAGGCCTGGTGCTACTGTACAAATCTCTACTGAAAAAACACTTAGCAGGAAAAGAAGTATGAAGAGATTCCCACTTCATCTACTTCTAAGTTGGCAAGCTCTAGCTCTTACTGGCTCAAGCAGATTTAAGCCTGCCAGAAATTATTTAATTTACAATGTCCCATTGAATATGCCTCCTTTTGAAGCCAGCATGTGCTACTTCAGATTTATCCACATAGAATATTTATATATGTAGGAGTTGGTCCAAACAAGGGTGTTAGGTAGTATGAATGAAACAGTATTCAAAAGGAGGAAAATATTCTTTAGGAGTGGAAAGTGATTTTTCAGTCTTTGCTAGGTAAATGATGTGATAGTTGAGAAAAACGATTTGTCAAGTCATTGCTAACAACCTTTATTTTGAGAACATTTATTTCACTAAAAAAAATAGCAGTTTATTTATAGAGATAAAATTTTATTCAAACTAAATCATAAATGTCTCACACGGTTAAGAGTTGATTTGCCATTGTTGCATTTTCCTGAGTAAGGATTTCAAGAGTCAGTCCTTCACAGCTTTATCAGAATAGAATCTCTTCAGAAGGAGGACAATTTCAATGCATGAGAAGGAAAATTTCAGAATCACTGGAGGCAATTAGGAAGTTACAAGCCCTACTGAAAACAAATCAGATTTATTCTTTTAGCTTCCTTTAGCTTGAAAATCCTGCTCAAAGCTGATGTCTAGCTGTTAACAAAAAAAATATGCTACAGATATTTGTTTGCCTTGAAGGAGTGTGCCTTTGACAGGGGCAGGGGAACGGACAGTTTGTGTAACTTTCTTTGTAATCTTGAAGTAGGACTAGTACAGAGAAGGTAAGCTTGGAAGGAAATTTGCAGTAGAAAGAAATTATCTTTACTGTGTTGATTCTGGCTTTTGTGCTGCCCAAAATATAGGATGCTGCAGAATAACCAGCTCCGCCAGGTTCCTACCGAAGCGCTCCAGAACCTGCGCAGCCTGCAGTCTCTGTGAGTATACCTGATCAATCAATGTGCAGCCTTGCATGAGCAGTAATATACAGTTACCTAGTAATTGTCTCTTAATATTGCTTTGTAATGTGCTGAACCAACTTTTAATTCTCTTTGAGCTGCTATTCAAGAGAATTGTACTGTCAATTAAACATCAAAAGCAATTGATTTAATTCCAGTAATTTCATTACACTAGCAGCTTCTTTGCAGCATTATAGACTGGTTCAACATCTGAGAAGACACTCGTTCGCCTGCAATGCTTTCTGTCAAAAACATGGCTTCTTGTTAGTATTCTTTACCCGGGAAGAGAAAGAATCCCAAATTACTCCCTTCTTTTTTTTCATTTGGTGTAATTTTTTTTTCTTTTTAAGCACTCTGGAAAACACTAATAACTCATGAAACAAGGTGTACTAGAAGATACTTAATTATATTCTGTGCTTCAGGCAAGCCTCTGTATTTATAGTTCTAGACTGTCCATGCTGACTCAGTCCACGAGCTTCAGTTTTAACAGAACTGCTGCCAGAACTGCTAGACCAAGAGTGAAAATTGGCTGCTTCGTGGTATGAATAAAATTAATTTGGTGTGCTTCTGACCTATAAGGATGGTTGTACCAGGTCGTGCTAAAAGCTGACCTAGCCCAGCATCCAGCCTGCAATAACAGGTGCCAAAGAAAAACAAGAAGGTCGAGGAAAGAGTACAATACTGCTCTGGTAAACTGTTCCAGCAGCTAGAGATTTGCACTCAGGGACTCACTGAGTCTGTCTTGGCTTTGATAGCTAAAGGGTTTTCTTCTATGGGTTTGTACAACTGCAGTTTGAGCTGATGAAACATTCATGATTTTTTGTGACAGCATGTCTGCTGATCAGCTAGCATGGTGAGGTACCTTCTGGTATGTTCTTGGAACTTTTCACTACATTTGATGTTCTCTGCAGCATCAGGAGAAAGTGGAAGCAGCAGTTCAGTATTTCATGTACACCAGATTTATATAGCTCTCTTATATCTCCATTAGTCAAATTTTCAGATGTAATCTGTTAGGATTATTTTCAAATGTAATCTGTTAGGATTGTCTCTCATGTGGAAGCTTTTCCATTCCTGTGTCATCCTTGTCATGTTGCTGAACTCTTTTTCATTTCTCTTGTATTTGATCTGAGGTGAGTGATGGACAGATAAGCCCTGTACAGAATGTTTAAAGTGCTTGGCACCATGGGTTTATAGAGGGCAAAAATTTATGGGTTTTTGTTTGCTTTCCCACTAATTCAAAACTTTGTTTTGTGCAATTTTTTTAACCTTTACTGAATGCTAAGCTGTTATTTTCATTCTTATTGCAACTGCAGGACTTCCTTTTAGCATGTTAGTAGCTGCTCAAGAACTCATCCTGTAAAGTTGGAATTGCTTTTCCCTCAGTGCCTCTCTTGACACCAGTCCTATACTGGACTTCATCTGCCATGTTCTGGTTCAGGCACTTTGGCATCAGGAGTTTCTTCTGCTGCACTTGCAGTTCATTTTTTGAAGCCACAAAGATGTTTTTGCTGTCTGAACAGAGGATGCAGTAAATTGAGTCAGTTTCTGAACTACCCACAAAATGGTATTGTCACCTGATACAAAAAAAATCACAAAATTTTCTAAAGAAGCTACTGATTTTGAATCTGCAGCATGAAATAACCAGATGACTGAAATAAAACATTTCTTTGTTCAGGGGAAAATGTCAAATGACTCTTCTCTACACTTTAGTTGACCACCTGATATTGTCACAGAATTACTCTCAAATAAAATTATTTTCCTAAAATGTTACAAGATCCAAATAGAGAATTCAATCTGGAAGTTCAAATAGCTCTCACAAGAAATGTTGCAACAATGTGCACTGATCACCAACATCACAAGTAAAAGTCTGACATTGGCAAGGATAGAATGAGCATCTATACCAATCTGGTTAGAGTTGTGTTGGTTGAGAAATGTGCTATGCTGAACAAACTTTTTTTTCTTTTTTTTTTTCTTTTCTTTTTTTTTTTTTTGGTGTAGGTAAACAAGTTCCATCAGAAGGTTGATATATTTTATACACATTTTTTTTCAGCTAAAACCTGAAGACCAGAATTAATGAAATTAGTTTATTTTCAGAAAAATCATGTCATCTGTGTATAACTTAGCACTACACAGACACACATTATACTGTAATAGCACCCATGTTCTTATGCCTGTCTTGAACTACATTTGCCTCCTTAATAAACAAAGCATTTGTTAAGGTTTCTAAAGGTGAAACGGCCCTAAGAATTAATTCTCTTATAATTGTTATTTGGTCAGTGCTTTTTTTCTTTATTGACCAGACACAGACAGAAATATCTCAGCCATATACTTTTGAGGTTACAGTTCTTTCCTTTGATCTTTGAAAAAGTCATGAGAAAATGCTGGTCTAGTGACTATATTAGGTTTTGTTTCTGCTAAACAAACAAAAAAATCTTGCTGAGATCACATCACTCTATACACATTCTGGACCAAAACATGATAAGCCAAGCCAACAAGAGTTCCTTTGTTACTCTGAAAGAGATTGTTGAATTTTCAGTACAGTTGCTAAACAAAATGACAATCTCACTCAGGCTTTGTTGCAAATATTTTTTTCCTTGGGTGAAGAAGTTGAAGACGTAAACTGGAAATTGTTCAGTCTATTTAAAGGAGTGAATTAAAACAGAGGGAGAATAGGAATGGTCAGTAGAAACCTTTAGACAGCTGCCTAGCAGACCAAGATGGAATGATACGGGTTTGTACAGAAAAACTACTATCACCTGAAAAACGATCGCTGGCAAAAGAGACCTCTTTGAGCAAAAGAAAACTATTATTCTTTTGTTTCCTTAAAAGGGGTTGTGCCTGCCAGATAAAGGTGTGCACAGATTCAATTTCTTGTTTCATATAGTCTAGGAATTTTTTGTTCACAAGGTTGTTTTGCATTGGTTTCTGATTTACAATAGGAATTATTTCTTAAAGCCTTTGAAATAGCGGGAGTCTTTTCAAGAGTGTAATTAAGAGGTTAAAAGCCTTCTCAAAAGCAGTTTCTATAAGATAACAACTTCTTCTATTTATTATGTTTAGGTCTGCAGGTGGCATGATTTTTCAAAGCCTCATTAACCCTTTGCTTTAGTTAGCATATATGTGGGGGAAAAAAAGCTGGTGATGGGACTTTTGTCATTTTTTCTCAAGAAAGGCAGTCATGCAAAGGGGCAAACCATAGCAACTGCCTTGATACCTTAATAAATGTGAAGAGGATTATGTTAAAATCCTTTTTATAGACGTATCCATGGTTAATTGTGCATGTGTGCACAATATGTACTTACACACACACTAATATTCCACATTCACTCATAATGCAATTTCGTCACAAATTTTTGCATTCAGGGTATTTCTGGATTTTATCCTCTCCCTGTTATCCAGTGCCAGGCTAAAAAATGACAGTATAGGTGTCAATATTCATAGAACCATTAATTAATGCTAAATGGCCAGTGGTACAGAGAATAAGAGCTAATGTGCTACAGGAACAAGCAACAATTTCTTCCACTTTATTGTCCAAATTGTACTATTGCCAGTATGTAGAATGATATGACAAGTTTGAGTGACAAATATTCATAAATTTCTTAAGGCTTGACTTACCTCTAGAACAGATCAATCTTTTTCAGACAGCAGATATTACTCAATAGGTACTATAAAATGAGAAATAGGCATAAAAGTTAACATGTAAGATTTGTGAATTTCACCTTTGACAAGAAAAATCTGTGAGAAAACCTAAACAAATGAATGACAACTTTTTTTTTCTGTCACTAAAGCAAAAAAAAAGACTGAACAATATTAAAATATTCTCCAATTTTATAAAAGTCTTTGTAGTTCAGTAGTTAAACCAGTGATGTGCTGCTTTGATTAATAAATGAGTTCAGCTACCAGAGCTTGGGCAATGTTTGCATAGGACTCTAGTTCCCTGGGAGGCAGGGGGATCAAGGAAGTAACGAGTACATGCTGATTTTGAGATGTGGTTTTGAGCAGAAGGGTATCTGTATTATTGTACAGGCCATCATTTTCCTCTGAAATCTAGTGTGAACACAAATTATCCGGGTTGCTGGTCCTAACAATTGAAATGGCATTTATTTCTGTCAAGCACAACCGTGTGCAGATACCTTGATTGAAAGGGAGGAGCACACAACCACTGATGTGTCACAACTTAGTACTTGGCAGCAGGGTTCAAAGAGTCACTTGAATGCTCTCATCCCTATTGGTCACCTTGAGCAAATGTATTTCTTTAGAACAGACTGTAAGCAGGAAATCTCTGGATTTTGTGTTTCACACATCATCAATATCTCCATTCTGTGTTTAAATCAAGAAAACTTTTAGTGACTTTTAATATATATGTACCGTTCAAAAATTTCTCTCATGTGTATATTGATATGTTTTTCAAGTGTCATTTTAATTAGCAGCTTATTTTCTTTCTTATTTTCTTTCTTCGAATTTTCTTCATTTAATGCAGGTATTTGTTTAAATAGGTATCTTTGTTTCTCTAGTACAATCATCTCATTTTTAATTACACCCTTTATATAACAGAATTGACATATAATTTCACTATTTTTGAACAAGAAGGGCTTGGCAATGACATATCAATAATATTTTTTTACTTTTTTCTCAAACATGTTAATACATATTTGATGATATTAGCCACTGAAAACCTGCAGATCTCCATTTTCAAATGTTGCTAAATAAAGAGGAAAGGGTAATTGGCATTGCAGATGGAAAAGCTTCTACTATTCTTTTATTTGGATTATTGTAACACAACCCCTTGCAGGGTATACTATAGATTAAACTTCCATCCCATTTATTTTCTTGTTTAGACATCATTGTTAATGATGTCTAAACAGCTCTTACTGCTGCATTGTCAGACACACAAACAGTCAAAATTAAGAACAGGTCAGGTGCTGTCTCACTGCCCATGCCACACCAGTCATGAAGAACATTTCAAAGCAAGCATTATTTACTGTATCACTTGCTCTCATTCCTGTGACTTCTTTTAGGACTTTGAAGGACTTTTGCTTTGATAGTGGAAAATAGGGCAGAATACAATATAGCCCACAAAGCACTTTAAACAGTTGATGCATGGAAAAAATAAACCATCTTTTCTCCCTTAACAACCTGCAAAGCTGCAATTTAGTGAAGCATTTAGTCCATTAACTGGACTTTACAAGCAACAGCAAAGTAGTGTCAATGAAATGTTTTAGAATTTTCCAACATAATTTGTAGATTTTTAAAATTTTATTTATGAGTTATTTCAGTATTTGTAGACCACCTGATGGTGACACCAGATTTTACACAAAATATTATCTAGAATTCATCTCAGATGTTCTCAGTAGTTGCCTGTCTGGAACAGGTCAGCAAATGGATTTTTCATTGTCCCCCTACTCCCCCAAATATTTCACATTTCAAAAGAAGTTTCCATGCTTAACCCAAAAATGTACTGGAAGACTTTGAGGGCACATAGCTCTGAAACTCTTCCTGTTCAAGCTTAAAATTAAAAAGCAGTGCTTTTTTTCCCCAGAAATTGTAAATTTGAACAATTATTTTCTTGTTTGGCGCTTCTGTTAATAAACCTAATTTTTAGTTGAAAGACCAAACAACTTTGATGAAGTTACATTCTCTCCAGAGAATTGTTTTCATGAGAAGACAGGAGCCTTAGTTGTGGTTTTCCATGTCACACCCCATGATAATGAAGGCTACAGAAGGTATTATCCTTCTTTAAAAAGCTGGTACCTCAAGAGGTACCCACAAACTCCCAGAAGAGGAATTTCCCACATTTGAAATTGAGGTTGTTTGTAGCCATGCAGATGTCTACACACAGACAAAGATGTCTCAAAACTCACTGTTGCAGTCTCCTGGTTTTATTGCACGCCTTCGCTATCCGGGCTGCTGCAGCCCCAGGGCACTGGGCAGCAGAAGAGTGACTGAAACACCAAGCAGCAGTGCAGCATCAGACCACTCCTCTCAGTCACAGACATTTTTCTGGATTGATAACCAAGGAGAGGAAGATAGAGGTGCAAGTTTACCTGAAATGCATTTGCTACTGTTTGTTTTTTTTTTTAATGTGCAGCCTCTAACTCAACCAATGAGTTGCTCTCAAAGTGGGGTGCAAAGAGACCATTAGACCAACAATTCCAGGACAGCTGGTGATGTTTTCTTTCATCCCATAGAAGGTACTAGGCATCCAACTCTTTCCTGTCTTATGAGTAATCTCAAAAGAGGGGGGATTTATCACATCTGTAAAACAGACAGATTTCTCAACCTCAGAACTGCTAGCCAGAAATCATACTGCATGGCTGGAGCCCGCCGGGGTATGTGGGAGGCAGGAAGCTGTTGGAGTGTTTGGCAGCACAGGGGCTTACAGCAGCTTTCCAGTCAGGTCCTGGGGCTGTGCAGTGGCCCCCTGGTAATCCCAAGCAGCCAAGCAGGGCAGCCCATGCTTCAGAGCACTCCCAGGCTCTGGCCATGGCCACCTGCCCAGTGCACTCTTAACAGGGTCCTTGGCACACTATTGACCGATGCCAAATAACATTCCCCTGAACTGGGGAATGTGTTCCTGGGGTTCATCTGGTAGATCACATGCCCCTGGGACTCTCCCCAGCAGGTGACACCTTGCTTGGGAGGCTAGGAGAGGTCACTCCAAGCCATTTGGCTGGATCAGACACATCAAACATGCCTGTCTATCTCTGGGGTCACTACCTGAGTCTGCAGCCAGGTTCCTGGGATAAGCCAACAGCTGCTAGCCTTTCCCAGTTGTGGGGATTGAAAGTACCCAGTGTCAGAGCCAACCTTTGTAAAAAGATAGCAATGCAGTTGGCCTCTTGTCTGTATGCAGCATGACAGCATCCATCATCTTGAATGCAAGTTTACCAACACCCCTGTGCAGCACATCTGAATGTGAAGAGAAACACTTCAGATTGAGAAACTCCCAGGGCTGCATAAACCTCCTCATGTAAAACTGAGCAATGGGACAGAAAAAAAATGCTCCTAAACTGTGACTTGTTACTTGTCTATTTTGGTCTTCTTGTTGCCATGCAGGGTTCTTTGTATCAGTCCTGTAAAACTGAGTTGTGAGAACTGCTGGACTGTTGTCTTGTAATTAAGCTTTTTACAATATTCCTAGCATTTTCCCCTGTGGACTGAAGGGGATATCCTGCTTAAAAGACCAGGTTTGAAAAATATGGCTTACAACAGCCAGCTCTATTTTTATTACATCCACTTTTCAAAGCTAGTTTAGATGTCACTTGCCATTACCTGAACGGTGCTTTAGTTAATCCTGTGAACAAACCCCTGAGACAGTCTGTGTGCCAGCATGCTAACAAAGATGGTGGGCTGCAGGTGACCCTCTCCTGGCCTTTACCTCCCCAGACAGGCCCTGTCCACAGCCCCTGTCCAGCTTTGCTCCATTCTTCATGGAGAAACTTGACCGAGGCTCCCTGCACAACAGAGCTGAGTCAGGAGAAGAGGAAGGTGATATGAGAGGGAGAAGCACCACCTTTTTTAATCCACCATGCCTAAAATCAGTCCTCCTGTGCTCCCACTTCTCTGCCTCCCCTGCCTGTTAGGTACAGGTCTCTCCTTTGCTCTTATCTCTCCTGCTTTAAGCTTAAACATCAAAATAAACATTTTATCCATTACTTCTTTGTGGCTTCCCTCTTCTCCAGACCTTTCATTGTGTTCTGGCCCTCATCCATTCAAAATGAGGTGATCCATGTAATAGCTGTTCATTTCAGAAGGAAAAACGGCCTGGGAGAAGTCTCCTTCCTGATCTTCTATCTAGCATTTGATTTAAACCTGAATGAATGAGCAAGGCACTCCAACAAGATATTAAGGAATTTCTTGGTTGTGAGATATACCTAGGTTATAGCTGTTTTTGAGAGAAGATACAGAAAATGGGGGGAAAAAAAATAATATATATATATATATTCCCTTAGAAAAGAGAAGATACAGAAAATGGGAAAAAAAATAAATATATATATATATCTATATTCCCTTAGAAACCTACCACTGGCGTGAAACTTAGCATCCGTTCATATTAAATTGAATAAAAAATGCAAATAAAATCTTTTTCAAACAGCTGCCTTTGTCTGTACCAGCATATGAGGTTTTCATTCTACATGGACAATATCTTTTCATAATGTGTGCACATGGTCACAGGTTTCACAGTGTGTCACAGGAAACACTAGTGGGTTACAGTCCACATAGCTCAAGCATTTGCTTTGAAAGGTTTAGACATTTTAAGTGAGCTCACGATGAATTTCGTAGTGGCTGCTTTATTTACATGCTGCCTATCAGAAGAGATCAAGTAGTTCTGTTTCCCTAAATTAGTTCTCTCTGGAATATAATAGCAGCTTTCAAACTCACCACATGTTATCTACATATATTTTTCAGTTATAAATAGGGTCATGTTTGTGAGTTAATGGGTTTAGTTCTGAAAGTGCCAAAACTTTGATCAACACATGTAAAACAATTGGCTGAAAAGGGTGATTTTGATCAGTCCTTTATACATCAGTGTGCATTACCTACAGTATGACAGGAAACATAACCACTACCGAAACCTTTTAATATCTGCGAGAGGGAAAACGGTGCTTGGAAATTTTAAAAAGATTAGATAACAAAAGAGCACTTGAGGCAGTAGTTCCTATAAGTACTTGCAGGATACATAATCCAGTTACAGAACCTGAAGCACAAATCATTGCAGCTTTTTTGTTTCTTCCAAGCTTTATTTGAACAATAATTCAACTATCTGGAATTTCATTTACAATATGGCAGTTCTGTTTTTCTTTCTGTTCTGTGGGTTTTGTTTACATAGCCAGTGGTGGGTTTATATTTGGAAACTTCACCTATTAAAAAAAAAAATCAGTTCCTTGATTTGCTACGAAATACTGGTGAGATAAAACTCCTCATCTCACTGACGACAGCAGAAATACTGCCATCTCAGCCACAGGGTCACATACGACAAGTAACTGTTGGCTTGTCCACACAGCCAGGCATCCTGTGAGTGAGTCCCATGGAGTGAGCAGGGACACCAGAGCTGCACAGGCAGGCTTCCTATTGGGCGAGATGTTAACTGCAATACTGCAGCACATGGCGTTTGAATAAAGCCTCCATTCTTTAATCAGCAAAACTGTCAAACTAAGGCAACTGTAACTTCTTAGTTTACATACCAGCATCACCCAGGGAAGAAATTTACTTCTGACTGAACACAAAGAAATCTCATCTACTCATTCAAATTATACCTTATTTGAAAACACAGGCATAATGTGGTTGTTGCCTGAGGAAAGGAGGAAGAAAAACATGAGTATTTCTAAACATTTCCAGCCTTACCCATTTGTTGACAGACCACTGAGTTATTTTGGAAGCTCTGTCTCTGCTGCCTGACATGTCAGTTATTATATTGAAAATTTAATTGTACAAGGGCTTTGACACTGAACTTTATAAATTTGTTCCAACTGACCTTGTCTCAGCTATTTGCCAGCCTGGCACGGAGCCTTAGCAGTCATTATTTGTTCTCATGAAGTAGGTAGGGCCAGCATGGAACAGGAGATAGAATGGACCTGACATTTTACATGAGTGTAAATGAGGAAGCAGCTTTAAATAAAGAGATTAGTATGCCCACCACAAAGAGTATTGCATTTCTCTCAAAGAGACCAAATTTGGGTTGTGCAGAATTACTTCTTTGTACCCCAGGTGTGGCTGTTTGTTCTGTAGTATTTTCAAACACCTATTTAAATTAATTTCTGTTTTACCATTCACTTAATTACGCCTCTCTAAACATTTCATGAAAATTTTTAGAGCACAGCTTTCATGTTATGAAAGAGGTATAAGTCACTGCCATACATGAAAAGTAGAAGAATTTTATCAGGGCCCATATCCCCAGCTGGGTGTTTCACAAATTTTCAGAAATCTGAAGTGCACTTTTAAATCATTCCCTGAAAGAATCACAATGAAAAACCAAAACACAGCAAAAACAAAAGCCAGTGAATAGATGGTGTTATATTTGTAGCACCACATCTGAAAAGGTTCGCTAGCTTTAATCCTTAATTACTCAAGAACAAAGCATCACCTGCAGGCTCTGCAAAGGTACAACATGCAGTTGAGCTCCCTCTGTTGGCTCTGCAGCAGCTGAAGTGCATTTAGTAACTTCTTTTTCAACACAAATACATCACATTGGCAATACTAATCTCTAGGTAAAAAACATTATGTTCTGCTACTAAAAAATGTGATCTTCAGTTCTCATTAGAGTCATTAGGATAAACAATATTTGCAGTGAAACAGGCTCCCCAGGGAAGTGTTCAGAGCAGCAAGCCTGACAGAGTTCAAGAAGTGTTTGGACAATGCTCTTGGACACATGATGTGACTCTTGTGGATGGTCCTGTGCAGGGCCAGGAGTAGGACTCAATGATCCTTGTGGGCACAGCTCATTCTGTGATTCTGTAACTCTGTAATATTAAAGGAAAAGGTAAAGCAGGAACCTCCAGAGGCTCAGAAGTGAGTTCTGTTTATGGGTCTTGGGATGGGTGTTTAGCATTTGGAAATCCAAATTATCTTGCAGCTCAGGGATTTGTAGATTCTGAAAGAGAATCTCTGGATGAGTTTCTTGCACTTTTTTGTTCTATGGTTTCAAATAAATGGGAAAGGAAACAAAGTAATACCCCATCTTTAGAAAGACTCTGCTCAAAAATGATCAGTGTGTGCTCTCAGTGAGTTGATGGCTCCAAAGGAGAGCTGTCTCTGCAGAGCCAGCTGGCAAGAAGACATGTAAACATGATTTTAGATCTCAAGGATGAGACAGCAAGCAAGATGAAAATGTAGAATCTCCAGGAAATGAAAACCGGAAGTGGCAACCCCTGCCCATCCCTTGGGGTTATGTTCATGGTGATAACTTCTTACAGCCATTGTGCAAAGACACTTTTCTTTTCCTGAAGTCAATTTTCTCTGTTTCTTCTTCTCCTAGGCGTCTGGATGCCAACCACATCAACTATGTACCCCCCAACTGCTTCAATGGCTTGGTCTCCCTTAGACACCTGTGGCTAGATGATAATTCCTTGACAGAAATTCCTGTCCAAGCTTTTAGGAGTTTACCAGCACTTCAGGCAATGACATTGGCACTGAATAAAATTCATTACATACCGGATTATGCCTTTGGAAACCTCTCCAGTTTGGTAGTTCTGTAAGTTTTATTGATTGTTTTTTATACACAGTGTCTTCTTGCAGGGCTTTGGCCTCTTGGAGAAACAGAGTTTTTTGCATCTTTGTACAGTTTGACTAGCATTTGCTAAACCACTTGTTTTGATCTAGCTTCAGAGTTTCCATCTCAATAAAAATATTGAAAAGAATTAAAAATCACCCTATCTGGTCAGCAAAACAAACAGGAAGGGGTGCATTGTGTGCTGTCTAAGATTGAAAAAGGGAAGATTAGAAACAGGAAACAAATGGAAATCTTTCTGGGGAACTTGGAAAGAATGCCATCCAGTAGAAAAAATATGCATTTCCTGTCATGGAAAGTATATGTAGTTTTGTATTTGGTTATGTTTGCAAACCAGTTCAGCTAAATGAAACATGCATGGCTGGCACCAAAATCTGGAAGGCATACTATGAATCATGGGTTCAGCTTCTTATCTTCTGGGAATGTACCAAATGGAAAAAATCTAGACTGGCTGGAGAAACTTAATGGAGAAGTAATTTCAGGATGCTTTGGAGAGCGTCAACATTATTAAAGAGAGAATTACATAGTCAAGCTGTACAGGCTGTCAGAAACCATGCCCCAGTGTAAGCATTGAACCTGGCACACATCAGGGTTCTTCACTTACAGCTATAGTCACTATCTCTGCCTCCATGGGGCCCCAAAATTGGGGATAAACATCTGACTTGTGCTGCAAAGCCTTTGCTTTCTCTTTGCATTAAATATCAATCCCATTCAAGTAAAAGAATGGATGGATTTGTGATTGATTGACCTTCTAGACTTATATCAGCAATGGAAAAGACAAGAGGCTGTCTTGAACATTGTTCTCTAGACCCCTACCAGAAATGTAGTGGTAAGAAGACAGTTAAGAAATGCAGGAGAAAATAATTTCTTTCCATGCCATGCTTGCTTCTGCTCAGTTAGGTTTCCCTATTTAAGCTCTGCCTTACTTATTTCTAATCATCTGGGCTTTATAGTGATTAGTAGTTGAATCATTCCTCACAACCTTCAATAGCTGATCTTTTCGGCTCATCAAAATCTTTGTGTGTGGTTCTGCTTTCATTGGGTTGCTACTCTATACAGTACGGCAAATTTTCAACACAGTGGAAAAGTGCATGGTCAATTGGAGCAAGTCAAAACCTTTATAATTAAAGATCCAAACATAATTGGAATTTGAAGATGCACTCTCCATGCTATCTAAAGCATTAAAGGTCAGGGTAGTCATTAAAAATATAGAGTTGATTATGTTTCTCTCTAGAAAAGAAAAAATCGACAGAACATTTTTATTTTGCTGTCAGAATCCCTGTCTTTGATGGACAGGTAGACTCAATTTCTGTAGGTTCTGCTGAACATTCATAGAGCCCCTGATCTTTAAAAATATTTTCAGATTATAATGAAGGGCCTGGCAGCCATTCATTCACAGCCTTTCTTTTCTCTTAAAGCCCTTCTCCCTTAGTTTCCCTCTACTACAGGGGTAGCATTTTGAGGACAAAATAAAAGGAAAAATCTGGGGAAAAGGCATTCTTTTTAAATGAAATGACCTGAAGTGGCTACAAGTTGAATCTACTCACATTAATGAGCTTCACTCAGAGTTTTTTTTCCATGTCAGTCTAAAGACAGAAATAGGTAGAACTCAGAGTCTTGAGATGGGTGGCAGGGAGGAAGGGATAGAATTGGTTAAAATATATAAAAATTACTTTCAAGTGCTAAATATTTTAGGTCGTATTTACTGATTTTCATAATTTCAAAGCAAATCAAGTTACAGCACTTCTAAGATTACTTGCTTTACTCATTTAAGGGAAGTTACAACTTTTTGTGTTACGATTTTGTGTCATTTTGCATTCTGCAAACCTAATGCCCCTTACCTCTCTTCTGTGTTATCCATCTCCTCAATGGCTGCTCTTTTGGGCCATACCCTCTAACACTTTCTGAATATACATCTTCCAAATATACACCTCACACCCCACACACAGTTTTTCAGGCGTGTTACTTAACTAATTAGCTATCATTGATAATATGTCTATTCATTATGCAAACCCCAGCCTGGAACTACAGGATATAACACTTTTGAACAATCTAGGTCGTTTTAAAACAGATCCCTTCTGTGAAACCAAATGGAGAGGTATTGGGAGAATGGATGGCGGGCAGCAGAGGTGTCACCTATACATGCTCCTGCAAAAGCATGATTGCATATAATCAATGCATGCCTGCAAATAAGTTAATTTTGATTTAACCATCAAAATGTTTTGCTTTAGTACACTGTGTGCCATGTACTTTCCTGACTGCGTGCTTAATGTTCCCCTGCAGACATCTCCATAACAATAGAATCTATTCCCTGGGAAAGAAATGCTTTGATGGGCTCCACAGCCTAGAGACATTGTGAGTTGACCTCTTATTTGTTTCTTTTTTTTTTTTTTTTTAGAGTGTTTTCATTAATATTCTGAAAGAATAAAAATAGCCCAAAAGCCAAATGTGGGTTTTGGCTTGCCTAATCGCTACAGGATCTAAGTGATAGTTCACAATGACTCTATATAGTAAATCCTATTTTTTACTATAAAATTAGTTTGCCTTTTTAATAAGCATTGTCAATTGATAAATTGTTTGAAAGACAGTTGAAAACTGTGTTGAGCATAGAAAAAGGACTGACTATTCACGAACTTATGGTTGCCTAGTTTAGTACTATTTATTTGTCTTGTTCAATCAATAAAGCTAATAGCTGGATTGGGAAATTGTCACAGTGAAAAGCTTTAACATTAAGAAACTACCTTACCACAGAGGAGAGTTATAAAATTAGATTAGATGGGTTTATTTTTTTATACCTGGAAAAAGCAAAAATTCTAGGTAGTCAAATTATGCATGTGCTTTACAAGTGGGCAAAATGTTTCAGTTGTATCCAAGTTTTCATCTTTAGAGAGCTCTGATAAAGAATAGCAGTGGTAAAGACTGAAGCTTCCTCAAGTTTTCACTGTAATTCTGTTTCGGCCAATTCAAATTTTCTTGAGTTTTCCAGCAAAACCATAATCTATAAAATACCAAACAGGAATGCAGTGCTAATGGTTAGCAGAAATTATTTTGCTACAGTTAGTGAAATACAGATGTTATCTGCTGGATTCACCCAGACCCCAGAAATGCCACAGGGACAGTAAAAATCTGCATGTGCTTCCTCCCGCACCTGCTGCAGTCAGCTGCATCATTTTCAGTGATTTTGGATGTTTTATCCAACCAGGACAGAGGTTAAAAACCCAGTTACGAGAAACAAATTGTTTCAGACATGGATATTGCTAGTCTAACGATGGCTATTTGCTTTTCCATCCACAAACCTGTTTACTGCCCACTTTCATCTGTCATTGAGATTAGGAAGCAAGGAGATATGGACTTCTTGGGGTTTTTTATCACCAGTTTGATTGCATTGATCCCTCACCACTGAATTGCAGTTTTCCAATTTGGACTTTTAGCCTGTGAGTTGAGAGGAAGTCCCTTAGTGTAGCACCGGAAAGGAGGACGGGAAAGGAAGAGGGAAAAAGTAGTGGTTTGTTTTGTTTATTTAAGTGATATTCACATGGCACTTGGTCACAAATGGGGAAAAACAGAACAATGGAATAAGTAATTGCAAACCCAGTCCCAGCCACCTGGCACAAGAGAGATGAAAACACAGAGAGCAGTCACAAACCTGGGAATAAATGTAGGTGCAGCCACTTCCCTGCAGCAGGGCAGTGTAGCACTTGCCTCAAGCACAGTAATTGCATAATGTATAGACCAGTTCCCAGATAGTCTCAAGATAATCTGAAGAGATCTTGGTGTAAATGATGGGCGCCAGCTTTAAGATCATTTGTTTGCATTGAGGCGTAGGTCTTGAAATCACATATCACTAGAGGGCAAAACCAAACCGTACATGCCTGTAATCTCTTTTTGTCAATAAGCAGGAGAGATTTACAAGCAGGAAGGAAAGCCTTGTTGAGTTCAGACAGCAGTTTCCTGCCTGCATTACTTCAGCCTGATACTATTTCAATTTCAATCTATTGTAAATTGTGGCTTGGGCTTTGCCTGCCTGTTTAAAAAGGCTTTTGCTCCAGTTTTTCAGACTATTTTCCTCACAAAGCATTGCCAGAGAGCATCACAGTAAACTGGAATATCTCAATTTTAGTTTCAGCCATCTCCTGAATGCTGAAAGATACACAAGTCATGCTGAAGGCAGAAGTAGGATTATAATCCATTCAGCCTACCAGAATAAAGTCTAATTACTGCTACAGCATGAGCAGTACTAACCACACAGCTTGTGTGGTTAGAACTATTCCCTTGACTGTTGTCAAGTCTTAAAATTAACAATACAGTTAGAAATATTTATAGAGAAGTGTATTAGACATGTAAAGGGCAGATCACCAAAACCATTGAATATTGTTTTGAAAGCCTTTTTTCCCTGTTAATACTTGAATGTATTGCTAAGGGTGGGCAATTTAGAAATCCCTTAGTAGTACGCGAATTTACTTACTTTTTTTTATTACAGAATAGCTAAAATGTAACTAAAAATAGAATGCTGATAAAAATAGGAACCATAATGTGCTCTAAATAGACTCTGTTGGAAAATATCCATACACTTTTGAGGATTTCCTGTCTTTTTGCTGTATGTATTTATTCAATGCATAGAAGATGATAGTTCGTTACAAATGCCAACAATGCTATGTTATCTCTCATGCAGTGCATAACTAAAATAATAATATCTATTTTCACACAGAGATTTAAATTACAACAGTCTGGACGAGTTCCCCACTGCTATCAGGACACTAACAAACCTAAAAGAGCTGTAAGTACAGAGCTCATATTAGAAAGAAGGATGTTTTGTCTACTGTGATTTCTTTTTTTAATGCTGGTGATTTTATCAGTAATCCTTAAAAACTGATATCCTAGGAAAAACTAATAAGCATGCCAACATACATAAAAAATAATTTTCAATGTCCAGTTTAGACCATTCAAGTTCTGACAACTTTTACTTTTATGTTGCCTTGTGCAGTGGGTCTTTTCCAGGAACTTCCTTTCTGGAATGCAGTAAACAACAAACACATTTAATTCACTTTTAGTCCCAAACACAAGGGTTAGATTTTGCAAACTCTCCAATGTATTAGTCTTCTAGCTAAGAAAGCATAACATCTTTATTAGTCCATCAGGTTTAATTAAATTTTACCAACTTCCCTCCCTCACCTCTATTAAATTAGAGCAATTTATTTTCAATATATATAGTCATTTCTTTGTAATGTTGTGAATAAAATGTTTTTGTATGCACAGGCGTAGTTTGCATCAGGAAAATCAACAATGAAATTAAATTATTCAAATTTATTTTGAAAAATGTTTGAATTATTAAAAATTGAAAGTAGTTAAACTATGTTCACACATCATACACACAATGTACACAATAATACATATGCTCAGAATTCTTTCCATTTGACTTATTTACCGTGTTAGTGGTACTATCAGCATAGATTTTTAACAAAAATAAGTAATCACATACTAATTGAACATGGTTGTACCCCTGGTACATCACAAACTGATCTAAAGCCAATTTTAAGTAGCCACCAGAGATTTTTTCCAGAGCAGGTACCCCCAGATACTGTAGACTCCTGCTCAGCACCTCCAGTGTTGCCAAAATGCAGCTCTGCAACAGGCAGCAGGGCTATGGTTTTCCTAGCCCAAATGTTCTCGGCTGCTGTTTATGCCATAAAATAATTAGTTTGAAATCCAGTGACCTCAAAGGATTGCCTTTTTGATAACCTCTGGAGCCAGTAGCCAAAAATGGGTGACTCAGTTTGCATCACATGCACCAGCTGCCTGATGTGCCTGAGGTTGCGTACTGGCCCCCAACAGGGTTTCACCTCTGAGTATCAACTATGGGCCAGAAACATTTGGGGTCTGAAATTGCAGCACAGACCATGAGATCGTGTGGTTCTGTGCTTTGTGTAGCCCTGGGAGCTGATCCTGTAAGGATCCACAGACCCTCGTGGGAGCCCAGCCCCAGCCCATTGCAGGGCCACCTTCGTAAGGCTGTTTCTGGGTGGGACCTCGTGTCTCTCTCACAGTTTGGGCTGAAAACATAAGCTGCGACCTTTTTGTGCACAGCTAGCAGCAGATATTGCTCTGGGAGGTAGTTGTGCCATTTCTTTGGGTTTTTTCTGCCATGCAAGGGATCCCATTCAAAACCAGTCTGTTTACTGGTTCTAGATGAGATGCTCTTCTGCTTAGAGCCTGCGTGCAAAGCAAGCAGGGATGTAAAGCCTTGCTCTGCAGCTCATCACAGTAGCACAATGCCTAAACCACTAAAACCAATAATGTGGGACCTGTTCAAGTAATGGCCAAGAGTGCTTGCCTCAGTGAGCAATTGGAGGCTTAGCAATGCATAAATTTAAGCTGGGAAGACTTCTTCATACCCGACTGAACTAATGGGAGTTTCCCACACAAATCATCATTGTTCTTTTGAAATCTTAGTTGTTCCTTTTGTTTTTCACAATGGAGAATTACTCATATGAATTAAATCCAGTAATTAATGATGAGACAAAGATTTGGCTCTCTGTCCAGCAGGCACAATTACATTTTGTTTGTGTCCACATTTAAAATATCTCAACAAAAAGGTGGTTGTGGGAGGATCAACATTACAATATAGTGTATAAAATAATTTCCTTTATAAACTTGTGCCATCCAGCAAAAAAATAGTTGCAGTTTAACAAGCACAGGGGGAAACATATTGTTAGCTATTTAATTATTAATATTTAACTATTGATGGTCTTAGTTCATATATTTGTCCATATTTACATTATATCAATATACATACATGCATATACCCTGACACTTGAAATGCCATTTTGAAGTCTACTTCATCTGAATGGTTTTGTTCATTTAAAGAAGTGCAGTATTTCAACAATTTTGCTCTCTTCTCTTCTCTTCTCTTCTCTTCTCTTCTCTTCTCTTCTCTTCTCTTCTCTTCTCTTCTTCTCTGTTTTTTCCATTGCTTTTGCTTTTTTCAGTTCTGTCTTAATCCAGAAAACAAAGATATACCTTTACATACAGACACTCCTTACTACAAACAGAAACCATCATTGTGCATTGTGATTACAGACTGAGTCTTGACTTTTTTTTTTTTCCTTACCATATGAATGTTTTTTTCTTTGCAGGGGATTTCATAGCAATAACATCAAGTCAATACCTGAGCGTGCATTTGTGGGTAATCCTTCACTTATTACAATGTAAGTGATAAGAATCTTTTCAATGACTCTTTGTATTAGAGAATGTGGAACTAAGTATCATATTTGTGGCTAATTGTCAAATAGCTTTTTTTTGTGAGTACACTTTGTAGCACGTCACCATACAAGCAAACAAGCTTGTATCTTTCCAGATTCGTGGAAAGAATGGCAGTTTTCAAGCCCTGATTAAGGGAAGCAAGTAGTGGTCTCTGGCCTTTGACCTTTTATTTGAATGGTTACTTCTAAATCTCTTAGCATTACTGGCAACATAAAAGCTGGTAAAAATTACTCTTGATGGACTCTGTTCTGAATTCCCATCGTCTTACGTGAAAATGCACTTAATGGACAACTTCAAATTAAGAAATTGCAAAATAATTGTAAGAAAAATAATGATTCATCTTGAGTAATATTCCATGAGCAAAAGCAGCATGACTTCAAAAGGGCAAGGGAACCTCTTCTGAATTGGGGAAGTTCTGACTTCTTTATGTGCTATCCTTACATTTGTCTTAGGTCATAACAAAAGTCTTCATATGTGAAATTTTGTCTTCCCAAACATGGGAGGAAGAGAGAATATTTTGTTGGCTGGCTTCTGGCATTAAACAGGAACACAGTGACTAATTGAATGTTCAAAATGTGACATGTGACTGATGAATATAGATTAGAGGGTGAGAAAAGCCCAGAAGGTGACTGACTACAACCAGAGGGGCACAGTCTGTGATTCAACATAGAGAGTTGACTCATTTGATTACAATATAATAATATATTTAGAATATTATAAAATATTTTTCATTAATTGTCTTTTTATCATTTTTTTTCAGACATTTTTATGATAACCCTATCCAGCTTGTTGGAAAATCTTCTTTTCAACACTTACCAGAACTAAGAACTCTGTATGTGTTTACTTTTTATTTTAGTTTTCTTTTTATATTGCAATACTAGAGTTGTCCCACACTTTCATCACCATAATTTTACTGAAATTGTTTTTTTAAATTGTAGGACTTTAAATGGTGCTTCACAGTTAACAGAGTTTCCTGATCTGACAGGGACTACAAGTCTGGAGAGTTTGTAAGTGCTAGAGAAGTATTTCTGCTTTGTTTTACTTTCTTGTATACTATAAAGAATGTGCTAAAAAATTTTGGTTTTCAGTCTTCAAAAAGTAATTGTTTTTCATAAATTCTTTCAACAGGACACTCACAGGAGCACAGATCACCTCTCTCCCCAAATCAGCTTGTGACCAGTTACCTAATCTCCAAGTGCTGTATGTTTCAGTAAGATTATTAACATGACAGTAATGCAAGAGATTAATAGACAAATGAAGCTATTATGATTTTAAAACTACCCAATTACTGCTATTTCTGTGTATCACATTACTTCTTAGGAATTCAGCTCAGGGAGTTGGCTCCTGTGTTATTTAAAAAGTTTACAACCCTCTTACCAATCAGGATTTCCCATACATTTCTGCGAAAGATAATTACTTAGCATACTTTTAGGAAGATATAAAAAGGTTCTTGATTTTGTTTAAAAAAAGACAGAGCTACCTTATTTTCATTCATTCTGTCTCTTCTACAGTACTTTAGGATTTTTTTCTCACTAAGGCAAATAATTCATTGAAGTGAATAGAAAATATAAGGACAGCAGTTTTGAGTACTTGTTATGTTCCTCTTTTAGTTTCTTTCCCAACCAGACATAAGTGGCTGACTGAAGTTGTAATAGACTATTCTTTGACATAGCTGGGCATGTTTGGTATACTAAATACACAATATTATTTTAGCTTGGAGATTTCCTTGGATTTTGCTTAATCACTAACGAAAGTAATTGTTATGTCCACTTCTTTGAGAATGAGCCAAAAGCACTTTCCTCTATGTACTACATCACTAGGAATCTATTTGATATTAGTTCTCTGGCCAGCATTAAAATAACACTAATTATAATGCATTATTTGAATACCAGAGTGAATGTCAAGAACATTTCCAGAAAAAATTACATTTTAGTTAATGGATTCAATATAATCATTTCCAGAATGATAAAAGACAGTCTGCTGCCACAAAAAAAAGTCTGCACACAGAATTAAGTTTAAATATGTCCTGTAACATTCAAAAACAATAAGTAATCTCAAAACAGAGTGCAAACAAATACAGCAATTAATAACTTACAGCGTTCATAGTAGAGTAGGACTGTCCATTGGAAATTCACATTTTTTATTTTTGAGTGCTACCCTACATAATTCAAGCTGATACTTAAAAGAGGAGGGAATTGATTTATCATCAATTTCAAGTACTCGAGAGCTGCTCTTTCCCCATTGCTGCCAGATTGGAATGAGCCAGCTGAGTCCCCATTTCGCTTTGACATCAGTTCTGGCAGTGCCAGGGAGGATGTGGGTGCACTGAACCCACCACCCATGCCTGAGTCTGCGACCTCGCAGGGGCTCCCGGGCTCAGTTACACTCACAAACAAATACACTCAACTCCCACCCAAGGGCAAGCACTGCTTTGGAAGGCAGTTTGTGCGTCCTGCTGAGATGGATGTGCAGGAGGCTCCTGGCTGTGTGCTCACCTGCAGGAAAGTCTGGGAGGGCATGGTCCCAGCAGCCCTGGAAAGGCTCCCTCAGCACAGCTGGGCACAGGGAACAAAGCCACTTGCCCTCTGCTGCTGCCAAGAGCCTGTGTATTAAGAAAGTGGGAAAAAAATAACTTAAAAATAAACAAGTAAAATATTTCCTGGAGTTCTGACAGAAACTGAGGGGAGAAGGGTGTCAAGTTCAGGGGTTTTTTCCATGTGTGAGGAGGGGTGTCAGTATATACAAAATTCAAGCTGGTAACATATTTTTAAGAAGACCTAAGTGATAAACCTGTGGATGACAGAATAGCCAGTGTCTGCCAGACATACAAAACATCCTTTACCTTGGATTAAAAGCCTCTAGCTCACTTGAACCCTCTGTAATGTCTGATTTGGGCCACAGTGTACCTTTTTTTGCATACACACAAACCAAACCAAACCAAACAAACAAAAAACCCCGCACCCCAAACATATTGAGATTTGCCTTTCTACAGAGTAAAATCAGAGTGAAGACACAAACACTTAAAGACACAAACAGTCATTACTTGCACTACTTCCACTAATCAAATATAAAATAGTCCAAGTGCCCCTCTTGGAAAAATAACAGTGAAAATACAGTTTTACCAATGGATTAAATAGATGGAGATGAACCAGTTTTAGAGAATTTGAGAAGTGAGAAGAATTTCACAAAGTGAAAAGTGAATCTCTTTCATGTGATAATACTGGATAACTGTGAAAAAGGGCATTTTTTCTAATTCTAGGCATAAGCTTTTTTCTCTATTCTTTTCGCATGCAAATTTCCCCATTTAGTTTTTCCTGAACAACACACACACGCATACGTACGCACACACACACACACACACTTATATATAGGATGTGACTCTTGGGTGGTGGGGGCTGGTGTCTGGTTCCTTTTCTTTTTCCCCTTCAGTTTCTGCAAATTGCCTGAGCTTGGTTTTGATTAGTTATATTATACTGTAAATCAGTCCAGATGTTTCAGTTATTCTGTAATTTGTTGAGTTTTGGCTCAAGTATTTTTAAGGTTTTTTTTCCCCCATGTAGTGATTGATTTCAAAGTTAGTTCCAATATTTTTTGACCATTTCCCTCAGTTATAAGATGTAGCAGTCTAAGGATCAGAGGCAATACTGCTTAATTAAAGTGTAGAATGGGAAGCTGATTGTGGCTCTTGTCAGAAAAATACAGGATCTTCTCTGAAAAAATATGAATATATATGCTTAGTAGATTATTTTAAATTGTTAAAGTCTTCATCAGAATTTAGACATGATAACTACGAAGTCTGTGATATAAATCCAGTTTATGGATTTAAGACACTCAGCAGAAGTCTGCACTTTAGGCAGGAAATCTTCAGACAATGCAAGGAATTTGCAAATGTGGATATGGAGTTAATAAATCTTGCCTTTTCCCCTCCTCTTGCCTCTTCAGTTAGAAATCAAAATGTGACAGATGAGAAATAAGTGAGTTTGTACACTTCTTCTCTGACTGTGGATAAAAATAAATTATTTTTAATTGAGCATGAAGCTACACAATGAAAGCTATTTTTCTTTTAACATTCCTTTGATGTTAATATATTTGTTTCTTGTATAATTCAGGGATCTGTCTTATAACCTGCTGCAAGATTTACCCTGTTTTACTGCATGTAAAAAACTCCAAAAAATGTAAGTGTTAAACCACCCTAAAAAGCTTAAAAAGAAGCATCTATGTGTGTTTGAGTAGAATTAACTTGGTTATTGCTGGCTGATTTGACATACCCCAGATACACTTTATTGAAGTGGATCATAAGCACAATCTAAAACACCCCAAAGTGCCTTCCAACTGTGTTTGAAACTGAGGAGACGCTTATTGCTATTTCAGAGACTTGCATCACAATGAAATTGCTGAAATCAAAGCAGACACGTTTCGGCAGCTGGCTGCTCTTCGCTCTCTGTGAGTACCCCTAACAGACATCCACACAGGCTCTCAAAAATATGGGCTGTACGATGTCTGCCCATGATGTACCCCAAAGGATCCTTATTTCAGTTTTTCCTCACTGTGGTCTTTCACTGTGAGTTCATAACTGGGAAAGGAGAGCAAACATTGTGAGGTTTAGCACCTGCAGCAATGAATTAAAATATATAAGCTTATAGCCATAAAAACTGTCACTTCTAAATGTTTCTGGTGGAAGTAGAGAGACTTACTGGGCCAGAGCTGGTATCCGTTGGCAGGTTCACGTTATAATCAGCTCTAGGGAGTGAGAAGTCTTTTTACAGAGAACAGCATCTTGAGATGTGGAGTCCAGTCATGTGCAGGTTTCCAGTTGTCACACAGACTCATGTGCTAGAGGAATGATTTTTGTCAAGAAATTCCTCATGGTTGGAATTTTTTGCAGAATTGAAGCCATACATTTTTAAGAGTTGCTTTCAGTCTCTTTGACTTTTCAGGGGCAGTGAAAACTGAGATTAGGAAGTTAAGCCTTTTGACCATGGGTTGCTGCTCTTAGTCACATGAGAAAGTTTTAGAAGACTTAGTCCATATAACCCACCCTTCTTTCTGCTGCATTAGGAGGCTGTGAAGCAGACTGAAATGTCTTGGGCTGTGGCAGGCATTGAGATATTTTAAGTTGCCAGTTTAAAAACACCACAACTGACTAACAAAAAATTAAAAAATCCTTTGCACTATGAGATATGCAGGAGCTTATTGAAAATATTGGCACATTATCGATACTTTTTTATATTTAGGCCTCCTAATCAAGTGTTTGAAACTTCCATATTCACTCAGTGGGTATGTAATTTTCTACTCACTTTTCTTGTAGGGATTTAGCTTGGAACAAAATTAAAACTATTCACCCCAATGCCTTCTCCTCTTTACCATCTCTGATCAAACTGTAAGTATTTTAATATCTTATACATTCAATTTTTGCACTTTTCTTGCAAGAGCATACAAAAATTTAATAACTTGGTGCCCCAGCAGAAATTGAGGGTTTCTCTTGTAATTATCTGGTCTGTTGAATCCATATCTAAATGTCTGCTTTCTTGTACTTCCCCAATTCACATAGGTATTACAGCAAAGCTGCATACAACACTGTGTAATCATTTGGGGTCCATGAACATTATCAGTGCATCTGCCTCTTTTCACTCAATTTATTAGCAGTTAATCTGTTGTAGCAGTGGTAAATATTTCCTGTTAGTTGTGTTTCAGGCCTCAGGAATTGGATTAAAAATTAAATCAGAATTATTTTTTTTAATTCATCTCTATTTTATTGTTCCTCATTTGATGAAACAGTTTTTCCTCTTTAGTAAGTTCTGCCAGAGCAGTTAGTGGTCAAAACACTCTACAGCCAGATTTGAAGGCCTTGTTCACAAGCACTTCTCAGTGCTTACTAATTTATTTTTTTCCTACTTCCAACTGTCACTGTAATGCTTTTTTGATATGAATCACTGAGGCATTGGCTGTATGGGGAAGATGTGATAAAAATTCCTCTGCAGTCATCTTGCTGCATGGTTGTCACAAAAATATGATGCTGGGCATTTGCTTACAGATAATCTGGTATCTGCTAAACCTAAATTTGGAGAGGTATTATTTTCTGTTGATATGCAAAGCCCTCTGAATGGTGCATTGACAAATGCCCACACAGACAATTTTGTCTATAATATCCCTCTTGGGGCCCTTCTCAGAACTTACCTACTTTGTGAGATGAGCAGTAAATTTGGACAATACAACAGTCAGAGGAGGCTAAAGAAAAATGCCCTTGAACACAACAGTAACACAGTGTGCCAGTGTTTCCTGAAATGGGAGTCTCTAACCTTGGTCCACCTCAAGTCAGTGGTCATTTTTAGCATTGCAGTAGAACCTGAATTTCACCTTTGGTCTTTAATGGTGCTGTGTGCAAGAAAGCAGACAGTAAACCAGAGAGGTAGAAGCCCAGTGCATGAACAGACTTTATTTTCTGTCTAGGCCTTAGATTTCAGTGTATAGTCCAGACTTTCCTGTACACAAAAGCATTTTGACTGCATTAGACTTCGTTTCGTCCTCCTTGACTGTTGACCATCTGAAGTATTTCAGAGTAGATAATTGTAAGAAGGACTGAAAAAACTCATTGAATAAATAGGAGAGAGAGCAAAATAGAAAACTACCTCTGGACTCCCCCTCTTTCACTATTTTGCTGTATCACCTTAATCCCTTAGCACTTTTTCATTCACCTGTTTTACCTTCCCCAAGTTACCCATCTGTGTTCATCTGCACTGTTGTGTCTTCCCTCAGCCACTCAGACAAATTTCAGCTTGGAAATGTCATCTCCCTCTGCTCCAGCCCAGACCTGTCCCTTCCTGAAATGCACATCTTCCCCACAACGCTGACCTGCTCCTTGGGCAGCTTGCAGGGCAGCCATGCCCTGTAGCATCCCACTGAAACTTTTAAACTGTGGGAAGCTGTTTGGCTCCTTTGAATTCAAATAGTCTGGGGAGAAGGTTTTAAAAGTCATTTGCTAGTCTTAAAGCTGTCACTATGACTACTTTGAGTCAAAATTTGGGAACAGAGACCCAACTAACTACTAGATGTTACTGTTAGCTTTCTGCTAGACATAAAGGTGAGTATTCCTGAGCAGTGCTGCAGCTTTGCTGCATTCACTGGGGCCTCTGTTTACTACAGTCTTTTTTTATTGAGTTAGAAAACTTTAACCTATTTTTTCAATGTGACACTTCTAGTGCTGAAAAAAAAATGAAAACCATAAGCTGATTTTTATTTGCTGTTACGCAGGGATGTGTCATCCAACCTTTTGTCCTCTTTTCCTGTGACGGGGCTACATGGTTTAACTCATTTAAAATTAACAGGAAATCATGCCCTACAAAGTTTGATAACATCTGAAAATTTTCCAGAACTCAAGTGAGTATATCATTAAAACTAATAAGCCACATTTGTGTTCATGTGCAATGGAAGGTGTGTCAGTGTGTAACGCATGTTACTTCGTATTGTCAGTCTTTGATCTGTGCCATTAAAACTAAAGCAAATATGATAAAAATGATAGACTTCTTTTATTATGCTCACTTTCAACTGAAGAAACTATGAAGGTTTTGAAATATTAACCCCAGTAGTTGCTTAGTACGAGCCACATCTGCTTCCTGGTGATATGTTTCAAAAGCTGTTAAAACAATATTGCTGGCAGCTTGGTGATACGTCCTTCTTCTACTGGACTGTGCTCACAGAACTCCCATTATACATAATGAGAGCACAGCAAATGCAGAGGAAGAATATACTGCTGAAAGACCAAAAGATTTCACCTCTTATCTTTGAACATGATTTTTCTGTAATCTTTTGATTAAGATTGAGATAATATTTCTCAAGTATTAATAACACACTTCAATATTAATAATTTCTGTGGGTCCTCTGTGATACAGGAAGGAAGTGTCCTCTGAAGACTAAAGACAGCTCTTCCAGTCACTGGGTGACCATGGCCTGTATGGAGCTTGAACCTATGACCTTGGCATTATTAGCACAATGCTATAACCAACTAAACTAATTTCAGGGTCACGACAAAGAGGGTTTTGTCTCTGACTTCAGGATATTTGGGAGTTTCCCCTAACTCTCCTTTCATTTTTATTTTTTCATTAGAACAAGTGCAGCATATACTTTATCATGTTTTACTGTAAAATTTTGGTATCTGAAAATATGAAACAACTAAACAGTGTGCAAATAGTTAGAAAATCACAGAGTGGTTGAGGTTGCAAGGGACCTTTGAGGCTATCTTGTCTAACCATCTGCTCAGGCAGGGGCGCCTGGAGCCTGTTGCCCAGGACCACATCCAGAGAGCTTTGGAGTATCTCCGAAGATGGAGGGCCCATCCTTAAGTTTCACAGGATTTGCCTTTTGCACTGGAAAAGGCCCAGGAGCCCAAGCAGGCAGACAGCTCAAGATGCGAGCATTAACAACAAGGACTGGAGTGTTTGGAGTTCTCAGTAAGGGAATGATGAGTAGAAGTGTGGAGCTGTGTACAGCACTGGAGGGATCCATCCTAGAGCACTTTTGTGATGGCATGTTAACACAAACTGAGATAAGAGCTGCAAAAAGTGGTTCCAAGGTTAGGAAACAATGCCTTAAAGGTCTTAATAAACCCAAAAATGGTAGTTTGTCACAGGGCAAATTAGACAGTGACTTCATCAAACTGCATGAAACTATAACTTTAATATTCAAAGTACTAGAGGCCTTAAACCTCTTTTACATTAGAGATCTTGAGATAGGTCTCAGAGGCCAAGGAGCAAGTACCATAAAAATCATGATTGGTTGAGACTGAGCTTATTATTCTCTCATTGGCTTTGCCCAAATACTGAGGCAGGTGACAATTCTAAAATAATTGACATTTCTTTAAAAGAATGTAAACACAAGTAAAGTTATTACTCCAACCTGGCAATTATATAATTATGCATATACCTTTACCTAGAGGCATAACAGGTGCTGCAATAGTCCTAGAATAATCAATTATTCAACTGAATTATGAATTAAGATTTTTTAAATTATTTTCTCAAAATTATACTCTATATTAATTTCCCTTCAGCAAAACTGTGTACATTACTCAAATGAAAGTACAGTGTATTTCATCCGGGCAAATTGTTAACAAGGATGTGTCAAACTAACTTAATTCTTTTTTAAAGTGTATTCAAAGTATGATATCTAGAGTTAATTAGCATCCATAAGAACAAATTATACCCAGTCAGAAGAGAATAAGGTAAAATCCTGACCTACAGGCTGCATTACTTTTACCATAAATCAAAATGAGGTCAAGATTTCATGCAGGATAACTGCACAGAAAATGCACAAAGCACCAAACTTAAACAGACATCTAAAACAAAATGGAATTTCACCATTTGCAATTGTTGTAACTAGCCAGTGGTTACATTAAAGACAAATTCCTGTATAAAAACTTCCTTCTCATCTAAATTCATCAACACAGACACATCAAAGAGTTGAGCATCCCCTTCCCCATCTTCAGCAACAGCACTAGTACACTCTGCAGAGCTGAGCCCAGCCTACTGCAGCCAGCCTGGAGGAGGCAAAGTCAGGCTGCCAGCCACTCCTTCCTTCTTTATCTGATGCTTTGATTCAGTGCTGAAAAGAACTCAGTGCTTTGCTCCATTCATCATAACTGTGCCTTCCTGTTCACCATTAACTCCACACCTTTGTGAGGGAGAAAACGACCTTGTGTTCTCTGCTGCTTAATCTAAAAACACAAAAAAGAGGCATTCCTTGCTAGAGGAAAAAAGAATTATCAAGGGTACAGATATCATTAGTAAGATAAGGAGTATATAAAAATAAAGTTAGGCAGTGTTTCTAAGAGTTTAATTTGACAAAGTCCAAATCTAATCACCCACATCAAATAAGCACTAGCCATAAAAAGGACTGCCTCCAGCACTGTACACCTGAAAGTTCCTTCTTTGTTTTTTCTTTTTTTTTTTTTTTGTTAAATGTAGCTTTTATGAGACAAAAAACCAACCAAACAAACAAAAAAAAAAACTCCTCTGTCACCAAGAAGATCTGATGCTTATTTCCCTGCTTTGCAAAGTATGTTTTGGCCTCTGTGTTCTGGGTTGCAGCCATTGTGTGCAGCTGGGCTTTGCACACAGATTAAGCAGCATTTGCTAATTTAAAGATTATGTATATATCCTAATAACACAGGCTGAGGGGAAAAACAAACATAAACTGTTCAGATTTAAGAATGGATGCTAGAAATACCTACAGAGAGGATAAGAAATGGGAGTCTTGCTGTTTAAATATAATTTAAAATCCATGGATGTTTTTTGGCTACATCATCAAAGTAGTGGACTGGTACAATGTGGGAAATCCACATTTCCAGTGTATGACAGACCAGCAGGCTGGGACAAGCACAAGATCTGGAAATCTGTTATAGAGGTGTTTGAATAATCAGAGAATAGAATACATTTCTCTCAGTCTCTTGTGCTTAAAATATCCACTAACTGTTCATTCCCCCAGCTGTATCAATGTCCTTCCAAAGGTCTGAAGCCACAAGTTGCAGGGATCACCTCACAGAACTTTTGATAATTGTTTTTATTGTTCCAAAAGAAAGGGAATTTCTGTTTGGGGATTGGGATTGTTTTTATCCCAGATGATTAGCTATGGCTTAGTCTAGTAATCAAGGGGTTTAATACTAGTTTGTTTAAGAAGGGCTTATGGGAAATGTGTTCAAAAATGTTTAATCAAGATAATCTTATGTTAAAAGATGGCATGTGTTACCACATGCAGATGAATGTGTTAGAAATTAAATATTTAAATCTGCTGGCCTGAGGTTGCTTGACAGTTGGATCTTGGTTATTTTGAACTATTATTGAGTACCCTAAAAATTTTGTATTGGGTACAAGGGTACAGATTATTGTGGTTAATTTCCAACAGAAATGTAAGGTTATAGAATCTAAATGCCCCCAAATGCACAAATTTAAAAAAATCACTTTAGAACTTAAGATTCTGTTTGTTCCCCTTTGTACCAAGTTTTGGCTAGTGCACAAGTCTAAGTCCTGTTGGCACTGGGCCTGATTCAGCTTGATTTCTCTGCAGATTTCCCAGGGGGTTAGAGGTTGCTTATTACACTCATTATGTTAATTTACATGATTAACCTGTTGAAAGTAATCTGATAGGAGGATCTAGTTTATTCCTTTTAAGTTAATTCAGAATAACTTCTAATCACCTCTTTATCTTTGAACTTTTTGGTATATTGGGCTTTTGGAATTAAGGTGAGTTTTTAGGTTTTACTATGTGTTGTTGGTGAACTATGCAAATTAAATAGCTTTGCTTCCATAGCATAAAATGTCTATGGAATAGAAGTAGTCTACAGAACTCAGAAAGTAGTTCTTCCCTGCTCCCCCAGAATTTGTGCATCCACGAAGGAATTAAATTCGCGGTGTAGCAGAAATGTGCAATTTTCTGGCAACAGGAGCCTTCATAATCACTGGAACTCACTGACGTATATTAGTGTTAGGAATAAAAGTTATCTTAAAAGAATTAAGAATGAGTATCCTGTGTCTTGCAATGACTGTTCTCCTTTTTAAGACAATTAATAAACTAAAATTTTTCTCTTAGTGACATTTCACATACAGTGCCCAATTCCCTCACCTTTTGGTTTAGAATACTGATTTCCTGATCTTCTGCACAAGAAACAATCCCCTTTTTGCCATCTTACTGTGAAATGAGTTGAATGTGGAGAGAGGTGAATAAAGGTTGATTTCCAAAAGATCTCCTGAAGTGAAGAAATTCAGTTTGGGAAGTGTTTTGGTTTTGCCTGATAGCAGGTTGTGATCTTCAGATGTGTTTTATTTAAAATAAACCGTTAAGAAAGTAACTGTTGGATAAACTGTTGATTTACACAGTAAAATCATTGAAAAATCATAAAAGCAGAAATACAGTTCTGAGTAACATTCACTCAACAGCAAGACATAGATCTCCCACTTTCATGTCTCCTATGAAAACACATAAGAAAACTGCAGTATGCTTTTTCTAAAATTAGCCTAGAAACCATCTGCATTTCCAGTGAGGAATTTTATTTGTGAATCCTCATTTTGTATTATATGACTGAGTTTTATTCAGAGATGTTTTTACTTCCAGTTGTGGATATTTAAACTTTGGATAAACTGTGGATATTTCCTTTGTGTTAACTGTAGAGGAGCAGTACAATCCAGTAACTCTGGTGCTTAACCACTACCATGGTATGCTGCCTTGTTCTTCTGCAGGGTCATGGAAATGCCTTATGCCTATCAGTGCTGTGCCTTTGGAGCTTGTGAGAACCACTACAGAATCTCCAGCCAATGGAACAAAGATGATAATAGCAGCCTTGATGATGTTCATAGAAAGGACGCTGGACTGCTACAAATTCAAGGTAACCATCATCTTAGGCTTTTAAGTCTGCCTGAAGGCTGTGAGCAACCTGTGCTTTTAAATAAATCCAATACTCTTTACAGTTGTAGATGTGGCCTCTACCTTGTTTCTTGCTCAATAATATGTTATTTAAGTATTCCTGTGCTTAGCAAACTCATTATTTTAGGTCTGCCATTCAAAAATCTCCCTCACTTATGCACTCGTCTTTTCATCCAAATAATAGCATAATAATGTGGTAAATTAAATCTTCCCTTTATATGAGAGACAGAGTAGTTCAGCTGGTATATAATTCCATACAAGAGCAGGCCAGCTAAGATGTAGTTTCTTGCCAGCCTCAGAATGGAACATGTCCTAAGCTTACCCACACACTTCAGGGTGAGTAATAGCCAAAATATGTGGCTACTTTGGCATATTTTTTCATAGAATTGTAGAATCATAGAATATGCTGAATTAAAAGGGACCCACAAGGATCATCCAGTTCAACTCCTGACCCTGCACAGGGCAGCTCCAAGAATCACTCCATGTGCCTGAGAGCATTGTCCAAACCACTTTCCTTTGGAGCCTGTTCCACAGCCCAGTCATCCTCTGGTGAAAAGCCTTTTCTTGATATCCAACCTAAACCTGGCTCAGCTTCATGTCATTTCCTTGAGTCCTGTCCCTAGTCATGAGGGAAAGAGTTTGGTACCTGTGCCTCTGCCTCCCCTTGTGAGGATGTTGAAGACACACTGAGGTCTCCCCTCAGTCTCCTTCAGGCTGAACAGAACAAGCTACCTCAGCTCCTCATACGGCTTCCCCTCAAGGCCCTTCACCATCCTTGTGGCCCTCCTTTGGAAGCTCTCTAATATCTTTAGCTTTATATTTCTCTTATATTGTGGCACCCAAACCTGCCCCCAGGACTTGAGGTGAGGCTGCCCCAGTGCAGAGCACAGTGGAACAATCCCCTCCTTGGCCCAGCTCTGATGCTGTGCCTGATGTCCCCCAGGACAGTGCTGGCCCTCCTGGCTGCCAGGGCACTGCTGACCTGTGTTCAACTTGCCATCGACCAGGACCCCCCAGTCCCTTTCCATGGCACTGCTCTCCAGCCTCTTGTTCCCCAGTCCATGCACATAACCAGGGTTGCCAGAGAGCACATTTGTTTTCCAGGACATGAGACTACTGCATTTTTCTTCCCCTTCAGCACTAGGTCCGTTACTGGATCTGTTATGTAGGGGCACACATACATTTACACCACCCTGCTGCATTCTGTGCTATCTCTGTCCCTGCAAGCCAGTAGGTCTCAAAGTTCAGCAAGAATAGAACCAAGAATATGTGCTGGTGATGACAAAAGAAACACAGAACACTTGATTAATTCTTAGTAGTATAGCACAACAGCAGAATTCATCTTTTAAACTCCTTCCTAGACAATCACACTGCAAATTAGGCAATAGAGAATGTACCTGTAAGTGATTATTTTCAGAGAAGTAAAGATGCCAACTTTTAAATAATCCTGAGTACATTAATTCAAAACCAAGTAGGCATGTCTGCTTCTGCTCATGGTTCAGCAGGGAAAGAGATAAGACCAGGCCTTAAATACCACAGGCATTTTTTCAACTTTTACTAAAAAAAACCTTTCCTGAAAATTACAGTAACAATTCTGGACTTTTCTCTCCCCAATAGATGAGCGTGATTTTGAGGACTTTTTTCTTGACTTTGAAGAAGATTTGAAATCTCATCATTCAGTGCAGTGCTCACCTTCTCCAGGTATGAAGCTGCCAGACAGATAGGAAGTCAAGGACAGTGTTAGTAGATATTCGATATGCAGAACAAACTGTGAATCAGCTACTAGGACAGCCACATGATGTGCAGTAATTTGATGAGTGTAATACAAATACATTGCACAATAATATACAGTTTTGCATTGAATTCCACAAAACTATTCAGCCAATATGAGTGTAGAAAAAGTTTTGCCCAGTCACCAATCTCTGGGCGCCTTTTCACCAGAATTGATTCCCAATCAAGAAAATGAGAGAGGAAAGACTCTTCTACTAAGATACAGATGATAAAGGCAGCAGAATCTCTGCTCTCTCAGTCTTTTGCAAAGCTAAAGCAGTTCTTCTGAATGTCACTTGAACAACACACAATTTAGGTCTCTGTCTAGGGAATACCAATCACTACTGCACTGTTGTGTGCAGTCCCTCACAAAGGACACCCAGCACTGTAATTTTCTTTGTAGAATGTAGCCAGCCATGGTCATAAGTTTTGATTTTTTGATTCAGCAAATGTTTTCACTAGCCATTTTTCCATTCTGAAACATGAACCAAAAAAACCCAAGTGACACCTTGTACTTCAGCATTCATTTTAAGCCATGATTCTTGTTTGCAACAACAACTAATAGTAAATTTTTTAAGTAATATAAAGAGGAATAGAAAAGGCAGGAAGTCAAAGAATAGAGTTATTTGACTGTCACATATTCTCCAATGGCCTAAAGATAAGTTCTGAGTTCATTAAAACATTGCTGCCTTCAAGGTAAATTATCGGCCGACCTGAGACAAATTTTAGCTTGGATTTTTCAAATAGTATCTTAGAAAAACTTGCAAACTGACACATTATATTCTTATGCTTACTTAATGGCAGCAGCCATAGTCATAGGGAGTTCCTTTCAGCTGCAGGGTTTATGTCTTCATGGAAAAGCACAGGCCACTGTGAGGGGCTTGCGTTGCTGGCTTGTACCAAGACACGTAATGTTTCTCTGACTGCAGAGCGCTCAGCTTCAACTGCACGGTCTATTACCTCAGTAATAGAGAATACTTCAAGTATTCAGCAAGCTTCAGTCATAATGACCACCCAGCTTCAACTGCACGGTGTATGCACCTCAGCAATAGAGAATACTTCAAGTATTCAGCAAGCTTCAGTCATAATGACCTGACTTCAGACACAGGAGATCCAAAAAGGCAGCACTCCCAAATGCAAAGAGACACAATTTTCTTGGACTGAGTAATGACATGTTATAAGGTAGCCAAAGCATATCTGTCCATATCCATTGCATCACCAGGACTCATTAGGAACCTGTTTTAATTTAGTTAGAGGTAACATTTTCAGTGTTTTTCACACACTGACAAATATCACAGCATTTCTTGAAACTACAAGAGTTGACATTCACACTGCAGTAGTACTACAAGAGTTGACATTCACAAAAAGAAACCCATAGACTACTTGTGATGAAGGCAAAGAGTCATGTGCACCACTAATGCAATATGCATCACACGTTTAGCAGCATGTTATCAAGGTCTCAGATTACTCCAGAGAAAGTGCAAATTTCCAGCTCCCTTTATATACTAAAATTCAATCTTTGGCTGTGCTGAGAATCTGCAAGCAGCATGAACTTTAGTGTCTTAGAAAGCACAAGGGTTTTTTTGTTTACATGGGCTTCCCTTACCCTTTTTATTTTGGCATTTCAGGTCCCTTCAAACCATGTGACCATCTGTTTGGTAGCTGGCTGATCAGAATTGGAGTGTGGACCATAGTTGGTTTGACCTTTATTTGCAATGCACTGGTGTCTGCTACAGTTTTCAGATCTCCATTGTATATGTCCTCCATAAAACTTTTGATTGGTTTGATGGCCATTGTAAATGCCCTGATGGGCCTGGCCAGTGGAGTACTGGCTAGCGTGGATGCATCCACTTTTGGTAGCTTTGCTGAGTATGGAGCTCAATGGGAAAGTGGAATTGGTTGCCAAATAACTGGCCTTCTCTCCATTTTTGCTTCAGAGGCTTCCATATTCCTCCTTACCCTCGCTGCACTCGAACGTGCATTCTCTGTGAAACATGCTGCAAAGTTTGAAACTAAATCCTCCACTGCTAGCATAAAAGTTGCCGTTTCCTTTTGCTTTATGCTGGCACTAATCATTGCAGTGATACCCCTTCTCACGGGAAGTGAGTATGGGGTTTCTCCACTCTGTTTGCCACTCCCCTTTGGAGAGCCCACTGCTATGGGCTACATGGTAGCCCTGGTATTGCTGAACTCCCTTTGCTTTCTGGTAATGACTGTTGCTTATACAAAGCTCTACTGTAGTTTAGAAAAGGGAGAACTAGACAATGTTTGGGATTGCTCTATGGTCAAACATATAGCCCTGCTACTTTTTACTAATTGCATTCTTTATTGCCCTGTGGCCTTCTTATCTTTTTCCTCCTTACTAAACCTCACTTTTATCAGCCCAGAAGTGATTAAGTCAATACTTCTAGTGATTGTCCCTCTGCCAGCATGTCTAAACCCACTGCTTTATATACTTTTCAATCCACATTTTAAGGAGGATTTGGGAAGTCTGCGAAAGCAAACTTTGATATGGAGGAGATCAAAACATGCCAGTCTGATCTCTGTGAATTCAGAAGACATAGAAAAACAATCTTGTGACTCAACACAGGCATTGGTAACCTTCACAAGTGCCAGCATATCATATGATATGCCCACCAGCAGTTCCCTAATGCCACCCTCTTATCAAATGACAGAAGGCTGCAATCTTTCGTCAGTCGCATTTGTTCCCTGTCGCTAGTTGCAGAAACAATACAGAAAATACCTCTGTTTACAAAATTTTTAATCCCAAAAGTAAGTGTGAATGTGTGCATAAGAGTGTAGAGTGCCTCTATGCACCTCAGAAAACAGACAGTGACAGAACTTGCAGCAGGCTGAAAATCCAGTACTTGAGCCTGCTCAGCCTGCTCCCGAAATGCTGGGATGAAGGGAGGAAAGGAAAGCTGCTGAAGTTTGTGCACTTGTATCAGCTGCTCTCTTTTAAAGTAGCGCTACTCAGAAAGGGCATCAGTTGGTCAAGAACAAAAATAGCATATTAAAGTTGTAATATTTTTTCAAAGCATCAGCTGATGTTTTCAGGGGTTGGGTTATTTTTTTCCTGTTTATTGCAATTTGGTTTTAATAATAGTTTTTCAGTGCCATGATTGTTTTTTCTAAGCATCTCTGTACGGCCTTTGTTCAGCAAGGTATCTAAAGGGAAGAGTAGTCCTGTTAAAGTCCTAGAGGTTTCTGCAGAGTACCCTTTAATGAAGTTCCATGTTTGATAAAGCTGATTAAATGGTTTAATTGGCACTGGGTTTGGATTTTGGAAGTCAAGTCTCACTTGACAAAACATTTTTAATTGTCAGCAAAAGCTAAAAAATTAACATGATGTGAAAGAAGTTGATCAAAATCCTGTCAAGCATTTTAAATGTAATTGTAAATGGCAAGGCATTGTCTCATGGGTATTTTTCTAATGAGGTTCTGCATAGTTTGGTCCTGAATTGCTTTCATGTCAATAGAATTACTCCCAGAATTACTGATGATAAAATTGGCAGATGACTTGTTTAATCTGAAGGTGGAAAATACTACATAGAAAGTTATCAATATAGAAAAACTGGCATGCTGAGAACTATTAAAGGACACCAAAGGCACTCAGACAGAAACGTTAATTTAAGGTAATTTGTCTAGGAGCAAAAACTGTAATCCTGCTCATGGCATGATCTCTGTCTCACAAAACAGTGATTCTAGAAAGCTGCTAGTTCTTAGTCACTAGTCAGACAGAGGTTTAGAGGTCACCGTGTCCTTTCGGATAAGGATAGCCAATATCCTTAGCAAAGGCAATATCAAGCAGGAGTGAAGAGGCTGTGTGATCTGTGTTCTTAGCACTGATGCAAGCACTCCCAGGATATTTCAAATGCTTCTTGCATTCACATGTTGTAAAGAACATAGTGAAATTGGAAAGGATATGAATATCATAAATGTAAAAGAAGTTAAGAAATAAGTGATTTTATCACAGTTTATAAGTAGCTGCTTCTGGGATACAGAAGCTTGAAGGCAGAGAACTACTCATCTGAGAGAAGAATCTGGTATGCTTAACTGGAAATTGACATTAGGGATATGCAGCCTAGAAATAAAGGTGAAAATTGTTGATAAGAGATGGTCATTAGCTAGTGAAATTACTGTCACCAAAAATCTCTAAATTCATATTGGATGTGTTGCCAAAAAATATACTGGAGCAGCTGTTGAAATTCAGGGACTTCTGATGGCTTTAGTTTAGAAAAAGGCTTGATTAGGTTAACAGAGTTCTCTGACTTTAAATCTGTTAATACTTTGCTGAATCAAGGCATGTATGTTTACACATCAGAAGGATCCTAGTTAGAAAGAAGAGACTTCAGTCCTTGCCAAGTCTACTGTTAAAATATCTCAGACAATAGAGCCACCTAGTATATAATTTTTTGACCTTATCCAAGCCATCAGGGCATATCCCAATATTCTTTTCTCAGAGCTGGCAGCTTTTGCTTAAATAAACTGATAATTTGAGACAGAAAAAAAAATTCCTATTTTTGTTGTTGTTAAAAAGAGTTCCCTAAGGAGTAACATTTCATAGCCCAGTATTTGCTGCTCAGTTAATGGCCACTCAGCCTCCAGGTGAATGAGACTAATTTTTAACATTAGGAACCTTAGGCTAGGCCCAGCAATTAAGGTAATCCGTTACAGATGATCTCTGTTGTTCATCTGTTCCTGTATCTGAAACTTCCTGGGACTCCAAGGATGGATTTTCACAATGAAGAATTTGCTGCCAACAATGCATATGCCTTCATTTTCTTGTCCATTCACACTGGCATATTTTTAGTTTTGCAGTTACAGATGGCATCAGTTGACTTTGGCTGATATGTTCATCCTTCAGGGAAAAAAAATGAACCAATTCTGAAATTATGTATGATAAAGTCAGCTGGGTACTTATCTTAATCCTTTATCTCTTGTGGCTTTTGAAGCAGTGCAGCACACAGCTGCAGAAACGATGCCTGAAACCACTTTGGATTAAACAGAGGATCAGTCAACCATTGCACAATACCTATTACCATGTTTACTTAGCTTTAATTTAACTGGGGTCCATCTGTGCTGCTCTGCTTAATGTCAGTGAGGTTCCTTTCAGCTTGCTATATTTAAGAAGTTTGTAAAGAAATTTGAGAAGCAAACAATGTTATAATTCTGAAGGCTAGTTTAAAAAAGCTTCTTTTATCAGAACTTTTTTAGCTTGCAGAAGGTCCTAAAGGCTTTGTGACTTATTTTTATAAGCTTGTTTGAAATATTTTGATCAGATATTTTTAACTTGAAATTGTTAAAATTCATTTAACAGATTTTTAAAGTAAAATGTGTAAATATAGAACTGTATTTATTATTACAGTGAAATACAAGTACAGTAAAGGACATGAGATTAAGCCCTGTACAGTTTCATATTGATATTTGCTATATTTTCTGCTCATATATGTTACTAGATCCATTATCTGTAAATAATATAATGTAAATGTGTAGTGATGTAAATAGGTAACATGCTTTCTTTTCTATCAGTGTTCTGAACATATGTAAGTTGTAATAAAATGTGACTACACAGTAAAGAGCATTTAATCATGACCTAAAACCTCACAAAATAGTGTGCATTCTCAATTAATCCTTTCCAATTTATTGCAAATATTTACACTACCTCTCTAGGTGTCTGAAATTGGACAAAATATAAGTTACAGGTTGTGTGCTGTAAAAAAAAAAACTGTAGAAAAAAAGAAAAAGAATAGTAGTGTTTCATTTCAACACAGACTAAATCTTTTACCAAAACTTCACTCTCAGACCCTTATGAAGAGCTCCCACTCCCTGTGCACACTGCTGTAACTTGATGACCTCTCACAATTGCCACAGGTGACACCAGCACCTCCGGCTGTGTGACAAGGGTGTGCATCAGGTCAGGCACAAGTTACCCACAACCTGCAGACCATACACGAGAGAGAGGCAATTCAGCTGCCCTTCTAACACTGCTGCTTCTAATAGAAGACAGCAAATTCTCCCACATCATTCCTTATTTTCTCCCTGATCTGGAAGGTGAAGCCAGTGAGGGGAAAACCATCACCTGATATGTGGCAGAGGGGCAGCAGCACCGGCAGGTGTGAAATGGATGCAGGTGCTGAGGGCACATGAAAGGGGGGGCTTAAAAGAGGTTGCTCAGGCTGCAGCAGAACTTCCAGCTCAGTTGAATTAAAGGCAGGCAGCAGCTAAGCACAGCTTGTTGTCATCTTGTAGGCAGCAAGAACAGGTACAAGAACAAATGCATTCTTGTTAAGAGAGAGTGCAGCACAGAACAGTTACACCTGTTTGGTTCTTTGGAGATGGTGATTGTAGGTCATTCCCATGAAGTATTTGAAACAAAGAAGTAAAATGCCAATGAAGCAAAAACTCTCAGAAAGCAATTGTTTAGTCTGGAATTCATATGGCAAGTAATGGATTACAAAGATTTTTAAAAAGAAAGTAGAATTGTCCTTTATTTAAATGGATTTTAGAATAGCATGCAGGTTCTCAGGATAGATGAGGCTACTCTGGGGAAGGTCATTTCAGCCAGAAGGGCCTGTGCAGAAGAAGTAAGTTTGTTGAGTGAGTTTTAGAATACTTTTATTGGAATAGGACAGACCATCAGAGAATGGGAATAAGAAAGCCATTAATTATCTTTAGGAGCAAAAAAACAGAAGTATGGCAAAGCATAGGGGAGTGCATAGCTCAGGGAGGACAAAGGCCATCAGGAGACAGGATGCAAATGGGTGGAATTTTATGAGATATTAATTAATATCTCATAAATAATATCTCATATGAGATTTTAAGAAGCATGATGGAGTTTTGTGAAGGATGGGGAGTTCAGCGTGGATACAAAAAGATGGAAGTGTTGTGGTGGCTAAGGACATTGAAATGGTGAGAAAACAAGCAAGTAAAGGTGATTTCACATGCACGCGTGCACCAGACACTGTAAGCAATATTAGAGCCAGAAACCATAAGGAAGAAAAATGAAATTGCATTATTTTAGGAGGAGAATAGTACAACTTGAGCAATGAAGGGAAAGAGAATACCTAGAAAGGAAGAATGAGCTGGTTGGTGAAAGCCTCAATGCAGAAGGGAAAAACAGGCACCGGGGGTACACATCTTGATATGTGGGAATGAAATTGCATTATTTTAGGAGGAGAACTTGAGTAATGAAGGGAAAGAGAATACCTACAAAGGAAGAATGAGCTGGTTGGTGAGAGCCTCAATGCAGAAGGGAAAAACAGGCACCGGGGGTACACATCTTGATATGTGGAAGAAAGACTTTTATTGATTATGTACCACATAGTGAGCAGTACTGCCTGAGGTCACAACATCAGTGTTCTGGGCAATGAGCTAGCACACATGCACAGGGGACTTCTCTCTGAAAGCACTCATGCCACAGACCTGTAGTGTTGCCTGCAGTAACAACTGAAGGAGAGTTTATTGCAGGTTTGTGCGACGGGTTATTTAGGGAGGCCAGACAGAGCATGCCTCTACTCAGGCTCACCAGATACATTACTGAGAATGTATTATTTGGGAACTCAGTCCTCAGAGAGGTTGCAGATAGCCAAGAAAAAAGAGCTAGTCCGAGATACAGTGAAAGCCGTAAAGAAGATGGGATCACCTGTAAAAGAATGGATGGGGATAAAGGCCAAGCCTTCACAGCAGAGAAGCACAGAGAATGACACCACATCACCAGTGCTGTACCAGGTGGGCATGCAGCTTCAGTCTCTGTCCCCCAAAGAGAGGAGAACATGCATGACTAATGTGGTGATAGTAATTGATCTCAAATGGAGAGCAGCCACTTGTGCAGTCCTTGCTGGTGCTGCTGCTCCATTTGCTTCCTCTCCCTGTGACCTACATGTACCAGACAGTAGCAGTGACCTATATATACTAGACAGTGAGAAAGCTGCTACCATGTAAAGTACCAAACTATCTCCTATCCAAATCATCTGTAACAGGAATTTCAGCTTATCAGGGAACCTCTTTCTTCCACTGACTATTGTGTAAAACTGTAATAAAAATATAATCAGACATTTTTCTGTCGTAGTTTAGGTTGCTGTATGAAAGGTAAGATGCTGAAAATTTCATTGATCGATCACTTAAGAAGGGCTTAAATAATTAAAAATGTAGCAAAAGTAATGTTTTCTTTAGGAAAACACTGGAAGACAAGGTAGTGGAGACAGAAGAGAAAGACAATGGATACAAAAAGCTAACAGTATAAAAACAGAAGTAGGATCACAACAGCAGCAGCAGCAGTGTCAGAAAATTCTTTTCAGATCCATGAAGCACAGTAATTGTGCAGATGCTCAGGTGCTGCAGAAGACAGCTCTCAAACTCCAGGAGAGCTGTACTGCTTCCACCAAGGGAGGGACCAGGATCTCCACAAACCATAACAAGCACCTCATGTTCTCCTTCATTAACATGCACCAAACAAGGGATAAGTCTGTCCTTCTGCAACAATGTTATTGTGAAAAATAATGTGGAGTTAAGCTTAGAAAACTGATTGAATTCTTTATATGTCTTTGCTTGAACAGAATCCCAGCTACATGTGATTAGAAATTTTAAAGGAAAATGCAAATTTACCCATGCTAATACATAAAGCAGAAGAGATTCCATGTGTTGTACCTAACCCTGGCAAATATACTGGAAAGAAAAGGCAGTATCAACATTAGGAACATCTTGTTCATATAATGAGAATCACAGTCTTGTGCTCCAGTGACTCTGGAGACGTAGGAAACATGAGTATGTTCTCTACATAAAAAAATTTGTTGTGGCATTTTCAAAATTATCTAAAGATCCAATCTCAGTCATAAGAAAAAACAAACATTAAGAATATTCCTCTTGAGAGCTGGCCCATAGCCAGGATTTCTAAAAACCTTGGTTACAGACAAAGAGTCCACTCAAAATCCCTATTTAATTTTTTCACAGGTGGTAACTTGTCACCTTTACTTCCACTTGTCAAGTAAAAAATATGCTTTGTTTACAAGAGGAAAACTGTCCATCTGTGAATCTAAATACTTCCACTAAGCTTTATGCATGCACATACCAGATTCTTCTGCAGGCAGCCTTGAAGGTCTCAGGACTCCAAAACTAATTCTTGAAGGAAGTTTCAAACATCTCCTTCTGCATCTGGTGTCATTCTCCATATGCAATCACTGTTTTGACAGGTGTCTGCAGATATTCTCAGCGTTTCCCATTCATGAACTAACCCATTCCTGGAGGAAGGACCTCTCCCAGCCTTCTAAGAAAAAAGTAATAGGGGAGATTGTTCTACTCAAAACAGGTGTTTCATCTCTCATAGGAAGTACCACAGCCCTCTGGGAAGTCCTTCTAGGTCTCTTTACTGGTTAGTTATGAAAATGAACTCCAGAAAGCTTTGCATGGCCAGAGAATGAATTCTAGAGTATGAAATCAGGGCTTCAGAGTTAGACACTGAATGCTAGTGGGGAATGGCTCAAAGAATTGGCCATTTGCAAAAGCAGCAGGTGCTTTGCTGACAACATGCAAGGGAAGAGCCCAGGTGAGGAGGAGGTGCACACCCTCCACCAGAGGCTACAAACAGGGGTTTGAGCCACATGAGAGAAGAGAAGAAACAGATCTTGGGAGATGGGATAGTACTTTTTATCACCCTAGAATCCTACATTACATAACTGGCTCAGGTGTAAAACTTCCCTCTGAGGGAGATACTGGGACATTTACAGGTAGGTCTGAAGGTTCATCCCTTGTGATGGGGAATAATTGGCTCAACTGTGCTGAAGTGAGAGGCAGCTGTCATGTCTTAGAAGATGCCATAAATCTCTGAGGGAGATACTGGGAAATTTACAGGTAGGTTCATCCCTTGTGATGGGGAATAATTGGCTCAACTGTGCTGAAGTGAGAGGCAGCTGTCATGTCTTAGAAGATGTCATAAACCATCAAAAACCCCCAAAATGCCACGTGATCCAAAGTGTTGCATCATACAGTGTAAAACTGCCCTGTCAGAGGAGGTACCTGGGCGTTGCCACTGAGCCTGAGCATATATTAACACACTGGACTTTGTGTTTCATGGGCTTCCCCAGCCCTGGCAGATCAAGACCGCCACCATCACTTCGACCAGCAGACATCTAAATTGCAAGAATCAAGTCTCATCACTGCATCCAAGGATGGTGACTGTATACTTTTCTCCCTCCTTTCCCTTCCTCTCTACTTTCTCTTTTTCTCTCTTTCTTCTCCAAAGTTGTTATTCTCAAAATATATTGTAAGTCAGACTACAAACTTCTAGTCAGTGCCTCAGTAAGTGCCTTGTTATGTCTGGGTAAGTTAAAGGTGGCTACACTTAAGTTTGTGAAGCTAAAATTTTTGAAGTTCATTACTTTGTCTGGATCTGGTTTTAAAATACCTTACACAAGTACCTTAGCCTGCCTTAATGTTCTAAAGTTTTCAAGCAAATGCTTGTTATTCAACTTCCTCAGAATTTTTTTGTTTCTTCTGTGCACCATCCAGAGTGAATCCAACAACATTCCCCTAAACCCATGGAGTGGATTGCAGCATAACATTTTAGTGCATGAAGTGGGAAAACAGTTTCCTGACATAACTGAATGCCTTACTGTGAATGCAAAGTATGAAGAAATGCGCTTTATTTTATATATATTTGTCCCAGTATACAGATAATACTCCAAATTGTTGGAATTTCCCATGGGTTTTTTGTTAGGGGTTTTTCGTCTGGGGTTTGTGGGTTTTTTTCTAGGTTTTTTAGTAGGTTTGGACAACAGGACATATTCTGGAAAAGCCTCTACTTCCCTGGAAACCCAGTCCTGCTCAACCTGGTAACCCAGGAAACCTTCTCCATCTTATTCTGGAGGACTTGCAGAGCTAAAGACACCAAGCCCTAAGACATTGAAGACTGTTCCTCTAATAGGACAGTGACATTCTTGCTGAGCTGAAATAAGGCAATAAAGCACACAGGATGGAAGCTAGGAACACTGACAGCAGGGTTTGGCATTTGTTCATTACCACAAAGACAAGGAGTCAGTGTGCTCTGTCAGAGAAAAATACACTTTCACTTGGCAGAGAGGTAAAGTCAGAGCAGACTGGAAACTAGAGGATCACCATGGGTCAGAAAGCTTGTGCAATTACCTTAGAAAAAATAGAGACTTCATATCAGAAAAATATTCTTTGGAGTTTTCTTCAGAGAAAGTGCCCCAGCTCTCCAGCCCAAGCTCTCCAGTAAGAGGTTTCTGTCTGTGCAGTGAGTGGTGCCAAAATATCTGCCTCAGGAAATGCCACCTCTGGAATTGAAGGCAGCCTCCGTGGCTTCCTGAAAAAAGCTGCTTTGCAACTGAAAGTCATGAGCTCTCCTTGCTCTGGGCTGAAAAGTACCCCAAGCCAAACATAAGTTTGTCCATCTGTAGGAGAGCAAACATAGAGATGTTGTATAGAGATTGAGTTTCTTATTGTGGGGAAAAAAAACACGAGAAAAGACCTTTGAAGATGCTGGAGCAAAAGCACTTAAAAAAAATCTCATAGTCATCAAGTTTCTCATTCAAAAAAGCAGCCAAGAGAAACCAAAATGACAGTGGGCAGACTGTGTATGGCCCCACATGCTGGACACAGGGGAGGATTGTACTATACCTTTTATTGGTATTACAGAAACAGTAGAAAACAAAAAATAACCCATAAATAATTGTGTTTTATTGGGTTCATCAAGTGCTAAGTTTGGTGAACTGACAGACTATTCAAAATTCAAAGAGCTTTACACTTCTATTCCCTCCACTTAAATAGGAATAGGTAATACCAGCTTGGATAGAAATTAAATACAGGTCAAAGTAAAATATCAGTATTTATAATTTCATTTCTATCTCTGGATACTGCTTTTCTACTTACAAAAACTGATTGGCTTTTCCTTCAAAAATTATCTCTCTTTTTCCTATTCTCTTGATACTATTCTTTGTATGAGACTGTGGGTGCATGTTGACTGTGGGTGTGTGTAGGACTTTACAGGTCTTTAAGCAATTTCCCCCCAGCCCCCCAGAGGATTTAACAGTAAGAAATCCATTTTGTGAACCACAGATGAACTGTTCTCAGTATCAGTTTCTCTCTACTTTTATTATTATATGTGTTAGGAGAGCCCTTTGGAGCTTTGGTCTCAGACCAGAATCTGGCTGCTCTCAGCACTGCAAAAACACAAAAAGCAAAATCCTAGTTGGAAGCTGTCAGAGCTATATCCTGAACACAAGTGAGCATAAAGAGAAAGAACACAAATGGATAAAAAAGTCCACAGACCTTTGCAGCATAGAATTCAGAAGCTTTCCAAGGGATTTCTTCACTTCAGTGGATTTCAGCAAGTGTTTATTCCCATACCAAATATTCCTATTTGCACAGTGGAATTTCTCACATTTGTAGGCAGTGAACTAAAAACTGCAGCGTAGTCCTAAAAACTGCTGCTTTATGGTAGAGTGAAGCACTTCTCATAAAATCTAGGCCCTCATAAATAAAACATATAGTCTGATTTTTAATTTTTTTTAACATAAATGACAGACAATAGAGCTATTGTCCACTAAGTATCATTCTTACACCAAGAGCCTTTCATAATGACAGCAGCACCTTAAAAGTGCTTTGATCTATGAAGGACCAAATATCTTTGTTTCCTATTAACATAGCTCTCTTTCCCAATAGAGCACAGAGCATTTCTGATAATGGCACTCTTATTGCAATAATTAGAAAAAGATTGTTCAGCTCTATTTCCCCTTTAGAGCTCCCTAGCAAATTTCTCTTTTTGTGTCATTCAGATTTTCTATCCCAAATACCTCTGTCATAAGGAAAAAATTGTAAAGTTTCACTTTTTATGGCTCAGAAGTTTAGGCTGCCAGTGTGATGTTAACCAGCCATTAAAAGATTCAGAAAAAGGATCTAAACTAAAAAGTAAGCCATCATCTTCTAAAAATAATGTATTTTTAAAATGTGAGATTTTCAATAAATGTCATAGATCTTTTAATAAGGTAGCAGAAATGTGCCCTGGCTTTATTTGCAAGGGAGACATGAGAAAACACTCCAGGAAAAGCTTTCCCAAGGGATCTGAGGGTGTAATGTGACCAGAAGCAGAATTTGCAGGACAGATGACAGACAGAGGAAGACACTTGCTAAGAGAGTATTCCCAGACATCCTATTGGAAGCTTAGATTTCTTACTTTGTGTTGCTCTGCAATGCTCAGCCTTTTGCCTCTTCCATCAGGGCTGTAGCTCTGAGGTCGCAGGCAGTCAGGGCTGGGTGGAGGATGTCAGCCTTTTTTTGCCAGGCATTTAGTGCCACCATGTGCCCAAGTGTGCCTCACTGCCACTGGGAAACGCCTCTACAGCTCCTGGTTCAGCAAGTCCTCCCTTTCTGAAAGGCTCAGAGGGACAGTTTGAGAAAACTCGCCATGCAAATTTGAGGATTTATGGCAGAAGGCACCTTTCCAGCCTCTCCAGCCTTGGTGGGGGTGGAGATGGACAAAAGGCTGGCAACGGAAGCCCTTTGGCTTCTATGGTGTTCCAGTCTGAAACAGCATCCTTGATCAGCAAGGTAGTTGCAAGTCACAGCAAAACCTTTTGCATGCAGAAGGGAAATAATCAAATAGATCAACTGATAAACTGATCAAAGAACTCCAGAATTATAAGAGAAAAGGATGTCATCAGCAGCATGAGGAAAATTACATCTGGAAAGTCAAAGGCAAAGAAAACAGACCCCAGCCAAGCAGCTCTGGGAAAACAGTGACAAGGAATCATGTGCAGAGGACTCCCATGTCCCTACAGAAGAACGGACATGGTCAGGAAATCAAGGAAACTAAGTGTATTGACACAGTTATTCATATCTGTGCATTTATTATTTTATGAAAGGCCGGTATTCCTGTTTTCTTCAGCTATCTAAAAAGGTAAGCTTTAAATCCAGAGTGTTTGGAAGGCTGAACGACAGGGATGTTCTGAATCTATTGAGTGTTCACAATTCCAAAACCATACAGCACATGGGACATCAGAAAGTGTGTTGGAGAAGCCAAGGAGGTGGCCAGTACTGCAGCTGACTTTGCCCCCATGTGCACAACCTAAATGCTTGCAGCCCAGCACATGTGCAGGCGGGCAAATCACAGTAAGGATGTATGACCACTCCTCAAAAGCAGAAATGTCCTAGAATGTACCTCCATCTGCACACATTTGACTGCTCAGTCGAGTTGGAATCTTATTGCCATCACCACCACCACAGTTTCTATAGGCTTTATGGAAAAATAATCATTTTATTAAGAAAGCATCCCCTCTTTCACCCTGTATAACTGTGTATATACTTGTTTTTACACCCTACAGTCCTGGGAAGGTTGACATGCTAGCTCAGAGGAAGAGATGTGAGCTGCACTGCAGAGCTTCAGCAGAAAGAGCACTCATTCCATCAGTGCCACCAGCCCAGCTGCTGCCTCCAGCAAAAGGCATCAGGATCCCTTCTTCAGCATTTTGTACACTCAAGACTTCCAGGGTCCCAGTTCCATGTAGCAAAGAGCCAGGAGGCTCCAGTCAGTGCTTGGTCCTGTGAGCTCCTCTGCCTCCAGAGTGCCAGCACACAACTTGCCACCTGCTTCTAGACACAATGGCTACTTCTGTACTGTGAATTCCACTGTCTGGGGATATTGTCTGCCCTCAAAGCATCATCCAGGTGTAGCTACACACACTCACTCCAATCCCTCCTTCCCCCAAAATAAGGGAAATATTCTTGTCCATAAACTGTCTCGGGAGCAGTGTCTGATCTACACGTTAATTCACCAAACGAAACTGGGACAGGTGCTGCATGGGCCCAAACCACGTCAGGGAGCCTGCTAACAGCAGGCTGAACTATTAGCCTCAGCTTAAGTCTGTGTTTTGCCCAATCACATTAATATAACCAATGTTTCTGGAATTTCTGGCACAAATCCAATGGTTCAGAGGGATGGAGTCCAGGGTGTAGGTATCAGTGTGTCCAGCGGAATTGGATGCAGTATATCCAAGGAAACTAGGTGTATTTCTTGACTTTGCTTAGAGACTTCCCATCCACTTCATTGTACAGTTGCCTGCAACCTAGGAAATACAAAACCCAGTGCTGGATGAGGCCCAGTAGGCAGCCTCATCAGTGGGTACTTTGTGACTGGATCAAGACTTCTTAACTCCAGGTTTCTATGGATGATTGTGCAGCCATTTCTACATATTACAGCTTAGAAGTTCCACTACATCAAAAATCAGTGTTCAGTACACAGAGTGAGCCCAGATGCTGGCATTGTACCTGCATCTTCTGTGCCCCTCTAAGTGTTAGCTGAGAAGACCAGGCTGAAACAGTTTTTATTGCTCCATTTCCACAAAGGCTTTTCATTACATAAAGCCTCTGGACTGCTTAGTAGAATTGGGCACAAAAAGAGGCAGAAAGAAACCAAAAAAAATAATCAAGTCTAACCTTTGATCTCAGTTCATCTGATAAAGCCCTGGCACAAGGCCTTCAAAAATAACTCAATATAGAACTCCGAAAGTATTATGCTGCACAAGTGATAAAAGCACATGCTTTATTTTCATTGGCACTTTACAGACCCTGACCCTCTCATGTGCTGATTTCAGACACAAAACACTTACTTTTTGCCTCCCAGATGAATTCCACTGGTCATTTTCCTATCATGTAATTATAAAGCCATTTACATTATATATGGTGTGGCATCTTTCTCTCTCCACAATAATCTCCCCCAGATGAATTCCGCTGGTCATTTTCCTGTCATTCTAAAGCCATTTACATTATATATGGTGTGGCATCTTTCTCTCTCCACAATAATCTCCAGACAATCCACCAGATTATGCTGAGGCTTTACAGCCAGAAAACATATGGAAGCAGGAGTTCCTACTTACAGAGTCAAAACAACTCCACTGAGCTGGTACACAAGTGCCACGTGCCAGTCAGTCCTCCTCAGCATTTCTCAGCTGAAGCAAACAGATGCACTCTAAAACCAAGTTCTTTGCCGTCTGAACAAGACTGTTACCCATAATTCAGTCTTTGGCTTTATCCAAGTCCCCTACATTTGGCTTCTGACAACACAGCACTGTAGAATGCACCTGCTACAGGACTTGGTCTTGCTATGCACCATCTTCTGCATCCATCATCAAACCCTCGGCACAGACTGCATGGCAGTCTTTATGCATAGCTTCAGCTATCTTATGACTTTTGTGATAATAATTTTCTTAACCATGGAGTTTATCCTCTGAGTAGAGAGATTCTTAGTTAATCCTCTCTCAATCACTTTAGAAATGACGGAATCGTACCTGTAATTGCACAGTTTGGAACCACTGCCCTTTTGAAAGCATTCTTTAGTGTCTTTGGGCTATGTCAGGTGATGTAAAGAATGTACTGCCACTATTTCCTGCTGTCCCAACAAGGGTTTTCAAAGTTTGACTTCTCTTGGCTGTACAGAGTTTTGAACAGTGCTGTTAATCTTCCTACTGAAATCTATCCAATCTATCCTGGCACAGAAAGGTGCCTTAAGGTCTCTTCTAGAAGACAAAGGAAGTTCACAGAATGTTTCAAAATCCTTATTTTGGCTGGGGTAGAGTTAATTTTCTTCCTAGTAGCTGGTACGGTGGTGTGTTTTGGGTGTAGTATGAGAATAATGTTGATAACACACTGGTGTTTTGGTTGTTGCCATGTAAAGCTTATACAAAGTCAAGGACTTTGCAGCTTCTCATGGTCAGTCAGGACAGCTGACTGAAACTGGCCAAATGGATATTCCAGACCCTATGGTATCATGCTGAACAATAAAACTGTAACTGGTCGGGATAAGGGGATCCCTGCCCAAGGATGGGCTAGGCATCAGTGCGTGATGAGTAACTGCAATGTACATCACTGGGAGTGTGGGTGGGGGGTTTTGGGGCAAGTGGGTTATTTCTGTTTTCTCCCTTGTCATTATAACTGTCACTGTAATTGTTTGCATATTGTATTTTAATTATTAATATGTTACTAAACTTCAACTGTTCTTAAACCAACCCATGCATTTTACTTTCTTCCTGATTCTCCTCCTCTTCACACCAGGGAAGGAGGGGGTGTGAGTGAACTCAGTTGTATAATATTGAGTTGCTGGCTGGTGTTTAACTGCAGCAGCCCTTTTTTTTTTGGTGCCTGACATGGGGCAATGAAGGGTTGAGATAACAACAAATACGATTATAGCTTGCTCTCAGAGCTGTTGTGCTTGTTATCTGAGTTGCACCACGTTGTACTTTAATGCTGGTGTATGATATGACAGAATTGCTGGTTATGAAACAAATCCGTTACTTGTACTCGGCACTGCTGTCATCTTCGGACTTTGTGAGCCGTCCATTGGACACTATTCATAATGATAGCTTTTACCTTTTCTCCTCAGAGAGCCAATCCATGGGAGAAACATCTCCACTCATCTTCTTCTCCTCCAGGCTAGTTATTACAGTTCTTGCAAATTTCAAACATCCTTGGGATGTTCAAACCAGCATGGTTTTATTGCTGTGTCTTCTGACTGTGCTCCAGGTCTTGTTGAACACCTACTTAAGAAAACCACCCAGAGATCTGCACTGAGACTGGACAGCTCTGAGTGGACGGGGGTGTGGGATAGTGTGGGCAAGAGCCCAGGACAGTGGGTACCTCCAGCATTTTGGAACTTCCCCCTGAACAAGTGCAGGATCCAGAAAAACTAGGAAAATACTTGGAAAAGGGATGCCATCAGCCTGGCAATTCCAGAGACACAAATCACTGCAATGTGCTGCTACCGAGCCCAGTTCAACACTATTCAGGATCCTCAAGGGAAAAGAATCTCCTGGATTTGATGGCAGTGACAGGCACTGCAGCTGCTCCAACCCTGGCCCCAGGCCCTGCTGGTATCAGTCACCCCTTCTCACCAGAAGAGAAAATGGACACAAGTTTGTTTAGCAAAGGAGAACAAGGCAGGGCCATCACAAGAGCAGGAGGAAGAGGTGGAACAAGAGGGAACCACTCAATCCCTATCCCTGAGAGGGCTTTGGGATGATTTCAGCCACCACCCAGGTGAGCAGGTGATCACCTGACTGCTTGGGTGCTGGGTAACAAGGCTAGGAGTTAGAATTAGAAGGCTAGGAAAATTAGAATTCCTCTGAAATTAGAGGATAGAGAAAACAAGCAAATGGGATCACCTTCTAAGCTCTGGAACACCTGCAATATATTGATGATGTCATCATGTGAGGCACTAAACAGCAGAATCTTTTGAGAAAGGAAGGACAATACTAAAAGCTATTATTTATTATTAAACATTTCTTATCTCAACCCATGGATTTTACCTTCTTTCCCATTTTTGTCCCAAACCCAATGGAAAAGGGAGCAGTATTAGCAAGTGGCTGTTGTACTTGGTTGCTGACTGGGGTTAAACCACAACACAGAGAGCAAAGAAAGCCTCAGGAGGGAAAGGTGAGAGCTGATATGATTATAGAAAGTAAGTGCTGAAAATATATGGGTTATTTCCACATCACATAAAATCACAACTAAAACTTCCTCTTGGAAGCTAGTAGAAGCAGTTCTTCTGTCTTTCTACTCATGCTGTATTAATCCCGGTCAGTACAAGAGAAAACATCACTGCCCTGAAGACCCATTCTTAGAAGTTCTTCAACCACCTTTCCTCAGCCATAGTTTTCTCAAACTGACCAGAAAACCTAACTCCAAGCGTCACAAATGGAAGCCAGATTAATAGTCATGAAAATAAAGATAGAAATCAATAAGGATTATTATCTCACGGGAGAGTTCCTCACAGATCACCTGTGGCCATGACATGCTGTGGCAGCACTGGGAAATTACTTAAATCATTACCTTTTCCACAGGTTTCCCCAGCTCACTCTGAAGCAAGTCACTTATGTAACAACATCACTGTATTTTCTGTGTCTTCCTGATTGCACTGAAAGGCTTCTTCCCATTCAATCTTTGTCAACATTTTACTGAGCCACCATACAGTCACTGCTGCCAGTACCCCAGGTGCAGCAGTGCAAACTTTATGGTGGCATTTTATGCTCCCATTAACAAAGAACAAACAGACACATTGGTAATTCATTGCTAGCAGCTTTACAAGGTTTGAGTTTCAGTTACAGGCTATACTCCGCTTTATTATCTGCTACTCTGGTAAGACAATAACAAATAGTTGCATGCAATAAAAAAGCAGCAGTTAACGTTTATATCCTCTTTTAAGCTAAATTTTGATCTTGGGCTCCTTGCAAACATTAAGGCACCTTACAGATAAGGATAAACTGACACTCCTGCTCTGTTCTGGAAAACAACCTTTTCTCCTCTCACCTTCTTTTTGACTGCTCCTTAAAATGATAGGATGCTTCCCAGTCTCAGGTGAAATGACAGGTCATGTAAGGACACAGTCTAGACTCCCCAGGTAAGATGCAGCTCACTGCCCTGTAATTCTGAATGGCATTTAATGGGATGTGAACTGAAATTACCTTTAAGGAGGAAAGGGCTTAGCCAAGGCCTGACCAGCATAATGAGAGATTCAGGCTCCCCAGGGCAGTGGTGGAGTCACCATCCCTGGAAGTGTTCAAAAATATGAGTGGATCTGGCAGTCTGTGATACGGTTTAGTGGGCATGATGGTATGAGGCCAAAGGTTGAACTTGATTTTGCAGGTCTTTTCCGACCTTAACAATTGAATGTGAGCTCTCTGGAGCCTTGCAGAAAACAACTCCTCACACAAAACATTTATAGAAAAATCCAAGAGAAAAGTGAGCCAAGGAAAAACACCCTATCTTTCAGTATCAACACAACCTTGACCTTGGGTATACTGTGAAATTGAATCCAAGTATCCAGTTGGATACACCATACATGTAGAGCAGCAGCACAGACCAGTGAATGTATGGGGTTTCGGGCTGTATTGGGCTCTTCAGGGAAGCTGCAGAATGTGGAAGTTTCCACAGGTGTTTTCCACATGGCTAGTCTGAAGATTATGTGAATTTCTAATGTTTGGTGGGATATTGCCCCTTTGCGTAATTAGCTACCCTTTTGAGTAGTAGTTACTGAGCACAGTGTAGCAGTACAGGCACACAAGGAATATGCCTCAAGGATTTTGAAAGCAAGCCTCTCCTACACCTTCCCCTCTCCGAGATGAGGCAAGGTCTCACCTGCTGCACAAGATCAACACTTAGTCTTCTCAATTTCAACTGTCCATTTTGTTTCTATCAATCACCTTAACAAAAACCTATATAAATTTTTTACAACCCTAACATATAATTTTCATCCAGAACTAAGCCAGGCAGGAAGCCTCTATCAGTAACTGCAATCAGTGCACTGACTGTATAAAACAAAAAGTGCAGTGGGGGAACACCTCAATAAAAACTTTAAAGACATTATGAAGTCCATAGCTAGCTCTTCAGCTCCTGTATATACTAAGGCAAGAAGTATTTACAAAGTTAGACAAGTGGAAAAGATCACACACTCGCAGCTCTGCCTCAGCCAGAGATGGTTGGAAAGGACCAACACCGCTGGCCTGGCCCTGTGCTTTTTGCCCTTGACTAAAGGAGCACAGAGATACCTAGAGTGGAAGGTGAGGTTGGTAAGACAAAGGTGGTGAAAGCACACAGGTTTATGTACACCAGGAACATACAGCATCACAAAATCACTGAAGCTGGAAGAGCTCTCTGGAAACCACCTGCTCCAAAGCCCCGCTCAAGCAGGGACATCTAGAGCCAGTTGTCCAGAACCATATTCAGGTAGCTTTTTAATGTTTCCACTACCTGTCTGGCCACCTGCACCAGTGCTCAGTCACTTTCACAGTTTAAAAGTGTCTCCTGACATTCACCCAAAACCTCCCACATTTCAGTTTATGCCAAATGGCTCTAGCCCTGCCACAGGGCACTACTAAGAAGAGCTTAAGAGCTTGGTTCTCATCCTCCTTTTGTACACATTGAGAAGTTCTTCCCCAGATTTCTTCAGGCTGAAAAGTCCAACCTCTTGCAGCCTTTCCATTTATGTGGAATGTTCATCCATTATTTATCTTTGTGGCCACGCAGTGGGCTCTCTTCAGTAACTCCATACCTCTTTTGAACTGGGAAAGCCAGACTAGGATGCATGGCTGCAGGAATGGCTTTGCCACTGCAGATGAGAAAGATCACCTGCCTGGACCTGCTGGCCATATTTTCCATAATGGAGTACAGGAGGAAAGTAATGGCTTTTGCCACAGTTGAATGTAAGAGCACCAGCTGTCCCATGGGAACTAGCAAGCACTAAAATAACCAACACCAAATGAGATGACTAGATTCGATGTAGACCTACATGAAGATTAACACTGATTTCCATTTAATCTTCCTAATAAATGCAGCTGAATGTTTTGCTCATACCAACGTGCCTTTGCAAGAGCTAGGAAATGAAGAATACTGTATGGGAGTAGTCTTGTCCAGTACCAGTGAAGATCTACACTTTATTTCCACAGAGACTTAAACTAAACACCAAATAATCAAACCACCCTTCATAAAATAACTGTTCTGAGCACAGAACAAGTAGCAGCATAACCTTATGTAACAAGTTACTGTGCTTTCCCCTTACATTTCCTCTTTAGCAGCTTGACTGACTACAATTCTCCTTTATTCACAGTTCATCACCACCATGGCCTATAATCAGAAATTGCTTGTAGAATGGAAGTTCTTAGGAAAGATCACTAATGTGAAAGACTAGTATGTAGATTAAATTCATACCCATGGTAAATTTAAGGCTTCCTGGTAAATAATTAATGATGTTTTGCAAATGATAGTTAGAAATCCCCTGGATTTTGGAACAGAAAGCCCTCTTACTAGAGTATCAAAGCCTGGAGACTATTCCATGCTAAGTGCAGATCTATGGAAGCACTAACTCCTTCCTGGAACTTCTACATTACCCAGCAGTGCATTTTTCTTCTTTCTTGGTAAAAAAATAAATGCTGGTGCTGCTCTGAAGACCACAGAGCTTCTTCATACTTTTTCATTTCAGTTTCTAAATTAACAATTCCTATTACAATCAGCTACTTATATATATACATCAAGCAAGACTGGGTCAAAGGCTACATCCATCAACCATGAGTATTTTAATCAGAACAATATGGATTAAGGCCACTGGAAATCAGAACATTGTGGGCTTTTGGTTTCCCCTTCCCTACCTCCAAGTACGTTGAGAAGCCATTAAGGCAGAGTATACATAATTAATCCCTGATGAAAATGTAAAGCTTAATGTGTCCTTTATAAAGGTCTTCTGCTATAAAGTCACTACACAGCAAGGCAAGAAAGGTCACAAAGTAACAGCCCGAAGTGCAATATGAGATGAAGGTAAGGGCTGCACAGGGCAGCTTTGTAAGTGCTCAAGTCCTTGACAGCTTTTCCATTTTTAATAGTGGAATATGTAAAATGGTATCCCACTAAAAAAAAAAACCACTGCTGCTGCTGCAAAAAAATCAACTACTTATTTGGAATATTTTAAAGACAAACTATGAAAAAGGTAAAATGGTATCCCACTAAAAAAAAAACAAAACACTGCTGCTGCAAAAAAAAATCAACTACTTATTTGGAATATTTTAAAGACAAACTATGAAAAAAATATGGCTAATCTATAAGACAGCATTCATCAAACTTAAGGGGGTTTTCAGTAGAACAATTGAATACTGCACTTGTGTGGAGTGTGCCACACCACGTAAGTGTAAAAAAAATCAGGACACCACCCTACTCCAGTAAAAAACACGTTTGAGTCAGTTTTCAAATACTGGTTGTGTAGTCTGCGGGAAAACTTGGCCATTAAACTGAGTACTTCAAGTTTTATATTTAAGCATGAATTATAAAATTAAGGATGAATTGTTCAAAAGGACTTAAGGTGCAGAAATACTCTACATTCCCCTGGATGAAAACCAGTATTTTCCACTTTTTCCTCCTTTAAGAGAGCCGCTTCATGTTTAGCTTCAGATAAAGTAAGGGATTTGAAAACTACTGGAAACAATGTCAAACTACTTTGCCTCATTCTCTACTATGAAGACCACTCATTTACTGGCATCTTAATTAAACATCTATGCAACAGGTACTACAGCCACCTTTTGATATGACTTGATACGTATTTTCATCTCTCTCTATAGTGTAGATGTATCAACTTCAGAAAGAGGGCTTCCCTGTGCAACAGGTACTACAGCCATCTTTTGATATGACTTGATACATATTTCATCTCTCTCTATAGTGTAGATGTATCAACTTCAGAAAGAGGGCTTCATTTCATTAAGGGCAAAAAAGACAATATAAAATGCATTTTCCTTTACTGAAGTGGTATTATTGATAGGAATAGCTGTTATGGGACAAACAACTGTGTACCTGCAGCAAGGGGATGAAAAACCCCCAAGGGGACAGTTATTCTACATCCACAATAGGCAGCTCAACCACATTTGCTTATCTCTTTATCAAAATAACAAAAACAAGAGATGTTTTCTTTTTAAAGGTCAGCCTGTATTGAAAATATCTCTGTAAAAACACCTGTAATAGTGCAAGGTAGTACCAAAAAAAAACCAGATAAACATTTTTCTTTAAACTGTTAAACTTTATTATAAATTAAAATTTCTTTACAAAAAATTGCACATAATTGACCACTCTTAGGTTCTGATGCACTGGCATTTGCAAAAGTTTCTTTAATCTTCAAGTTTAATAGTCTCTGCCATGAGTCCAATGCAGAAAAGGGCAGTAAGCAACCCTCTTAGAGCCTTCAAGTGCAAGAAGCATACTTGTGGCCACGGCAGTTACACTTTCCTTAAGAGCGGCTGCTTTTGTTTTAAATCCTGTAATGAAAAAGTCTCAAAAAAGGTTTAAAAAAGGAAAAAAACCCAAAATGGACTAGTTGCTTTTTACTGTAAACACAGCCCAGTAAATTAATCCCAAACACAGATCTCTCAGGCATCAGCGAGAGTGTCAAGTGAATCAGGAACAGCAAAACAAAGAAAACAGTAAATAAAAAGAAAACATAAAAAAATAAAGTCTGTCATTTTGATTAACTATACTTACGTAGATGACGTTATGAGAATCTGGCAGGGCCCAGAAGCAAGGCCAGACAGGGAGTTCATGTTTCCAGAGGAAGGTCATGTTAATTGTTTCCAGGTTCAAGGAAAGCAGACTGAAGACTTGATATGCTCAGCAATACTCATCTGCCTTACATAGATCTTAGGGCATTGATCAGCCTGAAGAATCATTCAACTGATTTTGGCATTTTATAGGACTTAGGGCTGACCATACCCAGCGTTCACAGATTCTTGTTTTCTGTTCTGTAAGTGTTTAAATTTAAAAGCTCATCTAGGCTGACTCCAACCTCTTGGCACTTGGAAACTAGTTTTCTCAGGTTATCAGTTTTACCTCCTCCTGATGCTTCAAACAAGAGTTGCTGAAAGAGATGGGGAAGCAGATATAAGATTTAGCCAGAGCCTGAGCATCACCACATCTATGGATATGGGATATGCAGAGAATTTATATGAAACCTCAAACTTAATCATAAGGAGAAAACATTACATCTTTCCATAGTGTTGCACATAGAGGTAACTTCTGAAGGGCTCTCTGATATAAATGATGGACCTGTAAAACAAAGGCAAGTATTAAAAGTCAGCACAATTTCATGCACACAAAATGAATTATCCGAAGCACAAAAATATATTGCAATAATTTTTACATAGTTTTGAAGTCAAGCATTAAACTGGTACTAAAAGCAAAGGCAAGTTTATGTCTGACCTTAATTCTGACTCTTGTATGAATATGATTAGTTACATGAGGACCTGCTATTTTTCTTCACAAGATTCTTGCCTCATTCATTGCACAGGATGGAACACATTCAGGGAATGAAGCAGCTTACTGAGTATTTCTTTCACCACTCAATATGTAGTCTCAAGTCTTGTTTATTGCAAATCATCACAATCCTGCAATGAAAATAACTGTTTCATGGATTTTTTTCCTTCAGCATCTATCTATCTATGCTTCAACAATCAGCATGAGTCTTTGCAACTCAAAAAAAAATGGTTTCACCATTTTACGGTTTGAAACAGAGGACCAAAATATTTAATACTAGTACTTACTCAAGTGTCCTTCAACTACTGGTATCTTAAGTCCCAACTTCAATCAGAGTCACTAGGGGAAGTATTTGTTGGCATTTTAAATACTTGTACCCATTTTCATTTCTTTTAACAAACCTTTACATGACCTCTGAAGGAAATAAATGACAGGCTCTCCAGGAACAGGAAATCCAGAATCTGAATCACAATTCAATTTTAAACCAATATCCTACTTGTTTACTAGAAAATCCAGTTATCTGGAACAATCACTGATTTGTGTAAACAGTTTTAAGTGCTCACTACATCCCAGACCAAGACCCCCACAAAAACCCAACTGCACTGTATGTGACTACTTAAGTGATTTTACCATATACAGTATAATTGGTGAGGTGGTTGCAGAAGAAAACCACAAGATTTCTTCTGGGTGTAATCCAGCTACAATGTCATGCCTTCATTTTAATTGGTGCATTTTCTTTAAGGGCCCTCTTTTTATGCATTTGACATATATTTTTTAACCAAACAAATCACAACTCTTTTCAGTCACCAGCCTTACTATAGGCAGTGTCTTAAGATGTAGTCCATCTAATACAATGACTGAAGCAGGGATCTGTGACTAATTACAGATTACACCAAACCATCAACACAGAGACAGAATTAAGGTTGAATAGGCAATCCAGCCTTTGTTATCTCCTGACTTTGAGCTATTTGATCTCACAAACCAAGTAATTCTGCTTAGGGGACGCTCTTCTTAAACATTCTAGGAGACCACAGAAAAGTAAAGAAAACAATTTATATGAGAGTCTAAAAACAGCCATGCTACCCTTTATGAATAGTTAAAGCTTTAATATTGATTCAGAAGACCGCTGACATAAAAGAAGGATGCTAAGAGTAAGTCACTACAAGATGACATAAAACCAGATACAGCAGAGAAGTAGCTCAAATACCACAAGCAAAAGATGAACCACAAATCCAGGGCCTCATGAGAGCCCCCACCCTCAAATTCACAGCATCTTTTCACAGGTGGAAGAGTATTTTGAAGGCGACAGCAACAATACCAGGAAGATAATTCTATTTGAAAAGTGATGTATTTGCTGTGTCAAAAAACCTCTTTTGTGTTTGTACACAGAGTGATATTTCCCTACTCTAAGTACTAGTAAGTAAACCTATTAATTTGGAAAAAAGGAACTGGACTCTTGTGCGTGGTCAGAAACTATGAAAACTCTTTTCATATACTAGTTTGGCAGACCCCACCCTTCCAACTACTTCACAGAATCAAAGAATGGTTTGGGTTGGAAGGGATTTTACAGATCATCTAGAGAACCAACCTCCTGCCATAGGCAGAGACATCCTCCACTGACCTAGACCAGGTTGCTCAAAACCCCACCCAGTCTGGCATAGAAACCTCATCTCTGGAAGCAATCTACAACTTTTCTGGGCAACCTGTTCATGTCTCACACCACTTCAAAATAAAGCTGTTTTTTTTAAATATCCAATCTATTTTTCAGTCTGAAGCTATTCCCTCTCACCCTAGTATGACATGCCCTTGCAAAAAGTTTCTCTCCAGCTCTCTTGTCCACTTGTAAAGATAGTCATTAGCATCTTCCAGCTTCCCTCTGCTATACTTAAAATACAACAATCTCCTCCAGGTAAAAAACAAAAAACACGGGAGAAGAATATAGCCTTCCCAGTATGGGAAAGATACACAGAAAGAGCATGCACTCGTATAATCCATTCTAGCTCAATTGCCAAAAATATTTCTCACACTTGAGGCACATGTTTTGGTGTCTATAAAAACAAGAGTATTTCAACTAACTAAAAATTCTGAATTTACAAGATTATCATTCCTTTGGATAAAGCCAAGGAATGAGAGGTTTTACAGAATTTCGTAATTACTCATTTTTAGTACACTGTTTTGACTTACTTCTCTTTGTCCCATTAGAAAGCATTCGGCAGCAATGGCTCTGAGGAAAAGAAATATATAAAAACATTTATTCTTGAATTATTTTAAATGCCATTAATGGCAGAATACTGACTGTGGAATGGAATTACTAATTCCTTGAGAAGAAACTAACTTCCAATGAGGTTAATCTATTGTGAAAAGATAAAAATAGCCATTTTTTAAAAACAACCTTACATGAGCAAGACATTTCAGTGGTTCCCCATTATGAACAAACACTGAAGAAAAAGATCAGTTCAGCATCACTGGATAATGGAGAATACTGCTATATACTGTGATATATAAAGGGGAGGGGTAGAGAGGGGGAGACAGAAGTCAATAGTTGAATTTTAAAAGGCAACTTGCAAATACATAATTCATATTTATCTGCATCATATCCATTCACTTAAGTTTCCCCAAGAGGGAAATCTCCTTTCTCACTTTAAGGAAGTGACAGTATCTCTGTCTGCTATAACAAAGTTACTCTCAAAATAATAAGCTAATGAAAGAGAAGCTTCAAGTTCAAGCCCAATTACAAGGACATTTCAGATTTACCTTTGTGAAGTAAACCTTACAAACAAAAGCAATAGCTATGAAAACAGACTGTTGCATTACATTTTCCAGATGGCCAGGCATGTTGGGATATTATATGTAAACATCTTGGCTTGTAGTTTCAGAATCTGAACATTGCTCTCCTCCCAGTATCGCAGAAGCAGTCTGTAAAAGGCATGCATGAGAAAGGACCAGTGCTCTAATCACTTGGAACAGAAAAGCTATCCAAAGGTATAAACACATTACACAAAATATATTATACCTAATCTGAGTCAAGAGTTGCAAATAGGAAAAAACCCAAGCCACCATATACAATATTGATTTGATCATTCTCTCAGAACAAAACAAGTTAAGATACACTTTCAGAGAATAACTAAGTGTGAAATCAGAGAGAACACATGATCTTGGCATATTACAAGTGGATTCACTTTCAGCATGCACAAGGTAACTGCACATTTGAAAGAGACAAATTAGTTTGATAGTAATGGGGCTAAGGATAATATTCAGTCAGTTCTGCTCACCCATTTCATGCAGTATCAACACTGTCTAAGGGAGGTGCAAGTTCCATCTAGACAGAATCGCAACTTGGTTTAAAATGAAGCCATTCAACTTCACGTGCCAAAGGCAGGTGTGCCACACTCTCCCCATGCCCACAACCACACGTGAGCCTTGCTTTGAGTTCTTTGGGGTCACTTGATGATGAACAGTGTTTCGGGACTTCCCAATATTACTCAAATATTCATGCATTTAGTGCACCTGAACACAGTAAAACATGAACTCTAATCCTGGCAGAGCACATTTTGAAATACTCTTCAAATAAGAGCCAGTGCAATGCTTACATTAACTGGTTGTTTCCCATCAGATTTCCTTTAAATCATGATTTATCACTGCTAAATAAATGTCAAATTAAGCCTTAAGCTAGCACTCTTATAGACTGATATATAACTTTTTAACTGTTCTGGAACTAAACTTGTAATAGATCATCACGTAAAAACAGGATTTTAGTATATATATCTCTGCCGTTTCTCCACCCACTTGAAATTTCGACCATTTGAAGTCATCATGTACAATGCAGAGTTAATTTCTGTATAATTATAACCTGTCTGTAGCTAGAACAGAACATTGTCAAATCTAAGATTGAGGTGACATCAGAAGGCACAATATGCCTCAAGCAACATGCAATAATAGAGGAATAATTTTACTTCTGTAGTAGAAAGCAAATCATGCATACCTTACATAAAAAACCAATAGTTACGTTAACCACCTGCCTTAATTAAAAGTATTTTTACATACCTCAGTGCAAGTCCAGGATTAGTAGGCATGGTAGAACAAAACCGTTCCAAGGTTTTGGAATGCTGAGATTTTGGAATGCAGCTCAAATAAAAAAGAATTACCTGTAGAATTTGAATTATAAACATTAATCCACTTTATAGTCTTATTTTGCTACGAATAATGGTATGACAAACTATGAACACTATGAATAAAATGAGTCGCCACCTTCAAACCTTATCCCTCAAGAGTACATAAATCAATTTGTATAATATGAATTTAGTGTCAAGTTGCTAATGCCACCTGTTTTTACATAAACGCACTGCTTGTTAGCAAAATGGGATCCAAGATTTCTGTAAGCTTTATTCTGTCTGTATAAGTGAACTTTTTCCTCCTACTTTATTTCTTCTGTTTCTCAAACATTATAATTTCTATGATCAAAACTCTTTCCATCTGCAGACCCCTCTTGTGTAACTGTATCTTCCTTCCCTTACCAATTTTCTCTTTGCTCTAGACAAAGATAATTTTTCATTACCAAGCATCCAAGTTTCTCTTTCCTTTACAGGACCTTTATTCTAAAAGATCACTGCTAGATACTTTTCTGCCCAAAATACTACTACACTCACACACTTCCTTCTTTTTCTAGCTCTCAGTGTTCATATACTGGTGCTGGACTTGAACAAAGAGATTTACAGGTACCTGCCAACAGGTCATCAGCTGCTTTGTTTAACTAAAACTGCCCACAGACACATTTTTACCTTATTATGAAACTCATAATTGGTCCAATAATCAGCAGTACTAAATGGAATTGGATATTGTGTGGGGACTGTCACCAGACATCTGTTCACTAGATCAGTAAAAAGCTTGAATTCTTGAACTTTGTTGCTGGATTCAACAACTTTGCTATTGAGAAAAACAAGGTAACTGGAAGAAAAAAAAAAGAAAAGAAAAAAGATGGCTCTGGTAGTGTTCATTTAATAGTTGAAATTAATTAACCTTCTTCCCTTAAGAACTTACTCCAACCAAATGTTCTGAACAGTTTCTTGCTGCATCACTGCCCCCAGAGCTGCTTCATAAGCATCCAGTGCTTCACCAACACTTGCATGAAGAGACTGGCACAAACTGTTTATAATAAAAAGATAAAAACTGTTGTGTGCCATAATCAATACATGTAACTACACATTCAGAGTAAGACACAATTAAGAATTTCCCATTCTCAGATGCAATAAAAAACTAGTGTTTTCAGTTTAACTGTATCATGGACTAATTTACCAGTCAATTTATTAGAATGGCTAAGTCTCAAAAGCAGGTAACAAGGAATAATAAAACAACCATGAAGTTTGAAATGCAACCCAAAAAAATAAATATCACAAACCATCTTCTACTCATGTAAAGTACCCTTTACTAATACTAATAGGAACACTCTAATTACTACAGAATATAGAGACAAGTCTTGAGTTTCCATTTTGAGAGCTCCAGAACAATACACTTTGAAGTCCAATTAAAGCCACTTGAGAAATAGTATCCATCTCTAGCAACAAAGTTACTATTTTGAAACAAATATTACCAGGTCTGAGGTAGAAACTTACTGATTGTGACAGAGGGGAAAAAAACCTGACAAGAAAGGTCAAAAAAAATCCCCCCTTAATTTTCTTCTACAGTTTCTCAAAGAAACATACAGTTAGACCAACACACAAGACTTAATCAAAGACAGAAGCAGACACATTCTTAGATCAAGACACAGTGAAAACTCAGTATTTCAATGTATTTAACATAAGAATGCAACCTAAGAATGGTACACCAAATGTCATCACATAAGAATGACCAAAAAGGTAAGACTTGCATTAAGTAATGGGGGGCTGGGGAGGGGGGGAGGTGTGAAATCTAACAACCTCATAAAGGAGTATGCAGAAATATATAAAATAAGATAGGTCTGACCTTGCTACCAAGCCCTCCTGACCACAGTTACATAATCTGTGAGTGATTCTCCTCCTGCTTTCCCCAGGAATTATTAACTAAATCACCTATTTGCTAATCTGTATAAAATAGGGTTTGTATACATTTCTGTGCAAGAACATGTGTGCACACACAAATGATCTTTCAAAGTAAAACACTGTTACAAGACCTTTAAGGCTTTGCAGATGTCAATCTCTTTTTAGTTGATAAAAGTGAACCTTTATGTTTTTTGTCCTCCATACCTGAATAAAGACAATATAGATACACAAGCCCAGGTACCTAGACACTTACTGCAGCAAAACTCAGAGAAACAATCAATTATTAGCTCTGAAAGCCATTTAGGTACTTATTTCAAGAACACTTATTTTCCCTCCTAGAAGGAGGTGCTAAAATACAGGAGAATCTGAGCTTAAGTCAGTGTACCTTATGACTAAATAGTGACCTCAAGTGTCTTTGTAACAATGCTTCTACCATGTAAGTGCCAAACCCAAAACTGAGCTTGTCAAGAGGTATTTTGTTTAAAAAAAATTTAAGCTGATAGTAATAGACAATGCAAACAAATCCCATAAAGATAATCCTTAAATAAGGTTTTGATCCAATTTTCTTGAAAACCACACATTTTTCCTGTAAGTTGTCCACCAATTAAAACCAATAAGCAATAGTGTTGAAGAAATTCTGAGTATGAGAAGCAATATCATCCTTGCCTTTTTGAAAAGCCAAATAGTGAAGACTTGTGAAGACTGACAAACCCAGACTACAAAATGGTAAACTTCTTAAACAGCATAAGCCATCACCTCAGTAACCACAGTTAAGTAACTGGTGTAAGTTACAGACAGCTAATAATGTGGTGTCTTGCAATCCTGTATACTGCTGCTATCAAAAGGAATGATGGAAGAAATAGGAAAAAAAAATCCAAAGGAAAAAAACTGTATACATGAGAAAGACATGTTCCTTTACAACCTCTCAAAGAGGAATAGGTCATCCTCCCGCATTACTTTGCTGTGGAACTTCTCAATGAACAGCTAAAACAGTAAGTCAAGGAGCTGGGGAGATCAGGACTAAACAGAATGGAAACATTTATAAAGTAAGGCTATTGTAAAATAAAAGGGAGACAACTGAAAGCCAAGAGAAAGAAAAACACTATCAGTAACAGCAACCTAAACCAAAAGTACATCAAACAATCATTTTGTGATGAACACACCTATTACCATTCCTACAGGTCAGAATTCCTGAAAGATTTCTCAAGTGGAAAATTTAAGCTGACATGCAACTCAGTTTATAAAATTACGTCCATTGTGCACCAGGCCAGTAGGTTCTCTAAAGACTGGCCAATCATTTATTCAGAGAATTCAAATTGATACATCCTTAGGCAAGTAATGAATACTCTGCTTTTGAAAATGCAATTTTACTCAGACTCAATAGCTGTTTCTCAGAAATTCCTGGGAAAATCTCACCAGTAGATCTGCCACAGATACGGGATTTGCTGGTTAACAACATCATCTGTAAGATGTTCTTTATAGAGAGGTGATGTAAATTCAATTGGCATTGGAAAATTCAAGAGATATCTACAAGAGAAAAAAATAGTAGTAAACAAGAACAGCCTTCTACATGGAAGAATCCTATGTAGGTGTAACATTCAGTAAAGAAGTCCAGTTCATGAAAAATACTAAAAAAATGCACTTCTCCTAGATTTCAGTTTAATTCTACCCAGATAAAATCTGTACAGAAAGCATTTCACAGAAATATAGAATTGATAAAGAAGGCATTCACTTTTTAATTATACGCAAAGTTCAAGGTTGCCTTATAATGACAGACTCTCCTATTCCTTCACAAAATGCATCAAGTACATAAACAATTTAAGCAAGAATAAAACCTAACACCTAACTCAGAGATAAAAACATTTCAGAAGCTCATCTGAATAAGCTTTAGTATTGAAGGCTTTTGCTTTGAAGACCTTCACAGACTTCCATTTTGACCATAGGGAACTTGTAGATTTCAAAACTTATGTCTTTCAACTAGGTGCTAAATTCCAAGGAAAATCATCAGGCTATATATGAAGCCTGTATCTTTTCAACAATAATCTAATTAATAACATGCTGGACCTCTTGATGGAGATCTTTTTCAAGTGCCACAGTGTATTTTAGATATGTAATTTTAGGCTCCTAGCTCTAGGGAAAAAAACCCACAATTTTGGTATATATATGACTGATTTTCATTACCCAAATCCAGACATTAAACTTTTTGCTGTTTTATTTTTACATGCTCATGGCTTTCTAAATTAGTGTCTAAGCAAAAACAAGTGTCAACCTTATATCAAATCACTATTCACTGAAGTTTTAGCAAAACATGCCATGCTAAAAAACAAGAGTTTAAAAGTTCTAAATTATCACGTAATTCAAGAAAATGCCAATATTGCCAGAATTTAAATTAAAATATTATTCTAAACGTACCTTAATAGATCCATGGGACCATGCTCTTGGCATGTATTTTCAAAGAAAGCTGCCACAAAATCTTGTAACAGTGGAAGAATACTGCTTGACCTTTCCTGTTTTGTTGTTTGGGTTTTTTTTAATTAAAAAAAAAAAAGAATCAAACATCAACCTCAATATGGCAAGACTAATATAAGCAAAATAATAAGTGGTGAGTCTATCTCTACAATGCTCTACTGTCTTCATTTTCTCACAACTGAAGTTTAAATGGGGCAGTCAGTAGTAGAAAGAAAAAAGAAACTGCAAAAATATTACAGGGTGTGCTTTTACTTTCTGTTATTCTTCCTTAAGAATATTACTAACACTGAATTAGAACAACACAAATTATAAATCTATGATTTTATGTAATTGCTAAGACTACCTTATGTCACTTGTCTTGCAAACTGTACTTTTCCTATTTATAGGAATGCATACTAGACATTACAAAAATACCACTAAGTTGAATCAATTTGGTAAGATTTTTAAAGAACACACTAACCCCAAACTTTGCAGAGCTAGCAGACCAGCAAGTAAGTTTTGAAGTGGAGTATTACCTGTGAAACAAGAAATTTACACAACCGGTAAAAAATTTCTGCATTCTGAGGATTCTTCTCAAAAGCACCAATCCACACCTTGTGGGCATTTTCGCCCTGCTTCATCTGCAAATACAAGGTGGCCAAACTCTCCAAGAGCTGACAGTTGTTAGGGCAGAGCTCCAATAAAGACCTACAAAGTTCTGCAGCAGACTCCCACCTTAAAAAAAAGTAAACGTTAAGTTTAACAAAACAAAAAAAAAAAAGAGAGAAGAGTCAAGTACTCCAGTTAAGAATGTCTTGCAACAACTTACCTTTCAAGAAGTTTCAGCAAAGCTATCATGTTCCTATAGAGAGGAAAGCAGGTAGCTATTCTTTTGTCAGCCTCAAGGCTTTCATCAGTACATGTTTTGACTGCATCTTCAAAACGAAAGTAAAAAACAAAGCCTTTACACCTCAAACAGTGTCAAAGTTATGTGAAGCTTTAATATAATAAAATGTCTCCCTGAACATAAGGAAAACACATAAGCGTGAAAAGATATTTCTCAGAGTGCTGTTTTTGCAAATTATTAGAAGTAGATAATCATCTTTGGAAAAGTTCTCATTACTTATCACCACAGTGCAAAGACAAAGCTTTCAGTTTCATCTCTTGCTCATTTTAGAAATAGGAAACAACCTATCAATGAACCATTAAAGCAATGTTACAGACAGAAGCATATCCCCTACATTTAAAATCACATTCCAGGATTTCCAGCATAGCTGCTGAAAGCTATTGAGGCAAAAGCTAATGCAGGATATTCTTTTTCTCCTCAGCATAATAAAAAGTCATCCAACAACAAACACCCCATTACCACAGCTAGACTGCCTTCACTCACACAGCAAGGCTACTGCATTAACCCTTGAGTATTTCAACACTGCATTACCAACAGCAGCACAGGTATTTTCTCCATGGCAACTCAATACTGCTGCTGGCTAACCACTAAATATTGACATTTATAAATACTATATAACAGTATTTGTCTGCTACCATGAAGTCTACTTCTAGCAGCAACACCATAAACTAAAAATTCCATTTCTTCTATCTTCATTTTTCATTTTTAAAAAAATTATTCAATTTACATAAACTGTGAATTAAGATAGAACAATGCATATGTTTATCTCTTTTAAGGAAATACACTAATATTTCAGGAAAGTAACTTCCCAATACACATATCCTACTGAGGGGGAAAAGAGTAAGAAAGAACGACAGCTGAAGCTTGGCTTTCTGCTTGCATAAGCCCAAGAAAACTAGCAATGTCATACTATCACAAGCCACTGACTGCTTTTTCTCTGAACTATGATATTCTACCAAGATAATGCCATGGGTTGAAACCACAAATGAAAAACTCAAGAGTGCTGGTTAAGCACCCAAGAACATGGATTTTCCTCACTATTCTGTTGAAGTCAAAATGCCACGTTCATTAATTGCATGGATTAATTCAATGGGTTAACATAGTCATCAGCACTGACTTGAAATTCCATAGCTGAATAATACTTCTTGAATTACAACATGTGAAGAATGTATTAAATATTTATCACCTTAATCTTACCTTCAAACATAGCTAGAAGTGTATCAGGATCAGTCTTCACATCTTGAACTGTCTGCCATGGTATTAAAAATGGCTCTTTGTGCACAATCCTTGAAGGACTGACATTAGCTGGATCGTAGAACTTTACTGGGAGAACACCAAATTCAATTAGATGTATGTAAGCCAGCCAAGCCAAGCAACGGTCACTTGCAGTAAGGTGTTCTGATATCTTTTCATTTGCTGATTTTAAAGCATTCTGTAAAGGTTGAAAGAAATATAATGTATTTCAGCCACAGTCTTTAAGATTGAAGAATGGGAAAACAAGAAGAGTAGGTTTTAATATTCTCAAAACTTTAGTCCTAGAGACGAGATAAGAACTAATTATTTATGTCAATCAGAATCATATACAGCTTATGTGAATGCGTGGATATTCAAATTACACAGGGTTTCTAGTAAAAGGTTCAGAAAAACTGCAGAAGATTGTTATTGCAAAAAGTGAAGTGACACTTTGCAAACCTGCATCTCTCAACCTGTGTTCATGCCATTTTCCTGCTTCATTTTCTTATTACTTCCAGTTCCACAGAAATAATACAACAATATCTCTGGATACAACTCATCTACAGCCTGGATTCAACTTGCTGTATCCTGCTAGGTTTTGTGCATTTGGGATTGTTTGTTTGGCTTGGGGTTTTTATTTATTGAATTCTAGTTATAAAACTGAGTTACACCTATTCAAGTCTACTGAAAGGGCCACCATCTCTAGACATGTTTTAAAAAATGTTTTGGAAACCTTACTGAGAACAAGGATACCACTTCAACTTTTTGTACTAGTCATATGCAAAAATAGAATAGTCCAATTAAACTAGCAGATCCCAAATAAAATAATTAGAGCATGCAATTAAATAAAGTCTAAACACAAATTCTTTCTAAAACACAACAGAACCTCATGACTAGTGATGTGCCAACATTTTTCTGGACAAACAGTATGTTCAAAGAATGAATTTTTCAAAATAATGAATAGATTTGCAAATTCATGCAAAATTCAGCAGAACACATGTCCTGAAGTTGGTGAAAACTGGTGTTTCAAAAGCATTTCACTTAATACTAGAAAAATAAGTCCACAAAATCCTTTAAAAATAGCTTTCAATTTTTCCAATACACACTGCTATTTACTCTGAAGTAGCAGTTACTTTGAAGTTATTTTCTCTGAAATACAATTAAATAATCTCTTGCCAAGCCATTCTTTTGTACTACACATTTCAGACTAATTTGCAAAGAAAGTTTAACTTTGTGATGATGCTTTGCAGAAAGGTAAGGGTAACCAACCAGTGTTATTCCCCCTAGATTTCCATGTTGATTTGACACAAACAGTTCTTTTCTCCACAGCTCTGTTATTTTTATGCATTTAGAGTTACATTTCTCAGTACATTTGGGGAAAGCCAGCACATCATTGTGCTTTCTTATTCCAACTGGAGCCAGACAAAAGCCTGAGATTCTCAAACTGTCTGAGGGCAGTGACAAGCTGCAGCAAACAACAGGTGGCACCTGCTGGCAGGAATGAAACAACCTGCAACTGAAAGGACAGAGCTCCTGCTTTGGGAGAGGGTGATGTCCATTTTTCACCCTCAGCCACCACTTTTATCATCTATGCAACAGTTAACAGTCACCTACATTACTTCTACAGTCACAGCTCTGGCCTGAGATAACTCAATGACTTCAGAGTTGACAGGAGCAACAAAATCTAATTTAACAGTCTCCAGATTTGAGAGTAAGGCAATACTGTTAGATAACTAATGTTCTTTCTCAAGAACTACTGGTTTGATAATTTCTGTAGCAATTTTGAATACCTGAGGCAATACTCACAGACCTTTCACTGCAAAACTTGGATCTATGGTTTACAAGAAACCAAACAATAAAATATGTCCCTGGCAATTATTTTAAGACATAGCAGTCTAGGCTATTAGCTACACAAACAAAAAAAGTAGGCAACAAAACCCCCAAGGGCATATCCAGCTTCTACAATGGCATCATAGCTCAAAGCAGAAGCCTCTACTTGTTGAAGAAATTCTTCTAAAGGTGGGCACAAGTTCAGACTACCACAGTCACATGCATTAAAAAGGTAAAGCTATGAAACACTCCTGGGGTGGTAACTTGGAAGTTACCTGCAGCAGAATAAGAGCATTCTGATGTCTTCCTGTAAACAGGCTTAAATGAACCCTGTAGAGAAGAGTTTCCAGCAACTGAAAGGACACAAGATTTGGGTTTTCTCCTCCTCCTGTCACTTCCATTAGGAACTGTAGCATCCTCCCACATACATAGTCTTTTCCATCAAAGGAATTCTCCAAATTCAAAAACTAGAGAGAAATAAATCATAGTAACAACAATCACAATACAAGTAAAGCTTCTAGGTTACGGTTTAAAAATCACACAGATCACAAACTTCAAATAATGCCTTTTGCTATTTTATGAACTGTGTTTCCCTCTATCACACCAAATTTTCATATTAAACCCTGAAAGATATCACTTTTAATAGTCCAAGAACACCCATGTTTTGCACTCAACGTAACACACTGATTTTAAGTAACTTTTACTACCTGAGGAAAACTGATTTCTACAAATAACCTGCAAGAACTTTAATAACTTCATTTTCAACTTCTGAGTTTTCAAAAACCTACAGTGCTTTTCATTTGACACTTTCCCTGTCACACATGCTGCCTTTATAGAGTAGAAAACACAACTTACAGGAATGTTTAATATATACATTGAAATTTTTACTTACTGTCCACCAGATTTGATAAGAGGGAGCATATTCCACTGCTGTTTCACACATCTCCTGTATCTCCTCCTTGGTTCCTCTTTTTGAGAAAAGTCTGAGGTAATGACACCAAATTTCAGGATTTTCTTTGTTGTTCTCCAGGGCTCGAGCCAAAACATTTAAAGTAGAATCTAAACACTCAGATGACGAGCTGTAAAAATTAAATATTGAAAAAAGGACTCACATCAACTGTGTTGGTATTATGACTTCCACAGTATCAAATATGAAAATAGATGCTTTTAATTAGAATGGAAGTCACACACAGTATCTTTTCTTACATGTTGTCCCTTACTATCAAGGTTTCAAAGCTTCAGCAAGTTTTCAAGTTTCAGAGGTTATGAGGTACAATTATCATAGTGCACAGATAAGTACTCTATGAAGACTGCCAATTCAAGAAAGAGTCCAAATTAACTGAAAATTGTTAAGATTTATCTGTAAGCGAAGTTCTCAAGCTGCAAGAATATAAAGGCATTTACATCATACAGGCTTAAGAACTTAAGTAGATATTTTAGAGGTGTAGGAAAGTTAGTTATATTTTGTCAAATATTTAATTTACTTCCTACAGTCATTAAATATAAGCCTTTATTTCAGCATATCATACAGGTTCTCTAAGACATTAAAAAAATTGAAATTTTATTTTTTGAAATAAAAAATCATGAGATGACACCCACCAAGTAATATAAAACTAGCTGAAATAACGGACTGTACTGCAAACCACAGAGCAGAGCTTTAATTCATAAATACATCTTCCATAAAACTACAGAATGCTTCTGATGTCCCACTTATTCTGAAAACATCTTCAGAAATTATTTTGCATGGACATTTATGCAAAGAAATATGCAAGTCTCAAGAAAAGCTAATACAGTTAACCATGCATAAGTCTAAAGCCTTCCCAATCCCACTACTTTCACCTACTAAAGCAGTCAAATTTCTTCAGAGTACTGAGGAAGTAGGAATGGAAGAGATGGCTGTTTTAAGGAAAGGATGCATATCTTCCACTAAGTTTTCTCCCTTCTTTTCTTGATTGCTTCCCAAGTACACTTATATTTAGAAGGCATGCTCTTCTCATGCTGCTACTTGCTGGTAACGCTTCTATTACTGGCCTTTCCAGGTCTACCCGTTCTATTGTTCAGGCACTGACTGATAAACTGATTTTTTCCTATATTTTCCACTATCCCCAGTTTAAACAAGGCTTTTAAAGTAGAGCTGCTCCTCTCCATTCCCCTTACTTCCTGCTACAGTTGCTCAACTGTACCTCACTATTAAAACTGAAGTCAATCATCATAATGGATGAAACCATCATGACAGAATTCCTATCCAAATTATCTGATTGCCAATAGAAACATGGTACCCTGCAGCATAATTTTAAGGAAAAGAAGCTAGAGAAACTCAGGAAACCAAAGTTAAAAAAAACAAAAACAAAACAACTAGCAGAACTACACTTAAAAGAAAGTTTGCTGATGAAAATAATCTTAAACATTATTCCAACCATTCACTCTGTAGAGAATGATTTAATTGGTCCACTTTTACTGCTGGAAGTATAACATTCCACTGTAACCTTCACAGAACACTTTTTAAACATGAACAATTACTTCTCCCACACTACCTTCCATCAACTTCCATTCTGAAAAAGAATATACCCATAGATAAACCATCAGCATAATTTATTACTCATATACTGTACTAAAACCAGTAGGAAATATAATTTATTTTTAACCTGTTTAAAGTAATGAATTATTTGTGGCATTGTTGAAGAAAGTTCTTTAACATCAAATAGGAAATTTGATCATAGCAGCAAGGGCAAATGTAGCAAGGTCTCAAATGTAGCAGACATACCCTTCATTTTGATTCAAGTATTTATATGCAAGTTTAATCCAAAGCTGTACATCACAGGGGTTTTCTTGCACACTTGCTTCCAAGTTGGAAATGTCATCAGTCTCACTTGTAAAATACCGGACATCATCTGGAGTCACCACAGTATCAAGCACTGGAACTCTCTTTTTATGTTCTGTGGGATGGGCTGCAAATAATACACATTTTTTTTTAAAGAACATCTCCTTTTTAAAACAGTAGTGACCTGTAACTCTCAGAAGAGGTGGCATTTATATATTTCAAGTCCACCCATTGATTACAACTAAATAGCATTATCTCAGCACCCTTCAAACTGTATTGCCTGTAGCGAACTGGTTATATTTCAGAAGTGAAGGAAGGAATGAAAGGATTAGCAGTAAAGGTTGCCTTGATCAACAGACACCAACTAAGGCAGTTCATCAGGCAGCATTAGGAACTAAACACATTTGTTAAAGAAAAATTTCTCAATTATGAGTCTCAAAAAATCCTTTTTAGAGATTTGGTAACAAATCCTGAAGCTCCTACCTGCAAGAGTCACATGTGAAATCCTATCAGGTTACTGATGCTCTCGCAGCTTTCAAGTCTCAAATGTTGCTTAACTACAGCTTTTTTTAACTCCTGACGTCACACCAAATACAAATTCTGTACTAACTGAACACTGATGCTTTTCTATTTAAAGTTCAGGAGGAGGACAAAGGAGAAAGTACGGCTGTTGAAGGAAAATAATTTTTTTTTTAAATCCTAATGGTATGTGGGAAAGGCTGAAACACTCTAGGGAAACAGTTCCTTATGCTCCTTTTAAGAACAAAGTAATTAGAAATTCTACCCTAATTTCCAGTCCCATTGAAGGAAAAGATATAACAGAATTACAAGTTTTATCCAAAAACTTATGCAAAATGAAGTCTGCATACAGGAAGTATAAAGTCAAGAAAATTATTAAAAACATTGGTTTTCTCAAAAAGCCCTTTAAAAATCAAGTGTTAGAAAGAGATGGGTAGGTTTTTTCCTCTAGTAGTCCTTTAAAGGGTGCCACACATCCAGATTACCATATTTAATAGGTCCAACAAACTGTTCCTCTTCACTGCTGCTACTATCTAGCAGAGGCTTTCTCCAGTACTTTGGTCTCCATTTCCTTTTCTCTTTCCAAGTTGTATGTGGAGGTGCTGTGAACAAACAAAGTAGTAAAAATTCTTTCATTTTTCTGTATTCAAGAGTAAAATATTTTTCCTAATAAGGATTTTAGATAAAAAGTTTCTGTGAGTTCAACAGAGGTGCATAAATTTCAATACAACTTATTTAAAATTGATTGTGCTTAAGTGCATAAATAAATTCTACAAATGGAACTCCAGAACTATTGTATTATTGCCTTAAACTCTGTAGACTTTATTTTACCATAATCAGAATTTATAATACTGAGATAAATAAATTATATTAAACTACAGTCTTGGTTTACAAAATCATCATGGTACTTTCATAGTTTTTATACATACATATATATATATATATATATATATATATATATGGTATTTGATCTACCAAGCTACTTACTGTGACTTTTACTCTCGTTGACATTGCTGGCCAAAAGAACAGCCATCTGATCCACTGACATACGATCTCTGTTTATACCAAAAAGTTTTTCAACATATTTTTCTGAAACAAGAATATGTGCAGCATAGGTAAGCATCTAGATTAAAACAGTTAAGTAACTTAACAGCATTTTAACACAATCTATGACGAATTTACGAAATATGACTGCTTTAAGAGGCATGGTAATTTAACACACTACCACAAAGAAATGAAAAATAAGCAAGTTCTATTTGGCAATTTGCCTATATGGCAAAGGCATTCTTATAAAATTCCAGCTCCACTGAAACAGGTCAGTCCAGTAGTTACAGAAAGAACTGAGGAAGACAGAGAGGTAAAGATGCTCACTGCTCCCCAACACCCTGAATCCCAACAATACTTTTTGAATGAAATGTTCCTCACACCAGTGATTATTTTCTTTCTGTAAGACACCAATGTAACTACCCACTAACAAAGGACTGAAATGGACAGCCTAAGAAATTTCGTATAGCTGTATCTTATATCCGTTTCACATCAAAGTCCTTGCAACTAGAGCTTTTAATGAAACTCATTCCCTTCAGAAATTTTTAGATACAAAGGAGAACAAAAGACTCAACCTGTGGCAGTGCTGATTTCCTCATCAGTGCTTTTTTCTGAACAACCAATCAGTTCTAAATTGTAAGACAGAATATCCTGAAAGAGCTGCTTACGGCTAAGAGTGCAATCTTTCATGTGCTGCCTAAAACAAAGAAATAAGCAATTAATACATTTATCATAGCAACAAAATATTAAGAAAATTTTAGTACACACTTGGGTGAGGAATAAAGAAAACAATACCCACAGAAAAAGTATTGTTTGCTTTGAAATTTGGTTAAAACGTACCTGGGCTTTTTCTAAAATTAAACCTACAGCACAGTATTTAGAACCTTCCAGTTCAAATAAGGTAATTATAAGAACTAGATATCACTTTATATTTTTAAGAGTCAAACAATGGTCTGATGACAGCAGCTAAAAGCTGATCCAGAATCAAGTTCACTCCTATTTTACCAGTAGTCAGGTTTCCATATTGACTTCATTCCTAACCAATTTATATCCACTTTTAAATGTACTGCACAAAATTGGTAAACAATTTATTTTTTAATACAATTAACTCCAGCCTTTAAAGAAACAAACTTAGCCAGTACTTTTCCCAGAAACTAGAATAACACTACAATATTATTGGTTTTTTACTTCATCATTTATTTAGTATACACTTCTCATATTAAATGTGCTTAACAGTATCAACTACTATGTGAGGCTCTACAAGTTGAAGTTATGCTGAAGTTTTGTATAACCAGACCCACTTGAATTACTAGAAAAACGTTAAATATACTCTATCAGGCCATATTATTTTTCTAAATTTGCACCTAAAGAGCCTCCTCTTTCTTCATGGCTTAGCTGAAAGGGGTTTTTCTTCCAACTAAGTACCTGTAATAGAGCATTAAAAATAACCTTGTCTAGAACTTGTGCACAGGATCACATATCCAGATCTTTCAAATTAAAAAAAGTACTTATTTCAGACTTAAGAGTCAGACATGTAGAAGAGAGGTTTAGTTTAAGTCACAAAAATTAAAAAGAACTTACCACTGACAGTCATCATCATTACAGGTGCCTGTCAAATCAAAGCGGCAGAAACACTGTTTTGGCTCAATCATATTGCTGTATGTTATTGAACTGAGGTACAGCTTTTCCTTGGTACGAAAATAAGGACTAAACCTAAAATGAAACAGCGAATTATTGTCATAAAGTACACAAGGCAAGACATCAGTTTTCTAAAAAAATTAATTAAAAAGTCACTCACAGTATTAAATGTCGTTATTTCCAAAACCCTGCTACTAATCAAAAGCATCATCAGCCTACAGGCTAAGAACAAGGCAGAAATAGCGAGAGGAAGGGAACAATAGAATACTTCTCAACCTAATTAAGTTTTCCTCTAGCATTCTCATCTCCTTTAGGTGCAGAACTTCATTAATATGAAAACAGGAGTGTAGTAAAAGTATGGAAAGCAGACTACTGAAAGTGCATTTCAGTAGTTTATAGAAAATCTCATGCTCTAATCAGCATTAAGACCAACATCAAACAGAAGCGTAAAGATAACTGTTAAAGACTAACTTGAAGAAACAGTAGGAAAAAAATAAACATATCAACCTAAGAATGCATAAACAAACAAAACCAGTCTTAGTCTAGCAGACTAACACTTATTTTAAATCTTCAGCTGAAGTTTGACTATATCAATTTTGGGATTTATAGCTCCTTCAGGAATTGACATTATAACCTACAAATTAAAATGAATATTCCTCTAAAGATGGCATCCTCCATCTTCTACTACACAGCAATAAAAAAGCTGAAGCACATGGTAGGATACAAGTTCTCCAATTTAAATTCAACTTTTCTTGCCTAAAATTTGATGTGTAGGAACAAAGTTCTCTTTAGTCAAAAAAGAGATGTGCCAAATTGATTACACTTGCAGATATTACTGTCAAGTCAAGATGAACCACTATGATTATGCCTCTTTCCACTGAGGAGGAATCCAAAAATAGATGACTGAGCCAATTTTGACTCAGATTATGTAAATCCTAGCCAAGTTCAAAGACTGCATAACTGAAATATGCTTCTTGGATTTACATTGCTTCATACTAGATATAAAAATCGTGTTTCCAAACACTTAACCACCTTTTTAGTTTAGTTGTGCAATAAAATGTAACTGCAGCATACTGCACAAAACCAAGGAACATGTGCACAGCAGGAAAAAAAAATGAATAAAATCATTAGATTCCCTAAACCAGGCAATATTGTTTAGGGATAGTCAAGTTTCTCACTAGGACTTATCTTTCTGTACATGCCTGGGTATCAAGGAAGAGCACTGAAGACCATATGAACAAGAACACACAAGCATAAGTCAAAGAGCTGCTACAGTCTTCATACCTGTAGGATTTAAATAATAGAAGAGGACTACGATACGGTCCAAATGGAAATGGTTTCACTTCAGCTTGTTTACTTTGTGACGTAAAAAAATCCATGTCCACTGAAATTTCCTAGGAAACAGATAAACAGACATCCAGCAGTTGCAATAGCACCTGATAATGACAAGCTTCATGTTTAATTGTAAAACATTTACCTGACCACACAAGAGATCTTCCTTAGGCACAATAAGGGCAGTACTTTTCATTAGCAGTTCTTTCAAGCTGTCAGCTTTAGCATAAAGTTTTTTCAGTTCATCGACATTCAACCCAAGGAACAACTCAGGCTCCTCAGAAGCCTTTTTAGAAAGTTTGTTTATAGTTTCTTGTTTTGGAGTGTCCATGTGTTTAAGATTTGGCTTAGTAAAAGAATTTGATTCTCTGAAAGATCTCCTTCGTTCTCTGTTTGAATTAGACAAAACTTCATCATCAAAGTAATTTTCTTCACTGTCCAAAGTCAATTTGTCCTGTGTAAGATCATGAAGTGATGGCTGAGGTAATGCAAATTCAGATTCCTCTTCTACATGAGGTGCAGTATTTGATTGTTCCTTGGTTTGAAGTGCGCGGGCCTCCTTCAACTTCTGAATCTTTAGAGCATATTCATACTCTAATTGCTGCAGTCGTTTTTTCTCTAGTGCAATCAATTCTGCTGAAGGCTTTTTTGGACTTGATGCAGGAGACGTATCCAATTTCAACATTTTGCTTGGCTAAAAAGGAAAAAAAAAATCTTTATTTCAGCAAAACATTAATTCAGAGTTTACAAAAATGTATTTTAAACTCTTGCCTGAAGATTTCAACAAACAGCAAAAAAACCCAAAAATTTGCCACAATTCAAGCAGCAGATTTGCAGGTTTTGCGATAAAAATTGCTCTACATCATACACAGGGAGGGTTTCAACCCTAATTAAAAGTTGAGCTATAAAACAAGTACATATGATGATGTTGGGAGTAGGAGAACTAAAATTTAGAAAAATATTTTAGCCTTGTTTTTGTTTATTTTGCTTTTCAAAACAGTATCAGATCCATTCTACAGCAACTTAGCATGATAGTTTAACAAAATCGTTGATGTCTACAGACAGTATTTTCTTTTTTCACAGCCATATGGCTCCTCTTATTACTTATCTATGAATGCCATTCCCTTAGCATAGAAATGTAGGTTTTGAAGAATTTTCTTCCTCAAATCATTAATGCCCTTTTTTGAATTCTCAAAAATGAAAAAAAAACCAACAGGAATATTCCCTACATTGTTTCTGAAATGTTTTCCTGAAATTCCACTTGAACTTTGTTAAGCAAAATTGGTATTATTTTTCAAGTAGTTTGGTTTAAAATCATGCTGACTTACACCAAGATGATCCTGCTCTAGCTTTCGTTTCCCAATTTCCTTACTTGCTACTGCTTTTGCTCGAGCAAGTTCTTCTCCATATTTTAATGCCAGAGCTTTTTTTACTGTAACTCGTTGTTGAACTTTATGTATCTGAAAAAATAAAAATAAAAACGAAATACTACAGCAAGATGCAAATTTACAGATATGACCAGATAAAATAGAATTACATGTAATTAATGAGATATAACATAGCTAGACAGGAGTTAGTAAGTAATTCAAAGAAAATTCTACTGCCAATTACATGCTCCTGAAGCCTCTTGAGAAATGCCTTGTTAGCATTCAAGATCTTCTCTGTTGCTTGTAGCTGTTCAGACAGTTTGCTAATTTTATTTTCAGCAATTCGAACATTCTCCCTCTTCCTGGCCTGTTGTTGCAGTAAATTTTTCAAGACAGACTCATCCTTTATCAACAGCATTCTGAAATAAAAAGAATGTACACAATTTTTTCCAAAGGTGAACTACTTAGAGCAACTGCTGCTCCTCCAAAATCCCAGTTATTTAAGAAAACAGTTCTCCTCACTCACAAAAAGACTACAAATTATCCACTCCAGACAGCCCTATCATCCATAAGACACTAAGTACTGTTAATATATACAGCACATTTCAGCATCCCAAGTTCAGCATGTAAGTATAGCACAGAAAAAAACGTTTAGTTAGAAGGACAGGGGAAGGTAAGCAAATGCTTGATCTTTAAGACTATTTTTAATATAATGACAACCAAAACACATACACTCTTGCTCTCTCTTAAGTAACAGCCTAGTTCCATCTTAGGGGACATACACACACTACCAGATTACAAGCCAGTATTATGGCACAAAAATAGAGTAGACAAATTATGAAAAATTATGCATCAAAGGAAGATAAACTCTTCGGTAGATGGGTGTGGATAAAGAGAGGACGGAAGACTGCTCTTCAGTTGATGACTGACCACAACCCAGTTTGTTCACAAGACCATATATAAATAATCAAGTGGCAAAAGAAGCTGAAAAGAGGATGCAAAGCCCTTCTACTTACAGCTACTTCGTAATTTGAAATTAGGGTGAGACACATGGAAGAGGCACAACAGAAGAGAAAAGCCATATTAGGTGGCACAAATCATATTCTCATCACTGAACATAATAATTTGAAATTAGGGTGAGAAACATGGAAGAGGCACAACAGAAAAGCCATATTAGGTGGCACAAATCATATTCTCATCACTGAACATACAGCTGAAAACACTTAGTATGACAAATCCTACTTAAAAGTTATCAAACACCACACTGGCAATACAATACAATTTCTTTTGCACAGCAATAGAATTTAAGGCTGAATAATTCAAGACAACAGGAAAAATCATTTGTTTTTCTTTAAATGCTACACATTTGAAAATATTTACTCTTCATCCTGTTAAGGAAAAGGTAGGACTTGTGACAGTGAAATGTATACCTGTTTTTCTTCAGCTTTGCTTCTGCTTCTGTGACTTGTTTGGTCACTACTGCTATTCTCCCAATTCCATCAACTTCACAATCAGAATTTGCAGGGGACGAACTGTTCTTCACTGGATCAGACTTAATTAAGCGCTGTTTCTCACGACTGAAACAAATGTAAAAAAAATTCAGTAGCCTCAACATTCATTTTCATGTGTACTCCCAAGAGTTTTTAAATATTTAAAAAGAGTAGCAGGACAAGATTTCAAGTTAAAAGAAACAGTACTTTCCACAACTGCAATCAGCTACTCCAAGTCAGTTCAAATCCTAGGATTTTCTTTAGACCTCTATGTCATCTTACCAAAAAACTACATGGGAGGCAAAACCTGAAGGTGACGGCAAGGTTTTTAAACTCAGATCTTCCTTCAGGTCACAAAAGTAGACTAGTTAGTAAAAGGCTACAAATAAAGCATATCTTACATTAACAATTAAACAAAGGTTACCTGGCAATCTCTTCTTTTAGAAGTCTGTATTCTATTTTCTTATCTTCTGGCAGAGCTTCTGGAGTTCTCATTGGATCATTCTCTTTTTCTGATTTTGGAGGGGCTTTGATTTTTGATGCCTGTGACAATTAGACTCAAGTCAGTACCAATCACACTACTTTAAAATACAGCTTTCAATACAGTAGCATTTGTGAGAGGAATTTCAGCACTAGCTTAAAGCTGTTCAATGCTAGTAAGATCTTTTAAGACACTACATTTTTGCCTAACAATGCATTGAATTTTTATTGAAAAAATCAAACCAAATATATATTCCAAGTTCTATCTTCAGAATGCCATCTTCAACAAAAAACTTTTATTATCTTATGCAATCCAAATTACAACGTAGCTCTCCAGACAGGACTCTCTTACCCATTTTTGATGCAATTCAGTATTTCTTGACTTAATTCTAAAGTTTAAATTTTTATATATAAAGAAAAATCATTAAAATTATGAACATTTTGACAGCACTTACCTCAACATTTCTCCTTGCTTCTTTTATCATAGATTCTAGTCCTCCAAACACACTGCTAGTTGAGTTAGAGGGCTCTCCATCAGACTCACTGTCATCTGAGTCATTTAATGTAACCACAACAGACTTATGTTTTGGAAGCTGGGGTGAGAATGTAAAAAGTTTTACATGTAAGAAGACAAAGTTAGAGACACAGGTGTAACAGAGAACATACTTGCAAGAAGAGAAAAAGGTTAACTCTTTTTGTTACCATGCACACCAATCCCACATTGTAAGAAAAAAATAAGCATTTGTACATCTCCACAAGACAGTAATATTACACAGTCTTGATATTGTAACATGAAAGGTACTCCAACGTTTCCAACCTACTCCCAAGTATCTGCAGCACATTTATTGATTCATGGTCATAGCATACAAATCTCAAACATCTAACTCCTGAACTTGATTCATTAATTTAATTGCAATTAAAATTATCATCTGTCATTTGCAAGGAATTTTTTTAAGAAACTGAAAGGTAACAGGCAATCAAATCTGCATTAGAACTGGTGTGGCAGCCATGTCAAAATCTCTCATCTTTCTGCTACATAGTCTCTTGTCCCACAGTTGCACTAAGATGATCTTAGTAGCTGCTCAGGCAGTTTAACTGGCAGAACACCAACAGAATGTAATGAATAGATTAAATAATCATTAATCACCTTTTGCCAACACAAATTTTAAAATTTTAAAAACTCACTAAAGATCAGGTGACCACCAATTCCAGCACAAAGAAAAATGCAGAAACAAGCAGACAACCAAGATTAACCTCAAATGCTCTGCAGTTACAGCTTACTAAAAAGGAACTCAGTTCACATTTCCAGGACTGCTCTTCTGATCTCCCACTGTAAATCTGGACAACTATAGCTATATGTTACCCTTCATCTCAGAATAGAACCCTGTCAAAACTCTAAGTGTCTTTTAAAGCATTAACACATAAAAAACCCACAAATTTTTTAAATGAAAAATACTCAAATTTCCACAATCAGTTCTTTTTGATTCTCTGGGCAATTCTCAAGACACGGGTTTTATCTACTACTGCTGAACATACTCCAGTTGCATCAATTTTCCACCACAACAGGATAGGCAGGTGCAATTGCAGTTTATGTTGGTTCAAGGCACTGGCTCTCCTCACAAATACTCTCTTCCAGCCACACTCATAGACATGCTAACTCTGATGTACACACAATTCACTGAAAAAATTCAACTCCTCCTAAAAGGAAAAGTACTTTTTCCCCCACAGAAGTAAGTTTTCTAATCAATTTAGCATGTTAAGTAAGTTCAGCAAAGGGACCGGCGCTCCAGACCCCATTTTAAAGGAAGGAAGACACCAACTGGCCAGGTGCAGGGAGAAGAGCAAGACTGCCTCTGTTTTGGCAATGGTGTCCGTGCTAGTCTGGATGAGAAAATAATTGAACTATATTTACAATCTCTTAGTTCACTATATGATGGCATATCCTTATGCTCTCTTCAGCTATAAATTCTTGCCTCAGTGTCAAAGTCTTTCTAGAAGAGCATAAGATTTGTCAAAAGCTGACTAATAATTCAAATGCTTAACTGAAGCTTCACTCTTCTGTGCTCCATCACTACAAAACCAAAGTCTAAGTCTGCTCTTCACTTAAACTGAACTCAGTTTCAACTCATTGCCTTATTAGTAGGAAGCACCAGTATTTCCTTACTGTAATCACTGCTCGTGGAAGCCTCGGTACTCTAACAAACTTTGTACTTTGCACTCGTGGCTGAGACACAGTATTAATACTGACAGCAGACAGATTACTTCTTGGCACAGGCTGCAAGTTGTCTGGAACAGGAGGGGAAGGTGGACCACTGTTACTTGATGTTTCCTAAACAGGAGAACAAAAATATGGTCTTAAAAATACACACTATATATAGCTGTTTTAAAAAGCATCAGTATAAATGAGACTGCTTCATACACGTCTTGGAATTTGAAAATGTGATTTAGCCAGACTATTGAAATGTACCAGACAAATGCTGCAATTCTGCAGTAATATCAAAAAGGCACACAAGACAAGGCCAGTTATTCACAGGTCAACTGCCAAAGACCCTTTAAGTAAGGTCAAAACCAATATATTTTTCAAAACTAGAAGCTTAGCTTCTCACTCCAAGAGAAATCCTCTAAACAACAAAAAACAGTGAACCTCTTCCAACCTCTTATCCTAGGAGGCTGAAACAAAGTTACTTGTCTTACTTTCTAACTGTAAAGTTCAAAAATAATAAACACTTTCTGGCAGAAAATTCCCATTCCTTTGACTTACTCTATTTTCAGTACCTTGAAGTTTACTAATTCATTCAGAAATAACATGAAAGGTGCAACTTATAATTCCAGAGTGGCTCTTGTTGATTTTTAAGTCTCTAGAAATGCAGCATAATACCCCTGTAATCCTCACTTACAGCAGATCACACTGAAATTTTGGTCAAGGTTGCCATCTAGAGGCTTACATTCAAAAAACAATAGAGTACCTCAGCTCTGAAAGCACGCTTGTTGGCTAGAGACTTGAGCAATTCTTCTCTTAAGAGCATCTCCTCCTCCTCTTCCTCATCAGCAAACGGAGGTTTTGGTGGCTGTTCAGGCTCTTCAGGGGGAAGAGGGGGAAGAGGTGGAGGTGGCTCAAGAGAAACGCAAGGAATACCCTCCATGTAAAGATGGCTCAAAGACGTTACAGGCTGAGAAAGTAAAATAAAACAAAGGTTTGAAATGTGAAAATTACTACCCCTTTATGATTACTAAGCAGAGGTTGAGACCGTGATTATTCCATGGTTTAGAAGTAACCTAAACTGTGTCAGTTTAATTAACATTCAAACTACACTTACATGCCTGTCAAAGGCTGTGATTGAACAGTAAGTTATTTCTCACAGAGGTTAATGGAAGCAATAAAGTTAGATCTGGATAGTGGAAACCTTGGAGATATACAAACTAAATGTGAGAATCTGAACCAGAGGTAGTTTAGCCAGAGAAATATAGTTGACTAGCAGTCTTTAAACAGTTTTATGAACTTTCTTAGCTAACAAAATTACAATTTCCCTCAGTCAAAAGCTCAGAAGGTGTCATGAGAAGAAATGGTACCTTTCTATCACTTTTCTGAGTAACAATCATTCACTGAAAAAAAAAATGGCAATGAAAAATCTCTGCACTAATTGAACTTCCATGTGGACTCTTAGGTGAGAAGACAGAAAACACAGTCAAAAGGCACAAAGTCTGAATGACTGATGAGCTGTATGTCTTGGCTTTCCCTCCTCTCTAGGTAAAAAGTCAGAGATCAAGCTTATCTACCTACATACGTGGCCTAGAGATAAGGAGAAAAGTTGCCTTGTGCTAACAGTTCCAAATTATTCTTTTTCCTTATGTGCTTCAGACAATTTTTGCCTTCTGTATGAAAAAGCACAGTTCTAACAATTAAGAGAATTTCAATTCAATAGGGAAAACCTCTGTTAACCAACAACTGCATGAGCCAAGAGGCAGCTGAAATAAGGAGTTTTTTAAAAGCAACCACAAGTCTAACAGATAGTTCAAGGGAATCATTAAACAGAGTATAGTACCAAAACCAGAATCTAAATTTAATCCTATCTTTAGCATTAGGAATCAGATAAAAAATGAGAATTATCAAGGTTACTTACTGGAATTGGAGGAGGTAGTGGCAAGGAAAGTGGTGGTACTGGAGGTGGAAAATATCCTACTGGACACTCAAAGAAAGGAGGCTGAACTGGAGAAGAAGCTGCAATTAAAATACTGAATGTAAGATATCTGACAGGTATTTATTAAACAACAACTCATGCTTTATGCATCAACTGATCTAATGGAGCAGAAAAAGACAAATGTTTTTACAGTGCACCGATTTCAAAGGTAACACCAGACATAGCACAATGTCTTGTCTTTACATGTACATATATTTTTAAAGAGTAGTTACATTTTTCTTTTCTGTTTTACATACAGAATGTAAGTACAGCCAACCAGTACTGCTGAGGTAATCCAGCCTTCAAACTTAATTTGATTTGCAAGAATTTACCTTCTCAAACAAGAATCTCAGTAGCCTGATTACAGACTACCTAAAACACAACACAAGGTAGGACAGAAGCAGACCCAAAACACTGCTGATAAATTCTGGAACACTGAACAAGAAATTAGATGCTTTATCAATACAGATTTGTGTAGCTTACACATACAGCATAGCAGGTATAGTATTTTAACAAATAATGTGTAAGGAAGGCTGACAAGAAAGGAGAAAAAAGAAGCAAAAAAAATAAAAAATGGTGGAAGATGAAAAGCAAGAGAAAAAGTAGCCAATCAAGTATTATGCTCAATGAAGTTCTCAACTCTCCACATGCTGAGATGGAACACAGAAACCCAACTACCCTAAATGCAACTCAGACTCAAGAGTCAATAAATCATTTAGGCTGGAAGAGACTTCTGGAAGGTGTATGACCCAGCACAAGTGCTCAAAGCTTTGGGCTGCCCCCAAAGTCAGGTTGTCAAGTTCCAGGTATATTTGACCATAGAGATTCCACAACATTTAAACCTCTGCTAGTGTTTGACTATCTTCTATCTAAGCAGAATTTGTTTTGTTGCAATTCAAGTGTTGCCACCTGTCCTTCTGCTGCCATTTGACTGACAAGCTTGGCTCTGTCTTGTCTGCAACAGCCCACTAAGTAGTTGAAGACAAGAGCAAAATCCTTCCTCAGCCTTCTCAACACAAACACAGCTTTCTCAGTCTCTTTCTCTAAGCCAAATGCTCCAGCCTCCCAATGAAATTTATGAAAAACAAGCCTGAAGCAGTTTCCCTTAGTCAAAAAGGCTAGGCTCATTCTAGAATGTCACTCTTCTACTGTAAAACCAGAAAACTGGCAATCTCATCAGTGATTACAGGCTTCTCCAGGCTCTGACCCCCAAGAGCCACAGTGCCACAACGCAGGCTATGGCTTGCCTGTCACCCAAAGCCATACTGGCAACCCACATGTCACTCAATGTCCACTGGGACCCCAAGGCCCTTTTTTTTTGCAAGCAAAGCTCCTGTGCAGTCAACACCCTGCACAGCTGATTGAGAATACACAAGCATAAACCTACATTACTGCAATGAGAAAAATATACCCTGAAGACCTTAAAAATACCACTACAGCAGGGATAGAAAGAGTCAGCGTTAACACAATCAGCTCACCTTAAAATTTTAGTTCTGTAATTCACACAGCTCAAAACACTTTCTTTCCAGAGCAGTGGCTTATTTCCTACATTTAACCTATTTTTACCAACCACCATATAAGGAAGCTGTAACTAAGTCTTACCTGGTGAGTTAGTTTCACTGTCTGTATCCATAGCAACTTCATCATAATTATCATACTGATATATGCCTCCTGCACTCTCTGTAGACTGCTTATCCAAAGACCATCTCAAGTCTGTATCTGATGACTAAACACACAAAAAGTATTTTATTTACCTGGTCTTACATCATTATTTCAGAGTAAACCACTAAGAAATACATTCTGGAAGAAGGCCCTTAGAATTTTTCTTTTAATTGATTTATAAATACAATTTATTTATCTTGTACAAGAAACTAAATATTACCTTTTAATCAAATCTACTGCAAGTAGCAAGTACACAAATCCACAGGCAGTTTTAAAAATATCTCTTCCAGGATGGTAGGGTGGGGGGTGTTATGATGCATGGAAACAATTTTTAAATACCTTTTAGGTCATTGTGTATCTGTTAAATGGACATGGTTATGTATTTCTGAAAGACTGCATGTAAATTAAATTCTTTATTATTACTGGTAATCTGCCATGGCAACTACCAAGAATGCTTGAAATACCCTTGCTAGAAACAACTCTCAGGTAAAGAATCTTTTTATCATCCCAGAAGGAGCCACATGCCACACTGAGACAAATCCTCTGAGACTGTCAACTCCTAAATCAGACTGTTTAAAGATCTCCTAACACTGTATGGATGCCAGTCAACGTTCAGGACTGAAAATATGTAGAACACCTAGGATTGAAAACATGCAGAACACCTATGTATGACTTCACACTCTTTAACTTTTATCTTCCAGAGGCATACAGAAAAAAATTTGGTAGCTTCTAGACTATCTACTATTTTCACAGTCAAATATTTTTAGTCTCAATTTTCCATTCAGTATTAATATAAATATCATTCTTCTCCAACATGACCTCAAACAGGAGCGCAAATTCCTTTAGATGCTGTTTCATCTTACAGCAATAGTAGCTCCAAGCACATGAAGCACTCAGCTCCAAAGGCTGTATTGCTTCCAGGCTGAAAGAATGAATGCTATAGAAATAGTCTTTTTTTTTCTGTAGTGTACCAATGTTTTAGAGACAGACATTAGGTACTCAAGTGCCTTTTGCTGATCTCCATATGAGAAAACAAGAACAGCCACAAGGACAGCATGATGACCACTGCAGTAACTCTATTACTTCATCAATTTGATACTATGTCAAGTTTAACTAACTATCTTTTGTCTTGGCATATCTTATGCCTCAACAAAATAGATTAAATACTAAATGGAAAAAATACTACAAAGAAACCAAGGCCTCCAATCACATTTAAAAAGAAGCAACCCACTGAAATTGTATACAACCGAAAAAGTTTGAAAATGTGGAGAAGAAAACCTTGAAATCTAAAAGAAGAAGGCCAAAGAGTTTCACTGATTGGTTATTGTTAAATTACAGGCTGCTCTTTATCACAATGCTCAAAATGTCTTTAGAAGAAAAATGCTGTATCATTGACTTGCAAAGGTACAACTCATAGAAAACTGATTTTCCAAATCCAAAGGGAATGCTTGTCTAGCATGGGATTAAAACAATGTAAATAGTGAAGTACATTGAGCTTTTCTTTCACTGCTATATTTTGATTATTCTAGGGGTGGGGGAAGCAGGGAGAAGAACAGGGGGATTCAGACAGGATGGTGACACAAAACCAGGCAAGACAGAAATCATTCATGAATCCTAAATGTAATGCCAGAACGCCATGTAAGAAAATTATTACCCTGCTTCTTGATCTCCTCTTTCCTCCAACTAGCTTCATAAATCGATTGTACTGCTCTTCTTGATTTGAGAGGTCCCTAATTTTTCTTATTTCTTCTTCTCTCTTCCTTCTCTCCTCCTCTTCTTCTTGTTTCCTCTGGTCTTCCTCTTTCCGCCTGTCTAGTTCCTTTTGCTGCTGCATCTTCTTCGATGTCTTTGTCTGTTGCTTCCTCAAAGCTTGCTTGCCTTTAAATAAAAAAGTTTGTGATTTATCATCTTACCTAATCAGTTCCACCTAATCCTAGATTCTTCAAGAGCTTTGAGTAAATGTGAGAGTTTAGAATGACTAAAGGCTCATTGCTCACATTAACTTTTTTTTTTGAAGCTATGCCATTGACAGCCATTTCAGTAACATTAAACTTATTACCTGTAGTACTAGGTTTTTTTGTTGAATGTGCTTTTGTACTGGCTTTCATTTTCTGTGTTACACTTTTCGTTTTTGTTAATTTTTCCTTGCTTTCCTTCATCACCTGTTGTTCTTTTTGCTGCCATTTTTTACTAGCAGACTGAAGTGCAAGAAGCCTAAGTTGCAATTCAGACATCTCCTCCTCATCATCAAGCAGCTTCTTGAGAAGAAAACAGAAGAAAGGACAAGACAAAAAGTCAAGAAACATAATTTAACAACTTTTTCTTTACAAGGTCTTTTGAAATCTTTCCCCAATATTTTTATTAAAAGAAAGCTCAAAATCCTACTTTACTGCTAAGTGTAATTTATTAAAAATTGACAGCTCCTATTACTGGAATGTTTCTGGACTGCCATTTGGAAAAAGCTATCAGAGTATCATAATGCAAAATCATGCCTCATCTATGGAGGAATATTTTCTTACCTTTTCAGATGCAACATCTGAACTGCTAAGCTTTCGCACTGATGTTTGCTCTTTGTCTTCTGTACCTTCCAAGAGAAAAAATACCATGTTTTTGAACAAGCTGTTTCTCATGAGACAGAGCTACATTAAAATGATACATGAATCCTAATCTATACAACCATATTTTATCAGTTTCACTGATACACAGTATAAAACAATACCAGTGGTACATGCAAGCTCACGTGAACAAACATTCATATAAATTTAGCATGTCTGATAAAATCATGACTCCATAAGCCTATGGCAAGACTTGTCACTTCTTAGTAACTCTGTCTTAAGGTTCACATGTACTACCTCAAGAAACAGAAAAACAGATTTGCAAACAAGGGGAAAAGACGACTTCTTGTCATGTGTTTTATACCACTATCTCATATCAGCTGCTATGGAGAGCTGAGCCTCTCCTGTTTCACTGGCAACTATTTTGAGTAACTGGTCATTCTTTTGCAAAATTAAACATGAAGGCCCAAAGCTGCAGTAAGAACACACTTGCTCAATTTCACACCAAAGGAAAACAAAAAAGTAGGCATGGAATGAACAGTGGAAATGAATCATACAGCAGACTATAAACATTCAGTTTATAGTTTTCCCACTATAAACATTCAGATGCTAAAATATTCATTTCTTAGATGTCACAAAATATAGCAAATTTTCATAATGTATATATATACACACATATTAACATACTGTATTTTACACATGTATACATAATGCTGTACATATTTCAGTATTACATACTTTATTATAGCAAATAATAAATTAGTAATATAATTGGCTGAAAATAATTACGCATTTTTTATATAACCATACACGTTTATATGCGTCAGATAAAGGAAAGAAACATTTAGAGAAGCTTGGAATTCTTTTGCTAGATTACTTTCTTCAAAGAAAGATTCCTTCCCACAATTCAAAATGGTGAAAAATAAATTCAGATTCTGTACAACTTTAACTCTTCCTAGCATTTCATAAAAATTACATTCAGAAAGGCACTGTTTAAAGTACACCAAGACCTTATATGTAAACAAAAATGAAACTTAAAAAATTCAGAAGTCTTCCTCTTTGCACATGCATGCATTTTTAAAAAATGCATATACAAAAAAGAGTAATATCAAATACCTATATGAACTATAGAAAAAATTTTAAGAAGTTAGTATACTATGTCAAGTTCCTAACCATCTACTTCAGAGGATGAAAGTAGAAAGACAGATGGTACAGTAGGTTTTTTTGATGCAAGCATATGAAGGGACATTCTATACAAGTACAAATGTTCTTTCAAACCAGAAGGGGACAACAAGGACACAACAGGCTAACTCACAACATGGGAAGAAAAGTAGGGAATACTGTCAAGCCTGTCAAAGCACCTGAACCACAGAGAATTAATATGAGAGTCTGAAACTTTCCTAAGTTTTAAGACAATTTCCTCAACTTTTACAAGCCTGCAGAAACATCTAGTACACTATTAAAAAAAAAATAAAATGTGAAAATCAAATTTTGCTGATTTCCCAACACATGCAGCAGGTATTGTGGCACTAAAGAGCTTAATGTAGCATATATTCACTTAATACACATGAATCTGCAATAACTCCAATTAGCTGAATTTGCATTGGATGCCTGCTTTACATTGTCATAAACATTCACTCATACATAATTCATCTGCTTTCAGATCATTCATATATCTTAGATTTGAGTATCATGAAAAAATTAAATGCTTTTAATATGCATATTACAGCATTTATTTTTCACTATTGTATCAACTGTATTATCAACTTCAGTGCTTTTAAGTTTGGAAACTGGATTTTTGAGACTATTTTGCTTTTTAAATATCTCTTTTACTCCTGTGTTCTCTTCCTACAGACTACTAGTTTTTATTACCAAAATTAGTTTTCTTCATATCAGTCAATATCTTCTTCATATCTGTCAATAAAACCTGTATGACCTCTTAAAGAACACACACAAAAAAAAGTCTATTATTAACGGGAAACATACCACAAGGAGAAATTACCTAGAATGAAGTGGTTTGACTACTAATTATCAGTTTTCTCTTTTGTTTTTTTTACGAGATCTGTCTTGTTCTGAAGTCACACATAAATCATTCTGACTTTCACTGCTCTAGTCCTACCTTTCTTCATATTCCTGCCAATTACTCACTTGCACTCTTATTCAATCCATTAACTACTTGGTCTCTTCCCACTCAAATTGATAGTTTACACACAATGGCAAATTAGCGAACACCAGATGACAAGTGATAGCCTCAAGCACCACCCTCAACCACAGCAATCACTCACTAGAACGACATGCAGCCTCAAGAGAAGGAAGCTGAAGTCAGCTGCCTTATTTTGCTGCAGACTTACAAGTAAGCTCAAGCGCTTTTAGTACAGGCCTGGTGGACATGGTCACTTGTTTTTCAGTAACTGGCTGCAATTACCCTTTTTAGTCAGCAGCCCAGACATATCTTGCTCAAGACATTAGTATTCTACACTTTGGCTTCACTTTTTCTACAAATCCTTTCCATTACTGGTCTATGATTTCTTTACTATTTGTTAATATCAATAATGATCAAAGTAATTCTTGTGAAAATGTCTTATGATGTTAACAACACCAAGGTTGTGGGTTTGATCTCTGTATGGGACATTAACTTTAAGAGTCAGACTTGATAATCCTTGCCTTCCAACTCAGAATACTCCATAATCCTGATCTTACACTTGAGAAAACACATAAAGGTGAAATGCAGAAAAAGAGGTCTCTAAATGTTCTCTTTTCAGCTAAAAAACCTCCACATTTTGCTTCTGCAGAAAAGAACAAGGCAAAAGTAAAACTTTCAGCAGAAAGTCAATGATTTCTGCTGTGAACAGCAATTAAAACCTTCAAGTCTTGTCCTCCTGCTTTTTGCCACACAATCAGTCTAAGAAAACACATTGTTTAAAATACAAATCCGAAGCAAAAGCATGCTTCCAAACACGTTTATGTAATTCAATTAATTAAATACCACAAGAGTCAAGTACATTAAATCTTTAACTTGTAACTTTTAACATTTTAATTACAGTGAAGTTTTCCCCAATACCTAATAAACACAATAGGTAATAGCGATGTCTTAAGTTTTAGCTTTCATATTTTTCAGATTCTGTACTGCCTTAGTATGCAACTGTGAATTTCATATGAATTGTTAGCAAGTTCTCTTTACAGTTTAATTAGACAAAACAATCCTTTTCCAGCCCAAGAACACTGTTGCAGCTTCAGGCTCAAAAAGCATAAGTAACAGCAAACTGAGGAGAGCAATCTGGGAGGATGGGACTTCATAACCTGCCTGAAGCTGTAATTGGACTATTAACCCCAATTCGTAAATGGATCAAAAATAAAATTGTAAACACTCAGGACCAAGCGTCCATCTTAGGTGGAGCCACAGCCAGGCTTTTGTACCACCTGAAATGTATCCTTTGAAAGCCTTTTTAATAAATACCTACTTTATTCCTTTAAGACTGCCTAGCCTCTGTTCTAGGTGGCCTCACAAGACATCAATAGCAAGCAAACAAAAGCTCACAAGCTAAAATAACTTTACAAGTATTTCTTTACCTTGGCCAGATTCTGTTGCTTCAGATTTTTGTGAGGACTGCTTCATTCCTTCTTTGCCTTTTTTCAATCTGCTCCTCTCAGCTGGAGTAGGCAGTCTTTGTCTGAGAGGTTTCAGTTCAAATGCCTGAAAGCCCATAACCGGATTTTTCTCCTCAGGAGGTCCTTCTTTTACAGAGTCCGTTTTAATACTGTCATTTTCTACAGTTTTTTGGTCCTCAGTGTCCACTGCTTTTTCATCATCTTGTTTTTCATTTTCTTCCCTGTTGCTCAAAGCCAGTCTTTCATCCTTATTAATGTGTTCAAGTTCTAGTTGTATCTGCTTATACTTCAAGAGCAGATCCTCAAAACTTTCTTCCACAGAGCTTTCATTTTTAGAAGAGTGGTTCTGCTTTCTAGATGGGGACCTTCCAAAAGTTTTAGCTGAATTACAGGTCAAGAAATTCAAGACAAGAACTTGTATAATCTTAAAACAGTAGCAATATTACCACTGAAAACCAATTAAGACAAATGTGACCATTCTCATATATTTTACCTCAAGGCTAGTTTGAAAAATATCCTGAATAAATACAAGCAGCATGCAAAAGCTGTAGCTATTATTACATATTGACAAACATTTTCTCAAACCAACAATTTCAAATAGCCTACTTAGGACAAGAAGGTCATGAATTGCTGAGAAGTCTCATCTCCTACTCACACCACTGTCCTGGAAACAACAGCTATAATGCTGAGATGGTTCTCTACCATGGAAAGTCAAACTTCCAGAATTCGTAACTCCAGTACTGACTCGCCATCTGACATTCTGAAAAAGACAGGTTAAATTTCTTCTTATTCATTTTAGACTTTCATAAAATGCCACATCTAGCCAATACTAAATCTGGCCATAGCACAATTACACACTGCAGTAAATGCAGTTCAGCAAATGAGGTAAGGCACAGAAGAAGCAATGAACAACTTAAGGGAATAAAAAAAAAGTAACAAAGACTTGCAATCAAAACATTCAGAAATGCTGAAGACAACTGGGAATTACTAATTACTCAGAAAAGTTTACCTATGAATGTTCAAGGCAACAGTGGAAATATTCCTAGGCACCTCTGGCCAGAACCAAAGTTGTCACCATTATGTCACTATCAACTCCCCTTACCTTAACCTGACCCTCAAAAATGATCATGTAAAATAATCATGCTCAAGGAGAAACCTCTCAGGATACCAAGTCAGGTTTTACTTATTTCACTCACAGTATCAACCCCACTGTGATAACAGCTGACTCACACACCCAGTTACACAAAATGCTTTTTCAACAACATCACCTCTTAAAACAATAAACAGAGTAAAACCAGAAGCTAAAATAGGTATCCCTCTGAATGCAGACATACTGACTCCAAAGGAAAATGTATTTGTCTCCTGCTCACAATAAGCATGGACTACTTGGATGTTTTGCTGTGTTAAGTTCTAACATTAGTATGAAGAATCTCTGTAAATATCCTGCAAAAGCTACTTCCATAATACCAGGAAATGTTTTGTTATACAGCGCTTTCTTAAGTGTCAGCACAAAAAGCAGAAACCAGCAAAGATAAACTACATAAAATCCAAAAAGCAATCAGTCTATAAGTATGTTTAAAATGCCACAAGCTGTACGCAGTATAACACCAAGTTATGCAATAAGCATATCTGCTAAACTCCCTTCCAACACATATCTACCTCCAAAGAGCCAGCTACATCTGTAGTTTCATAAGTCACAAGCAATTTTGAAGCCAGTAAGTCTAACTGCTATTTCCTATTGAATACTTAAATAGCTTCCAAAATCATCTGGAGATGGATAACAAGACAGTTTTGAGATGTTTTTTGTGCTCAGGATAATGCAATTGCTAGAAACTCCAACCAGAAATTCTGTGGTTCACATACACAGAAACTTTTTTTTAGTGCTTCCACACAGAATGCAAGACCCCATGAAGTGCTGGGAAAGGCAGACAAGCATGTATATATCAGAACAACTGTGCTTCAACCAACTCAAGAGAAACTTCATCCAAGAACCAAAAAGAAGAAATCGGGAGTTAAAAATGAAGAAAAATGTACACTGTGAAAAGTTCAGAATTCAATGGAAACAGCAAGTTCCATAATGGTTCTGTATTTCAGATTCATATTCCACAATTCTCTACGCAAGAATTCCTGGAGAATTACTATATAACAGCTTGAAGTTGCCAAGAATTGAAAGAGAAAAGCCTAATAAAAGCTAACATCCCAAAAAAAGTAACAGGAATTCTTTAAGTGTTTCACCCTAAGGAATGTCCCTTACTCCACTTACATATATATTCTTACAAAACATTATGCAAAGCACAAGTTCCAAGGATAAATCAAGTAAACAATCCCTGTCTCACCAGACTGTCATGGTTTACCCCTGGTCAGCAACTTATTACCCCACACTCTCACTCCTCCCTCCCTTCCATGGTGGAATGGGGAAAGAACTTGGAAAAAGGTAATGTGGGTTGAGGGAACATGGGCTAAAGAAGAACAGTTTAATAACAGAAATCAAGTAAAACAGTAATAATAATGAAAAGGGAGATAACAAAAAGAAAGTGGAATAATGCCCAAGGAAGGAGGGTGATACACAATACAACTGCTCACTCCCCACTGAGAGCAGCCATCAGTGGCTCTCAGCCAGCTCCCCACAGTTTATACACTGGGCACGACATTCTGTGGTGTGCAACACCACTTTGGCCAAGTTTGGGTCTCAGTTCTGCACACTACCAGCTTCTTGTGCACCTCCTCACTGCCAGAGCATGGGACCCTGGTAGTCCATAACTCAGTGTAGGCACTTCTCAGCAACAACTAAAACACCAGTGTGTCACCAAGATTATTCTCACACTACGCCCAAAACACAGCACTGTACTGGCTACTAAGAAGCCAAGATCAGGACTCAAGACACTTAAAACATATTATTTTCCAGGGAGAACTTCAGATACCATTCCAGGCCACAATTCTCCTTGTACAGTTGATATGGAAGTCTCCTCTGAAGTCACAGGCCAATGAACTACACTGGTACTCCAATAATGTTAGCAACATGGAGGTAACTTAGTATTTATTAATTCTCTAATACTGGCTGTATTAGGTGGCAAGGATGTTAAAAAAACAGAAAGTAACTTATATTGAGGGAAAATTATGGACCTTCCTTAATTATGATCCATAAACAACTGAATGCTCACTTACTAAAGAGCAAGAGTAATAGAACATCCTCCATCTACCATGTTTCAACAGGTGCATAAATCTTAAGTTTTAGGAATAAAAACAATCTCATCATCCTCATTTTCTACTCTTGGTTTGAAAATTGAATTAGCCATTCTGAATGCTCTTTTAATTAAAACAGAGAAGGAGACTGCATCAGTCTCATTAAGAAACATTCCAAGTTCTGTTTAGGACAATCTCCACATCTGCCCTGCAAATGACTCCTTACACAGAAAGCAACCACTTTCGCGTACTCAGGGCAACACTGCAGAGACTTAAAAACTATTTTCAGCATTAGAATTGTCTTACTATGAAACCTTGGGCAAATCACATCTTCACTTGCTGCCTCTCAAGATAAAACCCTTGAATGAAGGGCTCCAATGAAGCCTTCAATAATACTGTAACTGAAGACTAAATATAAGCATCTGTATTGCTAATTTACATATTCCATCTACAATTGAACAAATAAGAAATATTAATGACATAAATAATACAAGATCCAAGAGATCAACCCACGCCAGTGGTTCTAGCAAAAACACATCCTTTGACTATTGATATGAAGGACAATAGAACACTGTAGAATTCTGGACAACAGGATTTAATCACCATCTCTCTTGCTCACTGCTTTTTACACTCATCTACATTTGCAGTTAGGCAACAATGCACTTATGTCAAGTAACCAGGCTGCCCCAAGCTAAATCTGACTTTCTAAATCAGATTAGTGACTCCTCAAGCTACACTCAGCATCAGTTCTTTACATTATTTCCTATAGCAAACAAAAAAAACTAGGGAAGCTTTTCCCACCACTTTCACAATTCCTGCTCTTTAAAGGACCAAATATCAGAACTCTCGTAATGCATCACCTGAACTCTTATGAGCAATCAGTGGAGAACATCTTACAAGAAATGGTGGGTATGGCTTTCGGCTGAATGTCCATATAAACTACAATTTGTGCATGCAGATCCACTCCAGCTTAGCTAAAACTGACTAAAGCAAAACCTAGGTGTAATAGCCTCTGAAGGGATGAAAGCGAAAATGAAAAAAAACGTAGAGCCTTCATTGCCCAATACAGTAAATTAACAAGCTTAGGGTTCTAGCTTTACAATTGTGACACAAATTACACATAATAAAACTGAAGACTGACCCCACTTCACAATACTCGCACTTGGGGCGAGAAAAGCAGCCCGGAATCCAACCGACAAAAGCTTCCTTTCAGGCTATGCTTTTCCTTTTTCCCTGCACCCGACGGCCAGGCCAAGCCGCAAGCCAGGCCACGGCAGTAATCCGACTTCCCAACAGTCTCTCTTTAAGCAGGGCCGGCTGTCCCGGCCAACCCCCAGGATTAGCTTGGGAGCCTCCCTCTCCGTTACCGCTGCGGGAATCCCGCTGCCAGAGCGGGAGGAAAACGCGTCCCTCCCCACGGCTTTCGGCCACGTAGCGCGGCCCGGCCACACCCAGGCCCACCGCAGCAGCCCGGGCCCCCCACCCGCCGGCGTCTCAAGGATACATTTCCGAGGCGAGGGCTCCCTCCAGCCCTGGCTGCTGCTGAACCCGGCGCCGCCTCCCCCTCCGGGCGGCCTCCCCGGAGGGTTGCCCGGCCGATCGCTGCAGCCTCGGCTGCGGCCCCAGCGCCCACCGCCCCGGTAGGGCCGGCCTCGGAAGCGGAACCGATCCAGGGCGTTGTGGCTGCGCTCCCAGAAGGAGAGCCGGGGGCCCGTGTCCGAGTGCGAGCCCGGCGGCATCCGCGGCGCCGGCGGGTGGGAGCGGAACGAGTCCTTGGGCCGGTAGCCGCCGTGGCCGTGCACGTGTCCCGCGTCGGGCGGAGGCTGGTGCCGCGACCGCGGGAAGGGCCGCCCGGGGGAGGACATGGAGCCGCTCCCGTGGAACCCGGGGGGCGGCCGGCGCCTCGAGTACGGCCTGCTACTGCTGCTGCTGCTACCGCCGCCACCGAGGCCGCCGGCACGCTCGGAGCTGCCGCCATAGGGCCCGAAGCCGTTGTTGTCATCGTCGCTGATCTCGCCATCCTCCAGCTCCCCTTCCTCCTTCGGGGAGAGCCCGCTGGGGTCGGGCGCGGCCGCCGCCTCCGCGGCCGCCATGGGCCCACGACAACGGTCTCAGCGCGCCCTGCGCCCGCTCCGCTGCCCGCGCGGCCTCTCGCGAGACCACGCCCCGCCCCGCCCGCCTGGGAGGAGACAGAGCCGCGATGCGTAAGAAAAGAAGCGGCTCGGAGCAGCGCCCCTGATGCGGGGTGTCCTGGGTAATGTAGTCCGGGGGAAGCCGGCGCCTCAGCCTATCGCGCGGCGGCGGCGCGCGGCCAGCGCCAATGGGCGCGCGGCCCTCCATGTTGGTTGGGGAGGGAGGGAGAGAGGGAGGGAGGAGGCCGCCATCTTGTCGGAGCGCACGGCGCGGTGTGGGTACGGGGCGGTGGCATGGCGGCGGGCTGCCCTGCCCTGCCCTGCCCTGCCCTTCGGCGCAGGACTCGCAGTGGCAGCTCTCTTTAGCGCCGTCCAGGCTGCGGGAGCTTGGGCCTCCTGGGTGCTCACTGGGGATGCTGGATGCCATTTCTCTGTCGGTGCGGCCTGTGCCCTGCTGCTCTCCCCAGACAGTGCACGGGCTGCTAAGGAAGGGAAAGCAGCGGGTGTTAACCCCCAGAACTCTTCTAGTAGCTAAACTAATGTTAAAAGTTTTAAGAAGGAGGTTTCTGCAAAACTTTCCAGACCTGTATTTGCCTAGAAGTTCAATGTCCTAATGCCTTCAGTGATAAAAGTGACAAGTGAGCATCAGAGAGTGTAAAACAACTTCATAAACACCTTCAATCATTTGTTTTATTTTCATATCAAGTTGCATTCTGTTGCTACATAGTTGGTTGTTAAGGGATGCAACATCCTACCAAGACTGGAGAGCAGTGATGACTTGCTTGTGAAGGAAAAGAACTCATTTTAAATAAAGCCTTTCTAAGTCAAATTAGTGTTTCCTCAAAACTTACAAACTCTGACCTTAAAAACTGGGAAACCTGAGAGATTCCTTTGAATTATACATGCTAAATGCCTTTGCAGATTTGCAATGATTTTCAAACTTGGAGAAAGATGGCTGTGTCTTCATGCTTTTCCTGAGAGTGAATTATTAAGATGTTTTGTAGGGTATTTTTTAATGAGTAACGTGCTATGAAATCACAAGCACCAAAATAAAACTCAGTATCATGTTGCTGTCCCCTGCCTTCCTCTCTAGGCTTTGTTTAAATCCAGCAAGAGTAGAGGGAGTGGATAACGCATATGCTTTGTAAAGCCCAAAATACTGTGCCAAACAAGCTTACTTTTCCTTGCTCAAAACACTTTTCACCCTCTTCTTTTGCTCTAACAGGACAAACTATATGACTCAAAATAGATACCTTTGCAATGACCTCATACAAAACAGGATAGAGTAATGGAAGGTGTCTATCATATCCTCAATTTCTCAATTATTTTTCTGTTTAAAACAATGTGCATTCTTTGAAGATGTTTACAGGAAAGCAAGTTAAAGGTTTGCTTTTTCACTCCCCCTCCCCAGCCCACATATACATCATTCTACATTAGTATGCTGTTTGTGTCAGTACTTCTATTAAAATTGTTGGTGTCTCTAGGAATCAGGCTTATGTTAGTTTACATATCCCGCAAAATATACTAAAATCATGCAAATATTATATAGGTCATACAGAAAACTTTCTCAAGTAGCAGCTGGAGGTGAAGCAGGTTTTTAAACATCGCTAGGTGCCAATGTCCATGTCTGAAATCTAATCCACCATAGTTACAAAGCAGTTTCGGTATCACTACATGTAAGCGTAGTGTTTTCACACACCAGTAGGAAATTAGTTGAGGGAATTTCCCTCCCAGCACACGTCCTTACTTAGACATCCCAGAGCTTTGCATATATCTGATTCCGGTTGCATTTGAACAGTTACCTTCATTTCTAAGTGTTTTCACACACCAGTAGGAAATTAGTATCAGTAGCTTTTAGACAGGAAAGGAAAACATTTCTAGAACTGTAAAAGTATTGGCAAAACTTTTCAGCTCTTTTGTGGGAAATTACCCTGAGGTGGGTATTCCCACTCTGTTGATTTTTATTGTATGTTTACTTACTGTTCATCCAACAAATGTGCTGAATTTATTCAAATCTGCTGTATGATCTGTATTACAAATTTCTGTCTAAGAGAAGACTTAACCATCTGTACTTAACCATCTGTAAAAGAATACCCTGAGAATCTTCCAGTGGTTTTGTATATCCTATGGTATCAGATGTTCCTTCTTTCATTTCAGTCATCTGATATTCTTAGCTTTTTGCTATCATCTAGGGTTATCACATGAGTAATTGTAAATTTTCAGAAAGAAGCAGATTCACCACAGTTAATAAATAGAGAAATTGATAGTGTTAAATTCTTTTCTGTAAAGGGAATAAAAGGGCATGTGTAAAAAGAATGTGTTTTTCTGATGGTTTTGCTACCTACACATTTGAACAAAGGCCATAAACATTTGAAAACCACAAGGAAGCTGCCATTCAAATAGAAAACATGCAGAAACTTCCTTGCTTATGACACAAGTAATAGATTAAAAAAATTTTGTGAGGTTTCATTGCAATGTGTGAACTTAAGAGAAAAAATGAAGAAATTTTATTTTAGCTGCATTTGACTTAATGCCTGTGAAACAGATTATATTGCTGCTGGAGAAAAAATTATCAAATAGTGAATATATTTTCAGTAAAGGACAAATAGAATAATTTAAAATACAGAAGACTGTACATTTTAGTACAGGAGCACAGAATTTGACTTGTTTCAAAGTATGAGGCTGGAAATTAGTAACATATTTACCATGTAAGTTAAATTCAATGACAAAAAAGTAAAGTGAATTTTTTTTTTAAAGAAGCACAGTTTGAGTTACAATAACTTGCCCAGATTTCAGAATATAAAAGACACTCAGTATATTTTGGTACTATAATATTTGGCTTAGGCAAAAATTATTTTTGCTCTTCTTGCTTTGCAAGTGTCAATTACTATCATAGGTTCAAGGTAGGTCCCTTCATTGGTAAGGTAACAAAGATAAATATATTCTTTACATTTCTTCCACAATTTTGTGGTTTTTCCTGTGTTCCGCCTGTGCCAGCTGACACAATGTCCAGTTAATCCACAATTTTACATTGTTGCACAATTTGACATAATTTTGTTGTTCTGTTTCTTAACTCATTTCTTCTGGATTTTTTTCGTTCTTTTTTTTTTTTAACAGAAAGCTGTGTGAAATCTTCCAAAGAAGAAAGCAGTTTCTATCCAATTAGGAGCATCCAACTTCAAATAAGCACTAAGTGTAGGTAAGTTCTTGCTGAACATAGTCTGAACACACTGTCTTGAACACAATGCCTTCAAAATACATATGAAAGTAAAAAGAATAAAAAGTAGAGGACAGAGTAAGATTGAAAAAAGAACAAAGAATCACATTCAAATAGCAGGCAGAGCTGCATAATGATAAAATTAAATACTTGCCTCATTACATGCTTTAAATTAATTAATATTTTACCAAGAGATATATCTGAGCAAACTATATTAAATACCTAAAAGGATCTTACCTTGGATGAGGTAAAAGTATGAGATATTTCTATGAGATAAGAGACTAAAATGAGATATTTTACAGAAGACTATTTATAAAAGCTTTTTAAATAAAAAAGTAGTCTGTGATTTTTTTGTTGGTATTTATGGTGAATTAATGGTAAAATACAAATCAGTCACATTGTTATGATCTCAGACGTGCGGTTGGTGATGAGAAAAATCTTTTTATGACTGCAATTATTCAATACCTATCAGTTACTAAAAAAGACTTTTTTAAAATCTGGAAGATGTCAAAGTGTGATTTTAGGTTTTCACCTCCGGTATTAAGAGTCTGATGGAAGATCTGATTCTAAGAGTTCTGTCTTCCCAAAAGACAGGAAGAAGCTTTTTTTCTTTTGCAAGAGACTTTATTTTTAGGAACATAAAATAATCACTGCAGATAACTGCAGATGAAACACACTCAAGTAGCAGTTAACTCCCTCCTGCTAGATGTTGCTAAAAAGAATAGAAATTTCTTCTAAGGAACCTCAGCACCCTTTCCTGTATCCTCAGAGGTTTTCAACTGAGGATCCTGCATTGGTCCTTGAGACCCTACACAAGCCTTTGAGCAACACTCAAGAAGTGTGCAACATGTTGAAGAGAGGTAAGCAAGCAAGGTCATAAACTTGCCATAGAACTCATAGGCTCTTTAGGGCAAAGAAGACTGTAGGCTTTTACTGTTGAGTTTGTACTTGTATTGGACACCTAGCCTATAATTAACCCCAAAGACTGTGATGTGTGTAATGCTTTATTTTTTCCCTTTGATGTTTGTTGTTCATTAATTCTTCAAATTGTGTACAGGCAGGGTTGATCATAGTTATTTATAGTGTTATTTATAGCATGCAGATGCTACAGCCAAGTTAAAGATATTTAACAGACCAAGTGTTTGTGGTAAATTTTTATGCTTGGGTAGATATGCAAGTACATACACAGTAGATTATGTGCAGTACTTTCCACTATTTTGGTACTTTCCTCAGTGATTTTTAAATACTTCGGATATTCCTCAAAACATAAAGTCTGAAACTAAAAGCTCAAATTAGCATGATTCAAAATAATATAAACAATTGTAACTTTTCTATTTGACAGGTTAATACTGCAATGGATTGGTTTCCACAGAGAATGCTGGAAGGAGAAAAGTGAAGAAATAAATTTCACAATAATTTCCTGAGATTTTTTTTCTGAAGTTATACTGTTGCATTGTCATCTATGTGTCGAAGGTACAATACCTTTCTTTTTGTTAAAAACACTGTAGGAACATATAGAAGAAATATCCTATCATGTCCTGCAGTTTTGAGAATTCTCCTATGTGACAAGTTGCATTTGCTTTTAAATAACAAGTGTTCCCAGGTGCAACTAATCCAGGTGATGGGTAGGAGTTGGAGCTTCATGTATATCTCTATTGGATCAATTGGATCAGTTCCCATCTGTCATCTTGGACAAGGAATCTCTGCCTTCAGGGTTTTCCAGACTGGCTGATTTACTGACAAATTACATGCTATGGGAAGCATGATGACATCTTCACTAGAGTGAAGAGGGATATTGGAACACACCCGGCATTTTGAAATATTTAAGTCTTTAGCATAATGGTAGGCCAGCTGAAGAAAGGCATTTTAATAGTTTATTCAAAGATACAAATATTTTCAACTGTTTGAGGGCAGAGCATGTTTATGAATCTGATGCTGTTGATCTTGAGTCATGTGTGTGTCACTTTGGTGTAGACTCAAATCTGTGGTCCAGAATGGTGGTACATTCACAGGCAAGTTCTGGAAAGATATTTTTTTTCAACCTGTGAGTGAATAGTCTTGCCACTATTAGAGCTCACCTGTAGCTTAGATCTGTGTGGTGGATTAGGTGAGCTATGCAGTAACCTTATGGGCTTACCTGTTGCAATTTCCCATGGACATAGTGTGTGTTTTTATTCACAGTGATCTTGATTTATATTAGGGCCAAAGGGAAAGCATTTGTCCATTTTAGGCTGGTTTATTCATAAAGTTTGGCCACTATAATTCTTAAACAGATTTCTTCTTTTCAGCTGCTTCAAAGTGTAAATGCCCTTGGTTTCCTAGGGCTTGATGGATCCCTGGACAACCAGTCCTGGGAAATGAGTCTCCTGGTCACTATGTGGTACAATGAGTATTCCAAAATGATGCATTGTGTGAAAAGTTTCTTAGTGACAGTAGTAGCATCGGCATTTCTACATGGACAGACCTCTACCCATCCTGAGAAAAAGTTTATGATTAAATAAGTGTATTTGTGGTTACATCGTTTGGACATCTGAATAAAATCCCCTTGCAAATTTACAAAGGAAACCTGTGTGTCTAGGTGTGCTGCATCTTCATCTGATGTTATGGACCAAACAAATTGGACAAGTGCTGGAGTATTGCTGTGCTCTTAGAGAAAATCTGGGGCAAACCAAATTTGTTTTACTGATGCAATCACACGCCCTTGCCAGGATGAGCCACCAGGTGAGTCACACCAGTAAAGTAAGGAGAAGCTGAGGTGCAACAAGGTGGTCATCTGGGGATGGCCATGAGGACTCAAGATGTAACTGGCACTCCTGGCACAGCCAGGCAATGTTTTCATCTCCTAGGGCTGAATCCTGCAAAACGGCTCTGAAAGAGAAGCAAATGGTGACTGCTGTTTAGAAAGGCTGATGAGAGCATTTACAGGAATGTGTCAGCCAGAAAGACCCACTGTCCTTGCTGATTGATCAATTAAGGCCATTTCTTGTTTGGTATCATCATAAGGAAAACCACGAATGTCATATTTTACTATTGCTAAGAGCAGGCAGTACTAATGCTTACAGAAGAGCTTCAGCATAGCAGCAAGGCACTTGTGTAGGAGTGCAAGGGGATGTTAAGAAGTTGAATTGCTTTAAAGTTATCCACAACTGTGCATAGCCCCAAATATCAGGAATCAGTGTAACGCAGATGGCTAAGGAAAGCCAATGGCTCTTGTGCAAGTACAGAAGTGCTAATCAGGACAGCAGTTTGTACTGGAGAGCAATAATAAGTTTCCACTTCTTTGGTGGAAGTACAGACATCACATCCTGGAGCTGCATCAGAGGGCTGGAGCACCTCTCCCATGAAGATAGGCTGAGAGAGTTGTGGCAGTTCAGCCTGGAGAAGAGAAGGTACAGGGACACCTTTTAGCACCTTCTAGTACCAAAAGGGGCTGACAAGAGAGTGGAGAGGGTTTTTACAAGGGTGTGTAATGATAGGAAAAGGGGAAATGGCTTTAAAACAAAAAGAGAGTAGATTCAGATGTAATACTAGGAAGAAATTCTTTACTATGAGACACTGGAACAGGTTGCCTAGGGAATTCATGGATGCTCCATGCCTGGAGGTGTTCAAGGCCAGGTTGGAAGGGGCTCTGGGCAACCTGATCTAGTGGAAAGTGTCTCTGGTTGCACTTCTTTGGTGGAAGTACAGACATCACATCCTGGAGCTGCATCAGAGGGCTGGAGCACCTCTCCCATGAAGATAGGCTGAGAGAGTTGTGGCAGTTCAGCCTGGAGAAGAGAAGCACCTTCTAGTACCTAAAGGGGCTGACAAGAGAGTGGAGAGGGTTTTTACAAGGGTGTGTAATGATAGGAAAAGGGGAAATGGCTTTAAAACAAAAAGAGAGTAGATTCAGATGTAATACTAGGAAGAAATTCTTTACTATGAGACACTGGAACAGGTTGCCTAGGGAATTCATGGATGCTCCATGCCTGGAGGTGTTCAAGGCCAGGTTGGAAGGGGCTCTGGGCAACCTGATCTAGTGGAAAGTGTCTCTGGTTGGTTGCAAGTAGAAGCAAGGTTGCTTCCAATGCAAGCCATTCTATGACTCTTGAATGGCCTGTGGAGCCACAGAGAGCCGTCTAAAAGAGGGATTATGTCTGGCTTCTCTGGGAGAAAATCTCTGGTGTCATGGAAGGATGCTAAGTGTTCTATGACAGCAGGGCATCATGGCAATCTCCACAGGCAGGGCCACGATGTAATGGTACAGGGTTAAGGACGGAATATCAAAGAGTCCTGGCTGTTGACAGGAGTTTTTGTTGGAAAATGTGTCTGTGCTAGTTGGAAATATGCAAAGTTTTCTCTTTTTAAAAACGGGCTGCAACAGGGTGGGGAGCAGCAACAGTTAGGGGGATATCCTTGATACCAGAGTATCAAGGTGGGGTTTTTTTAAATTAAAAAAACAGCTGCAATGACTTTTAATTATTTCTTTTGTGTAGGTTTTATTTAATTTTTTTTCCATTCAATGTCTTTTCATACCAGCTGAAAAAGACATCCCATTGGACTGTGCCACCAGGTTGCCTGATTATTTATACCGTTAAACATTCCAACAAGAGGGCCAGACTTAAAAAAATGAATGGCTTATAAAAGTGATATTACGAAAAAGGAGTATGCATATTACTTCTCAGTCAGTAGCTGTGAAGTGTTGGGACTCCAGGCCTGGAGAATTAAACTGATTAAGAGGCGTGATGTGACCCTCAGTGCCAGGACAATTTCTCAACTTTTCTTGCAGCACTGCACTGCTATTTTAAAATTTAATCTGAACTATGAATATGTAGGAAAACGAAAGAATTTTAAATGTTTTGTCCAGCTCCAAACAACTTTTCTTTACACTGTTTTCAGGAAAGCTCAGGAATCTTAAATTGGCAAGGAAACAAGTTGAAGGGGTTGGTAGTCACAAAAGCACAGAGGGTTGATATTTGACTTTGCCTGTTCTGCTAAATTGCTGGATTTAGATTCAATCCTTCAAGACCAGCTGGTGCTTAGGACTAGCCCACTCTCTAGGGACTTCCTGGAATCTTCTCCTCAGAGCAGTCCAAATGGATCTGGAGAGTAGCCTTATAGTTAAACAGTGTCAATTACTGAGAGGTCAGCGCTTCAGCTGCATGCAGCTGCTATTATTTTTTTTTCTCATTTAGCAGTATAAATATATAATCAAAATCTTCTCTCGTAGTTAATGCAGAAAGGAAAGTTTCTTGTCTGGTTATTTCAATTCCCCTGATGTAAACTGACTTCAGAGGGCAATACATTGCAGAAATCTCCTTGTGTTATTTAGTTGGAAGAGAGTGACATCAATAGGCTCAAATTCACAGTGTCAATTACTGAGAGGTCAGTGCTTCAGCTGCATGTGGCTGCTATTTTTTTTTCTCATTTAGCAATATAAATATATAATCAAAATCTTCTCTCTTAGTTGATGCAGAAAGGAAAGTTTCTTGGCTGGTTGTTTCCATTCCCCTGATGTAAAGTGACTTCAGAGGGGCAATACAATGCAGAAATCTCCTTGTGTTATTTAGTAGGAAGAGAGTGACATCAATAGGCTCAAATTGACTGTGTATATGCAAATGTCCTAAGTCAATTCTTGAACATCATGCCATGAGCCATTTCTGCAAAAGTTTCAGTACCTTATGTCAGCCAGCAGCTACTAGTGCCCTGATTATTGTACAGAATTTTTTTAATTACTAGTTATATTTTCATGTGAGCCTTTCCTAGTAAAACTGTAAGATCAGTTTTCAGGGAAAAAAAAAAAAGAAAACAAATTCAAAAGCTCTCTGTGTGGCAGTTCTGACTCTGGAAGAGTTCTTGAGTTTCTCATTTTCACAGCCTTTGACAAATGTTCTTTTGGGTTTGAATCTTTAGGGCAAGGGAAAAAAAAACCAGCTCCAGCATGCCTGATGCATGGCTGACACCTAAATCAGTGTCTGACATAAGAGAAATTAAACATATAAGATGAATTCCAGATAGTTGGACATATTTACATGTGGAAGTCTCAAATAATTAACATAAAAGCAGTCTGGTAAAGTCTCAAGACAAAAGTCTGCAAAATACATTTTTTAAAAGTCATGAGCCATTCTACTAAAATAATTGTGGGTGTTAAAAATGTTCACTTTTTATTTTCTTTGAGAAATGTTCTTTTGTGTTTGAATCTTTAGGCGTAGGGAAAAAAAAACAGCTCCAGCATGCCTAAGGCTGACACCTAAATCAGTGTCTGACATACGAGAAATTAAACATATAAGATGAATTCCAGATAGTTGGACATATTTACATGTGGAAGTCTCAAATAATTAACATAAAAGCAGTCTGGTAAAGTCTCAAGACAAAAGTCTGCAAAATACATTTTTTAAAAGTCATGAGCCATTCTACTAAAATAATTATGGGTGTTAAAAATGTTCACTTTTTATTTATTTATTGAGATTTCTTCTGAGATCTTGTTTGAATCCTAGTCATTCTCATTTCTGCATCCATATTATCACATGTCCATGTCATCAGGAAAAAATAAATTACTTGCAAGACTTGGCAGCTGGGAGATAACCTCCTGTTGTTATAGTGATGTCCTAGAGTTCACAGAACTGAAGAATTTAATATCTTGAAAAGCAGAGCACCAAGTTTTGTTTATGTTTGTGATGAGAAAGGCGTAAATAAGACATAAATGCAGATTCCTTTCACAGATGACGAAGGTGCTTCCAAACACACTCCCCGCCCCCAGCTTGTCAAAACTTTTTTTTCAGAGATTAAAACTTTAGTGCTATCTTAGAGTGTTGTGAACAGTGACAGGATGTTTTGGGACTTCAGTACCAATTTCTGACACTGGGTGGATCTCTGAAGTCAGGAGAATAAGAAAATAAATCTTTAATTGACACTTTTGGCATGAGAAGAGTGGCTTGGGCTCCGCCCTGTTTGTTCATGTCTTGACTTCTCCATTTTTAATCTGCTTCAGAACGGAATGGTTTCCTGTGGCATCATTTTACTGTAGTTGACTGAAAGAATAGGAATAATTTATCACAGCAAAGCAGCAGAATAGGTAGTGCAATATTCTTTCTGATGAGAAACTTCAGTTGCTGAAAACACTGGGAATCTGCAGCTCTTTTCATAGGACTTAAACGCATCTTACTTTTGAAATACTTTTCCTGCACCAGCTCTGCTGAATCTGGACCGAAGAGAAAAAGGTAAGGGATATTTCTGCTTATCTTTTGAATACATGTTGTTATAGCCACCTCTTTATGGTAACTTTCCGTTCTTATTCTGCAGTTTTAGTTTTCCAGGATATTTTCACATTTCATACTAAATTATCCAGTTTCTAAACTGAAAAAGTCTTCAGTTCCATAGCAGTGTTTGAAGTTGGACATGTGGGTATTTTCCCTGGGATAACCAGGACCAAAATTCTGTACTGCCAAAGTCAAAATATTGCATTTGCATTACTTCAATTTAATTATCAATATTAATTATTTCAATTTAAAAAATATTCAATTATAAAAACTCTTTGTTACAAAGTAGATTTCCTAAAATCCAGTTAATTGTTCACAGACTACTTGCGGCTTTTGTCTATCTGCAAAATACAGCTAACCTGTAGTGCACTTGGCAAGTGCATTATCCTCCAATATTTATCTCTCCGAGGAAGTAATAATTATCTGTTTTTACCAAAAACTGAACATTTGCCCAGGTAAGACACCATATATTGTTTTTCAGATACAACCTTATAAATACAAATTTACAATCTGCAGTAAATCTAAGTATTATGAGTTTCAATTTATATTATAAACTTCATAATTGCTGCAGTGTAAGTAAGAAAAATAATTCTCTTCAAAAACGTAAGACACCACTTCTGTCCATAGTTGTTTTTAATAGCCTACTACTAAAGTGTAGGGTCTTCTGTGGCACAAGACCAAACCAGTACAAGATTTCTACATTGTAATAAATGAGGCAGGTCCCATTATGCTGTGGATTTGAGTTTGCATTCAACCCACAGCTGAGTATTTCCCTCATGAACTTTCCTTATAGTTGTTATATGGGTAACAGTTGAAGAATGATTTTATAATTTATCTTATTACAGGATCCAGAGACTCTGCTTAGGGCTCAAGGCAACTTTTACAAATATTCAATAAAATGTTTCACTGTGTATAAAAAAATGGCAGATCATCTGGTTTTATGTTGTTGTTGAGTTTTTCATGTGATCTAGAACAAGGTGTTGACCAGTATTACTTCTCTTCCTTAAACTTTACCCATTTGTTAAGTGTTTTTAACTTCTTATGATTAACTGCTATAGAAACATAAAGTACTTGTTGCTAATTCAGAGACACAATATCCTCAGTATTTAAGCTGTGTCTTTGTAGCTGATGCATGTGCCTCTCATCTGCATATAACACCCAGCCATAATGTACCATTAATAGTGCCTTTATTCAGTTTAAATAATAATATTAATTTTGATACTTCACTTTCAACTATTCCATGCTTTTAGTAACATAAAAAGATTAAGTAAATTTGAAGGTGATTTAAGAGGCATTTTACATGCCTTAGTAGATTGTATATAATGGATTATAAATGTAAACTAAGAAATATAACTGCAGAAAAGAGGTATAGCAAACTATTTTTCTACACTTCCATAGTCAGAACTGAAAAAAGTACATATGCAGTAACCTCTGCTGTGCCTTCAGTCTTAATCAACTGAAACAGACATAAATGAGGACTACATTCAATAGTGGATGAAGTGAAGAGATGGTTACCGTGTTTCTCCTATCAGAACTACCAGGAGCCCATCAGTATTCATCATATGGTTTCATTCATCCATTTGATGGATGAATGGTTTTGTTTATTTTTAATTTTTTGTTTGTTATAGAGGGGTTTTTTTGGTGGTTTTTTTTTGGGGGGGGGATTTTTTTTTGTTGTTGGAAAGCTTCTAAAGTCAGTATAGAATGCAAACAAAACTCTTGTAATACACACATCCCCTAGGAAATCCTTTAGTCTGGTGGTTGGAACAGTCAGTTTAAAATAGTAAATCAAATTTCCATCTTTGTTCTGCTTAGTTTTGGCAAGTCAAGACTAGTAAGTATTGGTCTTCTACATGCTCAGTGATTTTCAGTTGATATAGCTGTCATGTCTGCAGTCAGACATCTCTTTATCAGCTCATTATATTCAATCTTGACAACAAGAAGACATAAAAAAAATAAAAATGCTTGGCAAGCTTGTAAGAATCCAGGCCTGGTCACTAACAACCTGGAAGCAATATTTTTTTATAAAGATTTTATTCTCTATGTAGATATAGCTTTGGTTGGCCCCCTCACCTCCCAGTATCTCTTAAAAATTATTTTAAGCACAATGAAAGTTCGTCATCTTAAATCTTTAGCAGTATTTACTGGAACTGTCTGCTAAAGAACCTAAATGTACATATGACAGAGTTTTTGAGCCAAAAATCTGTCCTGGTTTAGGCTGGGATACAGTTAATTTCTACTTGGTAGCTGGTGCATTGCTGTGTTTTGGATTTGGTATGAGAATAATGTTGATAACACCCTGATGTTTTGGTTGTTGCTAAGCTGTGTTTATCCAAGGACTTTCTTGGTCTCATGCTCTGACAGTGAGGTGGTACACAAGCCAAAAAAACCCCCAAAACAAAAACCAAAACTAAAAACCACAAACCCCCCCCCTGCCAAACCAAAAAAGAAAGAAAGAAACAAACAAAAAAACCAAACAAACAAAAAAAAAGAAAAAACACAACTAAAAACTCCTACCTACCAAAACAAAAACAAAACCGAAACAAACAAACGAAAACCCCACCAAAAAAAAAACAATGACAACAAGAAAACCCCAAACAACTGTGAGGGAGCACAGCGTGAACAGCTTACCTGAACTGACAAAAGGGATATTCCACACTATAGACCATCCTGCCCTGTTACATAAACTGAGGGAGTTACCTGTAAGGGGGGCTAACTGGGTGCAGGGATGGTGTCTGGCATCAGTCAGCAGATGGTGAGCAATTGCTTTGTTCGTCAGTTGTTTTTCCTTTTTGCTGTCATTATTGTTACTTTTTTTTTATTATTTCAATAATTAAACTGTTCTTATCTCAACCTACAAGTTTTGCTTTTGATTCTTCTCCCCATTCCACCAGGATGGGGAGGAAGTAAGTGAATGACTGTGAGGTTCTTAGTTGCCAACTAAGACTTGTTGGGTTTAAACTTAACTTGTTGGGTTAAGACCCTAAAATATAACTATAACCAGTGTGGGAAAATATATATGTGCATAGTTCCAACACTGCTTCTCAGTCTGCCTAAACAAGTTAAACTGCTGATTTGAATCATTATGTATAACAAGTTACACCTACTTGCTGTGGCAGCTGTGAAGGACATGAGTTTCCACAGGATAAAAATGTATGTAACTTAATGATTCTGAATCATTAAGAAGTTATCTCAATCTGAAATCCAGCCAATCCTGCTCCCTAAATGGCTATAATTCTGCATAGACTATGCTCTACATCATACAGCAGAGATGCAGCTCCGATGCCAGCCAGTGGTACTCTACCCTTGGAGAAACCAGTCTCCTCTCCTGAAGTCCAGAGCAGTGAGCTTGCTGTGCACCTTCCTCCCTGCCCTAAGTACCCTGAAAGCCATCACTCCATGGTCACTTACAGCCAAAGCTGCCCTTGAGCATCACGTGCCGCAGCAGCCCCTCCTTGTTGGTGAGAACAAGGCCCGGAAAAGAACCTCTCCTTGTTGGCTTCTGTGTCACTTGGAGAAAGAAGTTATCATCAACACACTTTAGGAACCTCCTGTATTGCTTATGGCCTGCAGTGTTGTCCTTCCAATAGATATGGTTGAAGTGTCTTGGGAAGGTGAGGGCTTGTGAATGAGAGGGTGCTCCTATCTGTTGCTGAAGAGATGCATCCTTCTGGTATGACTTCATTCGAGCACCAGTCACAGGAGCCATCCCTCCATGTCTCCATGGTTCCAGTAAGAGTGTTGCCCTGCAGGCATGTGCACATCTCTAACTCCAGTTGTTTATTCCCCATGCTGTGTGTGTTTGCATAGAGCATAGAGGTTGGGAACCCCAATGAAACCAACCCACTGGCTGCAGCAGCTGGAATTCCTTTGTGCTGCTCTTCAGGTGTTCTCCTGCTAAACTACGGCTGCCTTAAATCAGAAGAAAAACTTTCCAAACAATATTAGAACAGACAGAATCATGAGCAGTCTTTTAATGAAAGCTTTTCTCTATGTGCACACACAGCATCAAATTTTCATCGTTTTTATAATTTTAATTAGTATATCTAGCTAGTACATCCAATGGGAGACTGGTTGCCCTGGTAACCCACCCTTGGACCTGCCCCACTAGAGCCCCTCTGAGGGGTTCTTAGCCCTGTATCTTGTTTTGTCTCCCAGGTGCTGGTGCAAAATAAGCTGTTCTTGTTGGAAATCCTTTTCCTTGAAAATAAGACCAGACAGTATTTCAAGAAGGTGACAGGTGAGAAAGGGTAACTACTGTTCTAAAGTGTAAGAAAGTGCTAGAAACTATACAGCTGTATATTAAAATCTACAAAGTTACAAATTTATAAAGAAGCTAAAAATCTTTAGGCATCACTATGATCCTCCTCCGGTTCTGGGCATCTCTTGTGGGGTTGCTGACATCAAACCAGTGGGACTGGGATGGAAGGAGGTTCTCCTCCTCTGTCAACTTTAGTTAAAAGCCTCTTCACCTCAAGCCTCATCTTGGCAAGTCTATGACTGAAGATGGTCATTCCTTGTGCATAGTCCTTTTAGATCTTTAGCTGCCCTGCTTACTGTTAGCCTTCCCTGTTACTGAATTACCCACTGATGAAATGTATTTTTTTTCATTAACATATTTTGGCACTCTAGTTTAATTCTTTAACTTCCTCCTCTGTAAAATGCAAATGTACTAGAGATATCACAATCTTGAACACATGCTACTTTCAATATGTGGGTTCTTTCCTGAATTAGTTGATAAAGTAGAAAATCACAGCATAAACACATAGTAAAAAGCTGGATCATTTGTAATAAATGACCCAGAAAAGGACAATTAGGCTACTATTAATAAATTTAATTGATGTCTTTGTCCTTGGATAAATTCATCTAACATAAAGCAAAAGCCTGTCGACACATATTTAATAAATTTAATACTTAAATCTTCATTCTAGGTTCTGTTCTTTTTTGGTAAGCAGTTTGGATATTTATTCTTCATTTGCTGCTTTATAGTCCACAGTCCAAATCCTGGTATGAATAGTTTTGCTATAGTGTTAAGCACTGACATTTTTAACTGCCTCAAAAATGTTAGGAATTCATCTGTATAGCAACTCCTTTGGTATGAAAATTACTGTTTGCAATTTGATTGGTATTTTCACAGGTGACTACTAATTATGAATGCTCTACTTCAGATGAATATTTATCTGCAGTATAACTTTTCCCCTTCTGTTTTCTGTAGCTATCTAAATACACTATCAGCATAAAATTTTACAGTCTTACTATGTTGTCTTTTCTAAGAGTGTGAATATTATTCAAGGCCCTTGTGAACAGCTATACTTAATACAATGTTAACAATTTTTACAGATTTTTAATTTCATGTATTGAACAGTATTTTGTCTTCAATCAGTTTTTGGTTATTGAGAAAACAAGATTAACAAAGGAGAATAAAAGATGTTTAAATTTGTATTTAACTTTCAAGCTATATTACTCATAATGCATTCTATCAAGCATAAGTGTGAATAATGTTTTAAGCAGTGAAGACAAATGGAAAGTTCTATCTCAGAGATACAAAAAAATAAGTCAGAAAGTCTACTTCTAAAATCGTCATAAAAGTTTGTAAATATTGTGCTGTATTATGGCAAATCTACTAAATACCTAGGAAAAGAGTGAGTATAAAAGTTATTAGCATGCTGTGTACAGTAACATTTTATTATCTTCTTTCTGTTGCAATGCTTTTAATAATCTCACATTCCTGCCTCTTATTACATCATACATTTTTTTTTTGTTTCTCCTAGAGACTGCACTGGCAGTGCTTTGCATCCTATACATTTAGGTAAAAGGTAAGAAGAAACTCTTCTTCTAAATATTGGGTAGCTTATAATTCCTTTTTTTTTAATTTAAACTTCTTATGTTTTTCTTATTCCACATATGAATTTGGATGGAAAAGTGTGAGGAAAAGCTTTCAGGTCTATTTGTTATAAGCAACTGTTTCTTGCTGTTTTTTTTAAATTCTCAAGTTTATCACTACTATTAGGTGTGAATAAGGAATGGGGGGAAGGTTATTTAAAGTTTTAAAAGTTTTTTAAAAACCTAGCTTTTACTAATTAAAAGTGGTGTTGGTGTTGTTGTTATTATTATCATTATTACAGGACCTAGTTTTAAAAAAGGGCAACATCTAGAATAGAGTAGTTTAAACACAATATATGGGGCAATTACAAAGCTGTTGTAGACATTACTTTCAAAAGTGTAGCTACTTCTTTCAGCTTCCAAATGTAGAAAGAAGTCTAATTTTGCATGCCTTTCTTTCTTGTTTTCTAATCTACTTGCAACATTTAATGTGTACCAAGCTACTGCAGGAAAATTTGTTGGCAATCAGAAACACTGGAAGAGGGATGTATGAAGCCACATTTAACAAAAGACTCAGAGCTGCAAAAGGAGTCAAAGCCAACATTATTCATGCACTGCTTGTTAGACATTTCCTGACCAGAACCACCTTTCTAACACCAGCACTGGAGAGCTGTGGTCCCTTTTGCTGTTCTTGCTCAGGTAAACTGCAGCAGCAGCAGCACCTTTAGCTTTAAGCCAAGGACCAGGTCTGTAGATAAACCGGTGCAATAGTCTGGTATGTCCCTAAATCAGTGCCAAGTGCTACTTCACATGGGTATGGGATCTGTGAAGGGAGCTGAAGAGTCCTTTAGAGCTCCACAAACCTGCCCCCTCTTCACACCAGCTTGTGTGTTACCATTAATCACAGTCCCACAGTTTTACAGAGCCACACATAACAGCCAGGGCTCTAGAATTCCTGCAGGAACATTTGTTTCTCCACCAGAAATTCTAGTATCATTCTGTTACAGTTAAGAAAACAAAAAGTAAGCAATAAATTAAGTAAAACAATTTATTACAGTTAAGGATTTATTTCAATGAGTATGTTTATGGGAGTTCATTGTACCAGAACAAGCAGCTGCTTGTTCAGCTACCAGTTTAAGTAGGGTTGATTTTGTTCTGGTTGAAAATCTCAATTAGTCAGATTTTTGCAGAAGAACCTAAGCAATGTCCTGTCAGTGCTATACCTGAAAGGTGTGCTGTTCTTACAAAGCAGCCCAGTTACTGAGTCTCTGATTGTTAGATCTCAAATTCAGACCTTAGATGGATGTTTAATGAAAATTTGGGAGGTAAGAAGGAAGACTAGATATATCAAAAATAGTACTCCTACTTTAGTATTACTGTTTCAGGTATCTCTACTTGAGATAAATTTTGGATGTTACTGGTATTTGTTCCTAATAGATATAGCAGAAAGTAAGAGAAAGCCTTCTCTAAGGCACCTGATCCAAGTTTTGTCTTTAATTGCCTGGAGAAAATACATTGTAAACACACAAGTATTAACTTTATCCTCTGGAACAGGCCTACTTTCTTCAGCTATAACCAGGTAGCTGTAAATCTTTAAGGAGTAAGTTTATTAGCTTAGACAGCGTCTGAAGAAGCAACTCTGAGTAATAAGTATTTCTTTCACAACAACATGAAAATGTGTCCAAGTTTATGAGATAAAAGAATCATGTTCTTCTGAGAGAAAAAGAACACGTGGACTATGTTCACACTTTGATAGAAACCTACTCCAGATGCTGAATGGAAAATAAGAGAATATGCCTCAAAAATAAATGGGTTCCACAAGCCAGAATTATTCCCAAATTCAGTAAGGAAATTATCATCTCCTAAATCAAGATTGCTCACTTGAATTTTCTAGCTTTAAAACTACTTCTCTTGTGTATCAAAGACCTTTTACTGTCCTTTTTTGTATTACCCTGCCTCTTGATGAATACTTAAATAAATATTCTGTTCTGCTGCTGCTGCTGAAGTCCATAAGAAAAAAGCACATGGTGTTCATGAGGTGACTTATCTGCACCACTTGAAGGTTTTGGTCTAGATTCCATGGAACAAGTGCTGAATACTTAAATGCTTCTTCAGCACTGTCTCCTGGGATGCCTGAAGTCTTATTTATTTCATTTATTTCTCGTTTATTTTGAGGCTGCTGCCTCAAAACAATGGGTTTTTGGGAAGTTGTGAAGTTTCACCTCTTTGCTGACAAAGTCTCTAATGTGCGGAATGGGAGCTGTGTCCCGTAGCTAATGCCAGCTTATTTACAACTCGAGTGTTTTGGGAGTCATCCTGACGTGCCCCAAGAAAAGCCACCAGGCAGGTTTGGCATGTTTTCATCCCAAGTCAACTTCAGGAAACCTTTCAAGTCTCTTTCTTCTGCTGTTAATGAACTTCGAAGTGCTCCAACAAGTTTCAAACCTCATCCAGGCGCTCATTGGTCTCACTAATTATCCACAGACTTCATGCCTTTCACAGGCGTGTCGTTCCTGGTTTTATTTCGCAAACTGGATCTCCGCTGGCAGCATCTGTCGGAGGGGCGCGACCCCATCCCCGCCCAGGGCGCTGACTGCTCCTCACGGCCCGGCCCGGCCCGGCCCAGCCGCAGCCGCAGCGCCCCCTCGGCCGCAGCAGCCTCAGCATGAGCGCCTCGGTGCCTCCCGGCAGCGCCCCGGGGGCGGTGCGGGCCGGGCCCGGCCGCAGTTCCGGCCGGGCGGGAGGAGAAAGAGGAGGAGAAGGGGATGGTGGCGGTGTCGCTGATGCCCTGCGCCTTGTGTTTTCCCCTCAGGTGTTGTCCTTCTTGATTCCCATGTCCTATTACCAGGAGGATTTCTTCAGAGAATACCTCAAGATGATGGCGAATATGGTCATCCTGAACTTGCTCATTTGTATTTCGCTGGTGTTCTGGATCGTGTCCATGACTGCAAGTACGTACTACGGTGAGTCCAAAGGCCGGGGAGAGGCTGGCATGGCGCGGCCACGGGCGAACCCTGCCCTCCGGCCCCTCTGGGCAGGAGACAGAAATGGGGTGTGCACAGCCCTGTCCTCCGTCTGTAGAGCTGATAGCCTCACCTCTTACACTAGGCGGTAGTGGTTTAGGAGATGCTGACAGCCGCTTACTTGCAGCTCTGCCCAGGGATCACGTACTGTTTAAAATGTTGGTGTCCTTTGTGATTTGTTTCTCCAAAGAAAAGCAAATAACAATTAAGTGAAAAGAAAGACTAAGCTGACAGAGGTCTTTCTGTGTCAGGGGAAGTATGTGACAGCATGGAAGGAGTGTGCCAGCTTTCAGGACTGCTTTAGGAATCAGCAACATCTGCAATGTGCGGGACAGGTCATGCAGGAAGACTTCCTTAGTTGAGGACAGAGAAATGGGAAATGGTATAAGAAGATAGGGATGTATGCATGGAGCGGCTGGCCTGAGGTGTGTACTGTCAGCTCAGCGTTCTGCTCGGGCAGCTCAGGCTGGCTGTGACTTAGTTGTGTGCAGGAACACAAGTCCTCTCTAGTCTTTCTTTCTAGGACCATTCTTACAGCAGTGTGCAAAAGCAGCTGATGCTGCCTGCAGTATGAGTTTATGCTTAGAAGAATTCAACTACTTTTCCAAGACAGGTAAAGACTTATCATTCAGACCCCAGCCGGTTTGACACTGGAAGAGCTCCAGTGTCATTGCAGTATTGCTGAAAGTGCCTAGGGATAGAGTATGAACATCTTCAACTGCCTAGTAACACCCTGGGTCCAGAAGAATCTATAATAAATACCCCACCAGTACAAGGTGACTTTTGTAGAGGCAGTTGTATGTATCTGCTTAGTGTTTTTCAGTGATTTAGGATGGGTTAGTTCTGGTACAGCATTAAATCTGTGTTGTCTGCATACTTCTGGTTTGCTTGTAGTGAGATGCCGGACGTGTAGAAGGTAGGCAGAAGCAGGCTTCACAACCAGCTTTTATTTGTGCCATTTGTAGCTACCTAAGTGGGATTTAAACATGTAACTTCATTTATGTGTGTCTGCTTTTCTACACAAAAAGGTATAGCTTTTCTGACAATTAGAATATTCTAGTCCCTAATATTTTATGTGAGTGGAATATAGCATGGAGAGACCTGGTACCAGCTAAATCAGGATAGGGCCTGATAGAAAGGAGAAGACTGTGGACAAATCCTCCTTTTTGTAGGGAATGGTTATGGAACAAGAAGGACATAAAACTTGTGTTGTTCATTTGCCTGAGACTGTGGAAAGACCTTGGCTTTTCAAGGAGGTGAATGAAACATACAGTAGTTAATGGGCTTTAAATGGTTCCGCCCATAAAAGTGGTGAAATTCACAGTCTGTAATTTTATTAATGTACACTTTATAATCATTCTTAAGCTCCAAACAGTGGGCCAGATGTTAGTGAAGCCAGAATGTCGAAGAACACATTGGTTATTATAGATCCTACTTTGGTCTTACTTAGTAGTAATTTAGTACAAATACTTTCCTACAAACAAATCCAAAAAGTTTAGTTTGAAAATGACCTTGAAGACATGAAAATTGTATTTGTTAGCCAAACAAAAGGAACCCCTTTGTGTTCCAATACTGCTTACACTCAAGTTTGCACCAAGAGCTGCCTTGGTTTGTGATAAGCAATACCAGGCTACAGCACTGGAGGGCTCTTCATCCACATCTGCTGCTTGTCTTCTGAATTTCTGACTCAGCCCTGGGTTGCAAGACCCCCCTTGCCCACCTACTATGGCTTTGGGGCTTTTCAGTACACAGAAGAACTTTTTTTTCTTGTGAATCTTTACATCACAATGAGTGATTTACTGTGTCCTGCTTTGCAGCAGAGAGCCAGTGTTTGTGCAGAGGTTGGGGTCCTGATGACAGAAAAGTTCTTGTTGAAAACCATCATGTTTATCTTTCCAGCAAGACAAGCTTCTGTGTCTCTGTGAAATCTTTCCTTTACGAGATTGAGACTTACTTGAATGCAAGATTTGTGATATCTTGTATTTGTATAGGAGATATAATAACTTTTCAAGATTAATTTTTTTTTAAATTTCAAAACCCATATTAACTATTGGCTTTAGCTTTTAGAAGTTTGTGTGTTTTTCAGACTGAAACTGTCACTTCAAATCTTGCCAAGAAAGTCATCAGCTCAAAGTGTATTTTGAAGAGCCTTACATCAAGAGCCTTACATCAAGCCTTACATCATCTTTCAGAAGAACTGAAAGGGCTGATGTTTCATAAAGTGGTCACACTACTTTCGCCTAGCAGACTCTCTTGCTTGGCTTTTTTTGGTAGTGGAGTTTTGTCACAGTAAATTCAGATGTTGGTTTTTGAAGTTCATAAATCCCTTTTAGAATGGAAAATATCACCATATTTATTTCTTGTCACATTTTGTTATTTTTTGGTAATTAATTTCAGTTCATTAACTATATTTTCTTTTGATAGCTGAATGTAAAAATTGAGTAGATAATTGCAGATTCATTGTTCTTCTGTCCATATGAATATCTTTCTTCTGAAGGATAAAAAGTTTTAATCTCTATTAAGATCTATTAAAATTTAAGTATATATCAGGAAATAATGACTTTTCAGACTTGAAGACATAAAGGCTTTATAAGGATCATGTGACCCTGTTATTTGATTTACCAGGTACTTTACGACCCATTTCTCCATGGCGCTGGCTTTTCTCAGTCTTGGTTCCACTAATTATTGCTACACAGGGTTTTAAGAAGAAGAGTCTTGATCACAGTGGTGCTTTGGGAGGTATGTTTTTTCTGAGACTTAAGCTAAACATTTGGTAAAGTAAAGGTCCTTTTTATTGTTTTCAGTTTAAGACTTTACCTAGTTCTGTTATAATAAAGTGTAAATGTAAGCATGCATACCCCAGATTCATACTGGGATTTTTTTTCTCATGCCTGTTTAAACAGTCAAGTTAACCCTGTGCTACTGTTCGTAACTGATTTGATTAATACTATTATGGTTATATAAACCTGGAAGATTCTTTTAAACTTCAGTACAGTATGCAGTTAAATCACATGGTTTGGTTTACCATGTAGAAGGATTCACAGAGAAACAAACAAATGGCAGAGGTAGTGGTAAAGAAAGACCCTAAACTGATCATGTCAGCAGCCATCCTGCTTGGAGGGAAATCAGTTCTCCTTTCTGTATGGTTCCCCTTTCTGTAACAGAAGCAGTTCTAGGCATTTTTTGGCCTGGCAAAAATAAGAAAATTAAATCTGTATTTCACTAAGAACAAATGACTATTTCTGCAAAGTTTTTCTAGACCACATGATGAAAAGCCCAGTGTAGTGTACAATAGTGTTTATTGAAATCTGATGCAATGTTTCAGGGTGAGGTGATTCACCCTTGTCTTGTGACAATTGTCTAAATTGATGTTCAGTGGAGTAAAACAGGGCCTCAAATCCTTCCCTTGTCACCCATTTTGCAAATCTTCTGTCTGTGAGAGTTAAGGGAAGCATTTTCTACACTGACAAAAATGTTTCTGACTTTTATGTTCCGACCTCTTAACAGCTCTGCTCGCCAATTTCTACTGGCATTTGCTCTTAAATGTAACCATTTTTCTTTCAGTCCTTTAGAATTGTAATCTCATGGTGAGGAGTGAACTTAGGCCTCCCCTGTGAAAGGGGACATAAAAATGAATTGCATCAAGGAGATCAAATACTTAAAAAAATTACAGAAGTAAAGAGGTGGAATAAAAATCAGAAACTAAAAAAGGAAAGAAAGAAAAGAATAGAGAAGTAGCATCTGCTAAGTTATGGAGGAGGGTTTTGCATGTTAGCTTAAAGACCTTGGATGTGGGATTTGATATCTAAACTAATGATAAACTTGCTGATAGAGGCACAGCCACAGGTATATATCTGCTCCTCATAAAAATAATAATATTCTTCAGACAGAGTACTTGAATTTCAATTATATATTCTTTGGATTCTGGAGGGTTTATTGCTTCTCTTTTAATTTTGTACAGTATAACTGATTTGTGGTAAAAAGTCTTAAAAATCTCATGCTTCAGTTACAATAAAATTAGGAATTCTCAATAGAATCTCTTACTGCATGATTGTCTTAGGTTTACCAGGAAGATACTCTTCATATTCAGAAAATTCAGAATACTTAATTTCTTTGCAAAACAACCATTGTTACATGAAGGAACTTCATATACTTCTTTTTTTCTTCATAGGACTAGTGGTTGGATTTATCCTTACAGTCGCAAATTACAGTTTCTTCTCTTCTTTGTTTGTATTTTTTGTTACTTCTTCAAAACTTACTAAGTGGAGAAAAGATATAAAGAAGCAAATAGATTCAGAATACAAAGAAGGTAAGCCAAAATACTTTAATTCTTTTAGATCACTTGTGGAGAATAAATACTGCATGTTTCTTGTTCCCTTCAAAGGGTCAGATGAGATGTAGCATCTAGAATAGGGAGCTCTGTTGAGACTCCCCTTGACCCTCTCCCTGTGAATATTAGCAAGCCACTTTGCTTCTGTTCTGTTAAATAAATTGCCATAAAGTTTCTGTTTTGAATGTGTGTCTTTTTAAATTTGATTTTGTATGTGTTATTTTGCTTTTGCCTCATGCTGTTTCCTGAAATTACTAAAATTCAGTTTCTATACTTCAGGTGGCCAGAGGAATTGGGTTCAGGTAGTCTGTAATGGTGGTGTTCCTACTGAGCTGGCTCTCTTATATATGATAGAAAATGGACCGGGTGAAATTCCTATTGACTTTTCAAAGGAGTACACAGCATCATGGATGTGCTTATCCCTTTTGGGAGCTTTGGCATGCTCTGCTGGTGATACATGGGCTTCAGAGATTGGTAGTGTTATGAGTAAAGGCAAACCAAGATTGATAACAACCTGGGAACAGGTTCCAGTCGGTAAGGTGTTACCTCTTCTACATGTTCTTAATATTTTGTTAATCTGTTTTGAATTATGCATCCGTCTTGAAAAGTTCCAAGAAAGACATAGAAAAACAAATATCAGAAATCTGGGATTTGAAAAGGTTCCCAGGAATGCATTCTCTGATATGGAATATGGTCAACTGTGTTTCTTCTGCATCTTGTTGATGAGATGCACAAGCATAGCATAGCAACCATGGAGCTAAAATAGCTAAAATCATTCTGAATGCTGTCACTTCGAGTCTCTGGCAATAGTAAAAGAGTTTATACTGCTAATATGAAGAATACAACTTATCAACTGATATTTTTCAGGCATTATTTTAGTCAGTAGAATACATATATATTCCATAGAGATAGTACAGAAAATTCATTTCATAAACAAATCACTAATTTCCTTTAATATCCTACCAAGGGTGAATGAAATGAACTTTCTGTCTGTCAAATGTTGTCTCCATGGTGGATGTCGTTGCTGCTTTAAAGCAATATGCCTTTTTTGAGTCTTGCTGACAGATTGATCAGAGGTACAGATCTTGTTGGATAGGAGTTAAATGCATGGGATTTTTTTTTCTTTATATACATTCTTCAGATTTTTATTCAATGACCTATCAAACATTTCTGTCTATGGATTTGGTTATTTTATTTTTAAATGTGTTGGTGAAAGGTGTCTTAGTATACTACTTCTGAAAGAGGGCATTGCTTTAATGTGCACATCTCAAGGTCTGTTAATCTTGAGCAAATCTCTTCTTTTATTCCCCACCTAGACCAGACAAATACCAGGTGATGTTGAGAGGTGTGTGCTGTCTAGTTTTATTTAATTTAATGCTGGTGAATATTTCTAGAGGACTAGCCCTAGAGACAGGAAAGGAGAAATAACGGTAATGGTACAGCTTAAGCTGCTCAACAGCATAATGGGAATTGTAAAAAGCTGCAGTAGATGTAAGGAAAGAAGTTCATTATGGAGCTTTAGTTCGAATTTCATGTAAAACATTTCAATTAATACAAGTCTTTTAAAACCAGTTTGTAAATCAGCTACATTTTATTTGGTTTAGGTACTAATGGAGCAGTTAGTTTAGTGGGCCTGATCTCAAGTTTGCTTGGAGGCATGACAGTAGGTATAGCCTACTTTATAACTCAGCTCATTTTTGTGACTGATCTGGAAATATCTGCTCCGCAATGGCCCATTATAGTGTTTGCTGCAGCAGCTGGCCTACTGGGATCAATTGTCGATTCGTATTTGGGAGCTACGATGCAATACAGTGGTAAGAGTCTTCTTTTTTTCTTTGGTTTTTTCCCCTTTCTCCCAATGTAACCTAAAATTTGACATGTACTTCAAGAAGGGCTGAGGATATGATTTTTAAATAGAAAGATTACAGAAATAGCAGCATAAAGCTCAAAGGGAGCAAATGGACATCATAATGAAAAGGAGAGAGGGTGGTTGGCCCTTTTCCACATTTTGATTTGTTTATTGCAGCTTATTGGAATGTTGATGACTGAAAGAGACAGAGATACCCAACAACTTACCTTGGAAGAAGCAGTTGCTGCCCTCTCCTTTTCTATATATCTAATTATAGTAACGTTTTATAAGAAAAAATCTTAGTTTAATATTATCCTTTTACTGGGATTAAGTTGTCACTGCAGAAACTCTATTCCTAATTTTGAAGTCTCAGCAATAGGCTCAAATGTAATAAGTAAGAAAAAGTGAATAGTAGTTTATCTTCTGGTTTTTTCACTGCTTCTTGTAGAAGCTCTATAATACAGAGCACTGTTGCCTATGAGTTAAGCTTATCACAAACTAGCTGTGACTTTAAATAAAGACAAATATGCATTTAAAAAAAATTGTTGACTGGCTGGTTCTAAATTATTTCAGTGTTTACTCATTGCCTTGAAGGATCATTGCCTGTGAATAAACACTACAGACAACCTTTAGGCTGAGCTGTAAACTTGTCCTATGTTTCAAAATTGTTTAGAAACCATATCTGACACTGTTGTGTTTACCAGCTTGTTTACAGAGAGAATTTAAGTTTCCATTGTTGGTATACTTATTAATTGGAGGTCAAGGTGTGAATGTGCAGATTCACCCTGAACTGCCTCAGATATACAAGTCCTTTAGGTCTGCCATTACAGTGAGATCTACAAACTGTTGTTGATGCTCTGGATTTGGCTATACAGCATTTTTTATGCTCTGTTCTTTGTAATTCCATTAAAGTTTGAAATGCAATGAAGTGTTTAACTGTTTGATGAATTTTTAGGTATTTCTGTCCTGAGCAAGAAACGCTTAAGCACTCAGATAATGTTTCGAGCTCCTAATGAGGCAGATGCATTAAGAGAATGGAGTAAACCTAGCTAATGCATGCCTGCATTTATCAGTATCTATTTCTTTTTCATTTCATGTAATTTTTTCCATGCTCAGCAACTTACCTTTTTAGCTGCAGCAGGAACAGCATGCAAGTTACACAGTTTCTTTTACAAATTCAGAAGCATTCCTGGAGAATGTATACTACGTTGTGCACATACATGCTGTGGTATATATGTGATGTCATACAGGCAAAACTGTGCTGCTCATTTGTGTCTCTCCTTCAGCCCACTTTTTTGCTCCCTTTTTAGTGTGGACTCGGAAGGAATACTATAGTTTCTGCAGCATCTTGAAAAACAATAAATATGGCAGTGGGAATAAAGCATTGTCTCTTTTTTTAAAACAGTATGCTGCTAATCCTTTCTGTCAATGTTTTTCCTTTTGATGATATCCCTACATGTGGTGTATCTCATAGTCTGTGATACCCACTGTTTCTGGAAGAAAATGCACCCCTGACTGCACAGTTATTAATTAAAACTTTGAATAGCTGTGCAGAATAAGATTCAAATTTGCCCATGTTGTCAGTCTATACCTATTCTGTAAATAACAAAGATAACAAAAGAACTGTTACTTTACCAACTTGTACAAGATTGGAATATACACTTTATGTACAATTGAGGCATCTTTTTAGAAAAAATTAGTTCCAGTTTTTCCTCAAAGAAAGTACAACTCTAAAACATAGCAAGTGTTCAGGGGTAGACTATTAGACTTTGAAGTTTGATTTTTCTGTAGCTCTTCTGCGTTATTTAAGGCCAGGTTTAAATGTATGTTTCAAAACAGTATTACCAACTATATACCTGCCAGGGAGGTTCGTAGTGGGGTTTTTTTAAAGTTTTGTCTGAGGTGCAAAATTTTTTTTCTATTAAAGTAGCAGCTTTCTTTGAAGTTTCCAGGTTGTGAGTGTTGAAAGTAAAATGTAAGAAGAAGAAAAATTAATACAAAATATTCTGATTTCATTTGGAATGTTCCCACCTTAAAAGTGTGCATGTGCACATACCCAATTACACTTCACTACAGTGTGAGTTAAGATCAGGCATTCTAGATTGGTGTGCTTTTATCAGCATACAGAATGGTGCAGCTGGAGAAAACACAGGATAATGGTATCTGTAGTAATAGCTAATGAAGTAATATTAAAGTATTGATAATTCAGAGGCAGAGCAAGAAATTACCTAAGTACTACAGAAAAAACTCTAGCTGCTGGTAGTATAAAATTACTACGTAAATAGAATTTATAAATTCGGCCTTTGTTAGGAGCTTGTTTTCTGTCGGATTAAGTAATAATGTTCTTTCCATAATTTTCCTTTTAAAACAAATACGTCTTCTTGCCAGAAAACATGTTGCTAATAAGTTGTTTTTGTTCAAAACAGCATCCTTTGCTTTAGAGTGACTTGGAACAGCTTTTTCCTCTTCTAATTTAGTTTATTTCATTCCTTTCTTTGCTGTAAAACTACATAAAGAGAGAAGATTTGACAGAAGTGTAACTTCTCAAAAGAAATAACTTCTAATGTAAAATATTGCATTTATACCCCATTCTTTGAAGGTACCAAATTAAACTAACTGTAATTTAGCTTAGTCTGATGATGTCTTCTTACAGAGATATAACACTGTTACAGTAAAATAAATTTAGGAAGGTATATATACTTGGTTACTAAGTTTCTCTTCATCTTGGTTGGCTTTGTAAAATTAAGTTTTTACCTTTTTTCCAGGTTTTGACCAGACAATTGGCATGGTTGTTAACCACCAGACGAAAGACTCCAAGCACATATCTGGAAAACCTATATTAGACAACAACACCGTAAATCTTTTTTCTTCTGTCATCATTGCTCTGGTGCTTCCAGGCACAGCATGGTTTTTCTGGCCAAGGGGTTGAAATAGTTTGAGGTTTTCTGCATGCGAATCATTTATGTTCAGTCTTGCTCAGAGACTCCAAAGAGTTCCAGTTGAACTCTCTTTAAGAGATGGATCTGAAACATTCAGAGAGCCGAAGAACTTTCCATCTCAACTTGTTAAGGCTGTAAGCCTCATGTGACAATCAGCGTCTCTCAGGAAGGTGCTTTGTCAATAATGCTCTTGCTGCTCCTCAGGTGGATGTAGGTCATTGCCAAGTGAGGTGAAGCACTTGATTCATTTGTCCTCCATTTATGGAGCTGAAGTGTTGGTGTCTATTCTCTCCAGTTCCCAGCATCTGGAAAGGCACAAAGCTGGAAATAGAAGTCTAGTGCACATCAATCAGTGTGATGGAGCCTTGTGGCTATTACCCAAGTTAGACACAAAATACACTGCAGCTTTATATAGATAGGCAATGGTAACATTGGTGAAGTGGGTGAATTCTGGTATTTCTCATTATCTACAGTTTGTAAGGTCTTTTGGAAGTATTTGGGCAGGGAAGAAAGAATTCAACCTTACTGCCTATTCTCTATCCTGATACTATCACTTCCCTGAGAATAGGTTTTATAAAAATGATCCATACATAACATTGGAAACAAAAATCTAAATTTAAAGTAGAAAGTTTAAGCTGTTCCAGTAAGAATAATAAATTTTCTGTGCTTTTTTGACATCTTTATTTCAAAAGTAATGATATTTATGAAGATTTGTCAGTACTGTGGTACTTATCAAATACTTTAAAATTAAAGATGACAGTTGTGGATTCACAGTCGTCTTTTTAGAAAGATAACTTTTTTCCTATAAATATAGAATTGTTCCTTTGTGTTTGGCATTCTAACCAAACTATACTCCTTGATTATTTCTCAGCAGTGGAAATGTTTCCCATTTTGTTTGGGCCTTCTATTTAGAGATGATGGCCTCGGCCAAAGAAGCTACAGATGTTATCCTTGATGCAAATGGGGGAAGTCACACATATAAACCATTTAAAAATAGAAATTTAATTTTTGATGCCCAGTGTTAGGTAATTCTGTCTTCTGTCATTCATTTATAAAAGTTGTGGAAGTAATGTAGCCAGTACAGATTGTATTTAAATTTAAGAGATACCTTTTAACTTATGAAAAGCTTTTCCTTTTTTGTTAGAGATAGATGAATATTTTGTATGGAACATCTGGGGTTTTTTACAAGTGTCTTGTGTATATTGCCTGTCTTAATTCAATTTACTTTTTTTATTTTGTCACCTTTTATGGGAATATTAAAAAACTTTAACACTTTCCATACTGAGTTTACTCTTTAGAAATCTAGTCTATACAGACCTGGAATTCATCACTGGAACTACTTCACTGTATTACCTATTAGAAAGATGAGATCTCAAAGTAGTAAAAGCTTTTTGAAAAGAACAAATTGTATAGCTGCTCTGTTTCTGTTCCTGTGGAAGGGCACAAAATTATGGAAGTAATATATGCACTTAAAATGTAACAATAAAGACTTTGGAATTTTATGCACTGTTTGGACTTATGCTGCTTCTAAATAAACACTGTATTAGTTGTCTTCTATGATATTATTAATACCGTTGTGGTTTCTAGGATTGAGCAAGTAAAATTTTTGTAAGATACTTTTTTTTTTGCAGATAAATGCCTTATTCTTATATTCTTTTGTTTCCTGAAGTGAAGTGAACTTTCCGCAATTGAAGTGGACCTGGTCAGCTTTTTCATTATTTTTATGAGTTCATTTGAAAACCATCTTACCATAGTGAGAAGACATCTGATTTCATATTCATAGCAGCATGAAATGCTTTGATCTGTGGTCACATGAACGAATGTGATCTGAGTGAACTCCTGTAGTTAGCATCTTCAGAGGCCATTATTTTGGAATTTTTTTTGTCATGTCTTAGTTATGATACTTGAGTTGCTTTTGAAATTTCCACTCATAAGTTTCCAGTACACAGAAAGATCTGAGCACACTTAAATTCTGAAAAGGACAGCGTTAACTTCAGGTGTGTTGAGTGTAGCTTAGGCAAATATTGTTACATGTAACTACTCAGTAGCTGTAAACTGACAAGCTTTGGGAGAAGGTGGAGGTGGGAGTATGGGACACCGGGAAGAAATTGCAGAATGTGACAAACTGCCTGTAACTTGGTGTGGGTCACTAAGAGCAGTTTCTGGGCTGACAAGGCAGCAGATGGACAGCCCCTGTCCAGGTGCTACTTGGAGAGACAAAAAAATGCAGGAAGTAAAAAGAAAAAGCTGGCATTAAGGGAAAACCAGGAAGTTGATCAATTTGAAATTGGAAAATAGGTTACTGCAGTTAACAAATTTAATTCCATTTTTTAAACACTTGAATTATTTAGCTTCAGAACCATCGATACCCCTATTATATACCTCTGTCACTGATTTTGCATTAATAATTAAGTGGCATCAGTATTTCCACAGCACCAAAGCAAAATGCTCACAAACTTTTTAATTGAAGTGGTTACAATTGTGGCTTACAGGTCCTCATGCTTGGCTTGATTGGTGGATGTGATAGATGTTTAAGTAAAATTTTTACATAATTGCATGTGAGAAATCTTTAGCCAGGTCTCACCAGAATTGGTGCCATGATTGTTGAAGTACACTGGTATCAGAATCACCAGTATCTATTTTTTTTTAATTTCTATTTTATTGTTACAGTTGTAGATTGTCTTGGGTCTGCACATGCTGCATTTGAGTGGTCCATAATTACCCACTTTCCTGGGACAGCAAAATAAAGTAGTGTAAAAAACAGGCGGGTATTTCACCTGTCTTGGGTATTAAGGACAAGCTGATTCTGCAGATTTACTTTTTCTGACAGTAAAGGGCTGAAATGTCATGAAATTCTGTTGGTATTTTACAGAACCAACTTGAGCACTATTCACATTGCAATCCTTTAGGACCAGGCATCTCAGATTTGTAAGTAGGATTTGTTTTCCCTGCATTTCTTTAGTCCCCTTTTCTTTACACACAGCCTTTTCTTTACATTTGATTATCTAACATTTTAAATTGGCATTAAGTCACTTTTCTTCGAGCAAGAGTTAACCTGTTTTACAGGAAATTTATTCCCTTAAAGCTTTGTACTTATGTAGGTATGCTTCTAGCTATTGCTATAACTGGATTATAATTTTTAATTTAAACACTGCTTCTGTTGGGGGATAAGGTGCAGCTCTGGGATACAATTATGTGCCTGTTGTAATGCAGAAATCAGAGAATGTACATGAATTCACTCAGACTATGTGGATCCTTGCAGCACTCCCAAGCCTGCAGCCACCTTCAGTAAATATTAATGCCAATACCAAATGAGGATGAATACAGAGATGTGGAAACAAAGCTACTGAGAAATGGCAGCTTGTACTTGTGTACTCCCAAGTCTGTAAAACTTGGTTCCAAGTGAAGAAATTCCACCAGGAATATTCAGTAGCCTTCCTACAACATTCATATAACAAAGTTAATTTTAATATCTTCCCACTACAACCACTAATTAAATCAGAATCACAGACCAGCCCAGGTTGGAAGGGACTTTTGAGAGATCATCTGTTCCAACCTTTTGTGGGAAAGGGATCTTTGGTGACATTATCTAGCAATAATCAATCTGTCCAATCACATTTTGAATACCTTTGATGATGGGCGCTCTACCACATCGTTATATGTTGGAGTTTTCCTTGAAACACAATAAGATGAATACACAGGAAAGTAGATGATTACCGTTATGATTTCTGATCAGGAAACATTTTGTGACTGACTGATGGTATGAAGCAAGTGTCATACACTATATCACTTTGAAAAATATCTTCATAATAAATGTATCCTCCTATAGCAAACCAACCAGCACCATTGCTTGCTCTGTGCTGTTCTGGGATTTGCCATTTTAGAGCTAGGACAAGTGTTTGCTAATCCAGTTGAGATTGAAGAAGTGAAGATTGGATTAACCGAAATGTGGAAGAACCAGCCTGACCTGTGCTGAGGAAAGGAGAACAGCACTGGTATGGAAACAACTCCCTGTTTGCAGGGAGCTACCTGGCTGGACCTGCTGAGTCACCTGTGAAGCTTTGGACAACTTGTTTGCACCTCTCTTGTCTGGTGGCTGCTTTTTTGTGGCTTTGTTCAAACAAGCAGAGTTAAATACTGCAATGTGATCACTGTCCAAAATGGTCTTAGAGGTTCAAACCCATGCCATTAACAAGGATGATAGTGGTTTAAAAAAACAGAATGCATCCTGCAATTAGAAGAAACATCAGTAGAAAGTAGTAAGAAGTTTTCTGGTGCTCATTTGTCAATACCCTTTAGTATCTTCAGTAACTATTTTTTAAGGTCTTTGCAGCTGCAGCCCTAGCTGCAAAGTTGGGAAAATAGAAGGACATCATAAAAAATTGTGTGACTGTGTTCTGATGTTTCTTGGCAAAGAGCTCTTGCTGCGTTGGCTTATGCAGAGTTCAGCCCAGTACTAGAAAAGCAATGACTTCTGTCATCCTACTTTTTTTTGTCACTTGTTTTTCTGATATTTCATTATTTCACTCGTTGACTTCCTAAGTCCTGAATTCATTCCACTGTCAAAAGCTGCTATGATCAAATGGTGCCCCGAAGCAGCAGCAGTCTCAGGCTGCCTTAAACTGCCAAATGCCCTGGTTATGGTGCTCCCAACAGGTGTGTACATCATCTGATTCCATTAAATGTCTCATCCTGATATAATTTAAAATGAAAAAGTGAAAGGAGCTGATTCATAATGCATTGGGATTAGAAGCATGAGTGTTATTCACCTCTGAATTCTGAAAACTCTGTTTTTTGCTAGGTGCCATAAGAAAACAAAGACATGGGTTTCAGCATCTGACATTGCACTTGGTGGTGTCTACTCGAGGAGCTCTGTAATGGATGTAGCGTGTGCAAAGCTATGCCAGAAAAAAAAAGCATCCACCATCAACCAAACCATAAAAAGTGCCCAAAGCCCTTATCACAAGACAAAAAAGAAGTGTAATATTATTTTTTCTGTAATATTATTGTTCTTTAGAGTTTAAAGTTAAATGAACAATAATATTCTCACATTGTTTGCCTGCCAATTTGAGTAATACACCACTTACATTCAAATTGGTTTGGTTTGGAGTAGATTAACAAATGTTTCTCTTGGGTTCAGATCTCATCTGAAATAAGAATGTAATCTAGATGTTAAATTTATATGCCTTACCTTTTTCTTTCCTATCTCTAATGAAGAAAGTGGGGGTTTTTTAAATATATTTTGGGGTTTTTCCCCAGGGACAGAAAAATGGATGCATATGTATCAGTCTGTGCCCATGTCATGGAGTCTGCAAGTCCAAAAATCACTCCTGCATATATGCCATTTTGGGATTTTTCTCCCTAGTTCTTTGTAATTGTAATCATTAAAAGTATTTTACAATTGTTAAATATCCTCTTGTGTCCGTTTTCTGCCATTATTTGAAGAAAGCAGGTTGGGTTTAATTCCAGTTTTGTTTCTCTCTTTCTCTGTTTTACCACCCCACCTCCTGGACTGGAGTCCACAGCTCTGCTCTGATCCTGACTGTGAGTAAGAGGAAGCACAGAACAACAACTTTTTTCATAGCAGCAGGTGCAAACTCAGTGTCTACTGTTCTGGGCATGGCACAGGACTGATCTGTTTTGTGCAATTATTTTTCTTTGCTCGTGCAAATAGTCATATAAAACTGCTATTTGATGTCCTCTGGGACCTATAATGTCTCCCCATCCAGGTTTCGGGAAAAGTGAAATGTAAACCCACAAAAACTGGCAGCTAGGGCTGAAAGTTGCAGAAATCTGAGCTCCACTTTTGCATTAAGGATTCTGAGGAGTGCTAACGTACCCTGATAGATACGAGGGTTTAATGCAGAATCTACCTTAAGGTTAGAAGGCAATTCTAAAAAAATCAGCTCAGTGTCTGCCCCAGAATCACAGCATCAGTCCTGTGTCAGGCCATATCAAGACACAACAGAGACAGATGCACACCAGGATTATTTTATTACTCTACCCAAGAGTACCTAGAGTAGGTTTCTTCCCAATTTTTTCAGACAGGAAAGCTGAAAAGCAGGAAAGTAACCTTGTGCTGGCAGACAGCCCATTCAGGGTACAATGCAGCTCCATGTAGTGCTCTCACTCACCAGAGGCTTTGGCCAGAAACACATCGCTGGTGCTGCTCGTTACAACATGGTTCTCAAAAATGTAATCCTAATCTAATCAGGCAATGTGTGACTTCATGGGACCATTCATGTTCAGAATCTCTTGACAGTGCTGAAGATTTCTTTTTTCCTGCAGAATTGAAAAGACACATGGAACCCCCCCAGCCCCTCACAGTGTGCTTCAGGCATGGGGGCAGGAGTCATACATATGTAAGCATTTTTCTATACAGAAAGAGTGACCAATATTTCTATCACTACAGCTCTCCACTTCTAACAACAAAATACAAACATTTTAACAGAAAATATTTCATTTGTCATAGGTTTCTTCCCAATTTTTTTCAGACAGGAAAGCTCAAAAGCAGGAAAGTAACCTTGTGCTTTTCTATACAGAAAGTGTGACCAATATTTCTATCACTACAGCTCCCCACTTCTAACAACAAAATACAAACATTTTAACAGAAAATATTTCATTTGTCAAAGCAGCAAGAAGATGTTGGTTTTAGGGGAAGCATTCTGCTGAAAGTAATATGCACTTGACCTTGATAAAGTCTTCTTTGCATTTTGTCTGACTTTCTTGAAACTGGGTTACTTAGTGTAATTAAAAGAAGCACTGGCTTTAATTAGAAATTACTAAGGGAAGAAGTTATGAATAAAGGAATAGGCTAGCTGATTCAATTCCATTTGTTCAGTCACAGAAAGGAAAGCAGTTGCTTTAAGGGTTTACATGATCATCCTGGTGTCCAGTCACTTGTCCTTTACACAAAATTTTAAAATGCAGGACTGAGCAAGGGTGATAATTGACAATGTAATTATTGTTGCTGGTTTGTTTACCTGCTCATCATCAGTGTCTGCTGAGCAAAACACTTCAAGGAACCCTTCACAAAGGAAAGTGTATGCAAATGCATATGTATTTTAAGAGTGCAGCAATATATTTTATATCAATGGTAGGAGTTGAATGATAATGTTTAAAAATTGTTTATTAAGTATTTTTCCTTGTTTTAAAGGCTACTTCAAATTGCTTCAATTTAAACCATACATTGTATTCTTGGGATTTCTCCATTAATTCCCATGAAGTATATGTTTAGAATACAAGTTTTCCTGCTGTTTTGTTTACCTGCTCATCACCAGTGTCTGCTGAGCAAAACACTTCAAGGAACCCTTCACAAAGGAAAGTGTATGCAAATGCATATGTATTTTAAGAGTGCAGCAATATATTTTATATCAATGGTAGGAGTTGAATGATAATGTTTAAAAAGTGGTTTATTAAGTCTTTTTCCTTGTTTTAAAGGCTACTTTAAATTGCTTCAATTTAAACCATACAGTGTAGTCTTAGGATTTCTCCATTAATTCCCATGAAGTATATGTTTAGAATACAAGTTTTCCTCTAAATTTTAGAAGTCTTAGTTGAAGGCCCTACATTTTAGTGAGATGTGGTTCGCATTCGGGCCATTAATAATTCTGCCTGTCTTTTTTCAGCAGTGAATATGATGAATACAATATCGAAAAAATAAAATTATTTGATATTATTATTAGATGTGAGAGCTGGTAGAGATAGTCAATCTCCTGTGAACTAGGCCTGGGGACTGCCTGAAATGCAATCTTGTATCTGGCCAAACTCATGTCACCAGGCTACCCAACACCCCTCAACAAAGCTGTCAGAAAATAAGGAATTATTTGTTTCAATTGGTAATCGGTCATTAAAAACTTGTGATTCATTTTGAATCTGAATGTGTCTGGCTTTAGATTCCTGCTATTAGTTCTTTCCTTGTGCCTGTTCCTGCTACAGCACTGATGAGCTGACCAAAGTGAGCCTTTGCTTTTCTCTGCCCTATTTTTAAACTGTGTGCCAAATTCCAGTACAAGATTTATCAGTGCCATGCACTGAGATTAAAAACTTCTTCATTACTTCCTCATTTCATATAGAGGAAATAAGGAAGGAATATACAGGAATTACCTCTGCCCTTTTGCTGCAGTCAGATACATGCTAGGTTTTGAATATCTAATTTGTTACATTGACTATGAGGTAACACTTTTTTATTCCTTATAATGTTTCCACTTTTCATTTTCAGATGACAGCTTTTTATAAAGTTTTTGCTGGATACCCCATTCTTGTCACTGTTTATCACACTGACAATGCCATATCATTTCAAGTTTGATTAGCATTGATTTTATATGTACTTTACAGGCCATTTAGGAAACCCAAAATGCCCTAAAGGAAACATCCGTTTTCAAAGACAACTCTCTCACCAATAACTACTCTGAACTGCTCATCCAGTTCTTGATGCCATTAATTTGTCTTTCATGCATCAAAAAATAATTTTTTTCCCATTGTTAGCATGTGGGTACTAAGTCAAGCTCCTGAAAAAATTAATACAGCTATGGCCTTTGAACAGCCAAAGACTGTAATGTCATCTTAGGTTTCTCTGATGAGACCTATTTTTCCATTAGATTTTGTTGACTGGCACACATAACATTTGAATGCTTCATTTAATTATTAGTCGTGCCACATCACTTCAAATTTGATTAGCATTCATTTTATATTTACTTTACAGGCCATTTAGGAAACCCAAAATGCCCTAAAGGAAACATCCGTTTTCAAAGACAACTCTCTCACCAATAACTACTCTGAACTGCTCATCCAGTTCTTGATGCCATTAATTTGTCTTTCATGCATCAAAAAATAATTTTTTTCCCATTGTTAGCATGTGGGTACTAAGTCAAGCTCCTGAAAAAATTAGTACAGCTATGGCCTTACCTTTGAACAGCCAAAGACTGTAATGTCATCTTAGGTTTCTCTGATGAGACCTATTTTTCCATTAGATTTTGTTGACTGGCACACATAACATTTGAATGCTTCATTTAATTATTAGTCTTTCTTTTGTGTCATTACTTTTCTTTATGTCATCATCTGCTCCTCCCCCCAGCTGAAGGTGTGACTGCCATGGTGAAGATGGGTGTACCAGGGCTTTTGTGTGTGCAGAAGGCTGTGCAAGCCTTTGGCAATTACCATTGCCAAAGAGCAGGTCTGTGGACAGGCTGTTGCTGTTACACAGATGAGGATTTGGATGAAGATGTATAGGTGATTAAGTAATGCTTCCATGATTCCAAACAGGCCCGTTTTGCTCACAGCAGCTCATGTCTATCCTCTCCTCACTGCTTAGCTGCAGCTCAGTGACACTGAAATTGGTAGATTTTAGGATGTCCCTGAGGAACCCTTTTGGCACCCACGCTTCCTTTCTGTGTTCCTGTTCCTTTATAGAAGCTCTTGGAAAATCTGCTGGCTTATCAGCCAGTAAATGGAAACTTTCCTTTTACTATTACTGCTGTGGCCCACAGTCAGCACACTGCAAGACCTTGTTTGCACTTCTCTCCCACCCTGAGCAGTCTGAGGAAGCCTGAAGTGCCACTGATGTCCCCATCCCTGCTGTACCACACAGCAGCAAGTTATTCTGGTGCAAAGTTCCATTCTTTATATATCCCACAAAGTGAATACAGCCCTGTGGGTTTTCTTGAACCTGCCTGCTTATTAAGTTCATTTTAAGTGGGTTTTTGTTGTTATTATTGGGTTGGGTTTTTTTCCCCTTTCTGATTTCTTGCTTTTTTGGACAACTTGTACTCTTATGGACATTGATCTTATACAACTGTACATTATTTGGCTTTTGTAATATGATTATTTTCCAAGGAAATCCAATAAATTCAGAACAATGTTCTTCAAGTATATCAAATTATGCTCAGAAATATTCTCCAAAGGAAAAAATGGAAAAAAAGACTGACATTACCTGCAAATAAACTCCTACCCTTATAATATTCAATACATAATGGTCCCAGAAATGAGTTGTTTGTTGGGAGCTTGGGAAGGGCTGTTTACGCTGTTATAGGTTTGACCACCTCAAGTATCTCCACTGACAGCTACTGCATACACTTCACAATACGATTCACAGTGGAATTAACACATTTAATATTTTTGTAAGGGGATATAATAATGCAAGCTGTTAGCAGAACATTATTTTCTCTTTTAGAGATGACACCACCTGTGAATTAAAACACTTGAGTAGTATTATGAGAAATGTTCAAAGGTCCTGGCAATGGATACAGTAGTACAACTTGTTTTGGTTTAATAACACACAGAGTATTGTAGTATCTTCGTGAAATATAAAATACATCTTGAAAGGCATTTCTCAGGCAGATGTGTTCAGCAACACAGATAACACAGGAGGTCTGTTACAAGTGTTTTTAGGAAGCTGTGTAAAAAGGGGAAGCAAAATAAATTGAAGGTAAAAGAGTCATTCTCTTCTCAAATTCTCTGAAACCAAATGAACACTTCCCAAATTAAATTTACACCATTAAAATAACTCGGTAACAGTCACAGATAGTTAAACCTACAGATTTTACAAAGTCCTATATGAGATTACAGTGAAATGTGACACTTCAGGTAGCTCTGACAGAATTTCTGTTCTCAGCCAGACCAGCCTTTTAGTTTTATTTAATACAAGTGACTGAAGTTTTGAAAGTACAGGACTTTTCATACAACAAAATCAGTAATCACAGAGAGGAGAACAGAAAGGATGGAATACTGTAGTTACTTGCAGCAGTCTACTGTCAGTGGGAAGCATCCTTTGACTCTGCACCATGGCAGAGGTTTCCTTTCCTCACCTTTGGAGGAAACAAAAACAATCCATTCTGTGTGAATGTAATGCTATTCAGCGACAAGGCTTCTTACTCCAGGAAATCCAGTCCTTGTTCTCCTGGATGCATTCTCTGTTCTTTCCTCTTTTCCTTCTCATACATCAGAGCATTATATTATCTGACAGAGAAAAAAGAAATTGCACTATGAAGCCTTTTCATAGCCACTATTTTTCTTGCCACTAAGTCATCACTAGAGAGAGGTTGTGCTGCAGTCCTTTGGATCGGTTTGGGAGGATTGCTTTTAATTAAGGATAACACCCAGTTTTACAAGCAGTTATCCAATTCCTGTGTACGAAACTCTGCTGGACCCCTGCAAGCGAGGAACGCGGGATCGGTTTGTGAGGATTGCTTTTAATTGAGGAATAACACCCAATTATACAAGGCAATTATCCAATTCCTGTGTACGAAACTCTGCTGGACCCCTGCAAGCGAGGAACGCGACCCGAGAACGTTTTCCTCGTGCCTTTTTCCTCACCTGCTCCCACATCCCTGTTTTAAAGTACTTTATCACGGACTTTTATTTTGCAAACATTTAGAGACTAGTGTAGCTTAGTTCACAGGAACGAAAGTGACACAAAACCCGTGCCGCTGTTTATTAGGGGCTATCGGTTTCCCCGGGGAGCGCTCGGCGGGTGCAGGAGGGAAGCTCAGCGCGGGATCCCGGGACCATTCCCTACCGGCGCAGGAGGGAAGCTCAGCGCGGGATCCCGGGACCATTCCCTACCGGCGCAGGAGGGAAGCTCAGCGCGGGATCCCGGGTCGATTCCCTACCGGCGCAGGAGGGAAGCTCAGCGCGGGATCCAGGGACCATTCCTCACCGGCGCAGGGCGCGCGGGATCCCGGCCTGGGCCCCGCCCCCGATCAGGCCCCGCCCCCGGGCCAGCCCATCAGCCGCCGAGGGGGCGGGGCCTCGCTCCGCCGCCGCGTCCCCCCCTCCCATTGGCGGCGGGGGCTGCGCGTGACCGGGCGGTGCGTGACGTAGGAGGAAGAAGCCGCCATTAGGGGCAGCGGGGCCGCGGCCGCCGGGCAGGTTCGGTTGCCGTGTTCCTCTCCGGTCTCTGTCTCCGCGGCCTCGCCGGTGCCTCCCCTTCCCGCCGGCCCCTCTCCCCCGCGGGCCCTCGTCCCGGTGGGCGGCGGCGGCGCCGCGGTGCGGCCCGTTGATGTGAGGCGCGGCTCGGCGGCGGGGCGCGGATGGCGGCGGGGGCCGGCGCGGCGGCCGGGGGCCGCAGCTTCTCCTTCAAGGTGGTGCTGCTCGGGGAGGGCTGCGTGGGGAAAACCTCGCTGGTGCTGCGCTACTGCGAGAACAAGTTCAACGACAAGCACATCACCACGCTGCAGGTGCGGGCCGGGCGGGCGGGCTGCGGGGTCCCGCTCTTGTCGTGCCCTCACCGTGCGCACCCCCGGGCGCTGCCGGCCGTGTCCGCGCTGCGGCCCCAGCGGCTGCCGGGACACCCCGCCGCTCGCTGAGGGTGGCTGTGCCCTGCCGACTTTGCTGCAAGCCAGTTTTCTCTTTATTTCCACGCCTCAGATTTCAGCTTTCAGTATGCTTAGGCCTCGTGTGTACTCTGCGTACTAACTGCTCCGTTTTTTCCAGTTACGTGTATGAATGTCTTCATTTGAATCTTGGAAAGTATGATGCAAAAGTACTGTTGTTATTGTAATCGTTGTTCGGGGACTGATGACTAAGTGTTTCATACGTGCTGCGTTTCTGTTAATCATAGTCTTCCTCATGTTCTCAGATCCTAAGGTTAGCACTGTCTGAGCGTTTTTGTTTAAGGAGAACAGCTTTCACAAAATGGCTTATGAGATTAAGGCTTATGATTTAATAATGGGAAAGGTTCTTAAAGCTGAACTGCTTGTCACGACAGCTCCCTGAATTTTGGCTGGATTCTCAGTAGTACTGTCGGTTGTTATAAAAGAGCTACAAAGTGATGTTCCACACATTAAATGTGACAGGGTGCCTGCTTGAAAGTAATGGGTTTTTTCATGGCCTACTAGTTAGTGATGGATGACATGTATGCCGTGGTACAAAATAAGCTGCCTGTACTCTACATGCTCTCAGAAAACACGTTTTGAAGTTCGTTTTGTTAGTGGTATGTTAAGTCTTTCAGGATGTCACCTTGCATAGGTAGAAGTGTGGATTCAATGTATGCCACTCTTAATATTTCTTTTTTCAAATATAGAAATAAATCATGCCACTTAGTGGACCAGTAGTGGGTTTTGAACTAATTTTGAATTTCTTGAAGTACAGAAAAAATAGTAGGTGGTGTTAAAAAGAGAAGAGTTTTAAGCTATGTGCCACTCCCATGCATTTAGGGGAAGCTTCTTGAATTTTGTATCTCAGAAGTAATTAATAGTGAAACTTTTCTGTAAAATGAAAGCATTACAGATATACTAGAAGCAGTACAGGAAATGTTTAATAAACAGGTAACATTACTCCATTTTTTCTGTGAAGAGGTAAAAAGAATGTTTTAGACTTTGTTGTCCTGTTTTCATACCCAGCTTTTGGGTTAAACTATTGGGTTTACTAGGCAAGGTGTTTATAGGACACTGATTGTAGCTGTCATGCCAGAGAGATGCCTGGTAGCTTGTAGGTGTCCGAGGTGCAGCAGAAGTGTAGCAGTGAGAAAGCAATCATTGAAGTGCATGAAAATGGTCACGTGTAGCTGAATTCTCACATTCCATGTTTTAGGAGTAGGTCCGAGTAGATTGTTAGGTAGTGAGGCTTATGTTTGTTGTTTGGGTTTTTTTGTTCTTTCAATCTGTAGTGGAAAACCTAAAATTATGAACAAAAACTGCATTGGAATACAGACTTGGGTCATAAATACCATGAAACACACTTTTAAATTGCTCCAAAATGCTGATAGGAAATGTCTGTAGATAATGTGGCCCAGAGCTTTTGGTTTTGACTGTCTGGAGAGGGGTGTGTTGAGGAGTGGAAGCACGTGCTTGCAGCTCCTACTGAGCTTTCATTTCTCCACCGTAACCAGGTTTGTGGTTGCTACCTGTGTCTTTTAACTGACTGCTCATTGCTTATCAAGTTGTTTGCTTTTCTTTTCTGAGCCCCTTTGGCCATATATGCTTCTTACTGATGCATATGTGAAATACAGTGTCAATTGCTGTTGAATCTTACTATGCATCATGTGCACTGTTAAATATTATCTTTATTATTTTTATTTCCCTACGTCTTACCATTCTAGGAAAAAAAAAATTGAAGTGAGTTCTTCCACTATTAAATTAAAAGATAGTTTAAAAATCAGATGAGAAGAGAAACTAGGGTATCTGATTAAGTAATGAAGTAACATGTTTGCAAAGCATCCTTTGTTGTTTGTTTTTTTTGGTTTTTTTTAAGATAAAAGGCTTAATCTGATAAGGTTGCTTTGTTTCATGGCAACAGTTCAAAGTAATGCACCAAATTCCTTTTGTTCCAATAAAGCCAAAATTAGATAAATACTTTGCTCCTGGTCCAGCAAAGGAGTGACAGTGATGAATCATATGAGGAGATCACTAGATATTGAGGCAAGAGGCTCTCCATCCACAATACTCTCTAACTTAAAAAATAAAGTATTGCATGGTACTCTATTCCAGTATGTTTGCAACAAAGAGGGTGGCGAGACTGTAACCTTCTGGAAACTTCTAGTGATTTTATTCTACTGTGAAGTAATTATTTTTATACTGAAATAGGTTAGTTTCTTTGGTGCTGGTAACAGAAGACTTCGACTAAAAGGGAGCAGTTTCTCCTCCCTCCCCACTCCCCTCTCTCAATGCCAACCAGAGTGCACTGGAACCTCTGATTTAGGGGCCTGCTGGGATGTGTTGCTGTAGTTTGTGTTAGTATCAAGTCATTTACTTAAGATGTTGATGATCTGCATGCTGAATTGAAAGTAGCTACTGATTCATTGAAGAAAGCATCTAGTTACAGCAACGTGGAAAAGCTGAGGCAGGAAAAGTAGGGGTTTTTGCACACAATTAATATAATTCATAACCTGTAGGCAGACCTGGCAGGGCAGTTAGAATTGGTTCCCATTGTCTGAAATATTGAAGTAAGTGCCCTCATCTTCATACAATAATTATAAGACATAAATTGATATCAAGTGAACTGTGCTGGAATTACTCTAACAGTAAACCTACTGTCTAACTATTGAGTTTTTAAATTGGGTAGATACTTTTTATTATTTAATCACTCAGCGTAAATACAACTTTTGAATACTGCTCTCATAAATGTGTGGAGGATTGCAGAATATCCAACCCAAGAGAGCTGCTGATGTGGTTGTAATCATGGAGTTCCTGATTGCTTTGATGGATTTGGCATAACATGGAAAAACTGTCTTGGTTCTCAAGATAGCTGGGGGTGATTGAAAGACAATATAAGGAAGTTCAGTGCTTTATGCAGTGTTTGTATGCCTGACCTGCTTCTGTTGAACACGAAGCACTCAAGGGCAGATGCCACACACCTGCCTTTGTTCAGTGACTTCTGGAGACTCTTCCAGCTGTGTCTTCCTTGTGTTCTACTCAAGCCTCTTTATCAGCTCCTAGCAGGGCCTGGTGGGCATAAAAAACTGAACTCATAGAAGAACGAATTAAAAGAAAGAAAATATTTCCTACAGCCACATCAAAAGATTGGAATTTTAGCTCTTATAATTGCATTATTCTTTTCTAAGCGCCTAAGTATTTTTCAAACCAGTCATAAGACAGTAGAGTCAAAATATGAAAATTAGAAGCTTCAAAGAGTTGTTTGAAATTACTTATATTTCAATTAACCATGTTCCTGTGAGTTTTTGAAAGTCCTAGCAAAAATGACCTGTGATAGTAATTGAAAGGATATGGAGAATAGCTGCTGATTGTAAATTGAGTCACAACTCAGACTTCTAGTACTCAATTCAGTAATTTTTATGAACATTAGAGATAATGTTGAAGCTTTTTCTGTGTGCAATTACCTAATGCCCTGTAGGTAGTCAAAAACTGATTTTGAAACTTGACAGACTTTAAAATCTTGGCAACTGGCTTTTTCTCGAAACTATCTCAAAACAGAAGTTGAGGCTCTTGCTTATATGTTGTGTTCTCCCAAATTTCTAAAAACTGCATAGTCCTGCTATTCACTTGGTTATTTGTTGTTGTTTTTTTTTCTCCCACACTAAGCTCACAATGGCTTGGGATAGGTATATGTGAGTTGAAAGGTGAAAAGGTATTAGCCGATTTGTCTTTGGCATGTTTGCCACTGTGGATGTAAAAATGCGTTTTATTGATGGCAAATGCACCACACGTACCCACACCTACTAATTAATGAGCAGAGCCTGCTAACTGTATTCCTCAAGTATACGAACAAAATAAGAATGAAGAATTAAATCTGTAGTATAGTATTGATGGTTCCTCAGCATGTTCACAAAGCTTTCTGCTCATTACTAACAGTGACTGCTTCAAATATCAAGTTCCAATCTTATCTGACAAACCTGCTTGTTATCAGGGTATCTGACTGATAGAGGATAATGTCTCTCCTTTTTTGATTATGGACTGAAGACTTTAGATAGACTAAAAATTAGTCATTACAAATACATCAAGTGTTAATACAAAAGCAAGTATGATAACCCAGTGCTAAATACCCTTGCCACAGTCTCCTGTGGTTGTGGATGTTTTTGCAATATAAAAAAGCCTGACTTGCATGTAGGAGTCTTTATTGAAAATCTATATCTGGATAAAAGACAGTATTCCTAGTAAAAGCTGTAGTACCTGAAGGACAGGTTATACTGAAGCAAAACTAACCTATGTAGATAAACCTACTTTAGTTTTTGCTCTATCAGATAGGACATATACTTGTGCTATTAACTGAGTTGTTGTCTAAAGATACAGTGATATTACTTTATGGATACTGAGTTCTTTGTGTTTTTAAATATAAATCCCCTTTCTATGAGAGATTTTTTCTGCCCAGAAGTTGAGTCTCAAACACTTGTGCAAAATTCACATCAACCAAGTGGATTTGGATTGTTGGTTTTATGACAAAAGAAAGCATTCCTCAGAAGAGCTTTTCCTTTGAGATTTGCAGTAGAATATTGAGTACTGTAGTACAGCAGATAAATAAAATATTGTCAAACAATAGCTTCTCTCCCTGTGGCCCAAGTGTTTGTTGGTGAATTACAACTTCTGAAGTTGCCTCCAAGCTTCTGGCCTTTAAACTGTGGTGTAACACAGCAAACGATGAAGACTACTGATGAGTTAATCCTCAGGGACAGCTGTTTTAAAGCCATCAACTACTTTCTCTAGAGTTTTTAATTAAAGAAAGAAAAGTTTTCTGATGTTGAAGATTTGTTACTCTTCTGTTAAGCTCTTTGTTACGGGTTGGTTAGAGGGTCAAATGCTGTCTGGAAGTTTTTCCAGACTTTTGACACTACAGTGAGTCCCCTCACTGTAGACTGAGAGGGTAGTGTAGTGCTAATGCTTTAGTTATGTAGAACATAAGGGTTGTAGTGATCAGTTCTTTGCTATCTGTTCTTGGAAAGTGTTTGTTTTTCTTCTGGTTTGTGATCTCTCTCTCTGTTCTTTTTAGCAGACTTTGTGGGAAGGTTTGGGGCAAGATACACCTTAAAGATGAAAAAGGTTTTTTTAGTCATCTCACCTTGAGTCATACAGATGCCAGGGAAGTAGCTGAAGAGCAGGAGCTGCTCTAGCAACTGAATGTTGAATTACTTCAGCTGTAACATAGGCAGCACTCCCGAAAGGCACTTCGACAGCAGTTTAAGCTGGTGTGCATTGAACTGCTGTGGTCTCCTGTGTGCGTTCTGGTTGCTTGTGTAGTTAAGCAGCAAGCTGGTTCAAACAGCTTGTCTGGCCCATGGCACTTTCCACACATGTGACTCTTGGTTCTGTGACTGGTCAGTGCTTGTACAGAAAACTCCTCTTGAGGAGCTGCTGCAATCCAGCCTAAAATAATCTGTGATGAATGTATCATAAAATACCGCTGAGTACTTGTTTGAACCCAAATGCAAACTGAGGTAAAACTGAAATGAAAATTCCCTATAACTTAAGGCAGTAGAAAAAAGTTAGCCCTTGGTAACTGAATTGTTTGATATAACATGTTACTGCTAATCTTTAGAATGGGGAGAGCAAGTTCCTAATGCATCAACACCTTGAGACCCTGTTCTGGTTCATTAAACTTGTGTTAAATTATATTCCCTTTTTAGCTGTCAAATTACAGACCTGGTAACCGAGGTGGTGTCTGAAAATGTGAATCATGCAAATTTGGAGGAAAATAGACCTACTCAAGTTACTGAAATTAGATTAATCTTGCAATGTGCTCTGGTCCTGTAAAATATTTCCAGAAATTCAAGTAGTAGAATTCTAAAGCAGCTTTTATGCTTATTCTGAGGCTTCTCAGCTCACACAAACAAAAATACAGAACCAAAAAACAGATGAGGGTGAGTTGTAGGCTCACTTCAGCAAAAAAGGGAAAAGTTACAGACAAGGAAACTTGTGAAATAATAATGTTCCAAGATATTTAGTGATAAAATAAAACAATTGTTTATGGTTCTAGTATCTTAGTAATAGTGAACTACTTTGCCTAATTCCTACAGATTAAAAATCCTGTTAGGCTTGTTCCTACCCAGACTTCGCATAGTCTTGTGAAATGCTTTGTGTTCAGTTTAGGCTTATCAGTGTTGTGAATTCAGAGTCTTTCCACACAGCTCATCCTTCCCAAATCATTCAAAACAACTGCAGAAAGATGTAGTAAATTATTGGCTTAACTCAAATTTATTTAGAATAGACTGCTGGCAAACTATAATGAATTTACTAACTGGCTTAGTATTGATATAGCCTTCTTGCTTACTGAGTCTTTCAATCTGGAAATTTGTTTTTTATTGATTCTGATACTTTATTAATTAATTTCAAATGGAATTATGTATTTGGTGTGTAAAACTTAACTCTAATCTGTTTTGCTTTCCAGGCATCTTTTCTTACGAAGAAACTAAATATTGGTGGGAAAAGAGTAAACCTTGCAATATGGGTATGTTTCTTTTTTTTTCCTCCTTAGCTAATTAAAATGTTTTTCTTAAAAAAAAAAAGTTACTTGGGCTCACTATATCACAAGTGCTAGGCACTTCTTAATAAAGTATTTGGAGTTCCTTGAAGTATTGCTTGCTTTGTCTTAATGCTAACAAGTGTATTTTAAATGCAGGATACAGCTGGTCAAGAACGATTTCACGCATTGGGGCCTATCTACTACAGGGACTCTAATGGCGCTATTCTAGTATATGATATAACAGATGAAGACTCTTTTCAAAAGGTACTGGGCAGCTTTTACATCTAAACTGTAAGCTGGTTGAAAGACAATCTGTGATATATGTAAACAGAAGTCTTCTGTTTTCAACAATATATCTTACATTTGCAAATGTAGATCATGCAGTGGAAGTATACAGCGTATTAGTATTCTTTTGAAGACTGACTTCCCTGCTATCAGGTTATTCCAAGAACACCAAAGAATTCCCTCAGTTTCTTAGAGCACAGTGCAAATAATGCCAGAGTTGTGGGTTTGATCCCTGTATGGGCCTTTCATTTTAGAATTGCACTTTGTGATCCTTGTGAGTCCCCTCGAACTCAGAATAATCTGTGATGCAGCTGTGCAAATTAGCTGTGACAGGCTGTAAACATAAACATGGACTGTTGTCATGGTATGCCATACTGACCTTTACTGTATAAACCAAATTACTAAAAGATGCTAAGTGACATGACCTTTTACAGATCTGAGAACTCTGAAATTGCAGTACATGATAGTGGAGACATTACCTTCTCTGTGATAAGTTATTTGTTGTCAAATCCTCATCAAAACCTGTCATTTGATGGCTAATTATTTTATGGCTCTGTTAGGTGATCAATTTGATTGGTTTTTTCCACTCTGTGTCAACCTGTGCTACCACTCTATAGGATTTTTCTGCTGAAAGCTGGTGACACTTTTTTAAGCAAATTTCAGCAAAACCAGTTGGACTTCTGTGTAGAGAGAAGTGAGAAAGTGTGGTTGCATGGGCAAGGCTTGGGTTAGCAGCGATAGAAATAGTCTAAGGGTACAGATCCACAACAGTTTAACTAATTTAAATAGTGTGGTGTAGAGCAAGTCAAGCATTTGTGCTAGCAGTTAAACACTTGTGGCCACCTGCAGAATGGTGGTGACTTGTGGACACTACTTCAACTTGTTTCTTTTCATGCTGAGTCCTACGTAGTAAAACCCTGTGATACCAAAACATTTAAATGTGCAGAAAAAGAGGGAAAGGTGATTTACAGAAATTACTGCAGAAGTACTGCTGGATCATGTAGCCTAACTTATTTTTACGTTCTTGAAGTGATTGCCTCTCTTCACAATTATTCCCTTAAAATAGCAGTTCCTAAGTCAATGCAGTGATCATACAACTTTCAAACTTTTCATGACAACAGATTTCTTAACAGATACCCTACCATCAGCTGACTCGACATGCTTGTCCCATTTGTTCTCTCATTAAATAATCATTTGTTATAGTTAGAATCTAACCTGAAAAGCTTAGTTCGGGTTTACCTCTAAAGTACTATTTGTGGTCTGTCAGTAAGTGCCTGTGGATGAAAGATCTCATGTCTGACCTAAAGTGGCCCATGCAGTGAACTTGCTATATTGAGTGTGGTGAGTTAGATTTCTGGAGCAATTGAACTGTTTCCTGTAAGTCATTTGCTCTCACCTGTGAAATAAAACCTGCTGAACAAGGGCCATGTGTAGCCATCTGAAGAATTTTTTTTTTCATTTATGTTGCTCTGAACATATTTGCTTTAAATTTAGAGAAGATGGTTAATAAAGGAAAGGGGATGGTTCCATGCTGCCTAAGATAGATATCTAAGATGTATATCAAGTGAAAACAAGCTCACTGCTCTTCTTTCTGCAGGTAAAAAACTGGGTTAAGGAATTAAGAAAAATGTTGGGAAATGAGATCTGTTTATGTATAGTAGGTAAGTCTTTTTCAACATGACTGATTTGGAAACATCTCTTGATTAATAGCATCTTCCAAATGCTGCTTTGACAACTTGTACATGTGAAGGGGTAAAGCTTATGTTAGATATTTAGAATTAAACTGGATCCAGAAGTTTTAGTAGATGACATTGAGGAAAATAAGCGTTTGATTGAAAAAATAAGCTAATGATACACTATTAGGAGTGCATGGTACAGACATGTGCAGACTGTAGTTTAACAAAAAAATGTATATTATCCTTCTTTCAAGTATTCAAACTCATGGCTTCTGTTTAATTATACACTATTAGAAGTGCATGGTACAGACTGTAGTTTAACAAAAAATGTATATTATCCTTCTTTCAAGTATTCAAACTCATGGCTTCTCTCAGTGGCATAGATAGGTTCTTGTCTGTTTTGATAATTAAGTGCTTGCAGGTTGGAGTGAATCTTAAAGATTGGAAATTTCAATGCAAATGGAATACAACAGAAGTGCTGGGTTTAGATTTAAATAAGATCTGATTATTAAAACACTTCCATGAGATAGGTATGTGGACATTACAAAAATTACCTCTACAGCACAAGGAAGGCGCTAATAAATCACAAAAAAAGGGCAAAAGGCTGAATTGGGTGGAGGCATTTAGCTGTCCTGATCTCTCTACTGAAGTAGCACCTTTTAGCCTGTAAATGCTTGTGTGAAAGGAGATTCTCAAATCATAGTGTTCTTGAAAGTGAGATCTGTGTAAGAGCTGGAATTTACTGGGACAGCTTCAGAAAATGGAGTACCATGATTACATGTCTGCTTTCTTTTTGGGTAATTTTAGAGTACAAAGTCTTAAAAGATTAACCTCTTTTCAACAGGTAACAAAATAGACTTGGAAAAAGAGAGACATGTTTCAGTGCAAGAAGCAGAAATGTAAGTCACACCTATTACTAATAGAAACAGTCATTGCAGAATTATGCTGGAGTAATAAACTCGTGATGCTGTTAACATAGCAGCCAGCTAGGCACTGCTGGCTTATGCCTGCCAGTTGTTGAGTGTTCTGTTAGTATCTGAGTCACAGGGTGTCCTGGCTGACCAAACTGTAGCTTGAGAGTTGTTTGTGATTAAAGTCAACATTTACAGTTTAAATCCCTTTCTAGACGTGAAATTTTCTTAATTTCATCTAGTGTGTTGCATCAGTCCTGGCTGTTTTAAACACACATCTCCTTTTTTTTTTTTTGTATGAAATAAGCATGTGTAGATTAGCTCTGAAGTCAGAATAAAACCTCTTGTGATCATCTTATTCCTTTATGTAAAGTGGCTTAGAAAGATTGAGTCCTTTACTACAGTGCAGCTCCGTATCTGCATTTCTACAGGTATGCTGAGTCTGTTGGAGCAAAACATTATCATACGTCAGCTAAACAGAACAAAGGAATTGAAGAACTGTTTCTTGACCTTTGCAAAAGTAAGTATTATGTAGTTTGTTGGTAAGCAGCTCATTCAGAAAATGCTTCAGGGTTCAGAAATGCTTTTCAAGCCATACAGAAAAGTTTGAGAGTAAAGTACTACTTAGAACTGAGTTAATTTCAGTCTACTTCAGTCACTTGAGTTCTGTAACAGCTCTGGAAACCTGATGTGTGGATGCTTACAATATTGCAAATTCATGCTCTACTCCAACAAAAGACCAAGACAAAAATGTCTTGGTCTTTTGTTGGAGCACTGACTGCTGTTCCACTTACCACGCATAAGTAGTAACCTAAATCAAACTTCATGTTACTGGTCTCACCACTGCTTGCTTCTAGTCCTGTTTCATACTATTCCAAAATTCTTCTCAAATTACAAATCATAAACTCAAAGCTCTAATGATGCAAATTTTACACAGAAATTTTAAATGGTAAAGATCGTGGAATGTGGGATAAAATCCAACACAAGCAAATCATCCTTGTATTTATGTGATAAAAGAATTTAAGGAAAAGGTCTCATGCATTTCTGAAGAGGTAGTTGCTTTGGGTTTTTGGGGGGGGATTTTTTGGGAGGGCAGAGTTTCTTGTTTGTTTGGTTGGGTTTTTTTTAACAGTGTTACCGATATGGGTGTGTAAATCTAGCTTTTGAAGTTGCTAACTCTAGGACACCTGAGGATCACTACAGTCTCCCTTAGTTACCAGGAGCTCTTATATATTGGGTGCTTTAGAGAAGAGATTTAATATGTTGTTGCAGCTATGCCATGTGATACCTGAGTACTTAGTTCTGCATAACAAATAGGAGAACTGCTCTTATTGAACTTTTCTCTCTGTGCATATAGTTCAGATAGATTAAGAGAGCAGAGTATTAATGTAAAAATACAGTGGAATGTCATCTAATACACTTCTTTCTTTACAGGAATGATAGAAACTGCTCAAGTGGATGAAAGAGCAAGAGGCAATGGCTCCAGTCAGTCGGGAATAGCAAGGCGAGGTGTACAGATCATTGATGATGAGCCACAAGTACAGAGCAGTGGAGGGTGCTGTTCTTCTGGATAATTATAAAACTGTGCATCACTGCCCTCTCAATATGAAGACTGCCATATTCCAAGTCACACATTCTTTACCAATGGAGTAATAGAATTAACAGTATTTAAAAATAATCACATGTAACACTGCAGAGACCTTAAGTGCTAAACTAGTGGCGTCTGTGACCAGAGAATTGGCGTTTTCTACAGTGGTTAACAAAGCAATTACCAATGGCCTTTTTACATATTTTTCTTTAATAAGGAATAATATGCATGTAGAAAAGACCTACTTAAAGGCTTCATTTATATTCTTTTAAATCAGATCATTATTTAATAACTTATATACATTGTTGTTGGAATGGTATACGTTTTTGCAGCTCTTTGTACTTTGTGGTAGATGGAATTGTATCACTTCTAAAATGCAAATTGATTTTTTTTAAATTAGCAGATATCTGAATTAATATTTTTGCAGGGCCTCCACAAGCCTATAACTCAACTACTTTGATATATTCTGTTCATCTGTATGCCAAGCTGATAAAATACATTGTAAATTACATATTAAATATTTTATCTGCTTTTACAGTTGCAGGTGCAGAAATATGTACATCAGTCTTGTCTGTGATTGTGAAGTGAATAAGTCAGTGAAAGATGCAAGCTTTTCATGTGCACTGTTAAATTGCTCATTCTATTCCCCTACCTGAAAACAGCTTTGTTTTGGGTACATCCATAGCTACAGCAATTCTTTAATCCATTTCTGGCAAGCAGCAGTATTTAGAGTATCCCCTTACTGGAAGAAAATGCTTCTGTAAACTGCTGTTTAACATTGAGGTTTGTTTGACTTGCAGCTAAAGCAGCTGGTGCATGCACATACCTTGCCTCTGCAGTTACTTTGTTCTCTCAGAAGATCCCCAGAAAGTCAAAGCAACTTCAGCCCTCATCTATCTGGTAGCCAGTAAACCAGATGCATGGGAAACTCTTTAGCTGCTCCAATACATTTGTTTCCAAAGACAGCATTATAAACTATTCATGAGCATTTTTTTTTCCCTGTAGGGCTTGAGTGAACAATTAATTGGCATTAACTAGAATTTCTAATTTGGAGTGATTAAATTGAAGATGTGAAACTTGCCAGATGTAGCTATAACTAAGGGGACTCGAGGCAGAATTGAACTTATTCCCAACTTGCTCTTTCTCCTGTGAAGTGTTTTGAAAAAGCCCATTTAAGTTTCAGGAGGAGGGTTTCAGAAAAAAATGTGTAAACTACTATCACAAAAGAACACAAGTGGTGGTAGCTGAAACTTCAAAATATTTTGTGCTCTGATTTTTTTTTTTACTTAAGTTGTCATGCTTGGAAAAACAGTAAAGGTGATGTCTATGACAAAGTAGAATATCCTTGGCCTTCCTTTTTCTGAAAGGTAGATTTAGTATTGCATATGAATGCACTGAATGGTGTGGGTATGTTCTGATACACAAAAAAGTAGTACTAATGAATTCGTCTGTATAAGAAGTGTGCCGTCTTCAATCTGATTTTTATTTTCTCTGAAATAATAGAGGGCTTTGATACCAACTGATCATGGTGCATTTTCTCCTTTTCTGCCTTAACTGTGGTGTAGATACTTTTTCTTAGACTACCATTACTGTACTGTTCTGATGTGTTTGTGTGCATGATGGAGAAAGGTGTCTGTTTGTGCTAGTATAGATAAAGTTTCTTGGCTGTGCAGAGCTTTGGTGTGAACCTAAAATCTGTGATTTTATGTGTCAACATGTAGCAACACTGTTACCTTTCACATATCTAAAAACAGTGAGCTCTGACAAAGTTGAAAATCAGATCGGTTTGATCTAACACTGGTATCTGACAATCAGCCTTGTAAGTGATACAATATATGAAGAGTGAAATTGTCAAGTCTTGATGTTCAAGAATGGAATTGCCTCAGTTTAAGGTTTTTTGATTCAAATTTAATTTTTTCCATCTCTGCAAACAAAACCCCAAACAGCCCAACTTCAACTCGACTTAGTTGAAGCAGTGTGTAGAATGTATCTTTCTGCCTGCAGCTAAAGAGTTTTTAGTGTATGGTGTGGTAGGGGCATCCCATGTGACTTCTGTCAATTACAAAACTAAGGCATGTTGATACTAGCTCTTAAGTCTCTTACGGAATTAAAACTATTACTACTGAAAACCTAGGTGGGGATAAAGAAGTCTGCAATTTTGTAATACTAAAAGGGTTCTGCTTGCTATTAGTGAAATATTTTTAAAATAAATTCTGAAGTTACTTTTCTTACTTAAGTTACAACATAAATATTCACTGGAAACCTTCCTGTCTAAGCTGTGGTTTGGTTGGACTTGATTTATGGAACTTAAAACCTGTGTTTGCAGGGTATCATTATATAACTGGACAAAAGTATAGCTTTGTGAAGTCAGGGAAGCTGGTTGAAGACAGAAGTGAAAACATGAATTGTTTAGACTGATTTACATAAGACTTCAGCTTTTCATTGTTAGCAGACAAAATACAACAGTTCCAGGAAAAAGCATCTTTGTCAAAGATAGCAAGAATGTTTTTTGTTCTTGATATACAGAAAAGCACAAATAGCTTGGTTTTCTATATTTGAGCAGGATCTTACTCAAGTAACTTGGCATTACTAGTATGTGACTTGCTTTTCAAGCGTCTTGAATTTTGCAATTGATCTGGATTGCCTGGTTTGTGCGTCTGAAGGAGAACTGTTTTCTTATTGCTGATTTTTGTGGCTGTAAACAAGTAAGCTATTTTTCATTCTTCTGAGAAGTGAAAGAGAACAAGGCTGGCTGTCTTTAGGAAGTACCTCTGTTGTGGGGCAGATAGCCAGACACCCACTACAGCATGTGTAAATCAACACTGAGCACACTTCCTCAGGGTGTATCTTGACAGAGATTACTCACATACATACTAAAATAAAATGGTAGCACTTTGTACAATACCTTTCTAAAACAACTTCTAAGTGCTTGCTCACAGTCTTGATGCTGCTACTATGAATACATGAGCTGCCTATGAAACTTTATCACTTGCTGAAATAAAATCCAACAAGCCAAAGTCCAACAGCTTTAATGCAGCAGTATGTCTCTCTGCTGGGTGTTATTTATGGACACTATACTGCACTTAGACTTTGCTTCAGAAGCTATAAAAGATGGGATAGACTGATTCAGACAAGGACATGCAACGTGTTGTATTTGAAGATGAGTGTAACTAGCTGCAAAGACGGGGAGAGATGGCTTCATCTGGTTAGCAGTGGTCTTGCACATGATTCCAAAATAGGGGTATCCAATGGCCTGATTAACTGTATGGGATGGTCTTTTGAAGCAGTCAAGTAATTGAGTGTTACCTTGATTATATTACATGCTTTTCTTCAGTGTTCACATGTTTTGTGGACAGGCATTTTTGCATTCTGCCACATAGAAAACCACCTACAGTTCTTAAAGAACTTAGTGACTAAATTTCTACTTTAGTTTCCAAACCAGATGAAAAAAGCTTTGCAAAAAGGTATGAATTATGGAAAGTGGTTAGATCTCAAATAGAGGTCTCCAAAAATGTTGGATACTGTCAGGATGAAAAATGTAAAAATGCAGGTCAAGAATCTCCATAAGCTGAAAACAGTTAAATGATACCAATAGTAGAGTATGGGAATAAAACTTGGAGCCAGCCACATCCCATTTTCTGCTTTTAGTGGAATGAAAAGGAGAAGTAGGAAAAAAAAGGAATGTTGGAAAAACTGAGGTTGCTGGTGGTAGGCTGCTGAGTAAGATGCTGAGTTAACCTTTCCTTTGAGTTGCTAGAGAGCCTCAGCAATGGCAATTCAGGACTTCTAATATCACTTCTTGGGTTGTACTTCTGTGAAATACTGTTTTTCGTTCATTAAAGGGAATGCAACTAACTTTGAGCAGGCTTTCAGGCACAATCCTAACCTGCTTAAAACTTTTCTTATTAGAATATGCTAATTTACTAACTATTTACATTTCACTGACTTTGCTGATCTTAGTCTGCATCAAATCCTAGGAGCTTTTCTTGAGGAGTTGGGAAGTCCATCATGCTATGAAGATAACTTTTACTACAGTTGTGTCAAGGAGTTGCAGATGATGACCAAAATCCTTAGCACTACTTGCTGTGCAAGCTCAACAAGGTCCCCAGACTAGCTCACTAGCTCTTATAGTGCTGGGCACTTGCTTCTGCTATTCTTTGGAGGGTTCTGCTCAACACCAAGATTTTCCTTTCGTACAGGCAAGCCTGTACATCTCAGTGATATAGCTGTCTAATAAATTTAGGCTTTTTTAATCAAATAACAATGTTCATGCTTTGCTCCTGCATTTTTTTTGAGCTGTCATTAGCCCCTGTATTGAGCAGAACGAGATAGAGATGATTTTGAGAGTTGTGGAGGATATGGAATGTTTCTTGTCTTGAGATGGCTTGAAAAGTGAGAGTCCATGAAAAAGTCAGCATTATGACAAAGTGTTATTCTGCCCAAGATAACAGAAAATAGCTTGACTCAGATAAATTTTTACTGTAATATGATCAAAATTATAAATTGCTCTACTCTAAAATGAAAACTTATTTCAAGCTGATTTCTCTAGTCTTAGTTTTTTTTAAGATGTAGGTTTACTGAACTTGGCCAAAGCCTTAAATTGATTGCCATGTTATATAGCCATAAACTAAACTTTAATTGTTGGGAGGAACAGCATACTTGTTCATATTCCATTGGCCAGTTTAGATCTTAGATGGTGTTCAATACCAGGATGTTAAAAGATAGATTAAAACAACTATTTTTTTCAGCCTATTTCCACTGCTTTGTGCATTCAGGCAAGTAATTGGGATGTGATGCAGCTGCAGGTTCACTGTGAAAAGAGGGCTTCTCTTTCTGCTTCTTGGCTGTATTGATCTGTGTTGCTAAATTACTCCTACAGGAAACAGTGCTGTGCAAGAAAGGAAGTACACATTCTCTCCTTGCTTCTCTAGCCCCTATAGAAAGTGATAGGCACTACAGCAGTAATAGCCAGTTCCTCTCAGTTTGATAACCTTTTTTTTCCTCAAGAGGAGCTTTTCTTACATCTTGACAAATAATTCTTTTTGTGTATCTAGTTGCACTGATCCCTTCAAAGGATTTTAAATCTTTATTGTAGGTTACCCAAAAGATGTTTAATTTGAAAGCATGACAAGGAAGGATAATGAGTAGCAGTTTGACAGCAGTCTTCCCTAACAATTGGCCATATTCCATCTCTAAAACAGTGAAGAGAGACTACTGAATGTTTAATGGCGAGTCCTTTCTAGCTCTGTATCTGACTCCTGATTCTTGGATTTTGGAAATGACTTATAAGAAATCTCAGTTGAGAGGATTTGAGAGAGCAAGGACCACTTCGACTACTTCCTCATCAGATGCAAATAGTTGATATCCTGTGACAGATCCAAATTCATGGGTTTTTTTAACTATTGAAATTGTTAAATTGCAGGCCCTTCTTCAAGTTAACCATCACTCCATTCTGAAAAGTCAACAAATTTGGGACTTGCAGTGGAAGAGAACAAGTAGTTTCTTTTTCAGAACAGGAAACTTTAATCAGGCTTGTTTTAGTAAAAAGAGAAGAGAAAAACCAGGTGATACCTAAATCTTTAAGTGCTGTCAGTGCTATTTGATCATACAGGCATTATAATGATTGTCTTACTGGATTTTTCTCATCAGATAAGCTCATTAAGCTTATCAGTCATACTCAAATAGAAAGAAGACACTAGCAGGGCAAATCCAGTTCTGAAAAGGATGCAGTATTTTAAAAGTTGAGTAACTTAACATTGTCAAATTTTGTAGGAATCTATTTGGTATTTGTGGATAAAAGAAATTTTGTAAAAACATGCTAAAAAAATATCTTGCAGAGGCTTCACAAATGTTAACTTTCCCAGTGCATTTCTGCAGCTGGAGTTCTTAAATACATCTTGATATATTTTATATACCAGTGCATTTACAGGAAGATAGTCATGTGATAAATTAATGCCAAATGGTCAATCAACTATAAAAATAAGGATTCTTTTGTCATGACTGTTGGTTTATCAATGCCTCATATTAAAGGTGAAAATGCATGGAAATGGATCAGTAGGGGGAAAAAAGTGTACTGAAAATCGCTTCTTACATTTACAGAATGTTACAGAATTTGAAACTTGATGACGGTCTATAATAAAGTTGCTCTGAAAGTTATTGGAAATTTGGGGCAGTGACTGAGACCAGAGGTTTTTTTATGTTACACATTTCTGAACCCACCTGAGCACATTGTGTCAAAGATGGCTTTAAGATGTCAAACTAGGCTCACTGAGGTTACTGTAAATTATCCTAGCATATACCCCAGAGACTGTAGTGTGAGCAATCCCAGTAAAATAAAGCTTTGACTCTCAACACTGGTCTTTGGCAGCTCAGAACAGAGGAAGGAGTGGTTGCTGTTGAACCACATTTATGTTTAATAGTAGCCTCAGGGATGCTGCCTCTATGCAGCAAAACAAAGTCTAACATGGAACCAAGGTTAGGGTGGGGATTTTCCACCAGCTATGTGTCTGTAACATACTGCTGTCCTGTCTCCATCATGAGTGCTTGTTCCTGCTTCCCTAGTGAAAACTGCTGGCTGGCTGATGCTGTGGATTTGAACTGGGTGGATATTGTGAGTGAGAACAGCAAGCAACAGGAAAAGCACAGCAAGATGACAGCAATTTGCATCTTTCTGCTTTGGGTGTTCTTAGGCCTTTCACTTGCAGTTCTAAGAAGTCAGCAACTCTATCCTACTATCTTCTTGTCACAGAATCACTGAATGGGTCAGGTTGGAAGGGACCACAGTGGGTCATCTGGTCCAGCCTCCCTGCTCAAGCAGATCATCCTAGAGTACATTACATGGAATTGTCCAGGCAGTTCTTCAGTATCTCCAGTAAGGGAGACACCACAGCCTCTCTTAAAAAAGGTGTATTTTCTAGTAGTGAGATTTTTGTTGTTGTTCAAGAAACTAAAAATCCAGAGCTTTTTAGAGTAAATGTAGTTCCTTCACAATTAGTCTTTCAAAGTCTGTCAAGTCTGTCAGCATGTCACTATATTAAGTGGTGAAGAGCAAGTGTACTAGGTACACCTATTGTTTTTCAGAAACTTAGTGATTTCAGCCTGTATGGGAAATTGAGTGATCTCTGAAGATTATGGTGGCAAATTAAGATCAAGAAGTAAAGATTGACTGCCCTCACGATAAAACAATTGCTCTGTTACTTTTCTGCTCTTTTCAGGAAATGTTGTTTGTTGCTATTATGATGTATATGTAGAAGTGATAGGGTTACAACTGTTTGTCTCCCGTGCTGCATTCCTGGCTCTGGCAATACCGGTGTGCCAATCGGCAAACAACAGATCAGTTTCTGTTTAGTCATCGCTGTCGGATGGCTTCCAGCTACCCTCTGTGGAGGCTGATGCAATCATGAATTTCTCCTTGCATGACAAATGCAGAGCATTCATGTTAGTATCTGCTCTGCTTCTTTTGTACTTAAAACCCCACAATTTTATGCCCCAATGAAAGAAGAAAGCTATTGTAAAATGATGGTCAGTTACACCAACCATAATGTTTTCTTATGTGACAACTCCTGTATGTTTTGGGTTGATTCATATTCTGGAATTGTATTGATACACAGATAAAAAAAGATCAAGTTCACAAATATGAACTCAGTGCCGTGCCTAAGGATATACAAAATGTGACACTGCAAATGCTTCAAGAAATCTTGTCATCAGCATACATACCTTCATGTCTTTCATCTCCATGCCTTCACACTGTAAATACAAATAAATGCTGCTGGGGTATGGCATTTCCTTCCTTTTAATTTTGGTCTGTGTATACTTAGTTTATCCCCATTCTTATCTAACCTTCTTGCAGAGGGTAGCTAAGCATGGAACAGTACTCTATCTGCGTGCTCTACTTGTTCAGGTTTGTGGGTTTTTTATGTTTTCTTTGAGAAACAGGGTAGAAAGTCTATCCTATCTTCATCTCTCATTTTCTGCTTTGAGGAGAAACAATTGGTAAGTAGAGAAGATTCTAAGTGGTCCCAGAGACTACATTTTCTGGCACATAAATTAGGCCAGAGTGCATAAGGAGCTCTGGCCTTGAGAGCAGATGGCACAATGCAGCTTTAATCCAGGTGCTTTAGTCCTCTTCTGCCCTTTAAATCATACTTACATGCTGCCTGCTCGCAGTGGCTGTGCTGTCCCCAGCCCCATCCGTGGGGTATTAGTCTGAGAAACCATAAGTGGTATGGTCCATAATTACATAAAGAGCAAACTAATAATAAAATGCACAGGGTGACTGTACACCAGGGGCTTTCTTGGTTGACCTGTATGGATGTAGGCAGGGACTGATTTCCCTCCTGCTCTCCTAATTGAGGAGTAGAATGGGAGGAATTTTTAAAAATCTTTTCCTCTTGCATGGGGAAAACAAGAGCATTTCACAGCTAAATCCTTGATGTTTCCTTTATTGTCTACAATACAGCTAATGCTGAGGAAGGGTACCTCTTGAAATACGAGGAACTTGAAAAGCCTAGTCTGCAGTTATCTGCTGGGTGCCTTGCTGCACCCAGAGTCCAGGACAGCACCCCATTTACCATCTCATTGTGGTCTGTGATAAACTGGAGTAGCCTAGAAAAATTGTGGGTTGCATCTCTCCATGCAAGGCTTGGAATACATCCATTTCCTATGAGGAGAAATAAAGATCAAAGGGAAAGATATTTTTGGTACTGTTTTTCTTTGTTCCTCTGCTGTGAGGTTGTTTGTACAAATTAAGCCTGTGATGGAAGGACTTGACAGAATCTGCACTTGTCTTGTGTGGGCCAGGTTTTCATGTGGCTGAGCATGTGGGCAGCTGACACTTCTGAATACAGGAAAGTATCTTGTAACTCTGCTGAAATAGCTGTGTGAACAACAACAATAGCAGCTGCTGCAGCTTTTGGCACAGCAGTAATAGCTATGCTTGCAGCTGTGACAGCAACAGAAGCCACGGGAAAGCCAGGAACACTCTGGCTGCATGCTCAGTGCTGGCTGGTGTGCTGTGACCACCTTTTATGTGACAGAAGTGTTAGAGCAGATGGTTAATTAAAATCCAACAGAGTGAGCCCCCAGGCTAAAGATACCCTCCTCCTCAGATTCCCATCTGTGTAGTGTGTGGAAGGTTGGACTTCAGCACAGAGCTACAGGCTGTCCCTTTGTTTTCTTTAGGGGCTCATGGAGGAGGGAGAGGGACCTGGTAGCACCATGTCTGCATCTGGAACTTGTTGTTGTGTATCATTCAGGTCTGTAAAGTGCAAAAATGTAACGCACCAATAATGGAGGCTGGGAAGCAGCTTTGCACAAAGGTATCTGAGTGTCAAAACGGTGCACAACAAATCAGTCACGAGCCAGAAAATAAGGCCGTCCTGGGCTCCATCAGGAAGAGCACTGCCAGCAAGCTGAGGGGTGATGATACTTTCTCAGCCCCCATGAGAGAGTCCTGGAATGCTGGGCCTAGTGCTGGATTCCCTGGTAGAATGGAGACACTGACATCCTGGAGTGAGACCTGTGAAGGGCAAGCAAAGGCAATTAGGAGACTGGACCATCTGTCATACAAAGAGATGCTGACAGATGTGAGACTGTTCAGTCTTGAGAAGGCTCAGAAGATCTTTTCAATGTCTAAAAATAGATTATGAGAGGAAATAAAGAAGGTAGAACTGGTCTCTTTAGTGGTATTCAATGATAAAATGGGCCCAAACTGAAATACAAGACATCTCATTTAAGCATAAGAAAACCTTTGGCATTCCAAAAGCAACCAAACACCAATGAAACAGCTTCACTGAGGAGGTTGAGGTGTATGTTCTTGGAGATTCTCAAACCTCAAACTTTATAAAGTCCTGAGCAATCATTTGTGATCTGCTCTGGGCAGGAGAGTTGGATTAGATGATCTCTAAAGATTCCTGCCAACTTCAACCTTTTAGCAGTCCTTTGATAGAGCAGCATGATAACAGAGAGTAATTTTGCTCCTCATCTCTATGTAACAATATACACATTGTTCTGCAATGATAATTTGCTAAAAAACAAGGGAGAAGGCCCAAGATGGATGTCTAGCAGATTGGTAAGTAGCCAGAAGATGGTCATATATATAAATATAGACGAATATATATATATATAAAATGGGGAAGGTTGGTCTGTGGCACCGAGAGTTCTCTGAAATATGCTGGCCTTCTTGACACTGAGGTAAGTGGTGACTGGCATGCTGAGAGCAGCACAAATGGGATTTATCTGTTAATTTTTTTACTCAGTTGACAGCTCCACGAAGGTCAGCTTGAGGAAAAAGCCTTTCACACAACTCGTGTGCAAATCTTACAAAGAACAGGCCAAGTCCAGCACTGAGCTGACTTGTCAGAAGCAGGACCTTTGGCAGTGAGTGAGTGGACGGTAACTGGCCTCAAAATGAATACTGGCATTTTATCGTGGGCCCTGCAGAAGGGTGAGAGTAGGTAGACGGGCAGGAGGAATTAGGCTGAGAGTCAATTAATTAAGAGAATTAGGTTTCGGGAACAGAAGAGCGCAGCCATCCCTCCCGCCCCGGCCCGGCCCCGCGCAGTGCGCGTGCGCGGCTCGCAGCAGTGACGCTGTTGTTGTGGCGCGGCGGGGAAGCACGTGAGGAGTGCGACGTCACCATAAACACTCGTGGGCAACATGGCGGCGCCGCCGAGCGGCAAGGTAACGGGGGCGGGCGGCGGGGCCGGCCTCTCCCGCCTCTCTCACCTTTCCCCCGGGGACACGCTGTGTGCGGCGCTGGGTCGCCCCCGCTGGCGGGAGTCGCGGGGAGGGGGAGCTGCCGAATGGCCGGGCGGGTGCCTTTTTCCCCGCCGCGCGGGTGTCGCCTCACGGGGCCGCCTCTCCGGGTACGTGCCGTCCCGGCCTCGGGCGGGCCGGGCCGGGCGCTGGCAGCGGCCTCGGGCGGGACTCGGGCCCTTCCCGCAGCTGGCGCTCCGCGGCAGCTGGGCTCCGGCTCCGGGGCTCCGGAGGCCGCTCCCGGGCGGGGCGGGCACCCGCGGCCGCGCTGGCGCTCAGCCTGGGGCAGGGAGCGCGGCTTGTGCCGTCTGCGTGTCCCCGTGTCCCCGAGGTGCTCAGGGACCGCAGCGGCCTTTCCCCCGGCCTGCCCGCTGCTGGTCTGTGGGAACCTGCCCCGGCGTGTGTACAAAGTCTTGTCGGTCCTATAGTTTAGTAATTTAAAAATTTTTGTACGCCGCGGATTCTTGCCGAGCGTTCCGGAGCGAGACATTATTGCTTGACAAGCGATTGAGCTCGCAGGAGGGGGAGGTACAAGCAACACCCACTGTTTCCCTCCGCCCCCACCAACAGATACGAATTGTGTCCGTATTGTTTCTTTGTAGAAATAGTTTTATTTCATGACTCTGTCTTCTGAAAGCGTTGCTTTGAAGTACGGTGTTCTCGAGCACGTGGGTCCTTTATTTAGGATTTAAAATCTCGGTGTGGTGTCTGATTGTGTGTAGTAGCCATGGTGAGTGTGTGATAGTCTGCGGTTTCACTTTTCCAGCATAGCACAGAAGACGATAGTTTCACTTCACGCTGGTCTCGGCGTAAGAGAACACACGTAATTAGCCACGTCTGCGCTTCCCGAGGGTGCTGAGGAGTGCCCTGAGCTGTAGCATGAAAATTCCGTTGAGGTCTTGAAAGCAGATCCGTTTCAAGCAGAATTGTTGGAGAAGGCAATTTGTGCCGCTCGAGTTTTGCAATTTCATTTTTATGTTCTTTACTGCTGTTGGGTGTGTAAATATAAAGACAGCCATACTGTCCTCCCAGCTGTTTCTAGCTGTGCACTTCCAGTTTTTATGTATACAGAGAAATCCCTTTTTTGGTTTTATCCATTTTAATATCAATACAGAAGTTTATTGGATGAGGGAAATATTTTAAGTTTTTAGATAAATACTTTAATATTTTAGATTTTCAGGTTATTTTTTGTTTTCCACTTAGGCTTTTATCAGGATGTTCTTCAGGATATCTCTCGTGAAAGCAGCTGTATTATGATGGCTTATATGAGAGGCTAGAATGATTGTGGATTAGTTGTTTGTAAATTTGCTGTGTATTCACTGTTCCTTTCCAAGAGCCATGTTTGCCTGAGATTAAATCTCTAAGACGTTGCAAAACTGTTTTTAGTTATGCCACGTCCACAATACTAATGCAACTTGCTAATGCAACTTGTAATTCAATAACATTCTTTGCCATTTCTCTTTTAACACAGAGGACAAATGACAGTTGTGTTTTCTCAGATTTCATGAAGTGGCTGGGCTGGTTTGACATTTCACTGCTCTCAGGAGCAGTTCCATTCTCTGTATTTCCCCACCTGTGTGTTGCACTGTGTTTCACTGCTCTGAGGAGCAGTTCCATCCTTCTCTGTATTTCCCCACCTGTGTGTTGCACTGTTGCTTTCTTGGATACTGTACTCGTTTGAGCTGTCACTGATTAGATCTAGCAAGCTGAAATGATACATAAAAATGTGCTTACTTTTGTCTGGTTTCGTTTTCTGTTGGGAGCACATTGGACCACAGATTGTTCCTGCAGGATTTTAGGACGACTAGTTTGGACACAAACTAGTGAAATTTCACTCCAGGTGGAATAAATGCAGTGTAGGTTGGTACAGACCCAGCATTCTCACTTCAGGCCTTTTGCATTTCAGTGTCTTTACAAGCTGTGGATGTCATAAGTTAACTCAGTGTTCCTTCTGGCTGGGCAGTTAGTTGTAATGGTGTGTTTCAGGTGGTAGCTTTCTGGAAGAGCATTAGTTTGTGAGGTGCTTTATTCTCATGTGGCAGATCTTATCACATGAAAGTAATGTATTTTAATGTATGTGCTTTTTTCTGCAAAATATTACACAAAGTGGTTCCCATGGAGCACGTGGCAGCGTATCCAGCAGCTGGGATAACCTGCATTATTTCAGCTTTCACAAAAACTTGTTTCAGCAAACCATAGAAGATTGTGGTTTCTATTGCATTTTTACCCTGCTTGCCTTTCTCTTCTCTATTGCAGGTTTTTGGGGGTTTGTTTTTTGTTTTGTTTATTTTTATTTGACAGTTTATTTCCCAGACATTATCAATATCAATAGATTCAGAATCCAGCTAATTCATGTAGTCTCTGATTTCTGCTCCATACAATAATGGGATATGAATTATAAATGTGGTTATCTCATGTACTGCTTGGACTTCTGTCCTGTGATTTTTTTTTTCTTGCTGGAACCTCTCTTGAGGTTCTTATCAGTGTTTTTCTCTATGAATAGTTTAGCTTGGTTTAGGAAAAGTTACTTCAGTTGAATTCTGGAGTCGTGACTCATTCTTTATAAATGACCATCTGCCCTAGAACAGTGTGAGCTTCAGTTTTTTGCCCTTTCTTAGAATTGCCAGTTTTTTCTGGAAGTAACTTGGTAATAAGGTCATTTGTTTTCAGAGCTTTTGACTTTATGCAAACAAGTATATTTATGTATTAACATATATTATACTTTATGAAAACAGGTACATTTTCTCTCTTTTTGTTGCTTAGCAAATAGTTTATTTTATTCAGAGAACCTACTCTAGATTCACCCTTATAGCAGAAAACAGTGTTAGAAAATGAGCGAAAAAGTTGTGTATGGGGAGAAGTACAAGCTTCAATTTCTGTCTGTCAGTGTACAGGTGATTATTGCAGCTGATCTAAAGACAGTAATGATACTTCTTTAATGTTCTTGGAGTTCAGAGTATCTTCAGCACGGGGGCTGTTAGATCTTTCTCAAGTTACCCATTGACACATGGGCTGTCAGACAAGTTATTTTTCACTTGCTTGTGCTCTTGCTCTTTGAGTTAAAGTTTCAGAATGTTAACTGGCCAAACATCTGAGCTTTATCTCTAAGCTCAGATGTCTGGCCAGTTCAGCAACTTAAAGTGTTCAAGCAGCACTGTAGCTATTACTAAATAGTAGTGGTGTTAGTGCTGTATGTTTGGGGAGGGGATTTGTGCTTGCAGTGAAAGGTTTTTATTGTTTTTTTTTTAATTAAATTTGGTATGTTAAAATTAGCTTTGCATCCTTCAGGTATTTTGTTGGCATAGATACAGTGAATTATTTTAGGTGTATATCTGTTCTGTGGGATAGGCAATGTCTTGCTCCACCTTCTGCTAGTTGAACATGAGTGCACAGAGGCTCCTGTACTATGCATTGTTGTGCCATTTTATTAAGCTTTTGATTTAAAGTATTTGTTATATCTTTTTCAGCCTTTATAATTTACTGTGAATGCAATCATAATTATTTTTGATTATACTGTACTTCGTGGATTTTCTTTGTGAACAGAAGACTATCTCTCTTGAATTTACTTAAGGCTTTATTATGCTTGAATGTAAAGCAGTTCAGTGATATTTGTGAAATTTCTGTATTTTCATTCTATTTTCTATTCATTAAGGATTTCTCTTTGCAGAAGTGCTTACAATAGGACCAGTGGGTTACTACCTGAAACTCTTGCTCTCAGTACCCTGAACAGACTTGTATTTTCACTGATAGCTGGTTGTTGTTGCATGAGTAGCAGAAATACCTTGCGGCTCAAGAAATCTTCAGAGCACATAAAACAGAGCTTGAAATATGTACTGTGGTCAAGTAGGAAACTTTTCTTATGCAGCTCCTGGTGTGGAGAGCTTTCTCATATTTGTCACAACATGAAAAACATTTGCTGGATTCTGTCCCTCTCCACCCTCCTCTACTTAGAAATTGAGTGTCTTTAAGATTAGCAGGTGTGAAATTCTACTTTCTTGGGAAAAAAGTTGAGCCACAGGCTCAGCAAACAAAAGGCATACAAGGTTCAACAAGGCCAAGTGCAAGGTCTGTAGGGCAAGCACAAGTACAGGCTTGGTGGAGAATGGATTGAGATGAGTTCAGGGAAGAAAAACTTGAGGGTGTTTGTGGGTGAAAAGCTCAGTATGACTCAACCTCTGACCTGCAGCTCAGAAAGCCACTGTGTTTTGGGCCAGCAGATCACAGGAGATGATTTTCCCCCTCTCCTGTGCCCTCAGAGGACACCATGTGGAGTACTGTGTGTCCACCTCTGGAGTCCCCACCATAGGCATAGATCCAGTGTAGCAAAGAGGGCTATGAAGATGGTCAGAGAGCTGGAGCACCTCTCCTATGAAGGAAGGGAGTAGGGGTTTTTCAGACTGGAGAAGAGAAGGCTCCAGGGACACCCTGGAGTACCTTCCAGTGTGTAAAGGGAGCTTACAAGAGAGCTGGAGAGGGATTGCTCCCAGAGGAATGTAGTGATAGGATAGGGAGCAATAGCCTTCCGCTGAAGAGGGAGCATAGGTTTACACTGGATACCAGGAAGAAGTTCTTTGCTCTGCGTGTGGTGAGACACTGAAACAGATTGCCCAGAGAGATTTTCTGCTCCTTGTCCCTGGAAGTGCTCAAGACCAGGCTGGATAGGGCTGTGAGTAACCTGGTCTAGTGGAATGTTGCTTGTCCATTGCAGGGGGCTTGCAGCTAGATGATCTTTAAGGACTCTTCCAACCCAAACCATTCTGTGATTTGTATTTTATTACAATTCAAATGCCAGCTATTGTAGTTTGTCTTCTCTGGAGCAGAAGATCATTTTGATCAAGTTAAATGTTGGCTTGATGCTTTGTGGAGCACTCAAATGTATTGGCACCTAGTTGTTGGAAACAGACTCTTGATGCAGTAGGTACTTCACTGTGCCCAGTGACACTAGTCAGCAGTGGATGTGTGAGTAAGCTTTGGGCAAAGATCAGCTATTCCAAAGAGGAAGATGGAAATTCAAGCAGTATAATGTAGAATTTTATATTGAGTTATATTTCTTTTTACTTAATACATAGTTCTAAACTAAGATGCTTTCTTTTGTGGGTGTAAGGTTACTTAGGCCAACCATTGTCTAAATTGAATTAATTTTATTGGCCTGTAATTGTTTCGTTACAGTGTTGCATTTTTTGTTCTGTTTCCTTTCCATCAAAATCTGAAAGTAAGGTGCTGTGCGGCTGCTATGTATGTTGTTGATGTTTGTGGACAGAGCCATTTTCCCTTAATTTGAAGTTTGCAGAGCATTCAGACTTTTCTACTCAGTCACTTTCTTATGAACATGCCTGCTTGCTGTTTCAGCTGTTGAATCCCTGGTGGGGTCCTTTACCTGATTCTGTAATATCAGGCAAAAAAATGAAGTAACTGCTATTGAAAAGTTGATAATGTCAGTATTTACACAGTACCATAGTTAGTTACCTGCTCCAGAGCAGTGGCAGATTGACTGTTAGAGCTTCAAACTGTGTCTGCTACGAGATGCCGAACGGCATCTTGGCAGGGCAGTGCTGGCCTCGAGCTGTACTCTGTGGCAGAAAAGGGGAGTGAGTGGAACACACTCTCCAAGAACACAGGGTGAGTATGAAGTGTCTGAAACAAGGGACAAACTAGCTGGGAAAGTTGCAGTGCTCCTCCTTTCTGTAAAGTATTCTGTGTTTGACAGGTTGTTTGTATGTGACAGACCTAGGAGCAGGAGATACAAACAATCAGTACACATGGTGACAGCTATTATTTAGGTGCTCATCACAGGCAGGGTGGAAAATACATGGGTGTGAGGATGCCACGACCATCCTGTTCTGTGGTAGCCCCAGATCTCCTTTTATTTGTTGTCTGTACTTCATTGTCTTAGGGTGCAATGTTGTCATCTTTCACTAGCGGGTAGCACAGGGCTGTAAATTGCTATCAAATGGCAAACATTCAATCACAAGGCTGTGCTTGTATTCTGTTGTATACTGTTGGTGGTGGTGTAGCATCCCAAAGGCCTTCTGCTCATACATGTTTTTAGCAATAAAAATACATTGCCTGTTTGCTGCTCAGTGTAAGCAGAACAATAGAAATATGGAGATATGCATTGTCCATGCTGTGTCCTTATGGTATTAAGAATGATAAGATTTATTTTTCAGATGTTACTGGGGCAATGGTGGGACTTCAGAAACCTATTTTTTGCTGGACACGGACTATAAATACTTGAAGAGTTTTCCAGAACCTTAACTAGCATATGCCATGACATGTAAACTGAGCCTACATCCTGCTGTTTCCATCTGTTTTTTTTAGTATTAAGAATGATATGATTTATTTCTCAGAAGATGTTACTGGGGCAATGGTGGACTTCAGAAACCTATTTTTTGCTGGACACGGACTATAAATACTTGAAGAGTTTTCCAGAACCTTAACTAGCATATGCCATGACATGTAAACTGAGCCTACATCCTGCTGTTTCCATCTGTTTTTTTTAATAGTAGGTGGGTAGGCAGCTATTGCTTTGTGCAGCTTTCCTGAATTTTCTCCTGTGGTTCCCTGTTTTTTTAGACCATCATTCAGATACGAGTTGGAATAGCTGTTGTTTCTGTGTGGTACAGTGCTTTCAATGACTGATCAGATGAATTGTGAATTTGCCTTTGACCTCTGTAGCACCCATGGAAAAAAAGAAACAGGTCAAAGTGGCTCACTAGCATTTGGAAACTTGCATCAACTTTTAGCTTTTGGTGGGAAACAGAAACAGACAGGCAATGGGTCTAGTTTTTATTCAATAGAACTGGACAAATAAATATGCTGTGAATTGTACTTGTACGCTGCCAGCACAGACTACTTGATAAGCAGGAAAGATTTATGAGAATAAGCTTCTTGGGTACATCTTATTTCAAACTTGAGACTTTAGGATTAATTGAAAGTAATGCTTAAATCATACTAAATTTTTTCCTACTGTCTCCATCATTTTCTTAGAAAAAAAAATTGCCAGCTGAATGCTTTTACAGTCTTAAGTTGCCTTAAGTAATGCTTATGATTTGAAGTATTCTAGGAACTTAAGGGATACCATGGATGGATAAATCTGTTCTGCACAGAACTAGCTTTAAGCTAGTAAAATGTCTGAAAATCTTTCAGTAATTCCAATGTACAGCCACAAGATATAATTAAAATTTATTTGAAATCAGGTTATTTTCTAAGTTGTTCAGCTCCTGTCACATAACATCTTCATTTGCTTTGGTTGTGTTGGTGTATGATTAACACTCTTTTTTTCATTTGTGTTTTTGTTGTGGAGCCAGCAGAGTCTGGCTTTCATGTAGGTAATAACATCTGAACCTGTGACATGTGCTTCTCTTTGGGCAGTTCAGTAGATGTTTGCAAACAGGTACAGAAGAAAACAGAACAATTGCAGTTTAACTCTTTAGTGAGGATTGTCATTGCTGGACAGCTCTTTTGGCCTCAAGCATCTGGGCAACACAAACGGCTTTTCTTCCCTGAGGTTCTGTTTCAGAGACCGGTGGATAGACTGTGCAGAACACAGAATTCTTATTAGCTGGATGGGTGGAAGGGCTGTAATACTGGGGTGAAGGATACTTTTGGGATTTTATTAAAATCCTAGGGACATGTCAACTTACCTAGTCACCTGTGGTATGCACTTATTAACATCAACTTGTCTTTTTTTTTTTTATAATGGGCTTATTGATTTTGTGTAGATTTAGGGGAAGAGTGATGGCTCTAATCATATGAAAAAACAAAAGATGGAGCTTGTCTCTACCTACTTCTCACCTTTGTAAAGGAGCCCATGACGAATATGTAAAATAATGAATAGTACAAAACCAAAGTGAGCCAGTAGTGTCTTTTCCTGTCTTGTAATACAAAAAGCATAATGGACTGACTGAACAGATAATATTCTTTAAAACTCCAGAATTCTTTCACATAGTGGGTAATGTAGAGGCCTTCCTAGTTCACTAAAGGCTGAAGATTGTCAGGATTTCGAGGAGGCTAGGTTGCTTTCCTATGCCAAGGGGGATGACAAGTAATACAGAAGCAGATTTGGGTTGGGTTTGGAGGGGTTATAGTTCCTTCAACTATAACCCCCAGCTAATGAGGGGGTGTCAGTCTCATTATCTTGCCCTGCCCCTGTCTAGTTCCTTCTAGTCTCTCCATATGTAGCAGGATCTCACTACGTAGCTGTTGCATGCAGACCTTACGCAAGTCCTCGGTATTTTACTGATGCTTCAGGTCATCCTCCAACATTTGCTGCCTTTTTGCATGTTCTGCAGTAACCTGCTGCTTAGGCAAGAGACAGTGTGTGAAGCCATTTCTTAGTTTTGAAATCTGTTTTCTTGAATGCTTAAGAGGTCCAAGTGTGCTGACTCACCAGGCGCTTCTGAGTGTTGGGCTGCCGAGGCCCTGAGCAAAAACCTTTGTAGGCCACATGGTGTGTGAGATTGAGCTACTAAGTATAGAGGAGTTGTCTACTGATGGGATGGGGTTTTATTCAAATATAACTATTGTATACTGTCTTTCAGTTGGATACTGTCCTTAGTACTGATTACTTGTACATGTAATTTAACATTACTTTTCATCTTTAAATTGATTTTGAATAGCTTGTCAGTGTTGCAGTACCAGAAAACAAAAATCTGTAAAAAACTGTGTTTTATTGTAAAGTACTGTAAGAATACCTAATAGTATTTTTGAATTTTCAGCTTGCTAAGAACGTTGTGTGAAATATAGCCACCCAATGTAGCTAATTTTCAGGTGCTACCACTACAGAATTACATTTCCAAACTCAGTTTGTTCAAATGCATTTATGGAGTTACTTTACAAGGTACTGCTGAATAGAGTGGCTCTGTATTTTGAAGAATTCAAGATGGTAACTCCCAAAATGTTTTGCAGAGGTATTAACTGTGGAAAAACATCTAGATACTCTTGTGTACAATCAATGTTATTTCTTTCTTCAAATTAGTTACAGTTACAGTTTACAGTTGGAAAAAGTAAATAATTAAATCACGCTTGTGATTGGAAAAGAAAAATCTCAGCAGCTTGGCCTTCTGGCCTTTCAAACCTGGAGAAGATTTTCTCTTAAATAACAGTATGAGGGGAATAAGATGACTTGTGACCAGTCCTTTGTTTTACAGACACCCTCTGAAGTTCTGAGCATGTGCTTTGTTTTTTTGGAGAGCATGGCACAGGGAGCTGAAGCTGTTACAAAGAGCAGTGTAAGGTTTTTCAGTTGCATGACAACTGTAGCATTAGAAGCACATTTTCTTTTCCCATGAAAGGAAGTGTTTGTCCTTCTGAGAGATTTATAGACAGAAGAATAATAAAAAGAGTTATTAGATGGCTTACCTTCTAGACTGAGAAGGTATACTTTATGATACTAACATTTTTGGTGGAAGTGCACTTCTACCAGTATAACTCTGATACAAGTAGATTTTTTTTTTTCTGGAGCAGCTGTCCAAGTGGTTGATGACTGATTAATATTTCTGAGTAGTTTTCATGATAGATCAGGTCCAAAGAGCTAGAAGGTAAAATTTAAATAAATGTTGCCTTGTTTGAACAGAACTTAATTTGAAAACAGAAAATTGGTAGAAATAGAGAGAGGATATTTTTGGATAGAAAAGAGAAAAAAGTGTAATAGGCAACAGGAAAGAAGACTTCCAATATTTGAAAGGCAATGATGTTAATAATCCTTCAAGCAGGAGATGTGCTAAGTGACCTTTAGAGATTTCTTCCAAGTGATATTTCTGTTTAACGAGGGCACTCCTGAAATTTCTTGCTTGTGTAAAAGGTAGAGAAATTGAAGCAAAACTAAAACAGAAAGGATGAGTTAAGTGAATTTTATGTCTCTTTTTAAGCCATGTTTTCACATCTGGCTAGTTAAGCTTACACACCTAACCTTTTGAAACAGACAGGCAAAACTAACCTTTTAGTTTACAGGCCTGACTACAAGTGAAGTGATTTTAGAAAGTGGATAAATGAGAAAAATAGCTCCTGATATCTTAGAACCAAAGAAATACATTATCTGTCTCTGATTAGTTAAAAAATTTCTACGCTTTTCCTTTAAAAATATGTTTCTTAAGGCCGTGTTTGCAGATTGGTGTGAAAATGAAAATGGTTCTGAAACAATTACTGTTACCATTTGATTTATTTCACTTTCACAAAATCGAAGAGACGTTTCACTCTTAGACCTGTGTAAAATAGGACCCATTTACAGTATTTATAGAGCTTTTAAGAGTATGTGTATGTAGCTTTGAAAAGCCTGCTAAATTTTGACAGCCAAGGGTTCTCTGATTTTCTTTTCTTTTTTTTTTTTTTTGAGAGCATGATCAGAATACTGTGAAGGGTTTTGCAAATGCTTAAATGCAAAAGTTATGTGGGCCATGTGCACTCCTACAAGCTCTTCTTATCCAACTGTTACATATTCTCCCTTTCAGATGGAATCTCTGCCACTGGCCCTGAATTTAATTTCAGGGTATAGTTTTTTATTTCTCTGGAGTTCATCTTTTTACAGTATTTGGTCCATTTTAAATTTAAATCAGTTTAATAATTTCAACATGCTTAATGGCAGGTGGCAGAAAGGCAGACTATATAAGAAAGCCTTTTAATGTTTTAAAAGCTGTATAGGCCTTTCACTGAACCTGTACCTGCTGATTTAAAAATAAGTAGGTATTGAATGCATTTTCTTGTGGTGTTTAATGAAGTAGTGCTAGTCAGTAAGTTGCTTAGGGAATAAGTTTGATCAGTTCCATTTCCTATTGTTTCTTGCTTTAGGTAAGTGAAAGACTTAGATTTTGGACTCTTTGTAACAAAATCCCTAACACAATAGAAGTGTTTGTTTCAACTTCCATCAGCGAGTTGATAATGAGTACCATAGGGGGATAAACAATTTTAAGGATTTTAAAACATTGTTTTCTAAATTTCATTACTCTTTTTTTTATAGGTTGTATATGAGCAAGAAGGAGTTTTTATTCACTCCTCCTGTGGAAAAAATGATGACCAGGACAGCTTAATAGCAGGAATACTGCGTGTCATAGAAAAGGTATTTGCATAATACAGTTACAGAACTTTTGTGTATTTGTTGGCAAAGCACATAACAAGTTTGGCAAATCTTAAATGCCTTTTTAAAGTGTAGGATTTTGTACATGAACAAACATCACATTGTGTTTGACACTGTCATCATTTATATGTATATGTAAGTTTTAACATAGTCACACCATGACTATATACGGCAATAAGTACTTTGCTGTGTAGTGTTGAATTTTTTGTGATTTGTATTGTAGGAAAATGAAGTGGTAGTAGACTGGAGACCACTGGATGAGACTTTGGATACTTCTAATATTCTCTGTGCTGGAAAGGTTTGTTTGTTAGTTTTCAGTGTTCTTCATTATGTTTCTCTAGAGATTTTATTTTGTGTTAACTAATGCATAAGTGATTTCATAACTAGAAGCAAAGCTTATTTATTATTGGTAATAATAGCTATATGTAGGAATCTTATTTATAGACAGGAGGCCAGTTCAGGTTATTAGAATACATGTGTAGGTTGACTGTATTTAGTTTTTACTTGGTTCACAAATAAAATAGTAGGGGACTAACTATGAATAGTAAAGACCAAATGAGTGTAAATATATCACAGTTACCAGTCCCTCTCAATCTGCTGTGTTGTAGTTTGGTGATTCACTCTTCTTAGTTAGACACGAAAGTGAGAGGTGCTGTTCTAATGCAAAATAAAAATAGAAGTCTGTGGGGGTTACAGCAGTGATATGTGGTATTTAATCAGTATTAGGAGGATGTGACTAAATGAAAAAGATTCAAGTTTTACACTTAAATGAATAATTTGTTATGTTCATAGTGTCTGCAAGAGAGGCAAAGATATTTTAGGATGTTGGAATTTACTAAGTAAAACCTCATAGTGTTAGTCATAAGTCCAAATTTCCTGTGTTGAACTGTATCTTTTACAGAAACGGTATGTTTCTGAGGATTTCAATACATTTTCTTTTAATCTATGAAATAAAGATGCTGATTCTTCATGTTGAATCTGAGAAACCAGGTCAATTTTCATGCCTTGTGTTTTTTGATAGTTGCTTTTGTTGTTTCTCTCAGGATTCCAGTTCTGTTGTGGAGTGGACTCAAACTCCGAAAGAAAAATGTTCCCGAGGAGCAGATCGTCCAAGTAGTTATGAAGCAGAATGGGACATGGTCAGCACAGTCTCTTTTAAGAAGAAACCTCATTCAAATGGAGGTACTTAAAAAAAATTAAAAGTGGAGGGCTTTTATGTGTATACAGTGTTTTCTTCCATGATGGTAATTTGTAGCAAAAGAATTGCCTTTAAGAATAGCCTTTTTGGAAGGCTGGGATTCATTTGTGGTAAGAGATGAATCTCTGGGTGTGGAAAAAATTTCACAAGTGGAATAGCTGTCATCTGCTTCATTTTTTTCCTTAAATTGGTAGAGAATTGTATTGAAAAAGAACATTAAATCTAACTTCCTGCTTCATCATTAGATGTAGTAGCAGTTTTATCTGTGCTGCACTTGAATTTTTTAAAACAAGTGGAATTCAAACTTGGTGTTTTGTTAGAAATGAAAATGGAAAAATAAGTGGGTTACTACTCAAATGTCTTTCCATACTGCAGCAGCAGGGGGAGATGGAATCTACAGTTATGACATAGACGGGTCTTTAATATGGAGGGTCTTTAATATAAAAAATACCTTTTTATGTGAGCAAAATAATTCTATAGCTACAATATTTTTGTTATAGTGTCTCAGTAGAGATGTTGAAAAACAAGTTGTGATTAAAGAACAGTGATTCTCAAGTAATCACTGATTTTTCTCTGATTCTCACATACTCTTTTTTCTTTTATAATACTTGTTTTCCATGTATTATTTCACAGCATGTAACTGGGGATTATTGTGCTTTTTTTACTGTCTTTATAATGGTTTTAAATGTCATGTCTGTCATGTATGACTACAGGGTTTGGATGTCAGATCATGAATGTTTTCGAGTAAAGCACAGTCCTTGGCTTTTATGTATATACACACACATACACACAGAGCATCTCTGTTGGATAAATATGGTTTACCACATCTCTAGTTTGTATTGAATTTTCATCTCCAGTCAGCAGAGCATGTCTTTCATCCATAGTGAGTGTCACTGAGGACTACAGACTTGGATTATGCTCTTTGCCACTTCTTGCCTATTTCCAATTGCTGTAATGTGATGGGAGCAGGCCAGGGGGTGTCCCAAATTCCTTCTGGACATGCTGGCAATTTTGTGTCCTGTGGTAAAGTTTAATCCCTTTAATCCCTTCTCTTTGAATATATGGAATTTTGCACAGCATGTATGCAAGTTTGCACACTATAGGAGGAAAGGGTGAGGGGGAGATTTCCAATTCCTTTGCCCTTACTTTGGTAGCAGCCTTACATGACATGTGGCTGGTAACTGTGAGTAATATATAGGTTACAGGATTGTAGCACATACCATGTTTAGTTTGAGTAAGTAGCACTACCTGGTGGAGGTGCAGGTTGGATTTAGCTTGCTGCTGGAATTTGATAAAGCAGATGTACATTTAACTGCTTGATCACTTCTGTTGTCGGATCATAGAGTATTTTGAGTTGCAGGTGACCCACAGGGATCATCAAAGTCCAACTCTTGGCCCTGCACAGAACAACCCCAAGAATCACACCATGTACCTGACAGTGTTGTCCAAATGCTTCTTGAACTCCTGTTAAGCTTAATGCCGTGACCACTTCCCTGAGAGCCTGTTCCAGTGCCCAGCCATCCTCTGGGTGAAAAACCTTTTCCTATAAACTGTAGGTACAGTTTTAGGGGAGTAGCCTGATGGACTTATTGATTGTTTTACAAGTCTGTAGAAGACAAGGAGGCTCAAAGAGAAATTCAGAAATAGTAGTTACAGTGTGCATTTTATTATTAGAACCAATGCTGATGTTTACGTTTTGAATTTGTTTTTTAGAAACAGTGATAGATATAATGTGTTTATAATTGCTAACACTGAAAGTCAAACTGAAATCATGTGCTATTTTTGTTTTTAAGATGCTACAACTCATGCAAACAGAGAAAGCAAGTGGTCGTTCCTGTTCAGTTTGATAGATCTGAAATCAATCAAACAAAACAAAGAAGGCATGGGATGGTCTTATTTAGTGTTCTGTCTGAAGGATGATGTGAAGCTTCCAGCTCTTCACTTTCATCATGGAGATAGCAAATCATTGATTAAATGTCTTGAAAAGCACGTTGCACTGAATGAGTAAGTATCAGACAACTCTTAGTTCTGTAAAATACAGATTATTGGTTTACTTAAATCATGTAATGAATTTCAGAGTAATACTTCCTGATTGTTATTCTGTTCCTTTTTTTAATTAATAGAAGTAGTTTTCAAGGTGACTGAGACTATGGTTTTACCATATGCATTTGGAATGTAAGCTGAAGTTTAAAAATTTTTGGATTGATTAGTGAAGTATTTTAGAATCTGAAGTGTCATTAACTCCGAATGCCTCAATTGCTCCCTCTAGTGGGTGCAGAAGCTTCTTATCAACATTCAGTGTAAAAGTTAAATCCTTCATGAGCTACTTCTATAAAATGGGATAATTTGTGTTATAATTTGAGATTGTTTCCTTTGTGTAAAATATGCATGAGTATTTAAATGAGTGTGCAAGGTAACTTACAATACCGTCAGCTAAATCAATTGGTATGTAAATGTTTTCCCCCACAGTTCTGTTCCCCTGTGCTTTCTTGCCTGGTCACTGTTTCAGTCTTGATCTTTGCTACACAAATCAACTATCTGAGTGTAAATATAGTTAAGACCCTATCATTCTGTTAAATAATTTGGGGTTGTTGTGTAGTTATATTGTGCTACCTCCAAGTTTTTTACTAGGATAGTCTTTTTGATCAGCATGCATAAAATAAAATTTTCTGCTCTCACCATGTAGGCATAAGTATAATTTAAGAAGACAACAGGTAAATAAGGTTAGATAGACTATGAAGAAATAAATGTGATATAACATGTATACCTGTAACACTGTAATATTAGTGTAGCATGTAATCTGTTTTCAAAAATGTTTTGCTATTCTCACTTGCAACGTAATAGTCTGATGACAGATTTGAAGGTGGATAGTGAAATGGCTGTAGGAATCCTTACAGAGGGCTCTTCTTACATTGCTAGCATCACTGGGGCCAGAGATGCCTTCAACAAGTAGAGCAGGCTGATGCTGAGTAACACTGAAGAAAATTTTGCTGGAGAACAAGTCAGTAGGATGTGAGTGGTTGTATATTTATTGAACTGATTTGTGAAAGGCTTTGACAGTTTCAAGACATGGTGTTGGGGTTTGTGATAATCAGAAGTTTTCAGCTGCTTGGAGAAGGTCAGTGTGTCCAGCTGGTGGAATGGTACTGGCTGTAGCATTGTATGTGAGCTTTGTAAGGGGAAAAGTCAGGAAGGCCAAAGGAGAGGCTAATAGGGGGACAGGATGAACTTGTAAATAGGAATATTCTCTGTACAACTGTAGATTAGAAAATCCTGAGTGACAACTTCATCTTAAATCCTGAGGGGATTTTTTCCTCTAGGTTCCCTTCCTTAAACATCTTCATTTAGTGTCATAATTTCCCAGCCCCTGCAGGCATAGGGATTGCCATCTCCCTCCCTCCCTTCCTTTTTCCCCAAGGAAACTGCTCCTTTTTGAGCATACTGCTGTGTTTAGTTATTTGTGGAAACCTTCTGAGGAGCTGCTGGTAAACAGGGGCAGGTTTTGGGAGCAACTGATTAGCAAACACTGGAAAAAGACCTGTGTTAAATGGTGAGTCACAGAAAGCTTTATATCAGATTTGTGTGATCTGTTACCTGTGGACTGCAGCAACATATTTGAAATTTTCTAACTGATTTCTAGGAGAAGACAGCAAAACTTGAGGTGATATTCAAGCTTGCAGGATGTGCTGTGCTGCTTGGTATTGCCACCTTGAACAGTTGTAAGCATTAACTAATGCAAGAGCAGATACTTCAGGAGCTTTAAAGCAAAAAGCAATGATAGCTACGGAAGTTTAATTTGGATGACCTTAAGCATTGACATGAGCAGGAATGTCAGTTTTATTTTTCTTATTTATTTAAGGTGTCTTCTGTCACCAAATTCCCTTCTGTTGTTTACTCATGAATTATGATCATTATTTTTGTCTAAGGAAAGAGAAAAGAACAAATAGGCCATCTGAGTTATGGAAATGACAGAGTCAATCTGTTTTTTTCTGTTTTTTCCTAATGGTTATTCATTCTTTAGTACATAATGTATCTCAGCTCACAACCTCATTTAGGAAAAGATGTTTACTCAGCTGGATGCCACAAGCAGATATTTGTCAGTGTAATTACTTGTTATCCCAACTTATATTTTATAAAGCATGGGATATTGACATTAAGCTAGAAATTTTAGCTTCTCTATATATTATCTTTATAGGTATTTTCTTATGTTCCTATTGCCTCAAAAGATTTTTTTCTTCTCTAACACCATTCTTTATAGATATCACATCATTGCTAAAATCAGCATGAAGCAGCTAAATTCATACAAAATAGTTGTGATTTTTTGTCCTAAGGATTAGGTGCCTCCTAGTTTGACTGCACCAGTCTAATATTGAGAAAATACCATGTGCACAGATGACACTTTATAAGTCGCAGGACTATGAGGAAGTTTCAGAAAGTGTATAGCTCACAAATTTTTGAACATTACCTAAGTAGGTGTTGATACCCACCTGACTGTCCAGAAAGTGTGTTTAATTAAAAGGGAGGTATGGTACAAAGTTTTAATTATTTTAGTTAAGGAAAACATAATACATGAGTCAGCCTTTGCCCCTGTGCTGCTCTTTAGAAAAAGCCAATTGAGCTTCATTAACTGTTGGTGCCTCAGAACTATGACTGTGATGTCTGGCTGTCTCAAAAGAAGATCTCTTGTTGCATTTCATATCCGTCAGTGTTTACAGTGTCCTGTCCTGTTGGAATGGGAAAGAGATAAGGCTTATTAAAGTTCTTATCTTTGACTTTAATAACATGGTAGATGATGCAGGTGCTAATAAAAAGGAAAGCAATTTTTCTTTCAAAGACTAGAAATAGTAGATTTAAACTTTGTGAGAGAGCAATAGAGAGGTATTTTATAAATGTAAGTCTGTGCAATGGATTAGGGTCAGATGTCAAAGTGCTTGGCTTTCTCCTGCCTGGATACAAACTCTGAGGCTTGAATGTCAGCCTGCTTTCTGAGCTGTTCTTTCTTCTGTCACCTACTGAGCAGTAAATTGGTGATTCAGCAGCTGCTTAAGGAAGTAATGGGGTGCCTGTGCTGAAGAAGGGGGCAAAATGGGATGTTGCAGGGGGAGTAGGTATGAGAGCAAAAGAACAGATTCATTTCTAGGAGAAGCATGGTTTCAGTGCGTTTGTTGTCACTGTTTTCATCTGCCTGTGGAGCCCTGTTGAGTAGCAAATGTATTGAGCAGGAGTGTACAAATACAGTGAGTTAGGCCAAGTCAGGTTTGTGTTCATTAAGCTTTTGGAGTCTACACAGAAATATATTTGCAGGGCTGCACTGAGATGGTTCTGTTTTGCAGTACACTGGCTCTGGTGTCTTTTAAGCTCCTATGAGTATGAATCTTAGCATTATTCTGACAGGATCTGTTGTAGTACTGTTGGGTAGAAGATTGTTGATGTGCTTTCGTACATTGAAAAACAGTTTGTATTCCTTAACGTAATGTTTCAGAGGGTGCCATAATGTAAGATTTACTAACTGGTAGAAAGAATTCCTTAACTGTATGGGTGACATAGGCTCTTTTCACTTCCTCTGTTATGTTAAGAGATTTGAATATGTATTGTGTTGAGGCTGACTGTGTCTCAGTACATTTCCTGTGTCACAATTTTTTTCTTTTCACTTCTTCTATTATGTTAAGGGAGTTTGAGCATATGTTGTGTTGAGGCTGACTGTGTCTCAGTACATTTCCTGTGTCACAATTTTTTGTCCATTGTCAAAACTAGAAAAATGTACTTGAAGAAAATTTTTTCACCTACATGTAAATGGATCTTCCAGATTAATTTCTCAAAAAAATTTCTAAAGCTTTGCTTTTCAGGGAATGAAATAGTGCAATTCAGAATTAATATCAAAATAACATAATCTTTTGAAAAATGAAGGTTCTGTTTTGTGTAGCATTAGCTGGTTAACTTGTGCCAGACTGGTCTTGCATCACATGAATGGTCTTGCATCAAATCTTTTATTTTTTGCACAAAGCCTAAATTTGTGACTACAGAAAACCAGTTAATGTTCTGTAAACTTTATAGAAAAAAACAGTTGCACCAAGACACCCTTTTAAAATTTTATTGCAGATCTCCACATGATGAACGGGTTCTTCTTGTGAAGACTCAGAAGTCACTGTCTCAGTCTTTTGAAAATCTCTTTGACGAACCATCATATGGCTTATTACAAGTATGTATTTCCTTCAGATTTTTTATTCTGAAGACAAGTGTTGAAAAAATGCACCCTACAATGTCACAGGAACATTCTCTGAGTAATGATTTAATGCCATTGTAAAAGCATCCTAAATCACATGCTTACTATAGAAAGTACACTTAATTGTGCCATTGTAAAAGCATTAACTATATCCTAAATCACATGCTTACTATAGAAAGTACACTTAATTGTAAGTTGTTTTCTATGATGTAATAACTTCTTAACTTTTCTGTGGTATTATTTCAAACCTATTCAAGTTCATGTTCTCTGTGATTCATACTTTGCGGGGAAAGGAAATATTTTGGGAGTTACCACAACATATTAATTATAATTTTCTAAGTTTTCCTTGACTCAGTATTCTTTTCATTGATATTTTCTGAGGCTTTTGAAAGGATAATGGAAATGCACCAGTAAAGAGGACAGTATTGGCTAAAAATATGGGAGGTTTTAATACTACAGTGGCTTATCATTTGTTGGGTCTTAGGGGCTTGTGAAAGTCAGCAGCAAAACTTGAGTGACTTAAATGAGGCCAGGGGTTTGATCCACTGATGTGTTTAGTTAAAGAAGTTCTTAATGAATTAATTACATTAGTTTCTGGATTTAATTGTCAAATCAAAATTTCTGTGAAATTCCTAGCAGCGTACATGATTATTCAGACTGTTTTCTCTGTCAGGGTAGAGAAACTGAGTGTAAGGTTTCTGTTTTGTGCCATGAATCACTGATAGCAAACAGTGGATCTGATCCACTTTTATGTGTAGGTCAGGCTTACTGAGAACACTGGTATCCAATGGTCCAAATCAATTAGCAGTATTATCTTCATACTTAAGACGTGTTTTTTAATCACGTGATGACATTAAGGAAGATCTTAATTAATTAATTACATTAGTTTCTGGATTTAATTGTCAAATCAAAATTTCTGTGAAATTCCTAGCAGTGTAAATGATTATTCAGACTGTTTTCTCTCTCAGGTTAGAGAAACTGAGTGTAAGGTTTCTGTTTTGTGCCATGAATCACTGATAGCAAACAGTGGATCTGATCCACTTTTATGTGTAGGTCAGGCTTACTGAGAACACCAGTATCCAATCTTCCAAATCAATTAGCAGTATTATCTTCATACTTAAGACGTGTTTTTTAATCACGTGATGACTGTTCTCTATTTCTACCAATACATGAAACTTAAATAATTTTGAGATCTACAGTACCTTTCCTGATGTTTTCCTTCGAGTACAAGAATTACAAGTGTGTATATATATATGTATATAAAACAAATGTATTATAAACAAAAATGTTTGTGTTTTGCTGTGTTTTTTAATCACATGATGACTGTTCTCTATTACTGCCAATACATGAAACTTAAATAATTTTGAGATCTACAGTACGTTTCCTGATGTTTTCCTTTGAGTACAAGAATTACAATATTTATATGTATATAAAACAAATGTATTATAAACAAAAATGTTTGTGTTTTGCTTGTTTTCCATGTTATAACAGAAATGGAAGAAAGATCCATATGTAGTAACAATGGGAAAATTTTCCAAAGTCACAAACTATATTGTTGGTAGTTTACGTTCAAGTGATCAATCAAATCAGAGGCGACCACCATCAGAAATGGCAGACTTTCTCAATGATACCATTCCAGGGCTGAAGATAAATCAGCAGGAAGAGCCAGGATTTGAAGTCATTACACGAGTGAGTCTATAAATTAAGGGTACAGATGTGCTGATTGTTTTTATGTACTCCTTTAAAAGAGTAGTAGGACTTGAAGCATGATGAGTTATACTGTTTATTCAATTGTGGCATATTACCATTTATTCTCAGGAGTTTAGATCATCATCAATTACTTTTGCATATGTCATTTTTATGCATGCAAATGCGAGTTTTCTTTGAAAGGAAGTTTGTAATTAATGAAATGGTGACTATAGTTATGTTAGAGGCACTACCTTAAAAGGTGTCCAGTTTTATTTTCAGTGTTTCCTCTGAGGTCAGTTAGAGCTCTGTTAAGTAAAATTGGAGTATGCAGGCTAATAACCAACTTTCTTGGCTGCTTGCTCCTAACATTTCAGTTTCTTTTGAGATTAAAGAAAATACTTAATTGGATGATTAATGTCTAGGGTGTATAAATTACAGATATATGCATGATTTGAAACAAAGCTAGAATGAACTTATAACTGGATCATGAATCACTGTGGACACCTGTTGGAGTCTTTTACAGATATGTGGAAAAGGTTTATTTTTAAATGCTTGTGATTATTATTTGAGCATCTTATATGTTTTTAAAACATTAAACTGTTTTATATGGGGAATTTTTTGAGTTCAAGCAAGTGTTAATATCTCAGCAGTAGCTGCATGAACAACATAATTCTAAGATGTTGCTGCCTAGCACTTAGTTAATTTGTGAATGAGAAAAAGTATTAAAAATTCTATATATGGAAAATAACATTGACCTATTTGTTTTAATCTGACAAATGCCTTGGGCTTCTAAAGAGTTGAAATACAAATTGATTTGGGGGTTGCTATCATAAAACTATTTTTAGAAAGTAAGAATTTACTTTCTGCTGAATTCTCCTTACATAGAATTTGGGAACTGAGAGACTAAGCACAAACTGAAACTTTTGATGGGTGTTATAAATTCTGAAAGTACATACATCCTTGGGTTTTTTAAGAGGCTGTGTACAAAACTGATCTTTCCAGTCACATTGTGCAGTTTGTGTAGGTATAGCATCTCCAAGCCCAAGCTGGTTTTCAGTTCTCTTGTAAGATGCACTTGTGTATCAGGAGTGTGTTTTTGAAGTGAAGCTCCCAATTGTCCTTGTTTGCTGTGTTGCATTAGTTCATGGGAAGCTAGCTCAGAGATGTTTGTAGAATTAGGTTATTTAAAACACACATACATCCTCCAAAATCTGAAGTATTACCATGTATAGCCAGGTCCTCAGCAGCAAGTGTCTTACCCTGAAGATCCACACTGCTTGTGTTGGCCCACTCCACTTGCTCATGTGGCTGCAGCCTTAGATCCTTAGAGTTGCTGAGGTGTGTGCATGTGGAAATGTAATTGCACTGACTATAAGAAACTGGCAAGCTTAGTACCACTTGTGCAGTTTTTTGCAACTACTGAAGCACTTCATTGGGATTCATATAATGCCTTTGTGTGTGTTTCAGATCGACCTAGGGAAACAGCCTGAAGTTAGTAGAAGAGAGCCTGTGACAGCTGAAGAATGGGCTAAGAATATGGACTCTGAAGGAAGAATTGTAGATGTTGACTACATAAAACGACTGATATTCAAAGGGGTAATTAGTTTTTCTAAATTCAGCAAGACCTATGGCTTGATTCTGGCTTTTATTTTCCTTCCCAAACTGTGGATATGCTGCTTTCATTAACTTGTAATGTTTCAGGCAGAACTTTGAGCATGACCTATACTGTCATTATTGAGAGACTTCATAAAGCATGGTTTCATGCCAATCAAATACCTCAGCAGTCTTGCAGCTATAGAAAGTGCTCTACAAGGAGAGAGATCTTGTTGTGGCTGGCTAAAGGAAGTGAGTTGGAAATATAGAAGCTTAAGTGATAAAACAAATGAAGGTGGCTCTCAGGAAAAGACCAGTATTTCAGTGCTAGGATATTTGGTTTGTTCTTTTCTCTTACAAGGTTTTTTCCTATCCTTCTCCAGCAGAAGCTTCTGGTTTTGCCCAACTGTTTGCTGGGATTTGACAATGTTTAGCAGAGCAGTGCTAAACACTTCCGCTGGTATTTTTAATTGAACTGAGGGGTTTTGCAATATGAATGTGAATTTAGTCTCAGTGATGGAAATTTTGAAAACTAATTGTGTCCTGTAGCTTTTCTACCTAATGTTACTTCAGCATTTCTGTATTTTGGTGGGAATACAGCTGCCTTAATGCATTTTGTGCCTGCTGCTGCATGTTTCCAAGCAGAAGTAGAGAATGATAGCACTGTTCCTTAATATTTGTGTGCTTGATGTGCCCAGTTAAGGACCCTTCCACAATCATGAGAATTACTACAAACCTTTTCTTCTGTAGCCCGCATTCTTGTCAATCTCTGCCCATTACCAGAAGACTGAGTGCTCTATTTTATTTATGACTCAAGATCCCCAATGTGGGGACTCTCATAGAAAAAGATTCTTATTCTTATGACTGTAGTGCAGGAGTTGCAAGAAACTCTCTTGATGAGAGTAGGGTATGATTCAGCTCCATACATTTTTGTCATCTAAAAATGTTGAGCATTACTTGGGAAGATTTCTGACAAGCAGGCTTCTTGAATGGACATTAGTATTTTTGACTGAAAGATGCATTGCAGGTTGGCTGTGTCTTGTGAGATGAAAATATTTATTTAAAAAAACAAATAAATGGAAGACTAGTCCTCAAGGTCACTTTATGGCAAAACCAGAAGTTTGGCAACCAGAAGCAGCATTATATTTTTGTACATTTTTAAAGGTACCTTTTCTAAAGTCTTTGATGCCTGTAAGTTCTTTATTTTTAGCAGTGAAACAAAAATATAGGAAGAAAATTATTTTTTAAAGTTTCTTTTCTTACCTAAGTGTGGATCCAGTGCTTCTACAGTATTCTGTTTAATCATTCTCTTTTCCTCCTGTTTCCTCACACCTAGTTAGCACAGGAGACTTGGCTACGATGTAAAAAGAAACCAACTTGAAGTTGCTACTTTGGGAAGTCTTGTATCAATCTAGGAATGTTTCCTCAGAGTATGATAACGCTTTTGTTGATGCATCATACCCATTTTTCCCTAGGGTCTCTGCCATACTTTAAGAAAAGAGGCATGGAAATTTCTTTTGGGATATTTTCCTTGGAATAGCACTAAAGAAGAGAGAGCAAATCTGCAAAAAAGGAAAACGTGAGTACAGAGACTTTTTTCTTACAAAAGAAATTTAAAAATTACATCTTTTTTTAAGACAGAGTGATGTAGAAAGCCCTTTGAAAGACAGCTGCTAATATTGTTGAATGCAAGAACCTGTGACATTTTCTTAAAAATTGTTTTAGTGAAAACTTTATATAAACAGGGTGTTGTTATTCCATTTATCTCAAAGAATACATAGAATGGATGAATGCTTGAATTAAAAAAAAGGAAATGTGGATGTTTGGTTTCAAAATTGTCGTTCTTCTTCAGGGATGAATATTTCAGGATGAAGCTGCAGTGGAAATCTGTCAGTGAGGAACAGGAAAAGCGAAATTCAAGATTAAGAGATTACCGGAGTCTTATAGGTAAATTCATGTTTAGACACATACCTAAATTCACACACACTTTTAAAAGATAACATGAAATTGAAGAGCCTGCATGTAGAGGCACTAAAAATGAAATGTTGCTCTTTTCAGAGGTGTCTAAACTTGGTTATGTACTTAATATTAAAACTTTCTCAAGTAGAGTAACACAGTGCTTTACATATTAGTGTTACAAAATGGCTGGATTTTTAAACTTTGTTCAGTCAGTAACAAAAGACTCTTCATGTTGTGTTATGTCATAATGTGTTTCTCCTGGAAATGTTGTTATGTAATATAACATACAATAAGAATGTGAAAATGTGTCTGTTCATAGTTTATAATTTCTTATAGAGATTTGTGTGTGTGTTCTGACTTAAGGGGTTTTACACCTACTTCTAAAAACTTCATCAAATTATGCAGATTATTAGCAGTTAGTATTCTCATTTCTCTTTAGTGGTGAGATTTGGGCACCAGTGTTCTGGATTACTAAATTTTTTTTTTTAGGAGTCAGGGCAAGATTTCTTTGTTATTCTGAGACAAAAACTTACTTCAGGCAGTTATTCAACAGGCAAGCTGAAAGGGTCAAAGTAGTCTTGTCTTGGTAGATTAATAAACTACATTTTTAGAGAATGATAACAGAAAAACATATATTCTGAGTTTAAAAAAGGCCAGGTGTTTGTTTCTGTGGAGACAGTTATTTTAATTTTTAAGCATTTGAAATGTATGTGGCAGTATTAGAGTTATGTAGTGAAATAGATTAAAATCCACAAAATACTCCTTTTGTCAAACTGCTTTCAAAATTTTGCAAAATTTCAAAATGTATTTGTCTTGAATTTCATCTTATTAAGGAGCATACTTAAAGTGTGCTTGGTGTGTTTCAGACATCAAAACTACTTGGTGAAAGAGGCAGTTTCATCTGCTATGAGTTGCAGGAGCTTGTTACACAGTATTTATAAAATGCTGTTATGAACTGTCACAGTGTCTTTGAGCTGATCATGTGGGAGCTTTCCAACTATGGATTATGCTGTGTTGCATCAGTATTCATAAATGGCATTGTAGAGTTAGCTCACATAAAATTATTTTTAATCCTCTTAAGTGTAAAACATTTTTGCTGAATTGTATTCAGGATTTTTTTCCATAAAATGCATTATCAAAGAAAAGGCGGAAAGCTTTAAAATATGTTTGTAAGCAAATACTTTCATTGGAGATAGGAAGGATTTTATTTATTTTAAAACATTCTTTGTTTTGAAATGACATTCAGTTACGCAGTTGTCTTAAACACTTCAAAGCTTTCCAACAGTGTTTGAGGAAGAAATCATCAGCTTAGATATTCTGAATTAATTTGATACTGGTTTTGTAAGACTGGTTTTGAAAGTGTTTTTAAATCTGGACTGTTTTCTTAGAAAAAGATGTTAACAGGACAGATCGAACAAATAAGTTCTACGAAGGAGAAGATAATCCGGGACTGATTTTACTTCATGATATTTTGATGACCTATTGCATGTATGACTTTGACTTAGGTAAGTTGTGTCCCTCTGAATGTAAAAGCCTTCTTGGCCTCTAATTTGCAGCTTTGCTTATGCAAAGTCCTATTAATAGAATTGAAATAGTATTAATTGCAATGCTTTTTGTAAATGTTTTAAAAAAATGTAATAGTTTTTTTTGTAGTGTTCAATAATGTAGATAACTTTGTTCAGTTTTTCTTCCTCTCTTCAATTTGGTGTCTGTTTTAGGCCTCTGAACTCATTAATTGTGGTGGGATTAGGAATTAAGTGGTAGTTTGTGTTTACCCCAGACCTACTGTTGTGGGGTTCTTTTGCCGTTTTTGGGGTTTTTGTGTGGTTTTTGTTAAGTTTTTGTGGTTTAGGTTTTTTGTGTTAACTTTTTAAAAAGAATTGAAGCAGTCTTGCTTTTCAGAGTTTTAAATGGGTTTGGGTCTTTGGAGCTTGAGTGTTATATATGTTTTTAAGACTGATAATATCAATAAAAATTACAAGCCAGCTGCCACTGCTGTAATTAAAGCTCAGCATGCTGAACCAGCTGTTTGTAAACATGGTGTTCTTTTGAATATTTTAAAAGCTGGTTCTTGAGAAGTGCACTTAGCAATCTGTCAAAAATTACATTTTAGTGCGTGCATCTGCTGCAGAAGGAAGAGCATATAACATCTTACTTTCATCACACTGTCAATGTGATGGCTAAGTCTTGGTTCCTTGTTAATTGTCTTGGGAGGGAGGGAAAAGATACTTGCAGTTGGTTCCCTCTTCACCCCTGGCATGACATTTGGCTGTTGTATACTTTGGAGTTTTTTTGAGTATTCTGTATCAGAAAAGTTTTGGGATTCTAAAAGTCCACTTCATGCCAGATTTTGAAAACAAAAAGTAAGATTAAATCTTTAACTGCTAGTATACATGCAGTCGAGCTGTAGTTCTTGTCAGGTTTTGTTCTCTCTGAAAGAGTGTATTGATCTTTGGCTTGAAAAAAGAGAAAACTAAAATGGATTGTTTAAACATGTAGCTCTGTTTCATCTCTTTCCACATTTCAACATTCATTAATGCACATTATAGGTGAAAGTAAAGCAGATTCACCACTCACTCTGTTAAAAACATTGTTGACATGGCTTAAATGTGTACACTGGATAACTCTTTTGTTTTATAAGCAAGCAGGAATAATGGGAATACAGTAAATTTGACACAGTAGCTGTCCAAGGCTTCTACACATTGGTGATCTGCTGCTCTTAAACTTTTGACAGCAGCTTTAGAGGGGTCTGAATAATGCCACAAACTGCTTGATAGGGAAGGGGACAGAAAGCTGTTAATAGAATATTTTTCTGAATTAATTCCTTAAGTCTGCATTAATGAAATTTGTTTTATTATTAAATGGACTTTTAAACTGTCTTGGACAGAGTTTTCTCTGCATTTATTTTTAGTTAGCTGTAGTATTTAATATGTGGGGAACAAAACCTTTTTCTTTTGGCCTTTTAAATATTTACCTGTTTGCTCTTATTTATTCTCTTTTTCTTTTTACAGCTGCTCCATATTTTCAGTTACTGATTCTATTCCTCTTTTCAGTTACAGAATTACTATTATATCCATCATTAAGAAATAGCCAACTGAGAAATATTATGTTGAACCAATCACTGATGATAGATACACACATTAATTGTGTTGTCCTCTTTAGAGAGGTCAGCAACAATTGGGCAATAGTTAAGCTGACACAGATGGTCTTAGGTTTGGGTGTATTTAAATTACTTTCCAAGCAGAACAGTCCCAACTTCCTTAAATAAAGGAATCTTTAAAGCATATTCACTGACAGAAAAAAAAAAGAAGTGTAAAATGCAAAGTTTTCTTCATAAGATCTGTTGCACTATGTTTTTCTGGAATTGCAACTCAGCATCTCTTTAAGTGAATTTGAGAAGAAAATCTTCATTAAGGGGGTGGGTGAGGGAGTACAAAGATACTCAGAATTTTTAAATGTCTATAAGAAAGTAATCAAGTACAAATAGAAAGGAAATTACTTACAAGTTTGTAATTTTGATGGTGCAAGGTAGAGTGTATATATATATATGCTCCCGAATTCTAAATAGGAACATTCTTACTAAAAATATGTTGTGTACAGACTCAGTTTGTACATATTTTAACAGCTGTTGGAACAGCTTTATATTCTCTTTAGATTGGCAGAAATGGCTTGTAAATCTTATCAGATCTGTGGGATGTTGGTGCCTATTAATACAAATTTGTCCTTACTGGTAGCTGAATCTGAGAATTATAGTATCTGTATGTTCTAACATTTGTTTCACTCAGTCATTCATCACACTTGAAAAATTACTGTTTAACTGCTGAGTTTACATTTATTTTTGTTTTTTTTCCTCCTTTGGTTTTTCTCCATCAAGGTTATGTGCAGGGGATGAGCGACTTGCTGTCACCTGTCTTGTATGTTATGGAGAATGAAGTAGATGCCTTTTGGTGCTTTGTATCATACATGGATCAAATGGTAAAATAAGGCTTTTTTAGCTCACATAAACAGATAAGCTACAGATATTATTTGGGGTTAATTTTACTTTATAAATTTCACTGGGTTTTTTTAATTCTTTTAAAGCACTCATTTTGTGTTTGGAGTCAATATGTTTTTGTTGATTGAGGTTGTGGTGGGTTTGCAATAGTACTGCTGTACGGTACAGGCATATTTGGCTCCTTAAGAATTCCAAAGTAACCGTCACAGACAAATTTGTATTTATCAGGAGTCCTCAAGCAGGATTTTGTTCAGGATAATGGTTTAATTATATACCTGCCTTTTGGGTTTTGTTAAATGCAGTTTAGACTTCCACAAACTGAAGCTCTTATGACTTGTGCATGTGGCAAAAGAGTGTGTGACTGATATGACAGTAAAAGAGAATTTTTTTGAGTGCAGTCATGCTGCTGGGAAGTACAGAGCTTAATCAGATTTAAACTATCATTTATTACATACAAAAATGTTAGCAAAGAAATACAGTTCAGCGCGTTAAACTTTTCAGTAAAAGGCAGACATTTCATTAGATAGAAGTACAGTTAAATATATATTAAGTAACTAAAGGGTGAGAACCACTGTTACAATAACAAAGCTTCTTTTAAAACAGCTGCAAATCTCAAAATTGAGTTAATAAAAGTGACACAGTGCTAATGTTTTATTCCATACAGCATCAGAATTTTGAAGAACAGATGCAGGGTATGAAGACACAACTTATTCAGCTGAGTCACTTGCTTCGTTTACTAGACAGTGGATTTTGCAGTTATTTAGGTAGGTGTATTACTTATGCACAGTAACTGAAAGAGCTTCCTGTATTCTGTTCCTCACAAGTCTAAATATAATTCCAACATTATATGAGTATAGGACTTGTAACTTTATAATGCCTAAAATGTTTAAATTATTGCTCCATGCTTATTGAAAAGACAGGGTCATCCTGTTACCAATTTTAAAAATATGTCATACTCTTGCAAATATCTTGATTCTAAAAAGGTCCTGCCGTGTTAAAATTAGTGGTGTAAGCATGTACCTGTAAAGTGTGTATTTTTTTTTTAACCTGTTGTTTGAACCAAATTTGATGCTTCTGAAATGTCACACTCTTATTCCTAGAATCTCAAGATTCAGGCTACCTTTATTTTTGCTTTCGGTGGCTTCTTATCAGATTTAAAAGGGAATTTAGTTTCCAAGATATTCTTCGACTCTGGGAGGTAAGGAAATATTTCATCACACAATTTCCAGCAGTTTTTGGACTTTAGAACAAAATGCATGGATCATTTTGCAAAGTGTTTAATTCTGTGATAAATTAAGAAGAAAAGGACGCTTTTCTGAAGTGTCTCAAGATTCTGAACCTGAGGACAAGTGAGCATTTCTTATGTCTTTTTAGCCTAAAGAACTAACTTGTGAAAGTAATGAAAACAATACTTATTAGAGCTGGTTTGCATAAATTGGCTGTCCAAAATGATTTGGACAGGAGCCTTCAACTGAGACTCTCAAGTGAAAGTAGTAAGTGGAGAGTACCAGTTAACTGTTAATGGAAAACAGCTCATTATAGAAGAAAGAACATTTGTTTGGTTAATTCCTTGGTATTGGTGATTCTTTATAGATTAAGTTGAATGAAGCACTGTCAGGGTAGTTTGTGTTAGCCAAAACCATGAGGAGGATGATTTCAGAAGGTTGTTTATCTTGATGATAAGGCCTTGTGATGCTGCATAACATTAGGTAAAACATCAAAATGTTGAAGTTCTGATCATTCTGGTTTAATGAGATCTTTTTTTGATTTAGGTGGTCTTGGAGTCAGATGAAATAATTAAGATTAACTAATATTCTTGTCTTTAATTTTTCATTTTGGGAAAATTGAGAAGTGTGTCAGCAGTACAGGTTTATAGTTGAAAATGCATTTAACAGGGTCACAATATTCATTGAAAACTCAGAAGAAGAGAATAAATGTTCAGATGAAAGGAGGGAGTATTTTATAGGACATAACATCATGTGTGTTGAGGAACAGAAGGGTAATGAAAAGAACAGGGTTGAGATGCATAAAGTTTGTACTATAATGAAAAATAATGTTGTTTCTGGTGTGATGAAAAATAATGTTGATACTTTTATTCACTTTTTTCCACTAATGAAAAAGGAGTCACATAAAGAGGAGGACCAGTATTTAAAACTGTCTAAAGTAAATCTTTTTTAGCTTTTTTTATCATCAGTTGGTGGAATTTACTATCATAGAGTATTGAGGTGGTATTTCAACCAGAGGGAAAAAAAAGTTTATGGATAACATTCATAAATAAGGAAAGCAATATGTACAAAACCAGAAGAATTCTCTTATTTGAAGGTATAAATGATAATGATTTGGGAGGGGAGATGCACTCATCTCTTCCCCCCAATATTACTTTCTCAGTATTTTTTAGAGACTAATTTTTCTTTTTAAGTAGATGACAACAGTATTTTTATTTATAGTTTATTGTCCCAGGCTAACATGTTTTTATCACCTCTGCTTTAGGACATATATATGTGTACATACAGGAAAGAAACACTACATTTCTCTCCCAAGTATTTTTTTCCTCTCTTAGGAAAATGATGGAAACATTTTGATATATGATAGTCTTGTAGGTTTCTTATAGCACATCATAATGTATGTTTACTAAGTATTCAATTTCTTTACTAGGAGATATGGAATGGGAAAGGAAATATCTTGTTTTCCTTTTTAAAACAAAGTAATTAAGGCATTATGTTAATGTTTCTATGTGAAGGCTAGAGTCACCTTGATCAGTTCGGTTTACAGTAGGTTGCTTTTTTTCAGTGTATAGCCATGCAGCTCCACTGGTATCAGTGAAGTAAGTGGGATTTACAAAGGCAAGCTATAGGCACAGGAGGCCTTTTCCCTTTATAGAGAAATTAATTAATTTTTTGGGGTATTTGGCTGAGCAAACCTCATGTCCAGTTTTGTAATAGCTCATGAATTGAGGGAATCCATTTGAAGGCAATATTACACGCTGACATATACATGCAGAGCGTAGAATGGGATGAAGGAGAGGTACCATCTGAGATTCCAGTCCCAGGTTCCAGGATTTCTGGGGCTTTTTCTGTCTAATCTGCTAATTTCAGGGTTCTTGTGGATCTCTCTTTCTGTCCTCTGACTCATATGAACCACTAAGTAGGCATCAGACACTTTTTCCTTGTTCCTATTGGCTTCATGACTTCCAGTGTTTTCTCAGAAAAAAAAAGAAATGAAAAAGATTCTTCACTAGTCTGGTTTCTCCCATCTCCATTCACCTTGGAAATGGGGAAATGGGAGGTACTGGTTCTTACCATCTGGAGTAGAGGCTAACTCCCAGCCTTTGCACTTCCTGAGCAAGATCCGTAATCAGATTGTGGTAGAATATGTCAGTGGTTGTTTCATTGCTCTTGCATGTGATAGAGAGGTGACATTCCACCTTTTGTGTGTGGGTTAAACTGCTCTGGCTGCAGATAGGTTAATTTATAGCACATTCTAGCAGTGCCTCCCAAACACAGCCCAGATGTACTGACCCACTGCTTAGCTGTGACAGAATTGAGAGTAGTTCAGTCCCTTCTTGATGCTGGAGAAACAGGTAACATCACCTGGTAATTCCAGCCAGTTCTTAATCTTTTGTTTGCACAATGGCTGGTTTAGAAGAAACCCAGAAGAAAAATTCTGTAACAAAATAACAACTAACTCACTAGCTCCAGTGTTATTCTAGTACCACTTGGTAACATACAGCCAGAATGAGTTGGGAATAAGTTATTTTACATGCATTGGTTACAATATTCATGGCTGCTGTGGTAGTGCTAGAACAAACGAGTCTTTACTTGTGTAGCTATCGGAAAGAAAAAGAAAAAAACAGTTATTGCTCGTTATTTTTTTATTTTTACCTTCATATTTGTAACTTAAATGCTACTTTTTCTCCCATCTTTTCACCATGTTGTGATGCTGCTGTTATGCATTTACATACATAACCTTAAATGCATGCTCTGCTCCAGACTTCAAAAGGTTTATCAAAAATGGTAGCAAAATGTATGGGTTTTTTTGGGCAGCAACTTAATGTTGAACCAAATCAATGAACAACTGTCAATATGTCCTTCTGGTGAAGCAGGAATAGAAGAAAGCAATAGTGTGTAGACACAGACTGTGTTTGGTAGATTATAGGCATTTTCATTCAATTGTTATTTTTTATCAGCCTATCTGCATTCCAGTCTTTCTTCTGGAGTGAGAGAACGCTTTAACAGAATATTGGTTGTCTGATAAAGATGCAAAATTTAATTTCCAAACTGGATCTTAATTGAAACATTCAAGTTTATTTGCACTCTATTTTGGGTGAATTTTCTTTGGATATCTTTGGGATTGATGCAATTCTGTTTACAGATTACATGTACTACTAATGAAAGTTCAAGTATAAGCTCTTGCTCAGCTATAAGGCTTTATTCCACCAATAATGATGAAAAAAGATTTTTGCTAGTGAAGTAACAATTTTTCAGCAGTCTGATTTCTTACCTGCTTTTTTTTGAGAGTAAATCCATTGTCTTAAATCCCTTTATCTGTCAGGGCATTTGTGGAAGCAGACTTTTGCTTCTTTTGGGTTTTGTTGGCAAAATTGTTCTCCAGATTTCTGCCCACCATACATATTCTTTTCAAATAATTTTTTTTAAAGATTTTTGTGAATGTACTAAAATAGGGTATTAGTACTGAGGTTACACACTTCAGGCCCAGTAAACTCAAGAATTGCTAATTGTGTCCTCCATGGGATCAAAAGCTGATGTGTCTTGGTATACCCACGTACCCCCAGTAGCTGCATGTGCATGTCTTTGGGTTCTCATGGTGGCAGGATTGGCAACAACTTTAGCACCTTATTTATAAACATTAGAGTCTTCTTAGCTGTTACTGGGCATGACACTCTTCTGCCAATTCACACGTAATGCAGATACTCTAAACCACACAAATAATTTTTAGCTTCAGTTACTTCTGTTTCACATGAGCTGAGGCAGAGCCCACATCACAAGACCACAGGCTGAAGCAGTTTAGTAGCATTATAGTGGACAATGGCTTAAGAAGCAGATAAGCATTTGGTGACTCAGACTTGCAGTTGTCTCTAAAGGGCCAAAAGTAAAATTCCAAATAATCGTACAAATACTTAGTTGCTTTTAAAACCAGCTTATTAGTTAAGTGATTTGCTGGAGGACTTATATTCTAAGAACTACTTTTCAGCGGAAAAGTATAAGCATTTCAAATGTGGGGGTTTTATATTTTAACAGGTCATGTGGACGGAATTGCCTTGTCAGAATTTTCATCTTCTCCTTTGTTGTGCTATCCTAGAATCTGAAAAACAGCAAATAATGGACAAGCACTATGGCTTTAATGAAATACTAAAGGTACCAAATTCTTATGCATTATTGTGCTGCTTTTGGCTGAAGTAGAATTGTCTTCCTAGTGGCTATTATGGGGTTGTCTTTTGGGTGCCAAGTTAAATATTAACTAACTTTTTGGAGTTAATGCAATATGATTGTGGTTTATGTTGGGGGAGGGAAAGGTGCATACCATTTTCTGAAGGGTTAAGTGTCTATCCTGCAGGCTTTCAAAATGGTTTATTGGATGTCTGTGTTTAGTGAGAAGATCATTAACAGATTGAAAATGGTTCTCTCCTCAGATGAGTTACTATATTTAATACTAACTTTTGCTTTATCTTCTATGATCTAATTTATCATCTCTGAAAATGTGAACTGCAGGGGGAAGTATGTAGGAGGGCCAGGTAGTTTGCCACGTTTAGAGGTACTATGGATTCCTCTTGCAGACCTTGGATGCTGGTGAAAGGCAGCTGTTCCATAGTGTACCTTGGAATAGCCATTTCTCAAAGATTATAGACTATGTCTAGCATTTCACAGCTTAAGGGGCAGGTTAATAAGGTGATACTTACTAGCAGTGCAGTATTAATGTATTTTGGGTGAAACATGGTTATAATTTATCTCACTATACCTTGTGAATCTATTTTTAGCATATCAATGAACTGTCTATGAAAATTGATGTGGAATATATACTCTGCAAAGCAGAAGCAATTTCTATGCAGATGATGAATTGCAAGGTAAAGATCTCTATCTACTGTGAATGTTTATAGACAGGAAAAGTATGTAGTTTAAGTGTTCATGTGTGACTTGTGAAATAACTGAATGCCTGGGTACAGTGAAGCATGTTGTGTAGCTATGCAGTGCCTATGTTCAAGCAGCCTGTAAGAAAGAATAGTTGATTTTATAGAGTAATACTGTTCACTGGGGGAAAGTTGAATTGTGCTTTTTCGTTGTGATTTCTCAGCTCTCATTAGGTAACCTCACTCCAAGAAATTTAATGTTTGGTGTGCTTGAGAAAAACTAGTTGAAAGGTGCATCGTATTGAAAGCATGCCAGACTTATTAGGCAAAAACTAGTGGGTCACTCAATAAAACTAATTTCAATAACATGAAGTGTAATTTTAGTAGCTGATTAGACTAACTTTTGTAATGAAGATTATATTAATCAGAATTAATCAGGAATTGATTCCTGAGTGTGTTCCTTTTGCTGTCTTCTTGAAAAACAGCTTCAGAAAATGTTAACTCTAATGTAAGTACTGCTGAGAGAGGTGCTTTCAGTATGGCTAAATTCAGATGAATGATTTGTCACATGAATGAGTACTGAGAATGCAGGATGGACGGAGGGGACTTTGTTGTTAACTTTTTTTAAATTTAATTACAGTGATTTTTAACATTATCCCTGCCGCCTCCTTTCTAGGAATTGCCTCAAACAGTCAGTGAGATCCTGGGGATAGAGAACAGTTCGGTAACTCCGGATTCTGATATGGGAGAGGATGAAAGTGGAGCTGAGTTGAGCTGTGCGACGTCTCTGTACCCGAGCATCTCAAGCCCTGTAACTGCTGCCAATGGCACGAGGGACGGCGCTCAACAGGCGGCTGAGACGCAGAGCCTGACACCTGCCTAATCACACTTGGTCCCCTTGGAGAAAGACTTTCACTGAGCACATTTTGTTCAAGCACTTGAGAGATGGATATTTAAATTTGGTGTTGATTAAGCTTTAAGGTTGTAAAGAAAATCTGTACTGTAATGCTTTTGCATTAAAGCTTTACAACATGACTCAACTTAACTATTTTTGTAGTTTCTTCTACCAAAATAGCCTTTTGTTTTCAATAACATTCCTTAATATTTTTGTAGCCAAGTGCATTTTCTTTTTGCTGGTAAACTGGAAATGGATGGTGATTAAGAATGAAAGAAATTGCTGGATTTGCTGAGCTTTCACACATATTGGTCTAAGACAGTGTGAGCTCTTTGATTTAAGCAGATTCACAATATGCCAGCTGAAGCTGCTGTACAAAATTTTCAAGCTGAAGTGATGCTGATGTGCTAAAGGAGGATTCTTTTGTAAATGGATTTTCCCTATCTCAAATGTTTACAAAAATACTTCTAAGTATTTGTTGCTGGTTGAATGTAGATTTGAAGTGGACATTCATACTTGCACAGTTTAATGTCCAAATACTGAATTTTGTGTAATTGGGAGTGGATGAACAGTATATTTTTACATTAACATATCTTCACTTTATATATACATATATATATTTACACACATACACACACTATATACACAATTGTTTGTGAATACTAAAAATAATACTATTAAAAATTGTATTTTCAATATCTAAATAAACTTGACTGTTCATTCATATGAATCAGTTTGACCAAATTAATGCACAGCTCCAACCTGGGCTCTTTTTCAAAACTTTTCTAACTGAAGGTAACTTTCATGTGAATACATTCAGTCCTACACTTGATGTAATTTTGCAATCGATACCTTGCAAACTTTACTAATGTTCATACTTGTTAATATATTAACTGATCAGTTAACCACTTACACTGTTTTTATGGCAACATTATTTGGAGAATTGATAAGCAAGTTGTAAAAAAGCCAACCAACAAACCACACACCAAATAGTAATCACAATTAACATTAATACATTTTTTCTATCTGCAAAAGGCGGTGAGTTTATTCCATGCCGTGCTGATGTCCTTTGACGTTATGTGAAATTTAACATAACTGATTAAGTGTATTCATTATTTGGTTAACTATTGTACATATATAAAATAAAAGTCAAAGCTGATTTAGTGTTTTTAATTAAATCATATTTAGAGAAAAAATCTAGTTGTCTGGTGGTTAATGTAAGAACATGAGACAGAGGGAGAGCTAGTGGTTAGTCCATGGATATGATATATTTTGTGGGTAATGGAGGGCTGTGGGAGTTTCTGCTTTTTACTACAGAGTGGAACATGCCTTTCCTCTCTAGGTAGTTGAAGTGTGGGATGTGGCAGAGCTTTCTTTTCTTGTGGAGCAGTTTACTTTTACAAATGTTATTTGTGCCATCTTAAGCAAATACAAGTAATACAATAGGCTTTAATAGATAAATCAAGTTGTTAAAATAATTTGGAAGTTGATTCAACTTCTCTCACCAGTTGTCAGCAAACACTGGACAGCTGAATCAGTTCAGATTTTGGTTTTAATATTGTCAGTGTGCTATCTTTCATCAGTTAATAAGAACTTGAGTCCTATGCCGTGAAAGTCAAGGATTCACAGCTCAGCGTTATCTGGAGGCTTTCATTTCCTGCCCAGGAAATTACTGTGAAGCATCATGCCTTTGTTCCCTGGTGAGCATTGTACTTTTTGGCAGTTAATTTAATGTGACATAGAATACAGAAAGGCATTAGAACTTGGATATTCAACACTTTGGTTCAAAGATATTAAGCAAGTTAGTTTCAGTATTTTTTGAGCACCTAGTTCACTTTGAAGTGTACTTGCAAAATATTTTTCATCAAAAATTATGTTCAATGCAACTATGGCAGGAGAGGGAAATGTCTACAACAGGAATGCTGTGGACAAGCTGTCAATTAACTGTGCATGGTTCTTAGTTATTTAGGATATGCATCCACAAAAAAACTATTCAAGATACTAAGATCTTGAAGAACACCACAACTGACAACATAAATATTCAAATGTTTGGGAAAGACATATTTAAGTGGAATTCTGTAATTTCTTAGAATTACACCTATGGCTGCTAAGAAAATTTACCAGCCCATAAAGTAAAGCTTGCCTTTCCTTTTTGGGTATAATTTTTCATCTTTTCCCTTTGTATTCACCACTTGGAAGTCAAAGATGAGAAGGTTGCTTGTGAGCTAGCAGTGAGCAGCTGCTGTGGAGGGCTCGGGGTAGGTAGGCTTGCTCAGCTTCCTAACAATAAGATGAAACGCCACTTGCAGCTTTCATTATCTGTAGTTTTCTTCCTGATGACAGGCAGCCTTGCAAAGAGTTGCAGGAGGAATCTCATCTTCACCAAGTTATTCCTAGTTGTTTTAGTTTCAGTGGAGACATCAAAAACACTGTGAGAAACTTTAACCAAGATCATGATGGCTAAAATGCCATGAAATACTTTGGGTTGACAGTTCAGGATGTTTAAATTTATTTTGTATTTGAATAACTTAGATTGCTTAGGATTAATAAATGTGAACTAAACTAAAGACAGTTTGGTCACAGTTGTCAGGCCATAAAAGAAGCAATACTGGTTTAATTCCTGCAAACCTGTTTTGTTTCTTAATGCTTGACACTTGAAGATAATTATCATCTGTGGATGAGGTTTAAAATGTCATGTTTTTCAGTCACAGCAGTTTTCCAAGGTATTTGTTCCAAGGTAAAAATTATATTGACATAGTTCTTTCAAATACATTTTTTTTCCTCATTTTGTCTTTTTGGGCAATTATATTCATTTTGAAATTACATTCTTGAAGTTATTTTATTTTGTTTGCGGGCAAGATGATAGCTTACAAAACAGAGAAATGGAAATGGCTTACAAAATGGAGTTGGAAGTTTCTTTGAAATTTGGACTAATGTGAATGTTTATGAAATAGTTTTGATACTGGGAAGGTAAATTGAAAACTATAAAAAGATGATCCTAAGCTACCCACAGTCATCACTTAAAGCTTCAGTTACATTGAATAGTGCCTATCCTGTTCAGCTACGGGAACTGTGTTTGCACCCAGTGAATGTTGTAGCCAGTGGCCTTCAAACCTGTGTTGGGTTTGGAGGTGTTGTTTTGGTTGTTGCAGGTCATCTTCATAAGGAATTTAAGGCTATATATATGTTACAACAGGTCCTGATTGCTTTGAGGATCAGATGTGGAAGTACTGTGATAATTGAATTATAGATCAAAACAAGCATTGCTAATACAAAACATTGTATTAGCAATGTTTTTGTTTTGATCTGTAATTTAATTCAAATTAAGGTGTTAGTGTTTAACAGAGCCCAGTTTTATTGCTAACAAGATTTTTCTTAAAACCTTTAAATTTTTCTAGCGGACAGTTTTAAAATGCTGATGGTGCCTCATTAATTATTCTCTTTGATTTTCCCACACACATTACTTGACAAAATTCCTTGCCTCAGTGAGCCAAACAGTGAGGAACTGGTTTCCTCATTACTTTAAAATACATTCTTGAGCACCAAATTAAAGCTCCAGTGTTGAAACTTTTCAGAAACCTGTAAGAAGTGTTCATCTAGCTTCAACTTTTTGAGATAATATTTTAGTTCAAAATATGTGAGGCATTTTTGTTTTGATCTGTAATTTAATTCAAATTAAGGTGTTAGTGTTTAACAGAGCCCAGTTTTATTGCTAACAAGATTTTTCTTAAAACCTTTAAATTTTTCTAGCGGACAGTTTTAAAATGCTGATGGTGCCTCATTAATTATTCTCTTTAGTTTTCCCCCATACATTACTTGATAAAATTCCTTGGCCTCAGTGAGCCAAACAGTGAGGAACTGGTTTCCTCATTATTTTCAAATACATTCTTGAGCACCAAATTAAAGCTCCAGTGTTGAAACTTTTCAGAAACCTGTAAGAAGTGTTCTTCTAACTTCAACTTGTTGACATAATATTTTAGTTCAAAATATGTGAGGCATTTGTTCCTCACTTTTCTAAACCATTTTCTGTTACAAGATAGTTGCATAACTTGAAAAAAGATTTTATTTTCAATCATTTAGCATTAAGAATTTGGATTATGAACTAGTTTTGGTATCACTAGCATGATTTGTGCATACTACTGTGATGCAAATGAAGCCTTACCAAGTATGGGGTTGAATTCCTGTTGGTAGAAGCTGTGTTTTCCTCAAAATATTCCCTGTTGGACAGCAGAAATGACAAGTCTGAAGAGGTTAGCAACATTTTAAAAGTGCATCTGTGAATTGATTCATGTTACAAATAGAAATGGAAAAAAGCAATTAAGTGGGCTGAGTACAGGATTAATAATTTGCTTATGTGTTAAATGTCCCTCTGACTCGATTTTAGTAATTGTGTTGATGCAACTGAAAACTGAAGTTTGGTCTGTGGGCTGCAGAAGAGTGACTGGTACCTGCTGCTGGCTAAATATCTTAAAATATATTTTTCAAACCTGTTGTGTGTTTTTTCTAAGTATTTGTTCAGTGGCTGATGCCATCTCTGTGTGAAAGAAGCATGGTGAGAGAAGTCAGTGCTTGTTCTTACAAGAAAAATCCCATCAGCTGCTCTATGGTGGCTGAGTTTAAAGCCGGAAATCCTAACCTTTTGTTCTGTCTGTGCAGTTACGTCTAGTTCGGTAATTGGCGTGACCATGCTTTGTATGTGAGCATTGATAAGCTGATGAGACACAGATACATAACTGAGCACTTAACAGACAGATTTCATTTATGTGTGATACTATATTTGATTTGAAGATGCTTTCAAATGGTTTTGGGGTTTTTTATGGTATTGAAAGAGAAGTTGTGCTTCATGTGGGACTTCAAAATGTGCTATTGAATGAAGTGATATTATTGCAGTGCAGGCCTTGTATAAACTAAGCTTGAAATTAATTTTTCATTCAAGTGAGGATTTTCTTCTTAAACATTTTTAGAGAATATGCTATTTTTTCATGTTAAATCACAATATCTTTGGCCCAAATTGAATTTTTCTGATTAATTGAAAACAAAGGATATATTGTAAGATGTCAATTTTTACCTCATCCAAAATCAATTTCACAGTTGAATCAAATATATATTTCAAACTTTCTATATAATTCAAATAGAGGAATGCTATTCATTCCTTTATTCCATTCTTCTAGTTTGGTGGGTTTTGGGTTTTTTTGAAAGAGTTCAATTATAGTATATATTTTGATTATACAGGCTCATGCCTCATACCCTACCTTAACATTGGATTTTAGACTGTTTCTGCAGGTGTATCTTGTTATTAACCAACCACTGCAGAGCCTGCTGTGCAGAGCTGAAGCTGCTGCCCAGGCTACAGCAGTTCAGCAAACGGTGGTCACTTGTGTCCTCTCGGAGTGTTGCAGTTGACCCTGGCCAGCAGCCATGCACCCACCCAGCCCCTTGCCTAGTCCCCTCTTCCATGGGATGGGAGAAAATAGAAGGAAGGCAGGAAGGCTCATGGACTGAGGTAATGAGAGTTTAACAGGAAAAGCAAATGCTGCTCCCACAAGGAAAGCACAAAGAGGATTTCATGCACTCCTACCTATCAGCAGGCAGGTGTTGATGCACCTCCTGGAGAGCAAGATCTCACCACAAGTTCCTTGGAAATATAAAGGCCGTGATCATGAATGAAATGCCATGGCCTGCATCCTCCTCCTTTCCCTGAGCTTTTATTACAGACCACAATGGCATGTGCCTTTGGTCAGTTTGGGTCAGCTTTCCTGGCTGTGACTGCTCTCAGGCTCGTGCCCACCCCTGGGAAGCAGGCAGAGAACCTCAGTGCTCTGTGGTGTTCAGCAGCAGCTGAAACCCTGCTGTGTTGCCAACACTGACCCACTGAACCCAAACACATCACCATGCAGGCTGCTATGGGGAGAGTGAACTCCATCCCAGTTTGACCCCTGTGGTGTGATGATTCCTTGATGAGTGAGATCATGTTAGGAAAAACTCCTTGCTGTATTGGACACTTTTTAAGCACCCATCCAGATCTGGTGCAAAAAATAGTTGTATCTCATACAACTGGTGTGCGATGTTCTGTTTTGCTTGCCAAAACTCAGTGAGATGCAACACTAGATTTTTTCCAAAGCACTCTTGGTGTATGAATTGGTCCAGATGACCTTTAGGTTCCATCAGTACACACCACCTTTGGGAATGGTCTTGGAGAGCTTCCACACACTCTTCTGGTTTTACTGCTCCAGTAAGTGATGCAGGAAAAAAAGGGAGTCTGTAAAGTATGAACTTTTGGGTTCAGGGACTTAATAATTCCTCAAGCAACAAACAGTACTACTACTGTGACCAAAAGTGGCAATCCCAGCTCTTTGTGCCCTGCCCTGGGCTGCTACACCTTTTATGCTGTTATGATAAACTTGTGCAACATATGGTGAACAGCATAAAGGAGCTGATAAATTTCAGACCTAAATTGTCTTAGCCAGATCACTCATACCACGTTTTTTCATAATGTGGTGAATACCTGTATATATGCATACAAAAAGCTTGTTAAAATTCCAGATTTGCAATATTGGAAGGCACTTTTAAAAACGTGTCAATAATTGATTGTCTACAGTATCTCCTGTTGGAAGGCATGTCTTGTGCTAGATGCCTGTCTAATCCATTTGCAGGATACCTTTAGAAATCCTGCACTGTATCATGCAAGCAAGTTTCAGGTGTTTGTGGATTTCCAGCTCAGATAGTGTAATTGCATACAGCTGGAGATTTTCTGTAACTTTGGACTTCGCTCACATGATCTCTGCCTTCCCTGGTGATTGTGCAGCTGGTTATCTGTAAGCAGCTCTCTCCACCCCAGCATCTGTTTAAATTTTGTAACCAATACAGCATTTCTGAGGTAGGTACAGTCTGGGAATTTACAGCTTGGCTCGAGAGGCTCTAAAAACTGACTTTTACTAAATAGTTTAAGTGTGAGGGTATGTACTTGAGGCTCTCCTGTGCTCTACACCCTTCCATTTAACTGAACCCACCCCTTCGCATGATTTGTTACAAATCTGTACCTGTATGCCTTATCTCTCTTGTGAGAATGTTATGAGAAATTACACCAAATGCTATACTGCCATCAAGATGAATGACGTGCATTGTTTTGCCTTGGTCCACAGGACAGTCATGAGAGGAAATGAAATTTGCTTGACTCAATTTGTTCTCAACAAATCTGTCCTGACTGTTTAATCATCTGTTATCTTCTGGATCATTACAAATAATTTTGGTACTTCTGTTTTCTCAAACAAGTGAAATTAGACTGGTCTGTAATTCTTCAGCCCTTCTTCCTCCCCATTATCTTCTTGGAGATTGACATAATTTTGGCCTTTTCCCAGTCTTTTGTCACTTGTCCTTCCCCATAGTTCTTAAACCAGTTATTGATGGCAGAGGTTTAATGAGCCTCCTCTGTAAGTGGTTTCTGTGCTCTCATTTGCTATGATCAGACTCATCACAAGTATTCTTCAACATTATTTCATGTTGTTAAAAGCAAAGAGCTTATCTCTCTGCCCTTGCTATTAGTTGTGACAGACATCTGGTCACAGTTGATTCTTTAACAAAGGCTGATGGAAAAAAAGTGCCTTGAATACCTAGCTAATTTTAAGCGCCTTTTTTGTTTTGTCCTTTCCTTGTGTTCAGTGGTCTGATAGTTCACTTCTTATAGCTGCTGCTGTAGTAATTTTTTTAAAAGTTGCTTTTGATGTCTTATATTAATGACTTTGAATTTTGTACCACAGCTTTCATCTATGTGCTATTCTACCTGTATTTGTTATCTTGGTCCTTGTTTGCATCTCCTATAAGGTCCTTTTTTGAATTGAAGTAATGATGAACTAATTACTTATGCTACTACTACTAGTAAAAGTGTAGTAGAAGATTGCACTTCCTCTGTAATAAAATAGTTTCCTGATTAAACTGTGTTTTCTCTGGAGCAGAGACAGAACTCTGTTTCTGTTCTAGGTTCCCTCTTCTTGGCTTTTGTAATAACTGAATTTATTGAAATCCTTTTCTTTTTTTCTCCTGAAATAGTTTCTGTCTTTTTCTCAGAACCTTTCTTTTGCTGAAAACTGTGAATTTACTTTATGTTTATGAGATCATCTATGCTCCCAGGTCTTCCTAGCCAGTCTCTTTTGGTAGATATCCTTGCCCAATGTTTGTTAGTTGGTTAAAATCCCCTTAGTGTTAAAAGAGGATGGTTTTGATGGTTGTTTGAAAACCCATATCCTCATGACTTAAAAATTAAGTGTACATTGTCATTATAGATTTTTCAGCAGACCTACATTGCTCAGAGAATTGGGCTTAGAAGTGCATGTCTGTGTATCTCTCTGGTAAACAGGAACAGACTGTACCTCTTTCCTTTTTGGAAAAGCTCCTTTGGTTAATCCACTTGTCAGTTGCTTCACAAAGTCCTTGTTTTACCAACAAAATTGTGATTTGAAGTTATTGGGACTTCTGTTTTCTGCTCGTGTCAATGTTTCTTACATGAATAATTAGCACATCTGTTCTCTGCCCTGCCTTTTTGACCTGTCAGTGAATAATGGTGGTGTTTACATCTTAGATCCTTGTGGAGGCCTGTGGTTAGATAAAAGGTAGGAGAATAGAGACAGTGGTGAAGGTAATCTCACCCCTAAGGAGTTACAGCTGTGCTAATTATCAAGCATTAAGAACAAGCTTGCCCTTAATAGGCCACAGCTGGATCCAATTAAGAGGGGTATTATAAAAGAGCAGGTTGGCTGGTGGAGATGTGAGATGGAGTTTGCTGGCTGTGCTGAGAAGAAGAAAGAGTTAGTGCCGTGAGGAGCTGCCCATGAGATATCACTGAGATAGTATGAAACCTTCACAATAAGATGGCAACAGAGGCCATCTTTCTTTATGCTTTTTTGATACCTTTTCATAGCTTTAGTTCTTTCTCTGTTCTGCCCCATGATGACTTGAGAGTTCTTTTTCCTGCTGTAGTGTGCCTTGAGACAAAGACTTGGTGATCTGGGAGAGCCAGGGCTAAATTTGAATAGTATTTTGGTCAATACAAGCTGCTCTGCCCTGTGAATTTCACCCTCAAGTTAAATCAAGCTATGGTGAATGTTACAAATATTTTTAAGGAAAATATGCTGAAACTGGCAGTTGATATTTCTGGTGGGGATAAAATTACTGAAACATGGAAAACATCTCACAGATTTGCTTTAGATTTCAATTTTCACTTGAGAATTCTGCAAATTTTTAAGCTTAAAAAATGCTTAGCTGAGGACTTCAGGCAATAGTGACTCTGCTGTCTCATGAGAGAAAAAGAGAAAATGTGTGTAAAGAGGACCTTGCAGTTTCTGAATTCTGACTGTAGGCGATGAGGAACCTTTTAGTAACAAGACCAAGCTTATCCATTTCTTACTGTCACCATTAACTCTATTTCCCAAGGTGAAATAGCATTGCTGAGTGACACTATGACGTGCTCTATCTAGATCAGGTACTTTTGAATAGTTGCTTTGATGAACTTCTAATTTTTTGGTCAGTGATTTTAAGAATTTACTTAGTCTAAATATACAGCACTGTGAACTATAGAAAAGTAAGTTGAGCTCTCAACAAAATTTGTAATTTAGCAATACTCCCAGAGCCATGTACCAGCTCTGTACAGCAGCTAGAACAAAGAAGAAACAAACATTTTCAGTCCATAAATGTCTTTTGATTTGGTGCTGGTATGTCCACCTACAAAATACAAGGTGCAAAAGGAGAACTCCTAGGGAGAAGCAATCTCTCTGTGGGACACATGGGCAGACAGCATGGTTAAAACAGCTGAAGCACTGGAGTCCTCCTACCTGTTATTAACACCTGCTGACACAATGCACCTTCGCTTGTTTTGCATCCAGGAGTCATGCTGAAGAGTTCTGAGGGAGAAAACCTTTGCTGTGCTCTGGTTACTGCACGGAGGTGCAACAATAACAAGGCTCCAGGGCAGTGGGGTCATTGACTTGTGATTCCCCAGCTGCAGAGCCAGGATCTAACACTAGATAAAATCCTGCTCTGTCTTGCCTGTAGGTGGAAAGGCAGCCCAGTCATATTTGGTTCTGTCACCGGAGCATGCAGAAAGTGCTAAGCAACCTCCCTCATAAATTGTTCAACTGCAGGAGCCGTGCCTATGTATCTCATGCACAGCAGATAGGAATATCAAAGTCCAAAGACACCAGCTTGCTTTCCTGTCATCAAAAGTAATGAGAAAACAGGACAGGGAACATCTCTTGATAACTCAGGATATGAGACTGAGCTAATAATATGGGTGCAGCCAGCTGTTGCATTCAGCTAGTTTGCCCCTCTTTTGGGACGCTCAGGGCAAGGTGCTTTTGAAAGGGAAGCAGTAACTTTCCCCTGCCTGGTGTGTTGGAACAGAGAAAACGGAGTGCGTATTTGAGGGAAACTGACATAGCACTCCCAATTCAGGTGTGCTGTTCAGTGCTGCATGCTGTAAGGTAACCTACGTATTCAAAGGATGTTGTGGAGAGGTTTTGGACGGTGAAAGAAGTGAGGAGGAGCTGGGATGGCAGGTGACGGTGGCACGTCACAAAATGAATGTTACAATGAAAGAGAAGTTAGAAATTCTAAATTTCACAAGTAAATTAGGGAAATGGGGTTCCTTTAACCCTGCGGCCAAGTTATTGTTTCAGCAGTTGCCTTCTGCTCACTTAAATGGGGAGAGATGGATTTGTACACCAAAGCATTTCTCGCTATCTCTGCACAACTCCTCTGTGCTGAAGCTCCGCTCCTGCCGTGCTGTCCCCGCACTCTCGAGCCTGTTGCTGCCGGGGCCGTGAGCCGGGCCGGGCCGGGCCTTGGTGCCGCGGCGGGGGCAGAGGCCGGCCCGGCCGTGCCGCTCCGGAGCGCAGGGCCCGCGGCAGGCGCAGGTGTGAGGGGAGGGGGAAGGAGCCGCCCGGAACAGCCCCAGGGCGGGTGGGGACAGCGGGACCTGCCCGGGGCTGCTGCCGGCGTGAGGCGGCGGGACCGCTCCCCGCGCTGCGCTGTCCCGTCCCGCCCCGGCCGCTGAGGTGAGCGGGGACCGTGGGCGTCCGCCTGCCGGCGGCGAAGGAGCCGCCCGGAGCAGCCCCAGGGCGGGTGGGGACAGCGGCTCCGCAGCGGGACCTGCCCGGGGCTGCTGCCGGCGTGAGGCGGCGGGACCGCTCCCCGCGCTGCGCTGTCCCGTCCCGCCCCGGCCGCTGAGGTGAGCGGGGACCGTGGGCGTCCGCCTGCCGGCGGCTCTCGTCACCCGGAGACGGGTGTCCTCTAATCGTGTTTCCATCAGCCCCGGCGGGGGCGTATAAAGGCAGCGGGCGCGGGCGAGGCGGGCAGAGCGCGGCGCTGCCCCCCGCCCGCCGCCGGCCCCATGCAGCCCGCCATGATGATGTTCTCCAGCAAGTACTGGGCGCGCCGGGGCTTCTCGCTGGACTCGGCGCTGCCGGAGGAGCGCCCCGCCGCCGGCAGCCTCACCGTAAGTGCCGGGGCCGGGGCGGGCAGGGCGGGCGCCGGGGGTCGGGATCCGCCGGGGCCCGCTGCCAGGAGCCCTGCGTCCCCCTTGCTCCTCGCTTCGCGGTCAGGCCAGCAGTGTCTCGGCAGCGGCAGGGGCCGGTGAAACTAACTTTGCTGTCGAATCGGTCCCCGTTCAGAACGCTGTCTTAAAAGTGTCATAAATAACAGAAAAAGTTGCATGAGCGATACAAGCCTTACTGCAGAAATGAACCGTATTGCTACGGGAGTAATAGCAAAAAGCATCGGGTGCAGCTCAGGTGGTTTTGACTGCTTGGATTTAAAGCCCTTGGTTAGTCCAGCGGGCTGTGCACATCAGCAGAGACTGCCTTTTCAGGGCGCTCCTGAGGCTCGGGGCACGATACACGGAGCATTTTTGGCAAGACGCGAATGCCGTGCAGCCGCTCTGCGCGGGGGCCGGGGCATCTGCCGCTGGGTTCCCGGGGCATCTGCCGCTGGGTTCCCGGGGCATCTGCCGCTGGGTTCCCGGGGCATCTGCCGCTGGGTTCCCGGCTTCTGCCGACGGGCAGGGCTGCAAGGACACGTGGGAACACCGTGCCAGGCGACTGTTGGGAAAGAGAAAGGCTGTCAGGAGATAGAAATGGTCCTCTGTAAGATGATGACATGGGTGCAACAGGTGCTTGGGTGGTTTCAAGTGTGGGACAAACTTCTGTATGCTAACAGGTGTGTGTGACTAAATAAGGCATCCTGCTCTGAATACATGAAATATTTAGGATTATGAAGACTGTGACTCCTATAAAATTTTGTAAGAGATGAAGATTTTTATCAGTTGGGTAAAACCAGCAGAGTACATGGGTTTGTACCACTTTTGAATTGGCCTACTGGCTTTATAGTAAAATGTGGAGTATCCCTGTTTCTACATGTTCAGCTTCTATTGAAAGTATTGAATTAAATGAAATAAATTTGTTTTATTGTCTTTATATTTGAGTTACTTTCTTCACTGTGTTCTGCTGTAAATTATTTCTGTTCCTGAGGACTTCCACTTGCTCCAGATAATTAATTTTCATTAGGAAAGTTGGTCTGTTAGGCATTGTTTAATTATGAAGTGTACTAATGAACGTGGCTAATAAAATTCGAGTTCATCCTCTTCTACTGGGTTCATAACAAATACGTGTTCATTTTAGTTTTCAAATGCTTGAGAGGGTCTTTCAGTCATCACTTTGGTTAATGCTCTCTTGAGAATATTAGGGAATGTGTGACAGGCTTGGAGAGTGCCGATTGTTCTTGTTTTCCAGAGGAAGTGACAGTACTGGGATTCTTGAACGCTTGGTTGATTCCATGTTCATGTGTACAAAGCTTCTAGAAAGCAGCACACACGGAAAAACCACAGATGCTGGAAAAGCAGCACCTTTGTCACTTCATCTAGAGGTTGTGTGTTTGATGTATGTGAAAAGGACTTATCCAAATCCTAGATATTACTGAAGTTAAAACAAAAGTGACCTCCCCCAAAACTATCCCTGGGCAAGCTTCCTACCATATCAGGTAGGAGCAGACTCATATAAGCTCAATTGCTAAAAAATTAACATGTGTGATACCATTCATATATGGTTCTGCAAAGAAATTGGCTTTCCAGATTGTTTCCTTGTTTTCTAATAAATGATGAGAAAAGACCACAGGGACTTCTTAGCATGTCCCATACCTGGTTTAAATGTGGCTGATTTCACCTGTGCCATTTAAAGAGTGTTAAAAGAGCTGTTTAAAAAGCTGAATTGTCAGGTTACTTTCTGTAAGCTGCTTTAGAATTTACTGAAGTACAATTTAATCCATTTGAAACATTGAAATAGTATATGTTTTCAATGTATATCTGCATATTTTTATGGATTATAAGAAAGCAGTTAGCATCTCACTGGAGACTTAATTTCTCCAGGAGTAACAGCCTAAGTATCGAAAAATGCAGGCTGCTTTTTGAAAATCATGGTCAATGTTATAAAAATTGTCTATAAAGGCTGTAATGTTGGAATTTCAACAAGATTTAAGCTGATAAAATAACACCTTTTTGGAAAATGACTGAATTTTCATTTAAAACTGTCTTGGACTCACAGATTCTGAGAAGAATGTAAGAAGGGCCAAGGATGGTGCAATTTTTTGTATTTTTTGAGTTCCTCAGCTAACTCATCTTCTGCGGAGTGTAAAGTTTTTCAAAATGAGAACAATCAGCCATTGGAATAATCTCCTGAGAGAAGCAGTGGATCCCCCAGCACTGGACAATTATAAGATTTGGTGTGACAAGGGTCATCTTGTCTAGACCATGCTTTTGCCAAGAAAAGTTGGACCAGATAATCCTGGAGGTTACTTCCAACTTGGTAGTCTGTGTTGCAGTCTAAGCATTTCTGTTATCATTTGTATAATCAACAGAGGTTTTGTTTTCTCAGGAAGAATTGCATTACGTGATAACATTAACTGTACTGTGACAGAGAACATAAAGTTTTGGCTTTAAATGTAACAATGGTCAATAGAAAAATACAGACCAGTGTACATCTTCATAAATTGACTGGTACAGGTTAGGATAGCATCCCTGTGATTTTGCAGCAATATTCAGGTTTCAGTAACTGATTTTCAGGTTTTACCAGTAATTTAGACTGTCTCCATTTGCTTCACATTTACTTCTAATGATAGCATTGCCCAAATAATGCCATCATATATGTATCCCATTTATGCTTTTCCTTAGGCTTTTAAAATTTTTTTGTATGGCCTCTTACACAATCTTCTCTAGCAGCTCCCTTTAACATGTGATTCTGATTTCAGGTAAACACATGACCTTTTCTTTTAAATTAAGCTAGGATGAGTTCTTTTCAGCTATTTTCTAACAAAAATTTCTCTTGCGGGAAATTTCTCTTGCCCCTTTTCATCTGAGATGATCGTGTTTTTTATCTGTTTGTAGCTAAACAGATCGAGTTCTGGGAAAAATGAGGAGAAGAAAGGGAATAAGGGAAATGGGAAAAATGAATCTGCATCTGAAGGTGGAAAGACAGCTGTGGTGTTTTCCTTGAAGAATGAAGTTGGTGGATTAGTGAAAGCTCTCAGACTCTTCCAGGTAACGCTTACAGATCATTTATGCTGGCTGGACTGAGGACAGCTTCTGAGGTCAGGCTCTTTGTTGGTATCAGTCTAATGGACCGTGGCAGGAGGAATAGAGTGCAGCTACACTCGCTCTGCAGAACTGAGTAAAAGTATCTTAACATTTTATGGACCATTGAACAAAGCATTTTGGGCTTGTGAAGGGTTTTCTGAAATAAAATTTGACAGTGATGCTGATGTTCACATGGTTCACTTTAGGTTTCTGATGTGATTCTCAACACTAAATTAGATTTGAAGTTGTCTGTGCAGGCCACAATGAAAGGAGACACTTTCAGAGAGCAGTTGGGAATCTAACACAATCAGGTGATGTTGGTGGTAGCCTTGATGATCTTGAAATTAGAGATACCTTTAAGTCTTTGCAGGGTCAGGGTTTTAAGTGTCTAACTGGGGTGTAAATTGAGAGGTATTGGTTCCACATAGATCTCTGTGCAATCAGTGCTTGTCAGTGAGACTCCTGGTCAGAATGCTTGGAGGCGTGTCTGAGGGTCATTAAAGCAGCATGATAAAAGTCTTAAGTTGTTCAGTCTGTGCAGCAAAGAGAAGGTTAGGAGGTGGTTTGGAGCCTACCTCTCTGGCCAAACCATCAGAGGTATGTAAGTGGGATCACTGGGCGTTACCAGCCCTCATTCATAGTAGCTGGCTCTGGGAACAGATTCCCAAGGCTGGTGTAGATTAGACACACAGATTCTCCAGCCAAGAAAAAGAGGTGAGTTAGACCACAGGAGGGAGCCTGCCAGGAAGCAGGGTGTTTGACAAAAAGAGGGGAAACCTAAGTGAGTGAACAGAAGTTGCAGTAGGAGTTGTGTTTTCAATGCAGCTGTTCTCTAAGGGTTAAGTGTCCAAGTGCAGCTCTGGCTAAAATGCTGGTATGGGTTCATACCTAAAATTCTGGATTTAAACATCTGCTGCCCCTTCTTGGGAATAGGCATAGAACTCACTCACTCTGGTGCCTTAAAATGTGTCTGGAATATGTAGCAGGGATATCAGGTCAGCCACAACACATTATGATTATCTGTCTCTGTATGATACCCTTGGCAGACCAGTAGTTGTGGTGGGAGAGAGACCCATGAGAAAGTTTTCATACTAGAAGTATTTACACTGTGATGTTTGTTGCATGATTTGTATTTGATGGGGACATTGAAATAGAGAATAAATTGAGTTAGATTTTATTATATTGCTATTAACACTTCATGTTATTGATAATTGCACAGTAGATAGGTAAGGATTGATACATGTTTATTCTCATAAAAATATTTTCTTCCTCACGTAGTAAGGTACATCAAGTAATATATTTAATAACATCTGTTTAAAGAAGCACACTGTATTGCATTTAATTTAACATTATTATGATGCAAATTTCCAATTAAAATTGCATTGGAATTTAATATTTATAGAAAAGATAAATATAAAACTACATTAAATTAAAAAAGTGTTATACTGTCCTCTGTAAGAGATTGATTTGTAGATAAAATGAAATTGTTACTTGGCTTTCTTCATTAAAAATAATAATTTTGTTTTTGCTTTCCATGTAAGATTTTTTTTGTTCTTGGTATTTAGTATGTGTTACTAACTAATCCTGTAAATAGAAAAAGGGAGTACTTTCAATAAAAAGGCCTTTTAATAACCGGAAAAACTTTCCTGAGGAATGTGCCACCAGTATTGCTCTTCTAGCATTGCTCTTCTGTGTATGTCTATATTTCATCTGGTATTTTGTGACTTTACAGGAAAAACACGTGAGTATGGTTCATATTGAATCACGAAAATCAAAGAGAAGGAATTCAGAGGTGGAAATTTTTGTGGACTGTGACTGCAGTAAGAAAGAATTTAATGAATTGATCCAGTTGCTCAAGTTTCAAACTAATATAGTATCTCTCAATCCACCGGAAAACATCTGGACTGATGAAGAAGGCAAGGCTGTTTTTGTATCCCTTGGTTTAGACACTGACAGATGTTTACACAGGTATCTCCATGATCTTACACTCCAGTGCATTAAATTTGCATTCTGTCTCCTACAGATCTCGATTGTGTCCCTTGGTTCCCCAGGAAGATCTCTGAGTTAGACAAATGCTCTCAGAGAGTTTTGATGTATGGATCTGAGCTGGATGCTGATCACCCCGTAAGTGTAACAGAAAATTGTCCTGTAGATGATTTGTTGGGGTATTTGCCAGTCCAATAGAAGGCATATTGGCTGATGATTGTTTTCAGAAGATGAGGACTGGTTTCTCTTTGGTGGTTTCAGTGAATTAATTTTCCTTTTCTGTAGAAAGATACACAAAATTCAGGTCCTCCACTAAACTTATTCATTTTTTAGCAAGTATATCCCCTTTTGTACTGCTTGCACTTCAAAATAAAATGTAATTGGTTGATGGAAAGGTTTCAGACTTTAGATTAATATGACTTTCAGTTCTGCCAGAAGTAGCTCTTGGGTAAGAATTGCTATTGTCAATAGGTGTCAGAGAAGAAATAATTATAAAAGCATTATTTGGCACTCAGGAGATAATTACAAGATAAAACAGAGAAACATGTTCCTGTTTTTGATGAATACAACAAATGGGTCTCTCCATGTTTCTCAAAATCTCCTCATTTTGGTGGCAGGAGACAAGCCTGCATGCACAAGTGGTATCTGTAGTAGCGTCAAATGCTCAATGCAAAAGACAGAAAAAAAGGGGTTTGTTATTGTTTTATTTCTTTTTGCTAATGGCTATAAATGCTTAACCTCCAACTCTTTAATGGCAGATGATTGCAGGCATTTGTGTTAAAATGATTTCCCTTTCTATAAATCCAAGTTTCTACCTCTGAATGACTTGACTCAAAGATACTGGTGGTAGATAGTTACATTAATTCCTAAAATAGGCTGGATTAAACTGGTACTGTCAGAAATTTCCAGCTGAAAGGAAGCAGGCAGTGAACTAAATATCTGACCATAAGATTGTTTTGTAATAGAATCAGATTCAATTCTAGCTGTAGATGGTAGTTTCCTTTGGTTTTTGTTGCACATGTTTTGTGCTGTGGTGGGAGCTCAGGCACAGATTCTCACCCTTGTCACACAAGCCAGATAGACACCATCACAAAGATCCGTGGCAGCCCCACTGTCTCTGGTGTCACCTGCCCACATACCAGCCACAATCATCATCATCATTACCTTGCTTGGTTCTCAGCCTCCTCTATCATGTGGGAGCCCTTCTCATACTGAGGGCCCCTAGTCAGGGAGCACAATCCTGAATCCTCATTTCTGCCATGTACTTTTTGATGACAAACTAGGATTTAATTCACATTTTCTCTGAAAGGAAAGGCTGTTGATTATCGTCAACCATTTACCGTAATTCGGTTCAAACAGAGGTTGTAGAGACAGCTCATTCCAGCTTTGAATTTATGGCTCTGACAGGCCATTAGATGCTGTTTTATGTTCTGAGCAGGTACCTTTATTAAATACTTGAGCGCTCTGCTGATAATTTGCCTTCAGTTTTACAGAAAACAAAAAAAGACATTTGCATTATATGAATATATATTTTACACTTGGGAGGACTCTTACAAACACAATTTACACACCATTTGTTAGCCTATGCAGCCTGCTGGATGTTAGAAATGGGGTAAGCACCCTTAAATCTGTGACTGGCCTTTGAAAGGCCAGTTCAGTTGCCTGCCCTGTTCCTTAGCAGTGGCGTGTATGTGCCAGAGGACCAAAGAGAATTATCCTATTACAGAACCTGTAAGGATAGCACCACTTCAACAGCTTAGCCTTAACCCACTCTATAATGGTTAATGATTTCAGTCTCAGTTTCATTACAATGACAGGTTTTTAAGTCCCCTGTGCTGTCTTCCATCACTTTCCAAAGTGAATGGTGTTCAGCTGAGTAACTCAACATTTGCCTCAATAGGTAATAAGGAGACAAGGAGGCTCCCCCAGATTACAGCAACTTTTTGCAAGTCAAAGAAGCTTCTCTGTGTAGGAGTGTAGGTTTGAAGGCTTTCTGTAGGCCTGTGAAATCCTCCCGTACTCTGCCCCAGCAGCACAGCTTTGGTTATGGGACAGTAAAATGTCTCCTGAGTTTTATGGAAGCTCATACAAGTATTTCAAATCAAGCAATGTTATCTTTTAATTTGTTTCAGTGTTTTGCATGTCTATGTGAGCACTAAGGAAAAAAGACATTTTAATTTTCAGGGGGAATCTTAAATGCACTTTCTGGGCTACTAACTGGGTAACATAGATAACTCTTTAACCCTTTTTTATCTTCAAGAGGTTGGCAGTTCTACTTTGAAAATAGTTTACTCTTCTGGTAGTCCAAATCTGAAGTATCTTTATATTTTGTAGATATAGAAGAGATCTGTTCCAATTTTGAATACCTCAAAGAGCTGTAACTGGCCAGCATGTATGTGTTATACAACTCTTTTGCTCCTAATGTGGAAAAGGTGTGAGCCTACTGTAAACCATGAGGTAGAGCCCTTCCTTTGTAACTCAAACATCACCTGGGGCCTGATGTTTCAGTTCCTAATGAGTTGGTTAGGATGGCAACTGCTGAAAAAACTATCTTCAAAATGAATTGCATAGATTTTCTCTTTAGATGTTTGATTCTAGTGAAGAAAGATGTATAAAGAACAGGTAGATTGTTCTATGTGCCTGTGTCTAGATCTCAGTTCAGATCAAGGAAAACATGAGTGAGATGAAATGACAAGAAAAAAGTTTCACTTTTCAGCATCTTGGTTGAATGACTGTACTCATGCAAAAAGCTCTCTTGAAAGAACTCCTATGGAACTCTGGTGAATAAAAAAAAAGGAAAAAAATAGAAAAAAAAGAAAGAAAAGCAAAGAAAATCCTTATTCTCTACTGCAGTCCAGTAGAGAGTGCAAATCAAAATACAATGCAACTAAGTACTAAAGAAACACTTCAATGATTTATTTTATAATTCTTACAGCTAATTTTATGTCCTTATTGTAAATTACTCTCTTCTTCCTTGCTTAAGGGATTTAAAGACAATGTCTATCGACAGCGAAGAAAGTACTTTGTGGATGTTGCCATGAGCTATAAATAGTAAGTACTGGCATAATTCTTCACTGTGCTGCTGACTAGTTAGAATTCATGCTCTACTTAACTCTGTAGGATGAAGTTTAACAGTAGACAAAGTCATCCTTTAAACTTTGACTAGTTTAGTGTAGGCTATAAATTACAAACCTGATGCTTGGAATCCCGTTACAATTTTGATACAGCTACAGGCAAGTGAAGCATTTGAAAAGCAAACATTCTTTTAGCATTTTATTCACAGTTGCTTAAACTTTGGAAAATATTTTACAGATATTTGCATGCCTTACTGACAAACTGATGCACTACTGAATCACACATATCTAGCATTCCTACATAGTTGGAAGAGCTCACTAAACCTCAAAACTATTTTATTTTCATGCACATACTATACTGGGCTGAGGCCAATCACATGGGGTTCAACAAAGCAGGTGCCAGGTCCTGCACTTTGGTCTCAACCTGCAGTGCTGCAGGCTGGGAGAAAATTGGCTGGAAAGCTGTTCAGTGGAAAAGGGTCTGGAGGTGCTGGTCAGCAGCATCTGACCATGAGCCAGCAGTGTACCCAGGGGCCAAGAAGGCCAATGGCATCCTGGCCTTTATCAGAAATGGTGTGTTCAGCAGGAGCAGGGCAGTGATTCTCCCCATGTACTCAGCACTGGTGCAACCACACCTCGAGTCCTGTGTCCAGTTTTGGGCCCCTCACTGTAAAAAGGACATTGCGGTGCAGGAGCGTGTCCAGAGAATGGCAATAAAGATGGTGAAGGGGCTGGAACTCAGGTCTGATGAGGAGTGGCTGAGGGAGCTGTGGTTGTTTAGCCTGGAGAAAAGGAGGCTCAAGGAAGACCTTATTACTCTCTATAGCTGCCTGCAAGGAGGTTGTGTGAGGTGGGGGTTGGCCTCTTCTCTCACATAACAAGTGACAGGATGAGAAGAAATGGCATCAAGCTGCGCAAGGGTTTAGACTGGATATTAGGAAACTTTTTTATTGAAAGGCTGGTCGGGCAGTAGGCAGCCCAGGGAAGTGGTGGGATCACCAGCCTGGAAGTGTTCAAGAGGTCTTTGGATGTGGCACTTTGGGACAAGGTTTAGTGGTGAACATAGCAGTGTTGGGTTAACAGTTGAACTTGGTAATCTTAGAGGTCTTTTCCAACCTTAACAATTGTATCATTCTATGATTCTGTTGGATGCTGCAAAATGCCATTTATCGGTTTTGCCAATACAGCTCTAAATTTCTTAGAATTTAGTCAGTGCATTTCTATGTAGTTAGAGAAGCTGGTGGCTGCACACAAATACACTGAAAGTGTTTTCTCATTCTGTTTTTTTTTCCCCATTTCAAGTCAGTATTTTCAATTTGCTACAGTCTCTGGAAGTTAGGAAACTTGCTGTTCTACCTACAAACACCTACTGTGTTGCAATTTTCTTGTCACAGAAGCACTCAACTAGTTCTAATCCTACTTTAGGTTTTATTTGCAACAGGTTTAAACCCTCATTCTCAAGGGAAAGAACATATTAATTTCATGTTCTTTTCCATTTTCTTCTCTACACTTCTTCAGGTTTTTCATTTTTTCTCCTTTGAGATTTCTACCTACATGGTTTAAGAATATCAAACGTGTAAATTTTTTTTCCACTTATAGGAGGCACATCCTGTCAGGAATCAATCCTGTCAGGAATCAATCCTGCCAGGAATCAAGTCAAAACTGAATTTCAGAATGTTTTTCATTCTGCAGGAGGCTGGGGGGACAGATGGATTAAGTCTGTTTTGACCATATAATTCTGATTATATTTTTCCTCTACTGTTGTCCCAAGGCAGTCATTAAGCTATTACCAGTCTTACACACATGTAGGCACTAGTGTTTTTTGCCCTTTCTTTCTGCCCACAGTGGTATTTGTTTAGCTGGATGCTCACGACATCCATCCTGTACACTGAGCTGCTGCCTGCTGGGGCAGGTGTTTATTAGTAGAGAAGTTCTCTAGGCTGCCCAGGTAAGCCTTGGGTTTAGCCAGCTTTCAAATGTAAATTGAGATAGCTTTTTTTGTTAGAATGTTTGTTTAAAGCTGATTGATTTATTATCTTTCTTTTAGTCTAATGCTTGCAGTGAAGTCGGTGCTTCTTGTCATTTACTGCAGTGTGAAATGTCAAGTGGATACCTGTGGATGAGGGCAGGCTGTGTGTGCTCTTAGGCTCTTTCAATAAATGGGATAGTTCTCCATTTATCCATGATGGTGGCAGTAGTGCTGTGCATTTCACAGCTGCTAACTTGCTGGTAAGATCTTCCTTCCTTCTCCCTCTCAGCTGCCTAAGTGCTGGAAAGGCGATGCAGCTGGCTTACTAAGCAGTAGTTGGTCTTTTGCTTCAAAGTGTGGCCTTTTTCTCCACCCTGAAACCAGAAGAGAAACACCTTTTTGCAAAATAACAGAAAGTAATCCTGCCTATTTCCAGAAAATAAATCAAGGAAAGGGAAACCTTTTCCTTCTTTAGATTTTGAAGGCTTAAGAACATTTTTGCAGGCACATTACAAAAATTACACAATCCAAACCAAAGGTTATTTGAGGACCAGATCTTGTACTTCAGCAAAACTTCTCAAATGTACTCCTTCATTCCATTCTTCTTTTCAAGCCTTTAAAAGATTGCAAACTTGTCCTGTTATTATAAGCAGAAAGAAAAAAGAGGCTTCAAATACTCTTAGCCAGGCACCAGAAAACCTGGGAGTCCAGTGCTCAGGGCAGTTATCTGACATGTGGCAAAATCCCACTCATACTTCAGGTCTTCTGCACTGGTTATCTTTACCCCCAGGGACGTGCTCTATCTACTGGTCCGTACAGCCAGTCTGTCTCTGGGTATCCATGGAGAGACAGCTCAGAGAGACAACCTCAGTATCCTGTTGCAGCGCAGCCCAAGCCATGCTGAGGAAAGGCAAATCAGCTCAGGGAATGCTGTGCTGCTACAGCTGGGCTGTTTCTGCTACCCATGCTGAGGAGCTGAGTGTTACTACAGGTGTCTTGACACTACATCAAAGTCTCATCACACTCTCTTCTGTTGTCTAATGACTATTTACTTATTTCCAAAAAAAGAACAGCTCTTTTACAAGGGCTGCCCTCCTTGGGGTAAACATCTCTCAGTGTCTTCCAGGCAAGTGACTTTCCTAATCACTTACTGAGACTTGATATGTTTCTACTTTTCATTTTCCATTGTGAAAGAAACCAACAACCCACATTTGTTTCCTTAAAAAACCCCAGAGATCTAGCTGCAAGGAATTAGCTCCATAAAAAGTTGAGTTGAAAATCTCAGATCAGCATTTCCTTTATGAATTGCTACTGTTATATAGTGGTAGATGCTTTGCTTTGCTTGAGCATAAAGTGGTGTCTGTAATGAAGAGACAGAGAGAATAACATTACCAAGTGAACTTGAAGGAGCAGGTATTTGCTGGAGCTGGCTGTTAAAGGAAAAGACATGTTAATAGAGCACAGCAGTGAAGATCAGCTGTGTGAAATAAATGGACCAAAAAAGCCATAAAAAAACATCTTCCTCCCTCTCTCACTTAGCTTCTATCCTAAAGAGAGTGAAAATGCATTAATCTTGCTAATTAGTCCTTTGAGACTGATTAGGGTTTGAAAAAGTGTTGCGAAAATTAAATCTGTAGGAAACATACGATGTTTAAGAGGGAATTAATAATATGAGTTGATAGCTCATGACCATGGCAAAATGGAAAGACCCTATTTTAATAAGGAGAAATAAAAATTCAGATTAGGTTAGCTTGTAGAGTCATCTTAACCACAAGGAAACTGGCTATGCAGATTGGCCATTTCCATGATCTAATGAAATGTTTGAGTGCAAGGTGGGTCTTGCATGTTGAAATAAGAAGGTAAGAAATACGAAGTTTGCAGAGGTGAGGAAAAAATGCATAGATCCTCCCACAAGTCTGGCTGCCTTGATTCTCTCTTTAAAGAAAGCAGTATCATGATCAGCTGGAAATAAGATCAGCTCTCCTAAGCATGAAACCTATTAAGGAATTAATGTTCAGTGAACCTTACTTCAGTACTAATGAATTAATTGGAACAATAACTAAGTTATAAACCTTTTAGTGAGCAGTGAGCAAGCTTTAGATCCTTGATTGTGTTTATGCCTTTTTAGTGACAGGCTAAATAGAAACATGAGCTTTTCCAATGGGAAAACATCTTCCTCGTTGATATGCCAGTGCTGACCCATACTGGTAGTATCCATAGTAGAGGTCAGGCTTAAGGAGAAGGGATGAGGCTGGGTATTCCAGCAAATGCAAATGCATGGAGTAGCAACCTGCTTGTATCTGTCATGTACAGTACAATTCAGAATAGCTATGCTATCTTTTTCATGAGCTGGCAGGCAGCTTAAGGCTAATGAATTGTTAAGGGGGTTGACAGATACTAGACCTTTAGGACTGTCTCCCACTGCAGGATGGGCACAGACCCAGTGCAGCTTCTGTGGATGAGAAATACTTCACTAAACGTGTTGCAATTCTTGTCATGTCTGCAAAAGTGGCTGACAGGGAACTAGTGCATGTATTGGGTATTCAGCAGTCCCTACCAAGTACGAGCACCTCATACAAAGTTGCCTTTGACTGACAGATAACTGCCATGGATCAAAATCCTTTGATATCATGAAAGGCAAGGGGATTAAATGGTAAGTTTTCAATAAAGATGAGGGGACAACCACAATGAATGTAGGGCAGATGATCCTCTCTTGTGCATGTAGGGACTGCATAGCAGCAATCAAATGTGACATGAGGGCTTATTCCTTGTTACCTCGCACAGTGGAGACAGGATTATGAATTGAGCAGCAGCCGCCAGCAAAAGGCCAGCACTGCGCTTCTCTTGCTTCAGTGGAGCTGCCCGTGCCTGACATGCCTGTTCAGCTGCTGTCTGTGGTACTGGGAAGCTGCAGCACTGGGCTGGAGTGCCCACATTGCCAGCCCTGTGGCAGGAGAGCGAGAGATAAGGACTGATGGAGCGGAGGAGGATGCTGTGAATCCCTTTGCCAATCTGTACGTCGTTACAGTGTGGAAGAAGATGCCTGAGGAGAAGGCAGATTGCAGAGATTACACATTCTAGATTGTGAATATTAATTTCAGAGGAACATTATAACATTTCAAGGGGCAATTAATGATATGAGATGATGGCCCATGGCCATGTCATGGGACATACCTTACAGCTAAATACAAGGCAGTGCAAGTTGGAAGGATCTCTTAGCAATGTTCACACTGTTAGTCAGTTTTGAATTAACTGAAGCTACTCAAGGCAAATCTTGGATGTCAGAAACAGATTTGCAGGTATCCTGGAAGGCTCATTCTTTCCAATGTCTGTACATCTGTGCAAGCAGGATGGGGCAGAAGCACCAGGCAGAATTAAAACAAAAGGAGAGATGTATTTAAAGGCTTAGTTTCCTCTAGGCTGGGCTGCTGGTTCTGAGATGAGCTTCCTCCTAATATAGTCCTGCATGAATTCAGGGTTCCAAATATATCTGCATATGTAAGCAACTGTCTAAGCCATTAATACACATCTTTTCATTGGATCCATACATTTCTAAGCATATATGTAATTGCCTAATCTTGACCCAGCATTTAATGGTGTGTGAATATTATGTATTTTAAAGAATGGATAGAGAATGCTGTCTGCTGAAGGTCTTACTCTATCTACATGTTAGACTGAATCAGGATCTTCAGCCACCAACTTACAAAGGTACCAGTGGCAGTAAGTGGAGAAATATCAGTCTGGTATAGAAACATGGTGTATAAGAAATCCATCTTTCTACTATGATATGTACAAACAATAAAAAGCAATGAGGTTGCTTATTAAGAAACACAATTCTTAAGGAAATGATAGAATAGGTACATCATAGCATCAAGAAATAATTCTAAGGAAAAAGTTTCAAGCTGTGAATTAAATATAGTTCAAATAGTTTTAATAGTCTCATTTGCCTTTATTTAACAATACTTGTTGTGGAAATGTCAGTATCTACAATCTGGTTGTATTTGAATGTATTTTATATTTTTTTTTTCCAATAGTGGTCAACCCATTCCCAGAGTGGAGTACACAGCTGAAGAAGTTAAAACTTGGGGGGTGGTATTTAGGGAACTCAGTAAACTCTATCCCACCCATGCTTGTCGTGAATATTTAAAAAACTTTCCTCTGCTGAGCAAGTACTGTGGATATAGAGAAGATAATGTGCCTCAGTTGGAAGATGTTTCTACTTTTCTCAAAGGTAACATTCATATTTGGTTTATTAATAGATATGGTTTCATGAAAGCACTCTTTTTTGTTAGTATGGAGTACAAAGCACATTGAGTGAAAAGACTCAGAGCACTGTCAGTGGCCTTCAGTTTAGCTTGAAGTATCATTCTAGTTTTGGTGTTCTCTGTGGCAGAGAGTTTTTGGAGTCAAGAGAGTTTTATGTAGATATTTGCAAGTATGAAATGGAGAGAAATGAATCAGCTGAACATGTAAAGCATGATGTTATCTTGTGCATGGAGAAAAGGAAAACTTGAGTTAACCACAGGTAGGGACTTCTGATAGCTGCACTGTGTGTCCCCCAAATGTCCAGGCAGGAAAAGGTGGCATCAAATGCCAAGATAACTGAATTTAAAGAGGAGGGCAGGTTAGCACACTGTTGTGTAGCCTGATGAATATGAAGTTTTCCTGAGTGCTCAAGACCTCATGAAGCTAGTCCTTTTGTTTGTATGTTGAAAAAGATGCGTTGGACACTGTAGGTGATATGGTGCTTCTTTCATTTTTTAAGGCTCAGTGTATTACATATTTAAGTTCAAAAATAAATTCTTATTTTAAATTTGTAATAGAAATGTATCCCATATGGACAATGTGGTAGACATAGAGATGTTTTTAGCTCTAGAGGAAAAGCCACTGAAGAGTTAATTTAAGAGTTTAATTTCTCCTCAGATGTCCTTTCAGATTTTTTTCTTAAACTTTTTACTCAGGAACTAAAATATTATAAAGGAGGGTGTTTGGAAAAAAACCAACTTATGTGCTGGTAAGAGAAAAATTAGCAAAGCATTTTATCTAAATGTATATATATGGACAAGCTAAAGGAAATAAAGAATTTATAACAACATGCTTACTTTCCTCAGCCTGCACTTCATCCATAGTTCTTGTTTGTGAAAACCTGCATTTGCTAATACCTGATTCATCATTCTTTGAGTTTGACTGTGTCCTTCTTGGGTCTCTCATGTATTGTGTTACAGTCACTAAGGAATGATGCCAAATTGTACAGATTTTTAGTCCCTAGTTAGAAATTAAAAATCTCACACTTGTTTCAGAAATATGTTTTCAGACTACATAGAGCAGGTAGTAGTACCTGTTGCAGAAGAACTTGAAACAGTGTCCTGTAAAAACTTTGAAAGAATAAAGAATTACTTTTTGAGAGAAACATACTTTTTGAAGTCACTGATTCTGAAACTGTTTCACTCTGGGACTAATCTGAAAAAGGAATACTTAAATATTTCAATGAGGACCTTAACTATAAAATTCAGTATTTTATTGACACAAGCAATATTTTATGTATAAAAAATAAGGACAGATTTGTTTTAATCCTATTCTGTTCTGTTAGTTTCTTAACATATTTTGTATATTTTCCAATATGGAAACTTCTCTCCCATTTGGTACCAGACATAAAAATTTTAAGAACATCACTTACAGTACCTTAGTATTTTTTTCTAGACAAAGATATTCAGACCAACTTTGAAATACCTCAAGCTGTTTTCATTATACATATGCTAGCAATGCAAAATACTTATTGTATGTAATAATTGAAAATGATGTGTGGCGATCGTCAAGATTATTTGTGTTACGCTTCTGGTAGAATAACTCGCAGCAGATCTGTCATCAGAAAGTGATACAGAGATCTCTGTAATGTGGCCTTTTATTATCTTTTTCTCTTCAGAAAGGTCTGGCTTCACAGTGAGACCAGTTGCTGGATACCTGTCTCCCCGTGACTTTTTAGCTGGCTTAGCCTACAGAGTCTTTCACTGCACTCAGTACATACGGCACGGCTCAGATCCCCTCTACACACCTGAACCGTAAGTTGCTGCCTCTGCTTTAGTACTGAAGAAATAGTTTCTTAAAAGAACAAGTTGAATTTGCCAAGATTGAAAAGAGGAACATTTCTACAAAGTGTGAAATTCTTCTTACACTGTTGATGACAAAATCCTTCACATGGTGAGCCAGAATTTAATTCAAAGGCTTTTTTGTGACTTTTTACAAGTGTCTTAAACAACTGGGTTATTTATATAGTGGGTCAGAAATACTATTAAATTATATTTCAGTGGAAAATGGAGTTTTCACTTAAAAGATTTGAAAAAGCGTCTATAGTCTTATTTTCTGCTGGACAGCTAGAAAGAAGTTGTGGAAAAATACCCTGAATATCTTGAAAAAGCCCTACTTTCAGAATTTTAATTTGATCTTCTGTGTTCCCATTTTTATTTCTTTGGACCAGGTTGCACAGCTGAACTTCAATTCTCTCCTATAACACAACACAAGCAAGACATGGAGCAGTATTCTCTTACCAAGAGAGAATATTAGATATGTTACAGGGAAATTATGTCAGAAATGAGAAACATTTTAATTATGACTTTTATGAGACAGCATTGCAGCTTTTCCAAAACAGAATATTGCAAGTTAGTATGAAATATTTTGGCATATGGTCTTTTGATTAAAATTGGTGAAAAAGCAGATCAAAGAGATTGTAGCTCTTGTCTTGTGTTATATATGCAGAAGAGTACCTGTCATTTAGATAATACGGAGGTAGTTTTACCAAAGGTATCTGCTGATCCTGTAAGCACCGGAATGACATTTTTTGCAGTGAATCAGTCATCAGACAGCATGAAATTGTAGCTGTGGTTTAATCTGCTTGGACTACTTGAGCATGCTTGATTTTTTCCAAATTTACACAAAGGATTCATACATATATATTCAGCTCCAGTTCTGTAAACATTTGGATTCATGCCTAAGTTTGATTTCATGAATTGACTGCCAAAACCATGGAGTAATATTTTTGAATAGAAAAGGTTTAATGGCACAGCATACTAATCTGTATCTAACATTGTGGTAGCTTTATTCTGGCAGGAGTCACCAGGTGGTGCTGTTAGACACTTCTCTGCCTTTTTCCTTAGCATCCGAATGGGGCAAAGTACTTGCTGGAAGGCTCTGAGGCTAGCTTTGTGTGCGTGTTTCTTTTGGAAAGGAGGTGGTGATCCCTGAAGGAATTCAGTCACTTTTATAAGCTCTGTAATTAGAACTTAAATCTCTTAAATTTGTAGAAAAATTGATAGAATGGAAAAGCTTGAAAGAAGGACTTGGATGGAAGGAAGGCTGAACCTCTTCAGGTCTATTTAAAAATATCTGTAGATATTTCAAAAAATAAATGATGCAAGGGAAGTACCAGGCTTTGCATCAATGATTTCCTCTCCTGTGGGAAGCCAGTGTTTCAGGCTGCAGCATGTACCAGTGTTCAGCAAAAGAATGATGACGTTTATTAACTTAGTACAAACTAGAAGAACATTTTCATCTACTGATAAGAGATTTAGGTACATAACTCCAACAGGATAAAGGCAATAACATCTTCCAGGAAGCAAGTAAGCGTGTCTGCGCTTTTCCTGATGTTCTCTGGTTCATTGATTTGTGTATTTGAAAGCCGTGCAGTTTTCAGGATGGTGCTTACATTCAGAATTATGCAGTGGATCATAGCTGAACCTTAGTACTAATGGCAGCTGCTTTTTTGGTAACCTTTTTGGTCATGCTGTCTGGAAAATTGCTGAGTAATAATAACAGTTGAGTTAGAATTAAGGTTTTTATTCCTTATTTGGGCTGAACTTAAAAATACAGGTTATAGTCTTAACACGTCACCTAAATATGACTAACAGAGTATTAAAATTGTCCTTTTCTAATGATGTTATACCCTCTTCTTGCAGACTTACTGGTTCACATTAGTTAAGTAATGTGTGTACTGACTACCAGGAACTCAATAGGAAAATTTTGAAAATCCCTTTTAAAATGTGTTTAGGTTTCTTTCCATAACATAGAACACACAGTAAGTATTACCAGAAGTGTAGAGTGAAAGCCTGGTGCTTTTTTAAATGAGTGGCAAAACTAAATTGACTTGAGTGGGGACAGCTCTTCATCTTCTGCAGTAGCTGCAATGCCCTGAGATCGCCTGCTTGATATATGGGGCCATAATGAGGTTTGTTGCAGGTCCTGGCTGGTGTATGTTGCATTTCAATGATATAAACCAGGTAAAAAGGCTCCCTTTGACTTCAGTGGGCTTTCTGTCAGATTTAAACCTGGCCTACAGAGCTAGATACAAATTAGAGAGTTCATTTGGTTTGATCTGTATCACTACCATATGCATTTTAAAACATATTTCTTCCTGATTTTAATTACGTTTCTACTACATTCACAGAGCTATGTATATTTTTTCTGCTTTACTAATTTACTCCCAAGAAAAATCTTTTTCTGTGAAAAGTGCATTACAAAAATCTTATTTTCTCTGAGCAATGTGTGTGAATAAATTAAAGGAACTTAATTATTTTCAGAATAAGACAAAATAAAAGAATCAAGCCTCGGTAGTTAAGCAAAGAATTATATTGTTTAGACTATCTATAAAGGGCCAGACTGGAAGGGAAGTCTAAAAGACTCCAATGACAATCCCAAATACTGGTTCATGTTTCTGCCTGAAAGATTTTGTGGGTTTGGGTTTTTTTGTTCATATTCTTTTTGCTTTAAGCTCCCCTCTTTGTAACTGCACATTCAAAATACTACTTTGCATAGCTTTAATGGAAGAATCTATAAGCTAAAGACATGAGAGAAATATCTTCTGCCTCCTCATTCTTTTCCCCTTGCCAAGAGAGACAAGTTAATGGGATTAGGCTTTGTCTGTTCTCATTTTGTCTGCAAGAGTGGACATAACAAAGGCCATGTGTCCCAGTGCAGAACTGGGAATAAATCATATTTGCTTGTTTGTTTCTGGGGCTTGTGGCTTCATCACAGGAAAATAGAGAGGTAGGTATTAGCTCAGGTGTCAGTAGTAGTGATGCTGCTGTAGAAGGCTGCCTGCTTACCTGGAGCCAGGAACTGGGAGCCAGCTTCACTGTTTGCTTCTGCTTGAACTACTGATACAAAGCTAAATCTATCTGAACTGATGGAGTGTAGCACAGATGCTCAGCAATCAGTGTCAGTTTGCTCGGTGGAGGCAAGAATTGGTGTGCTGGGCTTCCAGAGAATGGGCTCTTTGACCCATTTTTATGTTGGAAGTTGATGATTGGAGAAATCGGGTTCCTCCAGTGAATTGCTTGGTACTGGGAAGTGGTGTGTCTGTCAGACTGCAAACTACATTTCCTAGCTGTCCTTTGCATTGTTAGTGAACTAAATCTTTGCAGGAGAATATAGAAAAAATTGTTGTGATTGGAATTAAATTAATTAAAGAAGGGTCTTTAACTCTGATGTTTATCCAGTCAAGTGAGGCAAGCCACCAACTCCTATTTACTACTATCCACCTACACATTATTGGTTCAGACTTCTTGGTGAGGATACTGAGTAAGAAGACTTTAAATTATATAGAGGGTTGTTTTTCTGTTCATGATTTATCTGAAATGTCATGTTCTGTGACGTTTCAAACAAAAATAGTTTATAAAAAAAAATTGGATGATTCTGGGTAGAAGGCAGAAAACTTGATGTTTTCTCCCTGCCTTTAAAACATTTGTTTACAGCTTAGGATAAAAAAAAAAAAAAGATGTCTTGAAAGAGACAAAAGCAAAGGAAATGTCAGATTGGATTTTTAAAGTGAACTTTACTACCAAGTCCATTATTTCCTGTGAACAAATGCAGCAAAACTTTCAGAATTGTTTGAAAGCTTTTGTAGATGATGCATGTGCACTTCCGTTAGCAGTTTTTTGTACACTTATGTCTGCACTTTGTCATGACTAACAACGCACTTACAGATGTGAACAGCTGTTCTTTTTGAAATTACTTGGATTCTCTGCTTTTTCTGAAATCTGCTAGCTGAAAAGTAGACTACATAACAAAAGTACCCAGTAATTGCAGTCGGGTTTCATGACTAAATGAGACATTAGGCACACAGAGACCTCTGTAAATATTGCCCCATATTTCTGGGGGCAAGTGGCAAAGTGTTTGATGTGGACTGCTACCCAATTACAGAAAGAAGAATGGACAAGAAGAAGAGGGAATTTGTTGGATTTTGATTTGTGTGGACAGAAAAGCTGAAAACTGTACTTGTGGGACAGCTGGCTTTCCTCTGGGCAGTTCAGTCTTCATGTCACCAAGTCTAAAAGATTGTAGTGGTCAGCCTTTTCCCTCAATCTGGAAATGACGAGTAGATCACAGAACAGCTGGGGTTAAATGATATGTAATGAATTTAACAGAAGCAAGTGTGTGTGTTTCTACCTACACATAGAAACTGTATACACAGGGAAGAACTTCACTGTAAAAACCATGTTTCATTGTAAGGTAGGGGTAAGACTCCTGTAAAATGCCTTATGTTAAATTAATTATGGAATTGTTATGGTATTAATTTCTGTAATGACTCTCTTTTCGTTTTCATTTCCTTAGGGATACATGCCATGAACTCTTGGGACATGTGCCTCTACTTGCTGATCCTAAATTTGCACAGTTTTCACAAGAGATAGGACTTGCTTCACTGGGAGCATCTGATGAAGATGTTCAGAAATTAGCCACTGTGAGTCAAAATCTTTTTGTGGCATGCTCTCTCATCTCTCCTCCTTTTTAGCTGATGAATTGATGTGCATTGTCATATTAGAGCTGACTATATTTTCAGGTTCCAGAGGACTATGGTTTGACAATCACAGAGCTTTAGGTGGTTTCCCATTGTTTTTAAGAAGACCAAAGCTGATGACACTAAGTAATCCATTTCAATTTTTATTTTCCGTAATCACCAATTTTCAGGGCTAGCTGAGATTAATTTTTTCTGCTTTAAGGTGGTGAAAATGCATAAGAAAGGTAAACTTGGAAAAAACCAAAACATAAAACATTTTGATGTGTGCTCTGATCTCTAGACTGTTAGCTCCTCCACAGGTGGCCACTTTGGCTCTTAGCACTGATATTTCTGTACTCACTGTTCAGTTTTGCAGCTCTTAATTGTATTCCAGTGTGTGATGGATTTTAAGATGACTTTACATCCTTGCCTGCTGCTCCCATTAGAGAATATGTAGTTACTGAGCCAAGGTTGTGCAGCAGTAGATCTAGATCAAGACCAAGTGCCTCAGCCAGCAGCTGGGAGATGGATTCTCTCTTGCATCAAGTGAGTCACAAGCCAGCAGACAGTGTGAGCTGTCTGTGTGTTAGAGCTGTTAGATGCTGCTGAGACTGGAGCCTTCGTGACCTTTGTGTGAGGAACTCTGTCAAGCTGTCATGACTTTCTGCCCCTGAGCACCTGTCAGCCCTGCTCTATTGCCATATTCCAGTAACTGGGATGCAACTGCATTGTGACATAAATTAGTGATTGGTCTTTACCACTCACTTTGTTCAGTTGTTTTGACTTACTGTATATTTCCTTTGGTGGTTCCTGTTAAAACTAATGTGGCAAATAATTTATAGAATGATACTGGATTTAAAAACTCCATATTTATAATGCTTCAACTTTAAACATTGTATCTTCTGAAAAATTCTGAGATCGAGCAGGGGAATTTGTTACTTTAAAATTTTGCAGCATGCTGCTGCTCTTCTACAACAGTACAGTGGGGAGTTAAAGGCTTGGAAAGAATTGATACATGCGGAGTCAAATTAAGTTCAATTAAACTGCAGAAGTTTTGATGTGCAGTCTTAGCAGAGGTTTAGAGTCCTAACTGCCTAAAAAGGTGTTTGTACCCCTTTGTTTGATGTGAATCCTATTTGATTTGAATCTTCTAACTCCTTCCAGAAGAAGGCACTAAATTTAATCAAATTGTTTTCAGTCCTTAGTTAGATAGGCTCAATGTCTTGATCATGGCCAGCTCCTCTCACATGGGTGTGTTCCTTGTTTTTGTAATGGATGTCGGTGGAGAAGAAACTGTTTTTTATGGAGGAATCATGAAAGTTGAGTGCATATTTCCACATGTACTTGGGAGGGACTTAGCAGGAAACTGATCCACCTTCCTATAACATGCAGTCTCAGGAGAAACTATCTAACTGGCTGTCCCTGTAAGTATTTAGAGGAAAATGGTATGCCCAAATATTTCAGCCTAAAATAACCTTGGATGACATGGGCCTGTTGCAGAGGAAAATGCTAGTACTGGGTTGTTTGGGTAGAGATACTAATATAAAGTGACCTCTGAATATTATATAAATGCTTGTATTCATCCCCCTCACAGAAGTTCCCAGTTATGACTGACTGTGTCATCTGAACAATGAGCTGCTCCTGAATCATAAAGCAAACAATAAAAGAAGACAGCTGAATCACTTTCCCTTATCACACTGAGAATCTGATATCTGAGTGAAAGCTGATTTCTCCCCCCATGCTGGAAATAGCTCTTTCAGGTGGAAGAGACGTTTAGAAAGAGTCTGGTGGTGTTATTTTTTGTAGGAGTACAATGAGGGGCTGTGCTCCCCTGGGGCAGATGCTTGACAAATACAGAGATGTTACTTGCCCTAAAATGTGCAACGTAAATGGGCAACTTGAGAGCAAGTAGAAAAAATACCTCTCAGTGGTGAGGGTGAGGAGGCCAAGAAATACATTCAGCTGGGCAGCAAATGTCACCTGAGGTGCCATTGACTAACTTTTGCAGCATTCAGTCCCATTTTCATCCTAGATAAAAAACAGACGCAGCAAGCTGAGAAATGCCAGCCAAGAGTCTTAACACAGAAAAGCATTGCAGGTTCCAGCGAGGTGACTTCAAAGTAAATAGAGAAACGAATGGAGTGAGAGTGTGCATATTAATGAGATTGAATCAATATGCCCAAAGCAAGCTTGCCATTAGCCTGACCTGTTTCAAAAGATAGTGACATTAAGTGCTGAGCCATTACAGGGAGGACAATGGCATTAGGAAGAGAGGAAAACACCTCTTAGGAATTCAGACCAGAAAGAGAAGAATTATTACAGGTGATTTCATAATCTTTTGCGCCATTCTGCTCTCAAAAAGACACTGTGTATCAGCTTTGATAGATCTGCTCTTTGTGCCCTGCCATGAGCTGCAAAGGAAATGTCTGATGTTTTTGTCCCTGCAGGGCTGACACACTGGATGTAAAGCAATCTGGAGCCTGGTGCCTGGGCAGACTAGAAGTGTTTTGTAAATTGCAATTAGTCATGTCTGTGCAGCCCCATTGAGGGCAGGAATTAAATGGGAGAGCATTGCAGGGACCCTGGTGCTGGCCAGCTGGAGGGAGAAGAATAGCTGCAGGGGAAGAGAGCTGAAAAGGCAGTATGCAAGTTCCCTTCATCCTCTTGGGGCCTTGTAGTCAGACGTGGGAAAGAAGAAAGGAATTGCTTCTGCTTTGTCATGAGAGTGGAATACTGAAAGAGCCAAAAGACTGTCTTTGTAGCGGTTTGTTGAGAGATTCCATTTTCATTTACAATCTTTTAGGAGAGTAAGAAGGAGGAAAGACACACACACACAAAAAAAGGTGACAGAGATTATGTTACTTAAACAGAGCAAAATATTTGCATCAGCCACTTCTTTTCGTGGGGTGTGGTATAATGCAGTTCCAGGTTGAGGAAATACAATATTGGCCATGCATATCTTGGTTCCAATGATTATCATTGTCATTGCTTACATCTTGTCCTATTCTGATTGATTTCCTGAAACTAGTTTTGAGCTGATTTTTAAGCATGTCTGCTCTTTATTTTCACATAGTACAGAAATAAAAAAGACTGTCTTTTCTGCTTACCTATCAAACCATAAACCGTAGAGAGGACTTGACATGAGGTGTTTCAACTAATTTATCTAGTGTATAATTTACAACATTTAACAGCACTTAACATAAGGTTTTGTGAGGAAAATTATACCACAAATTGCATCTAGATTTACATTTCAGTGTTAACTTGTAATTTGTGGACTTGGGAACTGTCTTTGTAAAGCTACAAGTTGCTAAGCAGGAGCCTGCCTATCTTGCTAATGGCAGAAATCACTCCTGACTCCTGCTAAGTTGTTTCAACACAGCTCAGGTTGCCCCTTCAAGATGCAATATGTATAGGATGTGTTTTTGTAGGTGAAATTCAGTGGGTGCCAGTTCAGAAAAGGGGTTAGCAGAGTGTCTTTTTCACTCTGATGATGCAGTTCATCACCAAGTCTTTCTGCCCAAGAATTTGATCATTAGGGCCTGATTAGTTGCACTAAGTTTTTTTCCCAGTCATTTCTCACTGGAAGTTACATTTAAACATTCAGTTCTTTAAAGCTTCCACCTTTCATCTTTCTTGATAATATTTGTTCTTGTGTTCTAACAGCATGGGACAGTAGAAATCAAGAAATTTCTTTAGTTTCAGCTGTCCTTTACATAGAGAACCACAAAAATCGCTTTTATATTTGAAGGAATTTTATATGATGAGATCTTGTAAATGTATTTCAGGCTTGTTATGAATCTAAAAGTTTTACCTTGCCTAGATTGTGACTCAGGCCACCAGTTCATTCTAAAGCTAACTTTAATTTATCGGTGTATGTATCACAAAGAAGTGTTTTAAAATTATATACTGGCTTAAAAATAGCATTCAGAACCACCTCTCTGGGTTGAGGTAATTCTTGTGACTTAACTCTGAGGAAAGACAGGCAGGTATTCTGGTCTTGGCATCATTGTAGTCCTTTTCCCACACTGAAGTTCTGGCACATAATTCAGAACAATTCTCCATTATGTTTGCTGAGGAGATAACCAGAATGGAAGAAACAGGAATATTTCAGATAAAGACTGAATAGTATTTGGTAACTTAGGGAAGACTCAGCATTCATGGTCTCACTAGATAGGATAGCCTCTTGTCTTCACAAATAACAGATTAGATTTCCCATAGGGGCTGTTTAGTACTGCTAGGCTGAAAGTACATTTTGTGAACTGGCTTGCTGTCTTCCTCCATGGATGAGCAAATGGAGCTGAGAAGAAAATTTGAGTTTTCAAATATTTCCACTGTACATCTAAAAAATCAAGACCCACCTGTGTGTTTCTCATTTGTAGTTGTGAAATGATTCCTAGGGAACTAACCATCATTGTAAGGCTGTGACCAGTTCCCCTGCTGAAGCTATTCTGACATATAAAAATAGTTATGTATTGGCCAACTGAAACCTGGTATAATAACCCAGAAGCTATGGCAGTCACTGAGCATATTGAAATTTAACATTCAAGTCTTTGCTTAGTCTTTTTTCTGTGTCCCAGTTGCATGCCATGTATGTGTGACAGATGCCAAGAGTGGGCATAGTGAGTACCTTAAATCCAGTGATGACCCAATGGAGTTTCTTGCTAAAGTGTTACTTCCATTAACTATACCTGTAGTTAATGAATAAAGGAGCAGAAGTGTGGCTGGGATTGAATACAGCGTAAAACTGCTTGGAGTAAATCTTGATGTGCTTACAGGAGACATGAAATTTCTCTGATTTGGGCTGTATGTCACTTAAGGGAGGTGAATCAATTCCCAGGGTAAAAGCTAGGACAATAAAGCTGAAATCAGGTATGATGGATTACTACAGACAGACATTGTCCTGTTGTACCATGATCTCTACTGTTCATCAGTAGGTGGCCTGGGCAATGTTTCTGTTCCTGACTTTGACGAGGCAAAACCACTTGTATGAAGATGCATTTGGAAATCGCCCAAATGTGAAACCTGAAACTTTAACAAGGAGCAGAAACAGATGAAATTTTGTCTTTCTTGACCATTACAAAGTCACACAGGTGTGTTTGAATCAGGATTAAAGGATGGCTTACTAATGGATTATTTTGGTGACGTGCTGCTGGGCTCACTGAGTGTTGCTGTAAAACCATTCCGTAATTTGTGGGCTTGCTCTGAAAAATGTCCTAAAGGAATTAATAAAGAGTAATGGTCTCCATTTTTAAGGGTTTGTTTCAGCAATGCTTTACAATAAAGTAGCTGAAGCACTGAAGTCCTTCCTACATTATGCATAATCAAAAAGTGGCAGAGAAGATAGTACATATGTCACAAAACAGGACTAAGGAGGAAAAAAAACAACTGTAGATCCCAGGGATCAATATTTAATATTTTAGAATACTGCAGTGGTCTCCTGGAGTGCATTTTTACAGTCATTCTGTCAGACATTTGTGGCCCAAGAAGAAAAATATCAACAGAGATACTTAACTAGGTTTAAACTAGCACTCCAGATTGAAGAGTTCCATTACTGGAATTGGGAACTAATGCTCAATATTTTCTGCAGGATTTGTGGCAGTCTGCTAAGACCTTTTTTTTCTGGGTATGGAGAGTCTGTTTCCAGCTTTGTACCTGTAAGAATTGCTGTGCTGGTCAGCGCCATGGCTGGTGACTTGTGCCCATCATAAATAGCTGCTTAGGGGAGATGAAAGCATCTGATTATTTTAAAATGTTTTCCAAGCTTCTCATCAATCAGGAACTTGAAGAGCTCTTGTTCTCACAAATGTGACTTCTATGTATCTAATTATCTTGAAAGGATTTCTGTCCAGAGACAGCTGTTTATGTTCAAAGACATGTACATTTTTAGTACCTTCAGTAACTTTGTCAATGAGCTCTATGGCTCAACTGGTGAGCTGTCTCATTTTGTTGCTTTTAACCTGATTCCTACTAGGTTTTTTGTATATGAAGAGAGAATAATCAAATCATCGCTGGAGGCTTTCTATACGCCATCATGATTACAGAACACATTTTCTTGCTTAGGTCTCTCTTTTCCTGGGTAGGAAACCAATGATTTGTTTAGTCACTTCTCATGCTATTGAGGATGTTATTCCTTCCCTGAATCCTTTCCAGCTAGAACTGGAAAAGAGAAAGGATATATCAGTCACCTGAGTTTTGATTAAGAGTAGCACTGTGAAGTCAAGTCAGTTTGGGATGTGCTTGCTGTAGAAGTGGGAACCTTTAGTATGATAGGAAGGCTGGACCTGGTGTTGTAGAGCTGACACAAGTTGTTGCTTAGGGATGAAAGAAATAGTCTGGATGCAGAGGGAAAGTAGGATTCAGTAGATCCATCTTGCATCCCTGTACAAGGATATGAGTCCCTCCAGTATGTGATCAGAAAGGATGTGATCAGTATGTGATCAACACAGGATGTGTTAATCTCAGAAAGAAATGTCTTGTGCTTTATAGTGGGTCTCTCAAAGCTAAGAAGGTGAAAGAGGGCTCACCAGCTACAAGGGTGTATTGCTACAAGGGTGCCCAGTTGGTCAAGTCAGTAACCTCCTTCTTGAAAGGATCTCATGCTGCTCTGACAGACAAAATTTTGTCCTTACAAATAACTAGAAACTGTTTTTCTGTAAAGTACTAATAAATATGTATCCCTGGGACCAGTCCTGTAATGAGGAAGCTAGATGAAAGAGAGAGCTAATTTGACTTAATTGGGAGCAGGGAAGAAATTAGAAACTTTACTGTAGAAATAATATAGTTCATTTTAGACAGGATGTGATTTATGAAGATCAAGCCCTAAGCAGTTAGAAACGCTAAAGATAAAGGCTCTATTAAAATAACAAATTGCAGCCAGAGACTAGGTTTGCTTTTATTACTTGTAGCATTTTGTTTCCAAAAGTGGTTAGATCATAATCTGTGAGGTTACTGAACTGCAAATGCAAATTTTCATGCACACAAGTAATACATTTTGACATAGAGGTTAACAAGAGAATGGTGCAAATTTCACACAGCACTGGCTTGCTAATTACGTTTGTTTATTTTCAGAAGCAACTTCATTTTCATTAAGAAATTGCAGATTCTGCAGTAGTAATCTTTGCCAGTAGTTCAATAGCTCACACTCTGAACATTTGCTCTGCTACAGTAGTAATGAAAGTGAGCCTGAAAAATAGCTTAGAAGATGATTGTAGAATTTAGGAGTGCATGCAAGTGGCAAGCATCTTCCAAATCAGTGTTGGATCCAGTTGAGAAAGGCTGAGGAATGGTTGAAAAGAGTCTATGAATTTTGATAGGATTTTCTGCATATTTGTTTTCTCTTTTGACCTAGAGTTGATAATGTATTAGCAAAAAGACATAAAGTGTCTTTTATAGAACCAGGAAAAAAGAAAGTATCCTGCATAAGCTTCCAGTGAGCAACAATAAGACATACATTTTGGGTAACAACTACTAACAAATCAATCATAAGTTTCAGGAATAAAGGCTTAAATATCAGGGGGGAAAAGAGCAATAAAGGAGAGGTTTGGAATATATTGCTGCTGCTGTTCCTGACTGCCCCTGAGCTTTCACCAGTATGCAGAAGGAAAGAATCCTGGTCTCTGTGTAGGTATTGTTCACACTGTAACACATTATTTAAGTCATTTGTACAAGACATGGACGTCTTCCAGCAGTAGTACACAGGTATATGGGGAAATGAAGGAGTTCAGTGTGTGAAGGAGTTCACTGTGTTCAGTTCAGCAGCTCATTTCAGCCATGTCTAGGTCCTGCTTAGGACTGAGGGAATGTCTGTGCTGTGGGTGCACAGGTAGAGGATTTGGGTTTACCCATGCTTTCCATGGAGCCAGAGCAGCTGAGGAATCCTGTGCAAAAATAGCTTTGGTGACTGCAGGGAGGGTTATCGTAGGAGCAGCTCCCTGAATGCAGCTGTCCGTTTACCTGACTGGGACCCACAGTGGTGTTGGGATGGGCCAACTCCAGGCTTCCTTTGCTCAGGGATCTGTGCTGTATCCTGCTGCGTTGTGCTGTGCAACCTTGGCTGCTTCCCTGCATACCCAACCCTCATTTCAGGGGTCAGTGACCACATCTGGAGAAGGAAACCAGGAGATTCTGCACTCAGGCAGAAACCAAAACAGTTATATGTAATCACAGAGTCAAAGTATTACAGAATGGTTCGGGTTGGGAGGGACCACAGTGGATCATCTGGTCCAACCTTCCTGCTCAAGAAGGGTCATCCTGGATCACATTGCACAGAGTTGTGTTCCAGATGGTTTTTGAATGTCTCCAGTGAGGGAGACTCCATGACCTCCCTAGGCAATGTGGTTCAGCCCACAGTTACCCCTGCGGTAAAGTTCTTCCTCAAATTCAGGTGGAACTTCCTGTGCATCAGTTTCTGCCATTGTCTCTCGTCCTGTTGCTGGGCACCACTGAGAAGAGCCTGGAAACATCCTCTTTACACCCTGCCTTCAGATACTGATAGACTGAGGTCCCCTCTCAGTCATTTCCTATGAAGGCTGAACAGACCCAGCTCCCTCAGTCTCTCCTAATAAGAGAGATGCTCTTGAGTCCCTGAGTCATCTTTATAGTGTTTTGCTGAACTTGCTCCAGGAACTCCATCTCTCTCTTATGCTGGGGAGCCCAAAACTGGACACAGCACTCCAGATGCTGCCTCACTGATGTCCTCAAACTGTTCACTATTCTTTTTATTTTCTGGGGTAGTTCAGTAAGTAATTTTGCTTCCAAAAGGACATTCATACATGTAGTCATTATGCATAACCCAAACAGTAACATATGGAAAGAGTCTTAAAATACATACCTGTACAGAGCTGAACAGATGCCAACTTAATGTTCACAACCACAGGACTGGACGTACCTCATGTGTTCAGTCTAATTATCTCACCCAGCATGTTTGAGTGCTTTCTTTGTATGCACAGATTAAAGCATGGAAGTAAGACAAAATACTTCTGGCAACCGTAACTATGCCAAGGGCTTTATTCCTTAATGCTGCAACTTCAGAAGTGGCTCTTATGCCTGTGCTCACCTTTCTATCAAATGGCATCAAAATGCTGGATGGAGTATGGTCCCATAAATTTTTAATTGAGATACTTTTGGGTGATCTACCAAAATAATTTTGCAAGTATAGCTTAATTTTATATTTATAAGTCCAATGCTGCTGCTACAGAGGGCCGGGGGCAAATTTGCCATTGCTTTCAATAAGCTAGGTCAGTGAGCTAAATGCTAACCTCATTTCCATGTGTACTATCACTTAAAAGATGTAGAATTGTACACATGCAAATGAAAGTAGAATTTGTTGCTGTAAAATTAATTTTTATAATTTACTTTCCTAAACATCTTATTTAGAACAGAGGGTTTCTGCAAGGATTTAATTGATTCTGTAGGACATACAATTTTGCAGTTGTGTCTCTTCCTTTGTCAAACTTGTGTACAGGATGCAACAAATTCTGTTAGCTACTTCTTAGAGCTAGCAAGCCTTCTGAAGTTATTGCATAAAGGTTTTTGTTTTATTTGTGGATGATTTTTGAAAGTTAAAGCAAGAACTCTAAATCTGAAAGCATTATTGAAGCCAAAGATAAGGTTACAGAGAAGGGCCTTGTGACTGTTAATTTTGGTTGTTTTGGTTTGATTCCAGCTGTGGCTGAAATTGTTGCAGTGCAAGGTCAACAGAATTTCAACATGGTGATGCCCTTTCCAGGCACACTTTGAACAACCCCTCCACTGTCTTATTCTCTTAATTTGCTTTTGCATCACATGTAGCATTAGTTTAGATTGAAGAACCTTGTTTCAATTGTCAGCTTTAAGTTCTGTATATTCTGTACCTTATAGAGAACTTTTTATAGACATTCACAAAGAAGGTGTCTGCTAATAGCGTTAGATAAAGCAGTTTGAGCTCAGGGCTTTTTCAAGACATGCTGGAAAGAGCAGGTACTCACAGATTATGATTTTTTTTCCCGTGTGAAGTGTATTAGTCTTTTTTTTCCCCTAGAGATTTTTGTTCCCTACCTTGAATCAGTAGGCTGTAATTGTAACAATTATATAGTTTGACTACATAAAAGTAGCTAAAATTATAGTTTAACAAGACATTTTACATCTCTCAAATGTAAACACATTTATAGGATTAATTTTTCGTCTTTGAATAGGCATATTGGTTTATATACAGATATATACTATATGTCTGCAATGAATTTAGGACCTACGCAAGCACAGAATTCTTGCATATCCATGGAAACCTGATCACGAGTGACAATTTTGGAGTGATCTTCACATTTGGTAAGTCACTTCCAGACCAAAAATTCCTTCTTTTGACTTTGGTACAGTGAATAGCCACAATCTCTCTGCTCACAGGTATTTGCTCAGTATATTTTTTCCACCTTGCTGAATACACGTTCATGTGCTTTGCTTTGTGTTTACACACTGCTGGCAAGTAAGTTAGTGGTGACTCAGTTGACTACTCTGTGGTTATGATAGATTCATTTTATATGCCCTCACTGCTGAAAATCAGAGTGGTGCAAGAAGGCGCTCAACTATACTTGGAAAAGATTTTGTTTGGGGCTGTGAAAAACATCTTCAATTTGGATATATTTTTAGTAGCAAAATTAATAGATATTTAAAATTTCCTGAGCTACTTTTCTTCTTTCATCTGTCTGTCAGCTTGACATGAATAGAACTTACACTTTTGTGCTTATGCCTACAATCTTTTTTGCTTCTTTTTTGCAGAGCAGGTTGAGTTAATGCATTAAGAGTCACAAAAGCTTTGGGAGTCCCTTGGCATTTATGTGATTAAAAGAACATTGAGCTTAAATGCAGTGTTTCTGTTAGAAACTGTGATGTTTGAAAACAAGTCAGCTATTAAATCAGTTTTCAGTAAAGAGATACAAAAACTTAATTTTCTTTTTAAAATGTTTAGAAAATTAGTGTGGATGGTGGTAATTTTGGAATGAAATCCTATCTCTTTTTTGCTCTTTGAAAATAAATTTGAAATCAATATGGCTGTGAAGAAATAGCGCATTTTTTCCTTGAATTTAGAATTTTAAAGCTTCACTGGCCAGTTGTCCCTGTCTCTTCTCTCTATATGTTTTTGCCCCCACAGTTACAGAACTTGAAAAAGGTCTGATATCCTTTTATCCCCAGGAGGTTGCTCCCCTTTCTGAAGATAGAGCCTTCCCTCATTAGCAGATACATTAGGAGTTTTGCAGCTGATCACGTACACAAGAAGCTCATACCCCTCCTTGGCTAAAATGACATGGGAGGCTCAGTGGCTCTCCTGCCTCACTTCCTGCAGTACAACCGTCATAGTCATTAGCCTGGCAATTAGTGGTGACACAGCCTACCCCAGGGAATGGCATCAGGAGAAGCATCACACCACACCAGGGTGGCCTGGTGCCCTCCCCATGGGAATACCTGTTAGGGAGGACACCAGGGGTCTGTCTCTGGGCTGGCCCAGGGTAGTTTCTAAAGAGGCCTCACAGCTCAGAGTAATGAATTCTGACAGTGGACTGGGACAGGGCAGTGGTTCAGTAACTCCCTGCTTACAAAAAAGTGAGGGTAGCCTGTGCTGTGATTAGTTGCTTCACCTTTGCGACTTGATAATCTCTGGATTTACTTAGCCAGTCTGTTGAAAGCTTATCCCAGGATAAGTGGAAGAGAATCATGTGCCAGTTTTCCCCTGTTGCAGTTTCCTTGGAGCATTGCAGCCCTTTCAAAAAGATGAACTCTGCCTCCCCATCTTGAAGAGTATTTCACGGAGTGCTGCAAGTTTATGCTTTCTTTTCTGAGTTGCCTGCTTAGCATGCTTGCCGTGGAGTGGAAGATGGCCTTTTTAGAGAAGGCAAAAAATGTTGGACTGGGGCTGAGGTCTACAGGTAACTGTGGTAAATATGTCTTGAGGACTGACTAGGCTTCTGTAGAGATTCTGGCTTGTGATACTGGGGGAAAAAAGTGTCTGAGGTGTTTCTTGTCTGTTCTCTGGATAGTCTAAGCAAGGCAGTTCACAATTTGGGGTAACAGTCCTAAGGTCAATGACCCATAAAAACAGTATGCCATCAGGCAAAGGACAGACAAATCATGTCTTTGTATGTGTATTTGTTTCGATTTTTCTCTCACTTTTGTGATGTCTCCTGTCATTGTTCAAGTCCCTGGCTCTTGCTGGAGGAATCATACTCTCTAAGCTGTAGCATAATCCACAAGGCTGAGGAGAACCCTGTGGGGTGCTAGCCCTGGCCCCTGTACCCTAGCAAATCAGGACCGTTCTTGCTTTGATAGATTGTGTTAGTGCCAAGTCCTCATCTGTAAGAGTAGCAGGGCAGAGGTGTAAAACAGGAATGAAAACCCATAAAGACGGTCCTTGCTTGCATCCTGTGAATTTTGAAGGATCTTAATGAACTAAGTGTGTCATATGAGGCAGCATAGACTGAAGAATGGTTGAACAGAGTGATATGCTCAGCTTTTTCTTTTCTTTTTTTTTTTAATTCACTTTCAGAGGATCCTATCTCATGTAGTCCCAGCTAACATGTCAAGAAACCTCACTGTCCCTGTTATTTTACCTGTGTGAAATCTCTGGATGACTAAAATTTGAATCAACAGCTTGAAAAAGAAATGAGTGAATGCTCTTTTCAGCTAAAATAGGGAGCACTGAATGTGAATTCGTGTTATATGTTGTAAAATAAAGTGGAAAGGAAATGGCTCATTATTTCACATCATTTTTTCTTAATAACTCCACATGAAATTAATAAACCTTAAACCCTCAGGTTTTAGAAGTTGTTCTAGATAAGAGTCAAATGACAGGGAAGGGGAAATAGGAAGGGCGAAGCATTAGGACTTCAATGACTTTAACAATTATCTAAGCAGCAGTTTCTAGTTTCAGTGATCTCATCTTCTTAGCTGTATATTAAGCTTCAGCACTGTTAGTTAATTATGTTGAAAAAAACAGGAGTTCTATTTCTGGCAATGTTGAGCAAGTGTGTTTTTGGGAGCATTGATTTTTTGCACCAACTCTGTGACCACTAGCTTTGGTGGAAGGGAATTGCTGCCTTGCCAGGAAACACCAGACTTTCTGTGTAAGTGTTGAGGTTCCTGATTCTTCACCTCCAAAGAGCTCCAGAGTTTTTGGCTGAGATAAAATGAGTGGGATGGACAGACATCATCTTTGCACAGACAAACCTAAGTTCAGATTATTCTGAAGCAATTCAAACATGGAGTGGGATATTATGTGACTTCAGCTATGTGTGGGAACTAACTTCTTTTGCAACAGCAGAAAAATCCCAGAAGTGCTTCATCCTCCTCTCTCTGTGCTTGCTCTTTAGAGCAGCAAGAGGGCCTCCTTCATGTGAGAATGAATAACAGAAATATTCTCTCAAGACACACAAAATTGTTAGTAGGAGTGTTTTCCAGGTCTTATTCTGGAAGTCATATTGCACCTCCAAGGTTGGCAACTGCCATACACATTGTCTTGTCTTGGCTGGGCTCCCCGGTGTTGGAGATATAGTGTTACCTCTTTATTTGTGCTGCTTGAGGTACATTTTCTGCTCCCTAACAAATGCATGATGGTAATGTTATTGTGGTTACCATTATGAGTTTTTCTGCAGAAACAAGCATAATTTCAAAATATTCACGAGGGGTTAAGCCTCCCTGAGCTCACTATAGGCCATGCTTTCTGTGAGTATGTCAAGCCTTGCATTAGAGGAATTTGCATGTAGTGGTACTGTGTGTTGTGACTGTCAACAGAAATGTGAAGGCTGGTGTGTGTGTATCCCAGAGTACTCTAATGAGCAGCACCACATCTACTCAAACTATTATTTAGAAAGAGATTGTTCCAAGCATTCACCTTCAGTGAAAGGTCTGAATGGAAAGAAGAGAGATGAGGGAAAAAGGAGGCTACTGTTAAATATATTCACTTTGCAATCCCTGAAGGAAACCTCATTTCACTGAGCCTAAATGCTTTTCAAAGTGGCAGACTAAAATAAATTCTTCAAGAAGGTAAATCTGAAGAATTAAACTTTGTTTTTTTTATTTAGAAAGGCTGTTGGTTGTGAATAGGGTCACTGCTTTTGTTAGAGGTAAGTGAATCACCTATAATGAGACTTGGCTATCGAATTTTACTCCTCTGCTTTTGATCTATTCACAAGCTCATCATGAGATTTATTTGTTGTTCAAATATCTCCCTGCATTTCTGCTCAATAATGTTCCCACATGAATAGCTGTCAAATAGCTGGTATTGCTTGAGGTCTGGGCTCCAACACTGGGCTGTATTGGCTAGTTGCCTGGGTTACCTTTGTTACATCTATCTGTTTCTTGTAGTAGAGCATTCCTGATACTACTCAACGCACCGAATTTTGAATAATTCAGTCAAATGTGAAATGCCAGCTGTGTTTTGTGGTTTTTTTTTTGTTGTTGTTGTGACTGTTGATGTTTTTGAGATTGAAAAATAAGCAACTATTAAAAAATTTATTTGCACCAGCTCTGAATGAAGAAAGAAAGCACAAATGAGAGTCACATATATTTCTGAATTGAGAGTAGCTTGCAATTTGAGCACCTTTTACAGGGGAATGAAAACACTTTTATTTTATTAATTCTTAGGATTAATTTCTAACAATGGGATTTTTAAAAGTCTTTCAGTGGTATATAATTATTTATTTATTAGATAATTACAACTCTATGAGAGATTTAATCTCTAGGTGAGTATTTTTAGAGCAAAATATCAGAGGACTCCTAAAGAAAAAGGAATTAATCTCTGCATATTGTGAACGTATACATGCATTTGAATTGAGTGGTGCATTCTAATATCCTTTGAAATCTACAATCCTGTAAAAACAAGATAAATATATTTCTTAAGAATATTTATTTGGCGCTGGTCTTTTGAATACTTACATATATTAATAGTTGTATTGTCTTCAGGGCAACTAATTTTATATACATATAGAGTGATTGTGCTGTTACACATCAGCTTGGGGCTGTAGGCCCATGACATTGGCAGTTCATGTAGTGGTGAGTCTTCTGCCCATGTATCAGATTGCAGTCATGCAATTACACAATCTCTCATCCTTCCCCACTTGTGGCAGGGAGCACAAGTGAATTAGCTCTTGACATGCTTGGTGTTCTCAGGACTCATCTTGACAACATTTTAATAAGGTACTTTCAGAAAACAGATAAAATCTCATGCTGTACTGTGCGCTGAAAATTGCCAAGCGATGCAAGTATTGGTCTTCACCTATAAAATAAGAAAACTAAGCAAAGTGGAATGGCTTGAAAGGCCTTTTTAAGAACAAGTCAGATTTTCTACTACTGACTCTGTGACACTAGGACTCAACACTATGCACAAGTTCTTTGCACAGATCCCAGGAGGGAGATTCTCAAATGCAAAATGATGTGGTGTGAGAAGGGATTTTCAAAGGCTTAGAAACCAGACAGGTGAGGAGAATTGAGCCTATCAGACCTTTTTTTCCTGCCTTTGAAAATATCTAAGCACCCTCAAATAACGATTTTTTCTGTTAGCTGTCATAGCTGTCAGTGATTTTTTTTCTTTTTCTTATGGTAGTCCAGTTTATAATGCAGGGCAGTATCTGAATACAAAGAAGAGACACTATGTTTACCCTGAAGACCAGGTTTGGAGTTTTCCAGGGCATGATGTTCTCTATATCTTTCCTATCAATAGCAGGACAACTGATCTGACTCCTAAAATCACATATACACTTGGCCAGACGAGCTACCCCAGTATCTTGTCTCTGACCCAGGCAATTGCAGATGTCTGCAGGACAGCATATGTCGAAAGCCATATGGTGGTATTTTCCTGATGTACTGCTTTACTTGCCAATGACTTTTGATTCAAGGGCTCTGAAGGAAGAAAGCTGCTATATTAGTATTTTATGGCCCTTAATTGGATTTTCTTCCATGCATCTGTTGAATAATTTTGAACCCATTAGATAATGTTTCATGAGCATGACTGTAAAGTATCTTTCTTATATTTTTGAATAAATAAGAGAAATAGAATTAAATGATACTGAAGACAGTCTTGTGCTCCTGGCACAGTCTTGATTGATGTCACTTGGTATAAAAATTATTTCTAATCCCTCATTTGGCATTTTGATTCTTCATCTCATTTTGCTGATTTGACTAATAGAGCAGTGTTTTACTGTAAGATCTTGTATTTGTGGGGTTCCTAGACGAAGGAAGGAAATGATGAATCTGACTCCATGTGCTTAGAAGGGTAATTTATTATTTTATGATCTATTTTATATTAAAGAATACTATACTAAACTATACTAAAGAATACAGAAAGGATACAGACAGAAGGCTGAAAGGATATTAATGAAAAACTCGTGACTCTCTCTCCAGAGTCTGACACAGCTTGGCTGCGATTGGAAAATAAGTAAAAAAAAATAAATTAATATGAAACTAATAAAACAACCACCTGTTGGTAAACAATGTCTAAATTACATTCCAAAGCAGCAAAACACAGAAGCAAATCAGACAATTATTGTTTTCCTTTATTAATGAAAAACTCGTGACTCTCTCTCCAGAGTCTGACACAGCTTGGCTGCGATTGGAAAATAAGTAAAAAAAAATAAATTAATATGAAACTAATAAAACAACCACCTGTTGGTAAACAATGTCTAAATTACAGGCCAAAGCAGCAAAACACAGAAGCAAATCAGACAATTATTGTTTTCCTTTTTCTCTGAGGCTTCTCAGCTTCCCAGGAGAGAAATCCTGGCAAAGGGATTATTCCAGGAAATATGACGGTGACAGTAATGCTCTTTAAGAACTCCAGAATTTATACAACATGGAAAGCCACCTTTCCTACTTCAAGAGCCTATCTATAATTGTAGCAAATACACACTTCACCCCAAAGGTGAGGTGGACCTGAAAGTAAAGTATAGGTATTGCTGTAGTTTGTAGAGGAACCAAATATCTGTGGCCACAGTCTAGGGAGTATGTCAGAGACAAGTCTAAGATTTCAAATTAGACCAGGAGAGCCTGGATGACCCTGTTTGTGCTTGCCTTTACCAGCCTACATGTAACCAAATTTGTCTTCAGGCGAGGCTTCAAAAAATGTGTTCATCACAACAGCCCCTGCTTTGCTCAGTCATTCCCACTCCAGTGTGCTTATCCTGTGTGTAATATAGAATATCACAACTGTAGTTTACCATACAAAGAGACACATTTACTGGGGTGTCTATGTGTCTGGTCTATAAAAAGTGTACCTTTATGGTTAATATTTAAACTCTTTATCAGTATGCCTCGATGTTTGTAGGCTTGAGAACACAACTTACCAAAGCCTGCACACTCTAGTCCACTGAGCCACCTTTGCATGTATGAGTAGACGTGTTGGGGGAGTCGTGTATTGCTGACTACTGATCTGAAGATGGCAGCATTGGGTGAGCTTTGCACTTTCTTGGCTAAGCAGGGCAACCTTAAATCCAAGACTGTAGTTGTTGCATGTGGAAAATTTATAATCGGCTTTTAATTTGAAAGGCTTTTCTTAATGCTGCAGTTTGATATCACAAGTTAGTAGTAGGCAGACGTATTGCCATTTATGTGTTTTATTTTAGTTAGTTATACTGAGAGTACAAGTCTTATAAATAGTAAAGATTGGCTCTCACCAGCAAGCCTTAGCTCATAAATATGACTCCCTTTTATTACAGTAACAATTATAATAATTTTTGAACCAATGTAAAAGAAGCTTCCTCTTTAAGTACTGTCTATCCATCAAGGAGGAAGTGGAATCAAGTTCCACCTGTCTAGTCCTATGCTGTGGACAGGACACTGCTCACTCTGGACAGCAGGGATTGCTCTCTCTGGCGCCTGTGTTAGCTCCTCTTCCTTCTGTGCTTTCCAGCCTCCAGAGTGCACATCCTCAGAGGAGTGGAGAATGTTTCTCCTCCTTCCCTCTGCTGGCCCTATAGATTGCTAAGTGGGCATTTGACTTTCTCCTGTGAGCAGCATAACATTGGTTTGGTCTTCTCCAGCCTAAGAAAGGTCAACAGTAGAGGTGCTCCACATGTGGGGATTAAGTGCTTCTCTTACAGATCTAAAACATACAAACACCAGACTCCTTTTTAGTTGCTGCTGGTTTTAAAAATAAAAATGAGCATGATCACTGTGTTTTACCAGGAGTTTAATCTTGTTGTATGTCTGTCAGAATGTTACTGTTAGCAGCATAAGGACTACTACCTGATAGATTCCTACACGGAACCCTGATGAAGAGGGGGACGCATTCAAAGATCTTAGTAGGGCTTAAGTGTAAAGCTGAGTAGTTATAGTTTCTAATTGTGTCAGCATGTATACAAACAGGACTGTGGCCTACTGCTAGCTCTTCTGGCAAAATATTCAGGCAGGGAAGCGAAATTTGTACTCTCTGTGATAGGTCGCTCAGCTTCACTCACTACTTCTGTGATGCCTTTGTAATTTTGTATTGTTGGCTGTTTGTCCCTGAGACAATATTTTTGGAAACCATTTGTTTTGGAAACCACCACTCCTAAGTGGTGACATCAGCTCACTGGATGTACTGAAAAATTTTATGCCAGCTTGATTTACCTGAGTCAATAGCATAGCCAGAGGTGGAAATTTGGTATTTTGGGTTTGTTTCTTTGTTTGCTTTATTTGATGATGTTGTGCTTTCACCTCCCTTTATGGATATCTGTGCATTTGACTACTGTGACGGAATCAGACTTGAGACATTTGAAGTCTCTGCCACTGTTTCTTCTTCTCAGCTGACCGAGCAGGTTTGGATCAGATGCGGGGCTCATGTTTTTATTATTTTTTTTATTATACACTTCTGCATAATGCTATGCTGTATGAATCACTAGCTATACAGAAACTTTTATGAGGCTAAGCAATTAATAATTTCTGAATTTCTAAAGATTGGTTGAACTTAAAAGAACTGTTAATTTCTGGTATTCTATATTTAATATGATACTCAGTCTGGAAGAGTTGGGAGTTAAGGAGGAAGTGAATGGAAAAAACCAACATTGTATTAGGATGTATTCTGAAGTTACTTAAAACCCCTAAAATTTAGTACAAAATATTGGGTAATTTCTTATCCTAAATTCATTTCTCCTGCAAAGACATGTAAATCTTCTAGGTTCAGTGGAGTTATGCCCCTTTGCACAAAACCTGAAATTGTCAGATGGTGTAATAAACACAAACATATATAGGGATATGTGTATATATATGTGCAATATTTTTGTATAAATTAGGACTCAACTTCCTAAAACCTTCATATGTAGAAATAGTTACTATCTTAACCTCAACTGTTTGATCTAATATCAAAAAGCATGTGATATGTTGTAAAAAAAACAGTGTAAAATTCAGTACCATCAGAGCAGAAGTGACCGTGACCTTTAGCATTTAGTGCCCAGTGGGCTGTCAGTGCTTCTTATGATCTTCCTAACATTTAACTTTGTTAGGTGGGTGCAGCAAAGTTGGATACAATACTGTTATGTTGATTTAACAGATCTCTTTTTGCAGCTTGTCATCAGTTTTACAGGTCAGATACATTACCTGATGGAATGTAGACCTAAAAACCAATTGTAATTGGTCAAGTGAATTCATTCATCAAGGGAATTCATTTGACTGAATATAATTTTCTTTCTGCAATTCAAGAAGCCAAATGCCATATTCGTTCTTTATTTATGACAGAATAAAATCTAGTGAAGACTAAGGCCTCAACTCAAGAAGGCTCTTAAGAACATACATATAAGTAAATTCATTTCAGCTCAAGACAACTCAAGTATGTATCAGACTTTAAAGTGATATCAGCTTGAGCTTAAAATTGAATGCTCTGAACAACATCTTAGAGATCTTCAGATGCTCCTAGACAGTCAGACCAATTACCTTGCAGGATTCTGTTTTGAGGTATCTCACTTATTTCTGAAGGTTTTAAAAACCTCTGTAGGCCACTGTCAGCATCTTTGATACCTAAAAATGATCTTGCTTGTCTGTTCCTAATTGGTCATTCCTGTGAGCTGCTTGTGTACCCAGACAAAGAACAAAATCCCAAATTGTTGTGCAAAGTTTCCTTACTGCTGAACATGACATTTAAATTACTTAGCAGCAATAATACATGTTATCTGAGATTATATTCAAAGCAGGTAATTCTAAAGAAGTGGGACAGGCAAGTGAATATGGTATTGATTGTTATTGCTGAAGTGCTCGTTTGCCACTATACTATTTGTACTGAATATCTGTATGTTTTACAGTGCTATTTCTTTACAATTGAATTTGGCCTTTGCAAGCAAGAAGGACAACTGCGTGCTTATGGGGCAGGACTTCTGTCTTCTATTGGAGAGTTAAAGGTATGTACCCTTAAAGCATAGTAAAATTTTAATCTTAACAAAAAAAAATAGTTGGATGTAAATATATTGGCTTTCAAATAACAGTTAAAATTCTCAAGATAAAAAGCTTGTATTTAAAATACAGTATTGACCTAAAAGCTTTGTTTGAAATATCAGCTGGCACGTGAAGCATGAAATGGACTTGTAAGGCCCAAAGTACCAAAGCAACTATAAACTAAAAAACTGATTTCTGTTTGAATTTTCATTTCTTGTCAAAGGGGGCTCAAGGGTTCTAACAGGTAAGAGTGCCTTGGGCTCTAAAAGCCGTGTTTGGATGAGGAGCACGTATTTTTAATACTCACAACAAAATGCTAGAAATCGGACATGATTCTGTTCTAAGTAATGCAGTGTACTTGGGTGGATTCATTATTGATATGAAAAGAACAGCATTCATTAAGATCCTGATTCAGTAGATTAATCATATTTAAAATTAAGGAATGTGTATAAATTCACATTGAATTTGCCTATGTTACAATACATAGAGCCCTATTCTTTTAAGGGTGAAAGTGTTTAACCTTGCATGGTGTGAGTAGTTGATGTGGATAATTAATTTCCTCTTTTGATGCCTAGAAAACACGGGGTATGAGCAAAAGGTATTTTGTCACAGCTGTATTATTTTGGGACATAATACATCTCTCAGTTAGCAAGATGGGAGGGAAGGGTAAAGAGAGGGAGGAGTACCATCTTCAGAGACCCAAATGAACTCTTGGTGGATTTGCAGGTAAACATTTGGATTTAGAAAGCATATATGGAAGAGTATTGAAAACTATTTTGCAGCATATCTGTTATTTATTTGTGTTTACACATCTTCCCACCCTCCAGGGCTGGCTTTTGGTGAGCTACTTGGCAGTTTAATAGAAGTATCTCAGTGCCTTTTTGCTGTTTTACCTGTAACTGTGAATATTTGTGCTGAAACTCATTAGTAAAACTGCTATACTTCCAGTAGTAAAAAATGTTGAAGGAAATTACCTTCTCTAGTGTTTTTTATTTGATTGCATTAGAGTTGCTCTCAGTTCTCTGCATACTCCAGCCACAGAAACATTCTCTATCTGTCTGGCAATATTTTATACTCACAGTGCAAAGATGTTTGAATGAAAAGGGATGAAGATGCCCCACTTGTTTTCCTTTGGCTCAGCAACATTCAGTGCTAACCCCCAAACTCTGCAGGATTCTGTAAAGGCCTTTTATTTAAACTTTTATTTAAACTAACAGTTAAGCTTGCTAGGTGATGACCCTGAAAATACCTACCATATCATTTACAAAATCTTAGGGCATAAAAAAGAAGTGAAGAGTCAAGAACATAATAAATCTTCTACCATCAATGTCATAAACAAATGCATTATTCTTGTCAAGTCTGCATATTTGGTACCACACATTTGTGACCCCCAGATCTGGGTTCTTTACTCAGCAGTAAACTGAGAGTATAAATGCAAAAAATAATCCTTTTGAAAAGCAATGCTAAAAGCTAAATAATCTGCACATTAACGGACTATATTGATCTGCTACAGATATATGTCATAATAATTTTGATCTAAGTCAATAATATTATATACTTTTCTAGTACACTATATATATGTTTTGTAGATATGATGCCAGAAGAGACTACTAGATAATTTGATTTGACCTCCTGTGTATCATAAGATACTAAATTTCACCAGATCTTGCATATACTGATCTTAAGTTAGAAATTTCAGTTAAACTGATAAACTAAGCACTTGCGTGCTGTGGGAATAGAACAGCACCATACCACCTCCATGAAGGGACTGATAAGGTGAAAAATATTCCAAAAGTCTGTGGAAGTGTTCTGCAGGGTGGAAAAGAAGATAAAAGTTAAGGGAAAAAATGCAAAGAACTGCTAAGTTTTCTGATAAAATGACCATGGGAGAAGCCGTTTCTAGACCACAATCCTGGCAGGAATAAAATATTTTCGGGGAGATGCTTAGGAAGGAGAATGTCTGGGCACCCATGACTTTGGTGCACAGCCTTGCATCAAGTCATTGTCACTTTTTACTGTTTCTCGGGAAAGCAATTTCCCTCCTAGCACCTACTGGGAGGGCAAATTTCTTCCTTGACCTGAAGGTGGGTAATGCTAATAGACTGATTGCAGCTGAAATCCTTATTGATGGCAGCAATTGCTCTGAAAATGATGAGAACAATGTTGACTCAGATTGCATGGCCATGACATGTCCCTCATTATGTGTGCAACGCTTGTACTTCTCACAGGTGTCAGAGTGAAGACATCCTTTCAGAAATAACTTCTGCCATGCTTTAGACAGGGATGGCTATGGCCCATAGAAGTTTAAATACTTATGTAACCCTGCTGCTAGGAAGGCTGATCTTGAAATGTTGAGTTTTGCTCCCTTGACTTTAGAGTTATAGAATAGTTTAAGTTGGAAAAGTTCTCTAAGATGACCAAATCCAATTGCTAACCCAGCACTGTCAAATATGCCACTAGGTCATGTCCTCAAGTGCCATATCCACACATCATTTAAATACCTCCAAGGATGGTAACTCAACCACTTTCCTGGGCTGCCTACTCCAGTATTTGGGAATTTTGGTGAAGAATGTTTTCCCTAATATCCCATCTAAACCTCCCCAGGCACAACTTGAAGACATTTCCACTTCTTCTGCCACTTTTCACTTGGGTGAAGAGACCAACCCCTGCCTGGCTACAATCCCCTTGTAGACAAATATAGACAGTGAAAGATGTCCCCTGAGGTCCCTTTTCTCCAGGCTTAGCAAACTCAGTTCTCTCAGCTGCTCCTCATCATTGTAGGAAAAGTTCTCTAAGATGACCAAATCCAGTTGTTAACCCAGCACTGCCAAATATGCCACTAGGTCACGTCCTCAAGTGCCATATCCACACATAATTTAAATACCTTTCAAGGATGGTAACTCAACCACTTTCCTGGGTAGCTTACTCCAATGTTTGGCAATTTTGGTGAAGAAATTTTTCCTAATATCCCATCTAAACCTCCCCTGGCACAACTTGAAGACATTTACACTTTTCCTGCCACTTTTCACTTGGGTAAAGAGACCAACCCCTGCCTGTCTACAATCCCCTTGTAGGCAACTATAGAGAGTGAAAGATGTCCTCTGAGGTCCCTTTTCTCCAGGCTAAGCAAATCCAGTTCTCTCAGCTGCTCCTCATCATTGTGCTCCAGACCCTTCCTCAACTCCACTGCCCTTCTCTGGACACCCTGCAGAACCTCAATGTCTTTCTTTGACTGAGAGGCCCAAAACTGGACAAGGACTTGAGGTGTGGCCTCACTAGTGCTGAGGGACAGTCACTGCCCTCGTGCTGCTATTGCCAATACAGACCAGGATGCCATTGGCCTTCTTGGCCACTTGGGCACGCTGCTGGCTCCTGGTCACTGTTGACCGGCACCCTCATGTCCTTTTCTGATGTCCCACTTTCCAGCCACTCTTTGCTGCTTAGGGTTGATGGCACCCAAGTGCAGAACCTGGCACTTTGCCTTGTTGAACCTCAAGAACTGGCCTCAGTCCATTGATCCATCCTGTCCAGATCCCTCTGCAGAGCCTTCCTGTTCTCCATCAGAACAATGCTGCTGCCCAAATTGGTGTTCTCTGCAAATTTACTGAGGATGCCCTTGAGATTGCACAGGCATTTGTTATTAATATGCTTTTGTGAGCAAGAAGAAAAGCCTTTCTCCAACTTCTGTCCCTATCAGCTCTCTTTTCAATGCACTGGTATGCACAGGAAGAAAAGTGGTGGCCAATTTTATATATAATTTTTATAAATTTTCAGAAGTATATGAGTCTATTTGTAGGGCAGAAATGGCAAGCAGTATTTGGGCTGTTTGGGGGACTGAATGGCTTGTTCAGTCACCCCTGTTTCTGTATTACACTGCTCCACTTCACAAATCTGGTCAACAGCTCTAGTAACAAATAATTGTAAAAGCTAGAGAAATGTGTGCACCAGCCTATCACTGTAGGATTCCCTTGAAATCTTTTTCCCCACTCAGTATTTAGACCTAAAATTTCAGATAATGAAAAATGCATCTCCTTGTGTGCATGCTATGAAAGCATCAAGTAAAAAAATTTAAAAGCACAACAAAATAAGGAGAAAGAGAAGATTAAAAATGAAGCCTGGGGGGAATCGAATAATACAGTAAGTAGTTATAAAATGTTCTGCCTAATATAGTCAGGTTAACTCTAGCTAACACTATTACACAGTATGTATTTGGGGCTTAGAGATAAGGTGGAAATAATGTACATTTCAATTATTAAAACTGTTTCTAAAAAGCAGTTCAAATGTCTTTGGAAACTTTAATCCATTCAATTTGTGTGATGCTCTCTTGAACTCTTTCATTAAAGGAATCTCCTATCAACTTCAGTTGGCTGTAGATCAAGTCATACATACCTGTTGTATGCTTCTATATTAGAGATGTAGACTTAAAATCTCTCTATATAAATTTTTAAAGTCAAATACAGTATCCAATTGTATTATTTTGTTTTAATGATAATTTAAGAAGTGCCAGCCAGAAATATTAAAATGCAAATTTTGGCTTTGTTTTCTGAAGAGGATGAAGAAAACAACTCTTGGGTCTGAGATGCTAATTTTAAGAATCTTTAAACAGAGAGATTTTCCATATTTTTCTAGACAACATATAAAATTACACTATTGAACAAAGTCTTCCGGTAATATCAGGACACTGTCAGATTCACAACATATTTTGTAGATAAGCAGAAAAACATTTAAGAGCAGGTTTTTCAAGACTCTAGGTAGTCCCCCTGGGAAAACAAGGAGATAAAATCAGTACTGGCACACTCACAACTTCTCGCCTGTGTTCTTATTCTGCCCTCCTGTACTTCTCAGACAGTGCAGTATTTATAACTCATCTCAAGTTTCCCCCTTGCTAGCTGAAGATTTTACTTTTTGGGTTTTGTTTCATTTGTTTTCTTTCTCAAAGCTGAAAAGCTCTGAGTTGTATTATTGCAATCCATTTTTATACTCAAAGGAAGAATTACAAGACCAAACTCTTTTTTCATGTGTCAGTGATAGCGGTCACTTAGGAAATGATTCACAGTTGTGCAGTGTAAATGCCTGGTGCCATCTGACATGCCCTAGTATTTCTGACCAGCCGCCACCACAGAAATGTGTAAAAGGCTTCTTTAGATTCTGTGTTGTATCTTCCATTCTCTGTACAATGCATCAGACAGTCTAGGCCTCAGACACAAGTTGTTAGGTCCCTCAGTCACGCTTTTAAACTTTCATCTGGCAGGGAGTGGAGGCATTTCTATATTGTTATGCTTATTTTCAGTACAAATGATTGTCTGCTTCTTAAGCTGTCTGATACTGCTACTTTTTCTGAGAATCAGTGATGAGTCATTTAGAAGTTTCACTCCAAATTCTTATTTCTTGAACTGAAGAATACTCACCAATAGTATTACTAGCCATTAGAGACCGTTATCACAGATCCACAAGATGGTGAGCTGCCCTATTTTACCAAAAACTATTTTCCATGAGTGTTAGCCCTAACATCTCATTGGAGGTGGATAACATAGAGGTTACTTATGGAGACATATGTATTGGGTACTTACTGAATGTCCAACCAAACCATAAGTAAATAACATGTATTTAAAAAACAAAGGCCTGAAGCTGAAAGCTTTTGGACTCACCAGACAAATTTTTTTTTTTTTTTTTTTTTGAGATTATATACTTCAAAATGTTAAGATTGCCAAGGACCAGCATTTTACAGCACTGTAAAGTTTCTGATAAATTCTCTGGCCAGCTTTGAGTCAGTGTTTTGACCATTCTAGTTCACGCTAGATAGTTTATGGTCTCTCTGAAGGCTTGTCTGCAGGCTCATTTCAATTGCTGAACTCTGGCATTGCTGGTGTTAACATATCAACTCAACAGAAGATGTTACAGGTGACAGGCTGTGCAATTTGAAAACACCATCCAGACTTGCAAAGATGGAAACATTGCTTTGGTAGTCATGACAATTCCTACTTGATCTAAGAACCAGAAGAACTTGGAGGGGAGACAGGTATCTCGGATGGGAAATCACGAGAATTTACACCATTTGTTTCCAAACTAGAATCCTAAGAATAACTGATCAGTTGTCACCTAATTTTGAAGACATCTCTGACTACTTTACCCTTGGTTTCCAGGGTGCACATGTGCTGCTGTCCTCATGTTCCACTCTCTGCAGAGTTGCTTTGTGAAACAGCAGCTCTGTTCATGTATAACTAAACTGGGATCCAGAAAGAAACAGTAATTTCATATTGATTATCTGAGGACAGTATCTAGAAAGACTTTCTCAGAGGACATCCCCTGTAGTAGCATCAGCCTTTCCTTATCTTTAAACTCTCTCCTTTTATAAAATTAGGGCTCAGTGACTAGAACAGTTGCTCACAATGTTGGAGTCAAAGGCTGGATCCCTTTTCAATGCTGATAACTTCAGTCCCAAGGACTAGGCCTGGCCCATCAGAGGCCTTAGTAAGTAGAGAAGTTAACACCGTCCCCCTTTCTGTTGAACCTTTCACAGTACAGGAAAGAATCCATGAGTCAGAAGTAGTCAGTTCTTATGGAATCATGGCCTGTATCATCATCTTGATTTCCTGCAAGGAATCAACCTCACTCAGTCCACTGAGTTTTGAAACTTTGTGCTTTAGACATCTGAACCACCAAGTCTCACCTGGAAGCACAAAGGCACCTTAAGAGGAGATTTTTATCTATAGTTACCCTCCAGGGAATCTATTATAATTCCAAGTGAAAAAAGGCAAATTAATTTCAATAGAAGGAGGTAAATGCCTTAATTTATAAGTATTCAACAGGGTTCTGCAAAGAGAAAGTGACAAGAGGGATATAGGCAGGGGCCTAATAAGGTGAGCCTGTTCCTGCAGTCCTTTTGGAAGAGGATGATGGTTGAGAACCCATTTTTTTATATTTGTTTTCAAACCTGTTTAACTAATGGCTGGCTAGAAACAGCAAACCTTGTGAGAAGGAAAAGAGACATGTACTAAAGAAAGTTAATTCCCTGACATTTTAAGATTCCATGCATTAATTTTTCAAGTATTTATTTTTGGAGAGAGAGGAGGTGGGAGGAAGAGGCTCTTGTTCCAGTTTTCTGCCCTGCTATTTGGAGACTTCAGGCTGAGAGTTAGTATGATATTTTCAGAGCCTTTCACAGGGATTTAGGAATGAGCATAAGCAAGAGCAAGGATGAAAGTTGTGGTGAATACCTTAAGGTTAATACTTTACTCCACTGTAAAGAATGTCTATGCAGATGGAAAGTAAAGAAATCAGAGGCACCTTTGGACCTCAGAGATCTGCTTCCTCCCTGTCATTTCTTTATGCTTTTCATTCACATCTTCACTCTATATAGATATCAGGGGACTAAAGAAGGTTGAAAGGTGACCTAAATATGCTCTGCTTTCTTACCTTATACTTCTGTAACAGGGGACTGAGAATGAAAATATGTGTGCTCTAGAAGATAAGGTAGATCCAAAAACCAACACAAGTATTCAGTTTGAAAGGGGAGTGCGAAAACATTTTCCGGGCAAATGTCTCAGTATCTGATTTTCAGTTCTGAACCTCTCTTTTCTAGTGACGTGTGCGAGTCATACAAAGAGAAAGGCTGATCAGAAATCTCTGCTCTGTGTAGCATTTGCCTTATCTGCCCAATGTTTCTTCTGTACTTATTTATATCTGTTTAGTTATTTTTTCTTTGCAGTACTGTGTGAAGCATTATTGCTCAGGTTGTGTGGCAGAAGAGTAATGCTTTTCATTGTCTTGCAATACATTGCCATTATTGGATGGGTTTTCACATATGTAGTTTCACTTTCGCTGTCAGAAAAATACCATGTGATTTTCTTGAAAATGTAAAGTACAGATTACATGAATGGTTTAGTCAGACCCAATTTACCTACCAAGATGAAGATTAATTGTGCTAGTTAAATGAGATTTTGGGGACATATATATTTATAATTGTATAGATAATATTTCAAGGATGGTTATTTGATGATTTTCCCTTTTCCATCTGAACATTTATGTCTGTATATGTTCATGGCAGGTGCATTTTGAACATTCTCTTTATTATTTTATTATTATGAGGAAAAACCATCTCCCATAGTAAGAGCTTTTTAAATAACAAATTCTGTTGACTGTTCAGACTGAAAAAACGCTGTATGTAAAACAAAACGAGCTACCAGTTAGTAGAAAACATACAGGACAGCGATATAAAAACTGTATATATGAGCAGATGATATAGATACACCGCATTATCAAAATCCAGTTTAACAGATCCTGTGGTGTATTTTGCAGCATGCTCTCTCTGACAAGGCCAATGTGAAAACATTCGATCCAAAGACAACCTGTTTGCAAGAATGCCTTATCACTACTTTCCAGGAAGTTTACTTTGTTTCAGAGAGTTTTGAAGAGGCCAAAGAAAAGATGAGGTAAATTATTTTCCTTGACTCAAAAATCTAATTTTCTCTTCTTTAGTGCCTGGGAAAAGAAAAAAGGGAAGTTAATTTTCTTTTTTTCCTTTCAGGGACTTCGCCAAATCCATCAATCGTCCCTTCTCTGTGTATTTCAATCCATATACGCAAAGCATTGAGATTCTGAAGGATACCAGGAGTATAGAAAATGTTGTCCAGGACCTCCGCAGTGATCTAAACACTGTATGTGATGCTTTAAGCAAAATGAACAGATATTTAGGGATTTGATATGTTTGGCACTGTGATTTGCTGTCAGTTGCTCTTTCTGTAGCCAGTTACATGAGATGGCTGATTTATCAGAGCCATCAGTTTTCCCTTTACAGCTTGGCCTGTGGCTTGCATTATTGTGTAGCTCTGTCTAACTGTAATGTGCAGACAAACCAAGGCAATGCTAATTTGTAAATGAAACATGGAATGTGGCAGAATATAATCATCAATTCTTCAGCACAATGTCATGTACAAGTATACTATTAAAAACTTTCCTGGCAACAGTTTGGTTTCTATAAAATGATTCACTTCAATGTTTAAGAAATGGTGTTGCTGATTTCATTAGGTCTGAGTTTATTTCTTCAGTATCCTTTCCCTTCCATAAAAATTCAGAAAAAAAATGTTTGCAACATTTTAAATTTTCTTTGTAAGAAAACATTATTTCTTTCTCTATTGGTAATTTTGGCTATATATCTGTTACAGAACTTAGTGTCTCTTGTGACTGAACAATACAATTTATGTACCAGTAGCTGTCAGAGATCAGAAAGGATATATATTAGTACTAAAAGGTCTGTGAAGATTATACATAATGAGAGCCCACAACTGACAAATGTTCAATGTGGCTGAGCAATTGCAACACACTAAAAAAACAGAAACCTCTGATAGTCAGAAACCTCTGACAGTTCATATGTTACCTGTGACAGTCCTGAGAGTGCTTCTTCTGAGATTGCTATCTGGAAATAAGAGATGAAGCACTTGTTTTAATTTCACTGTTTCATGCCAATCCAAAGTCCTTCTACATCCTTGTATGTCTTCTGCATTCCCTTGTGTCTTGAACTTAACTATTGTGTTTAAGGCAGTTTGTCTTTCCTCATTATTCTAAATTCAACCCTGACTTGGCCATGCTTGACTGGGTCTTACACTGTGCCAGTATCAGAACATATAAAAGGGTGAATATGGAAGTTGTTATTTAATTATGGCTGAGATGATTTTCAGTTACTAGAATATTTGTGGAGTGATTAAATCATAGGAAATCCCAAGCTTCCTTGCTTGTATCAGATGCAGGTAATGCCTGACTTAATAAACTCTAAGCTGGCAAGCTCTGACAGAAGTACAAGCTCTGTCTGGGGAGCACAGTGCAGAAATATTTGAGCCGGCTCTTATCTGGAAGTAATAATTATGCATGTCTTTCCTTTATCTGGGTTATTCTATTCTCCTATTAGCCAAGATAATGGAGAGTTGACTATATTGTGTGGACCCTTCTTAATGGAAGCCACATGGCTTATGCAGATCATGTCAATAAGGGTGAAAGTGTCACAGCTTGTCTACATATATGGAAAATAGGTAACTATTGGAGCTGCTCTCCCAGCCGAAAGGCTCGTGCAGAGACTCTTAAATATTGCTAGTAATTTCAGCATTAAAAAGGCACCACTTGATAGTACCAGCATATCCTTAAATAAGAGGCAATATATAAGGGTAATTTTCACAGGGATGTCTGCCACCTCCTCAAAGATAACTGTGAGATAACAGAAAAGGCTTTTTTTGGATAGTCCCTGCTGCATTCTAATGTTGCTGTTAATAGGGTGTGGGAAAATCTACTTTTAGATTCAACTGGTACTGCCGTTGGTACAAATGAAGAGCTGTTGAGTTATCCCATGGGGATCAGCGTGCTGGAGGAGTTTTTAACCTCCCAGCATTAGTGCTGACTGTTAGCTAGCACTTACCACAGAGGAATTGCTGGCAACCTTAGCAGGAAACTTTCTCCCTCTCTCTTTCCATGGAATCAGATGAACTCCTTGTAGCCCTTTCTGGAGAAAATGGGCTGTACTGAGATTTTCTTTAACCAGTCTGAAAAAAATAATTGTGCAAGAAATAGTACTTTGTTCAAGAACAGGCAAGGTATTGTTGCTTGCTTAAGTAAAATAAAGCCACAATAAGCAACAAAGATCCAAAGCTTGCAAAGTTACCAAGGCTTTCCCTTGAATCAGAATTAGGCAGGAAAACTTTAAATACTTATAATATCTGGATTTATACTTGACTTTTCTGAATAGCTTAAAATAAGAATTCCATAGCAGTAAAACAATAGAAGCATATCTTTGTTTTGTTTTGTGCTGTTAGCAAGTAAATCTTATTATGGATTAGGGAGAAACCCTTGAAATCCAATAGTCATTCTAGGACTAATGATGGCAAGGAAACTGTCTGCAGTGAAGATATAATGTCAATGACACAGAACATTGTCAAAGGATAATGGGCTCCCACTGCTAGATATAAGCTTAATCCAATGATTTTATTTCTATTATACAACATGATTAAAAATAAATTAACTATAATGGGCTAAGGAATAATAGTGATTTAGAGAGACAATCACTCATTGTTCTTACATGGCAAAGCTGCCATCTTACAGGCTGCAGAGCAAACTGGCTTTGGGCTTCAGCCAGTCAGGAGCCAGGACTGGGAAGGAATGCTTTAAAAAGTGCACTGTTGCACTTTTATGAATTGCATAGTTTCAGCTTAGCTGAAATTCTTCTCTGTGGTTTTTATTAGCAAATTAAGATCAGCCATGCAGCAATCTCCTTGGATGACAAGCTCATTTAGGCATAATGAGGGAATTATTGACAGTTATCAAATTACACTAACATTTTATTTGGAATGGGCCATATTTATATGTGGTACTTGTTTAGCTTTAGTGAGCTGGACTCTGGAAATTGGACTTCTGGCTTAGTCTCATTTATTTCCTGTGTAATTCTGAACTGATGCTTTATGGGTCTGAGATATATATGCACTTGCTTTGCCTGCACAGAGTAAATGGGCCCGAGCTTAATGAATGTAAACCATTGCAGTGTTTACTACCATGCAAAGCCTAAAATGAAAAACAACACTCTGAGACATGACAGCAAATACAAATACCAAATTTCATTTGCACACCAAGACATGGTTCATGCATTTCATTTAATTTGCTCAGTAGCAGGGGTGGAATGAGGAAGGTGTTAACATAATATATTGCATTTTCCCTCTCCACTCTTCAAGATCTGTTGGGAATCCTGTTTTAAGTTTGGCCCTAAAATGCACTTTCATGAAATAAGGTGTATTTTCCTTTCCTCTTGTTAGGATATCTTAATGTGATGGAAAAAATTCCAGAAAGTTATTGTACTGTAATATGTATTTAATGATGTGCTGTAATGGATTACAGAAAAAAAAAATTTCACATGTTTGAAAGGACAGCCTGGCTCTGAGATCTAAAGATGCTGAAGGCTTTTACCTACAGGCTGCTGGTACAAATCCAGTCCAGTCAGCAGTTACTGAAAGCTATCACCAGCCAGCAGCAGCTTGGCTTCTGTGTGATGAACTAGGAGGCTGTGATTGCATAGTTTGGAGTAGAGGAGACTGAGGGGAGATGCGATAACCTTTATCAAACACATAGAAATAGGTGCGAAATGGAGAGGACAAACTGTTCTCCAGCTTCAAGAACTAATGGACTTAAATTGCAGGAAAGGAGCATTAAGTTATGTAACAATGAAACGTGGGGGACATTGCCTGGGGGGACTGCAGGGCCTCCATAATTTTTCAAGAGAACAGTTTAGGCTGCTGTCTCTCAGGAGAGAGGCTGACACTGTCAGTCCCATCTTGAGACCAAAGGAGAGGCCATACAGTAATGTCTTGAAGTCCTAGCCTGGAAAAGGCTTCAGACAGCTCAGAAGAGCAACAATTGGTCAACAGCCACCACTGTGGAGTATTTATATATCAACTGCACTTCTGTATCCTCCTTCAGTCTTTGACCAGCCCTAAAGAGTGGCTCTTCATCTTTCTGTCTTTCCTTAGGGAATGAATAGGATCCATGGTCTGAGTGTAGCCCTATATATGCTGACTGTGGTGCTCTATTTCAAGTTCATCAGCCATTTGGGAGAACTCTGTGTGTGACTCACCTGCTAGTTACAGCTGCCAGAGGCAGAAGACCAAGAGTGAGCAACCAGCATTTGTAGTTTTTACAAACAAGGTTTAAAGCTGCTCAACTTCAAAAGCAAAATAGAATTTTGTATTTCATTCTGTGTGTGCCTGCATTTGAGTTGTCAGGAACACAGTGTGCCCTTGAACACTCTAGAGAACTTGGAGCTCTTCCAAGCTGCTGAACTTGAGAGCTCCAGCTAGACATCAGCCTTGTGTCTTGGTGGAATCTGGGCACAGAGCAGGCTGCTCTCCTTAAGTACCCTGATTTCCAAGGAAAAGGAACCCACTGATGTAGTCCAGAAGGGAACTTTGGTTTAGCCCCTGCTGTAGTTTCCCAGGGAACTTGGGGACTGCACCTGCCTAGTGTCACATTAAGAGCTAGGTAAGGATCAGTGCAATGCTCTTCTACTCAGTTTTCCCAACCTGGAAACTTTTCTTCTTGTTTTATCAGAACAGTCTATGTCTTTTTAGAATTATGACAGCTTCCCTTCTATCTCAGCAGGACCCATGATCATGTTTCCAAATAATTTGTGAAGGGAGTTATTCTGCTGTATTTATATAATGGCTATGCTCTGTTGTATCAGTCACTGCAGCGCTGGAGATGTTTCATGGACAAATTCTTGCCCTCTCAGTGAAGAGTTGGACAACAATGACAGATTTCTCTTATGGGCTTCAAAGTGTGTTTGAGACAGGACTCTAAGAGAAAAGTCTTGGTTATACTAGAAATTATTGGCTATTAAAAATATATGTCTCAGGAAATAAGTTACTAGAAATGAGTACCTCCAGTTGTCATACCAAAGGCTGTAGAGATGTCCTTGGCATTCTTTTTGGTAATTTCCTGTAACTTAAATGAGCTTGAAGGCTAAACAATGAAATCCTCAATTGAAATGCTCTATGAAACGTCTGTTATATTTTGTATGTGGTCCTCTAGAAAAGGTTAGACAAAAAATAATCTAAATTTAGTAATGTCTATTCAAAACAACTATATTTAGTTTTAAAAGACCCTCCAACACCTCAGAGTAAGAATTCATATTTCTTTGCCAACTGCTGAGATGTTAAGGTAAGACTGAAAAGAAGTGCTGGCATCTACTTGAAATTTGGGCCAGAGGGTACTATTCAGGTGGAATAAGTGTGAAATGGGTTATACAGTCCCATATTTTGAGATGCAAGTGGGTGATGGATATTCAGGTGGACATTTTTTTAATGTAGTCAGAAATCTCAAATGTCCAGAAAAAATAATGGAGAAGAAGCTGCCATTGCCACACTCCATCTTTGGAGGGAAAGAGTTGAGTTTGTGAAGCAGCAGGAGGTAGATTCAGTCCATGTTAAACTGGCACATGACGTGAAACACAACCCAAATACGCCTACATCACTGGCTCTGTGTGAGCTCCTGTGTCAATACAATCCTGATAACAGAGCAGCAATAAAGCACTCTAGAGCCAAACAGCCCTGCTTTCCCATAGGAGAAAATGTGGGTCATTTGAGACCAGCATGACAAAAGTAAAATCACTTTTATTTCCTATAAAATGTTTTAGAATATGATATTATTTTATTTTTGATGAGAATTATAAAGATATATGTTAATTATTGAATGGTTGATGCTCTTAGTATTTTCTGCCTTGAACTTTTCTAGTTGTCACCAAACTCCCTACCCAGTCTTGTTACTTTACATGAAAGTAGAGTAATGCTGAAGATGTGATGCTGCCACTTCCCAGGGCTTTACTGTTGATGGCTACACTTTGTGCTGCCCTCCCTCAGCACCCTCCTTGCAGTGAATTGCAAACCTCAGAGATGTGAATAAGGTCAGTTAATAAATGAGTTTAAGGTTATACACACAGTGGATTTGCCACTCCAGCAGAATTTCTCAGGAGGATTTATTTGGTTGAGTTCCCTTTTAATGATTAGCCCTCTAGATCACTTGAAGGTGGAGTTTGAAAAAGCAAGCATCTCTCATCAGATAGGAACCAGGGAGTCAAAATCTCACTGCTGCAAAGCCAGCACACATTCCAAGACATGTTTTAGTGCCAGCATCAGTCAGTTCAATTGGAATTAGCTCAAAATAGATTTTTTACTTGTTGAACTGAAAGGCTACATTTTACCTGCAGGTCTCAATCCAGTCACTGTTTTCTGAGACAGATCCATGTCTGCAGGAGCAGGAGCTACAGCTGTAAGTCAACCATGCAAAGCCTGTTCCTTACTTAATTTGCAGACATTTCAAAAACCAAAATGTTGTCTCCAGAATAAAACTGCAGTGTGCAGAAGGTGAAGAGGCAACACAGTCTGCTGTTTTCTGAAATGTCATTCACTGCTCCTTCCCAATGCTGGTCATCACAGTTCCTACATCCAAGGGAAGACTCAGCCTGTGCTAATTGACAGGGGCAGAAGTTACAAAGTTGTCTAAATCCCAGAGAAGAGTTCCTGCTCCAAGCTTCTCCTGAGGCCTCAGAAGGCCATTGCTTGTCTTCTGTGAATTGTTTGTACAGAGTAACTCCTCAGGCTTTGTCTGTGGGTGTCTCTGTAGTGGGATCACTTAACACATACTGTCATATGTACAGTGAAGGTACTAGAGAGAGGTTGGCAAGTTCCAAGAATTTTATTCCATAGCTCTCCTTTTCAAATAATCTCATAGGCTGTTGCTTTTTAAAAAAACAAGCAAAATAGAGGCCCACAAGCACCATCCATCCATGCCTCCATCCCACTGTGGTCCTTGGGCAGGTGTTCTGTAGGGCATCATGCTTGACTGTCCCTTCTCTTCTCTGAGGCCAGTAGTGGATCTGAAGGGCTGCGTGCACTGTCCCTGCTGTGCCCGCCCAGGGTGTTTCCCCAGTGGGACACTGCTGTGTGGAGGTGGGAGACCTTGTGCAGCTCCATCGGGGAGTACAGTGTGGTAGTGCACAGCTCTGAGGTAGTAAGCCCAGCCTCACTGCTGGAGTGAAGCCTTCCAGGGTGCTCAGTGGGGCTAATACAATCTCTCTTGCCTTTTTCAAAGGCACAATTGCTTTAAAGTCCCAAGCTTAATGCTTCGGACTAGAAAAAGCCAGTGATGCCTTCAGACTAATAAGGAAAGGGCATGGGCAACTGTGTGGTACCTATAGGAAAATATTGATTTTCTCATCACAATGTCATCACAAAATCTGGCGTACAGACAATGTGGGGTTCATATGGATTCAGTTTTGTTACACCATCTCTCAAAAAGCTCAGGAGAAACAAAAGACTGTCTGTTTGCAGCTGGACAGGCATAGGGACCTCTATTTAATTCTCTATTTTCTTGACATTACCTTATTTCCAGTGGGGAGGAAGAGCACTGTACTCATGAATGCTGTGTAAAAGCTGGTGCATTTTCACTGAGTGATAGCTTGGTCTGTCAAAGTTAGGAATGAAAACATGGTTAGAGGCAGCAAATTAAACCTCAAATGTAATGCCTCTGATTTGCAGGAGGGAAAGGGGAAGTGCTAAGTGAATATAGGAAATTGCAGCATTATGCGTTGTGAGAGCAATTCTTTCCATCCTTGTAGCTAATGGACTGAACAGAAAGTGAACAATTTATTTCATACAATGATTCACCAACACTTTGACAGGGTTTCCAATTCTGAGCTCAGTTTCATGTTCAGCTCCCTGTTTACTAGTGAAATAGTACAATTATCTGTCTACCTCTTACACTTTGTAAGCAGGCAAGGCTGCAGGATCTGAAAAGAATAAAAATAACTGTATAAATCCTGAATGTTTAAGGCTGGAGGGAAGAGAAATGAAGCAAGTGTTATCTTTCCTGCGGTCTATTGGAACATTCCTCTAAAAATAAAGTTAAATTCCCAGGGAAAATAGGTCCAAAAGAAAAATGCCAATGGAACTCAGTTTTCAATTTCTATTTAATGTTTCCCCCATCTAGGTTTGTGAAAGGAAATCACAAAACATTTCTCGTTTGAGTCCACTTGTCAAATTGTCGATAGTAAAGTAGCCAGAACTGTTACAGCTGAATTGGTCACATAAAACTCTGGTGAAAAAGGGATGCTTCTCCCAGAGGCATTTAGTAAATGTGCTAAGCTGCTTTACAAGACAGGATGACATTTTTCTGCCTTTAACCCCGGTTTTATTGAGAATAGAAATCACTTCGACTATGAGGAGTTTCCGTTTTTAATCTCAGAATGTTTGTGAGCCAGCCCTGACTGCACACCTCTTGCTCATGGGATCAATGTGTTTGAATGGAGCAGCCTCCCAGAAATGCATAATTAGTTACTTGTTAAGTTTGATTATTTCTGATATATTGATGTTTATCAAGGCTATTTGGAAGGATATTCTGGACAAATATATTTTAGAAGTCCCAAAGTACAAATTCAGTAGAACTTTTAAAATCCAGTGAGTATCAAAGGGTTGGTGAAAAAAGATAATGGCTATAAAAATGAGTATAAAAGCTGTTAATAAGGATTACAAGATGAAAATTTGAGGATTTAGGAGTCTTATTTCAAATTGCATAGGTAAAATAGAAAAAAATAGAAGTCAGTAGCAGCAATTACCTGTTGTAGCCCCTTTGGCCAGATGGTGACAAGACTGTCACTTCATGGAAGAACCTGAGTCTATGGCATTTGCTTAGCATAAAATATGAGTAGAAAGTTTATGCTAAAAATGCTGTTAGTCTGAGAGTCACTTAAATTGATGGTGGCAGCAGCATTTAATGTGGGGGCTGAAGTCTGGGATCTGGCTGAGGAGGTAGGGTGGGTAGCAGTGGGCAGCTGCCTTTGTTGGGAAGGGCATCCATCAGTGCCTTCAGAGCCCCTAAAGTGCAGGAATTTCATACTGCTGTTTTGCACAGTGTTCCAGGAGACTCAGGAGGGAACTTTATATAACAGGGAGAAAATATCTGCTTTTTGGAGGGACAGACAGTCCTGCATGACTTTGGCAGGGGAGAGAAATGTAAGATTATCAATAGCAGAAGAGTTCCCTAATCCTACCCTGGTAAGGAAAAAAAAAAATCCTCATTAAAAAATCCTTATAAATCCTTAAAAATTCCTTGCAAGTCCTAAGCTGTGGGTACCAGTGTCTATGCACAAGCCCAGTTCCAGGGCTCCCTTGGTGACACTGGGGGAGAGGGAGAGAGGTGTTGGGTTAAATGTCTGCTGAGTCTCTGTGTGAGTTCTCTGCTGCTCTTTCTGGAAGCAGTGCTCTGGGTCTGGGTTTGCCAGGCAAGCAGCAATGCTGGCTTCATGGATGAGATTTGCACTGGTGCCATTAATCTGCTCCCTGTAAAAGAGAGAAATGCGGCACTCTTCTTGAATTACAGGATTGAATATGGGGCAACAGGAACAAATTCAAATTCGGTGTTTACTACAGGGTGAAAAGGAACATAACCTGTGAGTGCTTTTCTCTGTAAAGTTAGTCCTGGGTACAGCTCCTGCAAATGTAACATTAGCTCGTGCCCCCATTCAGTTGGTTGGCTCTCACTGTCTATCTTTCTGACTTTATCAAGTTTCAGGCAAAGCTTGGCAGTTGTCTGAATTTAAGTGAAATCAGCTATTTTGTTAGCTCTGAAATAAATCACATATCTGGAGGAGCAGGAGAAATCTGCCTGAAGAAATCTGTGATAGTCCTTGGCAGTACCTCTTTGAGCTAAGAAGCATATATTATGGTGGCTCTGAAGCTGTCTGGGCAGAATTTGCACAAAACCATTGCTGTGACTTAGGAGCTACAGCAGATTTCTCTGTATTCTCTTAAATTCCTGAGTGTTGGCTTTCTACTGGGCATGGTATAAAGGCAGAAATCACAAACTGGGGAAAAAATGTTTCCCCTCTCTTGGTAAGCAATTGGTGCAAACAGAAAACTTCCCTTTTCAGCATCAGCAAGTTCAAGAGACTGACTGCTCCACTTCCCTGGCACTCTCATCTCAGAAGCTGGTGTAAACAGCACTTGTTTCCTGTGATTCCCTGTAGCAACCTTATTTTCAGTTGCCTGGAGCATGGTGCAAGGTGACTTGTGTTTCCTTTTCAAAAGATGGCTTCATCTTTGGTACTGCAGAAAGAACCTTACTTTCCCACAGATTTGTGAAAATGTTGTTTGGTATGATACCAGAACATCTAGTTTCACACATTTATCTAAATGCTTCATTCTTGGACATTTCACAGTTCTGGGTCATGTAAAATCCTAAACAAAAACTAATCTATTTTTGGTCTTTTTAGAAGATTAAAGCAAACAAACAAGCTGCCCTCTTTTCCTTCAGTGTTTAAATTGCCATTTGCCCTAATTAATCTTGTGCATGGCTCCTTAGCTAGGCAATATATTTTTTCGGTGTGTGTATGTATGTACATGTAAAATAAGAAGAGGCCAGATTATTTTGTGAGCAGATTTTTCCATGTTCTCCTATGTCTCAATTGCTGCTTAGGGTTCTAAGAAGCTGCATGCGTGGTTCTCATGCAGAAAACAGAGCAAACATAATGTAACTAACCCATATTGACTACCAGATGCCTCAAAGTGTTCAGGACTTGTAGTAAAATACTGTTTTCTTTGGTCTGTCTCCACTCTGCCTTCTGATGCTTTTCCCTTTGATGCCCTGTGACCTCACTGCAAATGTGATGCCTTCTGCTCAGTGCTGTTGGACAGATGGACAGTGGTGCCAACAAGGAATCTCAAGAGCCAGCCCACTAGACTCTCGCTTGTCATTCCTCAGAAGGATGGTAGCTGATCAGCTAAAGCTAATGGTTTCTGACAAGTGGTTAACTAGACTTAAAGAAATACTGTCTCTGTGAAAACAGTCTTCAGACAGATATTTAAAACTGCACTTCTCTGTCAGATACAAGTGTTGGTAACCGTACTTTGCCAGCTGATCACATCATAATTACAATTACTGTCCTAGCCCAGAGAAAAGGCTCAGCTCATTGGTCCAAGTATTGATTAACTGGTGCAGTCAAGATTACTTTACTTCACAGAAGAGTGATAACCAATAATAGTTTTACAATTACAGCCTGGAAAGTAAGGTGATGAGAGGCTAGATTGGAACTTCAATAGATAAGGAGAGAGGCACTGTTTATATAATCCTGAAGATCTTACAGCTCTTTGTTAAAGGAGGTAATTAACCTGAGGGAACCACTGATGACAGGGAGTGGTTCATGTCCTTGGGTTGTGTGTAGAGAGCTCTCCCTGTGGGAATCCTCAGAGCAAAATATTTAGCTGACTGAACAGGGTTGATGCATGTGTGAAGGTGTAAGGAGGCTGTATTTTGTTACTGTGAAACCATCAAATACAGCCATAACTGCAGACAGGGTGCATGGCCTTTTTGTTCCTACTGCCTGCCTGGTCTTCTTGGGCAGGAGTGGGAAGGAGAGGCTACAGCACGAGGTGGTACCAGGACGTCCCTCTTCTCTCCTCCTTCTCACGTGGATGAGGGAAAACTTAAATTCATTTGAAACAAAATTTTGTGTGGAGCAATAAAATTTTGCAGAAGAAAACAGCAAGTCAGAGTTTATAGGGCTGGTGCTAGTTTATTCCTAAGAGTGAGCTGCAGCTTTAAGAGTCTAACAGTTCCTTCAGCCTAGCAAGCAAATCCTGTGAAAATTCTCCCACTGTGGAAAAAGTTCAGAAGAATTTTCTCAGTGCTTTGTATGTCAAAGCCCAAAGTCCAAAGGCCAGGTCACTTTGTCCTGCTCTGAGATAGTTCAAATCTCTTGGATTAGCAGAGCTTCCAGAAAGCCACAGATGGAACCTCATTCTCCTGAAGTTCTGGAGGCAGTGAAGCAGGACATACAGCAACGATACAGCTTTATTGATGAAAAAATTATTATCTGAAGTCAGTAGTTCATATATCCTCAATCTCTTTGACCCCATTATTTAGACTTCAGCTAATTTCAAAAGTCTGTTCCATAGCCAGTCTGTTCCAAAACACTGTTTTTGGAAAAAGCCAGTTCCTCTGCTGTTCATGGATCACACGGCAGGAATGTGACTGCTCCTACTGAATAGCAACTGCCTGTGGGCAGTGTGTGTGTGCTTGTATTCCCTCATACAGCCCACGCTCCACACAGGGCCGTATTGGTTTATGTAAATTCATGCTAATGTCAATCTCTATACATGTGGGCATATTTCACCCATCTGATAAGGATTAAGGGACACACCCCTTGCTACATACTTTATATTCAAACAACCTGGGGTTAATTTGATGCCAGGAGAACAGCTTTTAATTCCCCTTCTCAAGGTATTAAACTACCAACATTAACTTTCTGTGCTCAGCTCTTGGGGTCTGCAAGGAAATGGTGTGAGCAAATTTGATAGCAGGTGTATTGGCATGTGAATGTAAATTAGGTAGAGAGCTGTAGGCAAAATGAATATCAGGCTAAGATGTATGGTGATTTACAAAGGAAAAAATTGAACCAAATTAAGCTCAAGCTATTTTTTTTTCCCTCATTGTGTTGATAGTTTGGGTGTTTGGTCTGTATCTGTATGTGGGCAGATTGTTTGGAAATAGTAGGTGATGAGTTCTTTTGTTAATGAAAATGTGGAGGGCTCTTGTGTCCCACTCTTAAATGTAAAATCTCATTGCCAGAGCAAGTCTTACCATTGATTAGATTTATTTCTCTTAATGCTCTGTTTTTCCTTCCTTACCAACTCTCCCTCAAATTCTACAAAAAGATTCAGGCCTTCAGTTTCAATTTGGGTGCATAATCTGGTGGTGTTCTTTTTATTTACAGACTATTGGTATTGACTAGAGAAATGTAGATAAACAACAATCTGCCCAACTCACAGATACCGTTTGCATGCCTCCCCTTTACTGCTGCTGCTCTTTAGCACTTCACTACAAAAGCTTTGTTAGATTTTATGGGGTATTTATAAAAGTCAAGAGATTCCGGAGAATTTTACCCTTCTATTCAAGCTAAGGTAAAATATATCAAAGCTTGCAGCCCTTTTCAGCAAAATCATTGCAAGCAGGTCCTGCCCTTTCTTAAATTGGTAAGGCGACAGCTTGAGCTCATCCTTTGAGTGCCACTGTGACAGTCTGATCACCTGGGGAGAGTAGTGTCTTACAGACAGGCAGATCCCAAGCCATTTTAGTAATTATAGGTGAAAACAGCTTGCCAGTGCAGATTCTTGAGTGCCCAAGGCATGTGCTTACAGTAGGAGCCTTCCCAACACCACTTCTGCATTCAGTGCTTCTGCAGCAGCTTGTCCACGGGGCCCCTGGAGACAGCATCTTGTAAATAGAATAATCAGGGGATAATAAGTGTAATGGACAGTAGTTTTGCAAGCTCCTGACCAGCTGGAGTAGAGAGACCCCATGGTGGCTAATGCAGCTACATGATTGTCAGGTGCTGGCTGAGCAGCTAACCAGGCCTTTCACAATTGCAAACCAAAGTAATGTTCCTTCTACTCAAAGATTGTGTATAATGTTTCTTGATTACTTCTACCAATAAATTTTCATCTTCCATCAGCCTAATCTTAGCTGGTCATTGCTTTCATGAGGCAGTGAAGTTCCAATCTCATTATGGAACAGGGAAGCACATACTGTCAACCTTAATATCAACAGCATTGACATCAGGTTGTCAATTTTCTGTTCGTGTAGGAGTTAAAGTGGCAGCCCATTGGTAGGACAACAGGACTTTTTCTTCAACAGGACTTTTCCTGAACTTAGTTATCAATGTCAAAGCAGAGGATGCAAAAGTGTACTTTAAGTGAGGTGTAGACGCCTAAGTCAAAAAGCACAGAAAATGTCACCTCCTTTCCTATTTACACACTGAAGGTGTTTGAATTCCCTAAGGGTCCCAAGGCTTGACTTTGGCATTTTCCAGTGCCTAAATCTCTGGAAAAACACAGAAGTCTCATTATTAGGACTAGGAAATTGCTTAGGTTCAAATGGGATTTCCAGTCAGGTATCTCCCTTAGCAAGTCTCCTGAAAGTCATGAAGGACTTGATTGGAACAGAAGTACTAATTTCACAAAATTAGGAATGTGTGACCCTTCTTTTTTAAAACTCAGGCAGGGAAAATCTCCCTCCTCCTCCAAATACAGTAGCAGTCTGGAAGCAGAATTGACCAAAGGCATAAGAGGTTTTCTGCCTAAAGCAGGAAAACCCAGCTCTGCGTATCTGGGCTGGAGATCCCAGCCACCAGTCTCTGCTCTGAACTTGGGCTCTGTGGATTCAGAACTGGAGGGAGCAAGATGAATTCTGATGTTAGGATAGAGTTACTTGAGTTTTCTCCTTTACCTTTACTATCACTGTTTAGAGTGAATATTCCTCCCAGAGGTACTGTGGAAATTTGAATTAGCATGGACACTATCTTTCCCTGATTAAAAAAATTAAAAATTTCTGGATGTTCTAACTGCAATGTGTCCATCAGCCATTTGATGAGTTAACAAGGCTGATATGACTGCATCGCAGAGCACCAAACCTAAGCTTCTGTTAAAACAAGTGAATTTCTAATTAATAAATTTCCTTTTGTTTGCCAAGATAATCTTCCCATACTCTCACATAATGCTGTCTGAGTCTGCAGACAGCTTTATCAGAAAAGGGTGAACCTTTCCAGACCAGACCATTCACCTCAGTGGAGTACCAACCTCTCATTCAGCTGTTTCACTCAGTATCTCTGCCACTTGTGTTGCTGGGTGTTTTATCTGAAGGTTTGGAGGGGCATGCAGGGTAGGAAAGCACAGGAAAGAAGAGCAATATCAGAGAAAGGAAGGCCATCCATGCATCCATGCAGCCATCCTCTGCATGTTGCTGATGGATTAAACCCCTCTGGTGACAGCAGAACAAACGGGGGCTGGAGATCTGACCAGCTCATCCATCACAACCTCCCATCAGAGCAGCCTTCACATATTCCACTGCTGTTAAAGGTAGAAATCTTTCCCCAACACCAGCTGAGATCATCCTTCCTGCAGTCTGGGCTGGCTGTCTCTTGTCCTTCTGCCTTGTCCCAGTCTTTCTGCTGCTGTAATTTGAGCCATCACAGAAATTGGTGTCAGTGAGTATTGGAATACCCTGAGTGCTGCTAACCGGAGATGTTGGTAGTGGTGCACCCCTGCAGCTCCCTGGAGGCTCAAGTCTTCTGTCTTCCCTGTATCCAAAGAGCAGTCTGCATGTGCCCATGTCTCGATCGCAGTGGCTCCTTCCCTGCCCAGGTTCTTCTACAGAAAACCTCTCCTCCCCCACTCTCCTCTGGATTTGCCCTTACCTTTCTCCTGAGGGTTTCAATACATGGCAGTCAGACAGTCTTCTCTATGTTGCTTGAATGGAAGCCTTTGCTTTTAGTTTCCACTTTTTTCTAAGCTGTTCACTTGGTCTATACCCAGAAGTATGAAAGTGGTTACACTAATCTAGTCGCTTCTCTAATGCTTCAGGTGTGAATATTGTAACTTTGTGTGCTCCAGCTTTGGTACTTTGTTCTGGATGCATGACAGAGAAAAATTCAAGGCTATGCTGCAAAATGTTTGTCTTTCTTCTTTTAAGGCTAACAACTAAACCCTATGATTTTTTCCTCCTCTCCCTCTGTGCTGTAGCTTTTTCACACCTCTCCACTGAAGAACTCCTTCAGAAGCACTAAAAGGAGTCCCTGCTTCTTTGGATAAGAGGTGGTTAAAAAGGCACAGGACTGTGAGGGGGAGATGGAGCTATGGAGCTGAGCAAGGCTGAGTCAAGGCAGAGGAAGAGGCAGCATCAGCTGAAGTCAAGGAGAGGTAAGGGCCTGGAGGAATAGGGAAGGGAGGGCTGTTGGAGCCCGTCCTTCATTGACCCAATAAATAACATACATGGTAATAACAATAAATAATTTTATGAGGAGCTAGATATGCTTTTAAGGGGAAAAATGGTAGGGGGTGTAACTGCAAATTGAGGAGGAAAGCAGCTGAGATGGGTTTCCTTGTTGCCGTCTGTCCTCTATTTGGCAGCAGCTCATTTGTGAAAAAAGCAGTCAAGAGTAGTTTATGATGCTAAGACATTTCAGTGACTTACACTCAGTGAAAATCCTTGATGTTTCTCCTTTAGCTAGTTTTTTCTGCTTAGAGCTGAAAGAATTTCCCTGTCTTAGATCCTATTTTGTTAAACCTGGCAATCAGTAAAATCACAAGTTCCTTAAGAAAATCCTCTGGGCTTGTAAAGGGACATGTTCATTACCCTTGTAATTAGCAGGAAAACTGCATCTTAACAGGGCACTCAGTCCCCTCTAGTTACCTTCCTCACAGCTCCTTAATCAATATTCAGATTGTAAATTGCCACTATTTAATATGTGTTGTAGAAAACTCTGATTATACATCACTGTGAAATGCTAAAAGAGCTGGGCCATGAATATTTCCATCAACCTGTGTCTCTTCTACCCCACAGACTCCACTTCCGAAATACAGGTAATGCCTCAAAATGCAGTTTGGGTTTTGCTTTCAGTGGAGCTGATCCTTATGCGAAGGAAAGGTTACCTTGGGAACAAGGTTAAATGATAGGCTTATGGACCTACTCTCTTATTTCCCCTTTATTTTATGATGGAAATGTAAGATGTTGTGAATGGTTCATCATAACATATGCTAGCAGAAGCATGCCAAAAATAGCAATCTGAAGAAGCACACGGTATGTAACGCTTGCATACTTCTCAGAGAGTTAGGGAGATCATTGGAACAACACATGTCAGATGCTATTACTGTCATATTGCTGGGGCCATCTGTTAGAGGCCAAGATCAAGACCTGCTGCTTCCCTGGGAACAGCAGCTCCACAAAGGACTGTGGCAAATTAAACTAAATCTGCTCAGGCCCAGGGAGTTCATCTAAGGGATTTTCTTGTTTTGTTTTGAGATTTCATCAGGGATAAACCCAGCAGTATATTTTGGATATTACTCCAGGGGAACTCTGAGGAAAGGCTTTTTAATTATTTTTTTGTTTGTTTGTTGGGTTTTTTTTGAGGGACTAAATTGCAGGTCCAAGATGAGGACCAAATTGCTAGGACAGGATATGCACATTTGCACTCACAGTTGTGCTTCTTGGGAAAACATGTTCATAAGTTAAATTCATACAAATATGCACATGAAATTCTTTGCAGCTACTGAACAATAATTTGACAGCAACCTGGAGCTGAATACGACAACTGATTTATGCAGTTGACTACACAGACACAAATTTTTAAAGCAAAGACTTTTGGAATTCCATATGGAATTTGGATGCCAGTTCCTCCCAGTGGTCTTCAAAATCTCAGCTAGGATACCAGTAAATGTATTTATTAGAAGTGAGATTAAATTCTATGCAATTTGGATCCACAAGGAATTTTGCTACTGGAGGCAGTAGGCTGGATTTCACACATACGCTTACTGTATCAATATAGCTACTCACACACACATATATCTATTCATATACATATAGATAGATGCTTTCTATTAGCATAATGTATTAGCATAATGGCACAGTTTTAGTTCTGCTGCATTCATACAAATTTATGTAATGGGCATATGTTTTACTGACGTGTTTCATAACAGTTCTAAACAATGTCCTTGCTGACACCAGAACACAATACAATTAAATGTATTGATGTGGAAGATTGGAAGTCTCTGTTATGATGACAGACATGGTTCAAATGCCATGAAGTGGGAGGAGTTTGCAAATGTAGGAAAATGACATCATAGATCTGGAATATTGTTGTGGAGGTTTTGTTTTTCTGCATGTTGGTGAAAGACTTGGACCCAGCTCCTACCCATTCTGTGCTTTCCACTTAGTGGAGGAACTTGCACCACAAAAAGCTTCCAATGTTTGCTTTAACTCTGCTACAGAAAGAGGTTCTGTTTTGAAATCTCAGGCTGTGCTGCAGTAAAAGAATTCTCTTCCTAAGGACTCAGGATATTCACAGTGAGTGCCTCATTCTGCTCCTGGAGGAGCCCAGCACAACAGGGTGCAATAGCAGCAGAGACCTTTCCAGAGTGGAGGAGGATACAATCTGGTACTAAAATAAGGAGAGTGCAGTGGGGACTCTGCAGGGCAGGAGGGAGATGCACAGGGAAGAGAGAGGACTTCTGGGGATTCCTGGCTGGCAGCACCTTGTCATTCTCCTTGTTGGCTATTTCTGTATTTTTACCCAATGTCTGTTTCATGTAAAATCTGTGGATGGTCCTTGGAGTTAGAGTAGGATCCAAGTCTCCTTTTCCAGGACAACATTCTGACTGGCAGGATAGAGATCTGAAGTTTATTAACTACACCTTCAGCACCTTTTGCTTGTGGAGGTCAGATGCTGGAGAGAGGACAATAACTTTATGCTCACAGCAATTTTATAATCTACTGCTGTTCCGTCCTCTGGGTCTCTTGCAGGAAGCTGGTGTCAGAAAGATGCTGCTGCAGCTTTTGCCAGCGAGGAGTAATGATCCCAAATGCAGCACCCTCTGTACACATATCACTGTCTGGGGATGCTAACATTGCAAACTGATTATACACTTCAAAAGTACCTAACAACCTTCTATTTATTTCCTTTGCAGGAGAAATTCCCCAAGTAGGTCTGTGTCAGTCCTCCCGACCATTTCTATTCATTGCATTGTTCAATCAGAAGTGTTAAAAATACATTTTTGGAAGCTTTGTTTGATTGAAATTCCTCATGTCCAAATTAATTTGGATGAGTTGGAAAGCTATTAATTCTTTGGAGGAGGGAAGCAGGGTGGAATTGAAAGATGGCATGGCAGTTTTGGAGCCAAGCAAAGGGTGTATTTGCAAACTACAGGTACTGTAGAGATATTTCTGACCCCTGAGAAGTTCTAATCTAAAAGGGAAGCTTCCATAATATGAAATAACCTCCCCTTCCCTCTCTCTCTGGGTTTAATCTGAGTATTATTTGGGGTAGAAGCAATTTTCTGATTTTGAAACTTGTGCCAAATGACAAGCTCCCAGGACAGGGCATTTCAGCTCACTGAGACTGATGTTCTTGTCACTTTTACTGCCACCTCCAGCACAAATGGGCAGCAATGCCAGTTTCCCTGAGCAGCTGCTGGCATCTGCCACCAAAATGATCTCTGGGGGAATCCACCAGCAGACTGACTCCAGCTGAGAGAGCACACAGCTTCCAGCATCTCCATTCTGGGGCAGGTGTGCCAGTAGTCAGGATGACCGACCTCTGAGGACTGTCTTGCATTAAGCAAAAGCTTGAAATGTGTGTCTGGCACATTTTGGGTGGTATTTTTGGACTAATATGTGTTTCCGTCTGGCACATTTTGGGCTGCAAAGGGTGGTATTTTTGGACTAATATGTGTTTCGACAATGTGTTCAAACAATTCTGAAGATTTCCCACAATCTAAGCGCTCGTGTTACCTCCTTGCTGGCACTTTGGAGTATTCTCCAATTTAATTTAATATCTTGCCTGTGTGTGACCAGAAAAGCTTCCAAAAATGGTTCCACTTTTAAATTCATAGAAAAAGAATAGTCAATTCTTAAATGATCTGACCAGCACTGAGGCAATTTCTATATATTTCAAAGTAAGTGGTAATAGAGAACCTTCATAAAGCAAACCCTAAACCATCCCAAACTGTGCTTTTCCATGAATGAATTCCATCACAAAAACTGCCTGCATGTGGACTGCAGGAGCTGAAACACAAGATGTGTTAGCACAAAGGCTGTGTCCAATCTCAGTCACAACACACAGAGAGGGTATTGCTAATCCCACTGCCAGACACTAAGTAATTTCTTACAGGAAGTGGTTTGTTCAGTCCCAGCAGCGAAAGAGGCAGTTCCACCATAGGGGCTATCCAATTAAGTGCATTTTTTTCAAGAAAAGATGTAAAAATATTTTCCTTCATAAGCCTGAGCTTCAGCTGTGTATCTCTAGTGACGCAGTATTTTCGTTCTGCTTGGCTTTTTGTAGTGTTTCATGATGTGACAGGTTTCAAGTATTTAGTGATTGTAAGATTAAAATATGCAGTGTAAAGGTGGCAGAAGTATAATGTGTTTGTTTGTTGCTTTCTTGCTTGATTTTCCTTAGGTTAGAAGAGGCCAGAAGAATTCAGATAAATCAGAGCTAAAATGTGTTTTTTCAATATTGAGGAAATAAAGACTTGTTTACACTTGGAATATTCTTTAATGTAGGCAACCCTTGGAGTAATAGTATATATGGGGGAGGCTGAGGCTGGAGCTATTTCTCCTAAGGGAATTGTGAATTAATATGTGTTCCTCTCTTTTCCTCTAATTTCTCTCTGCTGGTAGGAAAAATTATACCTATAATGTAGCTTCAGTCCATGTCATTTAATATCCTAGACTGGTTCCCCCTTGGGATGTAGGGGAAGTGGGAAGAAGAAGTATATTTAGAAAAGGAGATGGTTTGTCAAGATTGTAAGAGCATTTTGGTCAAAACAAGACCCCTAAAATGCACTGGATTCAATCGAGATTATTAGAAAACATTTTTTAAAATGTTCTCTAGCAATTCTGTGCTGCTTTTGCCATGTCCTACGGTTTCTGGATTCAGGAGTGGAAAAATTACAGTTTGCCTTACCAAGCCATGTGAGAAATGAAGAGTGCCAAATAGCCTGTTCCTGCTGATGGCTGTCAGTGGGACCTCAGGGAGAGAGCAAAAGAAACTGGGTAAATCCCTAGACAGTCTTGCCAGCACCCAGCTCTGGTGGCCCAGCTCCTGCTGCTCTGCCTCTCGGGTGGGGAGCACCTCTCCTCCCTGGGGAGCTGATCTGGGGGTACATGTTGGCCTTTTGGGTCCTCTGTCACTCACCAACCCCTCTTTCCTCTGCCCATGTGCCTTTGGAAATGAGCTGCTGTGCTTCCCCCTTGAAGAGCAGCCACATGGAGAGGGGGCAGGTATTAAGCCCCTTTTTGGGCCTGAATCTTACCTGGTTTATTTGAGAAGAGGTTGTTGCCTTCCACTGTGCCAAATACCTGCTCCTGGAAAGCACCCAGTCACAAAGCTGTTCAACACACTCTCACAGTACTAGTAGGAAGACATTTATTCATTTTATCTGCTTTTTCCCCTGTGAAAGTAGTCCAAATACCTGAAGTGTCATTAGGAAAAGCAAGAGAAATACTGACAGTTCTTGTTTTGCAAATTGTCAAATGAATCCATTTCCCACCATTGCCAGTAATGTCTTTCATTACGGCTTTAATGAAATTGCATTGACATATTTATGGTCTAATAAAAGAAAAAAGATACCCTGTAAAAGAAGTTTTCAGAAGCTGAAATGTTTTAATAATGGTTTCATAAATTATTTTGATTTTTTTTAGTCATAAACTTTGGCAAAATGAGTGTCATATTATTCAAAACTGCTAATGAAATGGTCTCTGGACGGTGCCATTTAAAACCTGTAAGATGTATTTTCTCCTGCCTCTCCTTTAAATTCAATGCCCTTCATTTTTAACATCAGTGGGAAGCTGGCTACAATGTATTGTATCTTCTTCCCACACAGGCCATTTATTCACTATTATATTTTCCTACTCTCTTATCACTGGGAAAACAGCCCTTTGACATACCATTTTATGATTTATACTTTGAAATATGCACCTGATCCAGTTTTATTATCCAGTCCTCAGTTGTTTGATTCAGCTTGAGTTAAAGCAGGGACTTAAGCATCTGTTTTGAAATTGTTAGGGATTAGCCAGAAAATTTGTTAATGATTCTGATGAGCATCTGTCAGCTTTTTGTGGGGCAGTGGTGAGAGCTTCCAGATAGATTGTTGTGTCGGTGTGTCTAGATCTGGACTCTTCTTAAACTTAGGATCCAATCTCTTAATTGTGTTCATTTTCATGAGTGCAGTTCTGGTTTCAGCAATAGATGTGTATAATTTTTTCAGTATTTTTTCTTTTATAAAATCATTAAATGAGTCTGACTGAGAGCTTTCTATGTTCGCTTCACTTATATGAATCAGCCAATTGCTGTATCCAGCTCAATTAACATCTGAATTGTCTTTTACAAAAAAAAAAAAAGGCTATTGGTTCTATCCCAGAGGTTAGAGCAGACAAAGAAAATAAAGGTCATGTTATATTTTGAATGCAGAATGTACAGATGTTATAAAAAGATAAAATCTGAAATCCAGAATGAGAAGGAAGACTTATCTGCAGCTATGCTATGTATATGTAAATGATAACAGATGATTTACTGGCAGTATCTTTTTTTTTTCTCTTTTAACAAAGAAATGTCATAAAAATAGGCAAAAGAAAAAATCTAAAATGGACCAATGAATAACAATACATACTCAATCTTTCTTAAATATGCAACTGGGGGAATATATGCTAGTTTCTTAGGATATGGCTAGTAAATATGTAGAGACTTAGTGGCAGATCTACCTTCTTGGAACAATAGTTCCTATATCACAGATGAAAGTAAGGATATATGCATCAAAAATAAAGAAGAGAAACAATACATATACCCCTGAGACCTCTGTATAATTCAAATCAGTTGTCTGCAAGAGAGTTAGAAATACTTCATACATTCAGGGAATACAGCTTTCCATCAGAGAAATAAAATAGATATATCTAGGATATATCAGCATTGGTCTCATATTTCCTTTCTCTGGGGTTCACTCTGATGTCATTTCATAGTAGCCATGCTTTTCTCTTTGAAACTCACCATTGTTAGCTCAGATGCAGGGACAAGGAACATTTCAGAGGCAGAGCTCTTGGCACAATTTTTGCTCATGCTGTATTTTTGTCCTGTTTCACACTTTCAGTCTCCTCCTCTGCCTGCTGTGTCTTCTGGCTGAGCAGCTGCAGAGTTCACCATGTTTGAGACATGTCAAGTGCTAAGCTGATATAAAATTTTATCCTCCATGAGGTGGTGGTGGGGGGAACATGGTGACACTGAGTACAAGGAGTTTGGCCCATTTTTTCAACAAAGATGTGCGTGATAGTTTTCAAAGATTTTTGAAGGGCTTGTTGTTTTAAGCTGTTTGTGGCTCTTACAAGTGTATTTGTTTATCTGCCTGTTCAAGTGTACTTGTTCTATCTGCCTGTTGTCTACCTGCCTGTTTGTGACCAGCAAATCTCAGGAGTGTGGCTGCAGTGTCTTAGGTACTTATCTAAGTGTCAGTCACAATGCATTTATGGAAAACATTAATGAGTTTCCAAGAATCATAATATAGATATATAAGAATATAGCTAAATATAGATTTACAGTCCTGTGTCCTGTCTTTTGTATGTTAAAAGCAGGTGAAGCAATCCTGTAGCAAACAGGTGTAGGACTTGGCTTCCATGTGATATCTCATATGAGTCTCAAATAGAGATCTGCATGATCTTAAAGCAACACCCTTACAAACTCACAGAGAAATGAGCTTTCAATTGTGATATTTGCTCAGCCTCAATTACAGGTTGAGGTGCTGAATTTCCCTGGTCTTTATTTTATAAAATGTCTTCCATTTCTTGTGACACAGAAATACTTAGAACATAAACCAAGTCACAAATATAATTTAGCAGCATGCATTAGAAGCCCACACAAACTAGGCAGGTCAGTTGATACCTCTAAAAGGCCTGGAACTGATTTGTTTGTCAGAATGGTAAAAATGTTCTTAGAGGTGTTCTGAGCACGATTTTAAATGTGACATTCATAAACTAACAAACTTTAATGTATGTGCACAAAAATGTACTGAGTATGAAGTGTGTTTCTTACTAATTTGCAGAGGCTGCTCTATGTCTTCAGGAAACACAGAGGTCTGAACTTAGCTGTTCGCTAAAATTTTAGTGCAAAATTCAGAACTGACCTATTCTAATGTCTACTAAACTCTATAGTGTTTATTATTTTGTCTAAATAATTACTGACCTGACAGTACTCCTGATCCATTTTAATGGTGAGGTAAATGTGCCTCAGGCTGTATCAAAAGACAGTATACTTTTCATTTAGTGTGAAACTTCAATAGTAGCCCTCCCTGCGTTTTTACAGGATTGATCATTATGTTGGAGAAAAAAAATGTATCTTTTTCTTGCATGCTATTTAGTTTTAAGGGATAATAACACACGAGAAAAAGAAGATTTTTTTCCTTGCACAGAAGTAAATAGCAACCATTTGATGAATCATTGCCGTAAGTGTAGCAATTAAATTTCACTTCTCAGGCAGTTTGTTTTGAATAAAAATATTGCAGAGTTCCATGCCAGTGTTTCTTATATAGCTTTGGCTTTTGTAGGGAATACTGGAGAGTTGGAAATACAGGTCTATTTGTTCTCCAGATTTGTACAAGAGGAATTGTACTGTGAGCCGGTTTGGAAAAGAAGGATGAGACCTGACTGCAAGGAACCCAAATTTGAATCCATGCCTGACTCTATAAACATCACATCACCTTTACTTTTCATTATCCACCATAGAAAGTGAAGTGGTTTTGTGTTTGTTGAATCATTGGTCTCGGTCTTACCCTTGCCATTCAAGGTCTGCAGCCATGGCATTGCATCTGTCTGTGAAGCTGAATTCAAAACACCCTCACTCTGGCTCAGAAAGCAAATGAAAGGCTTGGGTCAAGTGATGACAACATTTAGAAAAAGAATTTAACTGGTTGCTTGATGGTAAAGGGGTTTGCATTTGCTTATTGATCCCCTGATCCCCCCAGGTGAGCCACATCTCGTTGTGATGGCTAAACTTTGCTATGGATCTGAATTATGTGGCTGATGGAGCTGGACCTCATGCCTCTGACCTTTCCTGGTCCTCCCTGTCAGACTAGACTGGCTATTCTCCAAACTGCACCTGGGGCTGCCTTTGCTGAACCCCATGAGCCAGTGCTTACTGCACGGATCCTTTTCAGGTGTCTCTGCTTTGGATCCCACTCTTTATATTTACAGCCATGCTATTACAAGTATGAATTCTCAAATAACAAACTGTTTACTGGTAGACTTGGTATGCTGTGGCATCTGTAAACATCTCTCCCCTGTTAGTCCAGAATAACACTTTAAAGGTCAGCTCAGGGCAGGAACCACCAAAATTCCCTGCTCACATTATGAGATCTCTTCTGGTTTTCTAGTTTTAGTGGAACCTGTAGTTTCTCATAAAGGAATGCCTGCTCCTCACAACTCCTCTAAAAATCTCCCTGAGGTTTTCTATGTGGTGAGTTCCTGCAGAGAGAGTAGGACCATTGCAGGAAGGAAGGGGGTTGCCTGGTTCTGCTGTCTAATAACTCTTCATCTATGATAGAACTTAGCATAGCTACAACAGGATGAATAAATTGCTCTCAGTCACCTACCAGTGAATCTCTCCTGGTTTTCTCATTTTAGTGGAACCTGTAGTGCCTGCTCCTCACAACTCCTCTAAAAATCTCCCTGAGGTTTTCTATGTGGTGAGTTCCTGCAGAGAGAGTAGGACCATTGCAGGAAGGAAGGGGGTTGCCTGGTTCTGCTGTCTAATAACTCTTCATCTATGATAGAACTTAGCATAGCTACAACAGGATGAATAAATTGCTCTCAGTCACCTACCAGTGGAAATTTCTCTTCACAGCATCACTTTAAAAAGAAAGCAGTTCCCCTAAAATTTTAAATTGATGTTCCAGCTGAGAAAAATAACAGTAACTTTTGAAAGAGGATTTGATTTTTATACTCTTCTGGTTCAATACCCAGTAGCCTTAGGTATCTGCAAATATATCCTGAATACATAATCAGCCTGTGCTGAAACCAGCACAGTTTTCATATCTCTCTTGTAAATACAATTCTTACAAAGGCTGTTGCCCTACTGCAATACACCGAATCACTGCACAAACTTACAAAGTGCTCTGAAACCCTTTAAAGTGTAGTTATTTTGAGTAAACTACATTCTCCAGTTTGGTAATGTCATGTGGATAAATGCCTCTTTCACTAACTGTGGAGGGCCTACAAAGCTCTCGTGCTGTAAAAGTTTGATTTTCCAATTCTTGGGACTGGAAAATAGAATAGAGACTTGTCCTAGCCTTCTGGCAGAATTGACAAATCATTAATTCCATTGATTTCCACGGTAGTGAAATTTATCAAACAGAAGTCTATTTGTATTAGCAAAAAAAGTTACATGCCATGGAATTGAAAGGTCTCTTCTCATGCTTTTGCTTTTATACTTTCACCTTTATTTATTTGTTCTTTTTAAAGCACTGTTACATACTGTCATGTTCATAGAAGCTTCAGACAAAGATTATCAGTGAGACTCTCCTGTTGAGTCATGAGGTGCAGAAAGCCCCCTGGCTTTCTGAACTCCTCAGAGAGGTGTCTATGTGTGGCTGGATCCAAGTCTAGTCCTGGACTTGGTCAATGGTTTATGTCTAAAGGATTATATAGTGTAACCAAACCTTTATACTACTTCATCCTGCAGGATTAAGGATGAATTATTTATTTAAATTGATGATAATAATGATTTGACTAAAAGACTTTAGTTAAGTTACTACAGTACAGATAGTAATAGTTACAAATATAGTAAACTATTTATTAAAGCAATAATTTCCAAGCTAGCAAAATAATTAAGAGAGATTGATGTTACCAATACCAATGACTGTGCCCAAATATGTTTCATTCAGCCTCAAGGTGTAACCTTGAGGGGCATCTCCTCTCAAGGGAGGAATCTCCACATGCACTCTGAGCAGGAGTATGCTAGAAGTCCCTGATGTTAAGTGGGACTGTACCTTAATTATATGAAGTGATTGACTGTCAGTCACGTGCTTCTTGGCCAGCTCTATCAGCTCAGCAGTCTTTAGCTCAGCAGCTTCAGATAAACGATGAGTTCTATCACTTGTTGGTTCTTTTATCAGGAACTTCTCCTGCCACATCCTCACCAGTGAAGGTTCCTGTCAGGATACATTGTTTTTCACATTCTCAAAGTGTTTAACTTTTGAGTTAATCAGTCGGGTCTCAACATTCTTCAACAGCAAAAGCAGCATGACCTCCCTTCTTTGTCCACTGATGCAAATAGGGTAAAGTTTGAGCTGTTTTACCCCCACTTAGGCAGAGGAGCCTGCTTTGTGTGTCTTGTGAATGACCTAGAGTGGTTTACTCTGAAGCCTTCTGCTTGTTCTTCTCCATTGCACTCAGTGCACTTTATGTCAAAATCGCAAATACATCAATGCTGAATGAACATGTTTGCCAGTCTTCAGAAGGATTGGAGAGGAGAGAAGGACTGCATGCAGCAGGCAAGCCCTTGACTAGGAGTCCTTTGACTAGGACCAAATTTACTTTTTTCTTGATTTCAGGAAGAAAACACTCAATTTCCTGCTTGGTGGGCTTGTCCCATTCCAGCAGGCATTGGTGCTGGCTGGTGTATATGAACACAGCTGCAGCTGGAACACTGGTGGCTCAGAGCATTGGTGATGATTTGCAAGGAATGCTCTGCTGCTGGGGAATGCTGTGCTTCCACCAGAGATCAGCCTCTGGATGCCACGGAGGTGCACAAGAACAGGAGGGTTAAGGGTGATCTCTGATTAAAGTTCCATTTGCTGATGCTCTTCACCAATTTATATCCAAGTGCTACTTTGCTAATTAATGACTGCTCATGAAATGCCGTGTGTCAGCAATGAATCACTTATTTTTGTTGCACTTCAGTAGTATATGGCTAATGAGCAAGGACAACTCATATAATTAAAGCCTAAAATAGCCCTGTCGGTCAGGCACAATCAAGTGTTTATATCTTGCTGCAGTGTGTGGACCACAGTATATGGCTTTCCTGACTTTGCCTTTGGTAGTTTTACAAGGAAAAAAAAAGGGAATTTGAAAAAATTTGGAATGGCAAATGTTTTTTCAATGGTAGTAGTATGAGGAATTAAATTTCATTTTAAAAGAACTAAAACTCTGCCAGTTACCTGTATCTGGAATAACCTTAAAACAAGACTGTCTTAATTATTGCCTCTAATGGGCCTCAGCAACTCAAAACTAATTAAAAAAATAAATAAAAGGGAGAAACTGCCTGGATGAAATGGGGAAGATTAGTGCAAAGTTACAGAAAAATCTGTAGTTTGTGTCTCCACAGCTGCAGGCAGGTAGGAAAAGTGAGAAACAGGGACAAGCCCGCTGTGAATGTGTGTAGGCAGCTGTTCATACTTTAAGCGATACCTTGAAAAATGTGCCACTGAACCAGTAAACCAGCAAATAGCATTTCTCCTGTTTGACCTGGTCAGTGCCAGCACAGCTGGGATCTTGTATTTTCATTCCTGAGAGGTAAGATCAAGCCTCTGGGGAACATTTGGTCCATCCATGCACACTGCATCCCTCTCCCCACAGTGTTATATACATCATGGTCTGAATCACTGATGTAGTCTGCTAATTTTCCTCAAAAATGGGGAAAAAAATTATATTCCTGAGAGAGCAAATAGAATCTATTACCCAAAGTACCCCATGTTAGTAGTGACATGCACCAAAGATATTTGAAAATGGTTTCTAAGGTGCAGCAGTGGGAAAACTGCATCACATCTCCGTGAAGGAATAAATCCGTCTCTTGTGAACCCACTTATTCTGATGAGCATATAAGGGAAGGGGAGGAATACACGTAATCCGCATTGAAAAGATAGGGAAAAAAGGGGACATTATGAAAGGCATAAGAAGAAGAGCAGACATTTCATTTCTTAGTTTTGGATACAAAATATTTCAATGTTTAGGATTTTAACTTTGCAAAAAGAAGCAGTTTTATGACATGTTTCTTCCCACAAAAGCCCCTAACATTTCCCTCCCAAGCCCTTTTGCACACACCCAAAAGGGAAGTCCAGTTTCTATAAAAGAACAACCTCAGCCATCAGATGTGATCACTTCTATGTAAAAGAGCAATAAAAGAGAACATCTGTTTACCTTGGAATAGGTTCTGGATAGTTTCTCAGTGTGAACAGATCTAATCTTGGTGCTCAGCAGTAAGAATACTACAGCTACAGCTCTCCTTTTCATGCACTGGGTAGAGTCTTTGCATTGGCCTCACACAGCACTTTAAAAAAATCCTGTGAAATTATTTTTCTGAAATGGTTTCTACAAAGTCTCAGAAAGCTTTGTGAATGCTTAAGAAAAGCTCTCACTCTGGCGTATAAAGCACAGTGGGATTTTAATCTCTTTGTTTTCACGGGCTTGTTTAGGGAGAATACTCATCTCAGGTAGAGTGGTGAATCCTTAATCTCCTTATTGAAAACACTATAGCCCTTCCCACCTGGACTTGCCTGAGTGTTAAGCTATGAAGGCAGATGTTCTGCCTGCATCTTATTCCCTTCATGGTTCTGCTGTGATCTCCAATGACATCCTGACACTGGAGAGTGTCTCCCAGACAATTCCTCCTGTTGACATCTGCTCTTCCACATTTGTTTAGCTCTTTGAATGCTGTTTGCTTGCACCAATGAAGCTGTGGATAACCACCCTCCATCTGATCAGGGAGATTGTGAGAGATCTGGGATGGAATGAATTTAGGCGTTTCTGATCTTTTGACATCCCTTTTGGTTAAGTCAAGGTTCTTTATAACTGCAGAGTGGAGGCAGGGATAAAAGTATGAAACTGTCGGAGCATCTGCAAAATGGGCACTTCATGTTTTTAAAAAACATGCACTGTTGTGGAACAGAAGTGTAATATATGCCATTAACATTAGTGTCATTGAACATCCTCTAAATTGCAGAATGGTGAGAAAAAATTGATATGAAAACAAGAGAAAATGAAAACTGTAATAAGCTCTCTGCATGAGAAGGGTAATCTACAGTTAAATATAAAGGCTAAACTGAAACAATGTGAAGAATGAGATATATTTTCTATTTTAGAGCTAAGACTGAATCTCTGTCTCTAACCCTCAAAGCTGTGACAAAAACTTAATGGTGTGAAGCAGAGACACCATGTCAGACTTCACTCTGCATCCCTGGGTCTGGATGATTTATCACTTGCAGCCATTCTGTTTTCTACTAATTAAGTGCAGTAGTTATTTTAGTAAGTTAGCTTGACTGTGCTTTGTCCCCTGTTGAGCTTAGTTGAAAGTGAAAACAAAAGGCTTTTATTGCAGCTGCTGTAAATAGGTCTCAAATGTGTTTTTTTTTTTTGTATTTGCACACTCATAAAATACAAACAGGCAGCCTCAGTTCTCTGCTATAGGTGCTCCAGCACTTGTGTATAGACCTGGTTATTAAAACCGATTACTTCTTAACAAATAAGCTGCATGTATTGTAACAAAGCCATGAAGATGGATGTGATCTGGGTGGTATTATGAGAGAATTCTGTCATTTTTCCCCCCCTGACAGCAGACATATGGGCTTCTCTTTATGCTTTGGAGAACAATGAACTATTGACTACCAAGTGATGGGAGAATGATGTTCAGTGTTGAGAAGTCCCTGTTGGAAGGGTCCTCTGGGAGACCATGCTCAGCACAAAGGTATTTCTTGGAACTGGAGCTGACTGCCAGCCAGGTTCTATCTGTAGTTCTGACTGCTTTAGAAACGTTAGTAATGTCAGCCAAAATGGGGGGTTTGTGAGGAAGGAAGACAGAGCATCTTGCTGAGCTACAGCAATAACAACCTTAGGCTGAAGGTGAGCTACTACTGCCTACATGCACAGGTTTCAGAGAATGCACCCCTTGACACAACTTTCCTGGTAACATGTCCCTGCTCTGCTAGGAATTCAGATAGACACATACCTACTGCAAGGAGCTTTTTTCTTCTTCAGCTCTGTTGAGCATTGTTTCCATTCCTCCTGTTGTGTCAGAAGAGTCTTGGTCACCTTCTGGTTTATTCCTTTTTTTTCCTTCTACCCACAGAATATTAGAATACGTTGATATGACAGTCAGGTGAGAGAGAAAGCTAGATAAGCTTTCCCATGAATTGGCCTGGGAAGCTTTAGGGAGCTGAAGAGAAAGAATTGTAAAATATCTGCAGGTGGTGTTTGTAACAAGATGTTTCTCATAAGAGGTTTTACTCCAAGGGTGTCTTTTTAATTAGCCAATTGTGTGAAAAGTGTTGATTAAATGACTAATCAGGTCCACCTGTATCAGACCAGGGTATAAAAGAAGGAGTTTCAAAAGACATGGGGCTTTTAGCTTCTTAGCATTCTCACTTAGAGTCTGTGTCATTCTTGAATTAATGGTGGCAAGATTATTCTCCCATTTTCTTTTTCTTAATGACAGGTAAAGAGAATGAAAGATAAACCCCAATAGAGTCAGTTACCCCTCTGGGTAACTGGCCTTCTTACAACTTGAAATATGCAGAAATACAAGACACAAAACTGATGACTGATGTGGCTTTTTATTATCCAGTCAGCTGATTATAAGGTAAATGCTTCCTTCTTTCTTGTAGTAATGATAAATTGAAGAGAAGATGTTTTGGGGTGATGCAGAGGACCAGACACTATTTAAACACAAGGTGCAGAGGATTTTGTCCCTTCAGATGTCTGAAAGTCCCAGCGAGCCCTTCTGTTAGAGAGCCCCTCCAGGAACGGAGATGTGCAGTGTGCTGAAAAGGGATCCCAGGGGCACAAGAGATGGTGGGAGTTGGAAACCATAAGCAATTTCCAGCCCTTTTGTCTGGGCTAAAAATGTACATCTTGTATCTTTTTATCTGTTCTTTTCTATGAGGTTCTTAAGGGTTCTGCTGCAATCCTGCTCCAGTGTAATGGCTCTGCATGGAGATATCTACCTTTCATTCAGAATAGAGATTTAAGCATTCCCATGTAATTCCATACTGAATGGCTGGATGGCAGATTTTTGTGCTGAAGTTCTGAGGAGCCAGTCCATACGAGGTTCTTTGACTAATCATTTTGCTCCTCAAGTCATCCCTAAAATTTAAATTACCCAGACAGTTCTTCAAATCCCAGTTCAGCTCATTAGGAAGTGTGAGTCCCTGGGAACAGCAAACCCAGCACAGGACACCTTACATGCAGTGCTATCTTTTGTATGCTGTTTTTAACAGCTTTCTGAAAAAGAGGTTCAATTACAGTTTGCCTTGGAAGAGGTTTTTTCTGAGCTGCTGAACCTCTCAAGCAGTGTTTACAGGCGAGTGCCTGCCAGGCTTTGATGTTTGCTGGAGGAGGTCCAGCCCATGGGCAAGGCACCAGCTCCTGCTGGAGGGGCCAAGCAGCAGACGCGCGATGGGTATGAAGAGGCACCTGGGGGCTTCAGAAACACTGCACCCCACCCAGAGAGATAATCTTAATGTCTAAGAGTGTTTCCCAGGGCCAGAATTTCTTGCTTAAATGAAAGTAAGAATTTTAGCTGGTTGAAATGAGGATACATGATAGGAAAAATTTAGTCTTGATGGAATATTGTTATAAGCATTTCATTATTACTTTTTGCACTGAAGTGGCTCATCGTGTCTCAAGAGAACCATCATTAGACATTTCAACATAATTTTATTCAATTCAGAAATTAACAGTGTGGTTTTAATGAAGTTCAAATAAACCCAGTATGAATACTGGGATACAAAACAATTCTTTTGTTCAAAAATCAGGAAGAAAATAAAAAGTATATATGAAGATTACAAAAATAACTTCAAAGATAACAGATAAATGAATGAGCACAGCTATCATTCTCCTGAATATAATGAAATGTGTTTTACGACTTTTGGCTGTAATCACAATTAGCAATACTCAGGGCTATTTGCTTGGCTATGAGTGCAAATCAGAATTTGTGTGTATGAGAGAGTAATAGTGGCTGTACAAATTAATTTCTTGTGAAGAGCTTATTGCTCCACCTGTTATAGTCTGTCTACATCCTATATTCCCATCAACTGTTGCCGATTAGTTCACAGAATGTAATTGAAGAATGAAAATAGAGAGCAAAATGTCTGATTTATAGTCTGAATTGGTTATGCCCTGTGATTTTTTTTAATGATGGTTCAAATATTCTGTTATTAAATTGATTAAATAATTAAATGCTGCTATAAACATGTCAGACGGTATTGCACATCAATTTTCTACTGCTGAATGGGACTCTCATTTACTTTTTAGTATAGTAAGTTGGTCCTAGTCTTGGACAAGACTGCTAAAGAACAGTAAGGAAGGAAGGGAGGGATGAAAATACCCTCTGTAAATACTTTTCAGTTAAAAACATAGTATGGGCAGATCATGCTGTTTGCATGTGATTTGCCTTGCTTTCTTTGCTGGGATGAGCAGAGCTGAAAGAGTAACTCGTTCTAAAGGGAAAAAATGATTTTCAATGATTCCTTGTTTTCTTTAAGAATAATTTTGTGACAACACAATCACCAGACCACAAGCTGCACTGTTTATATGTTTATTTGGTTGGAGAACTGAATCTTTATTTGAGGAAGCATGAAAAGTTAAGACTTAAGAAATCCCTAGACTGAAACAAAGCCACTTGCTGTAAATCACAATGTTAGTAAAGCAGATAAAGTAAAAACTGGTTTTTTGGCAAAATATATAAGCTGATAAAATCCAGGTGGACCTGCGGGAAATTAGCATAGCAAACTGTTATAGTATTGTCAGAGAAGAGGAGATCCAGCTGCTGTGCCTCACTCCCCACTCAGAGCTGAGTCACGGCAGGAGCTGTGCTCCCTTTCTTCATATCTGGTGGCAGCTGAATTCCTGTGTTTGTATTCAACCCTTTATTCTTTGTTTACGCTGAACTTGCTTGGAGTCTATTTAAGCTGTGCTAATGGCTGTAGTATGATTTAGTGAATAATCTCCTGAAAATTCACAGTCATTGTCTGGGTTTACAAATTTCTGAAGGAAGAAAAAAATTGTGTACCTGCCTTTTTGATGGTTTTCTGACTGTTATTTGGTCCACTTGCTATTCTCCACCCATGTGCAGAGAAGAGTGGGGCAGCTGTTTGTATATCATGCTGTGCTGGTTTAGGCTGGTGTAGAGTTAATTTTCTTCACAGTGAATGGTACAGGGCTGTGTTTTGGATTTATGCTGAACACAGTGATCATAATACAGAAAAGCTTTTACAGAGCCAAGGCCTTTCCAGCTTCTCATACTGCCATGCTGGTGAGGAGACTGAGGGTGTGTGGGAGATTGCGAAGAGACACAGCCAGGACAGGTGACCCCAGCTGTCACCAGAGCCAGCTCCAGACCACCTGACATCATGCTCAGTGTATAAAGTGGGGGAAAGAAGGAGAAAGGGGATGACATTTGGAATGGTGGCTTTTGTCTTCCCAAGTAAATGTCACAGGTGATGGGGCCCTGCTCTCCTGGAGATGGCTGAACACCAGCCTGCCTACGGGAAGTGATGAACCCATTCCTTGTTGTGCTTTGCTTGCATGTGTGGCTTTTGCTTTCCCAGTGACTAAATATTAATCTGTGTATAAAAAATGTTAAAAGGAAGTTGAGGAATTTAATTCTTTGATGCACTATTATCAAGAATATAGCTATCTGGTCAAAAGAAGATGGTTCCTTCGCTGACACAGATCCCTTCTCAAGCAGGTGTATTTCTAGGAAAGATATACGGTGGCCAATAAAATTTTCAAAATGAGTTGAGAATATTTGTTGCTGTCCTTTGCTGTGATTTTGGGCTTTGTATATCTCAGTTTTTAAGGGCATTCTGAATACATTCTATATATATATTCTATATTGTGCCCCTAAGACTTGACTTCTTTTTCTCTTGAAACATTCTAGTAATTTAAAAGAAAACCAAGGCAGAGGCTGAAGATATATTTATTGTATTTGGCAAATAGTAATTTCTATGCACAGGTTTGCCTTACAGCAGATGGAAGTCTCACATTTTTAAACAGTCATTTGGATCCCAAGTGTCAGGGCCACAGCGACTGCTTCCATTTTCTCATCCTTTTTCTTGTTCACTGAGTATTTTGAGGATATAAGTGCTCAGTGATTTATAACTTGCTTGTGAAGGCAGGTATTCATGATGCTACAGTGATGGCCAGATGCCTGGACCTGGACACCTCCCTACTTGCTGTCATTGTGCAGATGCAAAGCAGAGACCTTTTTGCATCTTATGATTAATCATGAATTGTTGGACTGAGGTATAAAGATTGGAAACTGAGTTCACACTATTCTCTGAATATGTGTCAGAGTGGATTGCATTAAAGTTCTTTTTTCACTTGCTGTTGAAGAGATTAATTAAGAACTTACAATTCAATGTGCCATGAAAACTTGGGAATTTGACTCAGACTGAAAGCATGTACTCTATGTACATGTACTCTATGTACATGTACAGCTGAAAGGATGCTAAAGGAGATAAAATTGGCATTGTGATTTCGAGCAAAGGTTCCTCCAGATTTATTTAGGAGAACAAGTTAAACAATATTGTGAACAAAAGCAGAAAGCTTATAAAAGGAAGAGCTTAAATACTGAAAAATAAAATTATTTTTTAGCAGTAAAGAAACTGGAGAAGGCCATTAGATTTTGATGACAAGTCAGCAATGATCACTACAGAAAATATACTTGGAATGGACATCTCCACAATTCAAGTGACTGGCTTTACTCCAAGTCTTAAAAATAAGTGTCTATATAGTTGCAGTGGTTTGTGGGCTTGCTTTCTTTTTTTTTTTTGTTTTGTATTGCAGTAACTAACAACAGATATGATTGGTATGTGGAAGGCAACATTTGTCATTACTAAACATGTTTGTTTATATTTACAGTTCTAGAAGAAGTAGCCAGCAAGAAAGGTTTCAACTTGAAACAAATCTGCAGTGTTGTTAGAAGGCGTGTGAGAGTAATTCCTCTGAGATGCTCTCTCTCTGTCTTGTAAATACACTTTGGCAATTTTATGTAGTGCACGGAGAGCCAGACATAAGTGTCTGTACATCTCAGTTCACTCAGCACTATTCAATCTGAGAATTGGACTTTGGCATACATTTTATTAAATGCAAAACTGAGAAACAGAGAAAGTTTCTAAGCCCTGTGTCAGTGAACCAGGCAGTAACAGCGCAATTATAAAACTATAATAAATATTTATGTGCTTAGTACATGTGAGATATTCTATGATTCTATATTGAACAATGTGCATGCATTGAATAACAAAATACTTAATACTGAGGCATTTTCTGCTTTGTAGATTACTTTAGGCTACCACAATCCACCTGCTTTAGAAGCAAGATTATTTTCTTTCACTAAAAGTGAGTGTTTTAAGATTTTCACATGCATGAAGAAGTAAGCACTTGTATCTGATAAGGTCCAGAGTAGATTTATTCATGTGGTGTACAATTGCCACTTTTTAGCAAGTGGAACCTCCTCTCTATGAACAAAAACCAAGACTCTTTTGTACTGTTTACTAAGCTTACCCTGATTTTTGATTCTGTCAAAACAAACTCTGAGATATAAACTCTACTTCTCTGCAAAAAATAAAACCTCTACAACCTTTTTAAAAAAATTTGTTGTGAATGGAAAGAAAGAAGGTTGAGAGATAAGTCTGGGAGCTATAATCATAGAAATGTATTAATGAAACTGTCAAATAATTCCTTTGAAGACACTTTTTAAAGTGTATTTCATAAAAGGAGCAATTTGTGTGATGCCAACCATCATTAATTGAAATTTCTGTGCCTTCACTTCAATAAATTTGCTTCAGTTGCTTGATCCTTTAAACTCTTCGATTAAGTGGCTGCACTTGTTAAGGGAATGGTGTGAAACTTGTGGTCTGTGCAGAATTCTGTCTAAGAGTTGAGACCATAGATGAAAAGAGGTGCCCATTGACTTGTAATGAAAATATGCATCCTCCTTTCTGTGGAGAAAGAAGGCTGGAAAGGGTGGCTTGGGCATATATTTCTGTAGGATTTGGTCATTCTGCTCTCTTAACAACCTCATTCACACAATGACCAGAGCATGTGCTTGATTCTCATGTGACTAAACAAAGATTTTAGCATAAAATGGGTTTTTGAGTGCAGGATCAAGCCCCCAAGACACACAAAGTATGTGATAAGCAGTGGCTTGGAAGGGGCTGACAAAAGAGTAAAAAATGCTTCAGGATGTGCATCATTGGCAGCAATGTTTCAACTGGAGCAGGTTGGATAAGGTTTCCTAGGGGAGTAGTCCAGCCCCTTGTCATCACAGGCCAGGATGTGTTTCCATCATGTGGGCAGATTGGTCACCATTTCCCATGTGACAGGGAGGTCCCCAACCTCAGCCATGTACTCTCATTACATAAGTGTTGTGTTTCCAGGTGGATGAGGGGACATCACCACTGCCACCACACAGTGCTGGCCATAGAGAGCAGCACAGAGCTGGCACCTGCCAGCCAGCCTTGGTGTTTTGGTTACATGGTGAAGCTGTTTCCTTTTGGCCTTGTGAAGACACGGCATGGGGCCATGAGCAAAGAGGGCAGCACGGCTGGCAAAACAATAGCCCAAGAGAAGGGATGGGATCAGGTCTTAGGCCAGATTCAGTTTTTATGTTAAAACTGATTGTTCATAGGTTGCTATCTCCAATGTAGAGTGAGGTGTCCCTGTCAGGTGCAGCTTGCCTTTTCCTATGATAAACATAATAGAAAATCTTTACACATGGAGACTCTTAGTTGGCGTGTGTTCCAGATTTCTAACAACATGATAGTACATGGGGCAAGTACATTGGTGTAAGCCAATGCAAGCATATCTAATCATTAATGACATCAAAAATCCTGCAGATCACACCTTCAGGTACATGCTACAGCCAAAGCCCACTTTGCGTAGAAATGGGTGTCTAAATACGGAGATAAGTGAGAGCCACCCATGCCCTTCACAAAATGTCTGAACTGCTGAACTGCACCTTTGCTTACCTGGCCTGTCCCAGCCTGAGCAGTCAGAAGAGCCTGCCTGACCCCTAGGCCAGGAGGGGAAGCAGAAGTCTCCCAGGTGGCAGCTTCATTCATCTTTCAGATGTCAGTCCAGCTCCCCAGGCATGCTGTACCTGAAGAAACACACAGGTTGTGTTCATTGTGTCCATTATCAGAGCTTCTTTCTGTAGATATCACTGCAGTATTATGTCTTGGGACATAATTGGAACAAAACCAAACAAACAAAAAATACCCACTCCCCCAAAAAAACACTAAAAAAACTCAAAAACCCCCCAACCAACATGCCCCCCCACCCCAAATGCCAACAGACCCAAAACAACCAAAGAGAAAAACACCACCAAAACAAACAAACCAACCCCATCAAACAAACAAAACAAAACAGAAAAAAACACCAAAACCCCAAAGCACAAAACAAAACTGAAAACACAAAGAAAAATGGTAGCAGGGCTGTAGTCTATGTGACCTGTCAAAAGAGTGGGGACTTAGGAGTAATTTCTGCCATAAATTGAAGCTCTCTCATTGGAAAACTTGAGGGAGCCTGTTCACACTGGGTAGCAGAGCTTTTGTTGTGAGTCATTATTGAATACCTAGAAAGTATGATCTCTTCTTCAAACATATAATGCATGTACAATTTTACACTAGGTACAAATCCTATAATTGTATGTCACCCTTTTAAAATACAGTAACAGGTAAAACTGTTCCTGGACATAATTTTTAATGCTATTTCTCTGAAAACCACAACTGCTGTTGAAATTCTGTGCCCAGTTATAAAACTGGAGTACCTGCCATCCACAGTAATACATGTCAGAGGGAGGCAAGAGAAGGATTAGTGTTTCATGCCAAACTGATTCAGTAAATGAACTCAAGTTATCTTAATCACACGAAATCCTAGGGTAGCTCATATGCTTTAAGCTAGGATGTCCAAACACCTTGCTGGGCTGATAGGCTTAGGCTTAGAGAATTCTGAAAAGAATCTGAAATAATTTCTGTTTTATATAGTATATGACTGCTGACATGAATTAGTTACATCCTTGCCTTACACTGAGATATAGAAGAGCCTCACCTTCAGATTTGTCATCTGTGTGTTAGACAAGAAGATGACTTAAATTGCAACAGGGGTTCTCCCTGAGATAGTGAGATATCTCAAGAACAACCACTGGTTGATGGAGGCTTCTGGTGTGCAGAAGAAATGGCAAATTGGCTCCCTGAAGACAAAAGAAACCTATAAAACCTACTATCATCTTGCTAAAATTAGGTAGATTAAGAATTTATTTATTTCAGCTGGATTTTCACATTCAAACCCATTCTGTTTGATTACATATTAATTCATAAGTAAGTACTTTTGCCCCATATTTTTCCTTTCCACAATCTTTCATTTTGTCTTAGGAAAAAAAAAAATCACAGCATTTGAACTCCCCAGTGTCAAATTAGGATCCTTATGTTTTAGGGACAGAATTCACTGGGAGGATATAAATTTCTTGCTAGCAGTGGACATGACCAGTAAAGAGCCACTTGCTGAGATGCAAATTTTTGGGTGTGTGATTACCAGCTCCTGAAGTGAAGTCCTTAACTCTCCTATGCACTGTGCTGCACAGTGGTAAATGCAGACCCCTCCACTGAAGTGGAAAACCAAGCACAGTTACTCACAGGAACCAGTTCAGAATTACACAGGAGGAAACCATCCAAAATTGCTTTCCCAACATCAGTCTGGAGCTCCAGTGCTGAACTCAAGGCAATGGAAAGACACCACTGTTCTCAGCCTAAATTTGTCTCTGACATCCATTTAATCAAAGAATGGGACTAACAGCTCTCTCTTTCCTTGAAATTTGGAACTACCAAGAGACATTTGTGTAAAATAAAAACTCCCAGGATCAGGAGCCCAGCTAATGGCATCTCTGGACTGAAGGTCCCAAGTGCCGAGCTACAGGCTGGACAGAGCTGCACCACCATAAAAATCCTTGTGACTGTCCTGCTCTGCTGTTAGAAGTGAATAGAAGGAAGGGCCCCATTTGACATTTTATTAAGCAGGCACTGGAGGGTGCCCTCTGTATTTGCTTCCTTTTCTGTCCAGAAGTAACTTCACTGGGAGTTTTGCAGTCAGTTTTCAGAGGCAGAGTCTTATTCACCTACTTTTGAACACCTCTGTATTTCAACACTTCCTCTTTTCTTCTTCTAGACAAATAGAGAACAGCATTTCAGAGGTTCATTTCTGTCTGTATTTATCTACTGTACCTTTTGCATCATTTGCATCATTTGAGGCTGTTCATAGAAAATGTGCTTGCATTACTTTTGGGAACTGAAGCATGGAAGAAAAGAAAATTACATGTTTATCTTTATTTGATTTCTTAATTTGAGATGCGGGGGTAAGTTAATTAATTGACAAAGGTTTTAGATTTATCCCATTAGAAGTTAGGGCTGGGACTGCTGAACAGTTAACGATTTTTGACATGTCAAGAACCTGAGAAGATTGCTTTTTGTTATGTATTGTTTTTTTTCTCACTTCAGTCCAAGGTACTTTTATATTTGTTTTAATATTTTTGCTAAGTAGTAGGAATGCTAATGGTACTAACAGGAAAGGATCCCTGCTTCCAATAGCTTATACTGAATGATTTCTTTGCTAAGGAAGTATAGAGATGATTTTATAGTATAATTACATAGCTCTGTTTACATGCCTTCTCAATGATGTGGAGATTCAGAACTCTTGCTAGATGCTGGTAAAAGACAGCTAAAGTTCAGAAGAGAAGAATTAATAGTAGCATTGTAGGATGCTAATAATGCATAATAATTAATAATAGTTAATAACTAATAAAAATAACTAATAATTCACTTTTTGACTGGTCTGAAATTTTCAGTCTAAAAATCCAAGTCAGCCAGATAATACTTCTAATAATTTATACTTAATTCAATGCCCTCTCTGCTCTTTATGTTTGGGGGAGACATTTAGTCATAGTCAGATCACTAAGTGAAAGCATCTATGAGATGCTATGAGGTTTCCCTACAGCCAAATTCTTACTCTGACACAATTCTCCTTGTGTCTTTGAATTTCTAATCCCTTTTCCAGGCCATCAGAGCATTAGCTATGTGAAAAACTCAAAAGTATTTTCATATTCCATTCAGGTATCAAGTTATTTAATCAAAACCCTAAAGAGTTACATCCAGACTTAGTTTGGCTCTTTATATTTAGCATAACCTAATGCTAGGGCTTTATTTCCTCTAAACTATCTGATTGAATGCTGCTGCAAATTATTCTGGTTTTAGCAATGCATTATTTCATCTTGTTCTCATGTTTCATAACTTTCAGAATAAAAAAAAAGGAAGATTTTTTTCATCTTATTTCCAAGACTTGCTTATGTAAGCTTTGTGACATGACTGCAGAATTTGAAACAATGCATGTCTTGAGGGGGAGAAGAACATTGGTGACATTTCATGTTGCCCAAATCACAAGGGGAATATATTGCATAGCTTAATTCCTCTCTGGCCCATGTTGGCTTACAGGGTAATTTGGGCTGGAAGGGGCCTCAGGAGGCCTCTAGTCCAACCCCATGCTCGAAAGTTCAGAACAGATTGCTCTGGACTGTACTGAGTGTGCGCTTCAAAACCTCCAGGGAGAGAGCCTGTAGATCTCCTTTGGCAACCTGGCTCCTCTGCTTGGTTGTCCTCACAGGAAATATTTCTTCTGTCTCTCCTCAGCTTCTGTGGTTTCGCTTAATGTCCTTTGCCTCTCATTCTGCTGACACGTGCCACTGGCTCCATGTCCTTGACAAGCTCCTCACTGGTGCTTGGGACTTCCTCTCTGGGTGAGCAAGCCCCGGTCCCTCACAGCTTGTCCTCTAAGGGCGTGTGCTCCATCCCTGCCCACCACAGTGTCCGTGCCCTGGGCTTGCTCCAGTTTGTCAGTGTCTTTCCTGCACTGTGGAGCCCCAAACTGGACACAGGTCTCCAGATGTGGTCTAACAGCTGCTGGGTACAGGGAAGAATCCCTGATCTGTTGGCTGCGCTCCTGCCAATGGAGCCCAGGGCACCGCTGGCCTTGACTGCGGCCAAGGCTCACTGCTGGCCTGGGCTGACCCACTGGTGTGCCCAGGACCTCCTGTGCAGAGCTGCTCCCCAGACTACCTTTTTCCAAGGACTTTTTCCTCCCAGGAGAACCAATGCCTTCGTCCTTGTTGAATTTCATAAGGCTGCTGTTGGCCCATTTTTTGAACTTGACCTCAAGCAGGGTTGGAAATATACTGGGAATCAATTGAAAGGATACAATTGAATTCAGAGGTTGCTCTTGAATCATTCAGGACAGAAATTTAAATACATTAAAGGGAGAAAGAATGTGCAAAGGTATTCCAAGGTATTTTTGAAATACTTGAAATACAGTGACCGAGTTTTTCATCTAGTTTTGTATGGCATTAGCATAACCTAGGTTAGCACAAAACCTGCTGATGGAGAAGACCCCACAATCCCTCAACCAGGAAAAAATTCATTAGCTGCCACAGCATGGTGGCCCATATCTAGCAACAGTCAGATACATAAAGTGCACATCAGGCATCTGAGGCAATAGAAGATGCTGTGTGTGTACTCACACATATATACAAGGGCACAGTGTGTTAGGACAGGACTGACAAAATGGTGATGGGATGGGCCTGCACATGGCTGGGAGCATAGGCCTAGACAATCCCCAATTTGTAATAGCATTTCACTAAAATTGACAAAAAAAAAAAAGTGTATAAACCAAGTTACACAGGCATAAGTTGCTCTACTTATTGCTCTACTCAATCCCTAAATTAGGCCTTTTTGAGAGTTATTTAGGCTTAAGGAAGGACATGAATTGAAAGTGAAATAGCTGTTCTAATTTTTCATGTAAACAAGCTCTTATTTGATTTTTTCTCTGTAATTGTTCAATAGCATGAAAATTAAAGACTATATTCCCTTTCAAAAAACTTTATTAAATATTTCACCCAAATGACTTGATTGTATCATTTTAATGAATACAGAAAAAATGAATCAGCACAGAAAGTCATTAATTATAACATGGCAGAAAACCACTGAAATAGACAACAATGGCTCTTTAACATGTTAAAGAACTTTTTACTGAGACAGACTATTGCAAAGCCATCTTGCAAACTTATACATGTGGGGCAGCAGATTTACCAGAAGTTTATAATGCCCTCTCAGTGCTTTACATTTTCTCCTATGTATTTCAGTAGGAATCAACTGTGCTAAGGCTGGTTTATTGTAGCCTATGTACATAAAAGACAGAGGAATTTACTTCAAAAAGAGGTTCCTAATTTTAGGAGCCGTCTCTCTTTTTGTAAACACAACTTGATCAAAGTTGAAGACTTTGTGAAAGGGGATATTGCACATAGAAGAAAATCAGAGATATTTTGAAAATGGATAGAGTTTAAAGTGGATCAGTACTACCAGCTACTGCAATCATTACAGCTGAGGATTAAGTTATATGTCTGTGTGGATGATGCATTTGTAGCTCTGCAAAACCCTGGACATGGAAGTTTTTTCTTGAATGCACTTCCTTTCTTGGTCCATTTTTCCAATAAATGGACTGCAATCATCTTCCGAAAGAGAATCTCAAACAATAGGTAATATCAAGTGCCTGAAATCTGAAATGCTCCCAAATGCTTAGAGAAGAGAAATTGTGAAGAAGAAAATTATGACACTGTCAGGAAAAACATCCTGAAGAAGGAAGAGGTTCAATTACATGTTGGTTTCTTGCAGAAAATGGGAAAGCAGCAGTATTTTTTGTCTTACTATCTTAACCAATCAAAACATAGTAGCAGGACTGTGTCATGTCCAAAAAAATGAGGAGATGTGGTTTACAAATTAGGAGATAATATCTGTAGCTAAAAAATCCCATTTTATTAATATTTTAATTTCTGTTCTTTTTTAATATTACTTATGATTTTAAAAAATCTTATACTAAGCTTCTTCAAGCATTCAGGCTAACAATAGCATATTATTTTTTTCACATCTATGCTGAGATTCCTATCAGTGGTGGCACTGCATCAGATGGGAAGCACCAGATGGAGGGAAATTTAGACTTAGTTTGAGAGAGACTGGAATGCTGAGAGTGCAGTGGACACTCCCACACTCATGTATGACTGGAAGATCTACTGGTGATTTCCATGGGCCATGTTTTTGGATGGTCTAAAGTAGTTTAATTCTGAAGAATTCTGGAGCTGTGTTGATTCACACCATATGGGTATTTGGCTAAATAATTTCCTGGCAGAGTTACAGAGGTATAAATGTGGCAGTGCTCTTCCACTGTCACTCTTTGTGGGTTGATTCTATATTTGCTGAAGGGAAACAGTAATTGAGGCACAGATATTTGCTTGACAGATAATACTCATGGCAACAATCTCTCAGGCATTTATTGTGTACACAGCTATTGAGAATACTGGCAGTTTTCCTTCACTTGGTGACATAATAAAATACTACAATTAATACAAAATGCACTCAACATTCAAAATGTCGTCATCCAGTGATATTCATTGTTTCTGTGATTGATAGATTTTAGTGGAGAAGAATGAATTTACTTAAGTGATACATATTTGCACATGTTTTTCAGTCAATGCTGATAGATTTGAATTAACTAAAGGCAATGCAATTTCCAGATTTTTGTTTTCCCACCAGGACCATTTACATTTGAGGTTTCCCTGCAATTTATTGAGTAAATTGCTATTTAATTCATCATGGGTAGGTGCATTTCCTATGACATTTCCTATGACAAAAAAATGCTTGGTGTTTTGTTCTAGTGGTATGTCATTGAAAGGAAACAATGACTAGTCTCTGCATACTTTGATGGCTTTAGGATCACAAACATAGGAAGTAAGGTCATCCTGCTTGCAGAAGGAGGTTCTGCTAGCACAATGACATTCAGGGGAACAAGGTTGCTTCCCTAATTTTGTTATAGTCAAGTGCTGTGATGGTGCAGTGGTAACTAATGAAGTGAATAGTGGGAAGAGGACAATGTTTTTGCTATGGAGACAGAAATGGTAAAAAGAAATCCCAAAGGACCAGTGGGGGAGATAATGACACACAAGACCCTGGTAACGCTTCCCTGTTACTGCCTAGCACAATATTTGGTGGGTTTTGATTGCTTCATTTACTTGATGACACTTGCCATCAAGCATTAAATTACCACATAACTCTTCTGATAGATAGATAGCTATAGAACAAATGCATGCAAACCTATATCAGCAGGAGTTTGGGATGCTTGCCGAGACATGTCCTCATCAGACATAAAACCCAAGTGATAACTCAACTCTGGGGCTTGAAATTTGTATAAAGCATTAAAGCTACCCAGCATATGTGGCATCTCCCCTTATTTCAGTGCCCTTGGAGCTCAGAGTGCAATAGGGTAGTTAGGTTCACCTGGGGTCAATCACTTCTTGGTTATCTTGTTCATCCTGAATTGATGCAGGTCCATTGAAGTCACGCTGCTCAGGATCTTGTAATTTCTTAGTATCTCTGTTGATGAAGATATGTTCCTGACCCCTTCTGAGTCTAGAAAAAAGAGGGGAATCAGAAGGACTATTTCTTTCCTGCTCTTTCCCTCTTCTGTTATTGGGTACTCAAAGCAGACATTGGTGCTGATACAGAGGATCAGGGGGAATTGGGAAAAGAGAGGTTAATCAGGCAGGTGTGATCTAAGCAGGCTGACTGGGACTCATGACTATGAATGCAAGAAACTGAATTGCAAGCCCAGGAATTATGGGAAATAACCAGTTACATGCAAGGGACATCCTGACCTGGGTCACATTCTCAGCATAGAGTCACACAAGCTTTTTGAGAAAAGAGCTGGTTCTTTCAGTGCAAGACTTTTCTGCAGCACAGTGGATGCCAATAAAAATTTTGAGCACACAACACATCATGTGAAAACACTGTTTATGTTCAGCAAAGGTATTTTTATAATTTAAAAATAAATTCAAAAGATGTTATCTTGGAAGAATACATGCTTGTATTCTTCCACCTGAATGTCAATACTGAGAGGTTCAAAATATTGAAGGGAGTCATTCAGTGTGCCTCTGGCAAGGTTGTATGCAGTGAGGCTGGCTATCTTCTTGATAAATTAGCTGTGTGTGCCCATCCGGCACAGAAAACCTTTCTTCCAGTCACTGCATGACTGTGTTGTTAAATACAGAATATCTGATTGTGTAAGATGAGTTCAGCTTCAGAAGGGAGGTTCGCTTCTACCAAACTCATTCCTATTCCTTAAACTATCGTGAACTTGAATGGGGTGAGTGGGATGAAGAAGAAATGACAGTGGCTCAGTTCTTCCCTTCTTCTTCCCCTCTCCTGCACACCTGGGTTTGTGGGATGGGAACTGCACACTCTGTTCCTTGAGATTTGTTGGAGAAGCTCCATTCCCTTGGAGTTCCTACTGCTAAGTATATGCAGATTGCTTAGTTAACACGTTTCTCTAGTACTCACAGTAACTACTCCCATACAGCAGTACCCAGCAGCTTTCTGAGAGCTCATCTTGTAAAAACCCAGTGAACATCTGAGAGGACATAGCAATTTTTTGCACCTGTCAAAATCTTATTCCATTGCCAATGCACAGCATGTCGCAGAAACATTTTCAATGGTGGGAAGTAAAGTCTGGTTAATCTCTGAAAAGCCAAAAAATAGTTCTCCAATCATCCCAATTTAATAGGTGATTCTTATGCAAGGATAACAATGTCTACAAATTTAAGGTAGCTGTGGATTCAATAGAATACTGAGATGCAGGGGATTTCTTGTCACAATCTAGTGAAGCATAAAGGTATGCATATACAGCAGCTCTTAAATTTCAGTTGAAACATCAAATTGCCATGCAACAACCACATAACTTTGTCACAATGTTTAGTGGGAAACACTTAGAGCAAAATATAACCCCCTCAGCTAAATACATGTCAGAGAGAAATATTCATGTCTTTCAGTATGGCTATAGTGGCAAACTGGAGTTAAGGAAAAACAACATTTTCAATAGAAGTATTTATTTTAGGTTGATTTTTTAAATGAAATATTTGACAGCCCTGGAGTAAAATGGTAATTATTTACTGCAGGATTTAATTAAAATATGCTTAATTTTTGAAAAAAACCAAAATTGCATCTGTCCTGCTTGCCAGTGCTACACAATGCAGGCAAAATAAATAAGGCAACACAGTTTTGAAGTTCACCTTTACTGTGTGTATGCTTTGAAGTACTATTTATGGGTCAAATTCAAGAAGCACTAGAGGAGATTCCTGTGGATGAGGAGCTTGTGCTGTGGGATTGGAGAAGCAAGTAATATCCACATGCAGCTCCTCTATCTCTCAATGCCACCTTCTTTTCTCCCATGGGGAATGGCTGGTTGATCCACATAATTTCATTAAAAAAACCTGCAAGTTTTAATTTTCTTTCAATATAAAACCAGCAACAAAACCTCTTCTGCCTTACCTTATACATGCATTTCACTGCCACCAAGATAAAGTCATGCATATGAGAGATTGGCAGGGTTTGGCCCAAAACAGTTGGTGCAGTAACCTGCCTGTGTGCAAGCAGGTGCCTGTAACTTGCACTCAGTTGTGGACAGATGACTGAGGTTACTATGGGTCTGCAAAAGATTCTGTTAGTGGGAGATGGACCTCCTGGTGGACTCATGTTGTAATGGCAAAGGGAAGGCTGCACACATATCTCTGACACTGAATGTCATAAATGAGAGAATATATTATTACTATTAATTAATTAGTAATAATAATAATAATGTGATAGTGATTAATATTGATTTAAATATTATTATTATTAAAATGCAGTATTTCACTGATAAGATGGTGGAATTGGCTGGCATTTGTAAGAGATGTGGCCCTCTCAGTGACCTAACCTGTTCCAGCAACAATCTGGTGAAGTTCTCCACTGATGTCTTTAAAGAGAATTGCTGGACAGAAATGTTTGCTATGCAAAAAACCCAGATATGACTGGAAAGTATATGTGTGACTCACAATTTCAAATAGATTTTATGTATCAGGTATGGTGCACATCTTCCCTAGACAATAATCACAACATCTTCCCTAGAAAATAATCACAGCATCATTTAGTTTGGAAAAGACCTTTAGGATCTTGCGGTCCAACCATCAATCCAGCACTTCCAAGTCCACCAACAGACCATGGCTTCAAGTGCCACATCTACACGTCTTGTAAATATACCCAGACTTGGTAATTCAACCACTCCCCTGAGCAGTCTGTACCAGTGATAGACAATCCTGTCTGTTATTAAATGTTTCCTAATATCCAATCTAAATCTCTCTAACTGCAGCTTGAGACCATTTCCTCACATCCTGTCGCTTGTTGTCTGGGAGAAGGAACCAACCCCCACCCGGCTACAACCTCCTTTCAGGCAGCTGTAGAGGGTGATAGGTTCTCTCCTGAGCCTCCTTTCCTCCATATTAAACACCCTCATTTCCCTCAGCTGCCTCTCATCAGACTTGTTCTCTAGACCTTTCACCGGCTTTGTTGTCCTTCTCTGGACTTGCTGCAGCACCTTGATGTCCTTATTGCAGTGAGGGGTCCAAAACAATATTCGAGGTATAGCCTCACCAGTGTCAAGTACAGGGGGACAATCACTGCCCTGCTCCTGCTGGCCACACTATTGCTGATTCAGGCCAGGATGCCATTGGCCTCCTTGGCCACCCAGGCACACGCTGGCTCATGTTCAGCTGCTGTGAACCAGTGCTCCAAGGTCCTTTTCTGACAGGCAACTTCCCAGCCACTCTGCATCAAGCCTGTAGTATTACAAATATCATGCTGCAGGTGTGCAAAAAGCCAGTGTTTAAAAACTTTTCTGATCAAAGTGCATAACTGCAAGAGTAGGTTGTATGTATGCATGTGAAAAATGTGAAACTGCCATCAGCTGTAGGAGAATCAGGGCTTCCCAGAACTCCTTTCTAAGTGATCCTAAAGGCTGAATACCACAAATTTCATCCTCTGCTTCTTCCAGGTATTTTTTAAATAATACTGATGTAGAGAATAGCTTTTCTTCACAAAAGTGGCCTCAGTGTCCAGTAAACTTTGCCCATGATGATACCCTGAGGGGGAATCTGACAGAAGAATCAGTTTCTGTCATTGGTTTGCACGTGTTGCTGTCTGCATCAGGTTAAGAGAGTATAAAAATGCTGCTGACAACTCCCCTTAGGGATTCCCTTAGGAATTCTTACCATGTGGAATAATTATCAGGGCTCTAGGGAAGTTGTGGGGGAGCTTCCTTTCCCTTTGGGGACTCTGTTGAATAACTCAAGCTCCCTTGGTATTTGCACAGCTCCCCCTGTATGAAGGACCAGGATTTAAAGCAAACAAGCAGATAGATAAAAACAGAAAAAACAATCAAAAAACAATCTAGTAATGTCTAAACAGAGGATCCTGAAGCCACACCTAGACAAGAAAATAAGTGATGTTGTTAAGGGTGCATGTTCCCAGAGCAGCTCCTGGCAGGTTCAGTGGGAATCATTACCTCCTTCGTGCAATGAAAATCAGGTCATTCACTGAGTGCCTGAACATGGATTTAATAGCCTCACTGTGGTGGATGTGGTTTTCCTCCAAGGAAATTTTGGCCTTATGTTACATGTTTTGAAAAGGACTCACTTCTCCCTGCCCCATCCCTAAAATAAATTTTTAAAAACCCAACTGCTGTAAATCAAGTAAAATTCATAACTTGCTTGAGGTATCACAGCTGTTGATTAAAGACTCAACATCTTTGGGAGCGCATTGCTGCTAGGAAGATAAAAATCTTTTTGACAAAGTTGTGACCATAAAAATTGCAAGGCTTTAGTCAACGGTTAGAGAGGATTTGCATCTCCCTTATAATAAATAACAATAATAATGGCTCACATTTACATGATGCTTCCCAGATTCAAAATGTTTTACAAACATCAGCTAATTAATCTTATTGAAATACTTTCTCTTGCAATACAGTGATATACAGTCCAGAATGTATCTCATAAAGGGGGCTAATGACTCATAAAATGCAGCATTTTCCTCACTGTGAGACTATCACTGTTTTTTTAAATGGCAAATATAAAAATCACACACCTTTATATTTATGCAGCCTATTCTTCAATTATTACATCTGTGCAGCAGCCACTGTCGTTAATTTAGGTTGGGAACATGACTGGAATTTGGATATCCACTTGGAATTTCTGGTCTTTTCATTCTCTTCTGTGGGATTTGTTCACCTTACAAGGGATTTGTGTCAGTCATCAGCAGCCTGATAAAGATAATGGTACCCAGATGCTGCTTAAAGTCTATGGGCAAAAGGGGCTGCTCAAGGAGCCAAGTCCGAGCAGGCGCCAGTCTGTGGGGCAGAATGGGGGTTGTGTCCCTCTCTGCAAGGTCTGCAAAGACCATGGAGGCAGAACAGCATTGGCAGCTCTTGTATATATTCCCTGAAGTCTTTCTTACTGTGTTTGGGAGACCTGAAAGGAATATGTGCTGAATTTTCACTCCTTCTGTATCCCTTTCCTTGTATACCCCATGTCACACAACGTCTCTGAAGGAACATGAATGAAACCTGTGGTGGTGTGAAGGTGTTCTTGACAGCACAGTTTTTAGCACATATTTCTTGACCAACAGCATATTTGGTTTGCATGGCAAGGTTTTGGTAGTGGGTGTCTGCAGAGCTGACTTCCATGAGATGCTGCCAGAAGCTTCCCCTGTGTCCAGCAGAGCCAATGCCAGCCAGCTCCAGGACGGACCAAGGCCCAGCACATCAGGGAGGGGTGGTAGCACATTTGGGGTTACAGATTTAAGAAGGGGAGAAACAAAGCCTGTGCATCATCATCCAGAGACCAGAGTGAGGAAATGTGAGAGCAAGAACCCTGTAGACACCTGAATCACAGAGGAGGGAGGGGAGGAGGTGCTCCAGGCACTGAAGCAGAAATTCCTCTGCAGCCTGTGGTGCAGCCCATGGTGAGACAGCCTGTCTCACTGTCCTCACTGAAGGTCCACAGGGGAGCAGAGATCCACCTGCAGCCCATAGAAAGCCCCACAGTGGAGTGGGTGGAGGCCAGATGGAGGCTGTGACCCAGTGGGAAGCCCATGCTGGAGCAGGGTCCTGGCAGAACCCATGACCCTGTGGAAAGAGGATCCCACAATGGAGTGGGTTTGCTGGCAGGACTGGTGAAACTGCGAGGGACTCAGGCTGGGGCAGTTTGTTCCTGAAGTAAACTCTGTGAGACGCATTCATGCTGGAGCAGTTCTCTGCAGCCCATGCAGAGGACTCAAGTTGATGTCTGTGAAGGATTGTCTCCCATGGGACCCCATGCTAGAGTAGGAGAAGAGTGTGAGGGATGCTTCCCCTGGGGAGGAAGGAGTGGTAGAGACAATGTGTGATGGACTGACCACAGCCCCAGTTCCATGTTCCTCTGTGCCACTGGAGGGAGGAGTTAGAGAAAATTGGAAGTAAAGTTAAGCCCTGGAAGAAGGAAGGAGTTGGAGGAAGGCATTTTAAGATTTGTTCTTATTTTCTCATTGTCCTACTCTGATTTGATTATTTATAAATTTAACTAATTTCCTCTAGTTAAGTCTGTTCTACCCGTAACTGGTGAGTGATCTTTCCCTGTCCTTATCTAGACCAACAAACCTTTGGTTGTATTTTCTCTCCCCTGTTCAGCTGAGAAGGGGAGCGATAGGGCAATTTTAGTGAGCACTTGTCATCCAGCCAGGGTCAGTCCACCACAGACAGTCAGTATTTTTGTGAGAATCCTACCAGTTAAACCATACTGATGACATACTGACAATAATGGCAACAGAGCTTTTCTTGTGGACCCCCAGGAAAAGAATCTCTGTGTCCTCAGTGCCAAGGACATAGTTTCAAAAGCTGGAAGCATAAAATAGTGTTGTAACTAGGGGTTTTCTTCTCCCATCATGTGGAGAACCTTTATGCAAAAAGATTGGGTAACTTTACAGCTTTTACCATTGTTTACTGCTTCTTACTTGAAGACAAATCTAGGCAAAAATCCATTAATATTTAAATTAACTAAAGATTGAGCTAAACTGAAGCCAACGTTTGCACCAGAAAAGTATACTAGTGACTTTACATTCTAACATATTTTACTTTCTCTTTGACTTATTAATTACTGCCACAACTGTGGTAGCATTTTTTTATAGTAAGAGGTAAGATTGATTGTATGGCTGTGGGATTATCATGTGGAATGAGATAATTTTCAGTGCTTTTGTTTTCTCTCTCTAGAAATCCTGAAAGACTGCATTTGAGGTCTTGACTCATTCATATGAATGCTGCTTTATTCCTTATACGTAATATCAGAAGCATTACAGGGAATGCTAAAATAGTTTACTAAGTCTGCAAGGCCCATTTAAGCCAACAGAATGGTACAAAATGTCCTTAAACATTTATGAGAATCAGACTGTTGGGGCTTTTTTTAAACTCAGATCCATGCTTCGTTTATATCAGTTTGTTGACTGAAAAAATGACAGCAGTGGAAAACAAAACTTATGGAGTTTGCTCTCCTGTCACAGGCAGGTCTTTTTGCCTGACAAAATGAGATTATGGCATCCTAAAATTTTTTCAGCAACTTCCAGTATGTGTCTTTCAGGGCACTAGCAGTGCCACTCAGTTGTGCCCAGACCCAGCCCACTCCAGATCCTCAGTCAGCTCTGAATCCAAAACCTCAGCTTCCCTAAGAGCCTCGTTGGGACTTCAGGAGAGGAGAAATCATTTCCATTGTGGAAAGCCTCAGTAAATCACCACTGGGGAGGAAGGATGTGGAGGCATCCAGCCACGGCTGTCTGCTGCTGGCATGTAGCCCTAACCTGCCCCTTTCCCCAACCCATGTTTTCCACAGCCCTGACTCCCATGGCATAGCTTTATGTTTTCTAGCAGAAACCCTTACCTGAATAAGCAGGCTTAGAGGAATTTGAACACTCCAATGAATCTTGAAATGCTTTGCCTCAACTGTGAAAGGCCACATTGAACAAAGGGGATAATTCATTCAATGCATAAATGGTGACTCCTGATGACAATATCTGCTGGCTGCTTTTTCTTTCTTTTACCACTGAAGAGCCACCATTATCATGGAAGCAGGAGCCAGGTAATCTCTGGTTTGAGCTTGGTCAGCCGGGAAGCTGCCTAAGTTCAGGTTGCAGCATTCTTGATGATGATGCATGGTATCAGATGCATGGAACCAGTTTTCTGCTCCAAGACCCACTTTGTAGGATTGCCCAATAGCAGAACGTAACTTTCCTTTGAGCTGAGTTGTCAACAAGTCAGATGTAAATATGGAGCTTTTATGGTCAAAGTTATAAAAAGTTTATTTCTAGCCTTGAAACCATACTTTTGGCAGTAACACATGATGGTTCAGTGAAAGGTATGTTTTTCAGACCATACCTTGCTTCTAGCAAGGTATTTTTTGAGTGTTATCACATCACATGAACAATGTTTATATCATCACTGAAAGAGTATTGTCATACTTACAAGAGTAAACTCTGTGCTTTATTTACACATCTGAGGATAATTGTGTTTAGCTATCATTTCCAAGTAAGCCTAAAAATAAATGTTTGAGATACCTGTGTCGCCATGATATTTTTATGAAAATCCTTTCCATAGGATTTTCTCCTGAGAAGCTGAGGAGTCTCAGGAAAGAAATGTAAACAATAATTATCTGCTGCTGTGGAATGCAACAGGTGCATCTGTGATAGGTCCATGTTGGTTGTTTCTAATTAATGGCCAATCACAGTCAGCTGGCTTGGACTCTCTGAGTCACGAGCTTTTATCTTTCCTTTCCTTTTCCTTTTCCTTTTCCTTAACCTGAACATGAGTTTGTTTTTCTGACTAGTCTTTACATTCAGTATTGGTCATGGAACCCTTTTTACATTTTTAAACTGAGCCACATTGTCACCTGAATGAGGGGAAGACTAATGAAAACTTTGCTGGTAAACAGGAATCAGATCAGCACTGTTCACCAACTTCTAATTCACATAAGTGCTAAGGAATTGACAATAATGTATGTGCAACCACTCAGTGATAAGTAGAGAACAGTTTAGGCTGAAAGTGACCCTGAGATTAGCTCAGCTGTTTAGAGCATGGTGCTAATAGCACTGAAGCAGTGGGTGTGATCCCTGTACACACCATTCACCTAAGGGCTGGGCTTGATGATCCTGTGGGTCCCTTGCAATTTGGAATATTTTATGATCTTTGTATCATATCTTGAAATTGCCATGAAACCAATATAGAGAAGTATTCCCTCTTTGCAAATATCTGTTTACACAAATGGTCTGGATAGATGCTCAGGCTAATATAAAAATGATAAACTCTCAGAAACTAGAGAAGAGCTCATGAAAAACAGGTCAGAATGTGGAGTTAGCAAGTGAGGAATTGGGTAGGAGAGGGAAGTCCAAATGGCACATGGCTCTTTCAATCATTATTTTTCTTAAAACTTAAAAAACAAAAAAAGACTTCTGCATTTTTAAAGTTCAGTGGATAGTCTTCAGCCAAGGTGTGTGAAATAGAGGGCCAACACTCCTCCCTTTGGATGTATTGAAAGCCACATCTTCATAAGCAAGGAGAGAATATTGTTATAGTTTATTTTGGGAGATATGGATCTAAACATTTTTTGAGAAAACACCTGCTTCAGAGCAGCATTTAGCATCGAAATTTTGAGTATAAGCATGTAGGCTGCACTTTAATGACCTTGTGGGTACCCATGCCAGAGCCCCATGAATACAGAGATGGGAACGTTGCTAAGCTGATATAGCAGTACTGCAGCAAATCCATGGTTTTGACTGTAGTATACTTGTCTTATCTCCTTTGACACCTCTTCTGGGAGAGCTGTTGAAGGGAAGGAACTTTTGGTATATGACAAGAAAAAGATAACTGTGTGCAGGAAGAGTTTTTGATGAGAAATTGTAATGTCCCTCCTCAGCCTCCTCACATCCTCTTCTGTCAACCCATACATTATAAATAGAGTTGTTTTAATAGATCTTAAAGATTTTTCCTTTCAAGACTTTTACATCATTTTGATTGACATTAAGGCAATTACAGAGAAAATTCTAAACCATTTCTTAAAGAAATAGTTTAGTTCCTTTTAATAATGCCTATGTATTTGAAGAAAGATGAGCAATCTCTCTGTAATCTTGTAACCCCTGCATCCTTACTCTTAGGGACCTATAAGGAATAATTAGGATAATTCTGTGAAGATTTAAGCCCCTTGCAAGCATTCATTCTGCCCAGAATTACTATCATTTATTTATATATTTTTAAATTTCAAAAGAAAAGGACTCTTTATAGTCAAGTATCATTCTTCCAAGCTAAAGCAGACTAGTATTTTACAATTGTAGCACAGTGTGGAAAGAACAGAAATAAATAAATAAATCAGTTGGTGAGCCACTATCATTCACTTTACATAGTAAAAGCCAAATACAGCTGTCATTTCCTAACTTTCATTGAAAATAAATTGAAAAAGTATATCATTCTTTAACCTAGCAAGGAAAGAGAGAATTGGCTAATATTCTGCAATGCACATTATTTGTGTAATACATATATTACAGAGGGGGGGGGGGAACAGAATGAAAGTGTGAGGTGACATAAAGTTGTAAAACTAGATTATCATATCTCAGAATCATAAAAGACTCATTTGTAAGACACAGAGAATAAAGAAGAAAAAATCAATTAAGAGTGAGCAAAATAAATAGCAATTGTTTCTGTCTTCCTACACTGCTTTGCAGCTACTCCATCAAGCAGATAACAGGGTAGGTGAGTGTGGGTGTTGTAAAGGTCCAACTGACTCAAACCCTCAGATTTCTGAAATAGTGTATAACACTGAAGCACTGCTTTTCAAAGATGCCAACACAGTTACATAGACTTTTCATCTGGAAAGTAAAAGAAACCTACTATCAATTTTCATCCAGCTTGGTGGATCAAAGTCACAAAAGTAAAGCAAAGAGTAAGCTCCTGTGGCTCTTTGTCAATGTGTTCAGAGGCGTATGAAGCTTTGGTAGCCCAGATGAATGAGCAGGATTGCCCTCCATAAGATATCATCCTTTTCCCAAACACCTGACCTGGGAGTCAGCCATGCTGAGCACAGTTTTGATCTGCACTCCTCGCTGGCCAGAGCCCCGCAATTTGCCGAGTTCAACTCAAGCATGACTCATGCTTGCCCTCCTACATCTGGCCATGCCACCAAAACTAATTCCCAGAGCAAACAAACAATGATCAGTTTCCAATAAGTCTCCTCTGACACAGGAAGTTTTGGACCAAGCAGCTATGCAGAAAGACTTCTTAATTTTTGTCACTTATCCCTTCTACTGCTCAAGGGTGGTTCATCCCACATCCTGCCACTTTGTGACTCATTATTACTGAAATCTGTAAGATTTTAATAATCACAGTTTGGGATTTCCAAAACAGCTCTATTGAGGTTTTCCATCTTCAGGACCTCAGATAGCCTGTGCTAGAGGATGATTGATGGCCAGCTGACATGTCTGAGGTGCTGAGAGCTAGTGAAATGCACTGATGAGAAGCCTGCTCACAAAGATAAAGGTTCTTTTTTGCAATTATTCATAAAAAACACTGTCCAGTTTTCCTTGGAGCAGCTGCTGGTCACACATTAATTACCCTTTAGAAAAGACCATTACCAAAGGCTAATAAGGTTTAACCCTGTTGAGGAGAAAATACTTGTCCTGTAAAATATTTTTCAATAATCAAGAAGTAATGACTTCTTTCAGAAAAAACGGTAGATTCTGTGTTTAGGGGAAAGTAAAGAGTTACATAGTATTCAGCTCCTTCAAAGGACCTCATGAGACACAGAACATGTATTATATTCTAATTGGTTGTATCCTAATTGTGTCAGATTACATGGAGAAATAAACAAAGCCTTTCCCATATAATATTCCTGACAAGCATCTATTATAACATTTTCCAGAAGCAATTTCCAGTAAGCCATATTTTCGTGCACAGTCTTATTAAAAAGTAAAGGAAACTGGAGAGCATATTTGACAGATAAAATTAGAAAATTAATGGGCACAGATAATCCACTCAGATATTCAGAACAGGTGTATGAAGAACCAAATTCAAAAGAACAGGAGAGGAAATGCTTCAATACATGAAGAGAAAAGTGAATGGTACTATAGGTTTGCTTTCTTATTCCTTAGCATTATTAACTTACATACGTGCATACAGTACCTCAAATAAATAGTGACCAGACCTGAAAACATTTTTTGTCAAATCCTTTATATATACTACATCTGACACAGTCTGATTCTCCCTTCTTCTCCCTCCTTCCCAAAAATATCCATTTATACATTGTACTCTGAGTAAAAAGCACACAAATTTTAACTGAATGCTAAATACAATAATCACCACAATAATATTGCTTTGTCCATAGACATATTCACATAATGTGAATAATTTTCTGGTTTGTGAATAAAATCATATAATACTTTTGTTTTAACTTTAAACTGCCTGCTATTTCTTGCAGCAGTCTTGGAAAAATATATGAAATAGTTAATATTTTTCCTCAACTCTTTTTAAATACGAGATTTAAAGTGGATATGAGATGTATGTATCTGTGCACACTTTAAATTGTCATTATATGAAGTTCTGTGCATGACTGTTCATTTTGGAGCCACTGGCAAAGCTCAAATTGATTTTGAACTTTACATCTGCCTTAGGAATGCATATTAACAGATGATGGACAAATCTGCAACTTCATATAGCGGCTACTGCGTAAGTGACAGGTCTTACATCTGCTGGGAAGAGTGGTGTTAAGGATTATTGCCAACAGATTCTGCTCTAAAAGATGGATTGTCTTCATTGTATTGAGCATATTCTACCCAAGGATATATTTTTTACATAATTTGCTTAATTAATTTTTATTGAGCAAAAAGCCACTTGTAAGAAACTATTTTCAAAATATGGCACTGGATAATATGCTCTTTTGATGACGATTATTACATTTATCTTCAGTTTGGGAAGGTAGTACAAGAAGATGGCAATGAAATAAACCACAGTCTGTGGTACGCCTTAGATGTGGCATTGATTATGCAGCTGTGACTTTTCCCTTGTACCCCTGTTGCTGCCACCTAGTCAAGCTCCTGACAGTAATGATTCAGGTTCTCATTCTTATTGAGCATCGCTTTCTATTTCTGTAAAAAGGCTTTTGGATTCTAAACAGGTGTAACCCTTTTTTCCTGTACCTCATTAGGCACTTTGCCAAGGAGAGAAAGGCTGATTCAACTTTCCTGTCAAACCGTCTCTTTTAAAGTGGCACCTTTGCAAGTGAGATCTGATATTTTGCTCATGTGTCTGGGCTCAAGTTTGGAAGGCAACAGAGCGTTCCTGGTTATTCCAGAAATAAAATTCCGAAGCTTTAAGGTTGACATTGGAACATAGGGGTTTTGTTCCTGCATCTCTCACTGAAAAATATATTGTGTTTGAAATATTTCCAGTAAATTTGACCACAGATAAATAGACCTGTCATGGTTTTCTTAAGGTGTAATTATTCATATGAAAAAGCTTTCAGAAGATCAATTCTGATGGTTTTTGTTTGGGGAAAATTTGCTTTGGAGTAATAGGGTTTCAGCCCATACAGAAGCTGAAAAAAATAATTTCTTCATGTTAATGTGGTTATATCTGGTGTGTTTATCTTTTACATATTTGGGCTGCAGCCCTCCTCAAAGCCTGTTAGGATGTTCCTTGCTCTGGGGAGCTATCTCAGTGCCAGTGCCTTTCTGTGCACACCCCAGCAATGACATCCTGCAGTTCCATTGCCCACAGTCAACAGAGCTCCTGTTCTTGTGGAAAGATGCCTTTTGTGGCCTTTGTTTTGATTCTGTCAAACTGCCTTGCCAAGTCATTTAAGATCTCTTCTGATTCAGTGACTTACTGGTGAACAAAAGGCCATCTCACTCTATTTTCATCCTTTCCAAGATATTTTTGCTAGCAGAAGGCCTAGGCATAAACATTCTGCATTGGAAGCTTGGCCTCTAACCTGGCTGCAAGTTGGTGTGGTGTGAATTTTAGACCTATATAGATCACAGTTAAATGATGAATGTTAAGGTTGAGGTTTATGCAATCAGCTACAACATTTAGCTGGACCTCATCACATGGAATAAATAGTGATTAAATGGAACACTAACTAATTTTAATTACAAAATGTGGATGCAAGTGTGGATGTGATGAATGCACAGATAATAATTTGAAAAAGAACTACCATTTTATTCTTGGTCTTTTCAGTTTTGTTAAATCTCTGCTGTAGCTGTCATGTGCCAAAGCTGTGTGTTCAGGATTTCAACAATCACTTCCCAAGCTAAAGCTAAGCCTATTTTGCACATTTGATCTTAGTCTCAGCCTGTATTTATACTCTTAATTGCCTGTTTTTCCACCCAGTTAGTGCCTATACTTTGCCCCCCTCACCCTGGACTCAATCCAGCTTAGGAAACAAGATGTCCTGTGCTTTTGCCATTGGAATTGCCTGTCATATAACAGTGACCAGCTGCCTTCAGCAAAGCCATGAGGGCCTGACCAATGGGTCACAGCTGCTGAGGGGTGCTGTGCTGGGAATCATTCCCTGGGCTGGTGAGGATCTCAGCTGGGAGGCAGGAGCTGGCAGTGGTCACTGCCTGGCAGTGGGGCCAAGCTTGCCTGACCTCAGCTGCAGGGCATGCCTGGGTCCAAATCCAAGCTCACCACAAACCAGCTTCCCTGGCTTCCAGCCTCAGCCTGGGCAAAAAGGCTGTATGGGAGCATCTCACTCATCCAAGAGCACATGCAGTTGTGTCACCATAACACCTACACCACTATAGCCTCCCTTAGGCTGCTACCATACAGGCTTAAAATTAATAATGTAAAAAAAAATTAAGGAAGAAATTAATTTAAAGAGCTCCTGATTATGCTAGCTAATGTGCCTACTTATCCAGAAAAAGATTATATATACAAGTTACAAAGAATGTTTGCAAACATTATAGTTAATGTACACACCTTATCAACATACATTGATTTTATACACATCCTTTAATTTAAATAGCTTTGATTTTCTGTCTGGAAGACAAAAGAGAACATTAATGGCCATCGCTTACTGAATTTACAGAGTTGTACATTAGCTCCTCTAAAATGATCTTGTGTTTGTTATGTTTTACATATTAATATTTAAAAGAATATTACAAATGCTGGTAACCTGAGTCATGTAGACATTATAGAAATAAATTGCATATTTGATATTAATTCACCCTGTTACTTCCTATCATCCTCCATAAGATAGTACACCTCTTGCTAAGCTACCAATAGCAATCTCTGTGTGCCAGTTTATTACCTGTAGAGATATCATTATTCCCCTGTGACAGCAAAGTCAAATTCAAGGCATTTTTCATAAACTAGGAAAAATTACCTTTCCAGAGACATATGACACAACCTTCAACTACTAAATGAATCCAAGAAAAATTCTCTTGTGGGAAAAGACCTTGCATATGATTTGTCAGCCTTAAAAATATTTCTTGAGAAAGTTAATTCGGAGAGACTTTACAACTGAGCACTGTTTTCTGTTTATATTTAATCTGTACTCTGCTATGATGCATTTCAGAACCAAAACTACAGAACAAAAATTTGCTTTGCTAAATTTCAGCTGTACAAAGACTGTTGGGCCCTCATGGTGAAATCTGAGGCCTTATTGGAAATCTCACATAAAAACTGTATTTGTAAATGTCATGCCATGATTTTCAGCACTGAGGTGTTCCAAGAGATTGATGCTGTGATGAGGAGCCTGAGGAATGGAGACTAAAACCAAAGCAAGATGTCTGGGGATTGACAAGGGAGTTAAAGTAGAATGAAGTGGTCGAAGCTAAAAGCATCAGCTTTGGGGAGGAGGAGAGGACAGAAGGATATTCATAAGAAGAACACATTCTTTCCAAACTCTCACACAGTTTTAACCTTTTTGCTGTTGCTAAAGATGTTTCTGTCAAGCTTACTGGCACCTGGGCCCCTTAGTGCTGGCTCATATGCAGGATGATAACCCAGAGATGCTAGTGCACCCCACAGTTACTGAGATGGAGTAGGTACACTGTGCCTGCCCAAAGCCCAAGGAAGGGTTAATGGCTTAATTACCTCCCGTAGCTGAGATCAAGCTGTGGATCTAAACCAGCTGCTGTAAGAGACAGCTGCCTGGGCATTATGGAGCAGCAAATGGTGAAGCTGCAGGCAGCCCTGGAGGCTTCAGAGATACAGGCTGGCAGGAGTGGTAGAAAAAGCTATGTGGAGAGAAAAACTGCCAAGCAGGGAGATAGGAAGTTGCAACAGAAGGAGAGGTAGGGAAGGGTGATCTGGTATTGCTTGCTCTAAAGCTGTCAGGAAAGAGCATTTTTGGATGTCCCACCTGAATGGACTAGGGTGTCTGAAGTTAGAGTAAGGGCTCATAACTGAGTTTGCAAGCCCTTGTACAGGGTCACAGGGTGGTGCCCTTATGATTGGGTAGGGTGGCATGGAATGGGGACACTTGTCTTCACTGCAAGTATGTACAGCAGGCTTCTGCTGTCTTGGTGGAGATTCAGCTGTACCATACAGCTCAGCGCTGTGCAGAGACCCTGAGGCTACCTCTGACAGCAGCACTGTGTGACAACTTTGTCGTGCTTGCTCTTGCACAGGTGATCTTGCTGAAAACATGTTGGAGCAGTCTGAACAGCACAGTGTTTAAAGCAGCTAAACCTCTTCACCCCAGCTGGATCACAGCTCTTCCAGGTGATGCTATGCTATATAGATAGATTAAAATACTGCAACAGCAAGGCTCTGGGGTTTGCTGAAATAGGGTGACACTACTAATCTTCTCTATCCTGCAGACTTGGAAAATTAAGTTTGCTGCATATTCATATAGTCTTAGAATTGGGACTTCCTGGGGTCTGAAGAACTTGCACTTCAAATAAAACCATGGGAGATTACTTATGTACGTAACTTTCCAAAAGAAAATTGAGCAGCTTTTTTAGGAGGGGAGCTGCATGAAAATTATCTCAGGAGTGGGGCAGGCAAGAAGGCCACATCTCTGCAAAACTGGGGTCTGTATTCTGTCACTGTCTGACCTGAACCTGGCTATACATGAGCACAGCTGCCAGTGAGAAGGTCAGAGTGCACCCAGCTGGGGCTGAAGGGCATCGTGCTTGGTGTGGTTGGTAGAGACTGACCTGGCAGAAGCATAGCTTGTGGTGTATGCCTGTTGTTTCTGATAAAGCAGAAGCTAAAAACCCCTCATAATAAATGCAACTCAGTTCTATTAAGTACTTACTGGAAATTACACAAGGACTTATGATGTTGCAGTCCTGGGTATCCCATTACTTTTTCTTTAGAGTATTTGTTTTGTGCCATTACACTCACTCCCACCATTTAAATACCATTGATACTTTTTCAGAATTTCAGAATGCCAGGATTTCAAGTGTGTAAACCCCCCAAACATATATTCATATCTCATTTTTAAGCATGTGGCCATTTCTCAGTACAGTAAGTGCAACATTCCAACAGGCATGTTGCCAGTCCATGTCTCCTGGTGCTGGTAATTATGTAGAAGCACCTGGTAGCTGATCATAGTCTGGGGCTTGGGGAGGAAAAGTGGGGAAAGAGTGATAAGAATAACTGATGCATGTTGGAGTCATGCAGAGATGGCTGTCTCTGTAGCTGTATCCTCTGCAACTGCTGAAATGTGAGCACAGGATGAAAGCTCTCACCCTTGCTGTGTGTCATTCTTTACTCAACCTCATTGTAACTCCTTTCCTTCCTCCTGTCTTCTCAGTAGAGAAGCATTTGCCCATTGGTGTTTTGCAGTGGGTGGCTGTTCAACTCACAGAGAATTTTGGGACATGATCAGCTGACTATTCCAACAATGTCTGACTATTCCAGACATTACTATTTCAGTGTTTCCATGGGGTGCAGCATCTAGGCACCATACAGTCATCAATAGCTCTTTTCTTCAAAGGCTTTTCCAGTGTTTGGAGGGGTGAAGATAGCAAAGGAGCTTTGGAAAAAGGCTGTGGCTGTATTCAGAAGTCAGCTGCTGAGTTTTCTCCAGTCTGGGCTAGTGAACCAGCTGTTGGACCATCCTTTCTATTGCTTGACCTGAACTTAATGTGTTTGAACTTATGTAAGGCTCAGAGAAAACTGCTGGACACCTATCTACTTGTTGGTAGGGGAGTTTAGTGGGCTTTTCATGCTTGGTAAGGTTCCTTGAACTTCAATGCCTGCTGTGGCATATGCTTCTGTGAAGATCCTTAGTCTCTTTCCATCTAGGAAATAGCTATATCTGATCATGGGAAACTGTATTTTCTTCTGTCTTATATTTTTTTGTCACATGTGTTTTAATTTCAGTAAAACCCAAGATTACCATTTAAAATAACCCCTCTCCTTACCAGAAAGATTACCTCAAGGGACTGCTTGATTAAATTGAAGAGATTTTCAGGGATGACTTATTTTGCTTTATAAGCCTACATTTAGTAAGAGAGAATGCAAAGGAGCTGGCTAGATAAAAACCAGAATCTGTAAGCTTCAAGCGCTTTTAATGCAGAAAAAATGGGGGACTATAATGTACAAAAAATTATTTTTCTTGTAGCTTCCAAAACTGTCAGCATTAACAGAAGTAACACAAAGGATTAATGAAAGTAATAAAAAGGGCTCTTTAAAAATTAGAAACATCAGAAACATTCTCCTTGCTCCTTTCAAGAAGACAAACTGACCATAATTCCACTGTCCACAGTTGTCCAAGTAATGAATGAGGAATGTTTGAGCTGTTCTGTAAGGTGAGGGGACAGCTGAGTCATTAGTGTTGTATTAAACAATGCCTATTGTGACCATACTCCAGCCAAGTTTTGATCTGAATGTCCTCTGCAGTACATGTCCCCTGACACTTTTAATTTTTATAATGCTTTTTAATTTCTGTGTTTTATCAGCAGAATGAAAAGCTGGTGTGTGCAAATCCACCCTGAATTTAAGCAAGTATGCTATGATGCTGTATCTGACAATTCATCTTCTCCAAAAATGGGAATAGTGGGAGTTTACAATTATCTAGCTTTACTTCTCTTGAAAAGGTGTTGCAAAATTAATGTCACTAAGATACAAAACCATTTTTCTTGTGGCAAAAATCACACAAGTCAGAGCTTGCCACTTACATTTTGCAGGGTAAGTTTGATGATTATCCTTTAAATGAACATTGATTTTTTTTTTCTGTAGATCCCATTATTTTCAATCCAGAGAGATTGTTCTGTCTTCTTGCATACCTATTATAAATGAATAGAAAACATTTTCACCATACATTATTGCTTTTTTCTTAAAAAAAATAGATGAAATAAACCCTTAAACCAAACCTCTCCCCTTCCCTATGATGTTCTGAATGCCAGATCCAGACTATTCTTAGTGCAGGAGATATTTCTGTGCTTTTATAACGGGCTGACCCACAAGGTGGCACTAAAGAGAAAAGTGACAACTTGACTAATAAAAAGTGAAAACCAAAGGCAAAATACCATATGCTGAATCAATATTATTTTAATTAGGAGCATAGTTCCTTTATTGTCAGTTAAATTTTATTTTGTGAAAAGCCTTAAAGCTATATAGCAGCGAGGATGGTTCATTGCCCCCATCCCACATCAAAAGTTAAGTTCTTAAAAGAATAAGCAAGACATAGGCTGTCTGCTTATCACAGCTCCAGAATCTTAAAAAAGGTGATTGTGATCAAAAAGTAGTTTAATTAATTTTATTCTCTAAGGAATAAGGAATTCAAATGAACTAAAACCTGAAAACTTCTTTTCAGTCATTAGTCATATTGGTAAGAAATATGACACCAGGAATTGTGTATTGCCTGCAATGTAAATGTATTTTCTTCTGGAATGTTTTGATTGTTTAATTTGTGTCTTTGTTGTTAAGTGCTCTGGTCTTACTTCATAAGCAAATTATTTGAAACATTGGGTTCTGTGATCAGGAATTTTATACCAAAAGGGGTTAAATCTTGCCACTTTGATGATGAAAATGATTCCTCACCAAAAAACATATTATTAGTAAAACTCTTTTTGAGATCCAAGTTTTACGTGAGTAGTTTAACACTTCTCTAACAAAAAGTAGCAGCCATGACTACTATAGACTGATCTTTAGAATGCTGACGTGAAGCTTACAACATAATGAAAAAATTATATCTGAGTCAATTTTAGACCTTGAAAACCAGACTAGTTATAATATTTTTAATTTTCCTGAGATGCTTGCCAATGTCATCAGCAGTATTATGGGCGATAGGGGGCAGGAGTTTACTTGCAGGAAAAAACTCAAAATACTACTAATGCATCAAGAAGAAAATCCTTAAAACAATAATGAAGTATTTGTCTCTGAATTGAGCAGTGTAACAGAATACCGGGCAGTGGGCTCTGGGGCCCATCAAATGATCAGATATATTGGTAACGTATTTTGATCCTTAATGAACTTGCAACTTTACAACCACCCTGGAAATCAAGAGTCACCCGTGGGTAGTTTGAAAGACTTGGATCTAGAATTATTACTAAATAGGATATTTTAAAGTATTTTAAATGTTGGTTAAATTATCAGTGCTGCTGCTACATTTAGAATGGTTTTATCACTACAAGTAGTTACTTGCTTTGTTTTTGGTTTCATTTTTTAAAAATCAATAACTGGCATTCTACATTCAAAGACCTTGTTTGATTTACTCACATTATTCATTTTGTGAGCAAATTGAATCATATAATCCTCAGGATCCCAGTAAAATCAAACCCAGAAAAATTTTGGCTTAAAAGAGCACTGAGACAAACAATCTTGACAGGAAGGGAACTCCTCTTCCCTTTCATAATTTGTGCCCCCTATTTATGACTCCCCTTTGGCAGTTGCTCAATTTTAAAGGCCAGCCCAAAGAAAGTCACGTTCTGGCAGGTACCAAAGTGCTTTCTTGAAATTAATTATAAAATCACAGCAATCATAAACACACTGACTTTTTTCCTTGCGGTCCTTCTTCAGAGAATGTTTGGGATCAAACAGCATTTAGATTGAGGGATGTCACAGTGATTCTGTTTGTAGATGCTTGTGATTGTATCAACAGATCACTCTTGAAGGACTGGCGTGGGCTGATCTTCCCTCTGCTGTAAAAGTTTGGCCACATTTCTGAAAATATTGCTTATTTTATGCTTATGCTGGACATCTGGCAAATCAAAGATTTCTAAGGGACTTTGATTGTGAAGATCAGGGGAGGTGATCATTGAAGGCTGAGGTGAGTATCAGTGCACATATCCTTTCTTAGCGAGTCCACAGCAGGATACAAAAGATTACTGTGGAGCTGACAAAATACATTCATATTCTCATATAATGTCTACTAGACACAAATATGGGACCTGAGTTAGGTGATGGCAAAGCACAAGTATTCTTGCATAAGGTGGGACTATCTAGACAAGATCAATCAGGAGACCCACAAGGAAATATCCATGTTTTTGCCTTGTAAAATGGAAATTGGACATGGAAAGAAACAAAAGAGCATATTATGTTTATAATTACTATAATGTTACAAAACACACAAAACTCTGTATTGAAATCTAATTCCAGAAGTCTGAATATTTATTGTAGAGTTTAAAGGATGAAGAGATTATCCACAGATGTTTTTAAAAATGGGGTTTAATCTAAATTTTAATGGAAGTAAACCCTTGCCTTGCCTACTACAATATTCCTGTATTTTTAATGAAAAAGGTTCAGTAGATAAGACACAATCGAGACATGTAAATGTTGGTTCTTAACACAATCTGGAGTTTCCACAAATAATTCTTCTTGTCCCCCTGAGACTAACTTCTTACCACTAATTGATTCCAATTAGCCAGTTTTAAGTGTAATTATTCAGTGAAAGAAACAAACACTATTATATCTACACTCTACATTCCACTACTAAAACCATGGCATTATTGAACTTGTGGAGTTGAAATGGTTCATGCTTGGAAAAAAGGTATCTTCAAGAAGCTGTGTTTAAAAACACTGAGAAAAAAACCCCCTGTAAATAAGTTGGAATATTCTTTAACTAAAACTTGCTGGTGGAGAATGAGGACTCTTGTTTTCCTTCTTAAATTACTGCTGTAATGAAGAAAAAGAAATATGAGGAAGAAAAAGAAAAATCAGTTGCTGATTAGATGGGGATAAATATGAAAACAGAACATCTGGGGAAAAGAATACATCTCAGACAGCTAAATTGAAAATTTAAAATATTTAGGTCTCATATGAAAGTAGATACTCCTAAAACTTGAGAAAGAAAATGCTGACTTTTGAAAAATGAAATAGTATTATGACTTTGTAGGGTAGTACTGAGTAGTTTAAAAGGACTGGAATATAAAGGAAGTAAATTCCGCAACAAAGGGTGGCGATGGTGTGATTTCAAGGCACAAGGTGACTGGAAAGCAGCAGGTGCTCACTGGGTTCTGGTAGTGCACAGACAATGCTCTGTGGATGCCTCCTCTGATGTTCCTTCCAACTCCAGAGGTGACAGGAAAGCAAGAGGTGATGGTAAGAGAAAAAAGTAGGAGGGGAAGAGAAGGATCAAGGTTACTACCGCCCCTTTGTCCTGTGGCAAACTTCTGTCTTCTCATTCCATAGGACTTTACCCACAGCACCAAGCCCCTTCCTCATGTATCTGTTCCTTTAAAAAAGGAAACACAAAACTTGTCCAAGATAAAGCCGTACCAAGACATCTGGACATCTCTAGCTATAAACTAAACATAAATAGTGCTTACTGCCAATGAACTCAAATAAGAAAGGTCATTTATACAGATGACATGAGGGTGAAGGAGCGAAAAACAATGGAAAGCATGTTCCTTTTCTTGGGATGTTTAAGCCAGCACAAATCACCGTGTGTCAACTTGTTTTACAATCTAGTGTTTTCACTTTTAATTAGAAAGTCTTTCCCTTAGCATTTTTCTTAGCAGCAATTTTTAAACTAAACAGAAGGTGTATTCCCCAGTGCCATATGTTAAACCTGACATGTTACTGAAAATGTCTTTTGGAAAAAACAAAGCAAAAGAAAACCAACTAAAAAACCACTAAATATAGGACCACTGTTCCACTCCACTCTCTTTGGCCTACTTGTAAACCTCAAGAGCACACAGCTGTCCCATCAGACAGTATCAATTCTTTGAGGAATTAGTCATGACTGAAAGGCCTATGGATGACAGACTGATAATTTCCTCTTTTGCTTCACTGGCAACCTGTGTAGCTGGAAACAGTCATCCCCCACTTGGTCTTGTAAACAACAGCTAGATGGAAGCTGTGTCTGTGGGGAGTGAGTAGTTCATAATACTCTGAGAGGTCACCTTGTTGATGTTTTTTGACCAATATATTAGTAGGCTATGAAGTGTAGTCCATTTTAGGACTTAAACAGGAGGGATTAAGACCTATGGGTATCCTTGACTTTAAAGCACGCAAGGAGAATCCAGCTATGACCAGAGAAATGCCTGACTGAGGCTAAAAGGGTCAGTGGAGCACTGACTGATGGCGGCTGATGCAGTCTTCTTTTCTTTCCCCTGTAATTTTTCTCAATATAAATTGTTGATTTTGGGCTTTGCATAGAAGGACACTTTCTGAGCCTCTTTTTAAAAATTTTTTAGCTGGTGATTTATTTTTTTTTGAGTGGTGTCAGTATGATAAAGTCCGTCTGTAAACCTCTACTATATACAGATGAATGAAGGATGGATCACTTGGAATAAAAAGCAGCCATAGTTAGGCAGACTCAGAAAAAATATAATGTGCCAATCTTTGGGTTGGATGAACTATACCCAGCTGCATGATATACAATGAAGTTACTCATTTATAGTGCTTTTCTTCCAAGACTGTAAAGCACCAGTGTGAATACTGAGAGGTGTTTGCAATCCTAATGTAACATAAACTACAGCTTTACACGGGTCCCTCATCAGCTCTTTGGGAGCCATGCTATAAGATGGGATAGAATTGGAAACTGTGCTATCTGAAGTTTATCCATGTTTCTTCTGATACTTGTCTAGGGAGGGCCATCTCCATAGAAATTCAGTTAAGGTGAGACACACTCTTTTATTTTGTATGAGTACCTGAAACCCTAGGCTATAAGCTCATAAAATGAGATTGCATACAAGATATTGATGGCCTAGGGGAAGTTTTGAACAACAGGAAGTCATTATCAGGATTTTGCTGAAAAAATGATCCATGATCTGATCTATTTTCAATGGTCTTTGCAGAAAGACCAAAGGAGTTGAAAACTTCAGAGGGAAAACCCATGAAATCCAAGTCTATGTTTATAACCGTGGGCAAATGGAAAAACAAGAATTTTTCCCAGATGTAGAAACAAGTTTTTTGGGAGCTGCATGCCTTTGTATTTTCTTCAACAAAATGTCTACATATAATGGTACACTAAACTACTTTCAGAGAGTAGCATTTGAGAACAAATTACAAGTTAATACCTTCTTTGACCTGTATCTGGTCAAGACATATTTTAGAAACCTGTCATTACTAATATGAAGAAGAGGTTAATCTGGTAATGTGAAGTTTCAGAATGATGGATGAGTCAAGGCTCATGAGCTATTTAACACAATACCTAGCTGCACCTTCTTATTGTAAGTCTCCAGACTGACAAGCCCAAAGAGGAGGGGTTGCAAACCTCTCAGTACTTTGTTTCTGCAATGATGAAATTTGGAGGTGAATCTAGACAGCCTTAATTCCCACCACTCATGCCTTGTGTCAGTTTTTGGGGTGCTATTACAACTTGTCTTAAAAGGAATCAGTCTCATGGCTCCTTGTTAGCATGCAACTTAAACCTTTTACATACCCTCTCTCATACTGACCCTTCAATTTATATACTAATATCGTTGAAGCTAAATTGCGTGACTAACTCCCTTGGCAGGGCTTGGAAGATTTTAGCCTGGAGAGTTATGTATTTGTTATCTGTACATCAAGATGGCCAGAATGATGCTCCTGTGCTGTAACACACACACACCTGTATCTCCCTCTTTAAAAGAGGCAGATCTGGTTAGCCCAACTGCCTGCTACTCGTCACTTTTCTGAGAAGGCTTCAAAAAAACTGTAACCTGTGAAACTTGTAACTATCCAACTGTATTTAATTAAAATTATTAAAAGTTAGAAACGCTTATAAATGGAACATAATGTACCACTTTACTCCAGGTTATTTCTACTCTTGGATTACATCTTTGCCTGAACATCTCCCTGCACTGCTGACAGGAACAAACATAACTGAAAGTGCAGTTCAGAGAGAGACAGAGGAAAACACTGCCTATTTTACTAATGCCTGATACTGACAGCCTGCACACAAAATCTTAAAAGCACTCAGGCACTTCCTTTTGTGCCCACTTTTAAAGGGTGTAATGAAACATATAGAAACTGACATTTAAAACCTGTAGCTTTGTATGTTATTTTGCCATGTCAGTTCTTTTTTTTTTTTCCAAATCACATAGCAATAGTTTTCTACCTTTCTACGTCAACTTCAGTCAACAAATAATGAAGACTGTTTTTGGATAATAAAACGTTTCTGTTCTGTGACTTGTTCTAACAGGTGGGCAGCCAAATATCACCACAGGAAATATAAGGCAATGCTAATTATTGAGGAAAATCTTAGTCCTCCTAGGACATACAAACACAATTAGCAAGTGTAACCTCTTATTAAACATTGTTAAGATTAAAAACCTTTTTTAGACTGTGCTGCAAGATAAAAATAAAGGCTCATTTCTTTCCAGAGACAGTAGACCTGAATACAATCCTTCTACAGGACTATATAAGGAAGGTAGGAAACTCCTTATACTGAAACTGGTAATCCTTAACTGGTTTGAGTGTCAATAAATGATAATTTGTATTCTGCAACAGCATGCAAAGTGATGTAACACTTCTTGAAGATGTCGAAGATTCAGGACAAAGAAAGATTAGGCACTTCCTCTTGAAGTAAAATGGCTAATATATCACATTTAATTAAACTCTTCAGATTTGCTTTGCTTATGAAAGAAGTGCAGGACCTGATTTTTATTTTTTGTTCTTTTCACTATGGAAAGTAACGCCTTTATCCTGTGAATTGTTATGTATGCATTTAACTTGATGTACAGCATATATTCCCATAGATTCCACAGGACTGAATGCCAAAGATAGACACATCTGTGACTGCTTACAAGATTGGAGCTGAAGAGCTTCAAAAGAGAAAATGAACAGAGATAGTTTTTGAAGTATGCAAGCAAAATAAGGGGAACAGAGATGCTTTCAGACATTGATCTAGATCATTGCTGTATATATTAATTCTGTGTGTTTGCAGATCCTATGTACAAAAGTTTGGGTGCAGGTGGAAAAAGTAGGCTGATGCGGTTTTCCAGACATGGGTTCACTCCTAGGGGTACTCAAGGCAAGTGTTGCTGTATTATCGCAGGCAGCATTTAACACATCTTTAAATCCCTCCAGCTGAGGGGTGGGGGTTCAGCACCGGCAGGAAGGAGAGTAAGTGACAGTCCTGGGGCCGCGGAGTAACGGCAGGGGGATTTCTGAAAGTACCTGCCAACGCTTACGGCGCGATTTTTTTTTTCTGGGCATATGAATCCTATCGATTTAAGTAGGAGTATTTATCTTTTCCTGAGCTCCATCCTCACGTTAGTATGACAGCACTATTGTCGTTCAAACACACAGTCGGCGGCTCTTTATTAAGTCTCTATAAATATGACACAGTAAGGACATTCAATATTTATGTGGAGAGCACACGCACTGGTGTGTAATCCCGGGCAGTCCTGCGGCTCGGAGGCTTTGCAGCGTCCCCACTCCCGGCGCAGCCCGGCCCTCGCCCTCCGCCCGCCCCGGCCGGGGCTCCCTCCGCCGCCTCAGCGACCTCCCCCGGAGCCGCCGCGTGTGACACACTGGAGAAAAGCCTCCCTCGTCCCCGCGTCGCCCCCGCCTCCCGCCCCCGCCCGCTCCCCCGGGGCGCCGCCGTCACCGCCGGCAGCCGGAGCAGCCGCTGAAGCCGAGGGGCGGCGGGGCTTGCCCGCCTCTCCCCCTTCCCATCCTTTCCCTTCCCTTCCCTCGCCTCTCCCCGGTGCCTATATATAGCCGCCTCTGCTCGAGCCAGCCGGGAGATTGCTCTGTACCTGCAGGAGACAGGAAAGAGAAAATAAGAGGAGCGACTCTCCGGAGCCTGACCCGCTATCAGGAGCGGGAGGAGGACGGGCCCGGCCCGCGCCGCTGTCCGGTGCCACCGCCCCCCGGTGCCGGGCGAGCCCCGCGGGGACGGGCCGACCTGCGCGGCGGC